>NW_024609909.1:0-1200000 GCF_016920785.2 Ixodes scapularis
CTAGAAGAAAAGCGGTATTGATACGACAATTAATAACCTAGAAATAGACGTCAAACTGTCTATCAATCAGGGATGGTTTTATATATTCCCGATTAAATTTTACAAGACATCACTGCAATCACTGTTCAAATGTATAAACTCAAAAGCGCAACAGAGCCCCGTCATCTGCAGTTTAAAAGCGCGCACGAAAGGGACCCCAAGTTCATCGCGTGACTAGCGCCATGTTTAAAAGCGTGCAGAGAGAGCGACGACGCGCGACCGAGCGCAGACCCGTCAAAAGCAAGCGAACCACGGCGGCGCGCCGCAAGAGCCGTCACGACAGCACGCCGGCGTCGCTAGTGCGACCGTGCGCCCGTTTCACCGCGTAGCACAAAGGCGCACAACCGTCACGAGCGCACTGCGCCGCTCGTAGCGCCATCTGTACTCTGACAAAGCAACTCAAAGAGGTGTCCGCGTCCTTGGTGCGCCCGTCTGCCCTGTCTTCCCCACTCCACGCGGATGGATGGATGGATGGATGAATACGGCTGAGCCCTTTGGATCGGGCGGTAGCTTACGCCACCTAGCCATTTTGTTTTACCATTTAAGCTTAGAATATTTAAATGTGAAATCTATATTCACTCCGCAGTGCAAAGAAAGTGAGGCTATGAAACCCCCTTGCCATCAGTGGATAAGAAAATACCTAGTTTTCTCTCGATTTCTGCCACCATTCACTTAATCTTTGCTTGGTAATCTCTACAGTCTTGAAATCCACTCTCCCATCGCTGTCTCTAAAACCCAATGACTTTATTAAATCTATGTTGTCTTCGGTAGGCATAGGGTGAAGCCCTTTACAGTAGAGTATCAAGTGCTCAGCCGTCTCGTCCTCCTCTCCACAAGCAGTGCACACTGTATCAATTTCCTGGTACTTCACTCTGTATGTTCTGGTTCGCAGAACACCCGTTCTTGCCTCAAACAGCAATGAGCTTCCCCTAGAATTGTCATAAATGCTTTCTTTGGCAGCGCGCTCGTGGCGACAGCGCGCTCGTAGCGCCATCTGTACTCCGACAAAGCAACTGAAATAGGAGCCCGCAGCGCCCGTGCCTGCTTCCCGGCGCGCGCCCCTCCGCGCACCTCGCCATTGGCGCTCCGCAATAGCCCCTCCCCCTCCCCTCTCCCAGGCTCCTCCCCTCTTCTTAGGCCACGCCAGCGGCAGACCAGCGACATCTTTACCGCTCGCTCGTTGGCAGCGTTCGTTGCCAACGAACGCTGCCAACGCACGCATCCCTGCCCTGCCCCCTGCCCCCCCCCGCCCCCCCCCCCCCCCCGGTTCCGGAGCCCCTGTCACAGCGGGCTCCGTGGTCTTTCGCTCGGATCGTTACGCTGCAAGAGTTCGCTTCGGCGCGAGGAAAAGCGCGCTAGAGCACGCGAGAAACATCCGTCGAGGCGAAGGGTGTACTTACATGTTTGCCGGGTTTACGGCGCCTCACGGCCTCCGGAGATGTCGCACTCCGTTGTCAATAAAAGGTTAAAAAAAACGTTAAAATAAAAAATAAATAATTAATAAAAGGTTAAAACAGCGCAAAAGACAACGGACAGGGTAAAGAAGGACACAGTCAGAGCGCTGACTCGCAACTAAATTTTTAGTTGCGAGTCAGCGCTCTGTCTGTGTCCTTCTTTACCCTGTCCGTTGACTTCTGCGGTACGGACAGGGTAAAGAAGGACACAGACAGAGCGCTGACTCGCAACTAAAAAATTAGTTGCGAGTCAGCGCTCTGTCTGTGTCCTTCTTTACCCTGTCCGTTGACTTCTGCGGCAACCCCCGGTCACAGTCCCAGTTTCGCGGCGCTGACATTAGCGTCGCCACCATCAGCGGCGCTGTGCATAGCGTCGCCACCGGCAGCAGCGCTTAGGTGGTGGGAACTCTCATTAATACAAAAATACATTATAAAACTTTGTCCGCTAACAGTAATTTCAACAAAACGTCTTCACCGCACCATGAAAATAAAATGAAATTTATTTTATATATTTCTTTCTGTTCGTTCTGTTTTCGGTCTAAAACCAAAACTCTAAACCGACCCGCTGGCCTCGCCGGTGCCCTGGAAGGCGCCGCGGCGCGTATTTCCAAAACCTGGCCATTCCAGATCTGCCGCGGAGCGGCGTGCTGCGATTGGCCAGATGGCCAGATTACCGCCGGACAAAATATTGACGGCGACGCACATACGACGCCGGTCGCCGGCAGGAGCGTCTGCTACACTCCGGCGGATACTTTGGTGCCGTGGCCCGTGGTGACTTAGTGGACGCGTTGTTTCATCTGCCAGTGCATATCCATTGAGTTATTCCGCATATTACGCGCATAAAAGTCGGTAGCAGAAGTTTCGAGCATGCCGATGTCCACAGTTCGACTGCTCCAACCTCGGCGATTCTCTACCCAAGCTCGAATGAGGTAGGCCTCGCTGCTCTGTTCCGTAATTGAAACCGTGTACACGTGGAGTGCTTGCAGTGCTAATGCGCAGTGCTTTTCAACCGTAATTCAAGAAGCGAGAACGATAGCCTTGCACAGCGTGTGTGGCTGGTGTCAACGTTTTCCGTGTGACTCTTATCAAAGTAAGCCTTGTCGCCTTCCTACGCGCCCGCGTAGCGCCCGCAATGCTGCCAATCGTACTGCTCAATTAATTCGCCGTTTTTCTTGCTCTGAAACGCTATGCAGATTTTATATCCACTTCAATGCTTCACAGCTGAATGAACACTTGTTTGTCGCTGAACAAGATTGCCACGAACGGATTTACTTCCGCGGTTTTACGCCCCGCAAGTGTTTACTTTTTCTGCCGTATTTTCACGTTTTATTGCACAGACTGCTTTGATTTGTACCAGTTTTAGGCGATTTGGCGCATACCAAATTTCGTGAAATTAAAAGGACGCGAATTGGTTTCAAGCTGTTTGTTTCTTACGCCTATCATGATTTCACGTCGTGTTATTTTGATCAGCACTGGAGGTGAGCAGATAATAAAAACCCATACAGAACTCGGTTTCAATAGATGGGGGCCTTTTCCTGGTGCCTTTTTGTTCACTGTTCCCTCCTCTGCACTTGATACATAGGTATGTCACCTGCCCTTTCAGCCTGTGGAGGTCCATGGGAATTAGAACGGAAGCATTAAAGCCATCTTCAGAATTACTTGTGCATTAAATCCTGTTACCCACGGGACATTCTTGTGTGAATCCAAAGTCCATGCTATTGAGAGCTTCTCTATGGTAGTGATAGACTCCAGCTACAATCTAGTTTTGTCATCTTTATTTCGGTCCCATCAATTTCCAGCTGCTGATGTCATCACTGTGTAATGCTGAAGTTCTAAAGGTCCCATAAATTACAGGCAGATCCAGACAATCCAGGACACTGAGCACAACGAATGCAATGCTGCTGGTTCTTACGACCAGCGACTTATACGCACACACCCCTAACATGCCCCAGGCCGAGTCCCTAATAGCCGCGTCCCACTAGAGCGACAAACGACAGCAACAGACGACAATGAGCGACATACAACACTGACAAACAGCCTGTTTGTCGGAGTCCTCTGTCCCACCTGGCAGACACGGAGCAGAACACGGGGACAAGGAAACTTCTTTCCTAGTGGGACTAGAGTTGTCAACAGCACTTCAAAATAGACAAACAGAGTATGGCGACGCGGTTTTCTTGTTTTGCTTTTTGGGCGTCAAACGCGCCGACAAACACGGTGAAAGTGGAGACGATGACTTTATTCCTTGTTTAAAGGGATATTACTACGAAATTTCGGCGCTCATTTTTTGGTTTATATGTGTTCAAAAAAGCACCGCCAAATCGAACATACCAATATCGTGTTAAAAAAGTCATGAAAAGGAATTTTAAGACGAATTAAACGATTAGCAAAGAGCACCTGGTGGATGTCGCTAACGCCTCGCTTGTAATGCCCGTCTAGCAACCTTGGCAGCTAGTGGCGGAGGTTGTCTCGCCTCCGGCCACGACGAGAAGAGGGGCAGGGGGAACTCCCCTCTTCCCGAGAATGCCTTTTGTGTGTCACAGAAGTCGCTATTGTCCCCCTACAAGATTATAGAAGATTAACCTGTCACTCAAAATTTGTACAAAAGCAGCCGCTTCGGTGGCTGGAACAAGCTGGAACAACTAGGCCATCATCTCGACGGCAGCCTCGCCGTAGCTTTGCTCGTCTTGAGACGACCTACGTCACGATTGCGTTGGATGTCACATGGTCTCCGCTGGGCCTTCTCCGAGCGCTTGCCAGAGTGGGCCGTTTATAACGAAAAATACAGCCACCAGGCTCAAAATACAAACGTGTGATTGTCATTTACGGATATTGTGGATCATATTCAACCTATTTTTGAACACGACGGAAATATTTCAAATTTCGTTGAAGTATCCCTTTAAAGCTTCCGCTTGCCTTCATTTGCCGTTGGCGACTTTCCGAAAACAGTCGTGACAATCGACACCCAACTTTTTCCGAACTAGAATTCCTGAATCGTTCCTTTTTTTGGGTCGTTCGAAGCATTCCAGGTGCGCGCCACGGAATTTCACGGGAATTTCATTGTTCCCCCATAAAACGCCTCCAAGGGAAGGCGTTTTATGAGGGACAATACGGGGGTAGTTTTATTAGGGACAATCACAGAACGGATGACAAGTCTCTCGTTTTGCCGGAATGGCTTGCCGCAGAACTGATGGAACGTCGTGTCCTACTTCGTGGTGAGCGGTCTTACTTTGGTCAGTCCTCGCACATGGGTGTATCCATCCTGATGCAGGGGTGTAGACTTCGGCATCTTGAAGCACCAACTCGCGCACCAGGTTTTCGCGAGCAAAACCAGCCACAGCAAATTCCCTTTTGCAACACGACATCTAGCAAGCAAGCCGTGCCCGCGACCACTACGAGCAATCCAGGAATCGAAACTGCGGGAGCAGGAACGATCAGTGGCCGCCAAGGACTGAGTCACGGCAGGAATGGGAGGGTGGGGAAGACAGCAACTGAAGGCAGAAGTGGGTAAGAAAATTAAGTTTGTCTCCGAGAGATGTTCCTCGGTGGGACTGCTTGCTGCGCTTCAAGTTGAACAACAGACAACAACTCGTCCGTCGTTGATGGTTTGTCGGCGCTTGTAGCAGATGTTGGTCGTTGCAGTGGAACAGCATCAGCGACACAAAACTTCGTGCTGTCGCCGGACGAAAATCGGCGTTTGTCGATCTAGTGGGACAACGCTATAAGAATTTTCTACTCAAAGTACACAAATCTATGCTATACATCCCTCGCGAGGCCTTTCCCAGAATTAGCAACACCTTCCCAGATAGACAATCATGGATGAACCCCTGGCCTCAATCCTGGCAGTGTTACAGCAGAGGAACGCGGGCACCGCAGATGCCTGTTCTGCTGCGGCTCACTAGCATGTCAGTCGAGGGAGACTCAAAGAACTCCAAGTTGGGACGTTAGCACAAAAGCAACATTTTCCCCCTCTGCTTGAACTTCTAGAGCGAGCCACACCGGGATCGAGACAATCAGCACAAGTACATGGTGGCTCCTATGACGCATCTTGTAACGCCTTCATCTCAATCGCCATTCTGCAGCAGTTCTTTTAGGCACAGTCTTCAGAAGGTAATCAAATGAGCGTGCACAAGCTACGTCAGAGTTCCAGGTGCAGTTCGGGGTCTTGCATCCGAGAAATATTTCTCGACAGTCACCACATATGTTGATGAACACCAGTGTTGCAGGCAATCATCTGCCAAGAAGCCACACTTGATCATGCAGACGCTTGCTTCCCAGAGGTCGATTGCATAGAACTCTATGGAGCAGCCCGATCCTGCCCATCAACCAGGCCTTTGGCACGTTCCCTCTGTGTAGCATTGCAGATGCTTGAAGTAGACTGTAGACTGCCTGCCTGATGGGTAAAGGAAGACCAAGCAGTCAATCCAAGCCACTCTTGAACCAGTGTGCAGAAAAGGAAAAATTCAAACGTGGAGATATGAAACATGCTGTATGCACGACAGATTGTAGGTTGCTATGCTTGTTCTGGGAGCGTCCCAATCAATCCATTGAATGGGAGTGGGGCACTCGCCTTATTAAAGGGCCCCTGAGAAGACAATCTAGTTTAACAATCTAGTTGAAACACACATGTCAAAAAAAAAAAATTTATGTGAAAAAAATATTTTTTAGAGCAATATTGACGGCGCGAGACGCAATTTAGTCGGCAGTCACGTCCGATTTAGTCGGCAGTCGCGTCCTTACCTCTTGTTTTCTCTCTTGGCATTTCAGGAGCGTGGAGGGGAGGTCGATCGCCTTCGCCTTTACGATCGAGATGGTCATCTTGGAATGACCCGTGACGTCACGGACTTCGCAAACAATTTCAATTAAATCTCTCCCAATCAATATTGCTCGGTAAAATTTCTTTTTTAACACATGTGTCCCAACCAGACTGCTTAAAAAAAACATTTTCTTTTTCTTTTCAGGGGTCTTTTAAGTTAGCCACAAAGTTACTTCCCAACCAGCAAGTTATCCCTTAAAGTCCTGCTGCATGCTACCTAAGGAACAAAGTTTAAGATGGGAAATTTGGATCGGAATGTGCAAGAATGCCTTCCAAGGGGAAAAGCATTGACGTGCATGCTCCGCCAAAGCTACATTTCACCAAAATGTAATGAATTTATGCCTACACTACACCATAGGGGAGTTTTCGTTTGTATCTACCGAAACTAATAGTTCAGGCGTCGCAGTACTGCCAGATTGTTCCTGCAACATTGTGTGAATCGCTTAGAACTTCCGGTTATTGCTTAGAATAATGTGTGATTTGATTTGATTTACACACCGAACATGACTCAGTTCTCGGATGTTTCGTGATATCTCTCATTGTACGTGGTATGTTCGGGCAGTCTAATTATCTCCGTTGAGTGCGCTTCTCACACCACACACTGGTGCACTGCCGAGAAGCTACACCCGTGGAGTAGGCATTGCAATTCTGCTTATGTCGCTTTGCCACAGGGCAGCCATGTCTTAAAGGGGCACTAAAGTGCTTTTTGAGATCCTCGTTTTATTGTTATAACTCAATCTACGAGCACTAACCATCCTTAAAAAGCAAAAATTACATTCATCTGCGGCCGATTTCCATACTAAAAATATCAGTCAAAATTCTCGACACTTCGCGTCAGCGCAGAATGGCAGATGGCGCTACCGAACCTTCGTGAATATGGTCAAACAACGGACGGCACGTGTCGGCTACTCGCGAGCGATGGAGTCCACCGTGGACAAGCTGCCGACCAGTCGTGCTCGTCCACGCAGGAACCCATCGCTCGCGAGTGGCTGACACGCACCGTCCGTCGTTCGACCATATTCAGCAAGGTTCGGTAGCGCCATCTGTTATTCTCTGACGATGGTAAGTGTCTGGAACTTCGATCACTTTTTTAAGATACGAATTTGCAGCAAATGAATGTAATTTCTGGTTTTTTAGGATGATTAGTGCTCGCAGATTGAGGTATGACCATAGAACGAGACTTTCAAAATACACTTTAGTGCCCCATTAAAGGGATACCGAACCGAAATTCGGATTACGCAAAATAAGGATGCATGAGCGTTGAACAAAACGCTAGGAACTCCAAGACATGACTTGTACATTAGTATCTCAAACAGATGGCCGCTCTTTTGAAAAAAAAGTGCGGCCATCTGTGACGGTCTTTGACGTTGTTGTCCTCCGGCAGAATTGCAGAATGAGGGGAAGCAGCCTCGCTTCTCTCCTTCTCGCTTCAGTTCACTAGCTTGAAGGGACGTAGCGAGAAGGAGAGGGAACGGGAATCGTGACGTGACTTGTCTCGTCGGCCGTGTTCACTCGCACACTTCTTTTCCAAAAATACAGAGATCCGTTAGAGATATCGCTGTATGAGTGTTGTTTTGGGGTTTTGCAGCGTCCCGCCTATCCGTTTACCCTTGTTTTGTGAGCTCGAAATTTCTGTTCACTATCCCTTTAAGGGTAAAAGCACTATTCCAGGGTGAAAGGTGGACAACAAAGCATGAATTAGAAAAATATATATATATGTGAAAGAAAAGGAAACTTGGTGAATGCTGATGTGATATTTACCTTGCAGTAAACTTTGCTAAATAAAAATCTGGTTAGTCTATATGATAGACTTTGACACCTTGAAAATATTACACACAATTCCTTTATGTGGTTAGCATACTTATTTAATGATGCTTGCTTATCCAAGGTGCTCATCAGTGAGTAAATAATACAATCGTCCCCAGAGTCCGACCTGTATTTCTGGGGGCGTGCTGTGTAGTACGTCATTTATATATGTCAAGACTGACCCTAAAGCAGAACTGTGAGCTACAGCTGAATATGCTGGCAGAGGGTTTGCAACATTACCGCTGCTTTCCACACTTTGGCTTGAATTTGTTAGGTGGGAATCAATCCAGTTAGTTACTGCTGGTTCCATCTTAAATGTTTTGATTCTGGCCACAGGTCTCCAATGTGGCACTCAATAAGAGGCCAGATATGAGCCTACATATCATATAAACCTGCTCTGTATCATTTAGTGCTAATGCAATGAGCTGTTTCCTATGCTCTGTTCACCACCAAGTTGACAGTGCGATGGGAGCAACACATTCACTGGACCTATCGACCGCCTTCCTCTCGTCACCGGACCCTGCTCCTGGCGCATGGATGTAGGCGGGGATGTCTGATCAGATGGCAAATGATGGGCGTACAACTGGTCCAGCAAGCACGTAGCTTCCAATGCACCATCAGCTTAGGGGTGAGCGGAGTATACCAGTTGTGCGACGGTACATAGGCCAGGTCAGGAAATGAGATACATTTAATTCTCTCATGAGCTACAAACAACGGAACTAAATAGCCATAAAACCTTTATCCAAGACGACACATACGTAGCACCCGAAACGAAGGTGTGGGATGGCGATAGGTGATACCATTAAATGACAAAACAGTACAACATCATGCTTGTGTTTAATATCTGTTAAAGTGCATCGCGGTTCTGCACTAACCCGCACATTAAATTGAGAAAACTAATTCGCAACTAGCAATATGGTTTTGTAGAAATCAAATATTGTTTGGAATTTTTGTGTGACGCTTCATGTCCCCAGTATTTAGGTTCATCAAAATTGAGTGCTGAAAAAACATTGATTCAAGGCTTTTACAGTACCTCTTTTCTCATTCCATTTCATTGAATGGCAGTGACAGCACCATAGGAATTGAACAAAGAGTGAAACCTGCCACCTTGTTGACAAACCTACCTGCTGAAGGTGGCCACGAGATTCCCTTGTCACCACTTGGTCACTTGAATAAGCCAATAACTATTGTATCTAGAGGTACTGTGGCAGCAATGTTGTAGCTGTGATGCTCATCGGGCCAGGTCTCTTTCAGATGTGCATGTTCCCGTCGAAGAGTAGCCCATCGCCATGGCAGCTGGTATTGACAAGAGTATAAATACATTAGTCGAAAAATTGAACAGTCAGACAAGCTAGTCTACATGCCACACAATTCTACACATGGAGACTAAAAAAAAAAGAAAGCAATGCGACATTGTCTTTACAGGGCTTTGCATCTCAACTCTCTTCCCTAGCCCTGCGTTGACCAAGACGTTATGTGTGCATAGTTGCAAGTTCAGACAAAATGGGACAATCTACCTACGTCGATCTCTATAGTTTGCATTGCAAAAGCAAACCATGTTTTTTTATGTCGGCAGTGACAAGGTATAACACACGCATTACAACCATAATCTGATTTTCTTTATCTTTTTTTAGAAAATAACAATTCTGTAAAGCAAACCCACGTTACAGCCTGTACCATGTCTAAGTGAGGTGACTTAAATTCTGGTTGCTCTCCTGAATATCTATAATAAAGCACTATACACCTAGCTGTGCTAGAGCATTTCTTTTTCAGAGGCTACCCAGCAGCACAAAGCAAGTAAGGGACAGAACTTCCTTCAGTTGTCTAAGACCGGAGAATGAACCTCTCGCAGGGGTGAATGTGCACGAAAAACACTATTTAGAAATGTATAACAATGAGCGCGGGCCGGATGTAGGTAATACGACAGATGTATAATTTATGGCGCCATTGAGCGTATGTACAGTCAGCACGGAATGAAACCCGAACGCCGCAGCGCGTGGCCATCGTCACAGGCTGCTCCACCTGGAGGGCTCCTGAGAACTAATGAAAATGCACCGGGGTGCCAGGGTGCGTGTCCTACTAAGCTGTGCTCGACCCTCGACCACCGGCGAAACGCGGAAGTCCCAGATATGTCGCGCGAGAGTCGAGCACACCTTAGTAGGACCTGCACTTTCGCTCCAAAGCACATTTTCATTAGTTCTCAGGGGCCCTCCAGTGGAGCAGCCTGTGACGATGGTTTCATTCTGTGCTGACTGTACAATGTCTAGACATGCGAATTTGCTGTCCAGGCAAACGTGTTCCCCACTGCTTTATTCTGAGCGACGATTGCTACTCAATAACGTCACTGCAGCGTGGTGGTTTCAGACGGTGCTGTGTCATTAGCTATTTTCAGACGTTGGATACTTAGCAGCAGACGGAAAAACTACTGTCGCAACTTCTACATCCATTTAGCCCAACTACCTGACTAGATAAAATCATAACTAGGGATGTCGCAAACCTGCCGAGATTGCAGGAGTTAAGGATTGAATTTGAAAAGGTTGCGAATTTCAAACCCTGCTGTGTTTCGAATTTGAAAAGTTTGATAATGTAAAGTTTCTGAAAGTTCAAGTTTGAAGATTTCAACTCTCTTTACAGATTGAATATGAAAAGTTTGAAAATTTCGAATTTCTTCGCTATACATGTTTGAAGAATTCAAATTTAGGTTTTTGAATCTCAAGGTACAAGATCAAATACCACAATTTAAAATAAAGTTTTTAAGGGCTCATCTAGAAAAAACTTGAAAGTGCTACAAAGTTGACTAAAAACGCTGCACATTTTATTTTGTGCCATAAACACTACTTTCTTCTCGGTACCGGGTTCTTAGGATACTTCTCGTTATTTACTATGATTAATGAAACAAGCCTTGAGTTGGTTGGACGGTTCAGCGACAAGACTTGAGGCGGTCTGGTATGCATCAGGAATGGCTACCTCTTTGCAAACTGGAAGCAATGCGATTGAATACCCCTAAATGAGATGCTGGCATGAGACAATGAAATATACAAGTTGATGCGTGCAGACAAAGTCGCCAAGGCAAGACATCTTGCTTTACGAAAGTTTGTAGTTGCTCTGGGCGTTTATTTCCAGTGGAATGGCCCGTGGGGCAGAGAAAACACTGCACGCAGGTACAGCACCCGACAGAGCTCAAGGTCAAGAAGCATGCAACCAGACAAGCTCATAGGTCCCCCGGCCCCCCAAGATACACCTGATCAGGTAATGACCGGTCATGCATCAGGCTCACTACACTACCGGTTTCTTTGGCATTTCAGTGGCTCCAAGGCAAGGCACCGGCCTACAAACCCCAGGTGGCAGGTTTTAATCCCGGCCCAGGTGCCCGCAATTTGACAAAGGCTTATTGCCGAGAAGGTCATGCAATCAAGCTTTCTGTTGCACGTCAAATGATCCCCAGGTGTTCCAAATTAATCCTCAGTCGTATGCTGAGGTGTTCTGAATGCCCGTCGTCTGCTTGGCTTGTAAAACCCTCAGATTTGATTTTGCATAGCTGGTTCTTCGTGCTTTCCTTCTTAGAAAAATAAGAAAACAAGTGGAGATATTAGTCGCTTTTAAAATACAACTGGATAATGACGATAATGGATCAAGTGCCTATCCAGTGTTGCCTCTCACGAATCGGTGTCACTTTCAGTGCACGCCTTTCCCCAACCAGCCACAACACGAGGAGATTGGGCAACTTGCATTCAAACACAGCCAGGGTTATGAACAACCATGAATGAAGAAAGAATAAAACAATTAAAACAGGGACAACACAGCCACATCTTTCAACTAGCAACAGACGAGTAAACTCTCCACAGCGAGCAGCCAACTATACCCAGGAGGGAAAGGGGGGAGAAGGGGAGATAAAAAACGCAAAGTGCAAATCAGAGAGGTGGGTTTATCTCGAATTTTAGAAATTCAACCTCAGTTTTCATCAGCAGGAAGGAAGGGTTTGACACGTTTTTACAGCAGCAGGGAGATCATAGAGTCATTCGCCATGAACACAGCAAAAAACAATGTGTCAAACCCTTCCCTCCTGCCGACAAAAACTGAGGTTGAATTTCTAAAATCCGAGATAAACCCACCTCTCTGATTTTCACTTTGCGTTTTTTATCTCCCCTTCTCCCCACTTCCCCTCCTGGGTATAGTCGGCTGCTCGCTGTGGAAAGTTTACTCGTCTGTTGCTTGTTGAAAGATGTGGTTGTGTTGTCCCTGTTTTAATTGTTTTATTTGTTCTTCATCCATGACATGAACCAACACGCTCTTCTCCTAAGCAAGCTTATGAACAACGCACCAGTAATGTGCCTTCATCGGATTTCAAACCTGCAGACAAGGGACCTAAAGTTTACTTTGGGGCAACCTACGCAGTTTTACACGGTACGACTTTCAGGTACGAGACCAGCCGCCACTACAAGCGAGTCGTTGGTAGCACCACCACATCTTTGTATTAATAATATTTAAGACCTTATACGATTAAACTTTCTTCACACTTTGTCAAATTTCTGTTCAAAAGTTCGAAATTCGTCAAAATTCTGTATGTTTCACTTTGAACAATTTTTCCCCTTGAAGTGGAAACCTCAAAGATTATTTTTCGGTTTCATTCCAATATGAAGAAAATTATCATGTTTCGGTGTGATTCCGGTTTGCACACGAGTAAGTTTTTTTCTGATGTTTGGTTTTCTTTTCCATTCAATGCCCTGGTGCCCAACAGCTCATTACTCCTCAAAACCTTAATCCCCCCCTTTTTTTTTCCTTTATGAAGAGTTGTGTTATCATTCCATGTGACTGCAGAAAACAGAGTGAGGGAAGCCCTGAGCGACAGTCTCGAGATTACGAGTCACAAATATTCTTTTTAATGTTGGGACCTTCTTTGTAGTGTTTCTGTGAACTCCGGAAAAACGTAAACACCCTGGTGCTTTACGATTCGAAATACGATAACATAATCAATGGCTTAAAAGAAACAATATTTATGTCATCTTCAATGTTATCGTCTTTTGAATTGTAGAATATAAACTCTTTGTCACTGGCCCGTCAGGTGTACTAATTTCAGGGAATTAGGTGCCAAATGTAAGAAAATAAGAAGCACAACCGTGCTTGCAACGTTACATCGCGCAAAAGGTCTCCATACCAACACAAGTCTTTAGTAGAGTTGATAAATACAACGTCGTTCGTGTGCTAAGCTTCTACACTCCGCATATTACAACTCGTTCAATTTTGTCTTTCGGCACCGTCGAACAATTCTATTCGATCCGAACGTTTCATTCCCCTGTGTAGCTTCCATTATTTCCTTTTTTTAAGGCCGCTTAAGATGATGAAAACGCCCTGTGATCCATGCTTTAAGGAATATCTTCTGATACATGCACAAGAAATCTTCATGAATCGTGAATACATACCGTTGTGTTGCAGCGGGCGACTGCTCAGATTCAAATCACTTCACTCCCAAATGTATTTTCAGCTCTAATTAAATAGAAGGGCACGCTACAGTTTTATTTATAGCATGTCGACTTTTCAGAAATCTCGTGTCGAATTATAGTGGTGTACGAGCTTACAACTAAATACAGTAACGTAGAATGCCGTTAACTTGACCACTGCAGCTTCAGCAGCCTCAACTGGTCGCAGCCATTTTGCTTGTTGTCGATTTCGTTTCTGTTCGTTCGTAGTCGTTAGGTTCGTTAACATTACGTTAACGTATTAAAGCATTAAATATATTACGATAAATGATAAATAACAATTTTAGTTAAATGTTTTGTTTTGGTTTACTTATAACGAACATAATAAACAACCAAAGTTGATGTGCGAAACTTTCTGCATCATAAAATTCAAACAATAGAATAACTGTCATGGCTGCGCCCATCGTCTGTCTGGCTACACCACGACGGAAGAAGCATTTCGTTTCTTCCACCGTGGGCTACACCAAGGAGGGCTACGTGAACCTACGTCGCCTGCGGACTGCGTCCCTTGGCAAGTCTGCTCCTATTGCTTATTAAGTGACGCTATGCTCCGATATATGTGAAACATTTTTATGTAACCTTTGGGTACGAGCATAGGTATTACCGTATTGATGTCGCTGGCCTGTAATAAGGCGGAGCCTCCGGGGCAATAACGGGGGCGCGCGTTAACCCACCCGCCGCGCTGCGCTTTACGCCGCTTCGCGGCGACAGTCTGAGGCGGCTCATTACAAAAAATATGAACCCACATGTGTATGTGTATTGGCCCACACGTGAACGCCGCTTCGCGGCGCCCAACTATTCGCTAAAGTATCATTCGGTGAACCGCCCCCTCAGGAGGCTCCGCCTTATTACAGCCAGCGACATCAACACCCGAGCATCAAGTCTGATTTTAGCCATATAATGAGTACAGAAACAATCGTGGTGTGCATTTCGCATGCCGATCAAAAACAAATACCCAAATAGCAGGCTGCCAGCCTTAATATGATTAAACTTCAGAATTTGTTGCGGAGTTTCTAACGGGCAGAAAGAGATCGGTATAGCCCCGTTTGATTTCATGTTGCTGAAGGCAGATTTCGAGGCAGTGACACATTTTAATTCTAATTTCTTTGCACAAGAGATTGGTGCGTACACGACAACGCGCAAGGCTAGGCAGAAAGGTTGCAACCCTTACGCATGTGTGACTGCTAGCCGGCCACCGTGTACGCTCGAGCCAGTACATGGATCATATTAAATTTTCCAGGATAGAAGAATACACATAATTAATCAGGTGGCATGTACGATGACACTAGTATCTCAGACCAAATTACTTGAAAACATGCTTATCCAGGTGTCAGTTTTGTTATCAGTGCCTAACCCACGTTTGCAGGTCTCGTATCTGTGTCTGCAGACTTTGTATACATGCCTTGCTGGGACTGGACATTTCATTGAACTCCGTTTTGTCGAACGCCGTTTCATCGAAGCCGTTTCATTGAACGGCGTTTCATCGAAGCCGTTTCATCGACCGCCGTTTTATCGAACGCCGTCTTATCCAACGCCATGGTGGCGGTCTCGCTTCCTGAAGCTGGTCGGAGGTGCCCATTTCAGGTTCTGGAAGTTGTTGACTTGCATCGCCACAGAACATCAACTGACGGTAGACAAGCTGGAGGCGATGCTGAGTTCCCAAAAGCCTCCTCGCCAGAAGATGGCCATAGCGGCAAGGGATGAGAAGGTCCGCCTTTTTTATGAGAACTGACGGACCATGGCTGTGGGGAACTTTTAGAGAGCAATCGCTCATCATTTGAAACGGTGAATGGCTGTCGCACGAACACATGAACCCCCGAAAGTTTTCAAATAAAATTTGATGTGACATACTTACTTTTGACTCGACTGAGTCTTAAAACTAAAAAAAGAAAACAATGTTTCATTGTAGTTTCATAAATATAGCACCTCAGCTTTAGCAACTGCAAGCTTCGGGCAGTAAAAAAGCATCAATACAAAGACATGAGAGGCTAGGAGGCTTACATGGCTAAAGTTGTTGCGCCTCTGGAAAACCTAAGTCGCCTTCTGGCCTCCATGAGTTGGAGTGCGCTCTTACCGGGAGTGCGACTTTTTATTTATTTGTTACAATACCCTCAAGGGCCATCGGGTAATACAGAAAGGGTGAACAGATAAGCACAATCTTCAAAACAAACATAAAGATCGGTACAAATATCCTCATGGGTTACTTGCCATAAAATAAATTGTAACAGCTACAAGTTTGGACATTAAAAACCCTGACGATGAAATGGGTGAATGAGACGAAAATGCACTCGATCCGTGCATAAAAGAACATCTTTCACACTTTTTATTTAAAAGACATTCAATGAAACTCCCATCAGCGATTCAATGAAACGTCCATTTTTTCGATGAAACAGCGTTTGACGAAACGGCGTTCGATGAAACAGTGTTTGATGAAATGTCCGGGAACCATGCCTTGCACGGGGCGTCATATGGCACCATACCAGCTGCCATTGCTGCACCGTACCTTGTGCAGCATAGATTTCGCACCATTCAATTTGTTTCTTTCGGCAAGCCTTGCCCAGAAGACAAATTTGATGGTGTCAAATGTATGCTGCAGAAGGTACAGAAACAGGCGCATGGTATGGAGCAATGGCAGCTGATGTGAGGTCAATGCAAGCCATGTATACCTGGGCGCATGTGTGAACTCAGAGAGAGGAGGAAAGGGAAAGGCACCATTTTTGGGGGCTCTCTCGTCCACTCAGTCCCTCAGACAGGATTGGTTTGGCTTGACTACCTCCGTTATTCTCATGGCTTGGCTTCATAATTGTTATGCCTCATCACTGTGCAGCTGTAGGTTGTGCAAATAGCAGCAAAAATGGTTCAAATGAAAATTTTTATAAGGTTTCAGTAGCCTTTTGCGGGTGGTGCACGAAAGCACCCAATGTGAAGCACCCTGCCCCTTTTGCCCTGCTTTCAAGAGCTCGTGTTTCAGAAGCCTATGACGCGAATCCCCCGTGTCAGCTGGCCGGGTCCTCAATGTGATAGCGGGACATTCTGCTTTTACCCAGAAGACAGCTGGCCGGGGTCACACTGCTCATACATCATACAAAAGACAGTCTGCACATGCAAGTCACCGCAATATGTGTGGTTCGAATGTTGCATGCTAAGTTTCTCCTTGAACCCATTGCCAGGCTGCATTCGAAGCATGGATCTCACGGTGACTTGCCCTCAAATCTGTATGCAGACTGTCTTTTGTATGATGTATAATCAGTATGACCCCAGCTCAACGTAATCAAGCTATACCCGGTACTTAAGTAAAGAATGACGGATTAAGCTTTTCGTTCTTAAGGTGTGCGCTATACTCATTCACATCTTGCCACTTTAAAACTACTATGAAAAAAAAAAGAAAACAGAAAATATCAGTTACTGACAGAACCCCGTAACGGAATGCCTTGAAAACCAATCGTGAACTCTCCTGTTCGCAGGGCCAACTTCGTTGGAGGTTCGTAGATGTGCTGAATTCAGAGAAAGATTGTTTCTAACATATTGTTCCTTACTTTTTGACGGTGCAGGCGAGCTTTCGTGATATCAAGACCGCCCGGATTTCACCCGTCCAAGTTTGCTTACATGGCCCCGGTTATGGCGGTGCCTTATGCGCTCGCAACGCATACAGTACAATGAAGTTACGGAACGCAATAACCTTGAATAACTTATGTGCTCAAGGAGAGTGAAATCAGCTGTTTGTAATGGCCCCCCCCGGCCATTCCAACCGGAGCTCACAAGCTCTGCACGAGGTGGATAGTTGGGTCGGGACTGGAACTGGTCACCATTACTTTCCTTACATAACACTGTGCCTTGAAAGCCGACCCCTTTTTCGGTTGCTTGCACGACATGACACTGAAGTGACGATTAAG
Source organism: Ixodes scapularis (assembly GCF_016920785.2). Taxonomy (NCBI): domain Eukaryota; kingdom Metazoa; phylum Arthropoda; class Arachnida; order Ixodida; family Ixodidae; genus Ixodes; species Ixodes scapularis. The sequence continues at coordinate 17,483 of NW_024609909.1, forward strand.
TGACAGAGTCAACGGTACAAACTGATGCTGCGTTGGCGGTCTGTACATTTTTCAAGGTATAAAGACGAAAGAGGTCATCTGTATCGTAGACAGTGGATTTCATTAATCCTCCAGGGCATCTAACTGAAAAGAAAACCAAACATAAGAAAAAACTCCAATTTGTGTACAAACCGGAGTCAAACCGAAACATTATAATTTTTTTATTCTGGAAAAAACTTGAACTGGAAACCGAAAAATAATCTTTGAGGTTTCCAGTTGAAGGGGAAAAATTGGGTATGTGAAACATACAGAAGTTTGACGAAGTGTGAAGAAACTTTACCCAAATCGTATAAGGTCCTAAATATTATTAACACAAAGATGTGGTGCCAGCAACGACTCGCATTGGGGTGGCGGCCGGCGTCGTACCTGAAAGTTTTTTCTCCTGCTTTCGCACAGAGCCTCTACCGTGTAAAACTGTGTAGGTTGCCCCAGACTAACCTGCAGGTTTCTTGGCTGCAGGTTGAAAATCCAACAAAGGCACTTTTCTGGGGCATTGTTCATAACCCTGGCTGTTTTCGAATGCAAATTGCCCAATCTCCTCGTGTTAGTGGCTGGTTGGGGAAAGGCGCGCACTGAAAGTGACACCGACTTGTGAGAGGCAACACTGGATCGGCACTTGATCCATTATCGTCAGCATCCGCTTGCATATTAAAGCAACTAATGTATCCGCTTGTTTTCTTACCTTTCTAAGAAGGAAAGCGCGAAGAACCAGCTATGCAAAATCAAATCTGGGTGTTTTACTAGCCAAACCGACGAGAAGCATTTGGAACACCTCAGCATACGACTGAGGATTAATTTGGACCACCTGGGGATCAGACGTGCAACAGAAAGCTTGATTACAAGACCTTCTCCGCAATAAGCCTTTGTAAAATTACGGGCCCCTGGGCCGGGATTAAAACCTGCCACCTGGGGTTTGTAGGCCGGTGCCAAAGAAACCGGCAGTGTAGTGAGCCTGATGCATGACCGGTCATTACCTGATCAGGTGTATCTTGGGGGGCTGGGGGACCTTATGAGCTTGTCTGGTTGCATGCTTCTTGACCTTGAGCTCTGTCGGGTGCTGTACCTGCGTGCAGTGTTTTCTCTGCCCCACGGGCCATTCCACTGGAAATAAACGCCCAGAGCAACTACAAACTTTCGTAAAGCAAGATGTCTTGCTTTGGCGACTTTGTCTGCACGCATCAACTTGTATATTTCATTGTCTCATGCCAGCATCTCATTTAGGGGTATTCAATCGCATTGCTTCCAGTTTACGAAGAGGTAGCAATACCTGATGCATACCAGACCGCCTCAAGTCTTGTCGCTGAACCGTCCAACCAACTCAAGGCTTGTTTCATAAATCATAGTAAATAACGAGAAGTATCCTAAGAACCGGGTACCGAGAAGAAAGTAGTGTTTATGGCACAAAATAAAATGTGCAGCGTTTTTAGTCAACTTTGTAGCACTTTCAAGTTTTTTCCAGATGAGCCCTTAAAGACTTTATTTTAAATTGTGGTATTTGATCTTGTACCTTGAGATTCAAAAACCTAAATTTGAATTCTTCGAACATGAATAGCAAAGAAATTCGAAATTTTCAAACTTTTCATACTCAATCTGTAAAGAGAGTTGAAATCTTCAAACTTGAACTTTCAGAAACTTTACATTATCAAACTTTTCAAATTCGAAACACAGCAGGGTTTGAAATTTGCAAACATTTCAAGTTCAAACCTTAACTCCTGCAATCTCAGCAGGTTTGTGACATCCCTATACTCCGCGACAACTATTCTTGGCAATGCAGCGGAAGGTACGTCCCGCATCCCCTCTCCCATTTTGAGTGTACGCAGGCTCTCGTCCTCCCCCATTTCCGAGGAGAGGAGGAGAGCCTGCGTACACTCAAAATGGGAAAGGGGACGCGGGACGTACCTTCCACTGCATTGCCAAGAAAAGTTGTCGCGGAGTATAGTTATGATTTTATTAGTCAGCTAGTTGGGCTGAATTGATGTAGAAGTTGCGGCAATAGTTTTTCCGTCTGCTGTTAAGTTTCCAATGTCTGAAAATAGCTAATGACACAGCACCGTCTGAAACCACCACGCTGCAGTGACGTTATTGAGTAGCAATCCTCGCTCAGAATAAAGCTGTGGGGAATACGTTTGTCTGGACAGCATATTCGCATGTCTAGACATTGTAGATACGCTCAGATGTCATCATAAAGTATATATCTGTCGTATTATCTACATCTGGCCCACAACGCACTCATTGTTATACATTCCTAAATGGCGCGTTTCGAGTACATTCACCCCTGTGAGAGGTTCATCCTCCGGTCTTAGACAACTGAAGGAAGCTCTGTGCCTTATTCACTTTGTGCTCTAGCACTGCTAGGTGTATAGTGATTTATTATAAACATTCAGGAGAGAAACCAGAATTTAACTCGCCTCACTTAGACACGGTACAGGCTGTAACATGGGTTCGCTTTACAGAATTGTTTTGTTTTAAAAAAGAACCTCAGATTATGCCTGTAGTCTCCTTGTCACTGCCGACATAAAAAACATGGTTTGCTTTTGCAATGCAAACTATAGAGATCGACGTAGGTAGATTGTCCCATTTTGTCAACGCAAGGCTAGGGAAGAGAGTTGAGATGCACAGCCCTGTAAAGACAATGTTGCATTGCTTTCTTTCTTTTTAGTCTCCATGTGTAGAATTTTGCGGCATGTAGACTAGCTTGTCTGACTGTTAAATTTTTTGGCTAATGTATTTATACTCTTGTCATACCAGCTGCCATGGCGATGGGCTACTTTTCGACGGGAATATGCACATCTGAAAGGAGACCTGGCCCGACGAGCATCACAGCTACAACATTGCTGCCGCAGTACATCTAGATACAATAGTTAACGGCGTATTCAAGTGACCAAGTGGTGACAAGGGAATCTCGTGGCCACCTTCAGCAGGTAGGTTTGTCAACAAGGTGGCAGATTTCACTCTTTGTTCAATTCCTATGGTGCTGTCACTGCCATTCAATGAAATGGAATGAGAAAAGAGGTACTGTAAAAGCCTTGAATCAATGTTTTTTCAGCACTCAATTTTGATGAACCTAAATACTGGGGACATGAAGCGTCACACAAAAATTCCAAACAATATTTGATTTCTACAAAACCATATTGCTAGTTGCGAATTAGTTTTCTCAATTTAATGTGCGGGTTAGTGCAGAACCGCGATGCACTTTAACAGATATTAAACACAAGCATGATGTTGTACTGTTTTGTCATTTAATGGTATCACCTATCGCCATCCCACACCTTCGTTTCGGGTGCTACGTATGTGTCGTCATGGATAAAGGTTTTATGGCTATTTAGTTCCGTTGTTTGTAGCTCATGAGGGAATTAAATGTATTTCATTTCCTGACCTGGCCTATGTACACTCGCAGAACTGGTATACTCCGCTCACCCCTAAGCTGACGGTGCATTGGAAGCTACGTGCTTGCTGGACCAGTTGTACGCCCATCATTTGCCATCTTTATCACATTCCCCCGCCTACATCCATGCGTCAGGAGCAGGGTCCGGTGACGAGTGGAAGGCGGTCGATAGGTCCAGTGAATGTGTTGCTCCCATCGCACTGTCAACTTGGTGGTGAACAGAGCATAGGAAACAGCTCATTGCATTAGCACTGAATGACACAGAGCAGGTTTATATGGTTTGTAGGCTTATATGAGGCCTCTTATTGAGTGCCACATTGGAGACCTGTGGCCAGAATCAAAACATTTAAGATGGAACCAGCAATAACTAACTGGATTGATTCCCACCTAACAAATTCAAGCCAAAGTGTGGAAAGCAACGGTAATGTTGCAAACCCTCTGCCAGCTCACAGTTCTGTTTTGGAGTCAGTCTTGACATATATAAACGACATACTACACAGCACACCCCCAGAAATACAGGTCGGGCTCTGGGGACGATTATTATTTACTCACTGATGAGCACTTTTGGATAAGCAAGCATCATTAAATTAGTATGCTAACCACATAAAGGAATTGTGTGTAATATTTTCAAGGTGTCGACGTCTATCATATAGGCCAGGGGTGGCCAAAGTGACGTGGGGTTAGAGCCGCAGACAAAACGACAAAGGTTCAAAGAGCCACAGGAAAGTAAAGAAAAGGAGACTACTTAAAAAAAAAAAAAAAACTATATGGAGGGAACAGTGCTTTTCAAGAAGGGCAAGTATAATTGTTGACTACAACAAATAACAGCAAGCAGCAGAATGTTACTTTAACCGCTCAGCAAAAATGAAAGCTTCGGCTGGTTTGCTAGCCAGCCGCTGCCCCCGACGTCTGTTATGCGTATACGGTTCGAAATTTTCTCTAGAACGATAAAGGAAACAGTGTCACCGGACGCATTAATGTGTTAAAGACCAGTCCAGCTGTATCTACGTTGTGTAATACAAGGCTGCCAAATCTGTGAGCTTTTTTTTTTTGAATTCTAAAAGTCTGTTCGGCTTTGGAACACAGGGGGGGTAGGGCGGCATGCTTACCCAAAACCAGCGAGCCACACTTGGACCCGTGATGAGCCGCATGCGGCTCACGAGCCGCAGTTTGGCCACCCCTGATATCCTTCCACATATATATTTATTTTTCTAATTCATGCTTTGTTGTCCACCTTTCACACTGGAATAGTGCTTTCACCCATAGAGGTATAGTCAACAGAAATTTCGAGCTCACAAAACAAGGGTGGACGGATAGGCGGGACGCTGCAAAACCCCGAAACAACACTCATACAGCGATGCCTCTAACGGATCGAATCTCTGTATTTTTGGAAAAGAAGTGTGCGAGTGAACACTGCCGACGAGACAAGTCACGTCGCGATTCCCATTCCGTTTCCTTCTCCCTACGTCCCTTCGAGCTAGTGAACCGAAGCAAGGAGGAGAGAAGCGATGCCGCTTCCCCTCATTCTGAAATTCTGCCGGAGGACAATGACGTCAAAGATCTCCCTTGATTGTGCCCTTTTTTTTTTTCCAAAAGTGCGGCCATCCGTTGGAGATACTGATGTACGAGCCATCTTTTGGAGTTCCCAGCGTCTTGTTCAACTCTCATGCGTCCTTATTTTGCGAAATCCAAATTTCGGTTCAATATCCCTTTAATGGGGCACTAAAGCGTGTTTTGAGAGTCTCGTTCTTTGGTCATACCTCAATGTACGAGCACTGATCATCCTAAAAAACCAGAAGTTACATTCGTCCGCGGCCGATTTGTATCTTAAGAAAGTGATGGTTCCAGACACTTACCATTGTCCCAGAATGACAGCTGGCGCTAGCGAACCTTGCTGAATATGGTCGAGCGACGGGCAGCGCATGTCAGCCACTTGCGAGCGATGGGTTCCCGTGTGGACGAGCACGACTGGTCGGCACCTCGTCCACGGTGGACTGAATCGCTCGCGAGTGGCTGACACGTGCCGTCCGTTGTTTGACCATATTCACCAAGGTTTGGTAGCGCCATCTGTCATTCTGCGATGACGCGAAGTGTCGAGAATTTTGATTGATTTTTTTAGTATGGAAATCGGCCGCAGATGAATGTAATTTTTGTTTTTTAAGGATGGTTAGTGCTCGTAGATTGAGTTATAACAATAAAACGAGGATCTCAAAAAGCACTTTAGTGCCCCTTTAAGACAAGGCTGCGCTGCGGCAAAGCAACATATGCAGAATTGCAATGCCTACTCCACGGGTGTAGCTTCTCGGCAGTGCACCAGTGTGTGGTGTGAGAAGCGCACTCAACGGAGATAATTAGACTGCCCGAACATACCACGTACAATGAGAGATATCACGGAACATCCGAGTACTGATTCATGTTCGGTGTGTAAATCAAATCAAACAACACGTTATTCTAAGCGATAACCGGAAGTTCTGAACGATTTGCACAATGTTACAGGAACAATCTGGCAGTACTGCGACGCCTGAACTATTAGTTTCGGTAGTTATAAACGAAAACTCCCTTATGGTGCAATGTAGGCATAAATTCATTACATTTTGGTGAAATGTAGCTTTGGCGGAGCATGCACGTCAATGCTTTTCCCCTTGGAAGGCATTCTTGCTCATTCTGATGCAAATTTCCCATCTTCAACTTTCTTCCTAAGGTAGCATGCAGCAGGACTTCAAGCGATGACTTGCTTGTTGGGAAGTAACCTTGTGGCTAACTTAAAAGACCCTGAAGAGCAAAAAAAGTTTTTTTTTTTTTTTAAACAGTCTAGTGGGACACATGTGCTAAAAAAAAGATTACGAAAAAAAAAAAAATTTTTTAGAGCAATATTGTTTGCGAGAGATTTAATTGAAATTGTGCGTGAAGTCCATGACGTCATGGGTCATTCCAAAATGACATCTTGGTCGTGAAGGCGAAGGCGATTGACCTCTGCTCCATGCGCCTGAAATGCCGAGAGAAAACAAGCCATAAAAGACGTGACTGCCGACTAAATCGCGTCTTGCGCCGTCAATATTGCTCTAAAAAATATTTTTCCTCGCGTGAAATTTTTTTTGACACGCGTGTCCGAACTATAGTCGGTGACAGGTCAAGAACGAAGTGGAAGCTCCTCCCACCCCTTTCCACTTCAGCGGAGTAAACGGTGGAGAGAAGGTCGCCTCCTCTCCAGAGTTTGCACTGCTAAAGTGGAAAGAGGTGGGAGGAGCTTCCACTTCGTTCTTGACCTGTCACCGACTACAGATTGTTAAAAAATACACTTTTTTTGTTTGTTTTCAGGGGCCCTTTAAAAGGGCAAGTCTCTGACTCCCACTTAATGGATTGATCAAGACACACCCAGAGCAAGCATAGCGACCTACAATCTGTCTTGACTACAGCATGTTTCATATCTCCATGTTTGAATTTCCTTTTCTGCACATTGGTTCAAGAGTGGCTTGAATTGATTGCTTGGTCTTCCTTTCCCTATCAGGCAGGCAGTCTACAGTCTACTTCAAGCATCTGCAATGCTACACAGAGGGAACGTGCCAAAGGCCTGATTGGTGGGCAGGATCGGGCTGCTCCATAGAGTTCTATGCAATCGACCTCTGGGAAGCAAGCGTCTGCATGATCAAGTGTGGCTTCTTGGCAGATGATTGCCTGCAACACTGGTGTTCATCGACATATGTGGTGACTGTCGAGAAATATTTCTCGGATGCAAGACCCCGAACTGCACCTGGAACTCTGACGTAGCTTGTGCATGCTCATTTGATTACCTTCTGAAGACTGTGCCTAAAAGAACTGCTGCAGAATGGCGATTGAGATGAAGGCGTTACAAGATGGGTCATAGGAGCTGCTATGTACTGGTGCAGATAGTCTTGATCCCGGTGTGGCTCGTTCTAGAAGTTCAAGCAAAGGGACCAAGCAGAGGGGGAAAATGTTGCTTTGGTCGCAACGTCCCAACTTGGAGTTCCTTGAATCTCCCGCGACTGACTTGCTAGTGAGTCGCAGCAGAACAGGCATCTGCAGTGCTCACCTTCCCCTGCTGTAACACTGCCAGGATTGAGACCAGGGCTTCATCTATGATTGTCAATCTGGGAAGGTGTTGCTAATTCTGGGAAAGGCCTCCCGAGGGATATATTGCGTAGATTTGCATACTTTGAGTAGAAAATTCTTATAGCGTCGTCCCATTAGAGCAGGGGTGGCCAAGCTGCGGCTCGCGACTTCACGTGTTAAAGTGCAGCTCGCGGTTCCCTCCCCCCCCTCCTTCCCCTCGCCCGCCTCCCTCCTGATCACACGAGCACTTCCCCAAAACAAGATATGGAATGCGTTTTAAGTCGAAAGACAGGTTACAGTTTGATAGTCTTGTGCTACTGCTACCTTATGTACAGTTGTACTGCTTTTGACTCAGATAGATTGAAACTAGTTCGAGCTTCGTTAATTGCTGTAGACAAAAGTCCCCCCCCCCCCCCCCCCCGCAGCTCTTAAAAGTTTCGTAGTTTTGTTTGTGGCTCTTAGGCCGGGTTAGCCTGGCCACCCCGGCACTACAGCGACAAATAACGATTTTTGTCCTGCAACACCACAAAGTTTTGTGTTGCTGATGCTGTTCCACTGTAATGACCAACACCCGCGACAAACGCCGCAGCAAGCAGGCCCTCCGAGGAACATCACTCGGGGACAAACTTAATTTTCTCTCCCGCTTGTGCCTTCTGTTGCTGTCTTCCCCACCCTCCTCCTACCCTTCCTCCCATTCCTCCCGTGACTCAGTCCTTGGCGGCCACTGATCGTTCCTGCTCCCGCAGTTCCGATTCCTGGATTGCTCGTAGTGGTCGCAGGCACGGCTTGCTTGCTAGATGTCGTGTTGCAAAAGGGAATGTGCTGTGGCTGGTTTTGCTCGCGAAAACTTGGTGCGCGAGTTGGTGCTTCAAGATACCGAAGTCTACGCCCCTGCATCAGGATGGATACACCCATGTGCGAGGACTGACCAAAGTAAGACCGCTCACCACGAAGTAGGACACGACGTTCCACCAGTTCTGCGGCAAGCCATTCCGGCAAAACGAGAGAGTTGTCGTCTGTTCTGTGATTGTCCCCCCATAAAACTACTCCCGTATTGTCCCCCATAAAACGCCTGCCCTCGGTCATTCGGATATGTAATTAAAAACATCCTCAAATTGACTTGAAATTCCGTGGTGCCCATCTGGAATGCTTCGAACAACCCAAAAGAGGAACGATTCAGAAATTCTAGTTTGGAAAAAGTTGGGTGTCGATTGTCATGACTGTTTTCAGAAAGTTGCCAATGGCAAATGAAGACAAGCAGAAGCTTCAAACAAAAAATAAAGTAATCGTCTCCACTTTCACCGTGTTTGTCGGTGCGTTTTACGGCCAAAGAGAAATGCGAAAACTGCGTCGCGATACTCTGTTTGTCTCTGTATTTTGAAGTGTTTTGTTAACAACTCCAGTCCCACTAGGAAACAAGTTTCCTTGTCCCCTTTTTCTGCGTCGTATCCGCCAGGTGGGACAGCGGACTCCGACCAATGGGCTGTTTGTCGCTCATTGTCGTCTGTCGCTGTTGCTCTAGTGGGACGCGGTTATTAGGGACTCGGCCTGGGGTATGTCAGGGGTGTGTGCGTATAAGTCGCTGGTCGTGAGAACCAGCAGCATTGCATTTGTTGTGCTCAGTGTCCTGGATTGTCTGAATCTGCCTGTAATTTATGGGACCTTTAGAACTTCAGCATTACACAGTGATGACATCAGCAGCTGGAAATTGATGGGACCGAAATAAAGATGACAAAACTAGATTGTAGCTGGAGTCTATCACTACCATGGAGAAGCTCTCAATAGCATGGACTTTGGATTCACACAAGAATGTCCCGTGGGTAACAGGATTTAAGGCACAAGTAATTCTGAAGATGGCTTTAATGCTTCCGTTCTAATTCCCATAGACCTCCACAGGCTGAAAGGGCAGGTGACATACCTATGTATCAAGTGCAGAGAAGGGAACAGTGAACAAAAAGGCACCAGGAAAAGGCCCCTATCTATTGAAACCGAGTTCTGTATGGGTTTTTATTTTCTGCTCCTTGGGGTTAAGAAGACTTATTGGAGCAGTCCTAGCTCACCTCCAGTGCTGATCAAAATAACACGACGTGAAATCATGATAGGCGTAAGAAACAAACAGCTTGAAACCAATTCGCGTCCTTTTAATTTCACAAAACTTGGTATGCGCCAAATAGCCTAAAACTGGTACAAATCAAAGCAGTCTGTGCAATAAAACGTGAAAATACGGCAGAAAAAGTAAACACTTGCGGGGCGTAAAACCGCGGAAGCAAATCCGTTCGTGGCAATCTTGTTTAGCGACAAACAAGTGTTCATTCAGCTGTGAAGCATTGAAGTGGATATAAAATCTGCATAGCGTTTCAGAGCAAGAAAAACAGCGAATTAATTGAGCAGTACGATTGACAGCATTGCGGGCGCTACGCGGGCGCGTAGGAAGGCGACAAGGCTTACTTTGATAAGAGCCACACGGAAAACGTTGACACCAGCCACACACGCTGTGCAGGGCTATCGTTCTCGCTTCTTGAATTACGGTTGAAAAGCACTGCGCATTAGCACTGCAAGCACTCCACGTGTACACTGTTTCAATTACGGAACAGAGCAGCGAGGCCTACTTCATTCGAGCTTGGGTAGAGAATCGCCGAGGTTGGAGCAGTCGAACTGTGGACATCGGCATGCTCGAGACTTCTGCCACCGACTTTTATGCGCGTAATATGCGGAATAACTCAATGGATATGCACTGGCAGATGAAACAACCCGTCCGCTAAGTCACCACGGACCACGGCACCAAAGTATCCGCCGGAGTGTGGCAGTCTAGCAGACGCTCCTGCCGGCGACCGGCGCCGTATGTGCGTCGCCGTCAATATTTTGTGCGGCGGTAATCTGGCCAATCAGAGCACGCCGCTCCGCGGCAGATCTGGAATGGCCAGGTTTTGGAAATACGCCGCCGCGGCCCGCCCCCCCCCCCCCCCCCCCCCCCCTTCCTCCCCCCCCCCCCCCCTTCTGTCTACCCTCGCCCAAATTTGAAACTTCGTAACGGCGGACGGCGGCGTCGCGTGGTTTTGTTTACCCAAGGGTCGTGCGAGCGTAGTTTCGCGCTCCGGCGTTCCGCGCGCCTGTCGAACTCGATGGATATTTTGGTGCGAACTTTCAGAGACTGTTGAGAGGTGCATTTTACGTGGCCATATCCCGATGGTGCACGAACAGCGCAAATGCCAAGACCACAAGTTTTTGTTTGTTCATTTTTTTTTTCAAGATAAGGCAGGTGAGTATGTATCTCCCGTACTCAGTTTTATTTGCTCAGCGAACTTACCATTAAACTTCTGCTGCCCATAGCTGTTAGTTTGCAGGCTCGTTCTCGCAGTAAAAACATATGCTTTCCCCCGAACAAGTACGGTTTTAATGAAGTTAATGGTATACACCTAGCTCCACTTCGATTTGTGCACAACTGCTTATTTAAAGTGTAACAATTGGGTTTAATCTTGAAAATGGTCTTTGGCGGTCCTCGAACAGACGGAGGATAATAAAACAAAAGAATGAGGCTTCCTATATATTAATTTGAAGTTCCATTTATTTCTGCATGGTTTCGGGTGCGACAATGGCATTATGTCATTAGTTTGTTCGCTGTAGATGGACATTTGTTTTGTTTTAAATCGGTTTAAAATTTTAAACATCATGACCACATTGTCATTAGATGCTGGGGCATATAGAACGAGCATTTGAACGTCGTCTCAAGAAGGAAGAAAGCTTCGGACACTTCGTGGTTCCCAACAAGTTATCCAGCCTGTTGAGTGCCAACATTTTTCGAAGCTTTATTTCACATTTTCATCTTGCTTGCGTGAGAAGCTTTGAATATGTAAAAATGAAGGTAATGATTGCTGGGGGCCACCTAAGTAGCTTATATTTCTTAAATCAGTGAACAACTTTACTTTCAGTGAACAGCTGATCCAACTTGGCATGTTGAATGCGTAATTATGTGGGTCAATGTGTACACTTGTAAAGATATATGTTAGTGACCATTCCCAAGAAGTGATAGTGATAAAGTTAGTGATAAAGCCAATTCCCAAGAAGGTGTGCGGCCAAGCATGTAATAATGAAGTGATGAGATCGTGCACAGATGACAGAGAGGTGCTGGCGATGTGCAACTGCAGCTGTGGGCGAGGTTGACGAAATGATTTTGCCAATGTTTTATTTTTGCGCGTATGCAGGTGCAGTGCTGTACTTAATTCCGTTTTAGCATCTGTGCAATAAATGTGCCTCGAAATATTTCGGTCGCAGCTGTGGATTCCTTACTGGACGGCGGGACGCCTCGAAACAGAAGAACAACGAACACACATGACTACGCACCTTATACAGCTGAAAGCGAAATCGCACATCGTATATTACGTTAGGGACTTTTAGCGAACTGTTACCGTGTTCCGCGTACTGCACTATCGGAGCCTTTGAAACATGCTTTATAGGCGCGCACCCGGAGTGATACCGTGACAGCGGGGCGCGCACTTAAAAGCATGCTTCAAAGGCTCCGATAGTGCGATACGCGGAACACGGTTTGTTAAAAGTCCTTATTTTTACACTACCGGGACCGGTGTAGGACGCCGATCTCACTACCCCTCCGCTTCGACTACGGTAGTGGTTATGGCGTACGCCAAAATCAATACCGTAGTCATATTGGCGTACGCCATAGTCAATACCGTAGTCTTTTTCGCATACCCCAAACACACTACCCTTACGCCAAATTCAATACCTTGAATAACGTCGGTTGAGCAGGGGTTGAGCCAGGTTGAGCTCCGCATTTCGCTAAAACTGGCGGAAGTAACTTTCTGCAGCATAACACCCTGATTGTTTGTTGTTGTTTGTATGAGCGGCGGAACGCACGCGGCAGGCGATTAGTGTTGATACGGCTGACGGCGCGCAGAGCTGAAGGGCACAAGCAATGAAGCTTGGTGTGATTCTTTGTCGATGTGATTTGACATCGCTTCTTTCTGGTTCTTCGATCATGGTGCAAATGCAGGTCGCCCGACTCCCGAGTGATTCGAAGGCAAGAGTGGTAGCCTGTCCGCTGGTCTTTCAGTCGCATTTACTGTCGTCATTTTGGGCACAGCGGAAGAAAATAAGACGTTCATTATTTTAAATAGCGTGCGATCGGCCTGTCTAGGTTCTGGCGACACCGTTTCAGGCTGTAGATGAGAAAATTTAGCCACTACAGTACGACTGCTAGCCTGGGGTCTGTGCCTCACAACAGATCGAAACGGGTAGGGGTGGGGATCCCTGGCAGCGGGACCTTTCGCCGTACGAGCTGCGGTGCGCTAACACACTCGACCTCCGATACCCCCTTGGGTCACAGCGCTTGCTGAAAGAAGTTTGGATCGTTTTACGCAGATTTTGCAGTGCGTACGAGACGCACAACAGCTTACTACGTCCTAGATGCCCAAACTGAGGCTCGCTACTTGTGTGCGGCTCTCGTGATCTGGGGAACAGTATGCTCGCCATGAAAATGTTGCAGTGAGAAGTACGGAAAAGTAATATTATAAAAGTAGAGTATCTAAAACTGGCTTACATTGTCACTGAACATATGAAAATAAAACTGATTAGGAAGGCCGATCAGATCGGGTGGGAATGTTATATAATGTGCTCAAGGTATGTGTGAAGTTGCGTCGCGTCGGCACAGGAATTCAAAATTGTTGCTCCTAAATTCTTCCAATGTTGCTGGTAGCTTTTTTTTTTTTATATATATATATATTATTTATTGTAACTTTAAAGGCCCCAACAGGAGCATTACATAAGGAGTGTGTGTGTGTTTGTGGGGGGGGGGGGGGGGGGGGGGGAATACATGAAAAATACAAAAAATCAACACATGAACAGACAGGTGGCTGACACCTACAGTGCTGGTAAGTAATATAAGCAGTGAGAACAATTGTGTGTGAAATAAAACTGGTACATAAATACACTAGCAAAAAGAGTGATCAAAGCATTGCGGAACAAGACGGGGTCACTTATGGCCAGGCACAACCAGCGTAATGACCGACTCACACCAAGCATACCGGAGCTTCCAGTCGGACTTGGTGTCCTGAAAAGCGCTGCAGGTGCTCAAAAACAAAAGACCCCCAAAGGAGCCCATAGAATTTGAATGGGTACCTGCCCCCTTCATGGTAGAGGGCAACAAACTTCCTCACCAGCATGCCCGCACGCTGACTTACCAGGCCACAGCCGTGGAAGAGGTGCAGGACCAACCCATGGTCACCTAAAAGGAAATACTAGTCGCATTCTACTGCAAGGAAAGGCGCAGACTGCCAGCCCCGCATCCTAAGTTAACGCTGGAGGAACAGGTAGCATATAGGCAAATTCAGTCGGGGTCCTTCCCCCACCCCCTTTTACTCAGTCGCATATGTTCCCCACTCAATACAGTGGGAACTGCCCAGTGTGCCAAGATATAGGAGCCCTCCGTCACAAAATAGGTGAGTGTAGATTCAATCAAGACCACCCACCGCCCACACCCTTCCCCCTGTAGAGTGATGGGAGAACTTGCTGTCCAGCCCCGCCCTGGAGAATCAGCTTCAATTGGTCAACAGGGGCCAGGCAGATAAGACAGCATATAGGATCTCCGTAAAGAGGGAAGCCCTTCCTTCCGGCACAGACCATTGTGCTGAAATGCTCAGAATAAAAGTTTATTCTCTCTCTCTCTCTGATTGGTTGAAGTAGTTTGTGATCCGAGATATGTGACATGGGGGGTGATTTAGTCGAGACGATGCTCTTCAAGGAGGAAGTACGAGTGAGTTATTAAGCATTAGGTTATAATAGAAAATTTTATGAAATGGCGTTAAGCATGATATATCTTGTGACGCGACTTATACAGCTGGCATTTTAGTGCAGAGACACTAGTTCTTCGGTAATGATCATTAAGAATCGACCTGGCCGTGCGATTTTGAACTGACTCAAGATGGTTAATGGGATAAATTTGATGAGCATTCCGAATTGCTGCTGCATACTCCAACTTTGGTCCAACGTAAGTTTCGTATGCCATTTTCCGGAGATGAGATGGTGGCGCCTTCAGATTTCTTTTGATGTACCCGAGAGTGCGCAAAGCCTCTGCTGAGTCTGTTTCAATGTTGTTATTCCAGGTTAAGTCACTAGGTAGTGTTGCACCAAGATATTTATAGATGGAGGCAGGCAGAGATGATTAGTCCAGAGCCAATGGAATACGAAAAATATGATGTTGCATGTTTCCAAGTAAAGCAAAGTACTTTACATTATGACATGTTTAATGACATTAGCCATTTGGAGCACCAGGCATGAATCGGGTCAAGATCACTCGGAAGATTCAAATGGTCATCAGACAAAGTAATTTTGCTATATAGGACACAATCGTAAGCGAAGAGACAAAGACTACAATTGATAAGTCGTTAATAAAAAAAAGAAACAGTAGTGGACCGAGTAATGCCCCCTGTGGAACCCCAGATATAACGTTAGTAAAATCTGACATATGGTTGTTAGCCACAGTGAACTGAGTGCGAGAAAAGAGAAAGTCACGAATCCGAGAAAGGACCAAAGGGTCGATACCCAGGATAGAAAGTTTTGAAATTAGATGACGATGGGGAACTCTGTCGAATGCCTTCGAGAAGTCGAGGAATACAGCATCGGTTTGGCCCTGCGAGTCAAGGTTAGTGATTAACTTGTGTTTGAGTTCAAAGAGTTACGTCTCGCATGAAAAACCTCTACAAAATCCATGTTGATGATTGTAAAAAGTATGATTGGCTTCTAAATATGATATGCGATGGTAGTTTGAGGCCAGCACACGGTCACCGCTTTTAAAGACCGGAATGACCTTCCCCAGCTTTCAGTCCAATGGTATACTCCGTTCCACCTTTAGGCCGAGCGCACTGGACGCCACGAGCTATCCCAGCCGATCCAGTGTCGGGAGAAAATCGCGTGACTTTTCGGTTGGCCAGAGCGACGCAGAGAGCTCAAGGTCACATGACACTCTCTCAACGCTGAATTGACTGGGATAGCTTCTAGCGTTTGCTGCGCTCGGACTGAAGGTGAAACGGAGTATAGGCAATCCTGCTGTGATGACTAAGAAAATATGAATCTGAGGAATTCACTAGATATTACTTTGGTGTTGCTAAGAGCTTTGGGGCTAATATTGTCTGGACCATAAGATGATGAGAGTTTTAAACCTTCTATAAGTCAAAGTATTCTGGAAGCAGAAATGTTAGTGTCAATGGGGGCCATGGGCTCAAAACCAGAGCGAGGCAAACTAGATATATATGATCAATGCTTTCATTTGATAGTATGGAAGAGAAATATTTATTTAAAGCGGGAGTGCAATGTGGCTCACACGGCGTCTACATTTTCATTCTTTAGTCGGATAGAGTCGGTATTATCTCTGGGTGAAAATACTTTCCAGAACTTCTGGGGGTTACTTTGCAGAATTCTTGCAGGTCCAAAGAAAATAACTTTTTTTTCGTCAACTTTACGCTCTGTACAAGACTTGAGACATGAAAAATAATCGTCCCAGACTTTGTTATTATTTAGTCTTTTAGCTCTTTTATACATGCGCTTCTTTTTGTTATTTATAATGATCGTAAAGTTTTATTGTACCAGGGGTTATGCCCGTCGCTGTTTACAATGACATTCGGAACAAACTGCCGAGTTAAATTATTAAGTTTGTTTTTAAATAGTAACCAGTTTTCTCCCACCGATCTTGAACGAAAGTTTTCGACATACGACTGCTAGAACGATGACAAGTTCCGATTTGTGGTGACGTAGTAATCACCTTTGTTATAGTCACGAATTGTTTGAACAGTTGGGCCTTGCGTCGGCACAGGGATAGATAACTCGATGATCAAAATTCCCTGGTCACTTAAGCCAGCAACACAGTTGACAGTTCTTATTATTTCTGTTGTGCTTGTAAGGGTAAGGTCAAGAATATTGTTGCCATGGGTGGGTTGTTCGACAACCGGGTGTGAGGTTAAAATTCAAACAGTTATATTGAAAAACTCTCGCGCAGCATTTGAGCTGCTCGTGGTAAGATGAACCCAGTCAATGTCTGAAAATTAAAGTCGCCAAAGATAGCAAAGTCTCCTTTTGGGTAAAGGCTCTAAATGTCAAGCAGCACGGTGTGCAATGTGTCGCAGCGCTCAGAACCACTGTTCGGTGCCTGATAATATACGATGGGCAGGAGATCAAACTATAAGGGGTACTTTATTGAACTTGTTATCCCCTCAGCAGGGTGTTTACTACCAGAGCATAACAAAGAAATTGAACCTCGTCATCAGTCATGGGCACGTTATCAGCAAAAATTAAAGTAACAGTGTTACAGTTACAGTTACCTAGGGGGAAAAGTAACACTGTTACAGTGGCAGTTACCTAGGGGGAAAAGTAACACTGTTACAGTGACAGTTACCGGCTTCAAAAAGTAAAAGGTTACAGTCACTGCAAAAACAGTAACGCCGTTACTTTCTTGTTACAGTACAAAAATTGGACTCAAGAAACCACAAACCAAAACAATACTATTTTATTTGTTACACTACAGTAAGAAGAAAGGTAAACTGAGAAATTAGAAAAATTTAAACCCGAAGGGTGTTTATTTTCTTGTGTGATTTGCCATTTTAGCATTTTGATGTGCATAATTTATTTGCAAAAATTGATAAGTCAATGTTTTTGATGAGCGACATCGAAGATGACGCTTCAAAGGCTGCTTCTCCTAAGACCAAAGCGCTGGTAAGAGCAAAGCATTTGTATCCAGACCATGCATGACAAGCAGTCTTGGGCAGTAACTAGTTACTAGTAATGCGTTACCGGTAACTAGAGTTACTTTTTTGGTAACTTTTACCTGTAACGAGTTACTCTTTACTGCTGGTAACTTGTAAATGTAACACTGTTTCTTTTGTATTGGGTAACTGTAACTGTAACTGTGGCCACACATTAAACAAACAAAAAATTGTCTGCTTTAGCACATGACTGAAAATTGACGGACGAGTCAGCACGAATCCGGGAGATAAAGGTAGCGGCACCCGCGGTGGTAGGGGCGGCAAACAATGTCCGCTTCACCGACTTTGGCTCACTCTTCTCATGTGGGGACCATCTGCGGGTGTCGGTGCTTGTGCAATATGTCTCTGAGTGTTCCGTCTGGGCTGTGTCTGCACCCCCCTCTCCCTTCCCCTTTGTAGGATATGTCCGTGCTGTCATTTTTACACCCAGCGGGTCACCGTCTCCTCTTCCCTATTAGTTTTCAAGGAAGCCATCCCCACACTGTGCAGAAAGCCGGCGCTTGTTTCACCTATTTGTTCTCTTCAGAGTCGCTCGAGTAAACACGAAGGCAGGTTCAAATGAAATTGCCTTTTTCGTTGATAGCCTCAAGAAACACCCCAATGGTTGGACACTTTGTTGTGGAACCACAGATGACTTTTTGGACACAGACGCCGCAGTGGTCGTCACACATTCTCGTTGAGTACCAGAAGGCCTCACTTTGTCTCCTTTCCTGTATATTCTTTCGAAGCTGTTTGACCTGCTATGTTCAGGCCTGCTTCCGAGTATATCCCGTAAGGTATAATTATGCGACCATCCGTGTCCTCATTCGTTTTGGAGTGAAAAATAAACAAAAACATTAACTGATGTACGTGGGCCGATGGCAATTTTGAAAAACAGTTGATTCTAAGTTATAGTCATGTGCAAATAGTGGATTTTGAGTTTGAAGCGAATAGTGGTTTTGGCCAAATATTTTCAATTTGAATATCGAAAAGTTTTCCCACGCCTTTCACTACTGTTGCATATCATATGCTTAGACAAAAAATCCAGCTAAAATCGTGAATGTTGTTCTACTTGTTCATTTATTCAAATATGTATGAACTGTGACCTCAGAAAGTCTGATGTCATGGGATGGCAATAAACGACGGATCTGATATAAAATGATTTCTATAGAGATGGCCAATTATACCCAATTGAGTGAATTTACAAATCTTGCCATATAAAATATTCTTTCTTTAATCTTGAGCTAAAAAGAAAGAATTGCGCATGATAAACGCAGGTTGAAAGGGCATCTCTACCTAACATATACTCTTGCATAATAGTTTAATTTTGAAACTTTTACTACAATGTGGGTAACAGGTTACAAAGCCTCCATTTATTTTCAAATACATCCGGCACGCGTGCACCATCCCGCTTTGAATGTATGCGTTTCTTCCAAGCACATAATTGCGATATTCACACTTTTCGAAGTGTTTATTCCCACGTAGCACCCAATGCCGTGCGAACATTCCCTGGGTGTTCTGAATGTTGAAGGAACGTTAAAACACCATTCGTAACATTCTAGGAACGTTCGTATGTGAACATTCCCCGTAAGCTGCTCAACATTCTAGGAACGTTCGTTGGAGAACATTCATATGCACAATGTTCTCGGAACATTCGCCTTCGAATATTCATATGCACAACATTCTTTGAACATTCGCTTGCGAACATTCCTAGAATTTTCGCAGGTGAAGCCAACTTTACGGAGCTCTCACACAACCTGTGGTTCGAAACACCATCCACTATATGCCACTTTGTGCCAAAAATATGCAAGTTAAGTGGAGTTTCTGGAGACTTAGCATAAGGGATTAGTTTTATGTTATATATGAATCTGCCAAGGAATGTGATATAAGGTGTAGGAGAAAAACAATGGTTTTCAAAACTTCATAATGAACTTGGCACTCACTGCGTATGTAGAAGTGCAGTTTTGAATAGACCCGATTTTTAGCATGTGGGGTACAATACTTTGAAAAGGGTATATCCTGCAGTTGAGTGTGGGATGCCATGTGTATCTGTTCTAAGCTCGGAGTGAGTAATCGGTTATGTATGCAGCACATTTTGAATGAAAGAAGTTGACAAGTGACAGGTAGGAGTAAAGTGTCGTTAGTACATGCTCTGGCTGGTGAGCTGGGAAAGCGGTAATCTTGTGCTTCGGCTTTCTAAAAATATCTTTCGATTAAACAATATCCATCGCCCTGTGAGCAGCTTTACCACCATCCATATAGGCTCCTTGCATTGACGTCACATCGCACACATTTGCACACCAAGTAAAAGGAGGAGAGGGAAGCTGCTTTTGTAAGAATTTTGAGTGACGGGTTAATCTTCTATAATCTTCTGGGAGGAGAATAGCGACGCCTGTGCAAATCCGGAAGGCACAAAAGAGGGTCCTGATAAGAGGGGAGCTCCTTCTCCCCCTCTTCTCTGGAGGGTATCGGAAATGACGTCATGTGCAAGGAGCCTATATGTAGTACGGCTGATTCGTGCTGTTTCCTAATCAAACCGTAATTGTAGAATCTTCGTACATAAGCCTCAGAAAATGCTTCCTGAATATAGGGATGTATCCACGCCACGTTCGGTTCTGCAACTTAGAAAATTGCAGAAGTTTTTTGGGTGTTCTGAGAATGTTCTTAGAACCTTGTTAGGATATTTGAATGTTGATTGAATATCCTGGTAATGTTCTATGTCGTTCTTTGAATGTTTTAAGAATATCCCTTTGAAAACATTCCCCGAATGTAGCGATAAGTGCCTGCGCCACATTCTGACAACGTTGATAGAATGTTCTTACGTAAGTTTCCAACATTCCAAGAATGTTGCCTATGTTCTCTTGAACATTCCGGGAATGTTCTCAGAACGTTCTCGTGCTACGTGGGTTGCGGCAGGTTACCCCGTTGAGTGCACTCCTTACCAAGCACCGGTGTAATGCTGAGAAGCAGCACCAGCAAAGCTTGTTTCCGCGAGTATTGCTTCTCCGCAGTGCACCGGTGCTCGGTAAGAAGCGCGCTCAACGGGGCTAGCCCGCTGCAATTAACACTTCGAAAAATGTGAATAGTGCAGTGTATCAGATCTGATGTTAATGTCCAGTTTCAGCCAGCTGTAAAGAGCAGTCGGGCAACCTGAATAAACCAGTTTCGTTTGAAAGACAAAGTCGATGCATGCAGTTCTTCTCGAAGCGAATATCGAATAGCGCATTATTCGAAACTACTATTCGAAATTTCGAATATTCGCAGAACCCTAAAAGACAAACAAGAAAATTCCGCTTGTTGTCCCCACAGCTATAGCGTGCCACTAGAGGCGTGGCTGTTCGATCTCCTCCCCAATAGTTTGTTTAGATGTCAACGCAATGCAAATGAACACAGCTTCTATGCCGGGGCACACAAACGTAAAAAAGAAGAGGTAGAATTTTTTATTGCGATAAGCACTATTCCTTCTCGTTGAGAATGCCTGTCACATCGGTAAATGTCAAAGTGCAGATCACGGGAATAAATTTTGTTATCCTTTATTTCAAGTTTCAGCCAAGATTCTGTTAGAATGACTATGCTGAACTTGTTATATATAAAACCACTGAGCTCGGCCTATTTGGGGATGACACTTCAAATATTAGTGGAAGTAATATTGCAGTCCAAGCTTTTCGATTGCCTTGCGCGGCGAGATGGGCGAAACAATATGTCCTTACTTAGTCATTGTAACTAGAAAGTTCTACAACAGAGTTAGAAGAAGATTCATACCGAAAGCACTTGTTGTTGACATACAGCTTATCAAATTGGATTTTAAACGTTCCAGTTTATTTTGAACGAAGCGGACTAATTCAGACAAGTCTTCGCACAGCGTACTCAGAATCTTTTAGTTTATAACCGAATGAGAGGATGCTTTGTTCATTTTTAAAACGCAAAAGGTTAACAATTCTCAGTCGGTTTTTATCTGCTACAAACTTTCCCAGATGATGTGTCCGATCTATGTTCGGATCTACCTGAATGCCTAGTCGCTGCTCACAGAAATTCAAAACGGTTGCCTCTGAATTGTCGCCAAGTTTCAGTTGGTGAGTCGGGAGGACCAAAGAATAATAGCTTGGACCACCCTAAGTCTATTCTTGGTATCATCACACCTAGAGTTCACTTTTGAAATGTCCAATGTTGTTTTGCCAGAAGCTTCAACGCCTCTTGGGCTTCCTTCTGAAGACTCTTCCATGGAATTCAGGTCCGCCTCAATTGCCGTTACCCTTTCTCCGAGGTTATTTATCGATAAGTTCGTCGTTGACTGGGCATCCTGAAGCTTCTTAATTTCGGCAAGCATGTTGCCTCGCCCTACCTCGATTCTAGTAACTACGCTCAAGATATTGGCAAGCCGAGCTTCAAAAGGTCCGGGGTTCGCCTCAATGTCCCCGGATATTTGTAGTATTAATAGTGCTAAACGGTGCTAGCACTTTGAGCCAAGAACACAAATAGCCGGCGCCGACAATCACATACATCGCAGGGGCACGACAACGCAATCAAACGATTGTTACTTCGATAGCGGACAGTACTGGAAGTGTAACCAAATTTGAACGACGAAGAAAAGGGTTAACATCATGGTTTCGCTTGCGATGCCATGCCCCGTGGCATGGCATCGCAAGCGAAACCATGATGTTAACCCATTTCTAATGTTAACCCTTAACCCTTCTCAGCAGGGTCAGTTGGCCAACTGACCCCGCTGAGAAGTGGGCTTTTGTAGACATGCGCCGAGAGAGCCGGTAGGTGCCGTTCCAGGCTGCCCGATGCCGTACATGTTGCTGTCCAAATCTGGCAGCTTGGTCGTTGTTTCTGCTGAAGGGATATTGCCGATACATGGTCCAAGTTGACGCACAGGCCATGGTAGACAAGATGGTTTTCTTGGAGATGATCAGGCATTGTTGATGAGCGTGTAGCTGTCAGCAAAACCTGAACGACAAAGGAAAGGGTACATAATCATGTTTTCGTTTGTGATGTTGTGCCTATGTCCAGTATGACCATTTCTCCGCAACATAAAGAACAATTTATATTTTCTGCCTAGAGCTGCAGTTTTCTATACTTTGTCTCCCCTTAGCATGGGCTGTTGCCACAGGTTCTACAAGTGTGAGCTAATTGCTTTGGATCACGCCA
This sequence comes from Ixodes scapularis, assembly GCF_016920785.2. Classification (NCBI taxonomy): domain Eukaryota; kingdom Metazoa; phylum Arthropoda; class Arachnida; order Ixodida; family Ixodidae; genus Ixodes; species Ixodes scapularis. Next base: position 39,872 of record NW_024609909.1, read on the forward strand.
TGGCGGTTGCACGAGTGCTCATTCAGTGCGAGCGCTGTGAAGGCAGTCGAGGCTACCATCTCACGTTTGCGCAGCCTTTGTGGTTAGTCCATGCTAAGGTGCGAGGAAATCTAACATGCTGAGCTTGTACCCATTCAGCCGAAAAACCAATTACTTTTATCTAATTGGAGGCGTTTGGCTAACAGCTAGGAGAGAGAGAGAGAGAAATTTTATTTACAATGATGCTTCGTCCGCATTATCTGAGTCTCATCAGTGGTCAAAAGGATGCTGGTAGTGAGGGCGGCAGCATGGTCGACCCCTGCGACGTTGAGAATGTTTGACACTAATTGGGGCCATAGTGTCAGTTGTGCTTCCCGGGGTTGGGCGGTCCAGCTCTTCCAACTGACAGATGGAAGGCATGAGGAGGAAGGGGGTGAGGTAGTATGGAGATGATTGTGCACGGGTACAGATTGGTTAGGGCACTAGTTATTAGGCAAGCGTATTCCAAAGCGCCGCAAAGCAATATTTAGTCGACATTTAAGCCATTGCATGGTGCAGGCACGTAGCCAGGATTTTGTTTTGGGGGGGGGGGGGGGGCCCGCCCATGACAAAATGCAGTATGAGGGGGAGGGGGGAGAGGAGGTCCCAGCAAAATGGAAGATTTCGGGGAGAGCCCGAGCCCTTTGGGTCCCCCCCCCCTCCCCCCCCTGGCTACGTGCCTGGCACGGTGTATACATGAGTAAATCATAGTGTTGCAGGGGGGAGGGGGAATATATTGTGTTGGCGAGACCTGAAAAGTTCGGTAACAAAACAGATTTGTTACCGAAAAATTTCGGTAACAAATCACTCCTTTTTATTATTTCGTATACACCGTGCACATTTCTTTTCCTTGCATTTGCATACTGTTTGGTATACACATCTAATACATTTGGTTAGAATATTTCTTAGTATAGTATTTATTTTTGTAGATACTATGTCCATAATACTGTTCAGATCCCCAGCTAAAATTCCCATTAGATGCAATTGGAATTTTAAGTAGTTTTAACCAGAATCGATTGGTTTTAGTGGGTTCTAATCGGAAGTACATTGGTCAATGGGTCTCACCAATTGGAATAATTTTTTCAGTTGGAACCTGAATGGGTTCCAAAGGGCTCTCATTGGTTTCCATTGGCAGAGATCAATTGGTTGTCTGAAAACCCAACTGGTACCAATTGCAAATTCCAATTGGAATCTAATGGGAGTTCTCAACTGGGATGTCGTATGCAAATTAACCTTCAGCATCAGCATCTTCGTTGCCAAGCATATTTTGTCCCTTCATCAGGGAAAGCAGCCTTTCACTGGTGCGATAGTTTCGTTTAACTGTGTCTTTCATCTATTCTGGGTTCAGGAGACAGCCGAAGCGAAAAAAAAAATGCCGTCCTACAAGCGCACTGGCAGGACAGTGGGAAAGCGTTATCTGTCCCCGCCTAAATGGAGACGTCTGTCACTTTATTGAAGGCTAAACATAAAACAGCGCAAAACAATGAAAAGCTCCACAGGACTAGTGCAGACTGCACTAGTCCTGTGGAACAAACACCACAGGACAGGAAGGGAACAAACACCACAGGACGAGCACTGCACTGTGCAGTGCTCGTCCTGTGGTGATTGTTCCCTTCCTTAGAGCTTTGTTTTGTGCTGTTTTACCTATATAACCTTTAACCAATCATAAACCTGAAATTTTTTTAATCTACTGTGGTCGCCCTTGCAATTGCTTGCAGCTCCTGTACCATCTGCTCAGCCTGCCTGTGAGTTGCCGGTGATGAGGTGCGCTGGTGACTCAGATAATATTTATGCAATAAATCATGCCGTTGCCCAAACAAACCTTCATTAACACTTCAATTGTGTCTAACAAAGACCATAGATCCTTGATTACTACGCTCGACGACATGCTGCTAACCACTCACACCTCCAGCCACTTGGTGTATAACAACCTGAAAGCTGATAAAACCCGTTTGCTCTACTGACGTCTAACCCCTGGTTAGCTCAGTTGGTAGAGCGCTCCACTTGTAATGGAGAGGTCCCGGGTTCGATACCCGGACCAGGCGGATTTTTTCGGTCGCTCACCAGTCACCTAGCTGTGTTTGGAGATTTATGTTTGTCCTTTGTCCCTCTTGTTCCCCTTCTCCAGGGATTACTTTCGTCATTCTTGTCCAGCTCGCTTGCACCTTTGCATTTAATTGCATTATAATTATAACCTTAAAATTGCAAGTTTCATCCTTGTTGGTGTTCGACTGGTGGCAGCTGATAAAACCCGTTTGCTCTACTGACGTCTAACCCCTGGTTAGCTCAGTTGGTAGAGCGCTCCACTTGTAATGGAGAGGTCCCGGGTTCGATACCCGGACCAGGCGGATTTTTTCGGTCGCTCACCAGTCACCTAGCTGTGTTTGGAGATTTATGTTTGTCCTTTGTCCCTCTTGTTCCCCTTCTCCAGGGATTACTTTCGTCATTCTTGTCCAGCTCGCTTGCACCTTTGCATTTAATTGCATTATAATTATAACCTTAAAATTGCAAGTTTCACCCTTGTTGGTGTTCGACTGGTGGCAGCTGATAAAACCCGTTTGCTCTACTGACGTCTAACCCCTGGTTAGCTCAGTTGGTAGAGCGCTCCACTTGTAATGGAGAGGTCCCGGGTTCGATACCCGGACCAGGCGGATTTTTTCGGTCGCTCACCAGTCACCTAGCTGTGTTTGGAGATTTATGTTTGTCCTTTGTCCCTCTTGTTCCCCTTCTCCAGGGATTACTTTCGTCATTCTTGTCCAGCTCGCTTGCACCTTTGCATTTAATTGCATTATAATTATAACCTGAAATGCTTTTCCTTCCACTGAACCAGCAAAGCATACATGAATTTCATTCCAGGCTGTTGGCCATTCTCAATGTGTCAGTGCTTTTAGCTTGGTTTTCTGGTTATTTGGCATTGAGTACGAGATCCAGACATAGTGGTCCCGGACATTATGGTCCCGGACAATATGGTTCCGGACAAAATGATCCCGGACAATATGGTCCCGGACAAAATGGTCCCAAGTGCTAGGCTGGACAAAATGGTCCTATGTCATTTTCGTGGCAATTTTCTTTTTTTTCTTGCTTTTTTGCTTTATTTTTGCTAAACATTTGCGACATGAGCCGTTGGTCATTTTGAAGTTAATTTTTTTATTGCTTGGTCTTCACAGGTTTATGTTATTAAATGTGATTCGCAAAATACTTGTATATCGAGCCGTTCGTCAATCTAGAGTTTATATTTTTCACCCATAATTTTCGCCATTTGTTCTACTTTTCGTGTGTTCAACTTGAGTTTCAACCAGTCTACCGAGAATTGCAACAGCAACTTCAAACAATCTGCACACAGTACGTACAAGGGAGCCGTATCATGAATGACGTACCCTCCGAAGGGCGTGGGCCAAGTGCCGTTTCAAGATCGTAGACCTTTTGGTTGGATTGGGTTTTTATGGCGTAAGGGCTGCTAAGGCCAAACAGCATCAAAGAAGGGTAGACCTTTTGTGGGAACGTAATAAAATGTGTCATGTGTTCAAAAGCATGTTTATTATTTTCCATTCTCATTTTCTAACATTGCATCGAAACATGCGGTATCTGCACGATAAATTGCCTTTATTCCCCCTATGACGAATCAACATGTCACGAATGGACCGTATTTCATATCTATCACTCACCTTAAAAGTAATCGCTGCAGATATCAGCGACATTTTACACAGTGCGTCAGAAGTGTCGGAAATCTTACTTGGGACCATTTTGTCCAGGTTTGCGCTCGGAACCATTTTGTTCGGGATCATATTGTCCGGGATGATACTGTCCGGGAACATTTTGCCCGGGACCATTTTGTCTGAGACCATATTGTCCGGGACCATATTGTCCTACACCCATTGAGTACACTCTGCCATATATGCTATTTTCACCAATTCCTGGCCATCACCTATAGCTTCTGGCACAGGCTTTCATGGTGATGATTCTGCAGTATACGGAGCGCACCAGAGTCAGCGACCCAGACCGTGGATCCATTGGTATCACAACACATGATCCCTGCATTAAACAACATCATATCACCAACACACTGATCTCACCAGCTATTGTGCACATGCTTGGTGACGCCATAACTGCACACAGGGGACAGACGGCCGTGCACAAGACAGGTGGTGTCGTTTCGTGTGCTGCACGCACAGGCCCTCAGCGGGGTTATCGCGCGTGCAGGGAACTGCAGTTCCCAGAATGAATAGCGGCAGCAGCAGCGTAACAAAACTCTTGAATAGGTAAAAAATATCCTCTCTGGGGCCTCCAACGTTTGTACTCCAAACTGCGTCGGAAACGTGCGAAAGAGTGAAATTTTATGTGGTCTTTTCTGGAACATAATAAGAGTCTGTTGCAGGTCAAGAATAGCAGGAGAAGTCTCTGTCCCTCTCTCCCGACATTAGCGGAGCGAACACTGGAGAGGAGCAAACCACCTATCATGACAAGTAGAGGTGGTTTCCTCTTCTCCACTCTCATGCTATTCTTGACCTGCAACAGACTATAGCGCCCTTGTCAACGCTTGCAATATGAGCAGAACTGTGGGAGGGTTGGGCTCATCATTGTTCGCAGGAAAGGCAGTCTGCTCAAAATGTCTGCGTTCAGATTCTTCAACGCACAGCTACAGGCAACACTGAATTTGATCAGTAACCTGCTGGCACCAGTCATCATCATGGATCGTCTTAATCAGCTCGAGGCAAGGATGCCGAAAACCTCGTCCACGGAGTTCTCGTGCAGCGTGGACTCTGACGTACACTGCTGCAAGAGTCCGCAAAGAAAAAAAGGTCCAAGGTGCATAGGAAGAAGGTTCCTGCTCAAGCTAAGTCAGCCGCTGACACTGCAGTCGCTGACCAACGTGACTGTCAGCTCGGTTTCTCAGCTGGGCACGGACATCATCGCCTGGTTTCACCAGATGGATTTCTGGTTCCAGACGTTTAAAGTTGCACCAGGTGAGGCCATCCCATTGATTGTATCCAAGCTACCATCTAAGGACTCCATGTGGATTAGGTACCGCCTCAAGACAGCCAAGCTAACAACGTAGGAGCAAATGAAGAAAGCTTTCCGTCGTCGTTACAACCTGGACAACGAAGCTGGGGTGAAACAAAAGATGTTCAGCACAAGTCAGCACTCGGGAGAGTCCTGCACCGACTTCGCCTTTTGTAAACTGGAGCTCATCCACCAGTGCAGCTACCCAAAGACGAAGGCGGAGAAATGCAAGGTTATCCTGGTCACACTCTTCCACAATGCACGAAAGCATGCTTCGACAGGCGCTTCGCTTCGTTGAATGAGCTGCTGGACTCTTTCCTTTGCTTGGATCAGGTTGTCTTCAGCCAACCAAAGACACCGGTTTTGGCTCTCGCTGCAGAGCCAGTGCAAGCTGCCCAGGGACAAAGAAAGTGCGCTCCTTCCTGCTCTCGAAGAAAAGCCGGTCACCGCCTCATCGGAACGCTGACGACAGCAATCGTCACCAGCACCCTTCTGCAACACAGAAGCAAGAGAAACAGCATGTGTCGCTTCAGCATGCGTCAAAAACTTTGCGGGACTTTCGGTGTTCTTCGTCCCAATACCCTGAAGTTCGTCCGCTCTGTCTCATTTGCAAGAGGAGCGGCCACTTTGGGGGGGGGGGGGGGTGTCACGCGATGCCGTCAAGAGCTGACCCCAGAATTTCTGGAATGGCAACGGCACCTTGAGTCTGTTGCATTGTTGACGGAGGAAAGTGAAAACCTGATGCCCCTGCCGCCTGGAAGGTGTCATCAGTAGTTTGTTACATCACCTCTGGTGCTGCAGTGGGCATCAAGACAATTAAGCTTAGCAATGCGGACACTGAGCCAATTTTGCGTTGATGAAGCCTTCTTTTGCCAGGGGACTTCTGTCTCAGAACCTTGGAAAGTTGTCAACCCTCAGCACCAACGTCGGTGTCACATTCAACAGCGGTACGCAGCTCGGAAGTCGACCTCCAGACAAATCAAGCTTGCTCAAGAAAAGCAAGAAAGCGACTTTGACAGTGGTGCATGTATGTTCTTTTCGAGAAGGACTAGCTCGTGTTGTAGGAGACCTCACTCATTAGAGTCAAGGCAACACTATGATTTACTGGCCCTCGCCGAATAGTGAGCCGGCTCTCTCCCGCGAACTGCGAGTTTGAATTCGTGGACGGTACTGGCCGCGATGTAGTGCACGTGGAGAAACTGAAGCCGGTCGTCAAATTTGTGCAGCCTCTACCTGGTGACTGAACTTTTGTAATGTATAGGATGCAAACTTTATACGGTTTCTTCACATTTATCACGTCGTATGTATATCATTATTTAATCATGTGTATATTGCTCAACGCAGTATTTGTTTAGTGTTTGTTGCGTGGGAGCGTGATATCAAGTTGACACTTAAAAACCTTGGCATGCGACGAGCTGCAAAAGAGACATCGCTCTGAAGCGGCTCGTGCGAGCGCTCATGATCGAAATAAAAGTAGTAGTTTTGGCATGGCAGCATGATGACGTTGACGTGTCTTTCCTGAGCACGGTGCCCATTGACCTTGATGACCGATCCAGATCGTCACAATAACATTACCCAGGTAAATTTCCATGATGGGTTTTCCTGCTAGGACTGTCTCCTTGTAGAGCTGAAAAATTGCCGCAGCAGCCGAAATTTTCAAGAACATCCTTTTCACTCTGTGTAGTCCTTTGATGGTGTTTATGGTGAGCATATCTGCTGTCTCCACTGTCACACACAGCTAGTGGAATGCCTTGTGGCTGGGGCCTCTGCTGTGGTCTGCATGGGGGTGGGTCGGGGCACAGCGATTTTTCTTATCTTCCCCTCTGGGTTATGATTATTCGTTGTTTCCATACGTGTATATGTGTTATCTTGTACTTACGACTACTGTTTGTTTATGTTTACACCTACTCAGCGGCGGGCTAGCAGGTGAACATGCGTAAGGGTACTAACCTTTCTGTCTAGCCTTGCAAGCCGCTGAGTGGGCAAACTTTCTCGTGCAAATAAAAATTATTATTATTATTATTATTAGTAAGGTCTGGTGTTGAAAAAATAGTGCCTCCAAGCACGCTCGCCACAAAATCTGTTACAGCCCGCATCAGATTTACCGCCAGTTTTTCAACCGCGTTCAGCGTTGCGTGTGCCTTAGCTTTGGAGCATCCGGAGTTCTGCCTCCACTGCGGTACACATTGCAAACGGAACAGGGCTAGCCTTCAAGAAGCGCAGTGCTGCATCTTCTTTCAGATCCAGGTTCACCGAGGGTTCTTTGTGCCTGCTCATCCCTGGGTCAAGAACTTCCTTATGTGTCAGCAACACGTCATCTAGGGTCTTGCCCTGGTCAAGGTGAAAGCTACTGTGTCTACCACAAACTCTATTGGTCTCCCTTGGACTTTGAGTAAGACCAGATAATTCTTGACCAGTACATTATTCAGTGAAGAAAGGGAGAAAACACAGGCAAGCTGGTGAATGACAAACATAGTAAACCCGAGACTTAGGAAAATAAAAAAAAAAATGAAATGAACATTGAAGTATCGGACACAGGTTGAAGTTTATTCAACAAACACCGCCTTATATACACGCCCATACCTCCTTCACAATCCACCTTTTGGCGAATATGTGCTGCCACCTAGATACGCGACTGGGTTCGAGAATAAATGGCTAGAAAACTATGCGTGCGCAAGGCCTCTCTAACCCGTTCGACACGTAAAACGTGAGCCACATCCTGTTCGCCCATTGAGCTGCTGTGACCTAGACACGGTTCCCCCAAACTTGCCTTTGTCCCCATCATGGGTTATCTTCTGCCCCAAAGTCGACACAAAGAAACCATCTTCCCTCTCTGCTCGGCCAGCAGGAAAAGAAAGAAGGTACTAGAACCATTTACCCTCAATCCGATGTTTCTACAAAAGGTTCATTGCTCGGCCAGAAGGAAAAGAAAGAAGGTACTAGAACCATTTACTCTCCCAATGTTTCTACAAAAGATCCTACTACTAGGCGTAACATAACTTCCAACCATATTCAGCACACGATACAACAAAAAAGAACATGAAACTCAGACACAAAAGAACAGGCCAAAAAAAAAGGACCTCAAACCGCAAAGGCTGTGCAAGCACAAGATGGTATAGCCTCGACTGCCTTCACAGCGCTTGCAGTGAATGAGCACTCGTGCAACCGCCATGGTGTGATCCAAAGCAATTAGCTCACACTTGTAGAATCTGGCTAACAACAGTCCATGCTAAGGGGAGATGAAGTATAGAAAACTGCAACTCTAGGCACAAAAAAAAAAAAAAGGAACCTGCAGGCCAGTAACATTAAACATTAGAATACAGGAACAGGGTTGGGGGGGGGGGGGGGGGGGGGGGGGGCAAGGAATTTGAATTATGTGGGGGATGGAAATTATAGCACCCTGCCCACCTGTTCCGACGCAACTTCGCACATAACCCGAGCCTATCTAAAGATCTATATCACATTCCCACCCGATCTGATCGGCATTCCTAATCAGTTTTATTTTCATATGTTCAGTGACAATGCAAGCCAGTTTTAAATACTCTATTTTATAATATTACTTTTCCGCACTTCTCACTGCAACATTTTCATGGCGAGCATACTGTTCCCCAGATCACGAGAGCTGCACACAAGTAGCGAGCCTCAGTTTGGGCATCTAGGACGTAGTACGTAGCTGTTGTGCGTCTCGTACGCACAACGATCCAAACTTCTTTCAGCAAGCGCTGTGACCCAAGGGGGTATCGGAGGTCGAGTGCGTTAGCGCACCGCAGCTCGTACGGCGAAAGGTCCCGCTGCCAGGGATTCCCACCCCTACCCGTTTCGATCTGTTGTGAGGCACAGACCCCAGGCTAGCAGTCGTACTGTAGTGGCTAAATTTTCTCATCTAAAGCCTGAAACGGTGTCGCCAGAACTTAGACAGGCCGATCGCACGCTATTTAAAATAGTGAACGTCTTATTTTCTTCCGCTGTGCCCAAAATGACGACAGTGGATGCGATTGAAAGACCAGCGGACAGGCTACCACTCTTGCCTTCGAATCGCTCGGGAGTCGGGCGACCTGCATTTGCACCATGATCGAAGAACCAGAAAGAAGCGATGTCAAATCACATCGACACAGAATCACACAAAGCTTCATTGCTTGTGCCCTTCAGCTCTGCGCGCCGTCAGCCGTATCAACGCTAATCACAATTAATCAACGCCTGCCGCGTGCGTTCCGCCGCTCGTACAAACAACAACAAACAATCAGGGTGTTATGCTGCAGAAAGTTACTTCCGCCAGTTTTAGCGAAATGCGGAGCTCAACCTGGCTCAACCCCTGCTCAACCGACGTTATTCAAGGTATTGAATTTGGCGTAAGGGTAGTGTGTTTGGGGTATGCGAAAAAGACTACGGTATTCACTATGGCGTACGCCAATATGACTACGGTATTGATTTTGGCGTACGCCATAACCACTACCGTAGTCGAAGCGGAGGGGTAGTGAGATCGGCGTCCTACACCGGGCGTCATGCTCAGGAGCCTGGATCCAGGCTCCAGCACGACCCCGAAGCGATCCATACGAGAACCACATACTGATCTCTATGACAATTGCTGGATCGCGTTTGCCCGCTCCGCGAATGCGGTCACTGGCGGCCATCTTTAGGTAGAGTTATATCACCTCTAGCCAATGTAAGCTGCTGCAGCCGCTATCATCCATCCATGGCAGATAGCGTTTTGGCAGGTGGGTTGGCAGGCTGCGATCAAAATAGCGTGGGTGATATTGCGTGCTTGATTTATTTTTTATTTATTTATTTATTTATTTACATACCCTCAAGGCCCTGGGGGCGTTACAGAGGGGAGTGAGTGAAAAAACAACAACAAACAGTAATAGAAGACATGGAATAGGTCACGGGTCACTTTCGCAAAAATAATTAGTAACAGCACTTTTAAACACATCTAACGAGGGTAATAATATTAATGACGCCGGAAGGTGGTTCCACTCTGGTGATGTCCTAGGAATGAAAGATTCGTGATAGGCTGAGGTTCGAGAATGAGGAATGCCGACTTTGTACTGATGATCAATGCGTGGAGAAACGTAAGGTGGGACGAGGAAGAGCTTTTCTTTAAGAATGGGGTTAGAATTATATATTTTATAGAAAAGACATAGACGAGAACACTTACGGCGCAAAGAAAGCAGTGGCAAGGAGAGAAGAGATTTCATGGATGATACACTAGCTGTACGGTGATAATTGTTAAAGGGACACTGACAGGGTATTTATGCTCGCTGAGGTTTTTAGTTTTACGTGACATATGAGAGCTCAACTACCCAGAACAGAATTTGCGGCTCGAAATTCGGTTTCTTTCCGCCCGAAAACCGCCGATCAAGAAGTGGCCGGTTCGAGTCTCGCTCACTCTCTTTTTCGCGGTCACAGGCCATTTTCTAAGGTATCGATGCGACCACCAAATTTAATCAAAGTCGTGGGTCACTGAAGGCACACACTCATTATTAAAAATATAAAAAAATATGAAACCCATTTTTTGTGGCTTCTAAAAAGCTGTAAATACGTTGATTGAAAAAAAAAAAGTTCCACAGACAACCGGAAGCATTATGTGCGTTCGTCGTTTCGCGTATCGTGGGACTCGCGGGGACGGCGATGGCAGCGGACGACGGGCGTGGGACCTCTATTTCAGAACTGTCGTTCGCGGTACCGGCGAATTCTGTCAACCGTTAAAAGAGAAATTTGGGAGTGATCAAAAGAATTGGTATTCATCCCGTACGACACGCCCGGCCACCAAGCCGATTTGCACGAAGACGTCGCCGAGCCGTCGATCCCTTCTCGGGGCTGAAGACATTGCTCGCGCAAACGTCAAGCACGACGTGTCTACTTCGAGTTCAATATGCACGCGTACGATTTCTTTACTAGGTGCGAATGTCCCCAAAGCGTGGTGCTTCCCGACTTCGACCCAGGAGTGCTTTTGCTAGAGAAAAATCGACAGCAAACTTTCCAACTTACAGTTTACCGGCTGAATTGTTACTAGGGAAAGAGATCCTCCAGAAAAGGTTCCGACGTGGGCGCGCGTGGGAGCGGACGTCTTTTTTTCCGCTCTCCCGTTCCCCCCACGCGACCGTCTGAATGGCCAACGGAGCGGCTGCCCCCGTTGAGGGCGCGCATCAGGATACGAGCAACGCCGGAGATTCGGGCTACAAGATGCTGCTGCCGCCACTACCAAGTGGCAGCAGGCTTGAGAACACCGTTTTCCTGCATGGGGACCCCAGAGAACGCCCCTACCGCACTCAGGACTTTGCCGATATGTTGCAGTCGACTGTTGGAATGAAGCACGTGGTTGGGCTGGGCGCCTTCCAGTTCAACCACGTGTTTGTGTGCACCCTGAACTCAACAGACGCTAAGGACAAGCTGACCGCGCTGAAGGATGTCAAGGTGAAAGGCCGGAAGTGCGTCGTGGTCGACCCGAACTTTACGGAGGTGGTGCTGCGGGTTCACTGGCTCCCCACCTACGTGACAGATAGGGAGGTCAGCGCCGCCTTCGCGGAGTTCGGGGTCGTCAAAGAGATCACCAGGGAGATGTGGAAGTCGCCGACCGACGACTACGAAGTCGAAACATCTACGCGGTCCGTAAGGATCATCCTAAAGAAAGGGGGCCGAAGGGATGAGCTGCCGCACCAGGGACACGTGGCCGACTATCCCGTGCTCCGTGCCCGGCCGGCCTCCCATGTGCCTCCGGTAGCTGGGGCATATGCGAAGGCAATACAGGGCGCCGTGGTGTCGCGGCTGCAGGGGCTACGGACACGTCGAGGCCGACTGTGTCCCAACGTACGCCTCCAAGACGAGGCACGAGCCACTGCGCGAGCGGCACCAGGAGCTGCTGGACGACGGCGACACGGAGGGGGCCGCAGTAGTCGAGGTAAACGAAGCACATCCGACTCCGGAGCTGCAGACTCTACGCGAGATCGTAGACCCTTCGGCAGCCCTCGGCTGACATTCGCGTGGGACCACCGAACGAAGACGACACCGACTCGGGCCCTTCGGTCGGGGAGCCCGACCCGGTGTCGGCGGAGAGGGCGGCAGCTTCCATCTCCGAGCCCACGATGCCCACGGCTTCGCGGGAAGAAGCGGAGGAGGCCACTCCGCCAGCGCCGACAGCCGGGGAAAGCTCCCCCGCCGGAGCCCAACGCGCCTCTCAAGGACACGGGCAACACAACAGAGTGCGCGTAAAAAGTACAAAGACCTTCCCGAAATCCCAGCCTCGCGTCCCGTCGAAACGGATCCGCTGAAGAATGTGTGAGGAAACCCGGCACTTTCCATAATTTGGGTGAGAGTTATCTTTCCTCAACTCTGTCTTTTCTATTTTTACTCGGTAGTTGTGCTTCGTTGGTTTTCTTTTCGTTCTCTTAGTTGGTGTGTTTGTACCTTTCATCTCGTCTTATCACGTCTACATTTGTACTGTTGGTCTTGGCTGCTTCTTTGTGTTCTGTTTATATACAATAATTTTAAATGAAGTGTTTAAAAATAGCAACCTTTAATTGTATAAGTGTCACCGCCACGAAGCGTAAAAGTTTTTTATTAGATCTAATTAATGAGGAGAGCGCGGACGTCATTTTCATACAAGAGACAAAGATCTGCTCCGCTGAGAAAGCAAAAAGTTTTGTTCGTTTTTTTGGAAACGTTTTTTGGTGCGTTCACACGCTCACGGCTAGCCCCTCCGGGGGAACCGCCATCCTAGTCAGAAAAAATACTGGCATCCGAATGCTGGACCCCAGACTGTGCGCGAGTGGGCACTTTGCACTTGCCGATTGCCTCCTTGGAGACCAGCTGGTGCGCCTTATATCGGTCTATGCCCCTAGCCGGCCGGGGGAGCGCAAGGACTTTTTCGTCGGACTGCGCGCACTTCTTGACACGCCCGCCACGCTCGTGGTCGGCGGAGACTTCAACTGCGTGACTAACAGTCGCGATAGAGTGAGCGGGTCGGCAGTCCCAAGAGCCGACGTGGGTGCGGCTGCGCTTCGCGACGCCGTGCGCGATTTCGACCTTGTGGACGTGACGGAGACGCAAGTTTTCGCCGCGGTTCACGAGGTGGAGGGGCGCGTCGCAGGCGCGGCTGGACCGCGTTTACGTCTCTGGCGAGTGGTCCGGGAGCGTCGTGTCCTACGATGCGAAGATTGTCCCGTTCTCAGACCACGGTTTCGTCGCGGCTGAGATTCTTGCTGGGGGCCCCGGAAGTGTGCCGGCAAGGCGCGACACGCCTTGGAAGATGAACTTCAGCATCCTCGAAAGCGAAGATTTTATTGAGGAGACGAGGCGTGCTCTCCAGAACCTGGAGGAGGGCGGCGCGGACGCGGTCTCGTGGGAGGAGTTCAAGATCAAGCTCCGGGATACCGCGTGCGCGCTCGGCCGCCGCAGGGGCGCAGAGGAACGTCAAGCTCGGATTCACCTCACGAACACCCTCAAGGCACTGCTGGAGGAGGAGGAGAGCAGTCCAGGATCCTTCAGTGACGACATCAAGCTCTGCAAAGAGCACCTGCTGGCCATGCTGGAGGAGCGCTACAAGGGAGCCCAGGTGAGGAGCAGAGTCGAGACACTCGAGGGAGAGACGCAGCCCTCGAAGACCTTCCGCACACACGAGCGGAAAAGGGCAACAGAGAACACTATCAAGGAGCTGCGGCAAGGAGCTCGTGTTTTCACCTCAAGAGAAGACATCGCGGGCGTCTTCGAGACGTCCTTCGGGGAGCTCTTCCGGGAGGAGAGGCTTGACGATGTCGCTTTCGAGCCCTTTCTCCGGGGATCTCCTTCGGTTCCTGAGGGGGCGGTTGACATTTTGAACTGCCCAATCCGGGAGGCCGAGGTCCAACATGCAATCAAGCACCTGTCCCGTAACAAAGCTCCCGGCCCGGACGGCATCGGGTCAGAGTTTTACAAAATCTTTTCTGACGCTCTGTGCCCCATCTTGGCTCGAGTCTTCAATGACATCCGCAGACGAAGGCTACTTCCTCCGACCATGCGGCAAAGCTTCACGGTACTGATCCCGAAGAATTCTAAAAAGGGCCCTATTTCCGAGGTCGGGGACTTTCGGCCCATCAGTCTTCTTTGCTCTGATTATAAAATCCTGGCCAAGATCCTCGCAAGGCGACTTGACACAGGTCTCAAGTCCATCATAGGGCCCCATCAGACCTACGGCCTTCGCGGGAGGAAAATATCCAGGAACCTCATGCGGGCGATCGGCGAGGCGACGGCGGAGGGTCACCAGCCCCTGGCGGTCCTGCAGCTGGACCTGCGGCAGGCCTTCGACCGGGTGTCCCACAGGTTCCTCCTGGCGGCGCTGGATCGATTCGGCGTGGGGGAGGAGCTGCGGGAGTGGATCGCGCTCTGCTACCGAGACATCTCTACGCGCCTTCTCATCAACGGCCAGAGGGGAGGTCCCATCTCCATCGGGAGGTCGGTTCGGCAGGGCTGCCCCCTTTCGCCCATCCTCTTCGCGCTGCAGTTGGAGCCACTCTGCCGGGCAGTCAATGCGGACCCATCCATCTCAGGTTTACGGCTTGGGGACGAAGACGTCCGCGTTCTGGCCTTCGCAGACGACGTCTCGTTTATCTGCTCGTCCAAGGTACAGGTGCAGACCATCCTGCGACACGTGGACCGGTTCTGCGCTGCCTCAGGGGCCATGATCAACCGACAGAAGTCGGCGGGGGCGTGGCTCGGTGAATGGGCGACTACGCCAAGAACTTTCGGAGGTATAGGATGGAGCACTTCGCTCGACGGCTACCTGGGTGTGCCGGTGGACCCGCAGCGATCAATGGCCGCAGTGTGGAGACCGACCGCCAACTCCGTTGCCGCCAAGCTGTCGCCCTGGCGGTGCAGAAACTTGTCTTTCTTCAGCCGGGCTCACGTGTGCAACACAGTCAGCTACCCAGCCGTGCTGTACAGGGCTCAGGCCGTCTGCTGCCCGGGCAGCCAGGCCGGAAAAGTACACCGGAACTGGGCCATGTTCGTGTGGAAGTCCGCCATGGAAAGTACACGAAGGAACAACCTCTTTCTGCACCAAGAGAGCGGAGGTCTGGGCCTCGTTAACATCGTGCTCAAGCTGCACGTGCAGCGTTTTCTGCTTTTCCGGGATGCAAAGGACCCGACCTTCATCGCCGTGCTGCACCACCTTGGATTCCCACATCTCGGGAATTGGATGGTGAGCACGAGTGGCCGCACGACCAAGGGAGCCGCCCTGAGGTTCTACAAGGAAATCGCCAGCTCCATCGAGTTTCTGCAGGCCCAATTCTCCTGGGAATACCTGGCGACCGTCGGAAAGAGGCGGCTGTACTGGGATGCCGTTTCCGCATCCTTCCCGCCACCGCTCTACAGACAACCACCGACGCCCGACGACGCGACGCGACTTTACAAACTCGTGCGAATCCTTCCCATCCCTGTGGCGACAAGGGACTTCTTCGTCCGGATGCACATGGAGGTCCTTCCAGTTAAAACCTGGCTCCATCAAAAGGGGTTCTTCGTGCCGTGGTCCCTAAACTGCGACCTTTGCGGGGCGCCCGAGACCATCCAGCACGTCCTAGTCGAGTGTAGCAATGCCTACCTCTTCTGGGACGAGATGAGGACACGACGTTTGAGCTCAGGGACTCCTTCGAAGTGGAGTGGAGCGTCTTCAAGTATCTGCAACTCGAGGAGAGGGATAAGACGGAGGTGGCGCACGTGATGATGCTGCTGGGCCTGCACGCCATCTGGCAGTCGCGTACCGCAATGGTGCAATGCCATCTCGACGCGCGTCCAACCTGGAGCTACTTCGTGTCCACGTTGGGGTGGGTGCTATCGGTGACGTCGCGGCAGCCGAACGTGGGTGATTGGGAGTGCATCGAGCGACAACTCGAGGAAGGTCGTCGCCGCTGCGTGCAACGACGTACGTCAGGCGTGGGAAACTGGCGAGTTCCTGTGAACTGTAGGCGCGTTGGCGTTGGCTGAGGTGTGCGGTGCGCGAAAGTGGACCGTGGCTCTTCCCCCCCTTGGAACTTCGCGTCCTTTTTTGTTCGATTTATTGATTTTTTTTTCGTACAGATTGCATAATTGCTCACGCGGTCTCATACTGTATCGTTTGCGTTTCCTCTCAATCGTTTCCGCCAAGTCTGGTCAGGTTTGTGTGACAGCTACTTACCGCACGGCGATAGTGTATCTTTCTTTTTTTTTTCTCTCTTTTCAGAGTCTTTGTTTTTCACACTCGTCTCTACAGTTTGCATAACGTTTCTATACGAGCTATCCACCTGTCGTTTTCTGAATTACTTTTCAATGTGGCCTTGTATAATGTTTGCGGAACCTACTGCAAGGATGTCTGTAAATAACTTGTAAATAAACTTGTTTCGTTTGGAAAAAAAAAAAAAAAAGGATGCGCCAGTAGCTCAGTGGGAAAGACGTCCGGTTTACACACGGTAGGACCGGGTTCGATCCCCCGTGGAACTTAATTTTTTTTTTCTTCAAACATTTTTCGATGTTTACATGTATATATATATATATATTTACAATCACCACTGAAGAAACAAACAAAAAAATAACAAACTAATGTTGTGGACGATACTTCGCTGATTTAAATGGTACGGGATTTCCGTTTTGACACCTGCGAGCTCAATGTAATCACTTTCCACAAAATGCAAGGAGCATATAAATCAGGTAACGTCCGCTTTCCGAGGTGCCCGTATATGTTTTACAGGAATTGCAGCCAGCCGTTGGTCCCGATCCCGTTGATCTTTCGGAAACTCTGTCGCACAATGCCACTTTTTTTCGGATTCAGGAAATGTGAGCCAGCTCTTCACGCAACATCTTGGGTGTATTCTTTTCGGAGCCGATCATGGAAATTCACCACGGGCACTTACTACTCATGTCCAACTCCTCAATGTACAAAACAACTCATCTTGGAGTACAGAACAACGAGCGGAACAAACATAACTGCAAAAAAATCGCACGGCGAGCAGTTCCCGCACGCCCCATCGCACGCCGCATGTCCTGTCGTCTGCTACCGGAGAGGAGAAAAAAAAAAAAAAAAAACGCACGGTAGGGTGTAGCCACGTGACTTCCGCCACTCACTCTCTTCTCTCCACTTCTCCGACCTCCGTCGGGTTTCGGTTTCGGTTTCGAGGAGTTGCGTCTTTTGGCTTTATTAAAAAAATACGCTACTCTGTTGCAAAATATTAATTGGGTAGTCCTCCGACACCATAATGAAGCGCCTGGCAAAAAAAAAAAATTTTTTTTTTTTGGGGGGGGGGGGGGGGGGGGGGGGGGTGTCAGTGCGCCACCGTTCTGAACTGACTCGAGATGAGAAGTGAGCGTCGTCTGACCCATAGAGTTATTATAATATACGCTAGAGGTTCAAGTGGCGCTAGTGTGCTGACGCAAATTGAAGCAGACAGCAACCAGTCGAAAATTGACTTCCGGTAACGCATTTCTATGGGAAAAAGTGAGTGCATTTTCTCCCTGCGCTCGATCATAAGAGCAAATATCCCGAGTAATTCGTACGTACTAAGTAGCTTGGAACATTTCTCAGTCAGGCCGACGAAATAATTGGTTAGTTACGGCGTTTTTCTTTCAAATTAGTCGGATTGAAAACTGTGCTCGAACGGCTTTGTACGTGTATTTATGTGCACTGTCGGACACGGTTAGCGCGAACACGACGTCGGCGCTTTTCAGCATGAGGGATATACGTGCCAAACGAACGAAGAACATCTGGAAATAAAGGGAGACGGACGGCAAGAACTACGCAGTAACACTGGATCAGTAACTACCAGCGCATGTACGATCAAAATAATTTGAAGGTCACGTAATATATTTCGATTTTAAATAAGCAAGTACCGCTTTATTCTTTCTGCTTTGTGCGAAGATGTTCGTTCTACGTTCAAAATATCACCCGCACGCTCGAAATCTTTGAGAACAACTGCCCGATAAAAGCTGCCTGGCAGAAAAAAACAATACCAAGAGACAAGTTTCATAGCCCACTCGCTCTATTATCTAAGTTTTGAATGTTTCTATCCGCTCATGCACGATGGGGTCATTTTCATATAGTGACAGGACTGGCATTATCAATATATATAAGGGTCACCGGAATGCTGGCAAGCCTTGAACGCACTCCATATTCCTTTCGATTGTAATTTTGCTTTGAATCGTCGTTTGTTCTTGCACATCTGCTGCGGAACACACGTTTGGGACTGAAATGTAGCGAAGTTAAACATCGCTCGCTGATGAAGAAAAATGCGTTAACTAAAGCAATTACACTTTTACAATGTTAATTAAGACACATACTATTCAATACGACCGAAATAACCAAAGTGCTCCGTGTTATTTTCTAGCGAAGAGAGAAAATGCACGCGCGTTTTCCCATAGGAATGCACAGGAGCACCGCAAAAGTAGACTGGTTGCTGTCTGCTTCAATTTGCGTCACGGAAGTCGCATAGACACTAGCGCCAGTTGAACCTCTAGCGTACATTATAATAACTCTATGGTCTGACCAGGATCCCAGATTGAAGCTGCATACTCTAATTTTGAGCGAACCAAAGATTTGAATAATATTTGTTTTGAGAGAAACTGGTGTTAGAGAAAAGTTACGTTTTAGGTAGCCTAACATAGAATTGGCATTAGCAATGATGTGGTTAATATGAATATGCAAGGAGAGGTTAGAAGTAATATGCACACCGAGGTATTTATATGAGGTCACACATTCTAAAGAAACGTTATCAAGATGATAGATAAAAGGCGTAAAGGGTTAAAATTATTTGACGAAACATGTTTTTGAAACCCGGCGTGAACAGCAGTCCGGTTTTTGAGGACCTGGTAAAAGTTTCACGAAATCGCAGCACCGGAAGAAAAGCAGCACAGCACGTATCGAAAGTCGCATCAAAAGAAGCATCGAAAGCAGACGACGGTACGGAGTCTGACGCACGAGGACACAGCGCACCCGTAACAAACACTAGGACAACGTTCACAGTCACACCAAAAGAAAGGGACACTTACACAGCGCTGACTTCAACTCTTTGTATATTCCCGCCTTTTCTCTTCTTTCACGTCTAATGCATAACCTAGGCCTCACCTTTTCCTTTCTTTGGTAAAGGTTAACTGTAAAAATTTTTAAGCCAGAAATTGAAAATTAAAAATTAAATGAAAAAATTAAATGAAAAATAATTACTGTAGATCAATGATGCAAAGCTAAGTAATCCAGCTCTTTTTGTGACAGCGCTATAGATGGATTACTAATACACCTGCCGTTTTGCCTGGCAATGTTCTCCGCTTCTATTATTTCCCTTGTGAGCTGGTCTCGGCTCCTTGCCAACACCACACACTTGTCAAGTTCCGCTGTGCACCCACAGTCCCGAATGTGTATGCCAACATCTCCAGAGTTCTTGTTGATGGTGGACAAGTTGTGTTCTCTAAGGCGGTGGTTTAAACACCTACCCGTCTGTCCGATATATGTTCTTCCACAGGACAGGGGGAAGGAGTAGACCACATTTTCAGTGCCTCGAACGAACTTATTTCTGTGATTCGTTGTGCAGGACGTCGGTGTTCTTGAAGGAGTGTTTACCCTCTTGCACAGGCTGTAGAGCTTGTTCGGAGCGGAGAAAATAACGTCCGTGCCTACTTTGTTTGCTATTTTCTTGAGGCCATGAGAAAAATGATGGAGATATGGCACAATCACTGGTCTTTTTGCCCTCTCCCGATGACTTTTCTTAAATCGCTCATCATGCTTAAATTCTCTGAAAAGTCCTTCCGCCACTGATGTTAACAAGGATGGTGGATATCCAGCGCGTTTTAATCTCGACACTTGCCCATCAAAGCTCCTTTGGATGGAATGGAAGCATGACTTCGTAAGAGAGTTCTTAAGGCACAACCGCGCTATGCCTCTCTTTACTAGTTTTGAATGCGCTGAGTTGAATGGCAGAAGTGGCTTCTTTCCCCTTGGCTCGTAAGTCCAGCACGTATGGTACGGTGACGTACAAAGACGAAGATCTAAGAATCTCAAACTTCTTTCACTTGGAAGTTCGTGGGTAATCTCCAATGGGTTCATGCACCTTTTGAAACTGTTGAGAATGTCTGGTACCAAGGCTGTCAGATTTTGGTCATCGGTGGCGAGGACAATTAAGTAATCGTCGACATATCTGAATACTTTTTTAACTTTTGACCCGTCGAGAGTTTGGTTTAAATTCCTGTCAAGGTGTGCGAGATACAGGTCACTGAGGATAGGTGCAATGCACGAACCAATACACACCCCTCTCTTCTGTAGATACGTGTGTCCATCCCAGGTGGCGAAGGTAGATTTTAGATAGATGTCAATTAAGTTGAAGAATTTGCTTTGGGATAGGCCTGCCGCATTCTGAAAGGCGGTAAAGTTAACCTTTAGCAAAGAAAGAAAAAGATGAGGCCTAGATTATGCATTAGACGTGAAAGAAGAGAAAAGGCGGGAATATACAAAGAGTTGAAGTCAGCGCTGTGTAAAGCCTAGTTCACATGCAGCGGTTTTGGCCCTAGAGCGGCGCGATTTCTGCCGTCGCGGCGCTCTGGCCAGCACTATACTTCGTTTCGCCTTATCTGCGAGCGAAGCTAAAGCTAGAAGCGCGAGACCAGCGCTTTTTGCGTTTCTCCCCAGCTCGCGCGCTCGAGGAAAGCCTGAACGCACGGAGCTTTCGTGCTCGCGCTTCCAGCTTTGCCTTCGCTCGCACATAAGGTGAAACGAAGTATAGCAATTCTGCGGCACGAGCGCCGCGACGGCAGAAATCGCGCCGCTCTAGGGCCAAAATCGCTGCATGTGAAACCCGCTTAAGTGTCCCTTTCTTTTGGTGTGACTGTGAACGTTGTCCTAGTGTTTGTTACGGGTGCGCTGTGTCCTCGTGCGTCATGAACTACCAACTCGCCCGAACTTCTGTTTTAACAATACGGAGTCTGCTTTTGATGCGAGCTGCGCTGCTTTCCCCCGGTGCTGCGCTTTCGTTGAACTTTTGTCGGGTCCTCAAAGATGAGGATACCGTTCACGTAGGGTTTCAAGAATCTGCTTCGTCGAACAACTTCAATCAAGCACGAAATGTCACCCACGGTACAGTGTACTAGATCTATGGCTATTTTTATGGCAGCCTGCCGCCATTGCGCTGTCCGCCATATTACTATGATGGCTAGAGATGATATAACACGAGCGTTTCGCCGCAGTAAGGTTGCAACGCCTATTGGCTGAGAGAAAAAAAGCAAAAACAAGCAAAACAACACAAACCGGAAGTGACGAAAGTTTTTGTTTTGTTTGTTTTTGCTTGTTTCAATTTTATTTTTTTTGTTTTTACTTTTTGTTTCTCCAAGTGTTTGTTGGGTGCTTTTTGGAGCGGTCGCGTCGGTTCCAGCGGTCTTTCTTGTATTATATACGTTGTCGTGTTATGTGCCGCCGTATTGCCGAGTGGAGTTGGTCGTGATATTCAATGCTTGGGAACGAGCGTCGGCAGTGAAGTTCACAGCGCATTCATGCAAGCTAGCAGGCCTTGTCTCGCCACATGGAGGCCCGTGGGACGCTTGTTCGGAACGTAAAAGGTGAGTGAAATTTACCTACTCTGGTGGCGTTCGATCGTCGATGCGACACCGCAGTGGTGGAATTTGATAGCGCTTGGCTACCTCACGTAGCGTCGGGGACAAAGAAGATAGTAGAGATAATCAACGGGACTGGCATGTGGCTCCCGGGTGCCGCCTGCGCCGCATTTGCATTCAATAATCGCACTTAAAGAAGTACCAAGCGCGTTGGGAATGTCAGCTTTTGACGAGCTCGTGCAGTCACAAAAGCGTTCTGTCGAAAGACGGGATTTACAAACAGATCAGGCTTCGCGGATGGCCCTCCCGGCGCGTCGAATTTGTGGCGGGTAAATATGTTGCCGTTCGTCCTGGATCGCTAGGTTGGACATTTGAGAAAAGGTACATGGAAGTGACGTAATGCAAAGGAGGAGCGTATCCTAGCAACACTCACGTGGCGGCTCTGCCCACTTTGACGCCGCTACGTCATCGCAAACTTGACACCCGTCACCCGTTTCAGCGACGTCCGGAGCCAACCACCGACGAGCGGAAGTAGCTACGCATTCCCTGAGGCGTCCCTACGCGCGGGGTACGGGGTAGGATTTACTACGACGCGGGGAGCAGTTCCTGCGTTTAGCGAAGGAACGGCAACCAATCCTGTGCGTCGCTGGCCGTCGCATCTGTTCTAGTACAGGTAAAAGTATTGAAAAACAATCAAAACCTTTTGGGCGTTGTTAAAACAAACCGCTTTTTTGTACCCTTTTGCAATACATTTAAGAATTAATTGAAGAGAAAGTTGTTCCAATATTATGCGGGATGTGCGCTACGCGCCTTCTTCAAACCAAAATGTCGAACCACGAGGAGCCGGGTGTGCCGGGGGCAGCGGAGGGGTCGGCGGAACCAACGGGGAGCGCGCGAGTGACGGCTGCTTTAGTCAGAAACAATTTTTTTATCTTTCGAGAACTTGCTATTGCTGTGCTCAAATAAGAATGTTTGGCGCAACATCTGTGATAATTCTTTCAAAGTGGTCCAGTGTTTATATGGTGGTATGCTAGTCAGAGAATATATATATATATTTTTTTTCCTTTCGAAATTTAACTATTGTGCTCAAATAAGACCAGAGTGTTCAACAAGATATCTGTGATATATACTTAAGATTGCCCAATTGCTTACATGGTTCCAGTCGATGCTCAGTTTTACTTCCAAGAAGGAAATATTACATTCCATGTTATCACACTTTTATTCATGAAGTCACAGTTTTTTCTTTAAGAAATAAAGCAATTTTCAAAACAAACTATATGTGCACTGTCTTGAGATAACACAATAACCTAACTTTGATGAAGTACCATAAAAGAGATAATAAAATGGAGCAGAAGGCAAGACACTTTGAAGCATTTGTAAAATGAAACAATGTCCGTGACAACAATATCCCTGGTTCAATCAGCAACTAAGAAAGCAATCTCTGCAAAAGCAAGCATTTCTTTCTAGAGGTAGTCTAAATTACTTCTGAGTTCTTTGCAGGGGCAATCCAGATGACCTGTTGGTCTGGCAACTAAACCTCCGAACCTTTTCTGTCACTGTCGACTGCGTCTCGTGCCTTCTGCTCAGAAAAATAAAAAAAAAAGGCTGTATCGATTTCACCGCGATGCACTCGACACGTATCCGGAGGCAGCACGCTGGCTGTGCGACGAACTTCACAAGGTGTAGGAGCTGAAGAGAGTATGTAGCTTGTGGACGGCCATGACTGTGGAGCAGGAAGCGAAGTGTGCACTTTACGGCTTCCACGGAGAGGGCTTCACTGAGGGCAAGAATGTGACGGGGTCCTTGATGGTCAGGACCTCAGTCGTGGTGGCGAGAGGTTCCCTGTCGCTGGCGGCGTCCGTGCTGGGCACCACCGCAGCGAGGGCGCTGAGGGGCTTCCCGACGGAGTCCCTGGTGGTCGGGACTACCGTCGTGGCGGCGGACCCCTTGCGTGTGGCGCTCCGCACGGGCACGTCTGCGGCGGGTTCCGAACCGGGCGACAAGGCGCTGCCTCAGAGCGTTCCCCCTGTCCGAGAGGCCGACCGGAAGGCCGACCGGAGGGCCGGCAGGAGCCAGCCTCTCGGGAGCCGACGCTGACCTCTCCGAGCTCGGCTCAGAACCGTCCGAGCTCGGCTCAGACTCCAACTCTGACTCTTCAGGGTCGGAGTCTGACTCCGGTTCTGGCTCGCTCGATGCAAGGCAGATGTAGTGGAGCACTGCACATGCCGAAATAATGGCGGTGGCTGTTGAAGGGTGGTAGTAATACAGAGCCCGGTGCCTTTGCAGACACCGGAATCTGTTTTTCAACAGCCCGATGCAGCGCTCCACAACAGACCTGATCGAGGAATGCGCCTTATTAAACCGGCCGCAAGCGGTGGAGGTCGCGTGGTTCCCGGGGACAGGGGTGATGAGCCAAGGCTCCAAGGGGTAGCCGCTGTCACCTGCACATGTAGAGGATGGAACATATTACATTCTTTACTTTTTAAAATAAAAGGCAAGAAAACAGCTGTGTGCAACTATGTCAATTATAATGTAACTTAAGTGTGACTTAAAAGTGTGTTAATATTTCTGCACTACAGTATCAGTTTACATTATGATTAATTAGCACCAGCTTGCCTGCAAACTCCCTGTTATTTCATGTAACTATGTGTTTTCCTGGTGGGTTGTATGGGATGTGTGCACGATTCCTCAGGGGTGCTGTGTTGTATGCAAGTGCATTATTAGGCCCTTGCATCCGACAGATAAAAGCTCTGTTGCTTTTGGGAGTGTGGCCGTGACCTTAGGCACGGGCAGAGCAGAACACGCTGGCCTTGTCTTTGGCAAGCAAGGGGATAAGGCGCCAGCAGCGTTGCCAACCCCTGATGTCGACTTATCCCTAGGTTGATGCCGGAAATATCCCCAGACTGGACAAAAAATCCCTAACTTTCGGCGGGAAGCTTAAAATAACACAATCATAATGTCACAAGCTATGCGCGCGTAAAGCTGCCTCCTACTAAAATATATATATATATATATATATATATATATATAACCCTTCACCACGACGCTACATAGTACCGTCACAAAAAGCTAGACCCGCCTACTGTCTTCGCGTCCGGGATTGCTTCGAAAAGTGGAAACGTTTCTTACGTCCAACAAAAGGATCGCCAAAATAAATACAAAGGAAACTGCTGGCGTCGCATTCAGCGAGACCACGCACTGCCCATCCCTGCCGGAAACGAGGCGCGTACGTCACCGAGTTCCTAAAAGGATAAGAAGGGAGTCGGGATAAACCGGCAATAACTCCAAATAATGTAAAATTTACATAAAGAAAATGCGGTCACTTGAAATTCATTTCTGAACCTACATCCGGGGATCAGATGACCGAGCCTGTGCCACTCCCCCCCCCCCCCCCCCCCTTCTCACCCCCAACTTTTCTCCCCCAAACCCCAACCCCCCGAGAGCCAGTGAAAAAAGCGCCCAGTCAACAGGTGGTGTTGGCCCAGTGCGCATACCGCGCATACACTATTGGCCCTCCCTTTCCCCCCAACCTCTCTCACAACGCTTCTTTCCCTCTGTGCCGCTTCGTCGCTCCGGATGGCTCGAAAGGTAAAAAGGGTGGTTTGCTGTTCGCCAATTTATATTAAATAAAAAAAAATGCACACGTATAAAAAAAAAAAATCTTGGAGAAATCCCTAGATTTTGCAAAAAGTCTTCAAATCCCTAAGTGAGAGCGAAAACCCCTAGATCTAGGGGTAAATCCCTAGGGTTGGCATCACTGGGCGCCAGTTCGACGAACCTCTTTCCTAATCTTCGGTGGAGTTGGAGATGGGGAAAAGAGAGGGGGTGGTTAGATTGGAAAGGAGTCAGGTCCTGTTGGGACACGGAGGGTCTAATAGGAGGAGCTATATAGGCAGACCGAAGAAGAAGGGTCAGGGAAAAGAATCCAGTGTGTGGGACAGAGACGACCCGAGGACAGATTTGGCGAGCCCCAAGTGGCCAAGGAGGAATTGATCCCATTCCGTACAAACTGACGACCGTCAAAGCGACCAGGCGAGCACTCAGGGATCGGCGAAAGAGCTCCAACTTCATGCAAAAACCAACCAGCAAGAGGGTACAGGCAGACAGTAACAGTGAGTGGGCCGAACCGGACAACGACTCGCACTGCGGTTGCATGCCATGCATAGTCTATCACTGTCGTGATATTGGTCTAGTGTGGCTTTCGTAGCCTGCAGAGTGTGAGAGTTATGTGGACATAAACAGAGATTAATGGCCAAACTTTGGGTGTTGTCTCACTTCAAGGAGTTCCAGCAACTGTGTCTGTGTGCCTCACAACAAGCACAGTACGTGTGGTACTGTGGCTTTCAAGCAGTGGGAGCCACCGTGTGCGTAACGAATGAATTTAGTATGCTCACCAAGCAGGAACCGGCCGTCGCGTGGCACCTGCAGTGTTGCCAACCTATTTTTTCAAAATACCCCACGCCAGCATCCAGAAAACCCTACGATACCCTACGAATATTTCGTATTACCCTACATTCTACCCTACGAGGCAAACCTTTGTTCAAATAATGCTGTTGCTTGGATTATGCTTATATAGGGTAGTATTAATACAGTACAAAGCGATAGGGCACGCATGCACGCGCATACCTGGGTTATTCTAGAACACCATGCTTGCATGCGCGCTGTGTAGCATCAGCACAACAGTGTTGCTTCGAGCGCACAGACATCCCCAACCAACATGTTTAGCTGATTTGTCTTCAAATTAAAAACTGGGCCATGTGGGACCAGCACTCGCGGCGGCAGACAAGGCGGCTCATTACAAAAGGAAGCTAATCGGAACGGCATATTAGCTTATTTTTTGGGTGAACCGCCTAGGGATTCGTCAAACTAAGGTAATATTTCGACAAACTAGGGTATTACACCGGGGGAGGATAGGAAACCTGCGGCTCTTCCGTATTCGCTAAAGTGTCATTCGATGAAACGTGATGGTTTCGACTTTGTTCGCTAAAACGTCGTTGACTCAAATGAACGCCTCTAGTCCCAACTACTTGCGCAGTCGGTAGACAGTCTTCAAACTGCTTACCGACTGCACAACGTGCCGGGAAGCTCCGCGGGAGCTTTGAAATCAGTTTCCGTACTCGTCAATTATCCGTGATCAGCGCTCTATGAGCGTGGTAAGGAGAGTTAATTGCAATGCGCCATAACAAAAAAAAAGCGCCCAGTACGAGTGGTAGTCCCCGCTGTGGTTATTTGCAGCATGCGCACCTTACGCCAGCGCGTAGAAAAGTCCAGTTGAACAGGTGGCTGCTGGTTCTGGTGGGCTCGGCCTGGTTCCGCCCGCGGTGCCACGTATTTCGGAGGTGTAACAAGGGCCGCCGGATGGACCAGGATCATCAGAAAAAAAATTAGCGGGAACATTTCCACTGGGAAGATACCTCTTCTGGCTCCAAACTCCATATGCGCAAGTCCACCTCCTCCCACCTCTCCCACTTGCTCCAGGTTTCCAAAACTTAAAAAAAAAAAAAAAAAAAAAAATCGAGGGACTTTACTCCAACTTGGCGTGTGGTGCACTCTGTAAGCACTGTGGTTAGCACGTCTCGTAGCTTGGATACTTTCGTTTTGCATGATGTCGTGGTGTGGCAGCAAACGGGTTGTAAAGTTATGCAAAACTTGCACATCAGCTTTTTTTTAAAACTTGTTTGTATTATGCTTGCCGTTGAAGAAGCAACGTCTGCAAATACCCTACTTTGGCAGGGAAATGGCCGGACGGCCCTACAACCCTACAATGTACCAAAAATGCCTAAAATACCCTACAAGTAGGGTAATTACCCTACGGTTGGCAACACTGGGCACCTGCCCTTGCTCGAGTTGGCTTCGTAGCCAGGAAAATTGCCACACGAAGGAGTCGTGCACCGACCCGGGATACCGTTGGTCGATGCACATTATCCGGCAGTCGGCGTCACACACCTGAAAGTGAGAGAGATATTGACATGTAATTACATGAATCCACAAGTAGTAGATTCTACTTATGGTTCACAAAGCAGTCGCAATTTCAGAACCTTGTAAGTTATTTTGTCTGACACATGCATGTCAACACGCGGTAAAGATGTCGCTGGTCTGCCGCTGGCGTGGCCTAAGAAGAGGGGAGGAGCCTGGGAGAGGGGAGGGGGAGGGGCTATTGCGGAGCGCCAATGGCGAGGTGCGCGGAGGGGCGCGCGCCGGGAAGCAGGCACGGGCGCTGCGGGCTCCTATTTCAGTTGCTTTGTTGGAGTACAGATGGCGCTACGAGCGCGCTGTCGCTAGAGTTCCTGTATTGGGCAGGAGATCGAACTATAGGGGGCGCTCTGACCCGTTTGTTTTCCCCACGCTCGGTGTTTACTCAACACAAGGCCTGTGCACATCCCGACAGGCCTTATGGGCATGGCCATGTCATCTTCTACAAAAGAGCGCGGGGCACAGTTTAATGTAAAAAAATACTAACAATCGACGAAGCGACGTTAAGTGCCGGATCTATCCTCAGACAATGCGAGCTTGACCCACTTCGGCTTTTGTACTGAGCTGGGATCGTGCATGCTGCATTGTTCATGCAGGCCGTAATAAAAACAAAAGAGTCCCTCCTATCCCTCGCCGGAGAGCACGAACTCCAGCCGAACGCTGACGTCGCGTTCGGTTATGTAGGCCGAGCGCTGCGTCATTGTATTTGTTGTCCCCATCCGTGTAGTTGTTAAGTTAACCGCTTGGGGCGTCACGGTCTGTCCTCCTCCCCAATACACCAACTCATCTCTGTGACGTCACGGCGCGGTGGTGGCGCGTCGGTCGCACTTCCGGTCTGGGGCTGTGGGCAGAGGTCCGCATGCCAGACGTGTATTCCTGCGTTGTTTTGAAGAGAACTAGCCAAAAACCTGCCTTCTCGTCAAAACACCGGGACTGGGGCCGTACCAAAGAGACGAGAAACGTTTGAAGGTCAGTTTTCACGTGCTCGGTTCGTCCGAAAATATGGATATGTGCCGTGAAAAGGGAAAAGCAGACGCCGTCGGACAACGATTGCTTGGGCGGGAAGCACTTTGAGTTAAATTCACGGATACTTGTGGTCATCAGATTTATTTGTTTTATTCCAACATGAACGCCAGAAAACCATCAAGTTGTGCGGACCACCTGCGGACTACGTTCAGTGCGTCTTCAAGTTCAAACGGCCGCCTGATCGTTCGAACTGTCGTCTGCTCTTTCAAAAGTTTCTGCTCGTCGTCTGCTCTCTACGACGCCGGCCCGTAGATTAAACGTTGGCCCGGTGCTTGCTATACGAAGTAAGCGCAGGTCTCAAAAGACTTAAAGGGACACTGACACCCCCCAAAATTTTTTTTTTAATTTTTTGCCAGGCGCTTCATTATGGTGTCAGAGGACTACCCAATTAATATTTTGCAAGAGAGTAGCGTATTTTTTTAATAAAGCCAAAAAACGCAACTGCTCGAAACCGAAACCGAAACCCGACGGAGGTCGGAGAAGTGGAGAGAAGAGAGCGAGTGGCGGAAGTCACGTGGCTACACCCGACGTGTTTTTTTTTTTTTTCTCTCCTTCCCGGTAGCAGACGACATGCGGCGTGCGGGTACGGGAACTGTTCGCCGTGGGATTCTTTTGCAGTTATGTATGTTCCGCTCGTTGTTCTGTACTCCAAGATGAGTTGTTTTGTATATTGAGGAGTTGGAGATGAGTAGTGAGTGCCCGTGGTGAATTTTGATCGGCTCCGAAAAGAATACACCCAAGATGTTGCGTGAAGAGCTGGCTCACATGTCCTGCGTCCGAAACAGAAGTGGCATTGTGCGACAGAGTTTCCGAAAGATCAACGGGATCGGGACCATTGGCTGGCTGCAATTCCTGTAGACCATTTACGGGCACCTCGGAAAGCGGACGCTACCTGATTTATATGCTCCTTGCATCTCGTGGAAAGTGATTACGTTGAGTTCGCAGGTGCCAAAAAGGAAATCCCATACCATTTAATTCAGCGACGTGTCGTCCACAACATTTGTTTCTTTTTTTGTTTCTTCAGTGATAATTTTAACAAAAGAAAAGAAATGTAGACATCAAAAAACATACGAAAAAAAAAAAAAAGTTCTACGGGGGATCGAACCCGGCCCTACGGCGTGTAAAGCGAACGTCTTTCCCACTAAGCAACTGGGGGATATCGAAAGTTGGGGATCTTTTTCCTTAGTAATAATTCAGCCGATAAACTGTAAGTTTGAAAGTTTGCTACCGATTTTCCTTTAGCAAAAGCACTCCCGGGTCGAAGTCGGGATGCACCCCGCATTGGCGACATTCTCACCTTGTAAAGAAATCGTACGCGTGCATATTCAACTCGAAGTAGACACGTCGTGCTTGACGTTTGCGCGAGCGATGTCTTCAGCCATGAGAAGCGAGCGACGGCTCGGCGACGTCTTCGTGCAAATCGGCTTGGTGGTCGGGCATGTAGTACGGGATGAGGACCAATTCTTTCGATCAGTCCCAAATTTCTCTTTTAAAGGCAGACAAAATTCTCCGGTACCGCGAACGACAGTTCTGAAATAGAGGCAGCCGAATGCAGCTAACGGAGTTCCCGGTTGGGCCGATTGGGGCGCCGCGTCGCTGGCTTCTCTCTCATACGTCCACCCAAAAAGCAGATTCGTTGGTCTAGCCAACAGTCTCACGCCAGACTGTTTCGCCGCTGTACTTTTGAGCGCTGGCGTCGTGAATAGGATCTTCGCTACCAAAACCGGAGCACTCTGGACTCTTTCGACCAATCACCAACCTTCAGAGTGAGGGCAAACCAGCAAACGACCGTTTTTGTCTTCTCTTTTTGCTTGAGCTCGTCACTCCAAGCTTTCAAACCGTTCCGCGCGTGTTGAAATCGAAAGTGTAGATTTTACGGAGTACGGAGCTGCGCGCCTGCGCTCAGAAAATGATTAGAGGGATTAGAGACGTCTCTAGTTTGACAGAGATTCTGCCGAGTGGGTTGCGTGCCTCATGACGGCGTATTACGGAGTCTACTGCGCGGCCAAGTGGAGTAACAGTTCTTCAAAACAACTCGGAGTGCTTATTCTTCCGGTTTCCAACAAACGGCAGGTGAGCCTTTATATCAAACTTTTTTGTCAACGTTCGAAACTGGAAGCATTGAAATATATGATTTCTCAATCTTTCCATTACAGCATCGAAATGGATTGCGTATGCAAAGCGCCAGGACTTTGGAAGCCTGCCGGTGAGCAAGCTGCGTCCGTGTCGTCTGTGCAGCGAGCACGCCGGTGCAACCGCGTTTGCAAAATGTAGGAAGATTCGTTTGCGGAAAAACACGTGCCTCACCGTTCTTGTTACGAATCCGTTGCTGCGAGGACTGGTTCCTCCAAGTGAGTTGCTGTCAGAGTCTTTAGTTAATTTGACAGCTTCTAGGATAGAGTACCTAAAAGCGCCCACAATCAGTCACTCCAGAAGATTTTTTTTTCTTCTTTGCGTTGCCAATTAGCGAGTTTGTTTATGGTTTATTTATCGTTTATTCTTATGAAGCTCGCCTGCAACCCTGCGTTAATTAAGTTAAAATGCAAGCCTGCTTTGTATCGGAGTTGATTAGTTTGTTTGGGTATTCAGCATTTTTGTTTGTAGGAGTTGTTTATAGACGCATTTAGATAATTCGATTATAAGTGCTGTTCTGTTAGTTTGTACATTAAAGTAGTTAATTTGGTTTTTACATATTTGATAACGTTTACTGCCTACTACAGTTCTTGGTTCCGCTCAAGGGGCGGTGGACTGCCGACGGAGTTTGTAAATACGTGCTTGGAATACTGCATCTAATTTGAATGGTGTTCAATAAAATATACATTTCAATGAACGTGCTGTTTTTGTTTTATTGCGCTGGTAATTAATATCTCGCGAAGCGCATTTGTTGCGAAGTGTAGCGCGCGCGGCTCGTCTGCTCGACCGGTGCCGCGCTGGCCGCTCGCAGCGGCCAGCGCGACACCGATCGAGCAAACGAGAAAAACAAACCGAAGAAAAAAATAATAATAATGAAGAAAGGAGCGGGAGGGAGAGAGAGAGAACAGAGAGAGGGGGAGGAGGAGGGCCGGAGGGCGCCTGCCGCGCCTGCGCACGCCAACGACATTGGTGGCGCCATCTGGCGGTATCCCAATATTTGATTTGATTTTATTTTATTCACGATACCAGAGGCACTCCTCCTACAAATGCCCGCCCTGTTTTAAAAAAGTTTTGGCCCATTTGACTGACTGACTGATTTACTTTTTTCAGTCTCACGCCGTACTTTCTGCCACTTGCGACTTGTGGCGCTAGTTTCTCCTTACCACGGTGGAGGCTACAGCTGCACTCGGCTGATAGAGGTCTCACGCCCGTCGTCCGCTGCCATCGCGTCCCTGGGAGTCCCACGATACGCGAAACGACGAACGCACAGAATGCTTCCGGTTGTCTGTGAAACTTTTTTTTCAATCAACGTATTTGCAGCTTTTTAGAAGCCACAAAAAATTGGTTTCATATTTTTTTCTATTTTTAATATTGAGTGTGTGCCTTCAGTGACCCACGACTTTGATTAAATTTGGTGGTCGCATCGATACCTTAGAAAACGGCCCGTGACCGCGGAAAAGAGAGTGAGCGAGACTCGAACCGGCCAGTTCTTGATCGGCGGTTTTCGGGCGGAAAGAAACCGAATTTCGAGCCGCAAATTCTGTTCTGGGTAGTTGAGCTCTCAAATGTCACGTACAACTAAAAACCTCGGCGAGCATAAATACCCTGTCAGTGTCCCTTTAAGTTTGAAGGTTGGTAACCAGGCTGGATGTAAACAGTAAATACAAGCAGATGTTGATCATTGTCACGAGTGACGATCACTGACTTGCTATGCCTAATTGACTTGGTCCGATTCTGCTTGCGATTTTCAGTACCGACGTCGACTATCTCAGCTACGGTTCACGCTTTCGCAGCCCGAGCGGCGTCGCGACTGAAAATTGTGAGTGAAATCTGATCATGCGAATCAGGTTTTAGCGTACATACTGCGGCGTCCACGCGGAATGAATCGCCACATGTCACATTATTCACGCGAAGTTTCGCGGTGTAACGAGCCTCGGTAATTTCGCCGACGCCGCTCAAGTAATCAGACATCGCCAGGAAGACGTAGAATCAACAATTCGAACGCGAAAAAAAGCAGGGGGACTCACACCGACGCCAACAACATCGCATTTCAATGGTTTGTTTATGGGCGACGGCGGGCTTCTTGCCCACACCCCCATTGCGCATGCGCGGCGCCGGTGGCGTCCGCTAGGGGCGCTCCGGTTTGTTTGTAAACATAAGTTGATGTATAGGCTAGAGTTCCTGTATACACCTTTTCCGCGTAGTGGTCGCCATCTTGCTTGTTGCAGCGACAGCCGCGCCGTCTGGCGTACGGTTGTTGCGCGCCCATTTTGGTATGCGGAGAGCAGTGTTGTTCCTAGCTCCCGCGTTGTCCCCATTGACCCCGTGCATCGTATCTTCATTGTTTTCCCTTTAGTGAGTTCTTAATTTGTTTGTTATTGAAAGAGTGAATTATTCTTGTGTTCTGGCGTGTTTATCCGCCTTCATGGCGCCCGTTGTTGCGCCAACAGCGCCGAAAGGTTCGTCGCCTGCGTCGCCGGTTATCGAAATCGGAGGCATGTTCACTTTTCCTGAGGACGTTTACCAGTGTTTACTCTTCGCGTGTTGTTGTTTGTGAAGAATGACAGCCTTCTGCGAATGACTGACGGAGGGTTTCTATGCGCGAGCGAGGGCGACCCTGGGCATAGAAGTATCATCGGTTAATCGTAGAAATATTCACAATCGGAGTTGGCGACGCGGGCCGAACGGTTTATTGTTATGGTGCACCGTCAAGGTACGATCGCTAGTTACCGGGACATTTCTACTTCGTATGACGCCCAGATACGTCGGAACTATTCAGGAGATGGGGCGAAAAGGGGGGGGGGGGGGGGGGGGGGGGAAGGACGGCGACGATTTTGCGCCCTCTTTTCGTATTGTTTCCATTAACGTATTCTAACGGGCGTCGCTACCGAGCAACACACAAAATTATAGTGCACATCCTCGTAGGAATGAACGGAATGAAAAACAAAACTTGAGTAGTCAATAACAATCATTACACCGAGAGTCTTACATTTGCACCACAAGCTGCAAAATTCGTTCTACATTTGACTTGTCGAGGCCTATTACTGCACTTGTAGATGTCCGTTTCTATACGGCCTATTTGCTTTTTTTATGTGCTGATATTGCATCGCTTCCCCGCTGATATCAGCAGGAAAGCGATGCAAAGTGTACGTTACAGCCGCATTCGCTTTGCGACTTCTTGTGTTCGGTGCACAATTTGTCGCGCGCTATCTTCCGTTTTCGGAAATTGCTGCTGCAGCCAACGATTGCGCAGTGGCAGCCCGATGACCAAATATGCGCGGACATGATACATCGACGTATTAACCCACCTTATTACAACTGACTTCGCTGTCAAGGGCTTCAAACCCCATTTAACGCGCACCACTTCAGCATCTTGCCAGCCGGATGGGCCTGCTCCCGCACACCGGAAGTGTTAGAACCGGAAGAACTATTCCCGCTGTGCGCCGAGTCGCCGAGTCGAGGCTACGCACGTTACGCGCTGGGTTGAGGTTAGACGGAAAAGGTGTTAGGTAGCTATAGACCTTTCCAGCGGCACTCTCGAACGAAGCGATTTACAGCGCGTGTCCCTGGTTTTGAGAGTGTACGTCAGTGTTGCCCGACTGCGCTGAGCTGTGGAGTTTCTCGTCAGTAGGCTGTCGCAGCCTGCGTTGGCGCAATTCCGGACGCTGGTGGCGGCTGAATTGCCGCGTTTTCTTTTTTATCTTGTGTTCTGTAGCGAGCATAATTTATAGAGATCTTTAAGAAAGCAGTGCTCTATTTTTGGGAACAAAAACAAAGAAATGAAAGCTGTTTGGTGAGTCCGTGCGCGACAGAACAAATGCAACTGGAATGTTTGTTTCATTTTATGTTCATTGTTTTACGGCACCGTAAACTCAGCCGTGTCAATCTATAAAGGTCAAAATATTTGACCACACAGGATATCCGTACTGCATGGATATTCCCCGCCCACAACATAAAATTCAATGAGTCTCATCAATCGAACAAAAAATATATTGTACGTACCCCTCGGTGCCGCGTTATCCGAACAGGATTTGAGAAAGGTCTAAAATAACACAGCATGTCCAATATAGAGTGTCGACGATAGTCACTTCACGACGATCGGACGGAATCCGGCGTGTTTTGGGGAACATGTAGAAAAGAGCTCCTTTTTTGCACAGCTTCACAGCAAACGAACGAACGTGCTTATTCCGTCCCCACACCCCGGACCCGACCCTATCAGCTATTTTTCGCGAAGACCCGGAACACAGCCTGGAAGGCTTTTTGGAGATTATCTCGACGGAAATAATCCTCCAGGAACGTCGGTCTGCCTGCGTCGCGGGCTGCTTGACGTTCGCTCTCTTCGTTCGTTTCCTGCGAAGGCCGAGCGGGCTACGAGCCCTGGTATTCTCTTGTTCTCACAGTGGAAGATAAGATACAAAGGGTCAGCATCCTAAACAGGTGAATAAAGTAAAAACTTCCAAGAAAAGCCGGCGAACTCCGAATGCAAAATGCAGGTGGGGAGTCACGCTGACCGGGTTTCCACAGCTCAGGCGGGTGCCAGAAATTTCTGGCTGATAGGGGTCGCTCGATTCGCAAAATGGCGGCGGCCAGAGCGCTCTTTTTGGAAAGGTCTTATATAACTCTAGCTGTCGCGTGGAGTGGGGAAGACGGGGCAGACGGGCGCACCAAGGACGCGGACACCTATTTGAGTTGCTTTGTCAGAGTACAGATGGCGCTACGAGCGGCGCAGTGCGCTCGTGACGGTTGTGCGCCTTTGCGCTACGCGGTGAAATTGGCGCACGGTCGCACTAGCGACGCCGGCGTGCGGTCGTGACGGCTCTTGCGGCGCGCCGCCGTGTTTCGCTTGCTTTTGACGGCTCTGCGCTCGGTCGCGCGTCGTCGCTCTCTGCGCGCTTTTAAACATGGCGCTAGTCACGCGATGAACTTGGGATCCCTTTCGTGCGCGCTTTTAAACTGCAGATGACGGGGCTCTGTTGCTCTTTTGAGTTTATACATTTGAACAGTGATTGCAGTGATGTCTTGTCAAATTTAATCGGAATATATAAAACCATCCCTGATTGATAGACAGTTTGACGTCTATTTTTAGGTTATTAATTGTCGTATCAATACCGCTTTTCTTCTAGCAGTCTTCTAGCTGAAAGGCTCAATATATATAAAAAAAAAAACGCATTACGTATAGTGCTGGTACCTGATACATAAGAGCAATTCTTACAAGCTGCGACATTCTTTGAAGCGCCGACTGCTTGACGGTGCAGTTTTAAGGAAGCGAATGGCGGCGCACAGCAGAAGACTGAACGGAATGACGCCATTTTGTTTCAGCGGAATGGGCCCCGTCATTTGGATTGGTTCTCGTTACTTGTAAAATTAATAATGAAGGGACTTTACAGTGTTAAGAAGTGGGGCGTCCCCTACATCGTGATGTCACCGTCCTCCAAGCGCCGGCCGCTCCCAATGCACGGCGGAGGCTACGCGGTCACTGTCGTGCTGTCGTGTGACCGCCAGTGACCGCCTGTGGCCGTGTGGACGTACACTTTCGTTCGCGGCTCCCGGAAGGCTCCCACTTGCTTTGCAGTCACTTGCTTTCTCTTTCTTTATGACAGCATTTCAGAAATTTCATAACATAAGTATCGTGATAGTTTAATACCAAAATTTATTTGTCTTAAAAAAAAAATAAAATAAGACATCCTCGTTGCCCTTTTTAGTGCGACACCTTTAAGCTCAATTATCATACTCAATCTCGAGCCCTTGTTTGTTTCATTCTCCCAAGCTTGCCGATCGATACCAGGGGGTCCGGAGACTGTGCCAGTCTGGCAAAGGCACGAAAGAAGCCAAGCGAATTCGATCAATCTTAATGTACGAGAGTTTCCCATCAACTCATAAACCGTCATACATACGCAGAATGAGAGTCGTGGAAAAATGGACAGCCATCTAACGACACTTTTTTGGGAGTGCCAGATAATGTGTGTGTGTGTGGGGGGGGGGGGGGGATCATAACGCGTTGACACGTGCTGAAACGCGCAGTTGTTCGGCGGCGCAAGTGCGCATGCTTCGGACGGTGGCGAATTCTGAGTTAGGTTCCGTTAGAATGGAATTCTACATTGATATTGGGAACTTCTAGCAGTCCGTTACCGTGTTCCGCGTACTGCGCTACCGTCCGCTCAAGGTATCATCGAGGCACGCCCTTAAAACCATGCTTCAGAGGCTCCGCTAGTGCGGTACGCGAAACACGGTAGCGGATCGCTAAAAGTCCCTATTACTACTATCTACGACTACAAACTGTTCAGAACGCTATTGAGCCAAAATATTGCGCTACTTTTACTGTGAAATTGTTTCTCCCCACGTATCGTCACCTCTAGTTGACTTCTTCAGACCAGACATGTACAAATTACTCAAAAAAGGTAGTTAAGTTAAGTTACTGAGTATCGACGCCAAAAGTAATTAGAGTAGAGTAGAAATTACGCATTTGTAATAGTAATTGAGTAAACTACTAACTACTGTAAAAAGTAGCGAGTTACTTTGAAGTTACTTTCGAAGTTACTTTTTATATTTTTGTGGTAGCAAAATGAACAGCAGTTTTGATCAATGAAAAACCCTGCGAGCCTAAAATAAATGCAGTCATTTCATGGCTTGCGTTTTCGCCAAAATAGTTTATTCGCTCGCAGAAGCAATTGACTTTCAAAGTTCTTGATAGGAGAGTTTTCCCGTTTTCCTTGTAAGGAAGTCCCCAGCCAAACTAAATAGACGTTCCACCGACGGGCTGGATGGAACGGCAGCGTTGAATTTAAGAAACAGGGTAAGCGAGTGTCGGCATCTTAGGTGTCCATGACTAAACATGTGAGGTTTGCCTTGGGTAGAGGATCTTTTATAACAACCTTTCCTCCTTTTTTTTCTTTTTTCTTCGTCAAGTTGAGATTGTTATGACTGGCCCCTCTTTATTCCGACGTCGTTCTGAGAGTACGCTGAGCGAGTACACCAGACCGTCAAGGATTCAAGTCTCGCGCCCCGACGATGAGATCATTCGGACGACTGCGCGTCCTGTTGTAGTGCTAGTGCTACGCTACTGAAAAAAAAAAAAATTGTTTTGGTTTAACAGATGATGAACCGAAGTATACTTCGCGGCTGACGCCGGGTCCAACAAAATGATCTCCCAAGGGTAACTTGCAATCCTCCCCGGTGACTACAATATTCTGATGCGCCTGACACGCCTGACAAGTAAATCGTTTTTAACAAAGAGGTGGTCTCCCAGGCATGGATGGTCGGAAGGACTCGAAGGATTACGTGAACAAGCATCGTCGCTCGTATACAGTTGCAGCTGGAAGGGGGAACGTGCTCCCATGAACGGGTTATCCGTGCCAGGGTTTGTGCGCGGGGGAGTCCGGTTTTGCAAAGGCGTATGCGCTGACGACAAGGCGGCCATGGGAACAGACGCCCAGCTGCGAGGTCATTCCAGTGGCGCCTCCCGTGGAACCTACCGCTTGAGTCAGAACTCACTAAAGACAGACAACACCAAAACAATAACAACTCTCGGAGTGTCCCCGTCTTTCATGGTTGCAGCTGGAAACGAGGCGCCTGCGTGCATTACCGGATTAGGTCAATACCCGGCCTAGGCTTGTTAAGCATCTCTTCCTGCGTTTGTGCGTGCCGGTGTTATGTTTTGGCTGCTCGTCGCCACCTTGGCCCAAGGACGCCTTCCCGAACGAGGGGGCCCCTTGTTCGGGAATGCCACTTTATCTGCCGGCGTCTTATTCATTTCTGCGCTCAAACTTTCGTGATGGGCCAAATTAGCAATATATAATTTCGAAAGTAGTTAGTAATTTGAGTAGAAGTTACCTGAAAAAAGCAGTTAAATTAAACTACTAATTACCCAAATCAAGTTGTAATTGGAAGTTACCAAGTTACTCGAAAAAGTAGTTAAACTACAGTAGTTTGAGTAGAGTAGTTGAACTACGTCCAAGTCTGCTTCAGACATGGCTCGCATACGTCAATCGTACAAACCCGACGTACCGTTCAGAAGCCTGGCACTCTGGGACTGTTATGTTTTCTTGTTTTTTAGACTACCCAGCTATGCGGAGAGTCAAATAAAAACACAACAAGCTGTATGAAAGTAAGACAAAGCATAGAAGAGTAAAATAAGGAATAAGGAGAAATATAGTATATTTTTTATTCTGCGATGTACATGAACAGAGTTTTAAGTCGCACTAAATAAACTGATGCACTTTACACACAGAAGTCGGATCTATTTCAAGATACGCGTATTCATTTCAAATACAATTCATAATGCGACCGTTGGATATAAAGAGAAAAACAATTATATGTTGCTCTTTCAAGACGAAATCAAAACTAGCCCATAAAGGGGGTGGTAAAACAAATTCTGTATTTTGCGCGAATACGGCCTATACCCACGTCAGACGGGAAGGTAAATGTCATTTTGATCGAATGTCATTCATCGCTCGGCGAATCAGCTCGTGACGCTATAGTTCTGCATGTGGCGGGTGCACGCGCAGTTTGGCTTATTAAACACGCGGATTGGCCGAGCTGTAATGTCATTTTGCTCAAATGTCATTTAACGTGCCCGTCTGGCAGGGGTATTAGTACAGTGGTCTCAAACTCATTTGAGTGTAGGCTTATAGATTAGACACGACAACTGCGTGGGCACTCGACTTCGGCTCGTAACAGTCAATGCCTCGACGGACACTCGGATCGTGGCTCGTGTGTACCCACTGCGGTGATGAGAATAGCCGTAACAATTCCTGGATTCCTGGAGCCGTTTAACGGCATAGGATTGGCACGAGGCCACGTGGCCGCTTGTTCTGGCTTAGATTTGAGGGGATAGACGATGCATATAGATATTTCTCGAATTTTTTTAGCGACTGCCCATTGCCTAGAAAGAAAAACTAAGTCAAGTTTATTCAGTTATTAACGTTAGTGAGTGATTTTAAGTAGTAATTGGCGAAGGTACAAAAATCGTTTTGTGGCTCCTTTGATGGTGATATTTATTTTATATTTTTTTGAAGGCGAGAATCCCGAGCTTTTAGCTTTATTTTTGGCAGTTGCTCCTGTTGATCGAGGGATCGCGCAACCGAGATGCATCCCTCAACGAATAGCTCGCTCTTGCATTACAAAAAGCTGGAAAGCAAAAAATAAAACAATACAAAGGGCAAATGAACACGGATAAGTTTAAACTATGTGAATACGTTAAAAGAGCAGAGGTACTTTTCGAGCAAAAATGAATCGACGACACGAGATCACTACGGCGCATGCCATGTCTAGTGGTCGAGACATTGGAACCGCGGGACTCGAAGCTGATAGCCTGCGGGCCGCGTGTTTGAAACCCCTGGCTTAGAACGAATCCCTGCACGTTTGTGACCAATCAAACACGCGTTCGTTTTTCCCCGCACAAAATAAACGTCGCCAAAAAAAAAAAAAAAAAAACAGCGTTTATTTTCTCAACTCGCAGTCAGAACAAGCGGCCGAGTGATCTGGAGCCGATGATATGCCGCCAGTGTGGATCATAGCCACACGCTGAGGTTGGCAAAGCACAGGACACGCGCTGAGTTTCAGACATTATTTGGGTTCGGCGTCGTGATTGCCG
The DNA here is from genome assembly GCF_016920785.2 of Ixodes scapularis. Classification (NCBI taxonomy): domain Eukaryota; kingdom Metazoa; phylum Arthropoda; class Arachnida; order Ixodida; family Ixodidae; genus Ixodes; species Ixodes scapularis. The sequence goes on from NW_024609909.1 coordinate 80,142, forward strand.
CGATCGGACACACGAGCCACTATACCCGAATGCTTGTCGAGCTATCGATTATCACGAGTCCAAATCGAGTGCTCACGCGGTGCTCGGGTTCAATCTATGAGCCGCATTTAAATATTATCACTAGGGGACTATACCAACACTGCGACCCCCACGCTACGTCATCAAGTTTTGCGAAGGATAGACTGAAAGAACACGCTCGCTTTTATCCTTGAAATTACACTGCAACAAAGAGGTTTCTCGGTCAGTGGTGTTGCGTGCGAGTATACCTGGGAGGCTGGGTCCCACGAGCGCCAGTAAACTCGTGTAAAGTGAAACACATTCCAACTGAATATCCTTGCACCGCCCATTTGTAGGGGCAGTGCAACAATTTTAGTGTTAAAAAAATTGTCAGTTTTTTTTTTCCTTTTCATTTTTTTTTTTTTCGCCTCCAATCACTACGAATGACATGTAACAAAACGACGAATAACTGAGGAAAGTGAGACGTTTAACAAAATGAATTTGTACAAATCCACGATCCCGGCACGTCGCAGAACAAAGTTGTTTTTCTTGTCTTAAAAAAAAAAGAAAAAAAAAAAGATGCTTTTGATGGCATTGCGGCCATCTTAGTGGCATTTACAGTCAGTGCCTCCATCACACGCTCTTTGTCTTTCGCAGCGCTTTGGCTAGAGTGTACTTTGGCTGCGTGTATAGGGAGTATTCACTGTCGGCCATAGCTGTGTGCGCGAATGCTGAGCGCGTGCTGATGGCGAGCTTCCACAGTTCTTCTGCAACGTGCATTCCGCACCATCAAGAGTGCCGGTCTTAGCAACCTATTGATGTGAGCTCGTTCTGAGCTTGCGCTCTAAACAGCATCCACAAATATGGCGTCCAGTGAATACTCCCTACAGCTGCGTGAGCACTCTTCCGCTTTCAAGACGAGAGAGCTCGCGCTGGAGGCGGAACTTCGACTGCGCTCTTCGCCCACGACTATTCGCCCCGAGATTCGATCGACACGGCTCATACGGTGAAATTCAGAACTACGCTTTGTTTTACACTTAGTTGGAGCAAAAGGAATGCTACGCACGTGAGGCCGAACCCATGGGAGACGCCAATGCAGCGCTCGCGCACTGAGGTCAAATGCTAAGAGCTCGTGCTCTGTACCCTTGCCCGTGCTCTGTGCCGCTGGTGTGGATGCTTTGTCTCCACCCGCATTGTGGACAGATGGAATCACCTAGGGTGCCTCAATGTCCTTAGAATCACCACATGCCTCATAGAGAACCATAGATAAACAAAAGCACGCTTCCATACAATCCAATCTGGGTCTCGAGGCCAATAGTGTTTGTTTTGTGTGCCATAAAGAGAGCAAGACGCGTTATCGGAACTGTTTTCTAACGGCTATAAACGAGACAAAATGCCTTTATATAAAATCGGCTTCGATACTTAGAGTGACGACATAACGAGGAAAGGATCATGCCGGCGGCATCGCTTCTTTCGCCTATTGTTCGTGATAGCCTAGATCAGGGGTCTCAAACACGCGGACCGCATGCGGCCCGCGACTCGCCGAGACGCAGCCCGCAGGCAACCGGCTACGAGTCCCGGTTCCCATGTCTCGAGTACTAGAAATGGCATGCGCCATCGTGATCTCATCTCGCCGATTCATTTTCGCTCGGAAATTGGCCCTCTTTTTTCAACTTTTTCACATCGTTTCTACATACAATATCTGTGTTCATTTGCCCTTTGTTTCGCTTTATGTTTTGCTTCCCAGTTTTTTGTTATGTACAACAATTCCGCGACTAGGCTGCAAGCGTGAACTCTTCCTTGAAAAATGCATCTCGGAGAACTCTCGATCAGCAGGAGCAACTGCCTAAGATAAAACTACGAGCTCGGGATTCTCGCCTTAAAAAAATATATATATATATATATATATCGCCATGAAAAGACAAGTATATGGGTGTAGTAATGAAAATCTTCGGGAAAGCAAGAACTGCCAAATTAACTGATTCTTTCATAGAGACATATCGAGCTTGGTTAATTCCCGAGTGAATTGAGCAACGGGAACGGCAGTATACTTGCTCTCCTATTTTAAAAATGCGAGCACGTTGGCGGGGCGGTGTCATTTTAATTATCATTATATCACAACAAGTCAGGGCCCAGAGTAGTCATATAAGCAAATGAAATCTAAAAACGTCCCTCGGAAAACTGAGTTTACCTAGATTGTAGCCTAGATTGTAGAGAGGGTCCAACTCAAACTATGGGGAGCGTTTGCCGTTTGAAAGCGGACGCCTCTATCGGAGATTGGTCGCCAGTGTATCTTGTTAGCTCCATAACCTAAAGGTGTACCTTCTGTTTGCAAGTAGAAAAATGCTCATGCACTCTTTGGTGTGGTGTCCTTAGGTATGGTGTCACTCTATTTTTTAACTGCTTTCGACAATGGCACGCCAGAATTGATAGCATTCTGAGGGGGATGTTGAAAAGTGTTACTTCAACACCTCAGGTGATAACTTTTTTAGTTTACTCAAATTGCCTTGTTTCTATTCGTTATTCATTCAGGCGGTTGTTTTTTGTCACTTTTGATGCAGTGATTTTAAAACTGAGAGTTTGGCCCCACGTATATTTAGAACACTACTCGGCTTTGAAATTCCTCGTATCTATACTCATTATGGGCAAAGCATTAGGTAATTTTACGTGCCGAAGATTTTTAATGAGCTACCAGATAACTTATTCTAACCATGGGTTCAAAAAGAGTGAAAAAATTTATTACATGATATTCCCAAGTGATAAATCTACAGTTGATATTTAGTGAGTTATGTTTCCACCTGCTATTTCTGCAAGGAATGGGCTGTACCGCAAGGTCATGCAACATAAGCCTCCCTTGGCTCACGCAGACCTGCATTTGTATTTGTATATTACTATGAATAAAAATGTATAATTATTATATTATTAATAGTATTATTACTAGTATTAATAAGTGCGCATGCACTGCGTTATCGCGTGACTATACCCCGTCTCACTAAAACTGTGCAGTACAGCCAAAGCTACAGGAGAGAGTGTACCCCTGACCTGTTCAAGAGGAGGGAAAGGGGGAAGGAGGGAATCCCGTTCCCCCGTTCCCTCCTCGTGAACAGGTTAGCACATGCTCTCTCCCCTGTAACTTTGGCTGTACTGCACGGTTTTAGTGAAATGGAGTATAGACACTTTTCACAAGGGCGCCCCAGTATCGGCGAAAACGTTGTTTTGCCGTGGCCACGCCAATATAACATTTATTATTTATTTATTTCCAATACTACTAACCCCATTCGGGGTTGTTGTAGGGTGGTACAGTTTGAAATATTACAAGCAGAAAAATAATATTCAACACACAATTTGCAGGTAAATATTCAAAGCAAATATAGAAGTCGCGAATGAAAAATGAGTAAACAATATATTTAGGATATAAGTGGTAGCCGTCCCGTCATACATTCTCGTTTTGCCGCCCCTCTATTTTTTTATTTTTTTTTACTCCCCTGTAACTTTGGCTGTACTGCACGGTTTTAGTGAAATGGAGTATAGACACTTTTCACAAGGGCGCCCCAGTATCGGCGAAAACGTTGTTTTGCCGTGGCCACGCCAATATAACATTTATTATTTATTTATTTCCAATACTACTACCCCCATTCGGGGTTGTTGTAGGGTGGTACAGTTTGAAATATTACTAGCAGAAAAATAATATTCAACACACAATTTGCAGGTAAATATTCAAAGCAAATATAGAAGTCGCGAATGAAAAATGAGTAAACAATATATTTAGGATATAAGTGGTAGCCGTCCCGTCACACATTCTCGTTTTGCCGCCCCTCTATTTTTTTATTTTTTTTTACTCCCCTGTAACTTTGGCTGTACTGCACGGTTTTAGTGAAATGGAGTATAGACACTTTTCACAAGGGCGCCCCAGTATCGGCGAAAACGTTGTTTTGCCGTGGCCACGCCAATATAACATTTATTATTTATTTATTTCCAATACTACTACCCCCATTCGGGGTTGTTGTAGGGTGGTACAGTTTGAAATATTACAAGCAGAAAAATAATATTCAACACACAATTTGCAGGTAAATATTCAAAGCAAATATAGAAGTCGCGAATGAAAAATGAGTAAACAATATATTTAGGATATAAGTGGTAGCCGTCCCGTCACACATTCTCGTTTTGCCGCCCCTCTATTTTTTTATTTTTTTTTACTCCCCTGTAACTTTGGCTGTACTGCACGGTTTTAGTGAAATGGAGTATAGACACTTTTCACAAGGGCGCCCCAGTATCGGCGAAAACGTTGTTTTGCCGTCGCCACGCCAATATAACATTTATTATTTATTTATTTCCAATACTACTAACCCCATTCGGGGTTGTTGTTGGGTGGTACAGTTTGAAATATTACAAGCAGAAAAATAATATTCAACACACAATTTGCAGGTAAATATTCAAAGCAAATATAGAAGTCGCGAATGAAAAATGAGTAAACAATATATTTAGGATATAAGTGGTAGCCGTCCCGTCACACATTCTCGTTTTGCCGCCCCTCTATTTTTTTATTTTTTTTTACTCCCCTGTAACTTTGGCTGTACTGCACGGTTTTAGTGAAATGGAGTATAGACACTTTTCACAAGGGCGCCCCAGTATCGGCGAAAACGTTGTTTTGCCGTCGCCACGCCAATATAACATTTATTATTTATTTATTTCCAATACTACTAACCCCATTCGGGGTTGTTGTAGGGTGGTACAGTTTGAAATATTACAAGCAGAAAAATAATATTCAACACACAATTTGCAGGTAAATATTCAAAGCAAATATAGAAGTCGCGAATGAAAAATGAGTAAACAATATATTTAGGATATAAGTGGTAGCCGTCCCGTCATACATTCTCGTTTTGCCGCCCCTCTATTTTTTTATTTTTTTTTACTATTTACAGGTTGAAGCGTTTTATTATTTTTTCGTCGCCCATACCGGATTCGTTTATTAAGTGGCCGGGGACAAGAGTACACAAATATGCGGATGGCTCGGGTCAGCTGTGCCCGGAAGCAAAGCGAGAGGCGCCTTGGGGTCGCCAACGTGGCCTCCAACGAAGGATTATTGAGTTGACTGACGAAGTTCGTCCCGACAGCCTTGGAGAGATTCCGCCTTCTCCTAGCTTCTGGCGCGTTTGTGGGATTATCCCTTACCGCATGGATTATCCTCTTCCTCCCCAAAATTATCCCCAAAATAACACCAACTACCGGCCTGCCAGGTGGTAGGAGGCTCGGTACTCAAGGACGAGGGTTCGAAATAGGGTAGGCCGCACCCTAGATACTCTGAACTTGGAGAACCACTCCGTCGCTTCAACCGAGATTGAAGTCCGCGGCGGCGGTTTCAAAGCACGGCTTAGAACTAAAAGTCGGCGCAGCGGCGCACATCTAGGGGCCGTCGGTGCACTGTGGTTCTGCAGCGGTTAAAACAAAAGGCGCAACCCGAGTCCTGTCTATCTTGCTTTAGATTTTCCCTCCCCCCCCCCCCCTCCACCTCCCCCCCCCCCCCCAAAAAAAAAAAACAAAAAAAAAAAAAAACGGAGTTTTGGATCCGCCTTTGGGTCAACCGGTAGCCCAGCACAATCCGTGAATGTTCCAGCTCTTCGCCATGACACGGTGTCGCAGAAAGCAGGGTAAAATACAACTAAACGGACCACCGAATCAAATGCACTGTTATCGTAAATATTGGCTTGTGATTGCGCCTTTGTAGATCATCTTATTCGTTTTGCTGGAGAGACGCAACCGACGGGCGTAACAAAATCGTGTGTGTATTCTGCATACCTCGCAAAAGCACTTACCCAGTCACCTTGCGAAAAGCGCGAAACACGGAGTCCGCTTTAGAGAAGTTTGTACCTGCTAGTAGGCACGTCTACTGAAACTGCAACTTGAAACTAGGGGCAATGCCAGAGAGAAAAGAGACAAAGTTGGGAAAGCATGCTCGCTCTCTCCAATTTCTGAACTCTCAAGTGATTGTACCATAATAAATTCCCCAACACCTCTTTCCAAAATAAAGAAAAAACGCTATGTTCACTACGTAAAAAATGGTCTCAGTTCATGCATCCGCAGGCAGGTAGGAAACGTTGCCCTAATTTATTCACACCACATGACGAGCCCAACAAACTCACAGGAGATTTACAAGAAAATATCGGTGGTGACTTAAGTTCCACTGAAATTCTGTATGACCGGTCGTTTGCAGGACCGGATCATCTACTCGGGCGGTGTGCGTCGCTGTGCAAACGCCAACAACACGAAGCATAAAAACGGCAGGTCTAGGACAACAATCCGGAGTCCATTGTTCAATTAAAACGACGTAATTTTGTTGAAAACGCCCGCAGCTTTTTACTCACGGTATGCGTCGAGAATCTTCCACATTTTGAAACGGAACAAAGGAAGATTTACTTTTAAAAGCGCTCACTGCGTCCTCCCCGACCAGCTGGACCGGATCAGCTGACGACGACGGGCCTGAAACCGCTGAATTTAAACTCCACAATAACCAATTTGCGCTTCGTGTTAGTATGGGCCTCTACCTCCAAGCACCGCACCACTGACCACGAACGTTTCAACTCTTTGCCGCATCGCCGTGTTGCACCAAACCTATCTCTATGCACCAAACAGAACGAGATCGCCGAAGTCAACGGAGCGCTGTCGTGAACCTTGGCTTGTGGTTGCGCACTCGTGGACCCTGTCACTCCCTTCGCTTTCAAAGCACACACGACGATTACGAATGATACTTTCCGTCTTCCGGGACCATCAAGGGGCACTTCTCCGGTCACGTCTTCGCTACATGTGCTCGAAAACCGCGTCAAACGTGGTTAACCCGAAGCTGCCGGAGCAATACCGGCGCCATGTTGAACGTGTGTTGTTGCTAGACTTTCTCCGACCAAACAAAAACAACGAAAGCAAACCGGTTCTAGCTTCCAGCGTACATCGGCGTTGCACCGTGGCCAGATTTTCTCCGTCAGCTCTAACTTAAAGATGACCTACAGATGCAGCAACACTGGTATCAAGTTTTAACATGGCGGCCCCCACGGAGCGCCGTAAATTCTGAGGAGGGTGCATTGGAAGCGGCGGCACCTTCCCCCCCCTGGTTTTCACCGACGTAATTTCGTCCACCATTTTGTTTTTGCGATCTGTCTGGCGTGTGCCAAACTCGAGCATTTCAAGGATTTACATGCCTTCTCAGATGCGTAGAGCACCGCTGACGTCATTTCAACCGGTTACGATGTAATCCTTCAATGTAGTAAATTTGTTTGAAGAAGCAAACTAACAACAAAATGGCGGATTGACGTCATGTGCAAACAACCTATACCCAGTGCGTTGTCTTTGTTTGTCTTGAGCCTTTCAGCTAGATGACTGCTAGAAGAAAAGCAGTATTGATACGACAACCAATAACCTAAAAATAGACGTCAAACTGTCTACTCAAAAGCGCTACAGAGCCCCGTCATCTGCAGTTTAAAAGCGCGCAGAAAAGTGAGCGCGAGTTCATCAAGTGACCAGCGCCATAAGCGCGCAGAGAGCGACGACGCGCGACCGAGCGCAGAGCCGTCAAAAGCAAGCGAAACACGGCGGCGCGCCGCAAGAGCCGTCATGACAGGGCTGCGACAACATGCCGGCGTCGCTAGTGCGACAGTGCGCCCGTTTCACCGCGTAGCGCAAAGGCGCACAACCGTCACGAGCGCACTGCGCCGCTCGTAGCGCCATCTGTACTCTGACAAAGCAACTCAAAGAGGTGTCCCATGGCCTCCGAGATCCCGAAGCGCGCGAACGCTTCTCCGGCCGTCCCATTCGTGCGGAGAGGGCGTAATTGAAAAAAGAGAAGGAGGCGGCGTGTCTCCGCGGGGAGGCGCTCCCAACCCAGTCATCGACAGCATGGCGCGAGGCTGAAGAGTTCAAGAAAAAGTCTTGTTACGTCGAGTTACTGCAACTTATAATTAAAAATGTCTGTGTATTGTGGTAGAACGATGAATAGCTGCTCCGGGGACGTAGATAGAAAATTTGTGATGCTTATTTAATTATTTAATTTCAGATATTCATCTGGACATGTTGCGGCTAGCGCTACAAGCGCGCCTTTTGATATATTTGATTGCAATCTGTAGCACGTATAAAACTAAAAAAAGAAAAGCTCCGTATATAAAAAAATTAGTACTTCCCTAAATAAAAATATTCATGCTGCAATATATATATTTTTTTACCTTCGCACGTTGTTTGGCGTAGCTTTATGAGCCTCACGAGGTTTTATACGATATATGAACTCCGTGTTGTCCTTGTTTTAATATTTTTAATATTACGCAATTTTTGCGGGTCGTATTGCGGTGTTTGCTTCTACTAGAAGTACCTTTAAGCCGAGGTCACACTGCTTATACATTATACAAAAGACAGTCTGCAGATATCAGTCACCACGATATCCGTGGTTCAAACGCTGCGTGCCAACTCTCTAATTGAACTGCCTTGCGGCATTCGAAGCTCAGATCTCGTGGTGACTCGACCGTGAATCTGTTCGCAGGCTGTCTTTTGTATCATGTACAAGCAGCGTGACCCCGGGTTTGGGGAAAAACCTCTGGCGGTGAGGTACAACGTTCACCTCGCAATGATTTCGCCATTTTTTTTTATAAACCTCGTGATAATTGTAGGTACTCATTGAAAAGGTGGGGCGTGATCTTGTAAACATCTAGTTTTTGGCATATGTAGCGCAGACCACCGTATACCGTAATGCACTTTGTGATATAACTTAATTGATACGCAAACAAACAATGGGATCTCAGGAAAAAGAACTCTGGTTTATCCGCTATCCATTTCCGACAGCCGTCGCAGCCCAACCCGAAGCTAACTTTCACGGGCACGCTGCGCTTTATTTTAGCCCAGTATGAATAGCTCACAAATTGCGCGGCATGGCAGCTCGCTTGCAACTGCTACATGTATATACGTTGATTACGATGCTTACAGTAAATACTGTAAGCATTTTATTTTTGCTGATATTATTATTCGACTAATCTGCAGGCGTAGGCAGCTTGTTAAGAAAAATCACCCGATCTTCCTGTTCTGCGACCAAACACGCGCGGAAAGAACGGAAAAAAACAAAAATGACAAGTAGAAGTAAACAAAACCACGTGTCACAGTTGGAAAGGAAGGGACACATCGCGACGGGTTTGGACAAAAGACGGGCAAAGTTCTAAATTAGCCACTTTCGCTGCGCACAACCGTAAAAAAAAAAAAAAAAAAAAATTAAAAAAAAATAAAAATTGCATTGTCGTCGTCGCTTGCGGTGGTCTGCGAGAAATTGTTCAGGAAAAGTACCCCTCCGGGAAACCTCTTCACCCCTATTGGGGATGCAAGCACTCGTGCGTACAGATGGTTTACGCCGGCGAGGGTGCACACGTTGTTTAGGCGCGTGTATGTGCGTGTTTGTGGTGAGAAGCGCTTGTATGATGGCGGCGCCGCCGGGGACAAAAAGAAACGCCGTGCCGCTAGTCCTCTGGAAGAGCATTCGCTGCACACACCGAACCATACAAAAACATATACCCACACACACATGCTTCAGCGTCTGTTTAACCCCACTGTGGTTCCTCTCCCAACCTCCGAACATAATTCCAAAGAACAAGCCGTTAAAAAAAAAAAAAGAAGAAAGTAATGGTCGGTTTGGCTTGCTTTGGCCCCCCTTGTAGATGTGAATACAAGGCCCGTACCCGGCCCGGTCCCTACAGATTGCAATCAAATATACCAAAAGGCGAGCTTCTAGCGCTAGCCGCACATGTCCAGATGAATATCTCAAATTAAATACAGTAATTAAATAAGCACAACAAATTTTCCATCTGCGTCCCCAGAGCAGCTGTTCACCGTTCTACCACAATACACAAAAATTTGTAAGTATAAGTTGCAGTAACTCGACGTAACAAGACTTTTTCTTGAACTCTTCAGCCTCGCGCCATGCTGTTCATGACTGGGTTGGGAGCGCCGCCTCGCGGCGAGCGACGGAGTTAGCGCAATTACACTCTTCTGCTGGGGAGCGAGACGAATGGGACGGCCGGAGAAGCCTTCGCGCGCGCGCTTCGGGATCTTCGCGCGCGCGCTTCGGGATCTCGGAGGCCATGGGTGTCCGCGTCCTTGGTGCGCCCGTCTGCCCCGTCTTCCCCACTCCACGCGACAGCGCGCTCGTAGCGCCATCTGTACTCCAACAAAGCAACTGAAATAGGAGCCCGCAGCGCCCGTGCCTGCTTCCCGGCGCGCGCCCCTCCGCGCACCTCGCCATTGGCGCTCCGCAATAGCCCCTCCCCCTCCCCTCTCCCAGGCTCCTCCCCTCTTTTTAGGCCACGCGACACCAGCCACACACGCTGTGCAGGGCTATCGTTCTCGCTTCTGGAATTACGGTTGAAAAGCACTGCGCATTAGCACTGCAAGCACTCCACGTGTACACGGTTTCAATTACGGAACAGAGCAGCGAGGCCTACTTCATTCGAGCTTGGGTAGAGAATCGCCGAGGTTGGAGCAGTCGAACTGTGGACATCGGCATGCTCGAAACTTCTGCTACCGACTTTTATGCGCGTAATATGCGGAATAACTCAATGGATATGCACTGGCAGATGAAACAACGCGTCCACTAAGTCACCACGGGCCACGGCACCAAAGTATCCGCCGGAGTGTAGCAGACGCTCCTGCCGGCGACCGGCGTCGTATGTGCGTCGCCGTCAATATTTTGTCCGGCGGTAATCTGGCCATCTGGCCAATCGCAGCACGCCGCTCCGCGGCAGATCTGGAATGGCCAGGTTTTGGAAATACGCGCCGCGGCGCCTTCCAGGGCACCGGCGAGGCCAGCGGGTCGGTTTAGAGTTTTGGTTTTAGACCGAAAACAGAACGAACAGAAAGAAATATATAAAATAAATTGCATTTTATTTTCATGGTGCGGTGAAGACGTTTTGTTGAAATTACTGTTAGCGGACAAAGTTTTATATTGTATTTTTGTATTAATGAGAGGCCCCCACCACCTAAGCGCTGCTGCCGGTGGCGGCGCTATGCACAGCGCCGCTGATGGTGGCGACGCTAATGTCAGCGCCCCGAAACTGGGACTGTGACCGGGGGTTGCCGCAGAAGTCAACGGACAGGGTAAAGAAGGGCACAGACAGAGCGCTGACTCGCAACTAATTTTTTAGTTGCGAGTCAGCGCTCTGTCTGTGTCCTTCTTTACCCTGTCCGTTGTCTTTTGCGCTGTTTTAACCTTTTATTAATTATTTATTTTTTATTTTAACGTTTTTTTTAACCTTTTATTGACAAGGGAGTGCGACATCTCCGGAGGCCGTGGGGCGCCGTAAACCCGGCAAACATGTAAGTACACCCTTCGCCTCGACGGATGTTTCTCGCGTGCTGTAGCGCGCTTTTCCTCGCGCCGAAGCGAACTCTTGCAGCGTAACGATCCGAGCGAAAGACCACGGAGCCCGCTGTGACAGGGGCTCCGGAACCGGGGGGGGGGGGGGGGGGGGGGGGGGGGGGGGGGGCAGGGGCAGGGGGCAGGGCAGGGATGCGTGCGTTGGCAGCGTTCGTTGGCAACGAACGCTGCCAACGAGCGAGCATACGGCACCGAGAGTCAGCGTCTTTAGCAGACAATCTTTTCGACTCAAAAGCGGCGCACGTTCCGCAGGCGGCTACAGTCGCAGAAACAAAAACAGGCGCAGTAACAACAAGGAACTGCAGTTCCTTGTCTGCTAATGGGCCAGCTCTCGGCGTTGTCTGCTCGTTCGTTGGCGGCAGTTGGCGTCGCGACCGCTTGCGCCATCTCTTGTCTCCCGTGCGAAACGGCGCCGTGTTGTTTGAAGACCGGTGGCGTCGCTGCGTTTCCATAGGAGCTAAGCCTTTTTCTTTCTTTACTTTTTCCTCAGGTAAGTTCGCTCTTTGCAAATTTTACAAAAAAAATGCACCATCTGTGGGCAATGCTGCACAAAGTCGTAGCGTGATAGGTTAAGAAACCGAATTTTGCAGTCGATTTAAAGAGTCTGCCGTCACCTTGTTTCCCCCTGTAGTTCAGCAAGTCGCCGATGTCACCGGTAGACTTCTCACTGATATAGGTTAGTTCTTCGGATACAAGTTCTGATGGAAGGAGCGCCAGCCTATCTAAACTTCCGCACAGCTTTCTAAATTGGTCATCTGTCTTGTACTTGTCCAAAAGGTCCAGCTCCCGTCCCATAAACATATTTTTAAAAATTTGCGATTCAATAATTTGTATATTACTGTCTTGCTCCAGTTTCCCTTTCGTACACCCTGATCAAATCCTCCATTTCAAATACATTTACGATGCACAATGATGTAAATAGTTTAATTTTCCTTTCAATTCACTTGAAATATTACCCTGAACCCCAAAAAACCTATGCATCAGTAATGAAGAGACATTGCGCCTAACCTTTATGTGCGCGTTTAGCGTGGCATAAGGCATAAGCACAATAGAAAAGCGAGGTCATGGAAGTGTGACTTCGCTTCTTTGGTCACTCCTCGGGTTCAAAAAATTTGGTTCACGAGGTTTCTCGGGTGTGGCACAAGGTGCCCCGGCGTACCTTTAATAGCAGACTGTAAAATAAATAAAAAGCATTCATTTGTTTGAGCTGTACTGCACACTATGCGGCACAAATAATGAAACGCACTTCCCATCGTTTCAAAAGTTGTGCACCAGATGGCGCCACGTTTGAGGGGCAAACTTCAGTGCTAGTTTCGGTTTGAGGTCGGTACTTTTTCTACAACATAGTTTGCGGCAGCATCAGTCTTCTGCACTCGGTGCATTTGGCGAGTTCGTTTGAGTCCAGTTCTCCGTGCAACACTCTACCTCGCTGAACACTCTGCGAGTGCGATGCATTCTGGGAAAGAACTCGAACGGTGCCAGTGCGTGTGAAACGAACTCTCTATCCCATGGCAAGGGGGTTTTATAGCCTCACTTTCTTTGCAGTGTGGAGCGAGTATAGTTTTCACATTTAAACATTCTAAGCTTGGGGGAGAAAATTTTGGCTTAAAAAGGCGGAAAGAATCAAATGTTTGTCTTTTTTAGACTTAAGCTAGGTGACGCAAGCTACCGCCCGCTACTAAGGGTATAGCCAGTAACATTGAGAGGTACATATACGGGTCTGAGTAAAATATATCCATCCATCCATCTATGCATTCAGGAATCGTATATAAACAACTTTCCGTCGTTTCGGCGGTGCATTCAAAACATGGCGCTAAAGGTGTCGCTCCTCCTGCTTTGGTTATTTCTCCTCTTGTGCGACGGAGCTGACGGAGCCAGACTCAACGTCCCGCGCGTCTTGCTGCCGTATCGTCAAGAGGTGGCCACCAACTACAGCCTGGAACTCATCGACGCCAGCCCAGGCGCTTGCTACCACTGGAGGGCTATGTTGCGCTTTTTGCACTCCCAGGAGACTTGGAAGAGGGAAGTGACGTCAACGACACAGCAAACGCAGATTGGATGTTGACAGAAGAAAACGAAATCAACACCCAATCTGCATTTGCTGTGTCGTTGACGTCACTTCCCTCTCCCTAGTCTCCTGGGAGTGCAAAAAGCGCAACATAGCCCCCCTGGTATGTGGGCCACGGCTGCCCGGGCGTTCCTTCCCGTTGCGGCTTTCTCGACTCTAGCACTCGGTGCGGGGGGACGGTCGGGTCAGTTCGTGCGCGCAGGCACACTGATCGCTTGTCGCGTATCGGATAAGGCAGCATCGCTCGTATTTCACCATGCAAACAAGGCTATGCCGGTACCGTCCATCCACGTGATCGGCTGTCATCGAGGGTTCCTCCCACGCGCTGGCCGAAAGGCAGTCCTGGCCGTCCTGGCCGTCCTGGCCGTCCTGGCCCTTCCGAAGTTTCGAGGCTCCTGGCGCGCCGACTCGAGTTCGGTTTAACCGCCATAGCCACTGACAGAATGAGAAGGGCAGGGCGCGTCTTGAACGCCCGGCCTCAAACACGCGCTCTACGCCTTCCGCCTTCCTTGATTTGGCAAACGCCAATGTTGTCGAAGGTGGGAAGCTTGCGCTGGAAAGGCGGGGCAACTGAAGCTTTTCCCTGCCGTTCTCACATTGTGAGCGAAATTTGAAAGCGCAACTGCCCCATGTTGCGGAAGGACTGGAAGTCGCGCGGCAGCTTTTGACTACCTACGTTACTGTGTGTGACACGACCGCAAGCCACTGGGCTGCCCGTGTTTCATATGTTTCGTGCAAAGCTACTCCCTCGCCATGCTTTATACGAACCGCGTATGTCCTCGTGACTCGCGGTCGTAACTCGACGAAGCCCTCGTAGCGTGGTCTGCCGTATGGATGAGCCTTTATTATTCAAAGGTTGTGGACCGAAAGCGTAGAGCGAGAGCGTGCGGGGCACGGAGCACCCGCGGAAATTCCCTACCGCGTGCAGGACCTTGCACTCCTACTCGAGGGAACATCCCCGCAGGGGGCACCTGTGTTAGGTGTTTGGTGCGTGGCGTTACCACGAACCAGGATCCATGTGGGTTGATACACCCACGCCTGCCTGTACGTGGCTTAGCCCCCCCCCCCCCCCCAGGCAAGGCAATATACAACTTTGGCCCCTGCTCCCCGTAGACGAGTGTCCTGGCTTCGCCCAACCAGGGTGGTGCAGTCAGTAGCCTCCTCTACCTTCTTCTCCCTCCTTCGACTTCTTTCGACTACGGTCTCTTCTCTCCTTTTCACATTCTTAGGTGGCAAGGGCCAACCTTAGTTGGAACCAGGTCCTGTACCTGCAACTACACTTGGGTATCGTACCTGGGCAGCACTGGTATAGTAATTGCGTCAGCTAAGCCATTCTTGCTATGGCATATTACAACCTCTTGATCGGGCTCTGAAAGGAGGTGGCACCAAAGTTCTCGCTGTAGCCACAAAGAACCTCCAATCTTTTCACATTCCCAGATTTTCTTGTTCTGCACTCTGGGGGCAAAAAGCCACTTGTTAAACTTCCCTCCTTTTTAGTGTCCAAAGTGCTCGAATGGGGTGTCGGTGCAAACTTCAGTGCCAAAACAATCGCATCGGGCAACTTTCTCATTGGGATAAAAACAAGAAAGCAAAGGGAATCACTTCTAGACCTGAACTTTGCTCAGTAATGTCATTTTGACCATCGACTCTGATTTTTCCAACTATTGTAAAGGCAGGCTACCTTCAATATCGTGCCCTATGTGCCAAACCCTCAGCGGTTCCTTAAGTTCAGAAAATTTGGCCATGTGTTCGCTAAACTGTCGGGGTAGGAACACCTGCTCCAAGTGCCCTAGTAAGGAGCATTGCACTGATATATGTATGAATGAAGCTTGATGTGCCAACAGTAAGCATCCAGCATATTCCCGATCCTGCCCTTTATGGAAACAAGAAAAAAAATCCTTGAAGGCTACTGAAAACATTTCTTGCATTCATGCAAAGAAGCGCTTCGCCTTTGTTTCCAAAGGCTCTTATGCCCAGGCCGTGCTCAGGGCATCGATTCGGCCAGTGGTTTCGACTGAAACACGGACATCTCCGGACGATCTGTCTCCCATCGCGGTCTCCTTCAGTGTCCTCCGGAGTGGTGCCAGTGGCACAGTTTCGGAATTGCAAGGTGGATGCTGCGTCGTCAGCATTCACCCCGGAGAAGGGGATGACACCTTCTGCTCCACCTACCACTTCGACCGCTCAATCCTCTGCTCCCCAGAGGAAGCCCGGGAAGTTGCCGAAGCAGTCTATCTCTAAGGGTCAGCTACCGGCGGCAACAGTAGAGCCCATGACTGAAATTGGGCTCGGGTCTGTTGAGGATGCTCCCCTCTTAGCATATGAGTCCTCTCTTTCTGTTGCCAGAAACCCCAATTGGAGGCAAAAAGATCCTCCTAGAAAACGGAGCACCCTGTGTGTAAAGATAGATTTTAAACCTTAACAAGCATCTTTTTTATGTCGCTATCCTAGCATATATATTTTTTCTTCTCTAAATTGTAAAGAACTATAGTATCATGCAATTAAATTGTTGCGGCCTTTTTTCTAAATTTTTTCTCAACGAGTTTGCCCTGTCTTCATATGCATACCTGCCAAGTCTCCTTTATTACCCGGGAAATTTCAGTTTTGACCAGTTTGTATGGCTGTACGTTGACAGAAAAATCTCTCGGAAGACTCAAATTACGCCCCCCTCACGATCGTTTTTATAGTTTTCCTTCCTGTGCATAGAAAAAAAAAACAATTTTTAGGCAGAATTTTTTTTTTGTTTTCAATTCCTTTACATTATCTTTTAGTATAGAAAATGCACCAACTAAAGACACCTTTATGAAAAGTTTAATTGTACTTGGTTCATTGGCCGCGGGTGGCGCTTGCAGCGCCATCGTTCCGGCTATGGCTCCGGCTTGGCCGCTTGGTCAGCTTGGCTCCGGCCGGTTCGCAGCTGTCGCCTGCTAGTTACACATTTTGTATTCACCTTCAAACACAAATCATGTCGTTGGAAGTTCGCTGGAAACAAATAATTGTTTTTGATGTATTTATATTAGTTATGAAGCGTGTTGGGGTGCCTCTATCTGCCGGCCGATTGAGGCACCCAACGGAGCTGCGGATCAAAGCGCCACCTACATCGTCTTCTAAGGAGTGGTTGTTCCCAATGCATGGTGGAGGCTACGCGATAACCACGCTACCCCCTTTAAGCCACTGTAGTGGGGCGGAGGCGCGAAGGAATGAAAAGAAACAAAGCAAAATGATAATAATGATGATTACATGCAGCTAAATGAGCTAAATGGAAAAAAAGGGCTAGCATAGCGTCATCTAGCGGTAGGACTCGGGAATATTCAAGTAGCGCTGCCAAACCAAGCCAATCCATTTGCAGCCAACATAGAATTCAAAATGGCCGCTGTTCAAAGGTGTTTCCCGCTGCTCGCTAGCGATGATTTTGTCCGAATAACCAAACTTTCTCACTTCAAGCTGTCCGAAACATTGGTCGTGAATATGCACTATTTCTATGGGATAAGTCACGGTTCCTCCTTTAGGTCCGAAATATCGAACATGTCTGAATTGTCGGAGTCGAAAAAAACGGTCGGCGACTGTATATGAACTTTTCACGCCCAAATATTGCTCGGAAACACCCTGTAGAGGGTGCGGTGTCAGATCTTTCACAGCAGAACTGAAGCAATTGCAGGTGTCGGCAGGATTGCAGCTCCTTACATTGGCCGAAATTGAGGCCGCCTCGATCACCATTCGCCACGCCTTCTTGGGACGCCTGCGGGCAATGCTGAATGTGTCACTTGAACTGGGCCGGATCCGACTGAGTAACAAGGAGTTGTAAGCCGGCACAATGTCGCCGCTACTCACACCATTTCACCCCACCTCCCGCCTGCTCTGTCCCCAGCCCATCCACAACTTCTCTCCTGAAGACCACCGATCACTGTTCTGCGACTGCACAACCCCAAGAAAACTGAGGACATCGGCTACGTCATTTTTGCCCGGGAACAACCAGAAGCAAGACGGAGCTGTCGGTTGAGAATCCACTTCTGTAGCGCACCACATGGAGGGCCCCTCGCAGAAGCGTGCCGCAAAGCTCAATCCTGCCTACCACCAAGAAGCTTGAAAAGAAAAAAAAGCAGTGCACAGTCTAGAGAAGCCTTAGCGGGACCAAAGCCGCTTTGTGCGGCGACCTGAGCACGTTCGCATTCAGGTTTAGATGGCCGTCTGTTAACAGGGTATCAAGGTGCCACCTTTGATGAACCAGTTTCAACAACGCCTTGAAAAGCGGATCACCCGGGGCCTGTGCAAGCTGCTGGGCAGGGGCAAGTCGGGGTCCGAGGCCGCCATCAAGAAACGTCTGCTCCTGCAAGCAGACCAGAATAAAGGGGCAAGAAGAATGTGACCACAAGTTGTCTATTGGTATTGTGGCCAGTGGTGTGGCACTAGTAGGGGATGGTCACTTCCCCCCCCCCCCCCCCCCCCCCCCCCACAGGGGGAATGATGTGGGATTTCTGAGAAAATAAAGACGTTCCAAGACACGAGAGGGTTTACATTTGGAGCATCTGGTTAGAGTGTGCTAGACACTGGCAAGTGTGCCGTTGATTCATTGTCTCTACAGTACTGATTGGGACAGCACACTGTAGGCTCAGTGTGATGTGCCATTAGCTTTACTTTGAACAAGGCAGGATAACGAGCGAGTTCCTTGGAGGAGGCTCGGAGTTAAGTGCATGGTCCTGCGTGGGCATGCAAAGGTGAGTTTGCAGATGCCCTCGTGCCTCATGCGCTCCTCACACAGCACTTCAGTACACAACCCACCTCCCCCCTAAAGGTAGTCGCGCAAGTACTGAGGACGACGGACCTCTCACTTGGGGCATCGTGAAGGAGCAGTGCTCGTAGCTAAACCTGAGAAGTGTGAAAGCGGTGTTGATTGCTCCCTCTGGAGGTTCTGTTCCGCACTCAACACGGCATGTGGCTTGGCTATTTGCTCTGTAACTGTTGTGATGCATCGGTCGGCTTCTGGGTATGCGTCACTTCGGATGTGATCAACAGGCTGCTGCTGGTAATGCCTTGTACGTTAGGTAGAGGTCAATGGCTGATACTAAAGCACTGGCTAAGTTGCGGAAGCCGCTACCCAATTGAAAGGGCTTGACCTTTTTCATCCATCCATCGATGTTGCACCGTGCTATAGAACACCTGAATTCAAACCCACTTCATGTTGATGATAGGACTCGGTCCAACAGTGAGTTTTTCGGACAGGGTTCCCAGGGGCCTAGGTGTTTCTAAATTCGAGTAAGGCGCTTTTGGTTGTTCATGGATGCACACAAATGAGCCAGGCACTCGCTAGCGTGCGAATTCTTGCCAACAGCCTTTAGGCTTCCGCAATGCTCTGTTGTAACAATGCCAAGAGGGAAGAAGCCCTTTGGCTGTCATACGAGGAAGGTTGGTGTTCCCTGGGATGGACAAACTAGTGACACAGCCTAGGCGGTGGGTGTTTTTGTGGGAATGTTGCACAATGAAGTGTTGCTTGGACAATATCAGGGGTGGAACAACTGTGCCATTTTGCACCAGACGCATTTGTCTGCGCCATATTGCAGAAACTGCGCCCCAGCCAATACCTTGCGCCATTATGCACCAAATCGCAAAATGTGCTCCAAAAGTTTTGTCTTGGTCTCGGTTTCTATTGACTTGATTGGCAACAATGAGCGCGTTTAGCTTGGTCGACCTTGCAATCCTTTGTTCGGTTTATTCTCCCTGTATATCCCGAGTCAGAAGCGTGCGAAAAAAAACTCGGGTATCTCATTCTAAGCGCTACAACACCTGCTAGTGAATTGTTATTCTTCAACCATAGGCGATAAGCAAGTCGGCCGAGGTGAGGTTGAGTCGTTAAGCGTCAGATTGTCGAATCCCGAAGAAAAGCCCACCACAAAACCAGCGGATGCGGAGAAAAGCTCACCGGCCATTGAGCGTTTGCAAAGAAAAGCTCAGATTTTTTCTTCCTTTTTATGAAGGCTGTGGGATCATGCGTAACATATATCAGTTTATTATCAATAAAATTCGTCAGCTTTGTAAAAAAAGAAAATGTACTTTTTTGCAATATTTATTCAGCTTATTGGGTATATTGCTCCCAAATTAATAATTGTGGGCGAATTTTTTTGTGGTATACTCTCCAGGCAGCGAAAGCCTAACTGAAAACTTTATGAACTCGAAGAACAGGAAAACGTTTGAAAACTTAATGTCTGCCTAAAACCGAAAAAGCAAAACTGTAAATGCCGAAAATCCGAAAGCGCATGCGCAGCAACGCGGTGCTTGAAATTCTCTTTGTAGCTTTTGTTAACCTTTGAAGACAAGATAGGACGATCAGTAGGATGCTGAAAATTCTTTCTTCCACAGACATGCACGTTTTCTAGCCGTTCGTGCTGGTGTTTTCATAGGTTTCCTTTGTGTGGTAATGCCCTTCTACGGCGAGCCACCCATGGCCTTCAGAGCTGCACACTGTCACCGTTGTTACTTGTGGCCTATATAAGAACTAGTCTTCTGTAAGGTAGCATACTGGGCGAGTTGGTAAATGTTATACATGATGAAAACCGTTCAAACGACGAAAACGGTGCAAAGCTGTTCTCACAACTAATGTTTTATTAATTAAAACAACAGAAAGAAAACAGCTTGGCCGACGCTGATTACATCGACAAACACCTACTTATTAATGGGGCACCAGACAAGCTTCGGAGCTGGAATGGTTCACACACCGCTATTCATATTAGCTCGCAAAAAACAAACCTCTTCATCTGACAGCCGACGGCGCACTGTCAAGCAGTAAATTGTTTTTTTTTTACGGGTGTTCGATGTTCGGATTTTATACTTGCGGAGTCATTAATATGCAGAATGGGTGATAACTAATATCTGAGGAATTAGTAAATATGCCCAATGAACTTCAAGAATATTACAAAAAAGAGGACAAATATTTTTGATGAACTGACAAATTCTAATTTATTAAATTGCCACTTGTGATGCACAATTCGCTAAGCTAAGAAAAAAAAATTGGTGAGCTTTTCTCCGCATTTCCTCAAAGGCTGGTGAGCTTTTCTCCGCATCTGCCGGTTTTGTGGTGAGCTTTTCTCCGCCGCCCCAGATTGTCTGAGGCTCTGCGACGCGGGATCCGGACGTCAGCCGGTTGAAAACAAATGCGCAAAATATTCCTTTTAGTACTTCATCATTAGAAGTTGGAACCACATTCCCACAAGATAAATCATGATGTGATAGAACTGAAACGCGGTCCGATCCGAAACCTTGCCGGCCAGCAGCTCTCACGCGAGCGGTAGATCTGCTCGGCGTACTTTAACCTTTGTTTCTGCTTATCGCTTCGAATACGATAACTCCGTTAGTCGTAGTCGGCTGCCTCGATATTGAGTTGCACAATAGGATAAACTCACAATTTGTTGCCCTCCGCGCAACTGCACGTCTGTTGCTTACGCACGTCACATGGTTCGCACATATAATTACTATGTCGAGCACATGTGGGTTGTGCGATAGGCAGCAGCTGAAAGCCACTCAGAAAAGATTAAGAACACTATGTTCAGAAACAAATGGTACTTACTTTTTGGTTCTCATTAAACTTCACGATGTTTCAAGTTTTCGCATCTGTTGCACTGTTATCTTGTCTACCTAGATCCCTAACCACGCATGTTCAACTGTGCTGCTAAGCACCATTAAAATTGCTCCTGTGCTTGTCTAAGACACAAGCTGAAGTGCAATGAAAACTGATCTGAGCTGCTCCTAGCCTGCTCCAGAACGTAGGCTCCCGTGGCTGCTCCCAAGTACACTTCATGAGTTCCACCCCTGCAATATGCTTAGAGTTACAAATAGCTATGCCTTAGCCTCATTCTTCCTGGTCTTGAAAGGACACCTGTGGACTCGTAAAGAATAGAAGACTCTGCAGACGGACAACCAATCGGTGTTCAAGAATGGCGTTGTGAAATGGTATTGGGTTTGAGTGTTGTATACTTTACATCAGCATACTAACGCGAATGGGAAGCAAGAGAAGACTGTAGGCGTAGAGAAGCAACGGTCCAGCAGTCATGGAGGCGTTCGTAGGCCAACATGTCTCCTCAATTGGCTTAGATCTAGCCTGTTGCACAGCTGGAGTACTTTTGCCTTCACTTTTTTTTGGATTGAACCTCTCCAAGCAATTAAAATTCTTGTCTATGGAGACGTGTCTCCATAGACATGTCTCCATGTCCATGTCTGCTGGACCTCCTGCTTCAATGTCTGCAGTTAAGTATTGTAGGAAATCGCGTATTGCCGCCGATTCGCCATTTTTCACGTGGTCCGTCAACAAACCGAGTCCAGCCTGGTTCTTTCACGGGAGCGGGATTCCGCTCCCCGTTTATTCGTACAATAAAACACAACGCTACAAAACACTTAATCTAAACTACAAATACACACGACATTACACAAATATTTATAAATGCACGTTAAGCCCAACGCTAAACACAAAGAAAGCCCTTGGGCCTCGCGTCCCACGATATCGTAGATCCGGTCGCCACCTGCCTGCCTGCGACTCGGTCTCGTCCGCAGTTCTCGGAGGCCTCTCGCCCCCTGCCCCACCGAGTATATATCCATCGATGGGCGAGGAGGTTTCTCCTCACCCGCCACGGGGGTGCCTGCAGCGCCCTCCAGTGGCTAGGAGAGAAAGCGGCGCGTCGGGAGCCGAACTCGAGATCCCGATCGACCCCGCGGCGACACGACCCCGTGATCGTGTCTGAGGCGAGGCAGCTACGCAGCTGCCTGGCGGCCAAGGATTGGCAGAATGGTTTGATGGGCGCCCTCGTGAATGCACGGTGCGCCATAGTGTGCCTAAGAGCTAGAGAAGACTTGTTGGCCTGGAAAAGCAATGACTTCTACAGTTTAACAACTTTTTATTCATGTAAACCTCGCCATACTATAGTCGGTTACAAGTCAAGAAGGTAGCGGCAAAAGCCCCTCAAAGGGAATCTTGTATTCCTCCGCCACCAATCGCGTCCCGTTGTTTCCGTGACGTCACGACCTGCCCGAACCAATCTTGTTCTGGCAAATGAATATTTTCAACATGGCTGCCGGGCAGATTTTCTACGACTCGAGTATCTTGCAGCAATTATTCTGTTTTTAATGCGGTTTTTCACTTACCCGAGCATACGTCGCTAAGTCGTAACCGCGTCCACTTTTATTCGCAATAGGTTCTGCGCGACAGCGTGAGAATCCAGCGATAGCATTGCCATCGAAAATTTCAATGCGGGAGTAAGGCCTAGCATCGTACATACGTCGAACGCCGTCTGCTTCTCTGCCTCGGGTTGCGCCTCAACATCGTGAAGGCATCGGCTTTTCTTCGCAGTGGTTTCCGTGGAGCGACGTTAAAATGCAGCGGTCATCAAACTCTTCTTTATAAGTGTAGTGGGCTGTGCGGGAGGGGCATAAGTGAACCGCGAACACAGTAAGTGTCTTTACCCAATTTCGACCGTACCTTTGCTGGCGTTAATAAATAGTCTGTCTACTGAAATGACGCTTTCGAAGCAGTATGCATTCATCTGTGAAACGTGGCGTCCTTGTCAAGTTTCCGCGTCGCAATCGGCTGCACGGTAATCTATGAGTGCGATAGTACCCGCGGGTACACCCTCGTTCGCAATAATGAGCTGTTACATACAGGTGGCACACAAATGATAAAGCCAGTGATGCGTATGTTACAAACATTTAATTGACATTGTTTTGGACGTTAAGAGGCTGATGTCTTCTTTTGGAAGAAATACCAGAGAATTTGAGGGAAGCAGATTCGGTTCTCTCAAATGCTTCCGAACATTCTGCTTGCTCTCGAGGCGCTGTCAGTCGTATGTTTATGCTTAGAAACCCGGGTACGTGACGCCTGTACCTCCACTCGCTTTGCGTCGCGGCCTGAGGTATTACCGGTAAACACGCACCAATTTTTCCAATTTACTTAAGAAGGAAAATGTGTCCACAATACTGGATCGCAGCGTTGGTTTAATAATATGTAAAAGATGAAAAGTATGGACAATAAAAATTGATTGTAAGGGCAGTTTCCTGCTTCATGAATTGTGGCTTTCTTATATGCGAAATATTTGTTTAAATCAAGAATTGAAAACATACCGAATACTCTTGATCTTGGTCCGAATGCAGG
Source organism: Ixodes scapularis (assembly GCF_016920785.2). Lineage (NCBI taxonomy): Eukaryota > Metazoa > Arthropoda > Arachnida > Ixodida > Ixodidae > Ixodes > Ixodes scapularis. Next base: position 103,728 of record NW_024609909.1, read on the forward strand.
TGGCAGAATGAATTGTCTTTATAACAATAAAATCAACAATGTTTGAATCTAGCAACAGCTCAAACCGCCTAATTGCATTTCTGATGTATGTTTATCTCTGGATCATACCAGGCCGTAGCCGCGAACGAGCTCTTTAGAATCTGCCATCGTCTTTCTGGTCTACCTTGGCAAAGACAGACTCGTGTAAAAACATTGAGCTTCTTGGAGGCAACCTTGCAGTCCTCATTGTCAGGTCCCTGTTGTTTCATCGACACGTTTCATCAACTTTTTACGACTCGTTTCACTGATACTGCCACACTGTGCTGTGAAGTTTCATCGACACAAAAATTTCACGCTGTAGGAACATTTTGTTGTGCGTTTATCACTGAAGCACATATTAAACAATCCGACCGACCCAGTTCACGACGCTTTGCGGCGACAGTCTCCAGCAGTTCATTACAAAAATGTGGACCCACCCAGCCCACCCGTACATGCCGCTTCGCAGCAGCGTGTAAGGGTGGTCCTACCCCCTGCATGTACCCGTACCCTTGCTCACCAACTAAGCAGCGCACCCCTAACCAAACCAAGATCTTGTCGACGAAACATAGCAAGATATGTCGATGGGCGAGTGTCGATGAAACAATCTGTTGATAAATCGTCGCAGCGTTGAAACAAACTGTCGGGGAAATGTCATTTGATGAAATGAGTGGCAGCGAAAAAAAAGCCTGTTCCCGAGCCGCGTTACTTAAACACTATCGCAGGCATCATTTTTAGATACTCATTGCCAGAACAAATGCACTCTAAACAAAGAAGAAAATGAATTTCGCGCCCCTCTGCTGTTAAAGTTCACGACCCGGAATTGGATAAGGGGCCATAAGGCAAATTTGATATGGTTCTGGACTGGACAAGACAACCTTTCGGTACTTCACAACTCTGCCCTTGGCAACAAGTCTGGCTGCAATCTGTGCATTGTGGTTCTTATCAGCTTTGAAAACGTTAGATTTAATCCTGTACATTGCACTAGTCCGGGAGGCTCAAAACTGAGGTCTCTATGGAAGACCGCTTCACTTCATCACAGCGTTTCTGCAAGACGGACAATATCAAGCTTGAGCTAGGCCCAGTTACTGGCATTGGCATTCCCCAGATCTCCGTCCTCTCACCAATCCTTCATCAATGTTGTAGCCGACGTTTTCTCATGTCAAGCATGCTGTTTTTACGATATATTTCAAGCGAGTACAATGGCGCCTCTTAAATTTAGGAAATCTATGCCGCACTACTTCAGACCGCACTTCGGCGCACAGGGCAGCCTGCTCCTCATCCACCACGAGGTGTTGGCCAACTCGCCAAAGTGCGACCCAAGAGTCATAATGGCCGTCGACTTCAAGGGAACTTTCGACGCGTCTACTCAGCTTCGAAACGAAGCACTAGCACTCGCATTTTGCTCTCCACGGTACTGTTATTACCAGGGTGGCCTCAGTCGTGTGAATGGCCACAGACGTCCTGTTTATGTTTTGAAACGAGATCATTAGCAGTTAGAGTTAGCTGCACACAGTGCTGACAGACGTTATTGTTATTGTCAGAGTGGCCTCGGTCGTGTGGATGGCCACCGACGTCCAGTTTATGCTTCGAAACAGGTCATTGGCAGTTAGAGTTAGCTGCCAGCAGCGCTGATGCACGTTATTGTTATTCTCAGAGTGGCCTCGGTCGTGGGAATGGCCACTGACGTCCAGTTTATGCTTCGAAACAGGTCATTGGCAGTTGGAGTTAGCTGCCCGCAGCGCTGATGCTCGTTATTGTTATTCTCAGAGGGGCCTCGGCCGTGTGAATGGCCACCGACGTCCAGTTTATGCTTCGAAACAGGTCACTGGCAGTTAGAGTTAGCTGCCCGCAGCGCTGATGCACGTTATTGTTATTCTCAGAGTGGCCTCGGACGTGTGGATGGCCACTGGCGTCCAGTTTATGCTTCGAAACAGGTCACTGGCAGTTAGAGTTAGCTGCCCGCAGCGCTGATGCACGTTATTGTTATTCTCAGAGTGGCCTCAGTCGTGTGGATGGCCACTGACGTCCAGTTTATGCTTCGAAACAGGTCACTGGTAGTTAGAGTTAGCTGCCAGCAGCGCTGATGCACGTTATTGTTATTCTCAGAGTGGCCTCGGTCGTGTGGATGGCCACTGGCGTCCACTTTATGCTTCGAAACAGGTCATTGGCAGTTAGAGTTAGCTGCCCGCAGCGCTGATGCACGTTATTGTTATTCTCAGAGTGGCCTCGGTCGTGGGAATGGCCACTGACGTCCAGTTTATGCTTCGAAACAGGTCATTGGCAGTTGGAGTTAGCTGCCCGCAGCGCTGATGCTCGTTATTGTTATTCTCAGAGGGGCCTCGGCCGTGTGAATGGCCACCGACGTCCAGTTTATGCTTCGAAACAGGTCACTGGCAGTTAGAGTTAGCTGCCCGCAGCGCTGATGCACGTTATTGTTATTCTCAGAGTGGCCTCGGCCGTGTGAATGGCCACCGACGTCCAGTTTATGCTTCGAAACAGGTCACTGGCAGTTAGAGTTAGCTGCCCGCAGCGCTGATGCACGTTATTGTTATTCTCAGAGTGGCCTCGGACGTGTGGATGGCCACTGGCGTCCAGTTTAAGCTTCGAAACAGGTCACTGGCAGTTAGAGTTAGCTGCCCGCAGCGCTGATGCACGTTATTGTTATTCTCAGAGTGGCCTCGGACGTGTGGATGGCCACTGGCGTCCAGTTTATGCTTCGAAACAGGTCACTGGCAGTTAGAGTTAGCTGCCCGCAGCGCTGATGCACGTTATTGTTATTCTCAGAGTGGCCTCAGTCGTGTGGATGGCCACTGACGTCCACTTTATGCTTCGAAACAGGTCACTGGCAGTTAGAGTTAGCTGCTTGCAGCGCTGATGCACGTTATTGTTATTCTCACAGTGGCCTCGGCCGTGTGAATGGCCACCGACGTCCTGTTTATGCTTCGAAACAGGTCACTGGCAGTTAGAGTTAGCTGCCCGCAGCGCTGATGCACGTTATTGTTATTCTCAGAGTGGCCTCGGACGTGTGGATGGCCACTGGCGTCCAGTTTATGCTTCGAAACAGGTCACTGGCAGTTAGAGTTAGCTGCCCGCAGCGCTGATGCACGTTATTGTTATTCTCAGAGTGGCCTCGGACGTGTGGATGGCCACTGGCGTCCAGTTTATGCTTCGAAACAGGTCACTGGCAGTTAGAGTTAGCTGCCCGCAGCGCTGATGCACGTTATTGTTATTCTCAGAGTGGCCTCAGTCGTGTGGATGGCCACTGACGTCCAGTTTATGCTTCGAAACAGGTCACTGGTAGTTAGAGTTAGCTGCCAGCAGCGCTGATGCACGTTATTGTTATTCTCAGAGTGGCCTCGGACGTGTGGATGGCCACTGACGTCCAGTTTATGCTTCGAAACAGGTCATTGGCAGTTAGAGTTAGCTGCCAGCAGCGCTGATGCACGTTATTGTTATTCTCAGAGTGGCCTCGGTCGTGTGGATGGCCACTGGCGTCCACTTTATGCTTCGAAACAGGTCATTGGCAGTTGGAGTTAGCTGCCCGCAGCGCTGATGCTCGTTATTGTTATTCTCAGAGGGGCCTCGGCCGTGTGAATGGCCACCGACGTCCAGTTTATGCTTCGAAACAGGTCACTGGCAGTTAGAGTTAGCTGCCCGCAGCGCTGATGCACGTTATCGTTATTCTCAGAGTGGCCTCGGACGTGTGGATGGCCACTGGCGTCCAGTTTATGCTTCGAAACAGGTCACTGGCAGTTAGAGTTAGCTGCCCGCAGCGCTGATGCACGTTATTGTTATACTCAGAGTGGCCTCGGACGTGTGGATGGCCACTGGCGTCCAGTTTATGCTTCGAAACAGGTCACTGGCAGTTAGAGTTAGCTGCCCGCAGCGCTGATGCACGTTATTGTTATTCTCAGAGTGGCCTCAGTCGTGTGGATGGCCACTGGCGTCCACTTTATGCTTCGAAACAGGTCATTGGCAGTTAGAGTTAGCTGCCCGCAGCGCTGATGCACGTTATTGTTATTCTCAGAGTGGCCTCGGACGTGTGGATGGCCACTGACGTCCAGTTTATGCTTCGAAACAGGTCACTGGTAGTTAGAGTTAGCTGCCAGCAGCGCTGATGCACGTTATTGTTATTCTCAGAGTGGCCTCGGTCGTGTGGATGGCCACTGGCGTCCACTTTATGCTTCGAAACAGGTCATTGGCAGTTAGAGTTAGCTGCCCGGAGCACTGATGCACGTTATTGTTATTCTCAGAGTGGCCTCAGTCGTGTGGATGGCCACTGACGTCCACTTTATGCTTCGAAACAGGTCATTGGCAGTTAGAGTTAGCTGCCAGCAGCGCTGATGCACGTTATTGTTATTCTCAGAGTGGCCTCGGACGTGTGGATGGCCACTGACGTCCAGTTTATGCTTCGAAACAGGTCACTGGTAGTTAGAGTTAGCTGCCAGCAGCGCTGATGCACGTTATTGTTATTCTCAGAGTGGCCTCGGTCGTGTGGATGGCCACTGGCGTCCACTTTATGCTTCGAAACAGGTCATTGGCAGTTAGAGTTAGCTGCCCGCAGCGCTGATGCACGTTATTGTTGTTCTCAGAGTGGCCTCGGACGTGTGGATGGCCACTGACGTCCAGTTTATGCTTCGAAACAGGTCACTGGTAGTTAGAGTTAGCTGCCAGCAGCGCTGATGCACGTTATTGTTATTCTCAGAGTGGCCTCGGTCGTGTGGATGGCCACTGGCGTCCACTTTATGCTTCGAAACAGGTCATTGGCAGTTAGAGTTAGCTGCCCGGAGCACTGATGCACGTTATTGTTATTCTCAGAGTGGCCTCAGTCGTGTAAATGGCCACTGACGTCCAGTTTATGCTTCGAAACAGGTCACTGGTAGTTAGAGTTAGCTGCCAGCAGCGCTGATGCACGTTATTGTTATTCTCAGAGTGGCCTCGGACGTGTGGATGGCCACTGACGTCCAGTTTATGCTTCGAAACAGGTCATTGGCAGTTAGAGTTAGCTGCCAGCAGCGCTGATGCACGTTATTGTTATTCTCAGAGTGGCCTCAGTCGTGTGGATGGCCACTGACGTCCAGTTTATGCTTCGAAACAGGTCACTGGTAGTTAGAGTTAGCTGCCAGCAGCGCTGATGCACGTCATTGTTATTCTCAGAGTGGCCTCGGTCGTGTGGATGGCCACTGGCGTCCACTTTATGCTTCGAAACAGGTCATTGGCAGTTAGAGTTAGCTGCCCGCAGCGCTGATGCACGTTATTGTTATTCTCAGAGTGGCCTCGGACGTGTGGATGGCCACTGACGTCCAGTTTATGCTTCGAAACAGGTCACTGGTAGTTAGAGTTAGCTGCCAGCAGCGCTGATGCACGTTATTGTTATTCTCAGAGTGGCCTCGGTCGTGTGGATGGCCACTGGCGTCCACTTTATGCTTCGAAACAGGTCATTGGCAGTTAGAGTTAGCTGCCCGCAGCGCTGATGCACGTTATTGTTATTCTCAGAGTGGCCTCAGTCGTGTGGATGGCCACTGACATCCAGTTTATGCTTCGAAACAGGTCACTGGTAGTTAGAGTTAGCTGCCAGCAGCGCTGATGCACGTTATTGTTATTCTCAGAGTGGCCTCGGTCGTGTGGATGGCCACTGGCGTCCACTTTATGCTTCGAAACAGGTCATTGGCAGTTAGAGTTAGCTGCCCGCAGCGCTGATGCACGTTATTGTTATTCTCAGAGTGGCCTCGGACGTGTGGATGGCCACTGACGTCCAGTTTATGCTTCGAAACAGGTCACTGGTAGTTAGAGTTAGCTGCCAGCAGCGCTGATGCACGTTATTGTTATTCTCAGAGTGGCCTCGGTCGTGTGGATGGCCACTGGCGTCCACTTTATGCTTCGAAACAGGTCATTGGCAGTTAGAGTTAGCTGCCCGGAGCGCTGATGCACGTTATTGTTATTTTCAGAGTGGCCTCGGTCGTGTGGATGGCCACTGACGTCCAGTTTATGCTTCGAAACAGGTCACTGGCAGTTAGAGTTCGCTGCCCGCAGCGCTGATGCACGTTATTGTTATTCTCAGAGTGGCCTCGGACGTGTGGATGGCCACTGACGTCCAGTTTATGCTTATGCTTCGAAACAGGTCACTGGCAGTTAGAGTTAGGTGCCCGCAGCGCTGATGCACGTTATTGTTATTCTCAGGGTGGCCTCAGTCGTGTATTGTTCTACAGCAGCTTGTACTGTTCTACAGCAGCTTCGTTCCGCAAGATACAGCGGGGATTAGGGCAATCCTCACTCGCAGTGATGTGATTGCTGCGCCAATTGCGCCAAACTGCGCCAAGGGGCTAAGCCTGCTACATCCTGCTACATTTTGCCAAAATATGGGTAATCTGCGCCAAGCCTGCGCCAAAGGACCAATTTCGGTCGCCTTTCAAAACCGAAACTAAACTGAGAACCGTAATTGAGTATGCGTGAACTAGGTGGCGCAAGCGGCCGCCCAACAGAAAGCACCCTGGATCAATCGTCCATCCGGTTCCCCTCCCCCCCCCCCCTTCCCCTCGCATGTTTTTTCCCGCCGTCTCGTGTTGGTTTCACGCCCTCCTCGTATATGTCGTCTCGGGAATCTCGTCTTGCGTCTTTTTTTTAAAAGTTTTCAACGATAGACGCGAAATTGTGCGGACGCTCTGACGCTTGTGTGCCGGGTGGCAGCCATTCAGTCATGCTGTGAAACAAAACCACGTTTTTGCGCGGCGAGAGCTACTTTGTGAGCTGAAACGCTCGCGCGACCACAGTCTCCGTCCGACGGACTGGACGTCTCCGTCCCTACTCCCCGTCCGACGGACTGGACGTGTATTATTTAGTTCTCCGTTTTTTTTTTTTTTTTTTCAGGTTAGCGTCATTGTTGATTTTCGACAATGGCATCCACGGCGTGCAGTATTCTCGCCGATTTTCTACCCACGCCCATAATGTTTTTTCGCATTTTGAACTTCCGCGTCCGTTAGGCCTGTTAGGCTTCGCAGCCGGTGCTGCATTCCTTTGTTCGAGAACGTTCGACGGAGCCCTACTCCCCGTCCGACGTACTAGACGTTTATTATTTAGTTTTCCGTTTTTTTTTGTTTTGTTTTCAGGTTCCCGTTTTTATTGATTTTCGACAATGGCATCCACGGCGTGCAGAATTCTCGCCGATTTTCTACCGACGCCCGGCGAGCCGGTAATGCCGAGGCTCACGTGGAAGCGAGGTTTTCTGAATCATCTCGAGTCAGTCGATGCCGACAGTTTTCCGCCCAAACGAAAAAGAGCAATTTCGTTGTCTCATTCCTTGGCGAAGAAGGAAATCGCGCTCCGCCCGTTGGCGCGACTCAGGACGAGTTTCAAGTTTTGCTGTCAGCTTTGGACGCGTATTTCGCTGCCGCTCTGGACAATATTGTTAAGTGAGGGAACTTCATTATTCGAGCACAGAGTCCAGGAGAGGCCGTCCTCGAATATCTTGTGGCACTCAAATGCCTAGCTTCGTTCTGCGGTTACGGCGAGGCTTTGGAGAGCCCCGTCGCGGAGGGGTCCTTATCATTTCGTCGAAACTCGTTTCGTAGAATTACGTTTCGTGGACAACTTTTCGTGGACAGACGTTTCGTGGACACACGTTTTATGGACACACGTTTCGTCGACAGTGTGACGTTTCGTCGACAATCGTTTCGTCGACAGCACCACCGTAAAACGTTTCGTCGACAAAACTTTTCTTTTTTTTTTGCGGTTTCGAAAGGAATGCCGGAAACTTAAAGAAGCGATGCAACAATTTTTGTACTGTGCACAAATACCGCTTAAAACGGATCCCTAACGTTAATGACCTATGAAACGCGCGTTCGTTTTTCACCCCACGCAATAGAAGTCCCAGAAAAACATTTAAGAAAAACGAGCAGCGTTCACCCCCTCAACTCGCAGCCAGAACAAGCGGCCACGTGATCTGGAGCCGATTATATGCCGCCAGTGTTGATCATAGCCACGCGCTGGGGTTGGCAAAGCTCAGGACACGCGCTGAGTTCCAGACATTGTTATGGCTCGGCTGTTGTCGTCGTTGCAGCGATTGGACACGGGTCACAGCCCGAATGCTTCTCGAGCTAGCAATTGTCACGAGCCCAAGTCGAGTGCCCACGCAATGCTCGGGTCCAATCTATGAACCGCATTCAAATATCGTCACTTGGGTGTACTGCGATACCCGAGTTACGTCATCAAATTTTGCAAAGGAGAGATTGAATGAAGATGATCGCTTTTGTCCTTGAATTTACACCGCAACAAAGGAGTTTCTTGGCCAATGGTGTTGCGTGTGAGTATCCTTGAGTCTCAGGTGTGCCAGTAAGCTCGTGTAGAGAGAAAAAACATTCCAACTGAATATCGTTGCACAGCTCCTTTAAGGTACATGCGCTTGTAAGAGATGGAAAAGACGATGCCTATCTCCAAGGTGAGCAACTGCGCTATCCTCTCGCTCTTATCCGTGTCAGATGGAAAAGCAAGAGCGCGCAGGACTAAGCGCGCGGCCTATTCGGATATTTGCAAGTTCCGATGCCCGTTTATAGAACCGAAAGTTACTGGAAGAAGAAAAGCGGTGGAGAAAAATGCGTAGGCACAAAGCAAAACTTCGATCCAATGGTGGGTTGCGGAAAAAGGCGTAAGCACTGTTTTTTTTTTCTTTATGTTGGTTATTTTTAGACCAAAATACAGCTTGCAGCTTTTTACTGGAACATTACAACCCTAATATTTGAATTGAAATTAAGCATGTTCATTACCCTCAATTATTCAAAAGGAAAAGTGCTGCAGTGTTTTACTAGCTAGTGCGACTTATACGTGAAAAAAACTGTTTAGTCACAGTCGTTTCATCGTCATTTATCCTTAAGGGCCGATTAAAAAGGACATTACGCAAGAAGGGGGCTGTAAACAATGTCAAATAAAAATAAATAACAAGCACGAAAACCAATAACACTCGCACTTCCGGGAGCACGCTGCCCGCGAGTAAACCTTAAAAAAAAAAATCTACATTGCATTGCAATAAATAAACACTGGAATTGGTAACAGTTAAATAAACCAGTACACCAAGTTTAGTCGTATTACACAAAGTAAACCATAGTTGATATCGAATGTGCAACTTAATGCATTATATAGCTTCTCTCGAGCAGCCGCCACATGCAAGGCCTTGGAGGAGGTAGTACCACTAGACGAAATCTGTCGGCAGCAGCCGACTGGTCCTCACACGCGACATTAAATTGTTCTTTTATCGATGCCAGCAGACAGATACCTGGGGCAAGTTCGTAGCTCTTTTTATAAAAGAGCAGCTTCCAAATCTAATGTTCTTTGGTCACATTGGTTTATCTGCATGCAAAATTTCAGTACAGGCATAACACTATTGTGTCACTATTGTGTCATTCATTATCCAGAAGCTAATTATGCTAAAGACGAAAAATCGTATGCGGTCTGGTAAGTACAGTACGTCGAATACGCAGTGTTTGGAGGCGAAAACAACCGTGTTTTATCACCGTAAAAGTAAACCACGCGTAGAAAAATGCTCAGTCTCCTTCAAAGTTTATTGCTAGCGGCTAAGACCAGATGCCAAATAGCTTGAAAACCGATTTTATGCCATTTTCAACGGTAGGAAGGCTGTGTGCACCGCAAACAGGCTTCGTTTATTCTTTCAAATTTTCTTTAAGAGCTTCAGTGTTTTGACGTGTGGACTATCTATGCTATGTTCAGGCGGCTCTTGAGGATTCTGCTAAAAGACGCGACGCGCGGAAAGATACGCTTGCTCTGGAAATGACCCAGCCACTTTTTCAAAACAGTGGAAGTGCCGGCGGCCAGCCCGCGAAGGGTTGCATTCGATGACGTACAGACACCTCGATCACGTATGCTGCCGAAAGCGTAGAGGGGCCCTCAAGAGCGGCGCATATTGTTGAATGTTTTAAAAATCTAATTTGAGAAAGGACACTGGGGTGGGGGTCGATAACAAAACTTCCCGGCTTTGACAACGCTTCCCCAAAGGTTCGGGCAAAGACACCAGCGAAACCATTCAAATCGTAAGTTCCGAAATCAGTGCAATCGGCAAACCCCCCCCCCCCCACCCCCCCCCCCCCCAAAAAAAAAAAAAAGGAAAAAGAAAAAAAATTATAAAAAAAATGGCGATAGTTTAAGTTGGTGAGGCAAGATGGCTGCGCACTGGCTCGCCATACTTGGCCCAGTCGGCCATCTTTCATCCATCCATCCAACACAAGGCCGCGTGCCTCGCAGGCGCAGAGGTCGCGAGGAGGCGCAGCTGGCGGAGCCAGGAGCTAGGGAGGCTCAAGTGAGGGTGGGTGCAACTGCTAGATCGGCGATCACGGGACATGGACGCCATTTAATTGCTAAATTTTGCTGGGAGTCTATGGGGCAAAGGGTCGTTTTCTTTCCTAACTAGGGTCATAAAAGCCCATTAAGGTGCTTGAATAATTTACACAAGGTATAAATGATTACTTTTTCATAACGACCAGTTTTGTTGCGATAGGTTCAGTATTTTTTTAACGCGAAAAATAGTAAATTCCGCCATCTTGGACGTTGCTGCTTGTCTGGCAACTTTGCTTGCTCCGCTCGACGTTTGCAATTCTTGGTGCGAGAAGGAAGCGAGAGAGGCTGCGCCAAGGCGCTCGTTGCTTGCAATGGGAGGCGAGAGGAGGAAAGGCGCATGGCGCAACCGATGGCGAATTCGCGTGGTCGCCTCTCTCCTCTGACCTCGATTCAGCAGAGCGCCCCCTCCTCTCCGCCAGAGCTACTCGGGATCCTTTTCAGCCGATCACAGCTGCTGGCTTCAGAGCGCTCCGAGATTCTCAGACCAGTCACGGAATTCATATTTCTTGACATTGGTAATGCGTTAAAAACAACACGATCTTACAGCGTACGGTGGACAACTGAGCAAATTTTACGCTCGCAACGTGATGAAATAACTGTTGGGACGTAAATTGGTTTACGCATCGGCATGTAAAAAAAAAAAAAAAAGAAGAAGAAAACGGCAGTATGCGAATTGATTTTCGCAGAACGGAACGAAAGCCAACGCTTGTAAAAGAGTTGTCAACTCATCGCGGTTTCGTCCGTGAACGCGCAGCGATAGCGGTCATGCGTGCGACAGAACAGGCAAATACAAAATGGTTAATAAACCGCATTTTTGTCACGGCGAAATATCATGCAAGCATCGCCATGTGGCCAAAATCACAGTGCATTATATTCGGCTCTCCCTTTATTTTACAACACAAACCTTTGAACGCACTTTTACCAAACCTGAACATTTCTTGAAGCGACCACAAAACCCGGTGAAACAGCGGCGAGCCCTGCGAGCTATTTCTTCGTCGGTTAGGCTTAGCGGATTCACCGCCGTGAGATGAACGATCTCGTGAAAGCACTGGGAATACTTCACACTTCGACTTTTTCTGTTACGGTCGCAAAGGAATGTCGTCCCGTCCGTCGTAATCCTCGCACCGTCGAATTCACAAGCACTTCGTAGAACCACATATCAACCGCCGTCATGCCGTACCCCGCACACCACCACCGAACCACAGACCACTGCCGGCCATCGTCAACAAAACCACGTGATCCCCGTCCAAGTACCACGTGACGCCTGCGCCACTCTTCACTCCGACGGCTACACACGGAGTGCCAAAGAGCGCTCTGAGAGGGAGAGGCGTCCTCGGAATGAACCACCCGATCAGGCCGCAGCACTCTCTTTCAACCACCCGATCTCGCGCGCTCTGGAAAGAGCGCTCGAGAGCGCGCAGAAAGAACCACGCGAATTCGCCACGAGTTGCAACAGAGCGGGCGCCTGCTCTCGTGCAAGCAACACTGGCGCATATCCTTTCTCGAATCCTCTCCCCCAGGCGCCGCTATTAAATTGCAAACGCTCTCCAGGTTTTGAGTTGCGCCCACCCTCACTACAGCCTCCCTACCAGGAGCTGGCAGAGCGAGCTGTCGGCGAAACGTCGCAACATCTCTCAATGAAACGAACGGGTGCTCGTTTCCATGAAACGATCTGTCGATGAAACATCGCAGTGTCGGCGAAACGATTTGTTCATGAAACGTCGTTCGACGAACTGATTGCCACCGGTCGCGGAGATTTCGGGGATCCGCAGCACAGAGGATCCTTTAATCCGAGAGTCCGGCGGAGCGCCTCCAGCGTGCCGTGCACCGGGCGCAGTAGGTCGAGTGGATGCCTCAAAATTGCGATTTTTTTCGACGTTAGTCGATGGATCAAGATCCGAACGCGGTAGACGTAGTAGATCGTGTCCAAGATGGCCGCTTTCTTCATCCGTTGGGCGGCCAGCGAGACCAACATGGCGAAACGTCGTCTTCCGAGAGGCGCGAGCGTCCTCCTCTCCCTCCGTGTCCTCCTTCCCTGTCAGGTCGCGAGTTTGGTCAACATTTGGTCCAAACCTCCTCTCCCGTTCCTCTTTCGCCGTTCGCGCAACGTTCGCCTGAAGCGCGAAACACATGCGCGTCAAAACTGTCCGATCCGGCGTGCGAACTGTAGGGAAGATGGCTGCTCCAAATCTCCGCACAGGACGGTTCGCGACACACGGTTTTCGACGCGTCGTTGCGTCGCTCCGTTCAGCTCCACCCAGTTTCGGGTATCCCTCTACCTAATGGATGGATGGATGCTAATGGCTATATATTTATACTGGGCGGTAGCTCGCGCCACCGAGCCTAGAAAACTAAAATACTTCCCTCGTCCTTGATTTTTTTTACTTTAAAACGAACATAATATTTTTATTTCATTCTATTAAAGTGTGCGTGTGTGAAGATTTTCCGTGAGACTACTTTTCTGCTCAACATCACTTAATCACGATGCACCACAGCGGACCTTAGGAGCCAGCGAAGCGAGCACTGGGTACAAATCACGTGACTACGTACCGCGCGCATTGCTGCGTCTCTCCCGAAGTTCACGTGACACTCACATGACATTGGAGTGGCTCTTAGCGTCCGCTGCTGTCCATCCTAAGGTGAAACGGAGTGTATTCGGGTTTCGACGGTCTCGATCGGTCCCAGAAGGCCGGCTTGCTTTGGCGCGCGAAATCGGCAGCTCGTTTTGTGCGCGCGGGAAAACTCGATGGAGTCCGTTCCCTTCACAACCACGTCGCGTGACGGACCACCACATCCGCTTCCCCGAGCCACGTAGCGCCTCCTCACCCGATCGGTCTGAATGTCACGTGACAACTTGACCTTCGCCCCATCTGTGCTGCCATTGGCTGCGGCCCTCCGAAAATCGGACAACGGTGCGGCGATATCTCGCAAATTGGTCGGACGCCGGCGCCGGAGAGAGCCCCCGTCCGACGCTCCGGTGCGACGAAAACCCGCCTCCGAACGTCGTTCCGGCAGTTCGCACGTCGGATCGGACAGTTTGGACGCGCATGTGTCTCGCGCTTGACCCTTTTCGTGAAGAGAGCGCGCATGTCGCGCAAAATCTTTTTCATTTCCTTTCTTCTTTTTTTTGTATGTGCCAGAATTGCGCGCGGCAAGAAGGCCCAGCGTTTCGAGCTACCTGTTTTTCGTGTTTCTGCCTAAATTTTCCTCGCTTCCCCAAATAATTACATAGTCCTAAATATTCGTATTTTTTTACATTACTTTCATTCTTAAAGTGAGGGACATACTATGTAGGCCTGCGTTTCGCAAATATGAGTTCATCGGGCCAAAACGGTGGCCAAAGCAAATCCGGCGAGCGGAAGTGTTACCGGGAGAGATCCAAACTGACGTATGAAACCCTATCTTTACTTTAAATGTAACGTATGCCATCAGAACATGGTAGCGCTTAATAACTCCAATGGCGATTTTTAATAGTCAGTCCTAAACAAAACGTGAAAAACAAGCGACAGTTGTCGAACTCGAAGACGACACACAGTAACTACCATTTCGTGCACGGCACTTCCTAAAATATTATTAGTCATGATAAGTCTGTATCTCCAGTCATCGCCGTATTTCTTCCTCTACTCAGGCTTTCTCTCTCGAGAAGGCACAGGAGGATCTCGGAATCTTCCACTTGGCTGATCCTTTCCTCCATAGCTTTCAGGGCAGCGTTGAAAACGAATGAAAAATGATTTTGCCGAAAAACGTTGTTCGAGTGCTATAGGGTCATGAAATCCGTTTCGCGTGACTGGTACCCCGGAGCATTTGAAATATTTTTAAAGGCGTTGAGACTGCTCATTCCTCTACCAGCGGCGTAAATGGCGTACAGGAATTGTATACATCTTTTAGGTCTGCTACATCTTCGGCAACCGAAACTTGCGACATGTGTACACCAACGACACGTTATGTTTTCTGACCGAATGTGCGTCCTTTCTCGCGGTGTCAATCAGTTCGTCGAACGACGTTTCATGGGCAAATCGTTTTGTCGACACTACGATGTTTCATCGACAGATCGTTTCCTTGAAACGAGCACCCGCTCATTTCATCGACAGACGTAGCGACGTTTCGTCGACAGCTCGCTCTGCCAGCTCCGCCAGCTGCACCTCCTCGTGGCGCCTGCGCGGCGCGCGGTCTTGTGCTGGATGGGTAGATGAAAGAATGAATGACGGCCGACTGGGCCAAGTAGGGCGAAACCAGTGCGCAGCCTCACCGACTTCCTTTTCCTGCTTATTTATTTTATTTATTTTTTAGGGGGGGGGGGGGGGCATTGATCGCGCCGATATTGGAATTTACGATTTGTATGGTTTCGCTCGTGTCTTTTGCCCGAGCCTTTGGGGAAGCGTTGTCCACTGTCTTTTCTCAAATTAGATTCTTAAGACATTGAACAATATGCGCTGCTCTTAAGGGCTACGCTTTCGGCAGCATACGTGCGCGAGGTGTCTGGACGTCATCGAATGCAACCCTTCGCGGGCTGGCCGCCGGCACTCCGACTGTTCTGACGAAGTGGCAGAGTCATTTCCAGAGCACGTGTATCTTTCCGCGCGTCGCATCTATTGGTAGAATCCTCAAGAGCCACCTAAACATAGCATAGATAGTCTACACGTCAAAATACTAAAACTCTTAAAAAAAACTTAAGAAAGGAGGAATGTTTGCGGTACACACAGCCATTCTATCGTTGAAAATGGCATAAAATCGTTTTTTAAGCTAATTGGCATCTGGTCTTAGCCGCTAGCACTAAACTTTGGAGGAGACTGAACATTCGGTTACGCGTAGTTTACTTTTACGGTGATAAAACACTGTTCGTTTTCCTCCGAGCACCGGGTATTCAACGTACTGTACTTACCAGACCGCATACCATTCTTAGAGTTTAGCATATTTATCTTGTGGATATTAAATAACACAAAAGTGCTGCTCATATTATTTCTGTACTGAAATATTGCATACACATAAGACCAATATGTGACCGAGAAACATTATACAAGGAAGCCGCTATTTTATGCAAAGAGCTGGGTCACGAATTGATTGCCCCTGGTATCTGTCTGCTGGCATCAATAAAAAAAAAACAATTAAATGTCGCGTGTGAGGACCAGTCGGCTGCTGCCGACAGATCTCGTCTAGTGGTACTACCGCCTCCAAGGCCTTGCATGTGGCGGCTGCTCGAGAGAAACTATATAATGCATTAAGTTGCACATTTGATATCAACTATGGTTCCCTTTGTGTAATAGGACTAAACTTGGGGTAATGTTTTATTTATTTGTTACCAATTCTCGTGTCTTTTTTTTTGTCGTTTTTTTTTTTTTTTTTTTTTTTTTTTTTGCATTGCAATGTAGCGTTTTTAGTTTACTCGCAGGAACCAGTGTTGCGGAGTTGCCACTCCGGAGTTGGAATGATTCCGGAATCATTCCGCACTTTCTCAACCCCGGAATGGAATGGGAATGGAATGGCGGCAACGTTGAGGGGAATGGAATGGGAATGGAATTAGACGCCTTTTGCCCGGAATGGAATGGGAATGGAATGGGCCAAGTTCTTTATATATATTTCTTTATTTATTTATTTACGTTCAGCTATCAGTCAGCGAGTCAGTTGTTCAGAAATAAAATGAGCGGAGAACTGCGAACCCGGGTAAGGCCATAACAGGCTTATAGGCAAAAAAACATTGCAACAAAAAAGCGTCAAAGCAAAGAACAAAGGGGGGAGGGGGGGGGGGGGGCGGCTGTGGCGCCTTTCACTAGTGAAGTTCAACACATATCCGAATGCGCCTCCGCCTGTAATATTGCACGGCTCAAGGGTACGTCATCAGCCGACGTGAACGTGACCCGCAGCTCTGGTGATCTGATACCGAGGGAGTTGACCAGACATGGCCTCGCTGTGCGGACCAAGACTTCGTACACCTGCGACTTGTCTCGAGCGCGCTGTTTATCGGAGAGCTCGCACCTGTGCCGGCCATCTCAGGTTGCAATCCACGAGGTCTCGGTTTGAATGATGCTAGGCGAAACTTGAGGACTGCCATTCATGCGTTGGAGGCGGAAGGTCAGCAGGTAGGACCGTTACAACAGGGATGCCACCGTATCGATTTTTCAACCGTAACAGAAGATAAGACATGCGTTCCAGGATGCTTCAGGTGGTCCACTTTTCTCGAAAATTCCAAATGCCTGCATGGTTTTCAACAAGGTCAACTACAACGAAAGTATGTACTGTCCTTCCATACGGCAGCGTGGGTAAAGTTTCATGTTCAAGGCAACACCTACAGATTCAAGAATACTAGTTCATCCCACCGTGACGTCATGTGATCAGTGCTGACAGGGGCGCCCTTATTGGACAGGGAAGTGGTGATGTTTTGATGGAATTTATTTAGAGGTCGAAATCTTTTCGCATCACTGGTCAGACAGACAGGATGCCAGGGAAAGGAGCGCGGTCAATCCTTGATGGAACGTTTCTTGAACCCATTGAATACTCTTTGTCCGAAACCACTACCTTCAAGGCGATGTGCCAAGCCTGCGGGAAAGTTATTTCGGGACAATAAAAAAACTTCCACTTCCAAGCTTAAAGCCACATCTCAGTTGGCGTCTCAAAGAATTTTTAAAAATGTATTGCATTATCAGTATTTATAGTTCTGCCCTCCCTAAAATGTATTCTTGTATCTGTACTTCCAAAGACTTTTTGCCTCTCTTTGAAATGTATTTCCGATGCGTATTGCGATACATTTTTACAGATATATTTGAGACTTGAGTATCACTATTTTAGCAACTATTTTCATCCATCCCAGTATTTGTATTTCCAAATACATTTTCTGAATATTTCTGCCCAATCCTGCAGCGCAGTGCAGCTGTTAAGTGACACTTTTAACTTTTAGGAATTAGAGGAATGGAATGGAACGATTCAGCCATTCCAGGAGTGGGAATGGGCCCAGTGTCCCCATTCCTAGGAGTTGAAAGGAATGGAATTATCGAAAACTCTAATTCCCCGGAATGGAATTGGAATGGAATGGGGGTGCCCATTCCGCAACACTGGCAGGAACCGTGCTCGCGGGAGTGCGAGTGTCATTGTTTTTTTATGCTTTTGGAGTAAGGGGCCGTTTAAACAACCAATCCATAAAGTTATTCGCAGATGATTGTGTCATTTACTGTGTAATCCATTTTGACACTGATACGTCTTTTCTTCAGATTGACTTTAATTCAATTACTGACTGGTCTTGAAAATGCGCCTTAATGCCAATAGATGTAAAGTAATGAGAATTTCACGGAAAGCTGCCTGTACTAACCCTCCTCAATATAACATTGGTTCTGTTCTTGAACAGGTGACATCGTACAAGCACCTAAGTGTCCATATAACATCTGACCTCTCCTGGCAAACTCACATTAACTTTATTTCTAACAACGCTAATCGCATCTTAGGTTACTTACGTCGCCACTTCTCAAGGGCTCCTTCATCATTAAAACTACTGCTGTACAAGACCCTAGTTAGATCCAAGCTTGAGTGTGCGAGTTCGGTGTGGGACCCAGGCCATGAATTTCTTAATAATCAAATTGAATCCGTACAGAATCGCCGCGCACGTTTTATTTTGTCTAATTTCTCACGTTTTCCCAGTGTATCATTCATGAAACTAACCTTACATGTTCCGAATCTTTCAATGCGTAGAAAATTATCTCGTTTGTCCTTATTTCACAAAATGTATCACCGGAACCAGCATCTAAGTGAAGAGCTTTTTCTGAACCATCGTATTTATCTCATCGAAATGATCATCGCCATAAAGTCAACGTTCCTTTAAGTCGCACGAAGCTCTTTTTTTTATACTTTTATCCCAAGGACTACTAATAACAGGAACGACCTGCCCACCTCTATCGCCACAGTCACAGACACCCCTGCATACAAGTCTGCCATTGAAAACTATTATGTTACCTATCATGAGTTGAATTCTATTTTTCGTACTTTTGTTTTTCCCCCGTTCCCTTCTGTAACGCCGTGTGGCATTGAAGGTATTGAAATAAATAAATAACGATGAAACCAGTGCGACTAAACAGTTTTCTTTTTCGGGTATAAGTCGCAGTAGCCAGTAAAACAGTGCATCACTTTTTCTTCTGCATAATTGAGGGTAATGTACATGTTTAATTTAAATTGAAATATTAGGATCGTAATGTAGCAATAAAAGGCTGCAAGCTGTGTTTTTGTTAAAAGTAACCAATATGAAAACAAAAATCAGTGTCCACGCCCTTTTCCGCAACCCACCATTGGATCGAAGTTTTGTTTTGCGCCTACGCATATTTTTTTCCATCACTTTACTTCCTCCAGGAACGTTCAGTTCCATAAACGGGCTTCGCAACTTGCAAATATCCCAATAGGCCACGAGCGAAGTCCTGTGCGCTCTTGCTTATTCCATGTGACACAGATGAGAGCGAGAGGGTAGCGCAGTTGCTCTCCTTGGAGAGAAACTGCGCTAGGCATTGTCTTTGTCCTCTTTTACAACCGCTTGTACCTCGAGTTTCCGGCATTCCTTTCAAAGCCGCAAAGAAAAAAAAAAAAAGAGAAAAAGTTTGTCGACGAAACGTTTCACGGTGGTGCACTCCACGAAACGATTTTCGACGAAACGTCACAGTGTCGACGAAAAGTTGCTCACGAAACGTAATTCCACGAAACGAGTTTCGACGAAATGATAGGGACCCCTTTCTTGTGTACGGAGAGGTCCTGAAAAAGTTGCCGCACAAGATGATCACACGACTCATTTCGTCCGCACACAGAAATTGACTCGTGGTTTTAATTAAATTCGACGGCTCTGATCAACAAGGCGTTTTTTTAACAAGTTTAATTTTCTCTTTTTTTTTTCTTTTTTCAGATGGAAACTCACCTTCTCGGCAAGAAGACCATCGTTTACGACGAGCAACAAGCGGCGGAGCTGTTGGAGTCGATGGAGACCCGTCCCCAAGCGAACGTTCTGTAATACATCGGTGAGCGAAAAGGGTTGCGGTAAATACATCTACAGACTCGTCCTGGACTTGGACTGCCAGCCGGACCACCCCGTGTTGACCGTGGACAACGTCGTGTCGCGCGCCGGCAAAGGCGCCCAGCACCGTGTGAATCGGTACCGCGAGTGCACCGTGACGACCAGACTACGTTTTCAGTGGAAGTCGTATTGACGAAGCGGACGAAAACCACAGGCGACGCGGACGTGGTACGTTGGCACGTACACTACACAAACTTTGCGTTCGTGGACGACCCGCCGCGCAACGGAAACCGACTCTTGACGCCGGTGCGCGAGCTACTCGCCGAGGCTGTTCCCGAGGATTGGCCGGACTTTGACATTTCTACCGGAGCAAACCAATTCATGATTTGTGTACGGAAGCAAAAGGTTTGACGCCGCGAGCGCTTACGAGTACGTAAATAGTGTTGAATTTAATTGCATTATAATTGTAAATAGTGTGACGTACAACGTCGACGTCGAATCGGACGACGTGACCGTAGAGGACAGAGGGGCTGTAGAGTACAATCAGGGCGTGGGCGTGGTTTCCGAACGGGGCTCGGACGAGGAGATGGACGAGGACAGCGTATTGCACCCCCACGACGAGGGGTTTGGTAAAGTCGAGGTCGACGAAAGCGGCGGCCTTGAGATAATTTATCCCACGGGCACACCGTCCTCTCCGGCGAAAACGTCGTCGAGAATTCTCTTACGACATGCATCAAATTGGCAAAAGCGTACGACGGCATTTACGTGAACGAGGGTGAGTCCAAATCCACGGTGGCTATTCTGGAATTCATTTTCAAGTGGGCGTTGCTAAAGCTGATGTTTTTGGCGGATTACGCGAAAAAGCGTGACCATTGGAACAAGTTATTGTTGATAATAGCCAGCCCCATGAATTCCACCACGGGGCTGCGAATCGCGTTTTGTCTCGGGAGTTCCAGCCCAGAATGAAAGAGAACCCGAAATACCATTACGATCGCGCGGTGGCCTGGCTCTGGAAATACACATCCGCGGATGGTTTGCGAGAGGACGACGGCGAGAGCTCAGAAGACGACAGCGAGGACAAGGATTTTCTCCGGGACAGAACCAATCTCTTGATACCCGTTCCGCCCAAAACGCAATACGTCGCACAAAAGAGGAAGCGCTCTGACGGTCGCAGTTCTTCTGCGAGTAACGTCGAACATAAGCCGTTGAATTTGCCGAGAAAAGTGTTCCGCATTCAATCCGAACCGCTTTTCACAATGACTAAAGAGGACGAGGAGACGTCCAGGTGGCTCTTGAAGGAGCTGGCGAAAGGATTCGGCCTTAAACGGTTTGTTTACAGCGAATACATAAAGCGATTGCTCGAAACCAACAAGATCTGCACTTTGATGCTCAACAAGGGGTCGGGTAGGTACGATCTGTTTAAATACAACGAAACTACGGGCACAATGATGCCCAATGAGCCCAGCACGCTGTTGTTGGACTTGGAAACTGTGGCCATAAAGACGTGCTTCAAGTTTGAGTCGTGGAGAGAGGACGTAAGTCCGTTCAATTTGTGTTACGAAGTTTTACTAGAGTTGACGAATCAAAGAGAGCGCAAGTTGGATTTCTCTAAACTACACAGGTACCTACAGTCCGGAGCAGCCAGCACGCATTCGATAAAGCTCACCAGCAACAGACACTTGGTGTTGCCGAACGGGGACACGTACGACTTGTACGACAAGCGTTACGTGGCCTGGAGCCCGGACCAAGTGTGTACCGTGCGCAGCGAATGCGATTTGACTCTGGGCGTCGGCGAAAAGGTCGACCACTACTACGTGGAAGTGCTTCCGACTCGAGGCGGGTTTCGCTACCGGTGCCAGCTCTTGTGCAAAACGATCGAGAATGCTTGGTCGGTGTTCAAAAACAACAAACTGGGTCACGAAGTGTTTGCGGTGATAAAGGCGATGAGCGACCGGGTGTTCAAAAAGATGAGCAAGTTTTCCGATCCAGAGGAGTTTATGGATAACTTCTTGAAAGAAATGTGTAGAGAATCGCCGCCAAAGAAGTTCCAGGAATACTTCGACGTGAAGCCCAAGTACGATGACACCCAGATAAGTCCGGACGACGCGCCCACGCAAGGGGACATGAACGAGATAATGCGCAACGCGGAGAGCAAGCTCGAATGCATTTCGAAACATGGCACGTCCTCGAAGAGCAGTCTGTATTGCTGCGTCGTCATTTACATCGTGTCCCTCCGCTTCCTTTTGAAGAGGCACCCGGGTTTACACAACGCCGTGATGGACACTGCCCTGAAGCCGAGTGCCCACGACGACGATGGGGGTCCGATTTCGTTCGTGTGTTCCCAACTGACGTGGGATGAGCTTATGTGGACGATGCTCATTGAATTGTTTGGATCATCCGAACAGGCGCGCATGGTTCTAGAGTTTTTAGCCCTGGGTCTGTCCACCGATTCCAGCGGCCAGCAGCTCATGTTCATGCACGGCGAGGCCGCGAACGGAAAGTCGTTGTTTCTCGGGATTTTGCGTCACCTGTTCGGAAAGGACAGCAAGTTGGTGCGGACCCTGCATTCCAACTTTTTCACGTACAATTCGGAAGAGCGAATGGCCGCCCCGTTGAGAAACAATTCAGAGGAAATTCGCTTTGTCATCCAGAGGAAAATCCCGATTCTCGACATGGACAAAAGTGGCCGTCGGCTGTTGAAGCAGATTACGGGCGGGGACACGGTGTCCATTCCACAACAGTACGATCGGTACCATAACGATTTCAGGCTCTCGGCAAAGTTTCTCATGTCGTCGAACGACATCCCGTACTTGTCGCCCTCCATGGAGGCCGAGCAGAAGCGCTTCATGATCGTGCCGACCCTTTCGACCTTTCTCGCAGACAAGTCCTGTCTGAGAAAACAACTGTTGAAACACCTGTCCGCGGACCGTTACTGTAGGCGTCTCTTCTCCACGCCGTACCCGGACTCGGAGCGTGACTACATTAAGGAGACCAACAAGCAGGCCAACACAATATTTACGCAGTCGGGGCCTATTTTGGGAGCCCGAAACATGCTCTTTCGCGAGCACTATCTCAACATACTCGAAGATTCGTTCGCCACCGAGCTCTGTTCCGCTCCGCGTAGCATACCCACGCAACGTTGGCTGTTGGGCAATCCCAACCTGATGTTCGACGAGGCCCAGGAGAAACTTGGCGCCGCTCTCTGCCGCATTCTACTCGACCACATCGTGCCATCGATGGGCGGTCTCGAAAACGTGGATCGCACAGTGGGAAAGCTGCAAAGCTACGTGTCCGAAAACGCAAACACCTTCAGCAGTTATAAAGACGTCCTGTACGTTATTCTTAAGCGCCTGATCGTAAACAGAAGGGGGTTTTCCATCAAGATTGACAAATTGATGCCGATGGTCGCCGAAGAACTGACCGAAGCGAAACGCACACTGAAGCCGATTCTGTTCGGACGGGACGAGGACGCGGGCTCCGAGGCGTTCAAGTGCGTCGAGGGCGCGTGTAAGACGGAAGCCGCGTTTTGTCGCACTTTGAAGGACTGTCATTTCAACCTGTCTAGCATGGAAGACGGGATGCACTTGAACGATTTTCAGAGTATGGAAGAATTTCTATTGAACCGTAAAAATCTCGACGTGTCGCCCATCGAGGCGCTCGTCATGCGCGACGATCTGAAAAAATACAAGCCTGACAATATGTTTTACGGACCGACCAACGACGAAGTCAAGACCATCCGCGACAAGTATTTGAAACCTCCGATCGTTCGCTCGGATTTTAAACATGGAACCGACGCCGGCAATTCCGTCAAAGAGCGCCGTAGAAACAGGCACTTGATGACGAGGATCGCCAACATTCTACGCATTCCTTGTTAGTATTCCACCTCTTCTTCTACTCCTTCCTTCTCGTCGTCTCCACTGAGGTGGGAAGGTGGGAGGGGGGTCTTCAACCACTTCCTCAATCGGAGGGTGAAGCTCGTCGCCCACCTCAATTCGTTTGTTTTTGTACCCTTCGGCAACCCTCGTCAATATGGTGTCTGTGTCTAGGGGTCCTCCCTCTTCTTCTTCGTCATTCCCCTAGATCGCATTGACGGACCCGTTGATATCACACCTTGTGCGTGCGTGTATGTCTTGTACAAACGACAGCACGTCTCGAAAGTGATCCCGTAGGCGTCGGATTTCATGCCTATATAAATATTGATGCTGCTGTACGGAGAATGTAGGAAGTCCCACGTCGTCGTATAAATCCAGGAGGTCGGTGTAACTAATCTTTTCGTCCACGCCGTCGTCGTATTTTAACGTCCTTAAAGCATGTAGGAACAAGATCAGCAGACGTTATGCACGCTGACCTTCTTCGCGGCTCAGGACAGGAGCTTTTTGAATAAAATATGCATGGTTTGGAAAAACGAATGCAAAAAACCACGCCGTCTCGTTCATTTCTTCGAGGTCCAATATTCTGCCAAATTTCAGGTAAGCCGTAAATTTAACTTCTACATACATCTGGGCCTCTCGCAATGCCAATATCCTCTTTCACGCGCATGTATTCCGTTACGTCGCTGGCCTCGGACGGATATTTATTTACCCTTCTGAATCACTCCAGCGCCTTTTACGAAAATTTGGGGATTGGTATTTGCGTTAGCGCTGTGCATTTACACGTTCACCCTGATCAGGTGAACGTGTAAATGTTCACCTGATCGTTTTTTTAAAGGTTCCCGACTTTGTTGATTTTCGACAATGGCATTCACGGCGTGCAGAAATCTCGCTGATTTTCTACCCACGCCCATAATGCTTTTCGCATTTTGAACTTCCGCGTCCGTTAGGCCTGTTAGGCTTCGCAGCCGGTGCTGCATTCCTTTGTTCGCGAACGTTCGACGAAGCCCTACTCCCCGTCCGACGGACTGGATGTGTATTATTTAGTTCTCCGGTTTTTTTTTGGTTTTTTTTTTAGGTTAGCGTCATTGTTGATTTTCAACAATGGCATCCACGGCGTGCAGTATTCTCGCCGATTTTCTACCCACGCCCATAATGTTTTTTCGCATTTTGAACTTCCGCGTTCGTTAGGCCTGTTAGGCTTCGCAGCCGGTTCTGCATTCCTTTGTTCGAGAACGTTGGATGGAGCCCTACTCCCCGTCCGATGCACTGGACGTGTATTATTTAGTTCCGGTTTTTTCTGTTTTTTTTTTTTTTTCAGGTTCCCGATTTTGTTGAAATTCGACAATGGCATTCACGGCGTGCAGAAATCTCGCTGATTTTCTACCCACGCCCATAATGCTTTTCGCATTTTGAACTTCCGCGTCCGTTAGGCCTGTTAGGCTTCGCAGCCGGTGCTGCATTCCTTTGTTCGCGAACGTTCGACGAAGCCCTACTCCCCGTCCGACGGACTGGACGTGTATTATTTAGTTCTCCGGTTGTTTTCTTTTTTTTTTTTTTGAGGTTAGCGTCATTGTTGATTTTCGACAATGGCATCCACGGCGTGCAGAAATCTCGCTGATTTTCTCCCCACGCCCATAATATTTTTTCGCATTTTGAACTTCCGCGTCTGTTAGGCCTGTTAGGCTTCGCAGCCGGTGCTACATTCCTTTGTTCGGGAACGTTCGATGGAGCCCTACTCCCCGTCCGATGCACTGAACGTGTATTATTTAGTTCCGTTTTTTTTTTCTATTTTTTCAGGTTCCCGTTTTTGTTGATTTTCGACAATGGCATCCACGGCGTGCAGAAATCTCGCTGATTTTCTACCCACGCCCATAATATTTTTTCGCATTTTGAACTTCCGCGTCCGTTAGGCCTGTTAGGCTTCGCAGCCGGTGCTGCATTCCTTTGTTCGGGAACGTTCGATGGAGCCCTACTCCCCGTCCGATGCACTGAACGTGTATTATTTAGTTCCGTTTTTTTTTTCTATTTTTTCAGGTTCCCGTTTTTGTTGATTTTCGACAATGGCATCCACGGCGTGCAGAAATCTCGCCGATTTTCTACCCACGCCCATAATGTTTTTTCGCATTTTGAGCTTCCGCGTCCGTTAGGCCTGTTAGGCTTCGCAGCCGGTGCTGCATTCCTTTGTTCGGGAACGTTCGATGGAGCCCTACTCCCCGTCCGATGCACTGGACGTGTATTATTTAGTTCCGTTTTTTTTTTTCTATTTTTTCAGGTTCCCGTTTTTGTTGATTTTCGACAATGGCATCCACGGCGTGCAGAAATCTCGCTGATTTTCTACCCACGCCCATAATGTTTTTTCGCATTTTGAGCTTCCGCGTCCGTTAGGCCTGTTAGGCTTCGCAGCCGGTGCTGCATTCCTTTGTTCGGGAACGTTCGATGGAGCCCTACTCCCCGTCCGATGCACTGAACGTGTATTATTTAGTTCCGTTTTTTTTTTTCTATTTTTTCAGGTTCCCGTTTTTGTTGATTTTCGACAATGGCATCCACGGCGTGCAGAAATCTCGCTGATTTTCTACCCACGCCCATAATGTTTTTTCGCATTTTGAACTTCCGCGTCCGTTAGGCATGTTAGGCTTCGCAGCCGGTGCTGCATTCCTTTGTTCGGGAACGTTCGATGGAGCCCTACTCCCCGTCCGATGCACTGAACGTGTATTATTTAGTTCCGTTTTTTTTTTCTATTTTTTCAGGTTCCCGTTTTTGTTGATTTTCGACAATGGCATCCACGGCGTGCAGAAATCTCGCTGATTTTCTACCCACGCCCATAATGTTTTTTCGCATTTTGAGCTTCCGCGTCCGTTAGGCCTGTTAGGCTTCGCAGCCGGTGCTGCATTCCTTTGTTCGAGAACGTTCGATGGAGCCCTACTCCCCGTCCGATGCACTGGACGTGTATTATTTAGTTTTCCGTTTTTCTTTTGTTTGTTCTTTTTTTTCAGGTTTCCGTCTTTGTTGATTTTCGACAATGGCATTCACGGCGTGCAGTATTTTCGCCGATTTTCTACCCACGCCCATAATGTTTTTTCGCATTTTGAACTTCCGCGTCCGTTAGGCCTGTTAGGCTTCGCAGCCGGTGCTGCATTCCTTTGTTCGGGAACGTTCGATGGAGCCCTACTCCCCGTCCGATGCACTGGACGTGTATTATTTAGTTCCGTTTTTTTTTTCTATTTTTTCAGGTTCCCGTTTTTGTTGATTTTCGACAATGGCATCCACGGCGTGCAGAAATCTCGCTGATTTTCTACCCACGCCCATAATGTTTTTTCGCATTTTGAGCTTCCGCGTCCGTTAGGCCTGTTAGGCTTCGCAGCCGGTGCTGCATTCCTTTGTTCGAGAACGTTCGATGGAGCCCTACTCCCCGTCCGATGCACTGGACGTGTATTATTTAGTTTTCCGTTTTTCTTTTGTTTGTTCTTTTTTTTCAGGTTTCCGTCTTTGTTGATTTTCGACAATGGCATTCACGGCGTGCAGTATTTTCGCCGATTTTCTACCCACGCCCATAATGTTTTTTCGCATTTTGAACTTCCGCGTCCGTTAGGCCTGTTAGGCTTCGCAGCCGGTTCTGCATTCCTTTGTTCGAGAACGTTGGATGGAGCCCTACTCCCCGTCCGATGCACTGGACGTGTATTATTTAGTTCCGGTTTTTTCTGTTTTTTTTTTTTCAGGTTCCCGATTTTGTTGAAATTCGACAATGGCATTCACGGCGTGCAGAAATCTCGCTGATTTTCTACCCACGCCCATAATGCTTTTCGCATTTTGAACTTCCGCGTCCGTTAGGCCTGTTAGGCTTCGCAGCCGGTGCTGCATTCCTTTGTTCGCGAACGTTCGACGAAGCCCTACTCCCCGTCCGACGGACTGGACGTGTATTATTTAGTTCTCCGGTTGTTTTCTTTTTTTTTTTTGAGGTTAGCGTCATTGTTGATTTTCGACAATGGCATCCACGGCGTGCAGTATTCTCGCCGATTTTCTACCCACGCCCATAATGTTTTTTCGCATTTTGAACTTCCGCGTCCGTTAGGCCTGTTAGGCTTCGCAGCCGGTGCTGCATTCCTTTGTTCGGGAACGTTCGATGGAGCCCTACTCCCCGTCCGATGCACTGGACGTGTATTATTTAGTTCTCCGTTTTTTTTTTTGTTTTTTTTTTGAGGTTAGCGTCTTTGTTGATTTTCGACAATGGCATCCACGGCGTGCAGTATTCTCGCCGATTTTCTACCCACGCCCATAATGTTTTTTCGCATTTTGAACTTCCGCGTCCGTTAGGCCTGTTAGGCTTCGCAGCCGTTGCTGCATTCCTTTGTTCGGGAACGTTCGATGGAGCCCTACTCCCCGTCCGATGCACTGGACGTGTATTATTTAGTTCTCCGGTTTTTTTTTTTTTTTTGAGGTTAGCGTCTTTGTTGATTTTCGACAATGGCATCCACGGCGTGCAGAAATCTCGCTGATTTTCTACCCACGCCCATAATGTTTTTTCGCATTTTGAGCTTCCGCGTCCGTTAGGCCTGTTAGGCTTCGCAGCCGGTGCTGCATTCCTTTGTTCAAGAACGTTCGATGGAGCCCTACTCCCCGTCCGATGCACTGAACGTGTATTATTTAGTTCCGTCTTTTTTTTTTCTATTTTTTCAGGTTCCCGTTTTTGTTGATTTTCGACAATGGCATCCACGGCGTGCAGAAATCTCGCTGATTTTCTACCCACGCCCATAATATTTTTTCGCATTTTGAACTTCCGCGTCCGTTAGGCCTGTTAGGCTTCGCAGCCGGTGCTGCATTCCTTTGTTCGGGAACGTTCGATGGAGCCCTACTCCCCATCCGATGGACTGGACGTGTACTATTTAGTTTTCCGTTTTTCTTTTGTTTGTTCTTTTTTTTTCAGATTTCCGTCTTTGTTGATTTACGACAATGGCATCCACGGCGTGCAGAAATCTCGCCGATTTTTTGTCCATAATATTTTTTCGCATTTTGAACTTCCGCGTCCGTTAGGCCTGTTAGGCTTTGCAGCCGGTGCTGCATTCCTTTGTTCGAGAACGTTCGATGGAGCCCTGCTCCCCGTCCGATGGACTGGACGTGTATTATTTAGTTTTCCGTTTTTCTTTTGTTTGTTCTTTTTTTTTTGTTTTCAGGTTTCCGTCTTTGTTGATTTACGACAATGGCATCCACGGCGTGCAGAAATCTCGCCGATTTTCTGCCCATAATATTTTTGCGCATTTTGAACTTCCGCGTCCGTTAGGCCTGTTAGGCTGCGGTTACTGCGTTCTGCGGTTACGGCGAGGCTTTGGAGAGCCCCGTCGCGGAGGGGTTCCTATCATTTCGTCGAAACTCGTTTTTGTAGAATTACGTTTCGTGGACAACTTTTCGTGGACAGACGTTTCGTGGAGACACGTTTTATGGACACACGTTTCGTCGACAGCATCACCGTAAAACGTTTCGTCGACAAAACTTTTCTTTTTTTTTTACGGTTTCGAAAGGAATGTCGGAAACTTAAGGTACATGCGCTTGTAAGAGATGGAAAAGACGATGCCTATCTCCAAGGTGAGCAACTGCGCTATCCTCTTGCTCTTATCCGTGTCAGATGGAAAAGCAAGAGCGCGCTGGACTAAGCGCGCGGCCTATTCGGATATTTGCAAGTTTCGACGCCCGTTTATAGAAGCAAAATTTACTGGAAGAAGAAAAGCGGTGGAGAAAAATTCGTAGGCACAAAGCAAAACTTCGATCCAATGGTGGGTTGCGGAAAAAGGCGTAAGCACTGTTTTTTTTTTCTTCTTTATGTTGGTTATTTTCAAACCAAAATACAGCTTGCAGCTTTTTACTGGAACATTACAACCCTAATATTTGAATTGAAATTAAGCATGTTCATTACCCTCAATTATTCAAAACGAAAAGTGTGCTGCAGTGTTTTACTAGCTAGTGCGACTTCTACGTGAAAAAACTGTTTAGTCACACTCGTTTCATCGTCATTTATCCTTAAGGGCCGATTAAAAAGGACATTACTCAAGAAGGGGGCTGTAAACAATGTCAAATAAAAATAAATAAAAGCACGAAAACCAATAACACTCGCACTTCCGGGAGCACGCTGCCCGCGAGTAAACGTTAAAAAAAAAAAAATCTACATTGCATTGCAATAAATAAACACGAGAATTGGTAACAGTTTAATAAACCAGTACACCAAGTTTAGTCGTATTACACAAAGTAAACCATAGTTGATATCGAATGTGCAACTTAATGCATTATATAGCTTCTCTCGAGCAGCCGCCACATGCAAGGCCTTGGAGGAGGTAGTACCACTACACGAAATCTGTCAGCAGCAGCCGACTGGTCCTCACACGCGACATTAAATTGTTCTTTTATCGATGCCAGCAGACAGATACCTGGGGCAAGTTCGTAGCTCTTTTCATAAAAGAGCGGCTTCCAAATCTAATGTTCTTTGGTCACATATTGGTTTATCTGGATGCAAAATTTCAGTACAGGCATAACATATGCAGAACTATTGTGTCATTCATTATCCAGAAGCTAATTATGCTAAAGACGAAAAATCGTATGCGGTCTGGTAAGTACAGTACGTCGAATACGCAGTGTTTGGAGGAGAAAACAACCGTGTTTTATCACCGTAAAAGTAAACCACGCGTAGGAAAATGCTCAGTCTCCTTCAAAGTTTATTGCTAGCGGCTAAGACCAGATGCCAAATAGCTTGAAAACCGATTTTATGCCATTTTCAACGGTAGGAAGGCTGTGTGCACCGCAAACAGGCTTCGTTTATTCTTTCAAATTTTCTTTAAGAGCTTCAGTGTTTTGACGTGTGGACTATCTATGCTATGTTCAGGCGGCTCTTGCGTGTTCTGCCAAAAGACGCGACGCGCGGAAAGATGCGCTTGCTCTGGAAATGACCCAGCCACTTTTTCAAAACAGTAGAAGTGCCGGCGGCCAGCCCGCGAAGGGTTGCATTCGATGACGTACAGACACCTCGATCACGTATGCTGCCGAAAGCGTAGCCCTCAAGAGCAGCGCATATTGTTGAATGTTTTAAAAATCTAATTTGAGAAAGGACACTGGGGTGGGGGTCGATAACAAAACTTCCCGGCTTTGACAACGCTTCCCCAAAGGTTCGGGCAAAGACACCAGCGAAACCATTCAAATCGTAAGTTCCGAAATCAGTGCAATCGGCAAACCCTCCCCCCCCCCCCCCTCAAAAAAAAAAAAAAAAAAAAAGTATAAAAAAAAATTGGCGAAAATTTAAGTTGGTGAGGCAAGATGGCTGCGCACTGGCTCGCCATACTTGGCCCAGTCGGCCATCTTTCATCCATCCATCCAACACAAGGCCGCGTGCCTCGCAGGCGCAGAGGTCGCGAGGAGGCGCAGCTGGCGGAGCCAGGAGCTGGCAGAGCGAGCTGTCGACGAAACGTCGCAACATCTGTCGATGAAACGAACTGGTGCTCGTTTCCACGAAACGATCTGTCGATGAAACATCGCAGTGTCGGCGAAACGTTCATGAAACGTCGTTCGACGAACTGATTGCCACCGGTCGCGGAGATGTTCATTTCGGGGATCCGCAGCACAGAGGTGCAGGATTGTTTAATCCGAGAGTCCGGCGGAGCGCCTGGAGCGTGCCGTGCACCGGGCGCAGTAGGTCGAGTGGATGCCTCAAAATTGCGATTTTTTTCGACGGCGATGGATCAAGATCCGAACGCGGTAGACGTAGTAGATCGTGTCCAAGATGGCCGCTTTCTTCATCCGTTGGGCGCATGGAGAATAGAAGGGTAGGAGAGGGCATGACGTCGGCCGCGTAGCCTCCACAAGCCATGCTCCCTTGACGCCTCGCCTCTTTCTCATTTTCCTCCTTACTCTCCTCACTTACCATGCCAACGTGACCACATCACGTGACCGTAGCTAGACTTCGTCTTGCTGTGGGGTACTAGAATGCACCACAGTCTAGACTTCGACCTGATAAAACCTACCGGACGGAGCGCGCGCAAGCCTGCAAGGAGTCCTTCTACAATCAACCATCCATCTCACACGTGACATGTCACGCGCACCAATCGCCAGAGAGATCTGCGGTCACGCTGGGCACAAAATCGTTTAAACTTTTTATGACTAGGCTTCACCAATATTGCAACGTGCCCTCTCCTAGTACTTCTAACCTCCTTGGTTGGGCGGCCAGCGAGACCAACATGGCGAAACGTCGTCTTCCGAGAGGCGCGAGCGTCCTCCTCTCCCTCCGTGTCCTCCTTCCCTGTCAGGTCGCGAGTTTGGTCATGGTCCAAACCTCCTCTCCCGTTCCTCTTTCGCCGTTCGCGCAACGTTCGCCTGAAGCGCGAAACACATGCGCGTCAAAACTGTCCGATCCGGCGTGCGAACTGTAGGGAAGATGGCTGCTCCAAATCTCCGCGCAGGACGGTTCGCGACACACGGTTTTCGACGCGTCGTTGCGTCGCTCCGTTCAGCTCCACCCAGTTTCGGGTATCCCTCTACCTAATGGATGGATGGATGCTAATGGCTATATATTTATTCTGGGCGGTAGCTCGCGCCACCGAGCCTAGAAAACTAAAATACTTCCCTCGTCCTTGATTATTTTTACTTTAAAACGAACATAATATTTTTATTTCATTCTATTAAAGTGTGCGTGTGTGAAGATTTTCCGTGAGACTACTTTTCTGCTCAACATCACTTAATCACGATGCACCACAGCGGACCTTAGGAGCCAGCGAAGCGAGCACTGGGTACAAATCACGTGACTACGTACCGCGCGCATTGCTGCGTCTCTCCCGAAGTTCACGTGACACTCACATGACATTGGAGTGGCTCTTAGCGTCCGCTGCTGTCTATCCTAAGGTGAAACGGAGTGTATTCGGGTTTCGACGGTCTCGATCGGTCCCAGAAGGCCGGCTTGCTTTGGCGCGCGAAATCAGCAGCTCGTTTTGTGCGCGCGGGAAAACTCGATGGAGTCCGTTCCCTTCACAACCACGTCGCGTGACGGACCACCACATCCGCTTCCCCGAGCCACGTAGCGCCTCCTCACCCGATCGGTCTGAATGTCACGTGACAACTTGACCTTCGCCCCATCTGTGCTGCCATTGGCTGCGGCCCTCCGAAAATCGGACAACGGTGCGGCGATATCTCGCAAATTGGTCGGACGCCGGCGCCGGAGAGAGCCCCCGTCCGACGCTCCGGTGCGACGAAAACCCGCCTCCGAACGTCGTTCCGGCAATTCGCACGTCGGATCGGACAGTTTGGACGCGCATGTGTCTCGCGCTTGACCCTTTTCGTGAAGAGAGCGCGCATGTCGCGCAAAATCTTTTTCATTTTTTTTCTTCTTTTTTTTTGTATGTGCCAGAATTGCGCGCGGCAAGAAGGCCCAGCGTTTCGAGCTACCTGTTTTTCGTGTTTCTGCCTAAATTTTCCTCGCTTCCCCAAATAATTACATAGTCCTGAATATTCGTATTTTTTTACATTACTTTCATTCTTAAAGTGAGGGACATACTATGTAGGCCTGCGTTTCGCAAATATGAGTTCATCGGGCCAAAACCGTGGCCAAAGCAAATCCGGCGAGCGGAAGTGTTACCGGGAGAGATCCAAACTGACGTATGAAACCCTATCTTTACTTTAAATGTAACGTATGCCATCAGAACATGGTAGCGCTTTATAACTCCAATGGCGATTTTTAATAGTCAGTCCTAAACAAAACGTGAAAAACAAGCGACAGTTGTCGAACTCGAAGACGACACACAGTAACTACCATTTCGTGCACGGCACTTCCTAAAATATTATTAGTCATGATAAGTCTGTATCTCCAGTCATCGCCGTATTTCTTCCTCTACTCAGGCTTTCTCTCTCGAGAAGGCACAGGAGGATCTCGGAATCTTCCACTTGGCTGATCCTTTCCTCCATAGCTTTCAGGGCAGCGTTGAAAACGAATGAAAAATGATTTTGCCGAAAAACGTTGTTCGAGTGCTATAGGGTCATGAAATCCGTTTCGCGTGACTGGTACCCCGGAGCATTTGAATTATTTTTAAAGGCGTTGAGACTGCTCATTCCTCTACCAGCGGCGTAAATGGCGTACAGGAATTGTATACATCTTTTAGGTCTGGTACATCTTCGGCAACCGAAACTTGCGACATGTGTACACCAACGACACGTTATGTTTTCTGACCGAATGTGCGTCCTTTCTCGCGGTGTCAATCAGTTCGTCGAACGACGTTTCATGGGCAAATCGTTTTGTCGACACTACGATGTTTCATCGACAGATCGTTTCCTTGAAACGAGCACCCGCTCATTTCATCGACAGACGTAGCGACGTTTCGTCGACAGCTCGCTCTGCCAGCTCCGCCAGCTGCACCTCCTCGTGGCGCCTGCGCGGCGCGCGGTCTTGTGCTGGATGGGTAGATGAAAGAATGAATGACGGCCGACTGGGCCAAGTAGGGCGAAACCAGTGCGCAGCCTCACCGACTTTCTTTTCCTGCTTATTTATTTTATTTATTTTTTAGGGGGGGGGGGGGGGGGCATTGATCGCGCCGATATTGGAATTTACGATTTGTATGGTTTCGCTCGTGTCTTTGCTCGAGCCTTTGGGGAAGCGTTGTCCACTGTCTTTTCTCAAATTAGATTCTTAAGACATTGAACAATATGCGCTGCTCTTAAGGGCTACGCTTTCGGCAGCATACGTGCG
The DNA here is from genome assembly GCF_016920785.2 of Ixodes scapularis. NCBI lineage: Eukaryota > Metazoa > Arthropoda > Arachnida > Ixodida > Ixodidae > Ixodes > Ixodes scapularis. The sequence goes on from NW_024609909.1 coordinate 137,641, forward strand.
CGCGAGGTGTCTGGACGTCATCGAATGCAACCCTTCGCGGGCTGGCCGCCGGCACTCCGACTGTTCTAACGAAGTGGCAGAGTCATTTCCAGAGCACGTGTATCTTTCCGCGCGTCGCATCTATTGGTAGAATCCTCAAGAGCCACCTAAAAATAGCATAGATAGTCTACACGTCAAAATACTAAAACTCTTAAAAAAAACTTAAAGGAGGAATGTTTGCGGTACACACAGCCATTCTATCGTTGAAAATGGCATAAAATCGTTTTTTAAGCTAATTGGTCTCTGGTCTTAGCCGCTAGCACTAAACTTTGGAGGAGACTGAACATTCGGTTACGCGTAGTTTACTTTTACGGTGATAAAACACTGTTCGTTTTCCTCCGAGCACCGGGTATTCAACGTACTGTACTTACCAGACCGCATACCATTCTTAGAGTTTAGCATATTTATCTTCTGGATATTAAATAACACAAAAGTGCTGCTCATATTATTTCTGTACTGAAATATTGCATGCACATAAGACCAATATGTGACCGAGAAACATTATACAAGGAAGCCGCTATTTTATGCAAAGAGCTGGGTCACGAATTGATTGCCCCTGGTATCTGTCTGCTGGCATCAATAAAAAAAACAATTAAATGTCGCGTGTGAGGACCAGTCGGCTGCTGCCGACAGATCTCGTCTAGTGGTACTACCGCCTCCAAGGCCTTGCATGTGGCGGCTGCTCGAGAGAAACTATATAATGCATTAAGTCGCACATTTGATATCAACTATGGTTCCCTTTGTGTAATAGGACTAAACTTGGGGTAATGTTTTATTTATTTGTTACCAATTCTCGTGTCTTTTTTTTTGTCGTTTTTTTTTGTTTTTTTTTGCATTGCAATGTAGCGTTTTTAGTTTAATCGCAGGAACCGTGCTCGCGGGAGTGCGAGTGTCATTGTTTTTTTATGCTTTTGGAGTAAGGGGCCGTTTAAACAACCAATCCATAAAGTTATTCGCAGATGATTGTGTCATTTACCGTGTAATCCATTTTGACACTGATACGTCTTTTCTTCAGATTGACTTTAATTCAATTACTGACTGGTCTTGAAAATGCGCCTTAATGCCAATAGATGTAAAGTAATGAGAATTTCACGGAAAGCTGCCTGTACTAACCCTCCTCAATATAACATTGGTTCTGTTCTTGAACAGGTGACATCGTACAAGCACCTAAGTGTCCATATAACATCTGACCTCTCCTGGCAAACTCACATTAACTTTATTTCTAACAACGCTAATCGCATCTTAGGTTACTTACGTCGCCACTTCTCAAGGGCTCCTTCATCATTAAAACTACTGCTGTACAAGACCCTAGTTAGATCCAAGCTTGAGTGTGCGAGTTCGGTGTGGGACCCAGGCCATGAATTTCTTAATAATCAAATTGAATCCGTACAGAATCGCGGCGCACGTTTTATTTTGTCTAATTTCTCACGTTTTCCCAGTGTATCATTCATGAAACTAACCTTACATGTTCCGAATCTTTCAATGCGTAGAAAATTATCTCGTTTGTCCTTATTTCACAAAATGTATCACCATAACCAGCATCTAAGTGAAGAGCTTTTTCTGAACCATCGTATTTATCTCATCGAAATGATCATCGCCATAAAGTCAACGTTCCTTTAAGTCGCACGAAGCTCTTTTTTTTATACTTTTATCCCAAGGACTACTAATAACAGGAACGACCTGCCCACCTCTATCGCCACAGTCACAGACACCCCTGCATACAAGTCTGCCATTGAAAACTATTATGTTACCTATCATGAGTTGAATTCTATTTTTCGTACTTTTGTTTTTCCCCCGTTCCCTTCTGTAACGCCGTGTGGCATTGAAGGTATTGAAATAAATAAATAACGATGAAACGAGTGCGACTAAACAGTTTTTTTTTCGGGTATAAGTCGCAGTAGCCAGTAAAACAGTGCATCACTTTTTCTTCTGCATAATTGAGGGTAATGTACATGTTTAATTTAAATTGAAATATTAGGATCGTAATGTAGCAATAAAAGGCTGCAAGCTGTGTTTTTGTTAAAAGTAACCAATATGAAAACAAAAATCAGTGTCCACGCCCTTTTCCGCAACCCACCATTGGATCGAAGTTTTGTTTTGCGCCTACGCATATTTTTTTCCATCACTTTACTTCCTCCAGGAACGTTCAGTTCCATAAACGGGCTTCGCAACTTGCAAATATCCCAATAGGCCACGAGCGAAGTCCTGTGCGCTCTTGCTTATTCCATGTGACACAGATGAGAGCGAGAGGGTAGCGCAGTTGCTCTCCTTGGAGAGAAACTGCGCTAGGCATTGTCTTTGTCCTCTTTTACAACCGCTTGTACCTCGAGTTTCCGGCATTCCTTTCAAAGCCGCAAAGAAAAAAAAAAAAAAAAAAAAAGTTTGTCGACGAAACGTTTCACGGTGGTGCTCTCCACGAAACGATTTTCGACGAAACGTCACAGTGTCGACGAAAAGTTGCTCACGAAACGTAATTCCACGAAACGAGTTTCGACGAAATGATAGGGACCCCTTTCTTGTGTACGGAGAGGTCCTGAAAAAGTTGCCGCACAAGATGATCACACGACTCATTTCGTCCGCACACAGAAATTGACTCGTGGTTTTAATTAAATTCGACGGCTCTGATCAACAAGGCGTTTTTTTAACAAGTTTTATTTTCTCTTTTTTTTTTTTTTTCAGATGGAAACTCATCTTCTCGGCAAGAAGACCATCGTTTACGACGAGCAACAAGCGGCGGAGCTGTTGGAGTCGATGGAGACCCGTCCCCAAGCGTTCTGTAATACATCGGTGAGCGAAAAGACCCCGGTTGCGGTAAATACATCTACAGACTCGTCCTGGACTTGGACTGCCAGCCGGACCACCCCGTGTTGACCGTGGACGACGTCGTGTCGCGCGCCGGCAAAGGCGCCCGTGTGAATCGGTACCGCGAGTGCACCGTGACGACCAGACTACGTTTTCAGTGGAAGTCGTATTGACGAAGCGGACGAAAACCACAGGCGACGCGGACGTGGTACGTTGGCACGTACACTACACAAACTTTGCGTTCGTGGACGACCCGCCGCGCAACGGAAACCGACTCTTGACGCCGGTGCGCGAGCTACTCGCCGAGGCTGTTCCCGAGGATTGGCCGGACTTTGACATTTCTGCCGGAGCAAACCAATTCATGATTTGTGTACGGAAGCAAAAGGTTTGACGCCGCGAGTGCTTACGAGTACGTAAATAGTGTGACGTACAACGTCGACGTCGAATCGGACGACGTGACCGTAGAGGACAGAGGGGCTGTAGAGTACAATCAGGGCGTGGGCGTGGTTTCCGAACGGGGCTCGGACGAGGAGATGGACGAGGACAGCGTATTGCACCCCCACGACGAGGGGTTTGGTAAAGTCGAGGTCGACGAAAGCGGCGGCCTTGAGATAATTTATCCCACGGGCACACCGTCCTCTCCGGGCGAAAACGTCGTCGAGAATTCTCTTACGACATGCATCAAATTGGCAAAAGCGTACGACGGCATTTACGTGAACGAGGGTGAGTCCAAATCCACGGTGGCTATTCTGGAATTCATTTTCAAGTGGGCGTTGCTAAAGCTGATGTTTTTGGCGGATTACGCGAAAAAGCGTGACCATTGGAACAAGTTATTGTTGATAATAGCCAGCCCCATGAATTCCACCACGGGGCTGCGAATCGCGTTTTGTCTCGGGAGTTCCAGCCCAGAATGAAAGAGAACCCGAAATACCATTACGATTGCGCGGTGGCCTGGCTCTGGAAATACACATCCGCGGATGGTTTGCGGGAGGACGACGGCGAGAGCTCAGAAGACGACAGCGAGGACAAGGATTTTCTCCGGGACAGAACCAATCGCTTGATACCCGTTCCGCCCAAAACGCAATACGTCGCACAAAAGAGGAAACGCTCTGACGGTCGCAGTTCTTCTGCGAGTAACGTCGAACATAAGCCGTTGAATTTGCCGAGAAAAGTGTTCCGCGTTCAATCCGAACCGCTTTTCACAATGACTAAAGAGGACGAGGAGACGTCCAGGTGGCTCTTGAAGGAGCTGGCGAAAGGATTCGGCCTTAAACGGTTTGTTTACAGCGAATACATAAAGCGATTGCTCGAAACCAACAAGATCTGCACTTTGATGCTCAACAAGGGGTCGGGTAGGTACGATCTGTTTAAATACAACGAAACTACGGGCACAATGATGCCCAATGAGCCCAGCACGCTGTTGTCAGACTTGGAAACTGTGGCCATAAAGACGTGCTTCAAGTTTGAGTCGTGGAGAGAGGACGTAAGTCCGTTCAATTTGTGTTACGAAGTTTTACTAGAGTTGACGAATCAAAGAGAGCGCAAGTTGGATTTCTCTAATCTACACAGGTACCTACAGCCCGGAGCAGCCAACACGCATTCGATAAAGCTCACCAGCAACAGACACTTGGTGTTGCCGAACGGGGACACGTACGACTTGTACGACAAGCGTTACGTGGCCTGGAGCCCGGACCAAGTGTGTACCGTGCGCAGCGAATGCGATTTGACTCTGGGCGTCGGCGAAAAGGTCGACCACTACTACGTGGAAGTGATTCCGACTCGAGGCGGGTTTCGCTACCGGTGCCAGGTCTTGTGCAAAACGATCGAGAATGCTTGGTCGGTGTTCAAAAACAACAAACTGGGTCACGAAGTGTTTGCGGTGATAAAGGCGATGAGCGACCGGGTGTTCAAAAAGATGAGCAAGTTTTCCGATCCAGAGGAGTTTATGGATAACTTCTTGAAAGAAATGTGTAGAGAATCGCCACCAAAGAAGTTCCAGGAATACTTCGACGTGAAGCCCAAGTACGATGACACCCAGATAAGTCCGGATGACGTGCCCACGCAAGGGGACATGAACGAGATAATGCGCAACGCGGAGAGCAAGCTCGAATGCATTTCGAAACATGGCACATCCTCGAAGAGCAGTCTGTATTGCTGCGTCGTCATTTACATCGTGTCCCTCCGCTTTCTTTTGAAGAGGCACCCGGGTTTACACAACGCCGTGATGGACACTGCCCTGAAGCCGAGCGCCCACGACGACGATGGGGGTCCGATTTCGTTCGTGTGTTCCCAACTGACGTGGGATGAGCTTATGTGGACGATGCTCATTGAATTGTTTGGATCATCCGAACAGGCGCGCATGGTTCTAGAGTTTTTAGCCCTGGGTCTCTCCACCGATTACAGCGGCCAGCAGCTCATGTTCATGCACGGCGAGGCCGCGAACGGAAAGTCGTTGTTTCTCGGGATTTTGCGTCACCTGTTCGGAAAGGACAGCAAGTTGGTGCGGACCCTGCATTCCAACTTTTTCACGTACAATTCGGAAGAGCGAATGGCCGCCCCGTTGAGAAACAATTCAGAGGAAATTCGCTTTGTCATCCAGAGGAAAATCCCGATTCTCGACATGGACAAAAGTGGCCGTCGGCTGTTGAAGCAGATTACGGGCGGGGACAGGGTGTCCATTCCACAACAGTACGATCGGTACCATAACGATTTCATGCTCTCGGCAAAGTTTCTCATGTCGTCGAACGACATCCCGTACTTGTCGCCCTCCATGAAGGCCGAGCAGAAGCGCTTCATGATCGTGCCGACCCTTTCGACCTTTCTCGCAGGCAAGTCCTGTCTGAGAAAACAACTGTTGAAACACCTGTCCGCGGACCGTTACTGTAGGCGTCTCTTCTCCACGCCGTACCCGGACTCGGAGCGTGACTACATTAAGGAGACCAACAAGCAGGCCAACGCAATATTTACGCAGTCGGGGCCTATTTTGGGAGCCCGAAACATGCTCTTTCGCGAGCACTATCTCAACATACTCGAAGATTCGTTCGCCACCGAGCTCTGTTCCGCTCCGCGTAGCATACCCACGCAACGTTGGCTGTTGGGCAATCCCAACCTGATGTTCGACGAGGCCCCGGAGAAACTTGGCGCCGCTCTCTGCCGCATTCTACTCGGCCACATCGTGCCATCGATGGGCGGTCTCGAAAACGTGGATCGCACAGTGGGAAAGCTGCAAAGCTACGTGTCCGAAAACGCAAACACCTTCAGCAGTTATAAAGACGTCCTGTACGTTATTCTTAAGCGCCTGATCGTAAACAGAAGGGGGTTTTCCATCAAGATTGACAAATTGATGCCGATGGTCGCCGAAGAACTGACCGAAGCGAAACGCACACTGAAGTCGATTCTGTTCGGACGGGACGAGGACGCGGGCTCCGAGGCGTTCAAGTGCGTCGAGGGCGCGTGTAAGACGGAAGCCGCGTTTTGTCGCACTTTGAAGGACTGTCATTTCAACCTGTCTAGCATGGAAGACGGGATGCACTTGAACGATTTTCAGAGTATGGAAGAATTTTTATTGAACCGTAAAAATCTCGACGTGTCGCCCATCGAGGCGCTCGTCATGCGCGACGATCTGAAAAATACAAGCCTGACAATATGTTTTACGGACCGACCAACGACGAAGTCAAGACCATCCGCGACAAGTATTTGAAACCTCCGATCGTTCGCTCGGATTTTAAACATGGAACCGACGCCGGCGATTCCGTCAAAGAGCGCCGTAGAAACAGGCACTTGATGACGAGGATCGCCAACATTCTACGCATTCCTTGTTAGTATTCCACCTCTTCTTCTACTCCTTCCTTCTCGTCGTCTCCACTGAGGTGGGAAGGTGGGAGGGGGGTCTTCAACCACTTCCTCAATCGGAGGGTGAAGCTCGTCGCCCACCTCAATTCGTTTGTTTTTGTACGCTTCGGCAACCCTCGTCAATATGGTGTCTGTGTCTAGGGGTCCTCCCTCTTCTTCTTCGTCATTCCCCTAGATCGCATTGACGGACCCGTTGATATCACACCTTGTGCGTGCGTGTATGTCTTGTACAAACGACAGCACGTCTCGAAAGTGATCCCGTAGGCGTCGGATTTCATGCCTATATAAATATTGATGCTGCTGTACGGAGAATGTAGGAAGTCCCACGTCGTCGTATAAATCCAGGAGGTCGGTGTAACTAATCTTTTCGTCCACGCCGTCGTCGTATTTTAACGTCCTTAAAGCATGTAGGAACAAGATCAGCAGACGTTATGCACGCTGACCTTCTTCGCGGCTCAGGACAGGAGCTTTTTGAATAAAATATGCATGGTTTGGAAAAACGAATGCAAAAAACCACGCCGTCTCGTTCATTTCTTCGAGGTCCAATATTCTGCCAAATTTCAGGTAAGCCGTAAATTTAACTTCTACATACATCTGGGCCTCTCGCAATGCCAATATCCTCTTTCACGCGCATGTATTCCGTTACGTCGCTGGCCTCGGACGGATATTTATTTACCCTTCTGAATCACTCCAGCGCCTTTTACGAAAATTTGGGGATTGGTATTCTTTGCGTTAGCGCTGTGCATTTACACGTTGACCCTGATCAGGTGGCTCAAGAGATTTAAAGGGATACTTCAAGGAAATTTGAAATATTCCCGTCGTGTTCAAAAATGATTGAATATGATCCACAATATCCGTAAATGACAATCACACGTTTGTATTTTGAGCCTGGTGGCTGTATTTTTCGTTGTAAACGGCCCACTCTGGCAAGCGCTCGGAGAAGGCCCAGCGGGGACCACTTGACATCCAACGCAATCATGACTTAGGTCTCGGGACGAGCAAAGCTACGGCGAGGCTGACGTCGAGAGGATGGCCTAGTCGTTTCAGCCACCGAAGCGGCTGCTATTGTACGAATTTCGAGAGACTGGTTAATCTTCTATAATCTTGTAGGGGGACAATAGCGACTTCTGCGACACACAAAAGGGATTCTCGGAAAGAGGGGAGTTCCTTTTTCCCCTCTTCTCTCGTCGTGGCCGGAGGCGAGACACTTACCGTCACTAGCTGTCAATGTTCCTAGACAAGCATTACAAGCGAGGCGTTAGCGACATCCACCAGGTGCTCTTTGCTAATCGTTTAATTCGTTCTAAAATTCCTTTTCGAGACTTTTTTTAACAAGATATTGGTATGTTCGATGTGATACTGCTCCTTTGAACACATATAGACCAAAAATGACCGCCGAAATTTCGTTGCAGAATCCCTCTAAAGGGATTATGACACGAACATTAAACGAATAGATTATTCTTCAAATGAAATGCTCATAGGCTATTTAGCATATACACAAATTTACGCGATTTTTAGAGCTCTGGTAATTGCAATAATCAATTTACGAATTTTTATCATTTTCATCTGGCGACCAGGCAACACTGCCCAAGTTAGTCACACCATGGTGTTCATAAACCACGTGATCATGAACGCTCTCTCATTCTAGGCGCCCCCATGATCGCCCAGGCTGTTTTCGCCGCGGTACGATCAAAACCGCTCATGCAACTCGCTAAGAACAAAAAGTTGGGGCGCAAACAAGCTGGTGAAGCTTTAACATGTTAGACAAAACCCCAAGATTGGGGGGGGGGGGGGGAAGGACAGCACAACACACTCTCAAACAAGCTGTGGTTGAGACTTTGTGTTGTGTTGTCCTTTTAGAGCGCAGCTCTTAGGGGCCCGTTCCCGGCTTGAGCGGCGTCGCCGTCGCCGTCGGCGTAACTAAGGTCATCCCAAGGTCACTTGACCCCCAAGGTCACGTGACCCCAAGGTCACCCCAAGGTCACGTGACCCCTCCCCAAGGGTCACCGGGGGTCACGTGACTCCCCAAGGTCACGTGACACCCAAAGTCACGTGGCTCCCCAAGTCACGTGACCCCCGATGACGTCATCAGTGACGTCACTGATAACGTCACCGGCATCTGCATCGTCATCGTCATCATCACTGATGACGTCACCGGCATCCGCATCGTCATCGTCATCATCACTGATGACGTCACCGGCATTCGCATCGTCATCATCGCTGATGACGTCATCAGTGACGTCACTGATGACGTCACCGGCATCCGCATCGTCATTATCGCTGATGACGTCACTGATGACGTCACTTGCATCCGCATCGTCATCGTCATCATCACAGATGACGTCACCGGCATCCGCATCGTCATTGTCATCATCACTGATGACGTCATCGGTATCCGCATCGTCATCGTTACTGATGACGTCATCAGCATCGTCATCGTCACGTGACCCCCCTAGGTCACGTGACCCCCACCCAAGGTCACTTGATCCCCCTCAGTACCCTTCCCTCCTCCTCCTCAAGAGCTGCGCTCTAATTCGGCGTTACAGGGAGTTGTAAACGGCTTTCAATTTTTTTTTCCCCCAGTGTCGGGGTTTTGTCTAAAATCTCACCTCGGTTACCCGAACGCCATTCTCACTCTCGCCCCCGGCCCGTTGGCCTTGTATACCCTGCACGCGCGTGCGAGATACTTCCGGACGACGGTGACCACGGCGAGTTCGTGCGTAACCCGCCGTGGGTGGAGCTGGTCGCCAGCGGGTCGCAGTCAAAATGAACAGCTTCTAACATCTCTTATTAGAAATCACTCTAATCGCTGCTGCAATCAACGTCGAACACTTTGACAAGGCGAGCGATGCCGTAGACGTAATTGTCACGGACCGTATGCTCGAAACGCGGAAGGTAAACGAAGAAGGTAAAGCTCGAGACGTCAAGAGAGCCAAATCTCCGAGTGCGTGCAAGGGGACGCCGAGCGGGAGGCTGGCTACGTAAGCAGCCTCCCGCTCCGCCCAAATGCGCCCCTCCGAGGGACCCGCATATAAATCGATTTATCCTCGAAACTACCCTGCCTTTTCAAAGCAAATTTAATTTAACAGGATTATAGGAACATACAATGGGTACTAGCAGTGCTGTTCTCACATTTCATTTTTGGCGTGTCATAACCCCTTTAGGAGAAATACGCTATCGCAAGCATGAGAACGTAGGACGCCCCTCAGCGAAACGATGCGGAGGTCGGGTGTGACATAAACGTTGTACAGGTCCTTTATGCTGCTCTTGTTCATTCCCATGAGACACATAGCCATGGCGCCTCGCCTGTTTGTATCGAAAATGTGTTTGGAAAACTACGCGACGGTCTTTAAATCGTCGTTGTCCATGAGGAAGATTCTCGCGGCGTTTATGTGGTACCTGTCGCGAATCGTTTCAGCTGCTTTACTACGTTGGGACAATCCGAGTCTATTATGTCTTAACCTTGTAAAAGGGCCACCAGGCGATGCAGGATGGCCGGTAACATGACGCCGCTGCCCCCGATTTCGAAGAGACGAAACAAATGACGCACGCGGCACAACGCCTGGTCCAGCAGGTGCATCGCACCGGTTTGGATGTCGATGCTGGGCTCGGCGTCAAACTGCGTGGTGCTCTCGACGAATTACGATCAAATGCCCCCGCATTCGGCCTGGTGACCGGATTCCGATTTCCGCAGTTGTTTCGTCTTCCACGTGTTTAATTTGGTTAATGTAGTGTTTCCTCCATCAGAAAGTACGACGGTAGGATGTGAATCAGCTCGTTTATCGTTGTATGGAGAGCCACTTGCGAGAACACCTTTTGTAAGGGTTCCACATCCACGAAAGCCTTCTCGTACTATCCGTGATAAACGCAATTGTTGTGTTCTTTATTAACGGCCGTAGCCAAAGCAGGTCGCGCCGTGTCTACGGTTTTCACCACGATCGACCCGGGCATGGAGAGGTACGGGACGAGGTAGTCCGCGTCGTGCAGAGGCTTCAGCCACTTTGAAAAATAACTGATCGCATACGCGGCGTCGTTGCCCTCGGGTATGTTCAAGGTAAACGATCGGCAGCCCTCTGCCTGCTTAGGAATAGACATGAAGCGAAAAATAGGGACTCTAACCAAAAATATATTAAAGACTTCCCCGACGTTTCGGCCCGAAACGTCGGGGAAATCTTTATTAAATTTTTGGTTAGAGTACCTATTTTTCGCTTCATACGTTCAAGGTGGGTACGATTTCGTATAATTTTTCCACGTATTGGGGCTCTTGTTTATTTCGAGCATACTCTATCATGTCGGACATGATGCGTTCACCGACCGTTTTGGCACACGCACTTCCCGACCATTCTATGCATCTCGCGGAAGTATCGATGTCGAAAAAGTTTGCCGAAGCCCGCACGCCGTGCACGGTGACGTTGGGAACGTCACGATCGATGTGCTTGGCGAAATTAACTTTGGCGTTTTTTCGTATTTGCGAATGTCATAATAAACTTTTTTATCGATACGCGTGATAAATCTTTATTTCGGGGTCGGATAAAAAAAATTGCCTTCCTCCTCCCATGAGCGTGTGTACAGTGGCCCAATTTTTTTATAATATCAAGCGAGAGCCGACCTCCAGGACGGCCAGTCCGTGCCACGGAGCCGTGCGGCGATACGGGAGAGATTAAGCGCGTGCGCAGAAAGCCCTTTCTGGTGGGAGCGTCGTCCGCTGCGAGCGCCTAAGGAGAGACCTGCCCGCACCTAGATCTGGGGGACAACGCCAGTGTAGGGAAGACCGCTCGTGGGGAATCCGTTGATCCGGTGGTTGCCAACATCACAGCCGTGTCCGGTGTGCCGGGGTGGCGTGTTTACAGTGGCGTAACTATAGTCAGTTACAGGTTAAGAAGGTAGCGGCAAATGCTCCTCAAAGGGAATCGGATATACCTCCGCCACCTCCCACCGTGTCCGTGACGTCGCGGCCAACGCGCGAGGAGGGTCTTGCCTTTCTGTACATATTTGCTTTATCTTTCGACTTCGACTTAGCATTGTGGAAGCCACGAGAGGGAGATTAGAGTTCTCCCCCACCGACGGAAACAAATACGACTTTCGGGGATTAGCTTCCCCCCCGATGGATACAAAGGCTGCTTTCAGGGGCTCGGTTCCCTCTCCGATGAATACAAAGGTCGCTTCCTTAAAAAGTGGGATCGGAGACAAGTGGGAATCCATTGAAGCGGAACAAGGAGCGTTTTTAGTGAACTCTTCTTTCGACTGCGGAGAGATTTGAAACGGGCGCATCACACTTGTGGGAGGAGCTTCTCCTACCTTCTTGACTTGTAACCGACTATAGATATGACGGCGCCCATGGCAAATGAAATTTCGCGCCCCTCATGATGATTGTGATAATGACATCATCATCATCATTATGTTGTTGTTATTAATATTATTATTATATATGTGCAAAAAAGACCATCTCACTGTTTTGGGCAAGCGAATGTGTGATTTTTTGAATGATTGTTCACTAGAGTGGACTATAGCCGTCTTGTATATCCATGCATCGTACGATACACCAGAAGTCCACTAGGTTTGCAAAAAAAGTGAAAGAAGAAATGAACCTTGCCGGTCACCCGTTGTCGTCCCTCTTTACACGAAATATGCGAAGTTCTTAAATTACATAAAACCACACAAAAGAGAACTACGAAGTAGGCATGTAAACAGTTCTTTGTTGCAGTTTTTCTCTGCATTACAATGAAATATGTTGCTCGAATTTATTTATTACATACATCAAATCTGTATTCTATGCCTACATGTTTTTATGAAAAATTCGTTTCGGCAAACTCGGTCGTCTCCTCGCTGTCGCATATTATTGCCTTGTGTGACGCCAGTGCTGTTGTTGATCATGAAAAATTGTCAAGAAACACGCGTTCTTTATGTTTAAACGCTTTATTTATATCATTTGGTTATTATTTACACAAACATGAAAAGGACAGTACACTAGGGCACTCCGTCAAAACTAGAGCAGCACTTTTCTTGCTTTCGATGATGCAAACTGTTCTAGAATGACATCAAAGTTCGTTTTTTTTTTTTTTTTTTAGTTTCTCCTCTTTCTACACTCAGAAGAGCAAGATCAGAAATTCCGTCCTGGCCCCTTGAGGCCCGCTAATAAGAAAGTATCAATTTCAGCTTGCTGAAGGACTTCTCACAGCCAGCGATGGAAACTGCTATGGTTAACATTATCTGAATAGCGACGCGAAAGTTGGGGAATATGCTGTCGGTCTCCATACTTCACAATAAATTTCAGAAGTTCTTCAGCTCTTGACAATTTCTGGTCAACCCGCCGTGAAATCAGCAGCCGGCAATCTAAAATTTCTTCATAAAGGTCCAGCGCGTTAACGTCGGAACTGTAAAGCTCGCCAAAAGTGTAGCAATCTATTTTTAGTTCGTTTTCGTCGTCCCTGTAGCACAGCTTGTTGATATCGAGGAGAAAGCCAAACTTGGCATCGGTGTCCTGCAGGCGAGTAAACCTTTCGTCGATTTCAAAATGTAGACGGTCGAGTGTGAATTTCATGGCCCTTTCTATTCCCTGCTTAGCCGTTAACTCTTCCCCTTTGGACTTTTTACCAAGCATCTGTTATTTTCGTCGTGAGCGCCTTTCAACATCGACATCCCATGCCTCCCCGCAGGGGGCACCTGTGAAAGCAGGTGTTTGGAGAGTGGCGTCTCCACGGACCCCGAGCCATGCGGGTTCGCCCGCCCACGTCTGGCTGTGCGTGGCTTTCCCGTGTCTGGGGAAAAGGGAATCCTGGTGGTTGAGCTGAGCCCGGGGCAGGTTTGGACCCTTCGGGGCCCCCCGGGTGAGGCAATCCCTACTAAAAAAAAACCATTTGGAGCCTGTATGAAAATAAACGGGTCCATACCGGTAACAGTTTAGCCATACCGGTCACCAGTTTGCCAAAGGGGTCGCCCGTATGGCTCAAAGGGGTCCCCCGTATGAGCCATAAAGGTCACCTATTTGGGCAACCAGGTCACTTCCTTGGCAAACGGGTCACTCGTCGGGTCAAATGGGCGACTCGTTTGGGCAAAGTTGTCGCACGTTTGCTCAAACCGGCGACCATGTTGCACAAACGGGTGACCGGTGACCGTCAAACTGTACCGATTTAATCAAACGGCTCTCGGGAGCCCGTTTGATATTGAACGTACAGATCGGCGGACTGGGCACGCCTAGCTGTTTGAGCCGTGGCAGCCAATGTTTCCGGAAGGCTGGCAGCGCCGGTTCATTGATTTCAGATCGTCCGCGTAATGCAAGTAATTGTATTTATAGTTTAAGTGCGCTGATGTGCGCTTATACTGCAACTAAAACTAACACTTTTTTTTTGCGACGTTGGTGAGCCGATATTTTTGACAGAACTTTAAAACTTTGTCCATCTTTTTTTCCTCAATTTTCTTGTTCAGCTCGAATATTTCTCGCAGAAGACGCGGCCGCATGAAAGAATGTACTTCTAGAGTCCGTTTCACTTCATTTCAAGACGCGGCGAAGGTAGCGCGAACACGTGCCTGCAAGAACATCGAGCATTGCGAGAGCACCCCCGCCGTTGCAGCAGTCAAATTACGAGTTCGTGCTGGGTGCTTTTTTGGCTTGGGCGCAAGCCGAGCTCATGGCCGACGCCATTTCCAGCGTGCGTGCTGAAATTCGCGCGTTTCGCCTCCTTTCCAAGGCTGCAAACGCGACGTGCAGTGGCAACTCCAAGAGAGAAGAAAAGCGCGTGTAGAGGTAGAGCGGTCCGTGCACCCTCTCCCCTACCATTGACTGCATTGCCACAAAACGCCAACCACAAGTTTTTTTTTTTTTTTTTTTTACATATATAGAATGCATGAGGAGAGGGTTGCGAAGGAGGGGGGTGGGGTGTCCCGGTGTCTTGCTCCTTGACCTCGCCGTCGCCCCCTTCCTCCTCTCTGGTCGGCTTTGTCACGTGACCAGAGAGAGGGTATGGCAGGCTTCACGCTGATAAGCAAAGCCAGATCCGGCTGCGCGCGCGTTGACAGTCGCTTGTTTCTTTGTCTGCTTGTTTTCCGTTGCAACTTCGTTTGTCCTGCCTGCTTCGATCTGCTGCCTTTCCCTGCGGTCTTATAAGAATGTCTCTCGACAACGCATGGGATGTGCACCAAATGTTCAAAAAGTCCTACGCGTATATCGGCAACAAGCGATTCTTCAAAGTCAGGAATTCTTGCGGTTTGGCTGGGTTCGGCAAATGACAGCTTGTCCGCCGCATCGTGTTGAAACTTCAACGAGCCTTCCTTCTTTTTTTTGGGTTTGTGTGGTTGTCCTGCTTTGACCGTGACGACAAATATCACGGATTACATCTTTCAAGTCCGCTATTATTATGGTAAGTGCACTGCAAAATACGTGTTGGCAACGATTGACCGCTCTTCTACGCGTACTCTTCCAGGTTATCCGTAGACTTATGCAGCGCCTATTCACGCGGCAGCGGGGAGAATAATTTCCTCGAAAGTCTAGCTGTATAGTCTAGAATTACCTCGGTTCTTGTTTGCTTTGCAATCTTCTCAGTTGCATAAAAGCTTAAAGTGCCTCGCACATTTCACAGATCGCTTGCACGTTTGTACTTGTCGTCAGAAGAGGTAATAAACTTCGAGGAGAATTGAAAACAATGTTTTGTGTCTGTTTTCCTGTCCATTTGCATGCACCTACGCGAGCGCATTTGTTCTACGTGTTTTCTCCATGTTATAAATACGTTTTTGAGTTTCGGGACGTCTTAAATAAGTTTAAAATAACCAACCTCCCAGACGATACCCATTTGGGCCTAGCGAATCCGAATGGCACGTTCAAACGTGTGGTCACGTGCCAGGTCGAACGGGCACCCGTATCAAACGGGCACCTGTATCAAACGCGCAACCGTGTCAAATGGGTACCGTTTCAAACGGGTACCAGTATCCCATAATCACGTTTGATTCAAACGGATCGACAGGTTTGATTCAACCGGGTCGACCAGTTTGAATTTCAAATGGTTTTTTTCAGTAGGGATACACCACTTCGGCCCCCGCTTCTCAAAGACGGGAGTCCTGGTAAGGCCCGGCCAGGATGATTCAGTCTAGTCGCCATTTCTTCTACTACCCCCCCGATCTCTCACTTTTACCTTTCCTGTTTCCTTTACTTCTCTCTCACTTATCTTACTCCTTTTTCACCCCTCTTTGGCGGCAAGGGCTAACCTTGGGTGGCAATGGACCTCTGTCTTGACCCACACTTGGGTATAGTTTCCCGGCAGCACTGTTAGCGTAACGTCTCCAGCCAAGCCCTTCTTGTTATGGTGCGTTACCTAACCCCTTGTTGGGCTCGGTGGTGGGCGGTGCACCGCGGATTCTGAACACCTTTTGCCCTCCTATGGCGCTCCACCCCTCTAAACCCCGTTCAGGGCAAGCCTTTAAAAGGCGTTGTCTTGAACCCAAGACCACTGACAAAGATCCTGAAATTGAAACATTTACAAAGTTTTTCATTGTTCATTCGCTCGATGAACATAAACCTGTTGCAAAGCTGTCGCCTTTTGTTGTTGCCAAGGTACTGGAAAATCTTGTCGGGTTTTCCTACAAGGCTAAAAAGCAGCACTCCGGAGACCTCTTAGTGGAGGTAACCACCAAAAAACAAAGTGAAGCGATCCTGAAGTTGACTAGTTTTCTTAATGTCAAAGTGTCAGTTAGCCCTCACCGCACGCTCAACACCATCCGTGGGGTCCTCTCCGAGGACGACTTCTTGCACACTAGTGAGGAAGAACTCCTCGAGGGACTCCAAGGTGTTGGTGTTGTTGCTGTTAAGCGCATTATATTTCGAAAAAATGGTGAGGAAATCCCTTCCAAACACGTCATTCTTACATTTGAACGACACACACAGCCAGAAACCATCAAGGCAGGATACCTTAATTGCCGCATCCGCCCCTATGTCCCCAACCCCCAGCGGTGCTTCCGTTGCCAGCGCTTTGGCCACGGATCGCGCAGCTGTCGAGGGAGAGAGACTTGCGCAAAGTGTGGCAGCCACGACCATCAAGCCGACATCTGTGAAGATGCCATTTCCTGTGCCAACTGCAAGGGTCCTCACCCTGCCTACTTTCGCGCTTGCCCCTTGTGGCGACAAGAGAAAGAAATCCTTACCCTGAGAGCCAAAGAAAACATTTCATATCCGGAAGCTAAGCAAAAAGTCTCCTTTCTTTCAAAAGGTACGTACTCCGATGCGGTGCGCAGGGGCCCTCCACCGCGAACGGAATCGAAGGTCACCTGAAGCCCTGGCAGTGGCCCTTCGGGCCCCAATTCCCCCGCAGGGGCAGCAGCTCCCCCCACTTTGTGGAGGGAGTACACCAGCTGCCCCCAAGTCTAAGGACAGGCAGGCAACGCCATTGCCAGTCCTTACTTCGTCGCCCACCCCCAGTGAGAAGGAGCGACACTCCCGCCCCAACTCACTGGGGAGGGCCTCCTCCAAAGAGCGGCACAACTCTCGTGCTGCTCTCCCAGTATCCAAGGGGCCGGAGCAGGCAGAGTTCAGTGATGTGATTGCTGCGCCAATTGCACCAAACTGCGCCAAGGGGCTAACCCTGCTACATCCTGCTAAATTTTGCCAAAATATGGGTAATCTGCGCCAAACCTGCGCCAAAGAACCAGTTTTGGTCGCCTTTCAAACCGAAACTAAACTGAGTACCGTAATTGAGCCTGCGTGACCTAGGTGGCGCAAGCGGCCACCCGACACCTGCCCGACACAAAGTACCCTGCATCAATCGTGACATTGTAACCCTGGAGCCGGGGAAAAGAAGGGACGTAGGACAGGCAGAAAACTCCAATGTCAGTATTGAACCGATTGAACCAGCTCGCCTGCACCCTTGCTTTAGTTACATCCATCGTCCATCCGGTCTCGCATGGTTTTTCCCGCCGTCTTCTTTCGCGCTCTCGTCGTCTCGTAAATCTCGTCTCGCGTTTATTATTATTATTTTTTTTTAATTTTTGCAATGATACATGCGGGCGTGTGCGGACGCTCCGACGCTAACGTGCTGGGTACCAGCCATGCCGTCACGCTGTGAAACGAAATTACGTTTTTGCGCGGAGGGAGTTACTTTTTGAGCTTGAAGCATTCGCTTCTGAAAGCAACGGCCGTGGGAAAACTGTATTTGGTGCCTGCCTGCCAGTCCGCGCGTCGCTACAGTTATGGAGCTTGCTAAACTGAAACATAAGGACGCCGCATGTTCATCAACATTTTTTTTCTTGTTTAAAACATACGCTACTACAAAAATCCCTTTTTTAAATCAAAGACTGCTGGGTGGAAGTATTGATTACCTAGGTTTCTCTTGGTTGGGTTTTTTTCGAGAGGGACCCCGGTACTTGAAAAATCTGTCGCGCAAGAAAGTTACTGAAGAGGAGTGAGCTGAAGTAAAGAAGGTAATGTCTGCACGCTGAACCCTCACAGCGCGCTTGTTTGTCTCGAGTTCAGTCGTTGCAGAAAGCGCTCCAAGAACGTTTTGACCCTGACTTGTCCCGCGCCGATGCGGTCAGGTTCTTTTTTTATGTATGTTTAGCTTGTACCTCGCCTGCCGGCCTTGCAAGCACGCGCCGCTGGACTGTTTTTTGTCGCATGCTGGGCAGTTACACTTTACATACATTTTTGGAAACCAGTTGGCGACGGAGCGGAGAGACATGATTTCGGTTTCGATCGAACAGCCGGCTCCGCTCGCGCGACGAAGCACGTGCTGCTGCAAGCCTGTCGAAGTTGCCGCCCTCACGTGCATGCGAACATGATTGCACGACAGAGGCACCAGCCGGGACGCTTGGAATCCACTGTTTCACGCTTACATTTGACGAAAATCTGGCACGTCGGGAATCAGTAAAACGGTGGCAAGCGGTTTTTCAGAATTTCTCGGCAACGCCTACAGCACTGTACACTTTTGGGATGTCTCAATGTGACTTTGGAGACATTGAAAGTGGACATTCTTTACTAGCCTAAGCCAAAGCGGGAGACATTGAAAGTGGACATTCATTACTCGCCTAAGCCAAAGCGAAGCTTTGCAGAAAGTTTTGAAAAGCAAAAAGTACTTGCTAAATGCAATGCACATTTTTCTTGTGTGCAATTTCGCATTGCACTGCAGTAGCTATGTGTTTCATCAGTCGGGGACTGCTTCCATATATTATTTTATATCAATAGTCAACCTAATGCTGTGATATTTACTACTAAGCTTGTCATTTTCAAATAAATTTTAATATGTGAAGTTTGGTTTTCAAATAAATTTGAATAAGTAAATGAATGAATTTGAATGAATATGAATAAATAAGTTTTCTTATATCCATTCATTCGTTCCAACCCAGACGTGGTTCTCGGTCTTACGTCGCAGTTTTGAGCGTCGTGTCGCATAGGTTATCTTCGCCACCATATAATATCAGTCTGCGCGCTTACAGTCAATCATGGGCGTTCAGGGAGAGATCCGTTATCGACCGTTATTTTTGTTTGATCTTTCGAAGCTCGTGCGGGCGAGTCGGGCGAGTGGCGTGCGCGAAACGCTCGAGCGACACCGAAACCTTCGGCGGTGGGGGTCTGCGCGTTAGATGGTTCTTTCAGTTTTCAGTTCGGTGGGATTGCTGCTGTCTATGGATATTACTGCTCAGCAAAGTGGTGCCAGCATACGACAAAATCCGCTGTCTGCAGTTTTTTTTTCATTTTGCGACGGACGATAGGTGAGACTACAAACTTCGTATGCGCGATACTGAAAGAAGTGAACGCGTTAAGTTATGCGCGCTATTTTTCTTCTTTTCCGCTTACTTTTTCAAATAGAGTCAGTAAATGGATCTGCTATGCAAATTGCCCAGAGTTCAAGTTGCTGCCGTTGAGCAAACTCCGCGAACGTCGTCTCTGCGGCGAACGGCTTGTTTGCTTCTTGCTCGAGGTGCGAGTTTTTTTTCTTATTGGCTCTGTGCAACTTGGTGCAAATATTCGTTACTTAAAATCCTGTAAATACTTCCTTGCGTATTGTATATTGTCCTTTTAAGGTTGCTCATACATTGCATAAAAATGAATTCGAATGCTGTGCACTGGAGTTTTAGTACGCTTTTTCGTGTGATGACTAGTACGGCATTATGGGGTATAAAAGTAATTTATAATTTCTTGTAAATGTTTTATTGAATGTCATGGGTAAGAGCTTAAATAAATGAGATGTGCTATTTGTGAAAACTGCTTGTTTAAGATGTATGTAGTAATAAAGTAAATATGTAAAATATGTAGATACTAAGTGAAAGATTGCGAGATGCCAGTGAACGCAATGATTTCTATATGATGTATCATGTTACATGTTTGTATATCTATGTTCTTGATCTCGCCATAAAGTTGACTTATTCATTGTTTATGTATTCCTGTAAACTTTCTCTTAATTCTGTAAATAGCTAGGCATTTTTAGAACGTGAAATGACTTCAAATAAAATGCGTCTTATTCAATCTTCCGGTTTTATGACGTTTCCTTGGCGAGGTTGTGTGAGTGTGCTTGTTGTTAGGCATCGATAAAAAACAGCAAAAACAGATGTCCATATCAAGCGACGTCCGTGTTTACAGTGTGAAAAAGCGATGCTTTAACACAGACGCACCAGTGCGCGCCGCACGCAAAATCTCAACACGCATCACCACCCATCATCGTACACGCACGCGCGATAAACACACGCCGAAGAATGGATAGTTGGGCGAGTTGGTGGAAATTCATCGTAGGAAACAGCGCGAAAAACAGACGAGGACGAAGAAAAAACACACGGGACGAGCGCTCGTCCCGTGTGTTTCTTCTTCGTCCTCGTCTGATTTTCGCGCTGTTTCCTACGGTGAAACACACACATACAGTCCAACCTCGTTATTACAAACACTGATATACCGAATTATCGGATATAGCGAAGTAAATATAAATTTTGGTTGGTTATGCTTTATTTCAAGGGAAGTTCGACCTTTAAAACGAAACCGAAACCACGGAATCCTACGCGGTATCGGTTATAGCGAAATTATTTTCGGCCGCGCACGGCTCGAAATATGTGTAATACCAAAACAAAAAGAAATAAAATCTATAAATTACCATGTAAAAAGGCAATGTACCTAAATTCAGTGCCGATTTTCAAGATACCGAACGTTGCCAACGCTCGAACGAGCACATTGGGAGGTGACTGGCGCCATCTATGAAGCGGGTGCATAAACCCTAAAAGATGGCGCACCAGCGGCGCCACCTATAAGCGTCATCGAACACTAAAATTTAGAGTGCCAAAGCGACAGCGACGGCAGTCAGTCAATCTGGGAGCAGAAAATGGCGACGTTGAAGCGCAAAGCTCTGTCTCTTGAGACGAAAGTTGAAATTTTAAGAGCAGTTGACAGCGGCCGCAAGAAAGATGTTGCGGAGGACTTCAAGATCCCACCCAGCACATTGTCTACTCTCTTAAGTTCGAAGAAGAAGACTGAAGAGACCTACGCCAACAGCACTCTGAAAGGTGACAGAAAGCGTGACAGGCCTTCTCATTACCCCGATGTGGAAGAGGCTTTGTTCTCCTGGTTCAAGGACGTCAGAGCGCGAAACTTGCCGGTGTCTGGTGCTCTTCTGCAAACGAAAGCCGTCAGTTTAGCGTGCCTCTTGGGGCATCATGACTTCAGGGCAAGTAGCGGTTGGCTTCAGCGCTTTAAGAACCGGCACGAGATCGTCTGCCACACCCTGTCTGGCGAAGGATCCGCTGTTAACTTGGACTCCTGCGAGAAATGGCTGGAACACTTCCGACCTGTACTCCAAGAATACGAAGAACGTAACGTATACAACGTCGACGAGACTGGAGTTTTCTACAAGTTGTTGCCGGAGCGGTCATTGGCTGTGAAAAACGAAACCTGCCACGGAGGGAAGAAGCACAAAGACCGGGTAACTGCTGTCGTTGCGGTCAACATGGATGGCTCCGACAAGAGGCGGTTGACCGTCATCGGAAAGTCTGCTCGCCCTAGGTGCCTACGGGGTGTTCGAAATCTGCAGGTTGATTACTGGTCAAACAAAAATGCGTGGATGACGACGAAGCTCTTCGAGGACCGGCTGAAGGCTGTCGATGAGGACATGGAGGAGCAGCATAGGAAGGTCCTTCTTCTGTTGGACAACTGTTCGGCGCACAAGGTGTCTTGCCCACTGAAGGGAGTCCGCCTAATGTTTCTGCCACCCAACACAACGTCGGTTCTCCAGCCCTTGGATAAGGGCATCATCCGTTCTTTGAAGTGCTCGTATCGGAAGCGTTTGGTGACGCAGCTTGTGTTCGACATGGACCGGCGCCAACCCACAGCCATCAACATGAAGACAACGTTGACAATGCTGTATGGATCTTGGAATGACGTGAGACGGTCAACGATAAGGAACTGTTTCGTAGATGCCGGCTTCGTTCTGTCCTCCGACGAAGTACATCCTGAAGACCCAGTGGCGCAACTTGACGAGACACCGTGGGATCGGTTGACGTTGCCGGATAGTATCACATTCGAAGACTTCGTCTCCGACGACGACAATTTGGCCGTGGCGCCCGAGCTAAAGGACCAAGAAATCGTGGACCGTGTTGTGTTGCCCGGAGAGAATAGCGGCACTGACAGCGAAGGTGAGAGCGACGACGACATTGAAGAACCTCGCACAAGTACTGCGGATGCCGCGGACATCGTGACAAAGCTGCGAAGCTACTTGGAGAAGCTCCCCACGGCAAAAACCACTGAAGTGGAGAAGGCTCTCGCCTGCATGGACACTGTCGAGAAGTTCATACTACTCAATGCCGTGAAAGTCCACCAATCGGCGGCTGTTCGATCGAAACAGACACCATGCCACTCCGCTCCGTCGCCAACTGGTTCGCAAAATTTTATGCAAAATGTAATTGCCCAGCATACGACAAAAAACAGTCCAGTGGCACGTGCTTGCCAGGCCGGCAGGTACAAGCTAAACACACACAAAAAAAAAAAAAAAAAGAACCTGACCGCATCGATGCAAGACATTGCGAGTTATGGCCAAAACGTACTGGAGCGCTTTGCGCAGCGACTGAAGCGTCAACACACGCCCGCGTCTTTCGTTGAATTTTTTTTTTTTTTTAAGACGCGAGACGAGACACATGAGACGACGAAAGCGTGAAACGAGAGTCGGCGGAAAAAACTATGCATGACCGGATGGACGATTGATACAGGGTACTTTTTGTCGGGCGGCCGCTTGCGCCACCTAGCTCACGCATGCTCAATTACGGTACTCAGTTTAGTTTCGGTTTTGAAAGACGACCAAAATTGGTCTTTTGGCGCAGGCTTGGCGCAGATTACCCGTATTTTGGCAAAATGTAGCAGGATGTAGCAGGGTTAGCTCCTTGGCGCAGTTTGGCGCAATTGGCGCAGCAATCACATCACTGCAATAAACTCCCCAATAGGAAGCCCACAAGGCTCACCATTAAGTCCTCTTATTTGGAATATCTTCATCGCTAACCTACAAGACCTTAAATTTGAGGAAGGAACACACATCCAGGCATTTGCAGATGATGTAACAATCATAGAGGCAAAAGTAGATTGGAAATAGAAAAGAGAGCAAACAAAACGCTGGCAACCAGAGACAAATGGAGCAAGGAGACAAAAAGTTTACTGCAATAAAACGAAATCCCAATACATAACAATTGGAAAAGACTAAAAAAAGGCCACCAACAGCGAAATTCGGAGATAAGAATCTCAAACACACGGAAGAACTTAAGATACTAGGAGTGGTTTTCGATCGAAACCTATCATTTATTCAACACGCCAACTACTTAAAATATGAAATATATCAAAACACCACTAAATTGGCGACATTTTCAGGAATAAAATGGGGAATTAAACCTAGACAATTCAGAGACATTTATATGAAATCAATTGAGAGAATGATAGTATACGCAGCAGCAGTATACTGGAAACGTAATAAGAACTCCCACTTACTTAGAAAAATGACCTCCGTACAGAAAATCACACTGATAAAAATAGTCAAAGCATACAGGACAGTCGGTAATAAAAGTCTCAATATACTCGCAAATATAAAACCAATACAATTGATACTGAGAAAAGAAGTGGCAACATTCAATGTTTTCCAGAACAAACAATATTGCACAATTGCCGAGAAACAATATAAAAAAAAAACAAAAAAACTCAACACCTAATTGAAGTGTGGAAGACCCACCCTGGCAAAGTTGGAAGGCTTTCCCTTCCGAAGCAACAACCAAACTGCTATCCCAACGGAATACAAAATACACACAGACGGATCAGTGGCAAAAACATCAGTGGGCACCATGTACATTATAATGGACCAGGCGGAGTCAATTATAGCTATGGAAAAAATAAAATTACCAGCATATGCAAATATATATGAAGCTGAACTAATTGCCATACTTGAAGCATTAAAGAAGATACTAAGATACAATCATAACACATTTGCAATATACTCAGACAGTATATCTTCATTAAAAGCTATTGAAAACCCAAACAACGCAATAGTACATAAAATAAAAAAATAATAAAAAGAATCCTTCAAAAACATAAACTCTACTTGCACCATATAAAACAACATTCTAATTTGACGGGAATGATAGAGCGGATAAATTAGCGAACGACGCACGTAAGACAGGCACACTAACGGAACTGAGGATGTCAAAAAAAAAAAAAAACATATTAGGAACGAAATAGAGAAAAGTATGAGAGACATTTGGAACGAAGAGTGGGCACAAAGCGATACAGACAAAAAGGTACACAGTTGGATCAAGTCGATTTACAACATTCCAGAATACTTCCCAATCAATTACTATCAAACTCAACTTATAACAAATCACAGGAAATTTCCCTACTGCTTCAAGAAAATCAGAGGAACAGAAAACAGTGATTGTGAGTGTGGGGCGGAGGCAGAGGAGTTCCAACACTACATTGGAAACTTTCCTATCACCAAAGCACTTAGTGATACCTTCATAGCCAAAAATCCATCAGGACCAACATCTAAGGAGCAAAGATCAGAAGACACCAGGAACCCACACATTAGCATACAAAAAAAGAAAAAAAACTCAAGATTATTGTAAGTCAAGAAATGAAGAAGAACAGAAGAACTCGCTTAAAATTAAATAAAAACCCGCTGGTTGGACCGGGCCCGGACCCTTGGGGTGGTTTCGGTAGATATTACTTTCCTTTTTTTTTTATCTAGCATAAATTGGATTTTACGAAAATTATCACTTGGGTATTACCCCTATTCATTTTATCTTTAATTTGGGTTAAGTCTGCAATGCTAACGCTGGAGCAGACTGAGGCACGTTATTTTTCTTTCTTTTTCTCTTGCCTCACAACATATTTTGGAAGTCTGGAGCGGACCGGTTTCCTCCAGGAAGGTAAGCGCTGCTTTGAAAGCTCGCCCCTTGGTCTGTTTTAATCCGTGCCGTTTGTTCCTGGTTCCGCAGGTGAACCCCGATTCGGCATCGGCCGCCTTCAGCACCACCCGAGCGCCATCGTGTTCGGCGCATTCAAGGAGATGGTGGCCAGTGCCGGCCTACGCGCTGCAAGCCTGGCAGTCACGGTCATTTGGGCGTCTAAAGGGTTGATGGGCTAAGAAGTTCGGGCTGAAGGGTCCGGCGGGTTGAAGGCCTTCAGTCTTTGAAGGCCTTTGGTCAGATCAAGCCGTCTGTCTCGCCAGGCCCCGACAAACCCCAGCCTGCTTTTTTTAAGATGCCCTGCCCGCAGGCGTCTTTATCCCTCATCATTATCTTCCAATCCTGTGTGGACAATGCTGAGGTCCCAGACGCATAGAAGAGGACTTTGGTAACGCCCATCCACAAGGGCAAAGGCAAGCCCGCGAACGTTTCTTCCTATTGCCAAGCGCATCAGCGAGGAGCGCGTGCGTGGCCGACTGGTTACCGTGCTTGACTGTTGCGCGGAAGGTGCAGGTTCCATTCCAGTCAGTGGACTGTCAATTTATTTATTTTTTCAACTTGGCGTTCTCGTAAGTTCGAGAACATTCTCGTCTGATCAAGTTTCGAATGTTCTGCGCACTGAAAGTTCTACTCAAATGTCCCAGAAACCCACGAGGGTACATAAAGGACTCCGCATGGCGAGTGAAATCAGTCTCACTCCAGCGCTCGATCCTGCTGTTTCGCCGACATCGACGCCTGCGACGTTAACTTACTTCTATTTTGTTTTGGGCACAAGTTCGCCCCATTAAACATTTAGTTTCTTCAGTTATCGCCTCATCAATCGCCTATTGTGACACTATCGACCAGTTTCCGTGACATTAGTCCTCTGTAGGACCTTCAGGAGGCAAGTCAATCGGAGTCTCCTGGATTACCCGATCGACAGCAAGACCCTCTTCTTGTCACAGCATGGATTCAGGCCAAATAGGAGCTGCGGAACTGCCCTGGCCACCATTATGCACTACATCAATGATGGTTTGGAAGACAGCACTCCTACTGACCTTTCCGGAAAAGGACTCGTCCGGTGACCGCGAAAGAGGTAGGACGTGTATCAGCGACTTCTCCGATGCTTCCCCAATCTTGGCTCTCTGGAACCCTGTGACTGACAGGTAAGGACCTTCTTACATTGCCAGCACAAAGGGGGGAGGGGGGGGCATTTTGGGAGGGGTACGTAGTAGATGGGGACGTGCACTCCCGCTACGACAGCACCTTCAAGAACAAGCTCGTCTTTACGTCGTTGCACAACGAAGAGACGATGGATAGGGTGGAAGGCATCGACGAGTACGACAAGATCGTGCTGAACGCCAGCTACGACGAGAGACTGGTCTACGACTGGTTCACGAGCGAAAAGCCGCTTGGCGAGTACCTCAAGACTTTCTTTCCCGTCTTTCGAAAGGTCGAGTTTGCGGGCAGCCAAGTCCAGATCAATGGCATCCTGACTCTGTACTACGGAACGAACGCCAAGGTGCTGGATCCGCTGGCGGCTGGTGACTGTAACCGCATGGTGGCCGAGGACTGGGCCATGATCATGGCTCACTACCTGCTCTACTCGGCGGATCAGGCCTTTGCCTACAAACTCGAACGGGCATTCGAGAGACTGAGCGCGGTTCGCCAGCGCGAGTTTCTCTACAAGGCTCACGTGGCCGTCAAGCGCATGACCAAGAAAGACGTGGCGTTCCGCAACGTGACCGAGTTTATCAATTTCGTGCTGAGGCGCGACGACTACAGGCTGATGAACGTCGTTCTGACGGACAGCAAGATCGGCCTTTAGTGCTACGAACGGCCCGACGTCGTGGAGAACCGAATGTGCAAGCGGCAGTGGCGAGTCGACTTTAAGTGCCGTTTCGGGCGAGAACCCAACCTCGCCGAGGAACTGTCCAAAGATCGCGAGTTGACCATGTGCACCTTTAGCATCGGCGGCGGTAGTAGCAGTGCCAGTACTAGTACCAACAACAATTTTATGTGCGGCAGAACGGACAACGTTTACGAAGAAGGGCCTTCGATACTACAATTATAAAAATGACGGAATCGGCGGATTCCCAAAGGAAAGTGTTGAGAAAGTTTATCGAGGACTTTGTGATCGGAGAGAGAATTTGGGAACGTACGGCCATCGTCTACAACCCCTTCCAACACAAGTACACGCCCAAAATGTTGCGGTACCTGCGGATTCAAACGGCCATCTGAATGATCATGGACGGTGAGCAAAAAAAAAAAAAACTGCCAAGTCCGTTTGACCTGGCGTTTTTCATGTTAACCTTTTCGTTCATTTCGTTTATCGTGTTGTGTCGAGAGATGAAGCGGAAGCGTTGTAACGGTGGCGGCGGCGGCGGTTGCAAGAGGCGAAAGAGGGGCTCTCACAAGAACAAGATCAAGACGAATATCGGCGGCGTTTATCACGTGACCAGAGTCCCCGACATAGAGAGTCTGCCGATCGAAATGCGCAAAGAGATTGAAAAGGCGTTTACTCCGAATCCAAAGTTGAAGGATCAACTAAATAACCTCCTCCTGCGAAAGGCGATCGTACAGTACTGCAAGCAACGCCAGTGCGATCTCTCGCAGTACCCGACCAACGATCCGGCCAAGCATTACAAGTTTAAAGATATACCCGAAGACGTTTGAGATCACTTTGAGAAGGGAGTCGCCACGCACAACTCGGTCACCAAGCAGCCTCTGTCAAAAACGTTTCGCGAAAACGCCATCGCCGTCCACGTTTCTTCGTACATCAATAAAATCAAGAAAGACCAGCGCCTTCCGACGCGCTTGCCCGAAATTGTCGAAACTCTCCTGAAACGTATGGCTTCTAAGGAGTAAATAAAAATGGCCAAGTGTTCCAAGTGCGGTTCCTCGAAGCGAACCGCTAGAGCCAAGTGCTCTAAATGCAGCCGTGGTCGTGGCAACAACGGTACGGCCTGACTTTCGCCCGACCGATCCAAAGGCGTTCCGTCAGCTGTTGTGGACGGACGAGAGCATGTTGAGGAGTTCCTGGGCCACGTATGGCTTTTAATTCAAAAAGAAGACACAAACATGAGGAAGTGCATCAAGCCCGACACCCGACTGGAACTTACCTTGAGGTTCCTAGTCACAGGTGGGTTCAGCTTTCTTCATTGCAACAACCACGCAAAACAACCATATTCGAGTCGCATTCGTAGAAGACAACTTGATAACACTGACCACATTTGTCCTCAGAGTTATTACGGAAGACGCATCTCTATCGGCGTCACTGTTTTGACCTTCTTTCCAAGATGACTGCTTTGTTTCGTGAACGTTCTGCGACTTCGGCGATTTACGCAACTTACGAACAGCACTGCCTAAATGATACGTTGATTTTGGTCGCTATTTATTCCGTATTATCGTGGGAATCTTGTATCTCTACAGAGAGTAGTACTGAAGGTTGATTGTTCTTCGTAAGAGCCTTAGCTTGGTGTGTCATCTCATCTCTTCTAACTTGCTTGCTTGCCTTCTTCGTCCAAGCTTCTCTCCTTTCCAAACCCATCAAACCCTCTGGTTCATTTTCCAGTTTTCAGTACCTACAATTGTGCTAGCAGCAATTATGCTTTGTATGAATTCGGAAGTATAGAAAGAGCGCATTCAACTCCACATGCACTGCTTCCTTTATGTTGAACGACGCGAAAAACCAGTGGTGCGGCTATGGGGGCTGCAATCTCCGTCACTGTGGCAAACCTCGCAATGGACGCAATCGAGAGAAAAGCTCTGGACACTTTTTCCCCAGCACCTGTGTGTTTCCTGCGGTATGTCGACGACTGCTTTTGCATTGTAAAGACCAGTGAGATTGAATGTCTCCACACACATATGAACTCCATTGAGCCGGCTATTCGATTCACCATCGCTGCGCCTTCGATTTGCACCTGCCACGCTCGGATGCACACTGACCGGACCTTCCAGCCACCTTCAACCATTGTTTCGGTGTACAACCTGCGGTGTCATGGTGTCTTAGTGAAAAAGGACAAGCTGTCATACGTTATGGGAGCCCGAGGAAACTCCATGTTTGTAAAAGAGGCCACAAAGCTGGTCTTCGCTTCAAGGGAACCGTGGCCAAGAGGGCTCCGACTCCAGCCAAGTTGGCAGCAGTCAGCAGTAAGCCTTCTCACAGATGTATAATACTTGGTGAGACATTAAAGCCCGATGGCTTCCGAAGTTGCATGTTAAGACAAAATTAATGGGATAAAATATTCCAAGGCTTTCAGAGGTTTCAATGCTATAGGCTGTTGAAGGGTCATAGTTTGACTAGCACGAGCTTTAGGAATGTGAAGCTCCGAGCGCAAAACTGAAATAAAGAGGCCCTATCTCCCTCTTTGTTTTTAATATATGAAGAAAAATAGTGATCTTGTCACGGTCATCTAAGTCGCTTGGTGGTTTCTGATATATTCACAGTATGGAGGTTTTACAATAGCATGATCCGCGTCGCAAATGCCTGCTAATCTTGCAAGTTTTGTGGGAGGTCCATGATATCAGTGGCCCGCTCGCCGGGCCTTATGCTGGCTCCCCGGAGTAGCTGGGCCCCTCTTATATTTTCCAGAAAAGCATTGAACTGCGAGGCACTTATTTTTTTTTTCTTTTGTAACGAACAGCTGCCACTAGCAAGGTTGCGAAAGTCAGTTGGTTTGTTCAATAGAACTGCTGAAACCCAACTATGTTTGGCACTGTCCGTTGAGTACTGCCCATATTTTCTGAACCACCTTCTCATCGTGGGTGTTCCTCTTTTCTAGTCTATGACATGCTCAGTTTTCTTACCAGGGAAGTATCTTGTATGAATGGGCCATTGGAGGGTCATGACAGGGATATTAAATTAGAAGATTCTTGATGCGAAATCTGAATTGGTAATTTATATACATGCCTAGAAAGAACAACTGCGGCTCGAAATCTTTCTTTTGCACAAAAACCGCCGGTCGAGAGTTGCGTGTTCAGTGTTGCTTTCACTCGTTTCCATGATGACATTGTTGAGCATGTAATATGCTCGAGGTACTAGGCAATCGGAGGCACATGTTCACAAGTGGAAATACATATTTGGGTACATAGAACATACTTTATTTTAGTTAACAGGCAGGCGAGCTGATTAAGGATAGATGTGGTAACCCTGGAGCGTGGGGACACAAAGGGACGGACAGACAAGAAGCTCCGGAGCTTCGTGTCTTTCCATTCCTTTTTGTCCCCCACTCCAGGATCTATATTTTTAGAACCACTGAAATTCAAGGAACACACTGTTGCAAGCAAACTTTAAGTGCATAGTTGTGGAAAGTCACACTAGGTCTGTTCGATTTGCCTGGACCGGCTCATCTAGTTCACATAGTGCAAGAACTGATGCATTTGATTCAACCGGAAATTACACAAAAGCCGAACTGGCCCGTTCAATTAGCCTCAGTTCCACAGAATCTTGCACTGGCCCAAAGTCAGTTCAGCGTTCATGCAGTAACAGACGGCAACTTTTTGGTCTTTCGGAAGTTGATTACAGCGTCGTTTGTAACACTGCAACTTAACTTCGTGCAGCCGCAACCCAACTCGCGCACTGCTGCTGCACTCCTCCAAACTCGGTCTCGACTGGTTCAGAACTTTCTGGCCAAAAGGTACGTACCTAGTGATTTATAAGCAGACTGCATAATCGCAAGAAGTCGCTTTTGGAGACTATACGGTATCGCAAGATATTAACAAAGCATAAATTGTAGTGGAAATTGCTTTGCTTATAATTGCAGGAAGTAAAATATTTAATTTTCCAAGAAACTATACTCCGCGACAACTTTTCTTGGCAATGCAGTGGAAGGCACGTCCCGCGTCCCCTCTCCCATTTTGACTGTACGCAGGCTCTCCTCCTCTCCCCCGAAATGGGGGAGAAGGAAAGCCTGCATACACTAGAAATGAGAGAGGGGACGCGTGACGTACCTTCCACTGCATTGCCAAGAAAAGTTGTCGCGGAGTATAGAAATACATGACAGCGATGCATGACTTGTATTCTTTTCCCTTGCAGACGCCTTCAACATGTACATCCAGATGCATCCTAGCGAGGCCTCTCCAGGGAAGAGGACAGCTCGGGTGAACAATTAGGTACCGGAGCTGTTGCAGGATATTAACAAGAAGCTTGACTTTTAAGCTTGCTTAGAGGTTGAGCTTGTTGTTTTATGTTCTCACTATGCCAATTTGGCTTCACTAAATACACATATAGCCTGAAATGACCAGGCTCATGCTCTTTCTTTGCATGACAAATGCATGTAAATTGTTGAACCTGCATAGATACATACGTCCGTGTGCAAACGTTTAACACCATGTTGATTCCTATTACTGCTTCCAAATGGGTAAACCCATAAAGATGTAGGTTCCTCTATCTGAACAGGTGAACCTGTAGAACTATTGGTTCCTATATCTAAACGGGTTAACCTGTACAATTACATGTTCCTGTAACTGAATGGGTCAACCAATAATGGTAAGTGTTCCAATTAGCATACGGGTTGTTTCAGTAGGAAACCGATTGCGCAGTCAAAAGTATTTTGCATTTCTTTTGACCATGACTGCATATGGTACTTTTGCATCAAATTTGAGAATGATGCAAGCAACAGTTGACTTCTCATGCCAGCAGCAGACACCATACTGTACTGTACATTATAGAGAAAATGTTTGAAACCTTTACAAACGCTAATTTTGAAAGAGCACTGCTATCAGGCATTGCCCCCAAATGCCTGTTTTCTGGCAGAACAGCAAAAGTTATATCCTTTTGATATTCTAAGCTGTGTAAGGAGCCATATCTAGAAAATAGTAAATTAGTTCTAGTGAGTTTCGCTTATGTTATGGGATGGAATTTTAGTATTGTAAACCAGGTTTTGTGGTAGCTAAATAACTAGTGATTCTGTATTCATTTGCTTTCTCTTAAAGAAACATACTGGAAAGCGAAGAGGAAGGCCACCGATGGGCTGGAGAACTCCTGCCTGGAGAGTACAGATGGTGGGGAGCCCGATAATGGAGTTATGTTGAACATAGTAACTTGACATTTTTCAACAGGAGAAACAGTTGTCATTATCGAGCTTAATTTTATTTTCATAGTGTGCCTGCTCTAGCCACTAGCAAAGACAGCAGCCAGGCGTCGGCTGGTACAGCTGTGAGGCTCTCCATGCCCGCTCCACGTGAGCTAGTCTACAGTAAAGCAATATGAATTTCATATTTTTAACCTTGGAGACACTGACAAGGTATTTACACTTGCCGTTGATTTTGCAGCCACAGGCCTGATAGGTGCCTACGCACGGGGTAAGAAAAGTGGCCTTGCTTATATTTCTACTGCAGGATAAATGCACGTGATCGTCATTTCATGGGACGTTGAAGAAAAAGAAGTTAATTTTCATGAATCTATTGAAAAGGCGTAGAAAGAAAAGAAGTGCAAATATAAATTGAGTTGTGAGTCAGTGCTGTGCGAGTGTTTTGTCTGCTGCGATTGTGTCACTATGTGCGATTGTTTTTGTGTAGTGACTTGCGTTTGTGTGTAAGTCCCTACTTGCACTGCCACTTTGAGACATGAATAACCAACTTGTCGAAGCCGCCCGTTTGGGTTCAGGACTTTAGCATTGCATTGCATTGTTCTGAATCAGTGGATAAAAATTGTCAAAGATTTTAGAAAGGAAAAGGGCAATCCGGCTAAGCCAGAATTAACGTTTCTACTTGAATGTAATGAGAGTTTCTTTTCAAAATTTCCCCCACCTAATTTGGGGGTTTGCATTATATTCGAAACGAGTCAAAATCTGCCTAGGCAGTGTCACAGAAGAGGCTCTTTAAAATGGCTACGACAAATCTTACGATCGTTCAATCTTGTGCTGGCAACATATACAGTAAAATACCACTTGAACGAACATCATTTAAACAAACTATTCAGTTTTACTAACTTTTTTAAATCCCCCACCGAAGCGCCATTGAACCCAATGCAAACGCCCTTCAGTTTAACGAAATTCAGCGCAATGCGCATTTCAGTTCTACGAACCTATTCCGCGGCACCATCCTATATCTTCCGGGTCATATTGATCACTCCAAGAAGTACAACCCGCACTTTTTGTTGCATATTTTCACGTTGAGAAGCGCGCGACATATATTTTGCTGCATTTTAGCTTTGAACTGGATTGGCTATCTTAGATAAGCTCGTAGCCAGCCGAAGCCATAGCTGGCTTTGCGTGTTTAGCTGGCTTCACAGCCATAGCCATAGCCGCAGCTTCAGCCACCAAGAAAAGGCGATCGCGTGCTGGTTTATCGTGAGCGCCAAGCGAAAGCGCCTGTCTCTAGACGAAAAACGGGATATTTTGCGAAGGCTGGACTCCGGGCAGCATCAAGTCAACGTTGCGAAAGCATTTGGGATCCCGGCATCGTCATTGTCTACGATTAAGAGCCAACGTTTCAGTTTCTCCAAGCACTCATGTGCTTGGAGAAACTGAAACGTTGTGCTTGGAGAAACTGAAGGCCTTTGCTGCCCAGCAAGACTGCTGTGCCGGAGAAGGTTCATGAGAGCTTGGATACAGTGATTCAATTCACGACCAGCGCAGTCCTAAACGCACAAGTGCAGCAAAATATTACTGCATTCTACACAAAGTGCTAAGTGGCGGAAATACACTTGCAAATGAGCAGAGTGACAGATAAATGGGTTGAAATATCATTTGAACACTCGATTTTTCCTTTAGTTTGTGATAACAAGCTACAACATACTTATTTCAGTTGAGTGAACTTTCACTTGCCTGGCTGGTGACGGCAGAGCCGACATGCCAGGGCACTGTGCAGACTTTGGAACGTATACGCTGCTCAAGACCACTACTGACCACTTCTGTCAAACCAGAGTTAGAGGATAGTTTCATCCCTCTAAAATTGACTTACCATTGAGAGCAATTGTCTACATCGCATAATTACGTGCGTGTCACATTATTAAAGAAGACCATCGTCGTCAAAATAGCGAAATTATGCTATTCTTTGCTTTTTTTTTCTTTTAGGGTTGCAAAAAGAGCAAGTGCTCGCTTGCAAAAAAAAAAAGAAAGTGCTCGGTAACCCGGCAAATCGGTCGCTGTGGAACGTTTGTGCGATGCCCAGTCTTATCAGTGGGGCCTTCCAGCTTCGCCTGCAACACATGCCCCCGTTTTCATGCCTGGAGGAATGTCATCACAATGGAAGCAAACTCCTGTGTACGAGTTTACAGGTAGTCACTTTTTTTTTTAATGAAGACCTATTGTTGAGATTTATTTAGATGCTAATAGTATATTTAAATAGAGCATTGCAGTATTTCTCACCAATAAATTGTGTGACAAATAAATCCAATAAAAAATAGACAAGGTTTATCCTTTCTTTCTTATTTGAGGCGAAAGTGGATAACAAAGAATATTAGCCAACATTGATTCCAAAACCTACTCAACGTGAATCATTCTGTTACAGGCACATCCGAATCCGCGGCTAAAGTGAAGGATTTCACATTCGACCTCATCAGGAAGTGTGAGTCGATTGGCCTCACCACTGATGCCATCATCGCGGATATGGGCCCAGGGCCTTTGGAGGCAATGTGGCATTACTGCCACTAAGCTTGCCAAGACCTCAGTCTCCTCCAGATGTTTATGTGCCAGGGGGTCTCACCGACAGCTGTACTTACTAGCAGATGCACCGCACATCCTCAAAAATCTCTGAGGTCATCTTGTGCGAGGACAGCATGTAGTCATACCGGACGAGATTGTACAGAAGCACAGCCTTCCATCAAGCGAGGTAAATTTGCAATCTTATCAACCAGCGTCAGTCACCACTTGTGCTCAAAAAATCATCTGACAGTATAAGTTGTAGGTACATATCACTCCTTCTCTCCCCTTGCTTACGTGAACATTTTGCTATGCAGGTGTCGATCAACTATGTCCGAGAGGTGGCCCAAAGAGATAGAAAAAGTGAGTTGAAACTGGCACCCCACCTAAAGGACAGGCACCTTGACCCCAGCCATTATGAAAAGATGACTGTTGCCTCGGCCCTGGCTGTGATAAAACACAGCACAGGTTCGGCAATATGGACGCTCGAGAAGGAGGGTCAGATGTCTTCTGCAGCCATAAAGACAGCGTGGTTTTTGGAAACCGTTATTAAGTGGTCCCACCAGTTATCATGGCGCAAGATGAGCCTGGCAATGAGCGAGATTGACGCTGGGAAACATGACGACGCCGTGGAGTTCCTGGCTGAAGTGCTGGACCTCTTCAAATGACTCACAATCCAAGGATCAGGCAAGAAGCCAGCGTGGAAACCCGTACAAATGGGTGCCCACATCACAACTTAGGCTCTCCCCATACAAGACCTGTACTTAAAAGAGAACGATTTCAGGTACTTGTACCTTAGTCGGCTCTCTCAACATGCACTTGAGAACCTGTTCAGTGTCATTGGGCAAAAAAATCTCGTCCTGCAACCTGTGTAGTTTAAAACTGCTTTGCATACAATGGCACACTGGGAACTATGAGATGGACAACTCTCAGTATCTATGACATGCGTAACGGCACGCCTATGGCCAACGTAATGGCTGCCGATCATGCTTCAAAGTGTATGCAGTGGAAGTACACAAATTTTATTCCCACATTGCCTGTGCTTGGCGACTCTCAGATTAATAAAATGCACCAGCACTTTCACCCACGTTGGAAGGACGCCCCGGCATTCCATTTCAGACTGGGGATTGAATATCGGGCGTCGGCCACCTTATGAACCTTGTGCCTTAAACTGTGACAACACTCGTGCTGCACGTGGGTGGCAATGACTTCACCACCATCGGAACGGCAACATTTAACAAGTACCGAGATCTGCTCCACAACATCTCTAGGGTGCACCCTGAGATTGCGTCGGTAGTCACCACCCTCGTCCTACCGCGATTTCTGAATCGCTGTCGTGGAAAATGCGGCTTGGACGCCATGCGCCGCGTCAACCAGCAGGCCTGGCGGTTCAACGAGCGTCTCTGTGAGCACTGCCATCGTGTTGCGGGTGCGTTCTACATCGATCATGCTTTCCACCACCTCCCGTTCACCCGGGTCCTGGCAGCTGAAAGACAGCATCCAAGTTTCTGCAGAGCGGCTTTGCTTGCTGGAAACCTCCACCAGTGTCTTTTGGTTTATTTGGTGGCGATCAACAAATGCAGAAGATATAGCTAAATTTGAATTTAGCTTGCCTAACACTGTCGTTAATGTGATTGCAGTGCAAGGGCTTCCTGGTCCAGTGGAAGGGACTACCTAAACAGCAATGCACCTTGGAGCCACAGCGGTATCTGAACGCACAGTGCCTGGCGGAGTTCTTCAACCCAACTAATGGCGAATTCCACTGAGCATTTTGGAGCGCGCCGGGATCAGTTGACATGATCCGGAATGGAGCACATGATCCGAACGGGGTCGCGCCCTCTACGGATCCCCAGTGGAATATGACCACTGCTCCGGGATCGGCGGATGCCTTCCTGTCATTCACCTGCCCGGGAATCCCCTTTCTGCGGCCGCCGCGGTCGTTTCGAAGACGTCTTCGGAATCGCGGCGCTAACACGTGTTCGACGCACGAGCGGCAGGTTTATGATTGGGGTTTAATGGCGCAAGAGCGACTACGGCCATATTGCGCCAAGAAAGTTAATTTAAGGAGCCTTGCATTTACATCTAACTTTACTTATTTATATCAAGTGCAAAAGGCCAATTGCATGTAGGAAACTTAAAATGCGAGCAAATGGTACCAAAGGTCTATCACCAAGCAAAAAATAAGGATGAAATGGAAGGTGGTTTCTGAAAAGTTCTGGAAAATATCTTCGACGTTGATGATCCAAAAATCTACAATTCCACAGGATGTGAAGGACAGTTAAGATTTTCCCACACTTTTCACAGAGCTTTACATCTTCACCGCAGAGCAAGTGCAGGTGAGTCAATCGAGAATGACCAATTCTCAAGCGGCATAAAAGAACTTCCGAACGGCGGTCCTTATGGGAGGAACTCTCCCACACTTTTAAGTTGGGCTTAATAATGTGAAGTTTGTTATCTATCTGTGTGTCCCAATCTTGTTGCCATAACTTAATAATTGACTTGTTTAAGGCTGGCTTGAGGTCTTGGTGCGGCAGGCCAAAAGACGTTTCCGTGTAATTTTTTGCAGAAAGTGCAAGATGGTCTGCATTCTCGTTACCGGGAATGCCCACATGACTGGGCACCCAGCAGAAGTTTATAAATTGTCCTAGATGGAAAGCTTTGTTTATGTGAAAACGAACCTGTTGCACAAGAGCGTTCTTGCTGTCTGCTAAAGATGAAATAGCTAAGAGAACACTTTGGGAATCAACAAACAGAACTGCTTTGTTAATGTTATTTTCTAGAATATATTCAATAGCCATCAGGATACCATACAGTTCAGCAGTAAAGATAGTTGCTAGAGGGTTGAGTTGCCTCACTTCACTGAAAGCGAGAGAATAAACTGCACAGCCTACGCAATTCAATGTTTTCGAGCCATCAGTGTAAAAGTGGAGATAGTCACTATATTTCTTCTCTAGCTCTGCGAACTCCCGCAAGAGAACAAGACGAGGAACAACCTTTTTGCTGTACTTCGAAAGTGACCAATCACAAGAGATTGGCACCAAATCCCAAGGAGCAACCCTATAGGCCTGTCTCAACAAAGGAGGCTCATCAAAACAAAGGTGCAGCGACCTTGCCATGCTCTCAGCCCGAAGGCTCAAGGGCCGAACAATACTGGGGTTATTCTCAGAAAGGCGCAATGATGCAGAGGTCTGCAGAGCAGAGAATGCAGGGTGGTGTGGATCACTATAAACTTTGTAGGCATAGCAGAGACTAAGATATTGTCTGCGTCGCTCAAGGGACATCTGATGTGTTTCAGCATACAGACTCGGCACGGGCGACGTGCGAAAAGCACCTGTGGCTAGACGCAGGCCAAGGTGATGGATTGGGTCTAACATCTTCAAAGCAGATGGTCGTGCCGACGCATATACCGGTGCACCATAATCCAACCGGGACCGCACTAGAGAGTTATAAATTCGCAGCAGACATCGTCTGTCAGACCCCCAAGTTGAGTGCGACAGCACTTTAAGAATATTGGAAGATCGTAGGCATTTTCGTTTTAGTTCTTTCAAATGGGGTACGAATGTGAGCTTCTTGTCGAATATCACGCCTAGAAACTTGTGCGCCTCCTTAACAGTAATGGTAACGTTATTCAGATGCAACGTAGGATCCGGTGACAACCCTCGACGCAGCGAAAAAAGAACACATACGGTTTTGTCGGGGGAGAAGCGAAACCCACGAGCGGCAGGAATGGCTCAGGAGCTTCTAGCAAAAATTGCCGGAATGCCGGAAGCTGCTCGAGCAACTTGACGACAAACTTTCGTCAAGCAGCAGCATTAGTAAGGCGGGCGGGTACACGCAGCACCTCTCGAGCGGCCATTACGAATTCTTCTGAGGCGAGATCAGGCGAGATGCCCCGCGAGAAAGGAAGCCACGTGTGTGCGCTGAGGGCTGGCCCGGCTGGCTTCCGGTTTAATCCGCCGAAATCGGCGGAGCGACTTTTCTCGAATCCAGATCGAGATCTGGACCGGGAGCTAATCCAAAACGACCAGTAGAACACGTCCGTCTCGATCCCGATCGCCCAGTGAAATAGGATGACTTCAGGAAAGTCGATCCCGGCGCACTCCAAAACGACCAGTGGAATTCGCCATGAGCTAGCGCAGAGCCACTTGGATGCAGTCACAGACAAGCTCCTCTATGAACTACAAAAGCTCTCCAACCCAAAGAAATGCGACGGACTTGTAAGAGTTGAGTTTAAGCTTGATGCTCGGTGGGTCTTTCACGAGGGGGGCACTAAAATTGATGGCGGTTGGTTACTCCGCGAAGAATGCGATTTTCAACGTCTGAACTTGCCAGCTGGGTGGTTTGATTGGGAGAATAAGTTGGGCGACTCTGTTGCGATCCAGTTTCCTTTTAGGGTGAAGGGCGTTGTTCGGCGTCAGAGGGCTTCGAGATTTTTCATGAACAAGTTCCCGCAGGAATGCTTTTAAATTTTTGTGTAGCAAGGGGAGTCAGTTTGTAGTGGGAAATGGAAAGGGACGATGTTGTCTGTTTGACATCAGAGTCAAGTCTCCTCCAAGTAACACTGAACAACCGGATGGTAAGAAAAGTGAACCATGAAAAAGAATTCTCGAACAATCTGTACGTGAAAGCAATAGAGAGATGTGTTTCAAAACTTGCAAACCCAATAACTGAGAACGATGCATTAAAACAGAGGTTACATTCACTATGCACATCAGTTGAGAGTCAATTCAAGCGAAAAAAATGGCGCAATAGGCCAACATTTTTACAAGACCGCAGCATAACTGTTGACCTCGGCACTAGTCTTTGTAGAGAAACATGTGATAGCAGCCCCTCTCAAGATGTTGTGGCATCTGAAGCGATAATCCACATGTTGCACAGAAGGCTAGACGAAGAAACTGCTGAGACTAACGAGCTTAAGGATGAGGTTTCCGGGTTAAAGAGCACCGTAGAGCAGCTGGAAGCTCGAAATCACCTTTTCTCTCGAGATGAAAACTTGTCCTTCCCCCTTATGTCACGTAGAAGTCCATTGAATAAGGGCAAAAGGATCGGAGAGGGTAGCAGGAAAACAGACCAGCGAAAACTTAAGGTAGTCGCCGAGGTCATTGCAACATCACTGGACGATTCCCTGAGCTTTGGCCTAAGCACAAAAGTTTTCTGTAGAAGACTTGAGAGGACTTCTACACAGAATATCCTATAATGACTCGGAACATGCTCTCGTGTTCAGAGTTGCAAAAGGAAACCGAAAGGTTGCTTTTCGCAACGATGAAAGGAAACCTTTCAGGGTTGCAGAATCACGTCATACGAGGATTTATGCAAAGGAGACAAGAAGATGGTCCATGTTGTCCGTGACATTGCGATGCTTCTGGATCTTCAAAGGTGAAGTAAAACAATTTGTCAAGCACTTTCGCGTAGCTTGAAGGGCTTGCCATCCGTAGCTGTTATAAAAAGCTATCGGCGGAGTATAGATGAGCGACTCTAAATAACAAAAACACCAGGGGCAGCTCATGGTTTTGTTTAAGATATTGGATATGTCAATCAAGAAATTGCGAATGGAAGACACATGACCATCCGCAAGCTCAGTGCTTGGCCACTGATACTAAAAATTTCAGGTAATGGCAGCCGGATTAGTAGAAAAACGTCTTGGACGACACTGTGCTTTGTTGTGATAGGACCGGGGAAGCAGCTGCAAGCTCACAAGCTTCACGGCCTTCTGGCACTCGTAGAAATATCGGAAAACTACTTTTCCGTGAGGGAATCATTCCAGCACCTCGTTTTGGAAATCAACTCTGCGATTGATAGCCAAAACATCCCTGTTGCGGGAATTAATTTTCAGATAACAGTACGCCTCGGATCGGACTTGAAATTTCTTCTTGTGTTGATAAGCTTGCAATCTGCTTCCTCAAAATTTCCGTGCCCCTTCCGCCATGCAGATTCCAAAGATGACACTTTTTCAGACTGAGCCAGCTCAAACTATACCAGACGTACTCCACATGCGTCAGCGAATTCTTGACTGCCTTCTTGACTGCCTATTGATTCAAATGGAGGTCTTTGATTGTGAGGCAACCACACCAGACATAGCAGATGTCATAGAGCTCATCCTTGAGAAGCTGTAGCACGAAGAATTTGTTCTGGTTGGCCTGCACGCTCGTCCGGCCCAGCGTAGCGTCATACACATCACAGCCCTCATTGTAGACGACTGCCTCGCCCTGAAGTTGCATGCACAGGGGATACACAGCTGAAATGGCAAGGCGTGGCCCACCGATTTTAAACTAAGTGTAGCTAATAGGTACCAAACAGGTAGTCGAAGTTCCACCTGGACATATGATGCATGCTTCGGGATCATCCGAGTCGTCAGAACTTATGACAAAGGGATTCAGTTTTGGCTTTTTCGAAAAACAATGAAACCTTGGTGTTCCTTGCGTTCCGTTCCTTGGCCATTTCTCTTGTCTTAGCCATATGCAATGTGGAAAAGATTGGTAGTGAGATATAAGTGTCGAAGGAGCTGTTACAAAGTGAGGTTGGCGGGGCTTCTGGCGTTAACGATTTTCATCAGAAGAATACCTACCCGCCCCTTGACAATCGCTGCATTAAAATGAGCTTGCTAAGAGGACAGGTCTAGGAGATATGTTGCGATTTAAGACTGTTTCAAAATGTCATTAGAATAAAACCAACATACCGCTGCCGTTCTCTAGCGCAAGCTGGCACGAGCTTAGAGCGCCAGCTCGCAGAAACTATGAACGGGATATTGACATGAGCTCTTGATATTTCTGTGAAACATTTGATGAAGGTTGAAAAGGTGCCTTGTACAGTGAAACCCCAATTACTTCCCATTAAAACCCTTACGCTGGCCTACGGGTGTCGTTTATGTGGTATTAAATGTTTGACATCACCATCAACGACCCTCTATATAAGGCAGTGAGAATATAAATAAATAATGTGCAAGCAGAAGTCACTGTTGGCTGTATATTTGCCTATCCATTTTTTTATGTTTTCATTGTAGAGGCAAGAGGAAAACTTGGACATTTTTTTCAAGTGATTGATTACATTGATTTTAAGAACGAAAGCTTGCCTCTTTCACACTTCTCGCTTGTTTCCATATCATCAGTCCACGTGTTGAAGTGTTCGAACTCATCGGAGTCGGATGTCAGGGAGTACCTGAGGCCTAAATGGTAACAGGAAAGAAAAAAAAGTTTTTTTTTAAACAGCCTAATTGGGACAAGCATGTCACAAAAAAAAAGGTTCCGCGAAAAAAATGATTTTTTTTATCAATATTTACGCCACAGGACGTAATTTAGTAGTCAGAACCTCTCCACATTTGAAACTCCCGCTCTTTCGACCCCCGCGGAAGAGGAGTACGCCCCGCCCCTCACTCTCCTTGCGTTGCGGAGTTGAACTGGTTGAACGACACAGCGTCTCGACTTCCGGCAAGATTTGGCAACTACGCCAGGCCGCGGTTGCCGCGGTATTGTTTTGGTTTGACGCGGTTTGTGAGCACATGTAGCGAAGACGTGACCGGAGAAGTGCCTCTGTGATGTTCCCGGAAGGCGGAAAGTATCGTTCGTAATCGTTGCGCGTGCTTTGAAAGCGAAGGGAGTCACAGAATCCACGAGTGCGCAACCACAAGCCAAGGTTCACGACAGCGCTGCGTTGGTTTCGGCGATCTCGTTCTGTTTGGTGCAACACGGCGATGCGACAGAGCTGAAACGTTCGTCGGCGCTATGTGTGTTATGCGGGGTTGACGTACAACGAGTCAAGTCCCGTCGTCGTCAGCTGATCCAGTAAAACTGGCCCGGGAGGACGCAGCGAGCGTTTTTAAAAGTAAATCTTCCTTCGTTCTGTTTCAAAATGTGGAAGATTCCGGACGCATACCGTGAGTAAAAAGCTGCGGGCGTTTTTAAATAAATTACGTCGTTTTAATTGAATCCTAAATCTGCCGTTTTTATGCTTCGTGTTGTTGGACTGCGTTTGCACAGCGACGTGTTGCGCTCGTCGTGCGGTGTGAATAAATTTGGGCAAGATTTCGTACCTGTCTACATATGCATGAACTAAGACCACTTTTTACGTAGTGAACATGGTGCTTTTTTTATTTTGTGCGTCTAGTTGTGGACGTTAGGTGCGCCCGGTGCGAATCTCGATGGCCTCCGGAGCGATATGACAAGAACGTAACTGGACACGTTTGTCGCTGCGCGAACGCCCGATTGCCTCCAGCCAAGTAGCATTCCTTTCGGGGCGACATGGCTGCTGGAAGGCTCACTGTCGGGATCACGCATCTGACATCTCCGAAAAGTCAGCATTTGCACGCGCAAACAAGCAAAACAAACACAAAAAAACACGCTAAGCAAGCAAGAGGAAAACGAAAGAACCGCGCTATAAAAGCCAAAACCTCCCGTCGCTTCCTATCACTAACACCTGCGACAGCTGCTAAACACACACTACTTCACTTCAAGAAGTCTCACTCAAGCACCTAGGTCAGCACGAAACACTGATCACTTCGCCGAAACGATTAGTCGAGGTAGGCAAGACAGGCGAAAGCAGAGACTTCGGCGGCCATGAAAGAATCGCGAAGCTTTTGTTTGTTATGGTATGAATCCAAACGGAAGTGCCCGTCTTGTAAACCTTTTGTAAAGAGTAACAACTCTCATCACATGGGTTATTATTTAAACGCAAAAATATGCCGCTCAAAAGGAAATTGCAACAGATAACAAAGGTTTAACAACCAAGATCTAAGCTGTCAATCAAACTCTTAGCCAATGAAAGCCGATTGGGATTAACGTCACGGAATC
Organism: Ixodes scapularis; assembly: GCF_016920785.2. NCBI lineage: Eukaryota > Metazoa > Arthropoda > Arachnida > Ixodida > Ixodidae > Ixodes > Ixodes scapularis. Next base: position 181,076 of record NW_024609909.1, read on the forward strand.
CCAACTTCGTGGCGCGCGATTTAAAACGGGCGAAATAGCCGCAAGCTAAAATCAGTCTCACGCAATAAATATTGCTGTAAATTTTTTTTTCTCGCGGAAAAATTGTTTTTTGACCTGCTTGTCCCAATTAGGCTGTTTAAAAAAATCTTTTTTTCTTCGCAGTTACCCTTTAAGTGCAATAATGCTGCAACGGCAACAAAGAATGGAGGTGGCTGAACAAGCATTCATTCTTCAGTGTTTTTGCACTGCTATTCCATAATTGTGCAGTGGAATACACTGAATAAAATCAAGGTTGCAATTGTGAATCTGTGAGATGTGGCGATTGTAGCACTCGGGTAGGGGTCTCTTGTTTGCACTAATAAGTGAACATTTAGTGCATTAGCTGATGATCAAAGTTTTGAACCTGGGAAGTGACAAGCACTATTTTAAGAGCATATATCAAATTCATTTTTTACTATTAAAGTGCATTGTTAATGCTTTTGCTACTGTGCGTGCAAGTGACTTGAACAATAAACAATAAGTAGAAATATTAACCCTTTAACCCGCAGATCAACAATATTGTAGACCTAAGTAAAAAGCTAGGCCTCTAAAATAAGACGGAATCTAAATACAAACACACATTGCTAAATTTAGCTTTTTTGAGACACATGTTCTTCATTATGGTTGATAAAACTATTAATAGACGCCGCAAGCTGCTGCTTTAGTGGTCAAAAGCGCGCGTTTTGTCATTCTCTGGCGTTCTGCGTGGTGGCCGCATTCTCGCCGTTGTGGAAAACGTTTATCTCAGGTAAGCGAATTCATATTTTACAACTTCGTAAAAGCATGCATCAGGAACACCGTATAGAAATATTGTCACGTTTAGGTGCGTGAAACGCTCCCAGGCGGTCCGCGATCATAGTCAACAAAATTGTAGAGCTGCCAGTTCACGGCAAAGAAGCCCACCTCATGCTGGTATAGCGAAAGTGTTGCACACAAGCCCCAATGGCTTTGGTATTAGAGGTATTTATCCGCAATAGCTCTCGTATTAAAATTAAATTGGTGTGTAATATCTAGGCTTACATTTCATGTTCTAAGCACAACAAGAAAAATACAAAGCACTGTGTAAGTGATTCTTTCGTGTGTTCGTGTGTGTCTGCGCTTGCGACTTTAGGGTATCTGTTTCTCGAGTGCGCTGTTGGTTTATGTCCTAGTTCCCGCGTTGTTTCTTAGAGATGATTTTGTGCAGCACGCAATGTCTGTTTAGAAATAAGACTGTTTATTGATCTGGATGCAGTTCAGGAGTAATTTTCATTTTGTAGCCATGGACAAGACTACGTTCTACGGGAAACCCAGAGCGGAGTGAGGTGTAGCCCTTGTTCCGCTGCACCCGAGTGACTCGGAGCTTGACTCAAGCGATGACGACGTACCTCGTGAAACAGAAGGTGTAAACAAAAGGTGCGGACGCACCAGAAAAGTCAGCAAGCAAAGACGAATGCGCGACCACAACTTTTGCTTCGAGTGCGGGAACCGGTTCATCGCGTCGTAAATGCTCGCTCACAGCTGCCAGCACCTGCCCTCCACAAAAGAAAAAGAGCCGTAGGCACGCGCTCGTTCCCCGTTCCCGTTCCTGACGACGATGAAGATGAGGGACCACAGAGGCCGAGTAAGGGTCGTGCCAAATCAATGGAATGGAAAGAGCTGACATCCCCAACCTGCAAGTTCCAAAAAAGGTCCACGAGGTCCGAACTGAAAAAGTCTGGACCGAAAAGGTCTACAAAATGTCCACAGTTCAGAGAAGGTCCACAGGAGAGTATGCCCTTGGTTCTCCGGCCAGAAACCAGGCCAGAGGCCGGCGTGCTCTCTGCCACAATGTTCGTCTGGCTACAAGCAGACTTGTACGTAATTCGTTACAAGTAACGAAATTACTTGTAATCCCTTACATTTATGAGTAATTTAGTAACGGAATAATTACATATTTTCTAGAGTAATTTTAAAGTAATTCCCTTACATTTTTTACGTAACGGATTCCTTGTAATCCGTTACATTTTTTTAGAAACCCCCCCCCCCCCCCCTTTCTAAATATTTTTTTTTTCTTTTATTTTGGTAAAGTTGAGGCGCAGTGACACTGTCACGCGAATTGACCTGCTCAGAGGGAGGCTTGGCACTCTTCAGTTCCGCAAAGCCTCTTTTTGCAACACCAAGCCCCTGAATCCATTTTTTCGACCCTAAGAACAATGTAAAAAAATCCAAATAAACATTTCTACAATAAAAAAAAGGGGAGGGGGGGAGCAAGTTATATCCGCTTTTTTTAGTCCCTTTGTTTTTTTTTTTGCGATCCAAGGTGGGGAGAGGAGGACACCAAGTTATTGTGTGCCTCTTCGAGAAGCTCGAGGAGGTAAGTGCACAGACAATAACTAACAATGTCCTTCTCGGTTATAGTGAATACGACCATTTTCATAATGCCACAACACGAGACAACGCTCCGTCTACCCTAAAATCCGCTAAAAGAGATGTGATAATATGTGAAGGTGTTAGTGTCACAAGCGTCCTCGTTCGTTGCTGCACACTTATCATCTTCTCTTAGAAAACAAGATGTATTTTTTTTTTCTGTTTCTTTCACCTTATTCGACCCTGTTTTAAAAGCTACTTACTTTTTTGTAGTCCAACTTCTAGGGTTGGCCCACTTTATTTGTGAATTCCAGCTCTACTTCGTTTCAGCTTCCGTCCGAGCGCAGCCAAAGGCTGAGGGACGGTTTGCCACTTTGAGAAGAGCATTCCTACGCACCACAAAGTAGTCCGCAAAAGTATTTTTTTGAAAGAACTGTTTTGTGCGTAAACATTGCACGATATTCCAGATGTGTACTGCGAAGAATGATTTGCAACTAAAGGAATTAAATATCGGAAGTTTGTTCTTAATATTATATGTAAATGCATGTGGTTTGGTGAAAACACGTACATCCGCGGGCAACACGGCTGCAGCGCTCGGTTTCTCCGAGTGATTTCGTTCCCGTAATGGTCGAATCATGTGCTTCGCTGCTTTCCACACCGAGTCGCTTCAAAACGTCTTTTCGCAAAGGAACGTTTGGGCGTCAGGCGCGAGAGGTCGTGATGGAATGTACTTTCAAATTCGGCAGGACACTCCGGCCGCGTCGTACCGCGAACGCGTTGTAAACAAGAAAAGCGTCCGTCCCACTACAATTCACTGATACACGGCGAAATCAGGGCACCCCTTTACCTGACGATCACATTGAACGCCGAGAAGCTGGTGGAAAGGACCGCGCCTCGAGCCCCGATATATCGAGACAATACAAGGAAACATTAACGGCCGGGTCATCGGGCACCTTGCAATGTGTACTTATATCTCGAAACTACATGCCGAAAAGGTGGAAAGCTCGGACACAGACGCCAGCGGCCAGCCTACGTACTGACATCCCGTCTGACTAAATTTCAGAACGTGAAAAGGCACTTTTTAAACCTGTAGCAGACGATACCGTTGATACACCCGTAGCAGACGAAATACTCGGCGAGCGCTGGCGGCGCGGACGACCAGCGGCGCAGCGGAGTGATACAAAAGTGCAGGCTTGATCGCGTGACCTACTGCCGGCGTGTGATTGGCTCCAGCCACACGTAGGTTTGGCTGCGCTCGGACGGAAGCTGAAACGAAGTATAGGTTATGTGCATATCAGTCACACTTTTTGTGAGTCAGCGTTTTTCTTCCTGTTTTTACCCCAGGAGGACACATCTTATCTCAAGCAGATATTTTCACAAATTAAACTTCTTGGTGTCTAACGTAGACTTGATATTCTGGGCTTGAGGAGAGAGTGAAACTCGTGAGTGTGTCCATAGCGGGGATAACTTAGTACTCTGCCCTTTGCTGCCTAGCTGTGACATCAGCGGACGTCTATCTAGAGAACACCGGAGTAAACTGCCGTCTGTTCGTGCTCCGTGCGTTTTTGAACGGCATCAAAAAAGGTGCGCACGGCAAACGTACGTTTACATTTCCTTGTTTTAATCGACGTTCTAATTAATTGTTGTTATGAGTGTACTCTTTTTTATTACTTATGTTTATATACTATAAACATTTTTTTTTTATTCACCAACGTCTCAACCGAGGCTCGACATGTTCAGAACCAAAGGAAGAAAAATATCGAGCGAAACCTTATTTATAATTGAATTATAAGCTTACTGTTACCGCTATGGTTTGCTATTGTCTGGCAATATAAGCCGGTATAGTAAGATGGACATAAATAAATTATTATTCTAGTTTTCGCTAGGTATATGATGAATTCTACTGCCTCGCGATTTCGACAATGGAGAATTTTTGTAGATCGGTCCGATGACTCTGAGAAGGATATTGGATACTCCGCCGCCGCCTTTTCGCATTCATCACATTGTTATTGGTGGTATCGGAGGTATCGGAGCGATCTACTTAAATTTTCGAATATCAGGCGCTGGCTACAACGACGAAGCTTTGCTCTATCTTCGAGGTAAATAGTACTTCTATTGCTTCGCTGCAGAAGCCCAATAGAGAGCATAAAACATTCGTGAGGAACAATAGGGCACTCCCATCCAGTGCCTCAGTTTAAAGGATGTTCAGCGTAGCAGTTTACATACTGAGTAAGAAATAACGCAAAATGTCTGACGAGACTTTCGAGAGTCAGCTGTTGCTCAAAATACTCAGGGTCATTAAATGATACAGGTTGCAACAATAAGAACTTGAATAACCGGCTCCCCTTCGTTTCTTAACTGAAGACAATATTGTTGAAAGTAACGCCACGAAAGTAACGGATTACTTTTTAGGGTAACGGTCACTTACTTTTATGGCAGAGTAATTGTAATGGTAATAAATTACAATTCAGCCTTGAGTAATTGTAAATGTAATTCGTTACTATTTTTCAGTAACGTGTACAAGTCTGGCTACAAGTGTGCCAAATGCAATGCGTTTTTGCGTCTGAAGGGCAGGTACAACTACTATGTCTATTTCCATCAGCCGTAAAATTGTTTCTGACTGCCACCGGGGGGCCCAGGTTTCAGGTTAACATCATTGCACTGCCGCTGACTTCGGCCCGTAACTTTACCGCGAACCGGCAGATCAACAAAATTGTCGACCTTTTCTATCTAGTTTAGTTTTTGAAGAAACAGTTTCATATTTATTCTGGAGTGTGTTAGCGTGTTGCGGAGAAGAAATAAAGGTACGAAAAAATTCTAATCTAACTGTTTCTTATCTTGCCAGTTAAAGGGTTAACACCAGAATAGAGGCACGCAGTGGACTGAAATATGGCTGATTGCCATAATCAACAATTCATTGTACTTTCTGGGATGTAAATTGTATGCAACATGCTGCATACTTTCGCTCAGCCAGCTATCAGGTTACCCTACTTATTTCAGACGCCCACGATCGGCCTACAAGCCCCTTCAGTGAGCCAGAGCTTATGCCAGCGGCTAGTTCAAGCACCAGTGCCATAGAAACGGCAGCTACAGGAGCAGCTCGGACTGATAGGCATCGTCGAGCTCGTGCCACCCAGCAACCTTCAGCCGCTGCTGGCATCAGCGCTGATGAAGCGAAGACCTCAAGGCACACCACTAGGCTGCCCAAAGGCAGGATGGCACTCCTAGAAAACACGCTAGCTAAGGAGAACGAGGTAAGGGACACTCTACTGCGAGAGGAACACACACTCTGCCCCTCTCCGATGAAAGAAGACCATGAGGACAGGTTGCGGAAGAGCGCGGCAGAACACAGCATGGAGATGGAGGTGAAGGGAGCAAAAAAGGAGCTCGGCATACATTTAAAGCTGGAGCAACTGAAGCAAGCCAAAAAATAAAGAGGCTGCTCACAAATAACACGGAACTTTAAAAGGTGGTCTCATTTCTTTTACGAAACTTGCAAGAGGAACGCTAGGGCTATATCACACGACTTGCTCGGATGAAGGTAACATCAATTATACTTAACAAATGGTGGAAGGACCACCACAAAATTTTACAGCACCATTTCTTAAAGGTGCACTAAAGAGGATTCTGCTATCGTCTGTTCTTGGTCATAACTGACTCTACGGGCCCTAAACCATCCTAAAAATTCTAAAATTATGATCACATGACGCCGATTTCTTTGTTAAAAACAACTTGAAAGGTCGGGACACTACTCTCTGAGTAGATCTTATGGCTCAGTCAAGGCTGACACCGATGCTGGGGTACTTTCCTGAGTTTGAAGATCAGCTCAGCAAGCAAATTCTTACGCCATGGAGCTCCACAACTATTAGTGAGCTATATCGCATATTTTTATCAACATATGTACAATAACTTTTTCAGGTCAGTAATGTTGTTTACCACACCACCACAGCTTATCACCCACAAACAAAAAGCCTAATTGAGCGGCTCAACCGAACGCACGTCAACATGATTTCAATGGATGCAAACACAAACCAGACAAACTTGGACAAAGTTTGTCTGGTTTGTATAACAGCTTACAGCACCAGTGTTCAAACCAGAACCATATTTTCTCCCTTTTTTTTTCCCCTGTTCGGAAGACAAGTTTCGTGCACCCTAGACACAGCCTTACCGTACTGGTCAGGCTTTGCAGAGAACCAGTCAATCTCAAATGTAGCCTCACATGCTGAGAAATATTTTGCATTATGCATAGTCTACAATGTTGACAACACAAATTTTTTGTGTAAAGAGTAAAATTGGAGTGCCATGTCAGAATGCTCAAAACGGCACACCCTGATAATCTGCTGTTCGAGCCCTAGCCAGAGTGCGCCGCTTAGCACGGATGTGCGTAATCATATATAACCTAGTCATAGATAAAATAGGTATATTTTAATTTTTATCTCAGTGCTTCTTATACAAATACAGATGTTTTGCAACACGATGGCACCGGCACAGCTCAGGCTGATGCTGTTGCTTTGCTGCAGTGATGATGCAGCTGGAACTTATGCGAGCTATGGCAGGAATGTAGGGAGCAGTGGTGGTTGGCAGTGATTTCACCAGGCAACCTAAAGGGCCAAATGGCACTCCTAGAGACGTCTCCATGAGAACAGATTAAAGGCTGGTCTTTCAGAGGAGGAGCATGCTCTCTTCTGAGCCTTCGCGTCTTCGCGGCCGATCCACGGCCGCGAAGACACGAAGCCGAACAAGCGAACTAAGCGAACGACTCTTGTACGTGCATCGAGCCAACAGTAGCCAAGGGAGTGCGACATTCACCGTCACATATAATTTATTTTACACAACGTCGCAAAAAAAAACAAAAAAACTTTGAATGCTGATGAAATTAGCACGTTTTTCTTTAGTTGGAATGAAAAGAAAAGTGAAAGCGAAGTTATGTGATGTGAAAGCTGTAGGCAACAATGCGGGATGTGGACGCGCGCCTTTTTCGAAAACTGGTAGCAGACGACAATTTACCGCGTCAATCATGTCTGATCCGGTGCGCGAGAGAGGCCTGCGAGTCAGTCAATTCCTTCTAAATAGAAGAAATGGACAATTTTATGTATCAACATCGAGACCTGGCTCGTGGGGCCTCTGACCTCACGCCAAACCTGACCAGAGATGAGAAGGCAAGGTTATGGGCGGAATTAACCTGGCACCTCAACCACCTCGGGCCGCCACGCACCACAGAACGATGGAAAAGTACTTGGTTCAACCGAGTGAGAAAAGCCCGGAAGCGCTGCGCAGTCGTTGAGGCTGAGAGGTAAGCTAGGCAGTAGATAAACTGTCGGGACAGAGTTATTGATATATACTTTGTATTCACAGCCGCAAATCGGGGGAGGCTCCTCCCGGATGCGGCTATCATCAACGTACTCCCACATCCTGTTTATTGTAGGGGTGGACTCTGCCCTGGGCGCCCCCGGGTTTCGTGTACCCTACCTTCCGGAGGAGGTACGTACTTGACCACGGAACAGCACAACAATCTACATGTATTGCTTATTTCTGCAGAGTTCCAGGAGGTGGGGCAAGTGTACGAAGTGAACGCTTCAATTTGTATTTTAAAATTAATGGAAGCATTGTATCAAAATTTTGATGAACTTACCTGAGAAAGAAGTGCCCAGTTAAAAATAACCATTGACTCGAATTAGGATATTCAATTGGAACCAATTGGAGTCAATGGAATTCAATTGGTTCTGGGTCATCCAACTGGTCATTCTAATTAGTTTCAATGTTTCCAATTGGTTACACCAATTAGGACAAACAAAATTCAATTGGCACTGGGCGACCTAATTGGTCACTCTAATTGGATTCAATGTTTCCAACTGGTTACCCCAATTAGTACCAACGAAATTCAATTGGCACTCAGCCACCTAATTGGTCACTCTAATTGGATTCAATGTTTCCAACTGGTTATCCCAATTGGGATCAATAAAATTCAGTTGGCACTGGGCCACCTTATTGGTCACTCAATTGGATTCAATGTTTCACTGGACCACCTAATTGGTCACTCAATTGAATTCAATGTTTTCAACTGGTTATTCTAATTAGGATCAATAAAATTCAGTTGGCACTGGGTCACCTAATTGGTCACTCTAATTGGATTCAATGTTTCCAACTTTATGTTTTCAATGTTTCCAATTGAATTTTATTGATCTCCGATTGGGATCAATAAAAATCAATTGGCACAGGGCAATACCACCTAGAACACAAGGCCTGCGCGTTTCCTCCTCTAAACGTCATCACTAGTAGATCCCCTCAGCGCCCCCTAGCTAGCCCGGATGAGCAACATCGTCTGCTACATCGTCTGCTCCATCGCCTGCTTCAGTGGTTTGTGTAACAGATAATGAAACAGATGCTCACGCCGAGTGTCTCTTGCAAATAGCATACGATGAAGTTAGACGTTCACATGGAGCCTCAAAGGCATGAGCGAAATTGCCTTACTGCTGCGCGAAGGGCTTTTTGAAAAGCCCTTCGTTGGACGCTGGACGCTGACACTGGACGCCATTTTCGAGGGCGCTGTTTATACCTCGGGTAGCTGCTTCGAAGCGTTCTACCGCAGAACGAGCGCGCGCGCTAGAAATGCGCGTCTCAATGCCAGGAGCGCGTCTAGCTCGCGCTCCTGGCCGAGGGAGCGTTCGCGTGCACGACGCAAATGCGCTGGAAGCTTGCTATTAGCTCGCGCTCAGCAGTCACGCACACAGCTGTCGCCGCAAGTGAATGCGACGTAGTTGCGACGCGGCCCCTACTCTCGTCAAGCTTCGGGCTGTTTGCCGCTTGGGGCGGGTCGGGGATCTACTAACGAAACGTCATGCGCAGGCCTTGTGTTCTAGGTGGTATTGCACAGGGTCACCTAATTGGTCAAACCAGTTAGACAGAACTTGCCATTATCTCTTTATCCTCACCACAAAGTTTCCAAAGATCGCAATTTCTTTTTTTTTGTTTTTGTTTTTCAGTATTGCGTTGCAATAAATTTTTTCAGCATTGCAATTTGAAAGGGGGAAAAAAATTTGTACGCTGTTTAATAAAGAAAAAATAAAAACGAACAAAAAATAAGAAAAACAAATCTGTTGCTAGAATTAGTCGGAATTGCCGGCAGCGTCGGTGTACACTGGGCGGCAAAGATGGCGCCGCGACGACGGTGGAAGCATGGAGCACATGGCGACGATGGCGTGCACGGCATTCGTAGCATGGTTCTGGCAATGCTTCAAGGAAGTTCTTTTGTGTTTTACTGCTGCAGAGTGCTCAATGGTGCGGTGAAAATTACTTCATTTGACCTGCCAGCTTGTTAGAGCGCGAAGGATTGGCAACAAACGTTTATGGGAGCAAGGTAAGAAATTTTCTTTGTCCTTGCTGCGCTGCAGTTTGGGGATTTCGGATTGCTAGATCTGCTGAGACACTCGTTGCTTGATCTTAGTGAACGGTACGAGCGTGAATGTATAGCTTTAGAGAATAACGTTTTCCGGGCAGCTATCAGTTCGGAAATTGTTGGGCATCTACGAGGAAAGTTAAGTGCGTTTTAAGCATCTCAAAACTAAGCTATGAATTGCTGAAAACACTGACTGGGCACAGTTTCAAAAATTGAAGCTTTGGGATTCAAAATGAAGCAATTTTGGGGAAATTTTCGATGAGTGCGAAGTGGGGTGGGGGGGGGGGGGGGTCGGTCGGTCGGTGATGTCGGGTCATTACCTCCGGCAGTTGATGACTTCTTAACAAAATAACAGTAGGTGCCGAAAATTTTGCATCTCATCCGGCGGACTATTTGCAGCTATGTTTCAAAATTTACTCTGTCTCACTCAGGGTAAGTTCAAAAACCTACCCACGTCCAGCGTTGCCTCTGATCCATTCGAGTAAGATTTGGAACACAGCCTGCAATGCATGATTTCTTTTCGAGATACGAAAGACACTTATTTTTTCACGTACCCATTTACACTTAAAGCATTTTTCAAGTGCACTGGCCAGCTTTACAGAGATGCCTTTGATTTGACTGTTTTTTCTCTTTATAGCAGAGAATGTCTCACAGGCTCATAGGATGCAAATGCAAATTTAGCCCAGTCTCGGCAAAAGCTTCATCTCCCAATTTTGACCAGAGTGTTTCAGTCACCCAGGGATGTTTGCCTTTTAATGCAAGGCCTGCAGGTTTATACTACTGCAACTAATTTCTTTGCAGCGAAAAAAAATGTTCAGTATGTTTCTAAGCTTGATTTAAACATTTATAGTCCCATAAGGTCATTTAATGCATATTTATCCTTTATTTTAGGGAAGCTGCAGCTGCTATCCTGGAAGAAAACAACGATGCCTAGAAGCAAGAAATCATTTTTAATAAGTTAAATAAAGACTGTCGTGATTATCTAAGTTTGATTTAGTTGCAACTTTTTTCTAGTTTGGAATATCCAAACACTAATAGTTGTCCCAATTCGTATCTGTCAATATGATTTGAACAGTTGGACCAATTGCTTTTTTCCTATTGGGAGTCCGAAAGCAGAAAAATGTTTTTCCAATTGGTTGCATCCTATTGACTGCTGAACTGGTTCGAATTGGTGATGTTCAATTAGATTTCGACAATTGGAACCAATCGACTTTTTCTAACTAGGAGTCCGAAATCACAGATAGGATTCCCCATTGGTTCTAATTGTCGATAACTAATTAGAACCAATTGACTTCTCCTAACTAGGAGTCCGAAATCAGATAGGATTCCCAATTGGTTCTAATTGTCGACAACTAATTGGAGCCAATTGACTTTTTCTAACTAGGAGTACGAAATCACAGATAGGATTCCCCATTGGTTCTAATTGTCAATAACTAATTGGACCCAATGGTTATTTTTAACTGGGCATGAGCAAGCCGTTGTCGACCTTGGTGGCACACAATTTACCAACTTCGTCTGACGTGCCACAGAGTGTGATGGGTACAGCAAAGACCCGTATCCATGTAGGTGGCTACTTGGATAACGAGTACACCCTGTTTTCATACGTGCCTCTCTCTGTGATATATGAGTGCCGATGTCACTTACTTAAACAATGGGTAGCTGGCATCGCCCCTCCTCCTTCCTCCTCCTCCTCTCCCTCCTCCTCCACCGCTTCCTCCTCCTCCTCCCACTTCCTCCTCCTCTTCCTCTCCTCCTCCTCCTTCTCCTCCCCTAATGCAAACGTCCCATAATGCAACGTGCGGGTCACGAGTGAGATGCCCGCACTGCATTATGTGACGTTTCCCATTATACACAGCGTGGTTACGGCGACGCCACTCAAGCCTGAAACGTGTGCCTAAGAGCTGCGCTCTAAAAGATTCAGCAAAGAATTGCAGTCTTTAACTGCTTTGTTAATAGATGCATAATGCAAAAATTTAATGGTCCTTCAGTATCAAACTGAAAACATACTAGGTTACTGCCACTTCCCTAGCGGAGTTGAGAACGAACGATGCTGCCACGAGTACTAAAAGGGTTTGAGCCCACTTGGACCGGGTTCTTTTAGAGCACAGCTCTTAGGCGCCCATTCCCGGCTGAGCGTCATTGGCGTAACCGTGCAGTGCATTATAGGAAACGTCCCATGATGCACCGCGCCGAAACGTCACATGACTTCACCGAAACGTCACGTGACGACGCGCATTTCGCACGTGAAAGGAGGACGAGGAGGAGGAGAAGAAGAAGGTATGGATAAGGAGGAGGAGCATACCCTCCCCTCAGTACCCTCCCTTCCTCCTCCTCAAAAGCTGCTTTCTAAATCTGTGTTAGAGGAAGGGGGCGATGGAAGGATTTGTGTACTTTCAGTAAATAGTGCTTGGAAGTATTCCGTGACATTCATTACCTATGAGGCCCAAGTTTGACCTGGGTAACCATCCCCAAGATTTACTTGTACTGCTACAAAAATCTGCTCAAATCTGCTTTTGTGGCTCCTGAGCCACTCCATAGCGGAACTTTTGCTGCTCTAAAGTGGCATCATTGTTGCTCCCACACCTTCTCAACGAAAAGATGAAGCTGGCTTCCATTCCTGGAAATGGCATCATCCATTTCCCCCCGAGTTGGGGTGCTGGAAGCTTCGAGATTTTCATGCGCTCGTTAAGACCTCAATTCTGGAAGGCGGCGGCTAACCTTGCGCCCTTTCATTTGCAGGCCTACATTCACAGCAGCAGCGGAGTCCAGCTGATCGTCGAGACCTACATCGTGATTGCCCTCAGTATCCTTTTTCCTGCATCTTGCATTGTCTATTCACGGGGTGCACCAACCTTTTGGCCGCTTTAAAAGAAGCCAGAAAAACCGTTGCCCTCAGCTGTAGTCGCTAACAGGAGAAGAAGAGCTCCAGTTGTCCCGCCTCCGGTACAAGCTTCCTACCTTGGACAATGCTTCCATGTCTCGTAAGCCACGAGCTTGCACGCTCGGTTAAATTGTGAAGAAAGGCAACGTACGCAGGCTGGGAATCCATGAGAGATGCTCCGTCACTCTCATTCTGTCAGTGGCTGCCGCTAGGCTCCGTTTCACTTTAGTCGCGAGCGTAGCAGAGGCTGTGAAAGTGAGCTCAGGGCTTTCAACATCCCTCACCAAGCATGTGCGCTCGTATCATGCGAGATCGGGGCAATGTGCTTGCACTTGTGACGTCGGCTTCGCCTGGAACTATAGCTGAAACTTTCGTCAGAGGTATCTCGCAAAAAATGTGGGTTTACCCTGTGAAACTTTTCCCTGCAAAAATGTGCAGGCTTGAACCTTTCCCTGCATGACTGACACGGTAATTTCAATCGAAGCAAGTTCATGATTGACTTTGTCGACTATTCGCTGCAGTCAGGATACACATACATTTTTTTTAGCCTGGGTTATGTACGAAGAAATTAATTTGGATACAGAAGCCTCCGAACTCCAAGAAAAATTTTTTTTGTGTGTGAAAACATAAATTTTATTTTTGTGGATACCATGCTTTAAATTCCTGGAATTTGTATAAAACCTATGCAGTTAAGAAAAACATGTTAAAAGAACGGTGTCTTACCACACAATATTGAAAGATGCCATTTTGAGTCCGAATAGGAGCTAAAAAAAATACTTTATAAGATTTTTTTTTTTTTTTACCGTGGAGCTGTTAAGGCCTAGTTTCCCCAGGATTGTGTCCCTCGCAAAGAAATGAAGACTCCAAACTCTGGACACCTACCGCCATCTATGAGCGACGGCGGCAAGCCACGTATCTGGTTGTCGCCGTCGCTCACAGATGGCGGCAGCTTTTCCACTCTGGCTTACCGACTTCTGGCCGGCCATTACTTTTCATTGTACAGCTCCGCTGGTCTTCCTTCTTTACCAGAGTGGAAAGGCTGAAAGTTTTTTTTAGTCAACTTGCATTTATGTGTTCGCTACAATACTTTTACTTTGTTCTCTTAAGACTAATAATTGAATTGCTTGTATTATATTTTCTTTATATATTGTTTATTATATTATATTATATTGTTGAGTTCGAACTAAATGTGAAAATCCCCAGTTTATGCACAAACGGTCATATAGAGACCCATAAGGAAAAGTTGTATTTTTGGCCCACAATGTGTGGAGAAACAAAAGCGATAGCTGCACGGTCGCGCAATGCGGGTGAGGTGGTGATGCCACGTACCTTACCTGGGTAAGCGCGATGGAAGTTTCTAAAACGATCTAACATTACGCGCAGCAACTGGATACTGCCAAAGTGGGATTTCGCATAATGCGAGGGACGTTTGAGAAAACGTTTTCAAGCAGACAACATGGAAGACTCCTTTCGTAGCACCGTAACTGGCGGGATGGCCGACAAGAAAACCCACTTCCCTGGCCTCGCGCCAAAAGTGGAGAGGGGTTTTTGCGTAGCGGCGACGACTGGGAGACAAGGTCGAAACCTTTGCAAAGTAATTAGACATCAGGAAGATACATAGAAAGGGGGGACGGACAACGAAGACTTCCAACTAGCAACAACATTTATTGACCCGAGGTTTGCATATATAGGTGAAGGAGGGGAGGGTGAAAGACGCTACACTGGAAAGTGGAAAAGCGATGGGAGAGAGTGTAGAGCCAGGGAAATGAGGGACGATCCCGTGGGGTAGACATCTAATCGCTCGGAGCCGCTAAAACGAGGGACGTCAGCTCTGGCCCCAGGAAGTTTATCTCCCTCCTGGATAAGCCTATGGACGGGGATCCGAAGTTGTTGTGACTGTAGTGCATGGCGAAGGCCTCCATGATCTCTCGTCCGTATCTTGAGGCGTGACCTCCAATCCTGGTGGTCGAGGGAAGGTCGGCCGAACAGGGTTCGCTGCACTCAGAGGTGTGTTTGGCAATCGGGTGGTAACAAATCTCCGAAGTGTCGGAGGCGGCTTTCTTGATCTCGTTTGCATGTTCCCTCACCCGATCGTTTAGGCATCGGCCCGTCTGTCCGATGTATTTAGCACCGCAGGACATGGGAATCGAATACACGCACTCTTTGCAGCAGGTTACATATTTGGACTGGTGCTTTTTCTGGCACGGGGGCGCTGGACCGGGGTTGTTGACCTTTCTACAAATAGAAGCTAATTTGAACTTGCAGGAAAATACAACGTTGGTGTTGAAGCCGAGCGCAATAGATTTCAGGCGATGTGAGGTGTTGTGTATGTAGGGGATGCACGCGAAGCGTGACTTAGGAGGGAGGGGTTTGGACTTCTGCTCCGCGACAAGTCTTTTGATTGTTGTTTCAACCAGGTCTCTCGGGTATCCTGCCTTTATGAGGCGACTAATCTGCTTGGATAGGCTGGGGGCGGAAAGGTGCTGACAGGATTTAACCTTTGCCGAAGCAACTAGATTTCGAACGATCCCATTTTTTACATTCCTTGAGTGTGAGCTGTTGAAAGGAAGAACGGGCTTAGAGGACCTCTGCTGGTGAGCCCAGCAGATACCTTTGCTAGTTGGGACCAACCTGAGATCCAGGAACTGTAAGCCCTCAGGGGACGGGGCCTCTTTGGTGAACGTAAGCCCATGTGAGTTCTTCTGGAACACGGTCTCTATGGCTGCAGAGTCGGAGATGGTGGAGTGTAGGATGAGATAATCGTCAACATAACGAAAAACCTTCGCATCGGGAAAATCTCGTTGAAGGTCCGCCTGAACTTTGGCGTCAACATAAAACAGGTAAATTTCGCTGAGGACGGGAGCCAAGCAAGACCCGATACAAACGCCGGCCCTTTGTATGTACACTTTACCCTCATATTCAACAAGCGTTGATTGGAGATACAGTTGTGTCAATTCGAGAAATGAGGACAGCGAGACGCCACATGAATTTTGAAAGTCTATGACACCTGTCTCGTGGATGGCGTCAGAAATGAAGCCCAGGAGGGTCTTCACGTTTAGGCTATAGTAGAGATCTACAACATCCAGCGAGAACACTCTTACAGCTTCAGTGCCGGCGTGTAACTCGTCCAGCACGGGAAGGAGATTTCCGAATTTCTTAGTCTGAAAGGTTGGGGGAGCTCTAACGTGCCGAGATGTTCCTGCAGAAACTTCGCCAAAGGCCTCTGCCAACACCCCGTCTCGGATACAATGCTGCGGAACGGCACGCCTGGTTTGTGGGTTTTAGCAGAAAAGAAAATAGAGAGGTATTGCTTCGCTGGGGCAAGAACGGCACTTTTTAAAGAAGGGAGGTTAGATGAATCGCACATTGCCTTCACCCTGGACCTGAGGGATCCGGATGGCCGCAATTTGAGGCCGCTAAAGTTCTTCTTTAGGGCCTCGTCGGATTTCTCTTGCATTTGTTGTTTGTTCAGGATGACGAACTGACCAGGACAGCCAAAAACGCCTCTACGCCAGTCATCAAAGAACTTCAGGCCGGTGAGCTGAGTTTACTTCAAGCTGACAAAACGGGTCAGTTCCTCATCCTGAA
Organism: Ixodes scapularis; assembly: GCF_016920785.2. NCBI lineage: Eukaryota > Metazoa > Arthropoda > Arachnida > Ixodida > Ixodidae > Ixodes > Ixodes scapularis. Next base: position 197,308 of record NW_024609909.1, read on the forward strand.
CAAACAACAAATGCAAGAGAAATCCGACGAGGCCCTAAAGAAGAACTTTAGCGGCCTCAAAACGCGGCCATCCGGATGCCTCAGGTCCAGGGTGAAGGCAATGTGCGATTCATCTAACCTCCCTTCTTTAAAAAGTGCCGTTCTTGCCCCAGCGAAGCAATACCTCTCTATTTTCTTTTCCGCTAAAACCCACAAACCAGGCGTGCCGTTCCGCAGCATTGTATCCGAGACGGGGTGTTGGCAGAGGCCTTTGGCGAAGTTTCTGCAGGAACATCTCGGCACGTTAGAGCTCCCCCAACCTTTCAGACTAAGAAATTCGGAAGATCTCCTTCCAGTGCTGGACGAGTTACACGCCGGCACTGAAGCTGTAAGAGCGTTCTCGCTCAATGTTGTAGATCTCTACTATAGCCTAAACGTGAAGACCCTCCTGGGCTTCATTTCTGACGCCATCCACGAGACAGGTGTCATAGACTTTCAAAATTCATGTGGCGTCTCGCTGTCCTCATTTCTTGAATTGACACAACTGTATCTCCAATCAATGCTTGTTGAATATGAGGGTAAACTATACATACAAAGGGCCGGCGTTTGTATTGGGTCTTGCTTGGCTCCCGTCCTCAGCGAAATTTACCTGTTTTATGTTGACGCCAAAGTTCAGGCGGACCTTCAACGAGATTTTCCCGATGCGAAGGTTTTTCGTTATGTTGAAGATTATCTCATCCTACACTCCACCATCTCCGACTCTGCAGCCATAGAGACCGTGTTCCAGAAGAACTCACATGGGCTTACGTTCACCAAAGAGGCCCCCTCCCCTGAGGGCTTACAGTTCCTGGATCTCAGGTTGGTCCCAACTAGCAAAGGTATCTGCTGGGCTCACCAGCAGAGGTCCTCTAAGCCCGTTCTTCCTTTCAACAGCTCACACTCAAGGAATGTAAAAAATGGGATCGTTCGAAATCTAGTTGCTTCGGCAAAGGTTAAATCCTGTCAGCACCTTTCCGTCCCCAGCCTATCCGCCCCCAGCAGATTAGTCGCCTCATAAAGGCAGGATACCCGAGAGACCTGATTGAAACAACAATCAAAAGACTTGTCGCGGGGCAGAAGTCCAAACCCCTCCCTCCTAAGTCACGCTTCGCGTGCATCCCCTACATACACAACACCTCACATCGCCTGAAATCTATTGCGCTCGGCTTCAACACCAACGTTGTATTTTCCTGCAAGTTCAAATTAGCTTCTATTTGTAGAAAGGTCAACAACCCCGGTCCAGCGCCCCCGTGCCAGAAAAAGCACCAGACCAATTATGTAACCTGCTACAAAGAGTGCGTGTATTCGATTCCCGTGTCCTGCGGTGCTAAATACATCGGACAGACGGGCCGATGCCTAAACGATCAAGTGAGGGAACATGCAAACGAGATCAAGAAAGCCGCTTCCGACACTTCGGAGATTTGTTACCACCCGATTGCCAAACACACCTCTGAGTGCAGCGAACCCTGTTCGGCCGACCTTCCCTCGACCACCAGGATTGGAGGTCACGCCTCAAGATACGGACGAGAGATCATGGAGGCCTTCGCCATGCACCACAGTCACAGCAACTTCGGATCCCCGTCCATAGGCTTATCCAGGAGGGAGATAAACTTCCTGGGGCCAGAGCTGACGTCCCTCGTTTCAGCGGCTCCGAGCGATTAGATGTCTACCCCACGGGATCGTCCCTCATTTCCCTGGCTCTACACTCTCTCCCATCGCTTTTCCACTTTCCAGTGTAGCGTCTTTCACCCTCCCCTCCTTCACCTATATGTATATGCAAACTTCGGGTCAATAAATGTTGTTGCTAGTTGGAAGTCTTCGTTGTCCGTCCCCCCTTTCTATGTATCTTCCTCATGTCTAATTACCGTTACCAACACGCTCGTTTTGTACCTTTGCAAAGTGTTCCCCGTAAAGCTATCACTCTAAAAGCAATGTTGGGTTATTGCTCCGAATATGGCCGTGCCTGCGTAAGCTGGAGATTTTGTTGTTTAGTAAAATGCAACGAAACCAGGCTTTCAAAATTTAATACAAGCAATTCAATTATTAATCTTAAGAGAACAAAGACAGAAGTATTTGATCTGACACTCAAATGCAGGTTGACAAAGAAAGCAAATAAATCTCATAAAGTCTCTTCTTTAATGTAACATAGGGCACATTAGGTAATTAGGCACCCACCTAAATTTATGTGGTAAGCAACTGTTTTTTAAGAATGTTTTTCTTAATTTAAAAGGGTTTATGCAAATTCTAGAAATTTAAAGCATGACATCAGCAAAAATAAAATAATTTCAGAGGTTTTTTTTATCCAAGTTAATTGTTTCATACATATCTCAGAGCTGAAAAAATTGCTGCGTTTTCTTGGGCATTGAGTAACCCTGTGGTCGTTGTGCCACGGGGGCGTGCCATATTCCTTGACAGACTTCACTCCAGACGTTGCTGTCGTCTTCGGCATGATTCTCATGAACGACGCCGCAGAGTCGAAGGGTGACCCGAAGAAGCGCAAAAGTGAGTATTTCGGGGTCTTGAGGGCTCCTAAACTTTTAACTCTTGAGGAATGCCCATCTCTCTCAACTACTAACCGACAAACTCGTCCTGGTCACAGTATCGGTGCAGTAAGGGGGGATGCTGGTCTTTAATTGTCTGTTGTTTAGTTTTCAATCATCGTGTTGAAATTTAGTAGACTGATGCATTTCTGAGTGGTGATTTCAAATATGCATCTAGTTTTCACATAGCTTTACTAGATCCTGACTTATCAATAGTTTTTGTAATTTTAATTCGGTCCTCTTTTCGGGTCATTATCGTAAATATTCAGAATTTATCAGAAATGTTTATAGGATTGCATTCCTCAAGACATGCTTTGTGCGGTGATACCGTTTTTTTTGCTTTATATGTCGTACCATAATTTTAATTAATTAGTCTCAAAAAGACATAACCTCCCGTTTTGTGCCACTTGATTGCAAATCTTTTTTACCATTGTAATATCGTTAAATCAGGCTTAAAATAGCACCACTGCACAAAACATGTCTTGAAGAATGCATTCTACGAAAACTTGCGATATATTCTGAAGAATTTCATGCAAGCGAATCCGTAAGGAGGACCTAATGAAATTACAAATTTATTGATAACTCGGGATCTAGTAAAGCTATTCGAAAACTAATTGCCTATTTAGAGTCACCTCTGAGAAATGCATTAGTATACTGAATTGCAACACAATAAATGAAAAACAAAAAGTTGAAGACCAGCATCCCCTCTAAAGCAGTGCAGAAGCCTGTAGACTTCATACACAATGACGCCCACGCCAGGGAGAGTTTATTGCATGCTTATGCATGCGTAGACGGCTCGGGTCCTCTAAATTAATGCTTAATTTGGAAGAGCACTTCAACTAGGAGCAGGGTTTTTTGAGGGAACGTAAAACGTCAAGGAGCCTATAGGGTATTTCGGGGAACCCGGGTGCCTGGAAACCCAGTTTGAGAACAGTCGGTCATTTCAACAGCTTGAACTTCCCGAATCTTGTCAGAACGTCCGAATGTTGCGATCGAGTGACCCACCTGAGCTTCTTTTATTCTGTTCCTCCGAATTTTAAGACCTAGACAGAATGTGTACCCCGTAGAAAGGGGCCAAGCAGAAGCTGCGGAAGGCGTGCACCGAGACGGTGGCGCCACGGTGCGGCTGCTAGCAGAAGGATTTTGTATAGACCACGGCCGCACCGGCATAGATAGCCTGCGCAGCAGCAAACATTTCTAATCTATGTCAGCTTGCCTAAGAACATCGACATACAAACGTTCAAGGCCACAGTTGGCGCTAACTTTTTATGCAAGGCCCGGAAATTGAGAATACAAATTTCCTCCTTGCGACGTCGAAAAGTGCCGCTATCATCTCAATCTCAGGTACGTCTACTCGATCCGCCAGCGAGCTAAGAGCAATCTGTTAATAAGAGGAACAAAAGATACTTCTCCTGCTGATTCTTTTCACTTACTTTCATTGATTGAAACAAGTTTACATTAAAGCGTGCACGATCCTTTTAATTCAACCATTCAAATAAAACTTGCGCGTGCTATGTATTTTTGTACTATTGACGTCTTTAAATGAATGTTTCCCTAGGTGCTCGAAATTCAAGTTTGAATAGGTGCTACAATGCCTTTGAAGCGACGCCCCTTGTTTCAAAAAGAGAGATTTCAAATTCGTAGTGCTCTAGTCACTGGCAGAAATGCGGGGCCCGACGACTACCGAGTATGTTATTATTACACTGAAGCCAACGAGGCTGCTTAGTCAATGAGAATGCCAAAGGTTGAATCTCGTAAGAAGATTAAGCCATGTCCTGCGTTTCCTAAGCTCTCACTGACTAGAGTACTTCGATTTTAGGAATTTGACGTGTTGAACTCATTTTCGCTGCGGCAATGGCACTAACGATCTTCTTGTCTTTCCAGTCATGGCTGTTGTGGGGCTACTCCTGATGTCCGTCTTCTTCAGCTTCCTCCTCTCCATCTTCCGCTCCAAAGCGCACGGCTACCCCTACAGGTAAGCTGAGAAAAGACGCGACCATCCTGAGTGCGGTAAACACAGATTGTCTCGCACGTGCATGCACGTTTGCCACAAAGCAATGCAGTTTGCCCGAAGTTAGTGCATTGCCGCCGTTGCTGCCATTGCTCATCAACACGGCCTCTCTTATCCATTTCCTCCGCTGTCGGGCCACAAATTCTCGTATAACTTCCCCTAACCTGAGCTATCATTTGTGGTAACATCCAAAAATTGTTTATGCATCCCTCTCTGCATGACTATTCGACGGATCTTCGGGTTGGTATCGGCTTAATTTGTGTTGCTTTGGTTCTTAGGGGCTGCTTCCTCTTTTTGCAAGCCTGTCCGAATTCCTTAAAAATTTCTTTTGAGGCTCCACTTTGCTATAGCTTTCTAACTCCGCGCTCCCGATTGGTTCAATTGAAATTTTCTGCTTGCACACTTCATTGCATCCTGCTTGCTTCGTCGCACTCTGCTTTTTATACACTTGCTCTTCCGTTTGAGTGACTTCCTCGTCTCAACTTGCATTCTTTCGTGAGCCTCCGCACCCCCTTGGCAAGTATAGAAGCCGTACGTCTCGTGTTACGAAGCTGCCGTCAGTCTAACACAGTTTATTCATCTTCGCCGACTCACGTTTAGCTCACTGATCCATCTTGATACTGATTTCCACCTTCCGTCCCGTTTTCCCCGTGTCCTGTTTCAGTTTCCTGTTCAAGTGAGCGGTTCAGAAAATGCCTCTTGGATCGCTCGAAAGTCGCCGAAACGACAGCACCTTGGTTCGCTTGTCACGGGAAGATTGCTTTTGGAAGTCCTTGTCCTTTCTCTCTTCCCAACACATCCCTCCCCAAACCTTCCTTTCATGTTTGTTTCACTGTACATAGAAGTTAGGCCTTTTTAGGCCTAACTAGTTGAGCCTTTATTTTTTTCATTTTTGTTGATACTGCTTGAATTGTTTCGGTTCTTTTTTCATTTTTACTTTTTCAATAAAGGAGTCTGGAAGAAAACGATACATGGGAGCTACACTTGTCCGTGCATCCTCTTAGTTTCTGTATAGTAACTCACAGATGTGTAATCACTCACACAATGAGGACGGCAGGGTACCTTCTTTAGAGGTGCATTCTCGAAGCTGGCACTGGAAGTAGAACAATTGAAAGACCTCTCTACCTTTGTCATCCTGTGCATTACTATTGTACATGATTGGCTTTACTTGGCGTTCTTTTGCTGTCGCTGGGCCCATGACGTCTGACCGAGGAGTCGAAGGAATTTTGGTGATGAGATAAATTGGTGAAATTTAGATACTGTGTTTACTAGAAGGCAATGAATAAATTTTTTTGGACTTGGTTTCGACAACAGGCTTGCCATATTAATAATATTTTGGTAACGTAAGTGGGCTTTGTAGTTCTGGGTAATTACTGAGACACAAAGAAATATGCATTAAAAAAATTAAACAATCTCGCGAGTCGTTTAGCATTTATGATTATTTTGAGGAATATGGATACTATAGATTATCTGATTATTCTGCCTTTTTGAGGGTATGTGCGCTCCTAAATGCATAAGAAATCAAAGCTGCTTGCTTATTTACATATTTTATTTGTATCAGTTTTATATGCTGGAGTAGGCGCTAGGTCTTGTTTCATAAAGGCATTGACTATTTCAACATCCACCGTCAAAACATCTCAAACATTATTTTGACATCTATGATATCACTTCCTTAAAAAAATCGAAATAAGTGTCTTTATTGTTCCGACATCCCTCGTTAAATCAGCTATCTTCAGGAAGTAACATTGCGGACATCAATACATGTTATATTATTTTGTGAGAACACAGAAATAGCCACGGCCTTTAATCAACATAACCTAACTAGAATGGGATTTAAGGGAGTTATCCTGTCTTTGGAGGACATCGAGCAAAAGTTTGATGGCCACTGATTTGCCTTAAAATTGGTTCAACATATGTTACTAGAAGATCAGCTAGCAACTCAAGTTACAATTTTCATTGAACGATTTTTTTGCGAAGTAATTGAATTTTTAAATTGAGGCTAAGAGGCTTGTTAGCAAAACTGAAAACAAGCTCTACAACCTCCATATTATTATGTACAGCTTGTCACAGACGGGTTACGAGAAGTTCATTAGTGTGGTATGAATGCTTAAAAATTCGTGCCAGCAAAACAAACTCGCAAAATACGGGGTTTCCTAGACTGCCAGCTCGACTTGCAGGCTGCAGAATGTCACCCCACTGGACAGTGGAGAAACATTTAGTTGGTTTTGGCATAACCTCCATTTGAGGCATTAAATAGCATGCCAAAAAGAGTAAAGCCTGTGTGTTCTGAAAACAAAAGAAAAGCGCAAATAAAACGAGGACAATAAGGGCACAAGGACGACAGGATAGGCGCTTTCAACTGATTTTATTAGAAACCATCGTCACTTATATACGCACTCATCTGCCCGACTTGTATAACAACCAATCCCAATCTTACAGGCAGCCATCCAGAAAGGTCGCTTCTTTTTGAAGCTGGTAAAGACAATGCGCTAACGCATTTGTCTTTTCTTTTTTTATATAAAACGCCCCTACAATCTCTCTACGAATACTTGAAAGCAGAGATGGCAAAATTACTTTCAAAAAGTACTAGATTACCTCCCAAATAGGCTCCACGTTCATCCACCGGGTGCACATTGAAAGATCGTTTAATTAGCTTTAAAATTAGTTTTCTTTTGTCTTTCAACGAAAGACTGGTATTTTTGAGGTTGTGCTGCAACATGCAACACATTAAAGCTAAAAAATGAGCGCTGGAATTTTGTTTCCAGGAATCTGTCAAAGGGAATAGAGTGTTTCGAAGTTCGTGGACGACATCTCTTCCTAAAAAGCATTGGTACAACTTATAATAATTCGCCGCAGTCGCTAAAACAACATCCAGAGAAACGGCTTGTAGAATAAATGTTATCGCTTCTCTACATAGCACCACTCAGGACGAAGCGAGTCGAGGCAGTTTCTCCACTTTAAAAGAGTTATTTTGCTTTTCTTTAATAGTTGACTAGTTTAATATGGTTATTGAAGTCACTATGGTCACTTCATAACGGCAGGGTGTGCCTTTCGAACGCCTGGCGTCCACCACGCGCCCATGCCTTCCGTCGTGCTTTGACTGCACGCGCGCGGTCGAGGTGCACAAACGCCGAAGCGTTGTCAAGGGCAGTAGGCTCGCGCTGGAGGCGGGACAACAAAAAAAAAATCAACGTAAAGTGTATAGAAAGTCAACAGCTTTTCTTTTGACTCGGGCTGAAGATAATCATCAGAAAAGTTTCAACACAAAATGAACAAACTTTCCGTTGACCATGTCAACAGGAAGTCAGAGTCAAAATAAAGTAATCAGAGTCAACAAGAAGTAAGCACGTTTTCAATAAAAAGTCAGACATAATTTTTATAGGGGTGCAAGCATGTGAAGCGTGCGCGTGAATGTAGCTTTGGAAGGTTTGAAATCGCACATGCTCGCACGATCGGGAACACGGCGGCGGCCAGATGCCTTGTTTGCATTCGTCTATTGGCGACGTGAGCGATCGAAAGCGTCGCTGCGGTCGACCTGCCACGATTGACCGAATGCCGACTATGACGTCAGCTAAAGATTTCTCATCGGCGGAAATAAGATTAATGTACCACCTTCACTGATTTTGACGGTGTTGGTTTCAGAGCGCAATGATTTCAAGCAGGGATGGGCCAAATACATGCAAATATGTATCGAAATACAAATACAAAATACTTCGTCAAAAATGTATTTAATTACAAATCTAATTACATTTCCAAAAAAAGCATTTAAGTACAAAATACAAATACAACGAAATGTATTTGGTCTCCTCCAAATACCTTTGCAAATACATTCATCAAAATTTGCGTCAGCGACTTCAGGGCACCTGCAACGGTTTTCTGGGTTTCTCATTTTAATTTTGGATCGCACACTCGGGAGTTAGTGTGCGAGGCTCTAGTAAGGTAATAGAAATATAATCACAAAAAAAAAAAAAATGTAATCAGCTTGGACGTAATAGTTGAAAAAAGTACAGAGCTTCAAGCAGCTTTTTTTGTCGATTACATTTTTGTATATTGTTGTATATTGTATATGTTGGTATTGTTATGCAAATCGGAGGTATTTGTTTTTTAATCATGAATCCCGGCTTTTGGAACATTTTTGCATCTAGACGACCAAGACACGCAGCACAAGCTAGATAATTTTTTATTGTTGCAACACGCACCAGTTACGAACATCTGAACGACCCGCGCATTTAGAATGCTCCAGGCAAAAATATGGATGGAAATCAGGCTGGAAAGCATCACAAGTTGTCACAGGTACTTAATTAGCCAGTCTGCCTGTGAACGTCGATTTCGTCACTATTCTTGACCTGGACTAGCACCGCAATCACAAAGTCACTAAACGCTTGTGCTTGATAGAGAGACACTGCATTCGGTGCAGAACGTAGTTTTCTTCCTGCTCTGGACAGTGACCATAAAGTTGAGCGATGTATTTTCGCCCACAAAATTGTACTTGATTACAATTGTATTTGAAATGCCCACGTTTTAGTATTTAAATACACACGTCAAATACATTACGCAATTTGTAATTAAATACAAATGCAAAATACACAAAGTATTTGAAATACGTATTTCAAATACTGCCCATCCCTGATTTCAAGCTTCCAGCATGCTAATTACAAGCACCATCAAACTTGTTTCGCAATGTGATGAGGACACGAGAGCGAACCATAGGAGGGCGCCACCAAAACATCTCGCCGCCAATAAATGACCCCCAACGAATTCCCAATCGAAGCAAAAGACAAAAAAGCCTGTCGTGTTCGCGTGGGGTGTTCACACGAGAGAGAAATCCCGGGGATTTCCCCCCGGCACGCGCACATCACGAGATGAAAACGCGAGGCTTTTGCACATCGCAAAGCCTGACGTTTTCGTCGTGGAATGCGCGTGCCGGGGAGAAATCCCCGGGATTTCTCCCTCGTGTGAATACCCCTTAGCCATGTCTACACTGTAGCCATGTCCCTATGTCCGTCCGCCGTCGGGTGCACGTGCTCCTGCTCGTGTAGGAAAAAAAAAACCAAAAGAACAAAAACGCATGTTTACGTGGTGAATGATGTTGATTGGGGCGAAGCTCTGGTGGTGCTTGTCTGCGTAGACGGTGAGCCGCAGCATGCCGAGCCTTTCGTTCGTTTTCATCCAAGAAAGATAACGTATGGTATGGAACGTGGTTATACACGCATTTGAGCATTTGACCGCAGCGTGACATGGATGAAAACGAATGAAAGGCTTGGCATGCTGCGGCTCAGCGTCTACGCAGGCAAGCACCACCACAGCTTCGCCCCAATCAACATCAATCACCACGTGGAGATGCGATTTTTTTTTTTTTTTTGCTTGAACAGCTGGCTTTGTTTTAATTTTCAGTATTGAATCATACCTACGTTTGTGGCTATTGAATTAGATTGTGAATCATTCTATGAATAATATTATTTTCGCCATTGAATTATACTCTGATTTTATTTACAATACGTTTCTTTTCATATTGTTGTAGAGCGTACACTTTGAACTTTCGTTTCCGTCCTGTTTGTAAGCTACGCACCGTGTAAGATACACTCTTTAGGTGAGGACACGGCGGGGCTGAACGCGCGGCGCGAGGAATCGGAGAGTGTTCGTTCGACGGGCATCCGAAAGGCTGCATCATTCCCCGGCCACCGTGCCCGCGGCTGACAGTGTCGCCGGCGGCCAAACAGCGAAACTGTGTGAGGGCGAAAAAAAATATCTCGTTGCCATGACGCCCCGGTACACCGTGGTCTTTCTGCACGAGCGACAACCTCGCTGGAGCTCTGCGCGTGTGGAGCATGAGGCGGCACGAGCCGTCTTTGCCGTGCCCACGGGTCGACGAGTCATCTGCCGGCGCCGCTTGGAACCATAGTGAGAGAAAGAGAGAGAGTGAAAAGCGAATTTTATCTGCACTGCGCGAGGACCGCGCTGTCCTCACCTGAAGAGTATTATCTTACACCGTGGCTATGAGACGAATTCGCGTGCGCAAGAGAGGGATAAAAAAATAAATTGAGAAGAAAAAGAAAAATTCCGAACGTCCCACGGGTAATCGAACCCATGACCCAGGATTGTGGGCACGACGCTGCACCGCGGAACCAAACGCTCAAGCAAACAGTTTCATAAAAAGAAAAAAAAAGAAAAAACGTTTATGCATACAGTGCGGTTTAAACTGCTATGGCATTTCGACGACAGCAGCGATTTACGCAACAATTTCTCTTTAATTGTTTGTCTTACGATGCCCATTGGAAACCAAGAAGAGGCCTTTTCGGGTATGCCTTCCCCTTTTTGCTTTAGGCTCCCTCTGCGGAACAATGCAGAAGACGCAAATAAATAAATAAAAAATTACGTACCAGGATCTTAGCTCCGATGACAAATTTCGATGTGCATCTGAGCAAACACATGTCTCTTTACAACGTGTTTATTCTCCGTTTCACCTGAAATTCTGATTCACATAGTTCGACTTAAATTGCGATTTCGCAGTTGTGACACCACTCGTGTGTCGCGAAAAAAGCATGGTTTAAGCTGCGGTGCTCCCCGCCGCACTTGCGACATCGCAAAATAAAATCGCAATATATGTGAATCGGGCTTACCACAGCCGACGACGATCGGACGGGGCCAATGATGCAGCGTTAAAAGTGGATCGTCATGGCGCTCGCTAGGTGGCGCAAACTAACGCCCGTTACAAAGGGTGTTAACATTCATTCATCTATCCTTCGAGCGTTTGCCACCACTTGTCACGCACAGCGAGTCCGCCGTAATCGTGCGCCTTTTTCTGCGCCTGTTTGTTTGAGGCCGTGACTCCTCGGATCGTGTACCGTCTTCTGCGGTCTAAGGACAAATTAGTTTGGTCATTGCATACCAGCACCCTTTTCTACGTTCCAGTGACGAAGAATGACGAATCTCGAGTGGGACTCAGGAGTACCTGTCTGTTTCACAAAGCGACGAGTCACTGCACGCATATCCCTTCTTGTTCGCCGTCATCGTGCACGTGTGTGTGTTTGAGCGTGTAATAAAGACAATTGTTTTCGGGTAAGCTTCCTTCTAGTGGTTTGCTGTCGTACAATTGAACCAAACCTGGTCTAAATACAAAGTCTAGAGCTAAGGTTCTTTGTGCACGGAAATATAACGACGGCCTCTTTACATTCCTTGATGTTTGAGGCAAAGCGCTGGCCTAGAGATTCTTAGGTGGGGGATTCGAATCCCGGCCGAAGTGCCCGCAATTTGACGGAGGCTTATAGTGCAGGAGGTGCCGTGTCAAGGGATGTCCAAACTAGAGCACTATATAGCTCCTACGGAGCAGAGTAGCGCAATCCTTTGACCCCCGTGTTTTGCCGACAACATGGCCGACAGAGCGGCTCGGCGCGAGTCACGTGGTACTCAGGGTTCCAGGAGGCGGCCCGCCCTATGGGAGAATACATGGAGATCGACATAACACGGCTGATTAAAAAACTAAAGGCGAGTTCACATTTTTCAAAACTAGCCTGTCGTGAAGTTAGTAAAGCGCTAAACACTTTATCAAAGTTTTAATAATATCGGATGCGTGTGCAAATTTTGAGAAGGCAATTTCCAAGGCAATGGCGTTTGAAGCAGACGATTTTTGCTCGCAGCGGAGATGGGCTTTTCGGGTTGGCCGGAGCGGGTCACGTGAATGGTGTGACGTCGCCGTGTCGTCTGCTGCATGATGCCGCTCAGGCAATTTTTAAAAAAAAGTTACGTCCTTGTATGGCACAAAACTTATCGCATATTATTCTAAAATGTTTCATTATTATGTCAAAAATGATTTCCATTGCGCACATCCCCACAAAACTAAAGAAACAACGATTTTCTCACGTTCTCCATGCATTTCTGACCACAGTTGGAACCTCCGGGCGTTCGCCGCTAGTCGCCGAGAGACGGCGTTCTAGATTGCGCTACTCTGCTCCGAAGGAGCTATATAGTGCTCTAGTCCAAACAGGACACTTACAAAGATCGAGGTACACCTAAGCACTTCTTATGATTTGTGAATGCGGAAGCATGTACATCAATCTTGCTCTACGCGTATTGCGGCGCTGGCTGGCGCTGACTAGAGTTCCTGCATAGGCTCCCTACGGGAGCCAGAGTTGCGCGTTTGTTTTCCCCGCGCCGCCACGCCGCTATTCGCCGAGATCCATCACGTGAGGAGCAAAGCATCCGTTGGCGTGCAAGAAAGCCTCCTTTACGGTCGCTCCGCCGACGTTTCTCTTGCCCCGGCGTGTGTTTCCCTGCTTTCCGCCTCCTTTTCCTCCTCTCCAGTTTTCCATGCGCGGCGGCGCGCGCGGCGCCGCTATTCGCCAAATTTAGTCACGTGAGGAGCAAAGCATCCAGCTCGTGCGGGAAAGCCGGCGCTACGGCCACGCGCCGAGGCTGAATGCGCAACTCTGCTACCGTAGGTAGCTATACAGGAACTCTAGCGCTGACGGACACGCAGCGCCATAAAGTGGCCGGTCGTTGAAACTGACGCGCAGCGTAAGCTTGAACGACCGGCCACACCATGGCGCTGCGTGTCCGGCGAATGGGAGCCTGGTCGACGCGCGCTAGCCAATGGGATCGCAGCGGTGTAAAAGGTGCTGTTGGCTGTGGACGCTCGCTAGCCAATGGGATCGGAGCGGTGTAAAAGAGCCGTTTGGCGTGGTTTCAAAGCTGATGACATCGGCTCGCTCCATGAGACAGTTGATGCTTTCGCATTCAAACACGTGATGCGTCACCTCTCCGCCATATGAGGTGTAGCAATCCGCTTCCGTCCGTTTTATTTTTTTTCTTTTGCCGGGGGAAAGTTTTTTTTTTTTTTTTGCCAACGTCATTTTTTTATTTTAACGGAGGCCTACAGCATGCTCATCACGTGGGTTCGGACATCACACGCTCTGTTGGTAGTCAGTCAATCGCTCATGGCCTCCGCTTCGCTCCGCTCCTTCAAGTCCCCTTAACGGGAAAAGGTGGTAAAGGAGGGATGGGGAGCGGAAGATGAGAAGGAAAGAATCTTCAAGACAACACAACACAGGTGTCGGGGAAACCACTTCTCTTTTGTTTCTTGTGGGAAAACTACTGGGTGATTCAAGGAGCGGCCACAGGTGGTAGATTTTTTTCTTTTGTAACATTTGCAAAGAGCGAACTTACCTGCGGAAAAAGTAAAGGAAGAAAAAGGCTTAGCTCCTATGGAAATGCGGCGAAGCCACCGGTCTTCAAACCACAGGGCACCCTATTGTTTGAAGACCGGTGGCTTCGCTGCGTCTCCATAGGAGCTAAGCCTTTTTCTTTCTTTACTTGTTCCTCAGGTAAGTTGGCTCTTTGCAAATTTTACAAAAAAAAAAAAAAGCACAATCTGTGGGCAACGTTGCACAAAGTCGTAACGCAATAGGTTAAGGAACCAAATTTTGCGGTCGATTAAAAGAGCCTGGCCGCTCCTTGAATCACCCAGTAGAAAAGAAAAATGACCAAAATATAGGTTGCGGAAATTGTAAGAAAAAAGAAACAACAAGAAATTGAGGAGAGTTCCGGCGGATATCTGAGGGCACCACCGCCCTTCCATCCTCTTTCGGGCATTTTCTGTCATTCTGTCTTCGAGTTTTTGGCGGCCGGTTCGGGCTTCGAAGGCGCAGGATATGGTTTGGCGCATAAAACACTCGGACATGACGTGCGACGCAGACCCCCCCCCCCCCCCCCCCCCTCCCCTTCTCCCCTTCTTCCAGGAAATATCAAAACCGTGAAAGGTCAGGAAGCCCGCGTGGAACCAAAAGGCTTAGCTCTCGAGGATTCAGATCACCCCGCTTTGTATGAAGCGCAAGTTGGTCTGCTTCTTGCACACGGGTCGCGATGTTGTCAGAACGCCAAGCTCTTATTGGCTGAATGAAAAAAAAGATAGTGGGTAGACCTCAAGACGATCTAGGGTACTACTGGGGTACTCTTAGTCTGGGGTACTACTACAAATACAAATTTAAACAAAATACTTGTAATACAAAAGAAAATATTGCGAAGCATTTGTAACGTGTTCAGGCGAATCGAACAGACCTAATAAATACGTTTCGTATATACATGCGCTTTAAAGAGCACCCACAAATATGGCGTCCAGAAAATACTCCCTGTAGGGGGCATTCACTGGACGCCATATTTGAGGGCGATGTTTAGGGCGCACGCTCAGAACGAGCTTACATTAATAGCCTGCTAAGACAGGCAATCTTGATGGTGTGCAATGCGCGTTGCAAAAGAACTGTGGAAGCTCGTCGTCAGCCCGCGCTCAGCATTCGCGCACACAGATATGGCCGCCAGTGAATACTCCCTATAGGGAGTATTCACTGGACGCCATATTTGAGGGCGATGTTTAGGGCGCACGCTCAGAACGAGCTTACATTAATAGCCTGCTAAGACCGGCAATCTTGATGGTGTGGAATGCACGTTGCAAAAGAACTGTGGAAGCTCGTCGTCAGCCCGCGCTCAGCAACCACGCACACAGATATGGCCGCCAGTGAATACTCCCTATAGGGAGTATTCACTGGACGCTATATTTGAGGGCGATGTTTAGGGCGCACGCTCAGAACGAGCTTACATTAATAGCCTGCTAAGACCGGCAATCTTGATGGTGTGGAATGCACGTTGCAAAAGAACTGTGGAAGCTCGTCGTCAGCCCGCGCTCAGCAACCACGCACACAAATATGGCCGCCAGTGAATACTCCCTATAGGGAGTATTCACTGGACGCCATATTTGAGGGCGATGTTTAGGGCGCACGCTCAGGACGAGCTTACATTAATAGCCTGCTAAGACCGGAACTCTTGATGGTGTGGAATGCACGTTGCAAAAGAACTGTGGAAGCTCGTCGTCAGCCCGCGCTCAGCAACCACGCACACAGATATGGCCGCCAGTGAATACTCCCTATAGGGAGTATTCACTGGACGCCATATTTGAGGGCGATGTTTAGGGCGCACGCTCAGAACGAGCTTACATTAATAGCCTGCTAAGACCGGCAATCTTGATGGTGTGGAATGCACGTTGCAAAAGAACTGTGGAAGCTCGTCGTCAGCCCGCGCTCAGCATTCGCGCAAACAGATATGGCCGCCAGTGAATACTTCCTATAGGGAGTATTCACTGGATGCCATATTTGAGGGCGATGTTTAGGGCGCATGCTCAGAACGAGCTTACACTAATAGCCTGCTAAGACCGACAATCTTGATGGTGTGGAATGCACGTTGCAAAAGAACTGTGGAAGCTCTTCGTCAGCCCGCGCTCAGCAACCACGCACACAAATATGGCCGCCAGTGAATACTCCCTATAGGGAGTATTCACTGGACGCCATATTTGAGGGCGATGTTTAGGGCGCACGCTCAGAACGAGCTTACATTAATAGCCTGCTAAGACCGGCAATCTTGATGGTGTGGAATGCACGTTGCAAAAGAACCGCGGAAGCTCGTCGTCAGCCCGCGCTCAGCAACCACGCACACAGATATGGCCGCCAGTGAATACTCCCTATAGGGAGTATTCACTGGACGCCATATTTGAGGGCGATGGTTAGGGCGCACGCTCAGAACGAGCTTACATTAATAGCCTGCTAAGACCGGCAATCTTGATGGTGTGGAATGCACGTTGCAAAAGAACTGTGGAAGCTCGTCGTCAGCCCGCGCTCAGCATTCGCGCACACAGATATGGCCGCCAGTGAATACTCCCTATAGGGAGTATTCACTGGACGCCATATTTGAGGGCGATGTTTAGGGCGCACGCTCAGAACGAGCTTACATTAATAGCCTGCTAAGACTGGCAATCTTGATGGTGTAGAATGCACGTTGCAAAAGAACTGTGGAAGCTCGTCGTCAGCCCGCGCTCAGCAACCACGCACACAGATATGGCCGCCAGTGAATACTCCCTATAGGGAGTATTCACTGGACGCCATATTTGAGGGCGATGTTTAGGGCGCACGCTCAGAACGAGCTTACATTAATAGCCTGCTAAGACTGGCAATCTTGATGGTGTAGAATGCACGTTGCAAAAGAACTGTGGAAGCTCGTCGTCAGCCCGCGCTCAGCATTCGCGCACACAGATATGGCCGCCAGTGAATACTCCCTATAGGGAGTATTCACTGGACGCCATATTTGAGGGCGATGTTTAGGGCGCACGCTCAGAACGAGCTTACATTAATAGCCTGCTAAGACTGGCAATCTTGATGGTGTAGAATGCACGTTGCAAAAGAACTGTGGAAGCTCGTCGTCAGCCCGCGCTCAGCAACCACGCACACAGATATGGCCGCCAGTGAATACTCCCTATAGGGAGTATTCACTGGACGCCATATTTGAGGGCGATGTTTAGGGCGCACGCTCAGAACGAGCTTACATTAATAGCCTGCTAAGACCGGCAATCTTGATGGTGTGGAATGCACGTTGCAAAAGAACTGTGGAAGCTCGTCGTCAGCCCGCGCTCAGCAACCACGCACACAGATATGGCCGCCAGTGAATACTCCCTATAGGGAGTATTCACTGGACGCCATATTTGTGGGTGCTGTTTAGAGCGCATGCTCAGAACGAGCTCACATTAATAGGCTGCTAAGACCGGCACTTTTGATGGTGCGGATTGCACGTTGCAAAAGAACTTTGGAGGCTCGCTCGCCATCAGCACGCGCTCAGCATTCGCGCACACAGCTATGGCCGCCAGTGAATACTCCCTATAGACCTTTCCAATGTCTACAAATCCACAGCTCAGTGCGCGATCTCCACAGCTCAGCACGCGCGTGTGCGTCGCTTCGGAAAGCGAGCAAATCACGCGCGATACGCACGAACACTGAAAATGAAACCGGCCAGCTGCCCTTTTCTGGAAAAAGACCGATCTCACTGAGCGTTCCACGCATGTGTGACACCACCACAACTGTAGTTCAGAAGGGAGCTCGCGCCGTCTAGTGCTCTGCTCGCGCGCACTCCCAGCAGGGTTGTCGCTCGCTAAAATTAAAGTTGCCACGATGCATGGCGACAGCGCTGGCATAGACAGACTAGCTGGTGAGATCCGTCTATTACAGTAGATGGTAGCGGGCGTGAAGAGCTACCGACCAATAAACGATATGCTGTATTACTACAGTGTACTAGAATGCATGACCCAAGCATAAAGGAGAATCCACGCGCCACACGCGCACGCCTTCCCGGTATAAAAGATTTGAAGTAAATAACCAAAATAAAGCATTTACGAACGCGCGTGCAAGATACATTTTTTTTTTTTAGGTTTTTGCTTTGGGAAATTTACTACTGCTGAGGCCAGCACGTGCGGCACGTGGAACACCAATCCCTGCATTCTTCTTGATGCTTGGGTAATATAGCAATAGGCCTATTTAGCGTATCAAGCCATTGCCTCCGAGATCCCGAAGCGCGCGCGCGAAGGCTTCTCCGGTCGTCCCATTCGAGTCGCTCTCCAGCAGAAAAGTGAAATCATGGCCTCCGAGATCCCGAAGCGCGCGAACGCTTCTCCGGCCGTCCCATTCGTGCGGAGAGGGCGTAATCGAAAAAAGAGAAGGAGGCGGCCTGTCTCCGCGGGGAGGCGCTCCCAACCCAGCCATCGACAGCATGGCGCGAGGCTGAAGAGTTCAAGGAAAAGTCTTGTTACGTCGAATTACCTCAACTTATACTTACACATTTTTGTGTGTTGTGGTAGAACAGTGAAAAGCTGCTCTGGGGACGCAGATAAAAAATTTGTGATGCTTATTTAATTATTTAATTTGAGATATTCATCTGGCCAGGTTGCGGCTAGCACTATAAGCGCGCCTTTTGATATATTTGATTGCAGTCTGTAGCACGTATAAAACTAAAAAAAGCTCCATATATATAAAAAAATTACTATTTTCCTAAATAAAAATATTCATGCTGTACAATTTTTTTTTTTTTTTACCTTCGCACGTTGTTTGGCGTAGCTTTTTGAGCCTCACGAGGTTTGATACTACATAGTGAAGTCCGTGTTGTCCTTCTTTTAATATTATTAATATTTATTATGCAATTTTTGCGGGTCGTAATTGCGGTGTTCGCTTCTACTAGAAGTCTCTAAGGCGGGGTCACACTGATGATACATTATACAAAAGGCAGCTGCAGATATCAGTCACCACGATATTCGTGTTTCAAATGCTGCGTGCCAAGCGTCTAATTGAAGTCGTTGCATTGCGGCATTCGAAGCTCAGATCTCGAGGTGACTCGAGTTTGAATCTGTTTGCAGACTTTCTTTTGTATGATGTATAAGCAGCGTGACCCCGGGTTTGGGGAAAAACCTTTGGCGGTGAGGCACAACCACCTCGCAATGATTTCGCCATTTTTTTTATAAACTTCGTGATAATTGTAGGTACTCATTGCAAAGGTGGGGCGTTATCTTGTAAACGTCTAGTTTTTGGCACATGTAGAACAAACCACCATATCCCGTATTGCACTTTGTAATGTAACTTAATTGATATGCAAACAAACAATGGGATCTCAAGAGAAAGAACTCTGATTTATCCACTATCCATTTCCGACAGCCTGCGCAGCCCGACTTTTTCACGGGCCGGGTGCGCTTTATTTTAGCCCAGAATGAATAGCTCACAAATTGCGCGGCATGGCAGCTCGCTTGCAACTGCTACACGTAAGTTGATTACGATACCCAATAGTAAATACTGTAAGCATATTTTTTTTGTTGCAAATATTAGTTCGACCAATCTGCAGGCCTAGGCAGCTTGTTAAGAAAAAATAACCCGATCCTTCTGTTCTGCGACCAAACACGCGCGGAAAGGACGGAAAAACAAAAATGACAAGCAGAAGTAAGCAAAACGATGTGTCACAGTTGGAAAGGAAGGGACACATCGCGACGGGTTTGTACAAAAGACGGGCAATGTTCGAAATTAGCCACTTTCGCTGCGCAAAACCGTTAAAGAAAAAACAACAATGTCGTCGTCTTTTGCGGTGGTCTGCGAGAAATTGTTCAGGAAAACTACCCCTCCGGGGAACCTTTTCACCCCTATTGGGAATGCAAGCCCTCGTGCGTACAGATGGTTTACGCCGGCGCGTGTATGTGCGTGTTTGTGGTGACAAGCGATTGTATGGTGGCGGCGGCGCGGCTGGGGACGAAAAGGAACGCCGCGCCGCTGGTCCTCCGGAAGAGCATTCGCTGCACACACAAAAAAAAAACGAAAAAACATATGCCCATACACAAACGCTTCAGCACCTGTTTATCCCCCACTGTGGTTCCTCTTCCAACCCCCGAACACGATTCCAAAGGACAAGCCGTTAAAAAAAAAAAAAAAAGTAATGGCCGGTCTGGCTTGCTTTGGCCCCCCCCCCCCCCCCCCCCCCCCCCCCCTTCTTGTAGACGTGAATGCAAGGCCCGTCCTTCATGGATGTTGACGTGAAGCCCGAGCTCGGCCCGAGGGCCGGGCCGGCCCGTGGCCCACGGTCTGGCCCGTACCAGTGCCTGCGACGCTGACGGCTCGCCCTCTGTTGTGACTGGGCAGACAGCGCCGCCGCGCGGCGAGCGACGGAGTTAGCGCAATTACACTCTTCTGCTGGGGAGCGAGACGAATGGGACGGCCGGAGAAGCCTTCGCGCGCACGCTTCGGGATCTCGGAGGCCATGGTGTAATTGCGCTAACTCCGTCGCTCGCCGCGAGGCGGCGCTGTCTGGCCAGCCATAACAGAGGGCGAGCCGTCAGCGTCGCAGGTAGAGATCTGCACTGGTACGGACCAGACCGCGGGCCACGGGCCACGGGCCGGCCCGGCCCTCGGGCCGAGCTCGGGCTTCAGCTCAACATTCATGAAGGGCCCGGGCCGGGTACGGGCCTTGCATTCACGTCTACAAGGGGAGGGGGGGTCAAAACAAGCCAAACCGGCCAATACTTTTTTTTTTTTTAACGGCTTGTTTTTTGGAATTGTGTTCGGGGGTTGGGAGAGAAACCACAGTGGGGAACAAACAGATGCTGAAGCATGTGTGTGTGGGTATATGTTTTTGTATGGTTTGATGTGTGCAGCGAGTGCTGTTTCAGAGGACTAGCGGCGTGGCGTTCCTTTTCGTCCCCGGCGGCGCCGCCGCCCTCATACAATTGCCTCTCACCACAAACACGCACATACACGCGCCTATACAATGCGTACTTTCGCCGTCGTAAACCATCTGCAGGCACGAGTGCCTGCATCCCCAATAGGGGTGAAGAGGTTCCCCGGAGGGGTACCTTTCCTGAACAGTTTCTCGCCGACCACCGCAAAAAACGACATTGCTGTCTTTTTTTTGTCTTTTTTTTTTTTTTTTTTTTTACGGTTGTGCGCAGCGAAAGTGGCTAATTTAGAACTTTGCGCGTTTTTTGTACAAACCCGTCGCGATGTGTCCTTTTCTTTAAAAATGTGACACGTGGTTTTGTTTACTTCTGCATGCTTGTCATTTTTGTTTTTCCGGCCTTTCCGCGCGTTTGGTCGCAGAAGAGGAAGATCGGGTGATTTTCCTTAACAAGCTGCCTAGACCTGCAGATTGGTCAAACTAATAGCACAAGCAAAAAAAAAAAAAAAAAAAAGCTTACAGTAACTTATGTGTAGCAGTTGCAAGCGAGCTGCCATGCCGCGCAATTTGTGAGGGCTAAAATAAAGCGTAGCTGGCCCGTGAAAATTAGCTTCGGGTCGGGCTGCGCCGGCTGTCGGAAATGGATAGCGGATAAACCAGAGTTCTTTTTCTTGAAATCCCATTGTTTGCTTGCATATCAATTAAGTTACACCACAAAATGCATTACGGGATACGGTGGTCTGTGCTACATGTGCCAGAAACTAGACGTTTACAAGATAACGCACCACCTTTTCAATGAGTACCAGCAATTATCACGAAGTTTATAAAAAGAAATGGCGAAATCACTGCGAGGTGGTTGTACCTCACCGCCATAAGTTTTTCCCCAAAGCCGGGGTCAGGCTGCTTGAACATCCTACAAAAGACAGTCTGCAAACAGATTCAAACTCGAGTCACCACGAGATCTGAGCTTCGAATGCCGCAACGCGACGAATTCAATTATCCACTTGGCACGCAGCATTTGAACCACGGATATCGTGGTGACTGATATCTGCAGACTGTCTTTTGTATAATGTATAAGCAGTGTGACCAAGGCCTAAAGGTACTTCTAGTAGAAGCAAACACCGCAATATGACCCGCAAAAATTGCGTAATAAATATTAAAAATATCAAAAGAAGTACAACACGGACTTCACAATATAGTATCAAGCCTCGTGAGGCTCAAAAAGCTACGCCAAACAATGTGCGAAGGTAAAAAAAAAAAAAAAAAGTATTGCAGCATGAATATTTTTATTTGGGGAAATACTAATATTCTTTATATACGGAGTTTTTTTGTTTTGTTTTATACGAGCTACAGATTGCAATCAAATATATGAAAAGGCGCGTTTGTAGCGCTAGCCGCAACATGACCAGATGAATATCTCAAATTAAATAATTAAATAAGCATCACAAATTTTCTATCTACGTCCCCAGAGCAGCTGTTCACCGTTCTACCACAATACACAAAAAAATTTGTAAGTATAAGTTGCAGTAACTGGACGTAACACGACTTTTTCTTGGACTCTTCTGCCTGGCACCATGCTGTCGGTGACTGGGTTAAGAGCGCCTCCTTGCGGAGACACGCCGCCTCCTTCTCTTTTTCCGATTACGCTCTCTCCGCGCGAATGGAACGGCCGGAGAAGCGTTCGCGCGGTTCGGGATCTCGGCGGCCATGATCAAGCACATAGAGTTATTATAATGTACGCTAGAGGTTCAAGTGGCGCTAGTGTCTATACGACTTCCGGGAGGCAAATTGAAGCAGACAGCAAACATTCTACTTTTGCGGTGCTCGTGTGCACTCCTATGGGAAAACGCGCGTGCCTTTTCTCTCGGAAAATTACACGCCACACTTTTGTTATTTGGGTCGTACCGAATAGTGTGCATCTTTATTAACATTGTAAAATGACAATTGCTTTAGCTAGCGCATTTTCCTTCACCTGTGAACAATGTTTAACTTCGCTATATTTCAGGCCTAAATGTCTGTTTGGCAGCATGTGTGTAAAAACGAGCGACGATTCTAAGCAACACAACAATCGAAAGGAATATGAAATGTGTTCATGACTCGCCAGCACTCCAGTGACTCTTATATATTGCAAATATGCCAGTTCTGTGGCTATGCGAAAATGGCCCCGCTTCGCATCTGGTGCAGTTCAAAGAGCGTTTATTGATGCCATAAGCGGGGAAAGGGGTGTAAGAATGCATCGGTGGCTAATAGTCGAGGCCTGGCTGCGGCATACTATTTAAAATGTATGTACACTAAATAAAATATTCCAGCTTTGTCTCATGGAAGAAGTCCAGGAGACTTCGTAGGATATTTCGTTGTTGGTTCTCCTTTCCAGGTGGATGAGTCCAGCCCTCCAGAGTGGCGATGTTCTGAGGTCGGAATTTCGCCCTTTCTGCGTAATACTTGGGGCACACCCACACTTGGTGGTATGTGTCCGCCCTAGCGTTCATGTCGCCCTGGGAACAAAGGCCAGACCTTTTACCTTTGTTCCACAATGCGACTCTCGCGGGTGATTGAGTTGCTTCGATGGGCACTCGGGTTGGCAGAACCTGTCCTCGTCGTCAAAATCCCCGTGAAGGGAGCAGGGGATGTGCCGGCTCGGGGAGGAGCTCTTCAAGTTTCGCCTGTTATTAATTTTTTATCCCGGCCCTTTCTTCGGCGGGGTCATATTCTTGTGTCTGGCCATCGGCGATGGATGCTCGATCTCGAACGGTCACGCCATATTGGTGATCTTGAAGTGGAAGCGTTTCATCTTCGGGCTCGCGGAAGGAAGGGGTTCTAAGTTGCCTGGGATCTTTGCATGACCAGGAACCCACTCGATTCTTATAATGACTCCCCGCGACCGAAGTGTCGTGGCGAGCTTCTTGATTTTGCGTACTTAGACGCTAGAGCTATTCTTGCTTTGACACTCTTTCACCGCCTCCTGTGAATACGTAAAGATCCTGGTGTTCCCTGGGAGGTCGGTGGCTTGAGTGACGACCGTCTCTAATGCAAGGTGGATGGCTGCGAGTTCTCCTCCCTTTGTCGATACCGTAGGGGGCAGTGCTTCAATTGCCTCGGGTCGAAGTGCTGGGAATACCACGGCAGCTGACCTGAGGATGATGGGGCCTTCAACCGTTGCAGTGTCCGCATAAGCAGCGACTACGGTCTTGCTTTGCTTCCAGCTCTCCACCATTTTGTTGTGTGCTTTTACCCTGCGTGCCAGTTGTTTGGTGTCCCCTTTCCTGCATGCCCTTAGAGGCATGCTGATTGTGATGGCAGCGAGGTCTTCCCACTGAGAGAGTTGTTTTTGCAACTCCGGGAGGCCATCTACCGATTTTTTTAGGAGTCGCATGATGCCTCTTTCTTGCGGTGTCGTCTTAAGGCGTTCGTCATGCGCGTTCCTTCTTGCTTCCACGACGGCGTAAAATTCGTTCAACGGCGCGTACTGCCTCAGTTTGACGAAAAGAGTGAAACGAGGCAGCCGAGTAATAACTCTCATAGCGTGGTTGTTCAAAGCTTCGAGACGTTCCCATTGCCTTGCTGTCGGCCAATAGCGGCGTGCTCCGTAGCATACCCGGGAGACTACAAGATCCTTGACCATTTTTCTGGCAATGCCTTGTGACGCTCCTCCGCGTGCATTGCAGATCCGTCGGATCGTGCTGAGTACCGAGTTGCACTGTTCGAGTGTGTCGCGGAGCCAAGCGTCTCCTTTGCTGTTCTCCTGGATGGTGATCCCCAGGATCTTTACCGAAAGGGACGGCTGGATTCGTTTCCCCGCCAGGACCAGGTTGAATTTCGCTGCATAGTCGTCCTCTACGCAAATTCTCGGGCTGCGTATGACCGTGTAGTTCGTCTTGTCTGGTGCAGCCTGCATCCCCACGCGGGCCAGGTGAGCCTCGATTGTACCTACACTCTCAACAAAAGGGTAGTCGTAAGGTACTACATTTGGGGTAGTCAGAAGCCGTCACAGATATCGCTACCCCCCCTTAGTAATACTAACGACCCCATGCGTAGTCACGCGGCATGAAGTCAACAGGTGGCCACAGTGAGCACCCCCAAAAGCAACATGGCGGCTGGCAAGCGACAGTGGAGCAATACGAGTAAGGCCTAGCGAACTGGACTGCTTTTTACTAAAATACGATTCTCAAGTGCGCATGCCCGTCGCTGCTTTCCGTGCGCACTAAAACACTCCAAAACGCGCCTCGAAGCAAGGGGCGGCGATGTGAGGGGGGCATTCGAGGTGGTTTGTCCGCGACTGCTTTCGCGCGGCCGGCTGCATTTACTTCGCGGCCAGAAAACATTCAAAGAAGGAATCGTATAGCGACAAATGAAATGATGTCTTTATTGAACAGAGAACCGGCGTTTTCGGTTGACAGCGCCGAGGCGAGGCATCCCCGATTCAAGCGGCGTCGGTTTCGATTGTTCAACGCTCTTGCTCACCCGTTAGCATTCGTTATCCACTTTCAAGTCCCTGGTAATCCCCACCGCGTCTGTGCAGGCACTATTCACTGCACGGAACACCCATCAAGTGGCTATGGGACTGATCCACTGATCCCACTGGGACGAGAGGCCGAGAACCGAACCCTTTGTGGCTGCTCCGTGGAGCCATGGAGCGCCTCCGTGTTTTTCACTCAAATAAGTGGACACATAAACGCGCAACTCCTTGAATTGGGCGGCGACGCGCGCCACCTAACGGATGGCGCTCAAACTAGGGAAAAAGAAGCCAACAGTCTTTGCTCTGAGCGCCTCGCCTGACATGCACGTATTTCACACCACACTTCACACATACGCGACATACAGACACCATACAATACTATACATGAACGCATTCACAAACAGCACCAGGTACAACATGATATATTGACACTCTACATTCCTATATATATGACCAGTCGACACCACCAGCTTATATGCTGCTGTATTTTCTGTGACCGATTAGGAAGGTGACCACTGTCATATTTTGCATAAATACGAAAAGACTGTGCAAGATTTATCCGTCTATATTATTTTTCTCTACTGCCCTTAGGAAAGCGTCCGTATCTCTTATGTAATCCATTGCAAAAGTGAACTGCAGCTTATAAATCAAATTGAATAGTCGCTACACGCCACGTTTTGATCAGTTTGGTTTTCTCGCTTGACTACACTTAAAGTATACAGAAGCCTGTTTAATTAATTGTATTATTATCGAAACCAATTTCTGCAATCACAACTTTCTGAACACGCTGATCCATTTTCTTTTCTCTTTTTACATATCCGAATGACTTCAGCGGCGGTTGAGTAAATGTTGAGTACACTGAGCGCGCGCAGGTGATTCTAGGCTGCGTATTTTCGGCACCGATTTGAAAAAACAGGGTGCGTGACCAGTGACGTCACGGACGTCAAAATATGTTATTTTGACGTCCGTGACGTTAAAGAGGTTTATATTTGTTTCTTCTTTGACCAAAAAAAAAAAAAAAAAAAAAATGGCGTGCAACGTCGGGACGTTGGTCGGGCGCTCGGCGACTCGGCGGTGTCCGCACTGGACTTGCAGCCTGTGCTCGTTGCGTTCTCAGGAGCATCAGTGGGTAAGCGTCGTTCATTTTCGAATTTCGCCCGGTGCCAAGAAAAGAATTATGTAGCTCGGAGTTGGTTTGGAGGAGATCTGTGTCGTGTTTCCCTCCTTGTCCCTACTCTCCAGGGTTAAAATGTCTGTATACAACCAGCTCGCCTGCACCCTTGCTTTAACTTCATTACTTCTACCTAACGCAGACATTGTCCCAATATCTACTTCTGTCCTTCCCCTAATGAATCCGAGAGACCTCGAGTTCCATGCGCTGTTTGTTTTACGTCAGCTTGGTCATCGTGCTGCAGACGGAGTCGGACGCAAGCTACTTCAGCCTTGCACTACGGAAACGATGTGGTGGAGGTTCTGATTTCAGATATGTGACTTCTGCAAACTTTCAGTTGCGTTTTAAGGGAAGAATCCTCTAGTGTGATCAACTTAAGTTCGTTCATGAAGTGTCAACTAAGCTGTGGGTTGCTGTCCATGGAGAGAACTTCACCTCCTCGCTGGACTTCAAGGCTGGGTATCGACTGAAACAAGACTCCTATCATCGTCTTTGATTTTCGAAAAGAATCCAACTGTTACAAGTTTCGCGGAGCTAAAGTACGCAACCTTCAGACCTTCGTTCTACATCTTCAGCGAGCAGCCTCATTGGAACCTTTCGTAGCGCATCGGATTTCGAAAGGAGTCAAATTTATAATCCTTGTGATATACCCTTGTCTGCCTCAGGTTGCCGTCTATTAGAAAAAAGCCCCAAGTTATGTTTGAACGTAAAACCATCAAGTAGCAGCAAATATTCATGAGGTAGCACACAAAATCTCCTCTGACGATGAAAGGTTAGCCTTTATTAGCCCCGAGAAGTTCGCGTGGCGCCCCCTTACGGCAAACCGGGGTGACGTCACGGCGAGGAGTGAATTTTTCCCCGACTCGCGCCGCTCGCCCTGTGGAGGCTGTGACGACGCTACCTGTCGGCGCGCTCGTTTCTATATATTTTTTTTCTGGCATGTTTTTCGTAGAAAGTATAACCGTTTATATGTGCCTTTATTGAGGTATGGCTTGTAGCTACAGGCGAAACTTCAACCAACATTTTAAGCATGGTAGACAGGGCAGGCAACGCATGAATCGGAGCTGGTATATGAAAATACAGAAATATGGCCCCAATTGCAGGAGCATCACTATAGATTTACATCTCACACAATAAACGCTGCTGATGGTTTGGATGAATTGGCAGGTTACGTATACTATTTTTTTTGTGTCTCCATTTTTAAACAAGATCGCCGAAGCAGAAAAGCTGCATGCTGTTCGAGCAACATGCTAAATACAGTCTGGGCCATGGGGAGAGAATCACAAGTAAGACAGGCCAAGTGCAGGGGGGCAAAGGAAAAAAAACAAGGAACATTTATTATATACATTGCTCGCATTTGACCTTTGCTGGATTCGGATAGTATTTCAATGGAATACACGGGTGGTATCTGTGGACTTGTTTATATCAACCCTCAAGTAATGTATAACAAACGTAGGCGAAGGTGTCTAGCTCGTTATTATTCCATTAAGTCCTAACATTGAGATTTTACTTAAATCGAAATGTACTGAAGCTAAAATACCAGAAGCTTTTCTCACGCAGTCTGTCGCCCTTCACAGGTTCCACATTTTATGCTACTAGTGCTGCATCTACCACTGGACAGACGTTCGAATCCTTGCTTTTACCCCTGTTTTCCTCTGTTGTCAGAGAGTCTAGCTGTAGGGAGTTTGGAGGCTGAGGAAGCTTTTGGGGACCTGCAGCAGTCTCTTTTGATTGGAAATGACAATTCAGACTAAACGGTGTATTTTCTGAATACCCAAGGCTGGAATAAAAATGTCAGGAAAAAATATAAACATTCCAAATTACGGCACTATTGCTGTGCATATTTTGGGCAGTTCAATACATAGCATACAGGCAACTGGAGGCAATTCGGCCGTCTTTGCTGCTACCATACAAACTAATTTCCAGTAATTGGGAATCTTTTAAGAAATATGCCTACATACATGTATAAACTATATAATTAATTCACGAAGAAGCTACATTTATGTAAGACAACCCTGTTCCATGAGCACTTCAAAGATAATCAGACACAGGGCCTTTGAAACATCTGTGAACCAGCGCATGCAGAGTGGCAGCCCACAGTCGGAGTCGCGAGCTCATTTGCCGACCACCCAAAGGCCCATGATATAAACGCCACTTCAAATGCCTTGAAAGCGGGATGTAATATCGTCATAAATGATGAACGTGCAAGGAACAGAATTCCAGCGTCTGAAACACTTGCGGCACCGCTTCACCGATCCCTCGCAAAATTGCCTCCGTCGATTGCTTTCGGGATTTGTAACCCAATTTTAAAGGTAAAAGGGACGAGCAGGCTTATAAAATGTACGGGAGCACGTCAATATCGGCCTAACTTAACGTCTTGTACACCGGGAAAACGATGTCCAGCTCCTCGAAGAGCTTGCGGCGCACATCGCCAAACCAAGAAACCGGTGCTGGGAAGCGAGCCGATGCGAGATCGCGGAGCGGAGTACTCGCCCTGACTTCACGGAACACATCACCCAATCAGAGCGCGGCGACCGCAGCGACGCTTGTGTTCGTTCTCGGGGCTAATAGACCAATCTGTGAAAAGGTTAAGTACCATTGTTGACAGTTCGTTTAGGACTAATAGTCGTGAATTTAGAGCTGTGCGTGATGTGAGAAAAGAATTATGTAGTTCGGAGTTGGTTTGGGGACCTGTGTCGTGTTGTCCTCCTTGTCCCTACCCTCCAGGGTTAAAATGTCTATATTCAACCAGCTCGCCTGCACCCTTGCTTTAACGTCACTCCTGCTGCAAATCAAGATTATGTGTACCGGAGGCGACAGAGTCCAGCCGCAGTAATTTTTTGTATGCACTTTTCTGGAGCTGTGCCTGTGTGTAATACGACGGATTATCACCCTTGCATAAAATAGCTGGGAAAGCCGTGCAAGCGGTGAGCGAGTAGCCTTCATTGCCATGCCTGGAGCACCTGCTGCAGGAGCGCTCGTACCACGTGATCCTAAGCAATTGCACTAGCTCGCACTTTTAGCACACGCGGTTCCGTGAATTCAGCCGCTGACTTCCCTTTCATTGCTCAAGTGTCGTGCGTTGCCCTTCATCTTTGCGTCTCCTAGTGCTCTCGTCAACCTGATGGCTTCTTTGTTATCTGCACTCACTGCATAGAGCAACTTCAGATGCGAGGCGGTCCAAAGGAAACCTTGGTAAGTGAGAACCTAGGCAGGCACCTGTCATCGATCCACTGCCACGAGTGTGAGCAGCCTGACCATCTTCAAAAGCGGTGATTGGCAGAACCTACAAACAAGCAAAGGTGGAACGTCGTGGCGACGAATGGCCAAAGAAACCAGCAGAGACGCTGAACCCAAACAGCCAATCACCTATGGCCGTTACTGTCCCTGGGAGTAGTGAGGCAGTGACACTGATCCCATCGGTATGCCGTCATGCTTTTGGGTGGTTGGGCCATTGTCTCTCTTACAGGAGACTTTGCTTTAAACTCTTGAAAGCGAAAGAGGTAAGCCTTAATATGTGTGCACGCTTACAATTACCCTCTGGCACAGCATCCTCACCAGGAAAAGCCCTGATGCCGCAAATGCAGCTTAACAGGATCAGAATCAGCACTGTGAAATTGTGGTGCCCGTGATCTTGGGCCGAGATTTGATTGCAGGCAAAATCATGACACTTGACTTTTCTGGCGGTGGCTGCCGGTTGGGGCAACAACCAGAGCTGATTCTGTTCACTGGACGAGAGGACCGCACCTGTAACCCAGAGCCGTATATGTAGAGTTTGGCCATTCGTTGGGAAGTAAAGGAGACAAATGAGGAGGCGCCATTGGCCGAAAGCGGGCTGGGCGTGTTCCAGGGCATCTTCAGAAATTCGAATATGGCCAACCATAAGCCGAAAATAATACCCTGGCGGTGGTTGCGAGAAACAAATCTTCAAGTGCGTTGGAGTAACTCTCGGTGACTGAAAATATGGTGCACGTGATGTTTCAATCATGGTGGAAGAGTGTGACTAGCGAAACGATGGACATAATCCGTATGCCAAGCGTCGAGGGCCGGGAATCTTCCGTCCGAGTGGTCACACTGTCCGAGCAAAACAGAGTAGAGTGGCGCATTCGTTTCTTACATCTTTCTGCATGATCATGATCGAAACATCACGTGTACCCTATTTTGGACCATAAAGGGTTACCACACTTCACTCTCACACACTTATTAAGACCTTATCCCAACATATACCTTGGACCAAAACAGTTACCTCGCTACCACCGCTAAAGGATTTTAGGCTTCTGGTTGGCCAAGGGAGCATGTCTAGCCTACTTTCTGTGTCTGGTGCACGCCTGGCTCTGCCTGCGCCTCCCATTGACCGAACTCTCTGTATACACGGCTCTGCTGTAACCCACCCTCGCCAGCCAAGCTTGCCATGATGCCAGGTGCCTTGCATGCCAGCAGCCAGGACTAACTGTGCTGGTGGGTGCTGGATGCCAATGAGCCCTAGATTTTGACAGTGACAGTTTGTGTGTTAATGGCTATGTCGAAAGTGTTAGTTACATGTTTTTACCTGTTGGCAGGTATATTGAGAATATTCACACTACATCCTATCACCCCATCTCCAACGGAATGGTGGAACGGTTTTACAGACAGCTAAAGGCAAGTTTGAAGACGAAAGGTACAGCCGCGCCTTGGACGGAAACTCTACCACTCGTCATGCTTGGAATACGCACGTCCCTAAAAAGTGACCTGGGATGCAGTACAGGAGAAATGGTGTACGGCACGCCTCTACGCATCCCTGGTGAGGTTCTAACACCTACCACCAACACCGAAACCACCACAGCAGAGGACTACGCAAGCCGTCTACGTTCCTCATTCGAAAAACTACGACCTATGCCCACACGACAGCGGAACTCTCGCAAGGTGTTCCTCAGCCCGGAACTGTCACGCTGCACCCACGTGTTCATACGCACAGACGCCGTGAAGCGACCGCTGCAGAACCCATATGAAGGACGATTTAAAGTTCTAAAACACGGCGACAAGTACTTCACCGTGCTCGTGAAAGGACGTGAAGATACAATTTCACTCGACAGGATAAAACCAGCTCATCTCGAGCAACCCCAAGCACACACAACTCCAACCCTAGCACGACGTGTACACTTCAAAGGAGCACCTGGGGGGCTATGTTGCGCTTTTTGCACTTCCAGGAGACTAGGGAGAGGGAAGTGACGTCAACGACAAGAGCAAACGCAGATTGGATGTTGACAGAAGAAAACAAAATCAACATCCAATCTGCATTTGCTGCGTTGTTGACGTCACTTCCCTCTCCCTAGTCTCCTGGGAGTGCAAAAAGCGCAACATAGCCCCTCTGATCGCTCGTCACCTCCACCTTCTCGCTAGGGGGGGGGGGGGGGGGGGGGGGGGGGAGTACCTGTAGCGGCACGCAACAGCGAGTAAAGAAGACGAAGAACACCAGCTCGAGAAAAACGCCATCACTTGCACGCGGGGGCTCGAGATGACAAGGCGAAGGGCTACGCAGTCCACGTTCCACGATCTTTAGATTTTGATTCTTTGTAAATATGTAAATATATTTACAAAGAGAGACAACAATAAGTAAATATAAGATTTGTTAGCAAATGAGAATATCTTTCTTGCCTACAGACTTATATATATATATATATATATATATATATATATATTTATTTATTTATTTATTTATTTGTAAACATCGTGGGCAAAAAGTAATCGCGCTTAGTTCTTCATTTTAAATTATAATGTGGGTTATACGGCGTAAAACATTGTATCTTCAAACGTGCCGCGTTTTGGGTCACTTTTGGGCTGGACAGCTTTTTTGGAAGTTCCAAAGCTGCCCTTCATGGAGCTGTCGTGTTCACTCGGTATTGACGGCAGGGTGGACGCTATACGTCTTTTAGGCCAATCGTGTCTACGGTTAGGGTCACGTGACAAGGAATTTTGAAGCTGGTGATTGGGCAGAACATGGCACCTGCCTCAAGCCCAAGGTCACACATAGCATCCACTGCACTATCAACCTTGGATACATTCGACAAATCCTCTCGTTGCGTTTATTGTTCGGATGCCCCTGAATATTAGTCTTTGTGAGTGCACCCCCGTTCTGGACTTGAAGGCTGCTACCTTTCTACTCCTTCTCTTTTTTTCTCTCTCTCCCAAAACTGAAAGCGTGGTAGCGCACTCGCCGGACCAATAAACCGTAGACTTTTTATCGGTTAACTCCGCTCTCTGTGCGCGGGTGACGGCAGAAGCGTGATCGCGTGGTTTGACGGATGAAGTAGCCGTTGAAATTCCCGGAATGTCTGCTTGCGAAATTAGTTTCGCTTGTGGTGCGGCCTGCGGGGCTGCTGTGGATTCCGCTTCTGTAGGAAATGGTATCTTGTTTGAAAAGTCCTGCCCGTATGTCGGCAACAAGCGATTTCTTCAAAGAAGCCTAAGCATATTTTGTAGTGAGTTTCGTGTTCGGTTCGGCAAATGACAGCTTGTGCTACATCGTGTTAAATATTCACGCATCTATTCCTTCTCGTATTTTTCTTTGTTTGAGTGGTTGTTCTGCATTACCCGTGTCGACATATAGGCTCCTTGCACTGACGTCACATCGCATACATTTGAACACCATGTAAAAGGAGGAGAGAGAAGCTGCTTTTGTAAGAATTTTGAGTGGCATGTAAATCTATAATCTTCTGGGAGGAGAATAGCGACGGTCTGTGCTTATCCGGGAGGCACAAAGAGGATCCTGATGAGAGGGGAGCTCCTTCCCCTTTTCTCTGGAGGTCATCAGAAACGACGTCATGTGGAAGCCGCGTATATCTTGGATTACATCTTCCAAGTCCGGTGTTGTCATCGTAAGTGCGCTTCAACATACCTCGCGACAATCGACCGCTCTTCTACGAGTACTCTTCCGGATTACCTCTAGAATTAGGCAGTGTCTATATCCTGCCGGTAGAATTTCCCCGAAATTCTACCGGCAGTCACTTCCATTAGCTGTCTGAAATCGCGTCCCAACTTCAGGTAGAATACTGAATTAAAAAAAAAAAAAATATTTTTCCTACGTTTCGAGAAAACAAGTATCACGGCCACCTTTCGTGGATACACGTTTCATGGACACACGTTTTGTCGACATTAACCTTTCATCGACATTCGTTACGCGAGTTGCACGCTGTAGGGGCATTTCGTCGCGCACGTATTCCTGAGGCGCGTGCTCACCAAACCAGCCCACCCGTTCACGCCACTTCATGGTGAGTCTGCAGCGGCTCATTACAAAATGAAATGGATGATTCAGCCTCCTGCTCGGAAAACAACACTGACACCTTACTACCACCGCACCCCTGCACCGAGGCCAGGTGGAGCCTGCCCTTAGCGAAAAGTCGTTCAAAATCAGTACACTGAAAGTATACTAATAGTGAACTTAGGGTATGTACTGAAATCGTACTAGTTTCACACTTTTATGAAACAAAATAGTACACCTTTAGTACACCCCAAGCACATATGTAGTATACCATAAGTGCACCTCGAGTGTACTTTTAGCATACTATAAGTGCACGCTTAGTACACTTCATGTATGCTTTTAGTGTACTAAATGTACACTACCAGTACATATATGCGGAGTGTCCCAGATAACTTGCACCAAACTTTAAAAAAACAAAAACGGAGCGTTCTGCGGGAGTGAAACCATCCGTACACTGTTAGAAAGTCTCTTGCGAAAGTGCACGAAATTGTTTTAGTGCGCCTATTTATTTAATTAACAGTAAGAAGCTAACTTTTGAAATCTTTGTTTAAAAGCCGAGGTGTGAAATGGAAAGTTGTAGAGCGCATTAAGAAACACCCAATTAAACCATTTTCAACAAGGTGCACTTTGCACGCTCCTTTTCCCTAGCCTTCAAAAAAACGCCCGCGTAATACAAAAAAATACCCCGTGACAACTCGCTTCACCAATCACGGCGTGCGATCGCGCCGCGAATATGCGTTCTTTGAAGGCCGGAAAAAAGCACGAAAACGTATTATGTTTCAAACACTTTAATTGGGTGTTTCTCAATGCGCCCTGCAACTTTACAATTGATATCTTGGCCCTTAAAAGAATATTTGAAAGGTTAGCTCATTAATCTTAGTTATTTGCATAACCAGGCGCATTAAAAAAATCTGCGCACTTTTTCAAGACACTTGCTAACGACAGTTGATTTCACTCCTACAGAGCCATCCGGTGTTTATTTAAGTATGGTGCAAGTTATCTGGGACGCCGTGTATGTCGAACGTTCTGAATGGAAAAAAACGGTCTCAAATTGACCAGAAAAATCGGCGCCTGCATTTAAAAAGCTGACTTTTCAAAGGTGTTTCTTTGAACGGCTGTATTCCAACCTGTGAAATTTCATCTCATACAGCTCCATTCTCGTGAAATGTTAAGAAACGCCGTTGACAACTCAATTGATGATGATAATGCAGAGGTGCCACCATCGGGAGAAGCACTCTTAAAAATGAGTCCGGAAATTAACGAGGAAATCTTTGGCAGCTCTATTCCTCGTGAGAATGACGTACCGGCGTCTTCCGAAACTGTGTGAGAAAAGCCATAAAGAAGAGGTGCACTGCTTTCTTCAACTAAAAGTATGTATGTGTAGCATACAAACATTATGATCAGTGTTCTTCGCGTAATTGATAAGACAGAAATTGAAATCCTACTTATCACTTTATTCAAGTTTCCGAGCATGCGTCACTGTACACTCTCGTTTGTGATGATGGTATGCCATTACATCCTGCGTAAAAAGAGAAGAGAAAATTACCCTATGCCGCTCAAACACCTTGTGATATAAAATCACAAAATTCGCTCAAAGGACCACTGTGTGAGAAAGGCAAGATAGTAACAACTTCATCCTAACAAAAGGTCGAGGAAAATCGGACAATATCGTTTCTGAAAACCTGATACCTGAAAGAAGCTCTAACACAGAGTAAAGAAAATGATTGGCATTTTCTTAATGTCTCCTTTTCTTTTGCTGTGAACACACATACAAGTCATACGCTATTACACATTCAGTGGTGCGGCTTAATTTATGATAAGTACTTTTTTTATATAACTTCGAGCTTTTAGAGAAAAGATTCAATATAATGGGTCGGACATAAATGGTTGCTATGAACTATCCTATATATTTACACATTATCTGATATCATAAAAGCACTAGAGCAGGGTAGGGCTGTACTGCATCAATTATAAATTTCTAACCAATTAAAAGTTGGCATTTATTTAATTTATTAGTATTGGCTATTATTCTTTGACGAAGAATAACTGGGCGAGTTGGTACGTTGGTAATCTTTCAACTCCATCGAATATTCAGGTCCTTTTAACATTTTTTTCATGCTTTTGCTTTTTATAACTGCTCTGCCTTTTGTAGCGGCTTTCGCCGCCACTAAAAAACGTGACATCCAAACTCACTTTATTCACAACACAAAATCGCAAACTTGGAAAGCGTGCCGCTTCGGCATACGCAAAGAGATCGTCCGTCTCTACGGCACAGGCATCAGCACGGGCAAGAAATCATGCTGCTCGCTCTTGTAACATTTTTCACGCTCCCGCTTTATGAAACAAATCGCTGACGAGAGATTGTTGGAACCACACCTCAGAACTAGCATGACCTGTGATTGCTTGAACTGCCGTCAGACTGTACTTGAACGCTCCGCAAAAGCGTCGTCGGGCGACCGTCGTAGGGACGGCGCCCAGGACGGGCCCTCGGCTGGCCCTCGGTTCCGCCGCACGCGAATCTTTCTCACTCTGCGGAGAGAGGCATAAATTTTGAAGATACGCTGTTTTCAAATAACGAAATACAACCGGGTATAGCATAGTGAGAGTCAAGCATAGCTTAGCAAGCACACGGTACAAGACAAAGTTTGAAACAGCGGCGCACTTCGCAGAAACAAAAGGAACTTCCTCACCTTCGCTTGCACCGGTCGGCCATGACTGTCCGCCACTTGCGACGCTGTGTCTCACAGCTCTCAGTAATCGCTTGCCATTCTTGAACACGGTATTCGTAAGTAAGATATCTAAAATATCCGCAAAAACGGCTAAAACGTAAAAAGGAAGCGATGCTCGAACTCCCCGGAATTCTAACGGCGGCCGAACGGAAGCTGATTGCAATAGCGATGGTCTTGCGCAGTTTTCAAAAGTCTCTTCTTTTTGTTCTTTTTTTTTTTTTCTTTTTTGAAGACAAAACTAAGCAAGTCAATATATTAATAATAATAATGTCACTTTATTATATTCGTAAAATATTAACAAAACGTTTAGTCTATCTTAGGTTTTATCTAAACTTTCGGTTTTCTTTTTCAGTGTAAAACCGAAACTATCTCAAGCAATTTCTCCCTTGTCGCCAAGGCTATTTTGATTCATCAGCGCATGCTTGCACCGCTAGTATTTCGGCTTTTCTGGAAGGATCGGCTCTCGCGGCACATAAATAATGAGGGCAACCTCGTGTTTTGAAACAATTAGCGTGCCCGTCTTTTTTGACGAGGGAAAGACACGTTAAATTTACGTCGATTTTTTACAGTGTGGAAATCTCGATCGACGGTGTTGTTCGTTGTTGCAATTGCCAATCTCTTTTCCCGTGAATTGAGATGTCTTAGAGTTTTGCAAGATAAATCTACACCATGAAACACTTTCGGGGAAAGCTTGAGGTTGTTACATAAAGGCGCCGATTTCTCCAGCCAATTTCACAGCGAGCTTCCATTCATAACATCACTTCGCTTACGCGGTTCGGAAGTTGATTTGCGCTGCATGCGACCATGCAAGGTTTAGGATCTTATGCCCCTATTATTAGCCGTGATTTCTTTTGCCTCCTGTCCTTTCGATTGCTGTCAATGTGGATGCAGATATCTGAAACAGCGTATAGTACGCTGAGACCTGCATTACAAAAACACCGGATTATCCTACAAACGTAATTTGTCTACTAGCCTATGAAACAGCACGCAAGTGGCGGTGCACTTTGAAAACAAAGTCATGTGCATGCTTTTTCATCAGCAGCATCAAACACTTGGTGCGATTGCCCTCGATCGCCCAGCTTCCGAATAGTGCTAACAGTTTTTTTACAGTAAACTTTTATTCTTCAATAAAGGTAACAAATACAGCCCAGGGAAAATAAAAGCTATCTTTGCAATAAAAGTAGACTGTTCAATTGATAAATATAGTAGAAATGACTAGCTAAAATAATTATTGACAAGTTAGATAACGCTACTTTCCGTGGCGTACAATGTAGCTAATTTTTCTATTTGTGCTTTCTTTTAGGCGTAAGTCCATGTTGCATTTGCAACGTAAGTATGCTGTGACAGTGCCGGTCGTTTCTCCGGGGAACTTTTGGACCACGTGGTCTGCAGTGAAATGAGAAATGAAGCATCCCTTTGTCACATTATGTCAGCTATACCCGGTGATATTTTTTAATCAACTGGTTTTAGGAAAATGGGGGCTCATGTCATGTTGATGCACTCTTCATGTGTGTCGTGCGACTCGGCGGACATTACATGGGTGAATAATCGTGGCAACATCTTTTTAAGTAATTAAAATCCGTAAATATACTTTTTTTTATTATTGCTGTTTTAGAGGCAGTCGTTATTGCAGCCTAGCACAATCAAAACTATTCACGAAACAGCAAGGGGCTTTAATATATTTATTTATCAAATTTCGCACTTTTTCTCTCGATTCAAGAACCACGCGCGGCAGGGGCGGGCAAAGTGGAGAGTGAAATTAGCGGTTTTGACATGGCATATCGGTGATGGCTTGTTTGTTTGTGTTAGCGAGAACTTCTCATACTGGAGTTCTATGCATTATTTAATTTTCTAGTGAAGTTACAACCCTCATAAAGTGCTGTCACATTCAGCATGAACGAAGTTGCACTCTTTTGAAAGCGT
The DNA here is from genome assembly GCF_016920785.2 of Ixodes scapularis. Taxonomy (NCBI): domain Eukaryota; kingdom Metazoa; phylum Arthropoda; class Arachnida; order Ixodida; family Ixodidae; genus Ixodes; species Ixodes scapularis. Next base: position 235,404 of record NW_024609909.1, read on the forward strand.
GCCTTTGGTGGATGCTCCAGCATCATATTTCCAACGGTTCGACTGAAGGGAATACGTAAGAATAGCATCCTGCGCTCTGTCCAGTGCGCTGTTTTTAATCAGGCGACGAAAGGCAGAGTTTTAGCTATGAATAACCCAAAACTCGTCACCTTTTCGCAAATGTTTCAGTTGGGCTAGGGTTTATTCATAGCCCCTTTAAAATTGAAAATTCAACATGGTCAATTACACTGTCAATTACAAAAGCTAATTAGACAACGTATATGACGTTTATTTACTCATCTAATGTCCACCGAGCCCCACAAATATTCTGTGAAAACGACATCGGCCTATCTATCGGGTTTTTAGTGTGTTGATGTTAAAAATCGCACTATATATATATATATATATATATATATATATATATATATATATATATATATATATTGAATTGAATTGAATTGAATCTTTATTTCTTTCGGATCAAACCGAAAGGGGAACAGAGACTAAAGGCAGAAAATGCCTGACGAAGGTCTCTGTCCCCTTTGCAGTTCGTACAAACGGTACACTGTATAGTAAACACTCATGCAGTTGTAGAACAATCAGCAATTCAAATAATGTCATAGCTTTATAATACATCATCATGAGGATCGCAACTAGTAATATAGATTGTGAAAGAAACTTTTTCACAAGTTCAAAAAATAAGAACCATCAAATTGTACATGTATAAAAATGGCTATAAAACAGTGTCACTGCCCACCAAGAGTGTCCTCAGCTCTTTTTTAAATTTAGAAAAGGAGTTATTAAAATCCACGAAGGTCCCAATTGAATTTAATAATTTGGTCACCTGATAATCTTTAGTTTGCTTTCCGTAATTTGTTCGAATCTGTGGGGGTCGTCTTAAAGAGTGCCGAAAGGTGTATCTGTGCTCTACATCACTTGTATTTTTATCATAAAGTTTCTCAGTTTTGATACGTTGCATTAACTTGAAATCATAAATTTGGTTAGCCTTGAGTATACCATGTTTTTTAAAGAGTGGCTCAGTTGGAAGGTCTTGCATATTTCCCGTGTAACTTTCAAATAACCGCAAAATTTTCTTCTGTAATTTAAGAATCTTATTGTAGTTTGTGAGCGTGGTGGTGCCCCATACTAAAATACAGTAGCATAACTTTGAGTAAAAAAGAGAGTAATAAATTTGTTTTTTTAACCATGTAGGAATCAGGTTTCTTATTTTATACAAACATCCAACTGCCTGAGAAAGCTCAGCAGTCAACTGCTGAGAGCTTTCTATATATATATATATATATATATATATATATATATATATATATATATATATATATATATATACCCGTTATTACAATTTGAGTACGCCGACTGCAAGCACTGAAAGTAGACCTTTAGTATACTTAAGTGCACTTTCGGTATACTGATTTTGAACTACTTTTTACCGCGGGCAGTACGATTCTACTACATGTACTAGTTTTGTACGGACCAGTATACTTTCAGTCCACCGCCATTTTTACTGGAAGTATACTTTAAGTACACTTAAAGTATACAATCAGTACAAAGACCGCACTGAAAGTATACTTTTAGTATACTTCAGTACACTTCGAGTGTACTGATTTTGAACGACTTTTCGCTAAGGGTGTCCACCCGTTTACCTGAGTGGGCGGTACCAATTCCACGGTGATACCCGCGGCCGGCCGAGGTCCGACTTTGCCGTTTCGCGACCGGCCGGGCTTGGACTGTCTCGCCCGCATTAGACTAAGTTCCCCGGAGCATGGCGGTTGTGACCGTTGCGGTACTAGCCCCACTTCACATCAGGCAGAGCGGAACGTAGGCCTCACCCTCGATACAGCCTCTAACGAACATCCTTCAGCGCCTCTCGCCACTCTACATCACCTGCTGTCGGAGTGCTCGGCAGGGCGACAGGAGAGAGAGGCTGCACTAGCCAAGCTTAGCCCAGCGAGTCGACCCAAGACGCTGGAGGCTTGGGCGGTACCAACAGGCCCCAATGAATCAAGGAAGCTTGTCTTCGACTCGCTGTCGGCTTACAGGAGCGGCCAGGCTCTTTAAATCGACCGCAAAGTTCAGTTTCTGAACCTATCGCGCTACGACTTCGTGCAGCGTTGCCCACAGATAGTGCATTTTCTTTTTTGTAAAATCTGCAAAGAGCAAATTTACTCGAGGAAAAAAGTAAAGAAAGAAAAAGGATTAGCTCCTATGGGAACGCCGCGAAGCCACCCGTCTTCAAACGATACGGCGCCGTTTCGCACGGGAGACAAGAGATGGCGCAAGCGGTCGCGACGCCAACTGTTGCCAACGAACGAGCACACAGCGCCGAGAGCCGGCGTCTTTAGCAGACGATATTTTCGACTCAAAAGCGGCGCGCGTTCCGCAGGCGGCGACAGTCGCAGAAACATAAACAGGCGCGGTAACGACAATGAACTGCAAAGCAGATGACGACATAAGTACCGCGAAACAAAAAAGCAGTCAAAATAACCCGATAAATCATTTTTAATCAATTATGTGTCCATTTAAAGTGTTTTATCAGTAAGGACGATGAAATAATGCATTTGAAACTAATATCAGAAAAGCTCACGCCACTTTTGAGTCGAAAAGATCGTCTGCTAGAGACGGCGGCTCTCGGCGCTGTATGCTCGTTCGTTGGCGGCCATTGGCGTCGCGACCGCTTGCGCCATCTCTTGTCTCCCGTGCGAAACGGCACCATATTGTTTGAAGACCGGTGGCTTCGCTGCGTTCCCATAGGAGTTAAGTTTTTTTCTTTCTTTACTTTTTCCTCAGGTAAATTCGCTCTTTGCAAATTAAAAAAAAAATCGCACCATCTGTGGCAACGCTGCAAAACGTTGTAGGGCGATAGGTTAAGAAACCAAACTTTGTAGTCGGTTTAAATGGTCTGGCCGCTCCTGTAGTTCCTCCTAACCCTCCCCTCTTTATCTCTCTCTCCCCTTCCCCTTCGCAGCAAAGGCTTGCAACCGGCCGCGTCGTACCCTCCTATACCTAAATAAAACGTTTTCAACAACAACCCTTTCCAAGTTGTTCCCCATGGCCCGGGCTTTCTTCTGAAGCAAAATAGTAATCGCGATAGCTCAAGAACAAACAAATAAAACAAAAAAAAGTTTCACAAAACAGTTATTTGGTTTTGAATTCGTAATTTGCATGTTAGATATGCATAGTACAAAGCACAATCGAGTTGTTTCTGTCCCTTGTAGTTTTTCTATACTCGGGTCTGGACACACGTAGCGGAGATTCAAAGTACAATGCCATTATTCTAATATCCAGGTTCTAGGAAACATGTCTAACACTAAGATAGCCAATGGATTAGTGGCCAATAGTGACCAAGTGTTCGCTGGAATTATGGTTGGTTAATGGCCCAAAATTGGTGCAAATGACGGCCAATGTCGGCTGAAACGGTGGCTAGATAGTGGCCCATCATTGGTACGAAATAACTGGGCCTTACATCGGCTAGAATGATTGCTCAACATCGGCACCAATGTCAGCCAACATTGGATCGGGTAGCGCTTCCAGTATTGTCCGATAGTTTGGTCGATCTCTGCCAATGTTAGACGAATGTCGGACCAACATTGGTGTGCTGCTTGGGTCCCTTCTAATCAAATAGGCCATTCCGTCTGTCTAACTAGTCGAAAAAATTTCGAGTGCGTCGATGTATTACTCACAATTTAGGAGCGACAGTATAAGAGAACACGAGGCTTGCTTAGCTTCGTCGTATTTGCTAAATTTTATAATACTGTCGATGTTGCCGACCAAAACGGATAGAATGCTGGGAGACGTGTTGGGGGGCTCTCGACTCGCCAGAGTTTGTCCACATGCAAATACGGACTACGATAAATAATGGAAGAAGTATACTCGGCCGGTAACCATGTTCCGCCCTCCCCTCAATGTGCTAGGCTCCTTAAACGATCCTTGAGCAGGGAGAGAGAAGCTGCACTCTGGAGTGGAAGCCAGGTTGCTATGAAGGTGTGCGAGGTGGCCACCCGTAATCCTACTCCCCCTAAGCCAAGGCATGTCCCTACGGCCGCTGAAGGTTCGTGTTTCAACGGGGGGCTCTCAGAAAGATGGTTCAGTGAAATGCCAGCGAGTGCGGACTTTATTTTTATGCAGTTCTGAGATGCACTCCTTCGTCAATGTGGCAATCGAAATTGAAGCCATGCCCCGTGATCAAAGACGTTCCATAATGCTACTTGCGAAGTGTTGCGTGCGGGGGTTTTTTGCATGAGTCTTTTGGGTGGGGACCACGTACCTTTACGTTCAGGGGCCCGTGCTCATTGGGAATTCCATGCACGACCCGGCGGCTACCACAAAGGGCGGTCGCCACGCCGGGTTCACCCCCGCCGTGCCAACAACAACAATGATCCCGGTGTGCGACATACCTTGTTATGCCTGTGTCCCACTAGAGCGACAGGCAGAAACAAACGATAGCGACAAGCTTCAAACCAGAGTCTTTCGCGATTTGAGAGGCTTTGTAGAATAAAGGAGGCTATGCTCAAACACAAGCATCATGCACGCGAGGGTATCTTTGGCAGGCTTGCAACCGCTCGTGTTTACTTCACGAGCAGCGAACGACTAAACGGCTGCCAAAGGTACCATCGCGAGCATGCCGCATGGGTTGGAGGCTTGTCGCTGTTTCTTTGTTTCTCTCTGTCGCTCTAGTGTGACACGGGCATTAGTAAGCAAGGGTCGCCAACAAGAAACTGCTGTGGAGCAAGCCACGGATACAAGCACCCGCCGCGCCCGCCGACCTGAGCCAGGGGAACCGCAGCCGGAGTCCTCGGAGGTCGGACTAGCTCGCGCCACGACTTGACCCATCCCAGAAGCTCAATCCAGAGATCTCTAGAGACGACCGTCCACTTAGTGGAAAGGACACCCGACAATCCCCCGGGCCCGTAACGGGAGCCGCGCGGAGTGCGACAGAGTAGGCCAGAAGGGGTGACGAACTCTCCCAACACGATGAGGAACGCCAGGCGCCAGACTCCGGCCGTCACGTCCTCAGTTTATGTCTGCTCCGAAGCCAGTGGCTCCCACAATTGGCATAACGACATTCTAAGTTGCTCGAGGAACATCAACCAAGTGTAATTTAGAAATCGTTTGATTTGTTTTATTCAACTGGTGTCTCTGTGCTGTTGCCATAACATCGTCGACGTTTACACCATAAAAAAGCGAGATAAGTTTGCTTCAAATCACCTTTAATATGCCTAAGGAGGGGTCATCGATCTCGCCATACTCTTCTTTAAAATTCACCAGCGATCCGTGATCTTCCAGAAATTATCACTGTTTTTTTCTTCAGCGTTTCTGTCACATCATTCGTGTAGATGTCAGATTCCGGCACGGAGACCTTAGTGAACAAACCTTTAGCCACGAAGCGTGCGTGCCTAGGGCCGACTATTTCCAGTTCCTTGTTGGCAAAGGCGAGGTAATACGTAGGCATGATGAGCACGGAGGTGTCTTGAAACGGTTCCTTGAGCCCCATAGCAAAGTATCCACTGATGGTCAAATCACAGGTCCAAGAGATATCCTAAAAAGGTCAAGAAGGAGCTCTGAGAGTCGATAAAAGCTTCCGTAAGCAATTAAATGCACCCTTTTAAAATGTCTGTATTTCTCGGGAAGCCTATCCTTTTTCTATACGTTGTAATGATGCCATATCAACCGCCATTAAGGCGGTCTCGCTGCTAAGTGCGTACGTTTTATGACATACATTTAGCACCACAGGAAGTGTTTTTTTTGGCAATAACAGGTACGGATGACCACCAGCACGGCGCGATGGTGTCACGTGCAAGAAATATATGCAGCGTGGCATTCGCGCGCAAACAGTGCTTTTTATTTTATGCAACATACGGTAAGTCAAGTGTGCAAGTTTATTTCTTTAGGTTTCAATTAATTTCTTCAATGAAGGCATTCGAACTATTGTTAAAACATATGCAGTGCACAGCTAACGATGCACTTTTGTATGTTATGCGACCGTATGCAAATAAAATTGTATACTCGTTTAACATGGAGAGGGCTATGCGCACGCGGCTTTTGTTCATTTCAGCTTTAAACACGTCCTTGATTACGACATCTCGTTCCTCGTTTTTTTCAGTCAACAAAGATTAAAAACCATTGGAACTGCAGCGAAGATGAAATGAAGCAACCGAGCGGCAAAACCAGATTTGACGTTCGTGTTTATAGAGCGTAAGTTCGGTGTGTCTTTGAATTGCGGCAATACTGGTTTACGCTGTACACTCTAAGAAATAGAGGGTGTAAAGAAGTACTCCCCTTGTCCCATATGTAAGTCCCCAAAACTACATTTCGTCGTTCTGTCCACTGACGTCGAGCCGGCGATACCAACGTTTACAAGCGGCTTGATAGTCGAGCAACACAACTTATTAAAATAGCTAATGTACTCATTAAAGGCTACGTTAGGACAATCAAGGTTTCCTTGGTCCTGCTGCAAAACCTCAGTACTTTTTTTTTGTTTGTAGTCTTTGATACGCATCGTAGCTATTTAGTACGTTATGTCCAACAGCTATCAAGCCGCTTGCAAAAGTCGGTTTCGCCAGCTTGACGTCAGTGGACAGAAGATCGAAATGTAGTTTTGGGAAGTTACATATGGGACAAAAGGAGTACCCCTGTACACCACCTATTTCTTAGAGTGTAGATGATAAATTTAGCCAGCCCAGTTACGCTGCTAGCCTCGTGTCTTTAAAGTATGTACATCACGCAGTAACGATGCACAACTACAGTGTACTAGAATACGAGAGCCGGAGCGGTTCGCGTGAGGCGTGTGGTGTAGATCGAAATAGATGTCGATACCGGCGCATCGGCAGTAAGGTCAGTATGGTGGTCGTTATGCACGTGCACTGCGTGCACGCGCACGTGCGGCGACACGTGCGGACTGCAGCGACTTTGTGCTGCCTCTGCTGCCCTGTCGACTGCAGCGCAGCGATTGTTGTCTGCACGCGCAGCCTCACAGCTCTCATAACCGAGTCCTGGCGGTCCAAACACTACCCCGTCTTCTAGTACACTGTAACACGACCGCACGCCACTACGATGCTCATGCAGATTGAAACGGGCGGGATCTCCAAGTTCTGCAGCGCGAGCTTTTGCTCCACGTGCTCCGAGCTGTAAGAATGGCGCTTCACTGGTGCCCCGTGCGTGCAAGCATGTGCAGCGTGCGCGTGAACGTAGCATTCGCAAGCCTGTAAACGCACGGACTTGACAGTACGAGCTGAAAGATGGCGGCTGCCAGATGCCCTCCTTGCAATCGTCTATACTCCGTTCACCCTTAAGCGGAAACTGCCGCTAAAGGTACAAGCGCGGGCTAGCCCGCACTCCTGGCTTTGAGGCGTGCATTTCTTGCCCGAGTGCTCGTTCTGCGGAAGAACGCTTTAAATCCGCCACCTCGAACTCTCGTGCTTGTGGCATTGGCTGTAGTGTCAGCTTAAAGGGTGAACGGAGTATAGCACAATTTTCCCAACCGAATAGCGTTTACGTGTGTCACTCACTAACACCGCTAGGGGGTTATTCACGGCTTGTGATTGGCCAGGTTAACACAACCAATCCGCGTCCGGCCAACTGCGTTCTTTTATTTGTGTTCCATTTACCTAAATAATTGGTCAAACTGGGCTCATATATGGCTCTAAAAAAATAAGTTTGTCTGGTCGTTTCGTGATGTAATATTAAAAAGTATTTATTTATTAGCTAATGAATTGTATATTAGAATAATTTTTGATTAACTGATAGATATGGTGGTTGAACGATCGATCGAAAAGGCTGGGCGGCTTGCGCTACGTTTGAATACAAAGTGAAAATGTATAAATATTTGCACCAAGAAATTTTGCACCCTTAATGGCATACAAAATGATTATTATAATGCAATTAAATGCAGAGGTGCAAGCGAGCTGGACAAGAATGACGAAAATAATGTGTTTGTCCTTTGTCCCTCTTGTTCCCCTTCTCCAGGGATTATTTTCATCATACAAAATGAGTTCTATAGACTTACCCCCCCCCCCCCCCCCCCAATCACGGCGAAACCTTTTCAACACATTTAGTTTGAGTAATTCACCCTTTTCGGTGGTAAAGTAAGGTGCTGTTGAATGGAACACCATTCAACTTTGAAGGGTTTGAAAAGATAGCATAAAAGGCTGCTAAAGTGAGGTGAGAACGCACTTCATTTATTCAGGATGTTTGCTGCACTAACAACAAGCTGATGCTAAGTTCGCAGCTTTGTCGAATAATATTCCGCTGTATCAATGATTTTTTCTTGGAGATATCTTCCTTGAACTTAGACACAGTATGCTCTACGTGGAAGACAGCAAAACAACACACGTGTGGCCTTCGTAATTGCGGAGACGGTCACCCATGAACGAGTGTCTGAATTGTCGAGTATACATAAGATGGTTGAGCAGTAAAAAGGGTCGTTATTTAAATACCGTGCGTGATTTATTGCATTTGCATTTGTTGTTTCTGCGCACGTGAGTACTCCATGTGGTGCTTGCTGCTCGTAAACGTCTTGCGCTTAAAATATTGTTTCAGGAATGCTGCTAAGATTGCCAACAGTCAGTCTTTAGGGTGTTCGTTCACATCCCGCCCTAAAGCCGGGATCACACTGCTCATGCCCGAGTCCCATTTGAGCGACAAGGAGAAACAACCGACAGCGACACGCCGCAAACCAGATTCTTTCGAAATTCGACAGGCTTTGTAGAATAACGAAGGCCATGCTCAATCACGAGCTTCATGCACGCGAGGGTATTTTGGGCAGGCGTGCAGTCACTCGTGCTTACTTCACGAGCACCGAACAACTAAATGCCGGCCTACTGTCATCGCGAGCACGCTGCATGTGTTGGAGGCTTGTCCACGTCGGTTGTTTTTGTTTGTCGCTGTACTGGCGCTCGGGCATCATACATCATACAAACGACAGACTACAAACACAAGTCACCGCAATATCTGTGGTTCGAATGCCGGGCGCCAAGCGTATCGAACGCAGACGCGTGGTGCGAAAGTTTTTCTTTTCTTCTATTTTGTTTCGGCTTGTTTCTCCTTTAACTCGTTGCCATGCGGCATTCTAAGCACTGATCTCGCTGTGACTCGCGTTCCATTTTGTATACAAACTTCCTTTTGTGTGATGCATTAGCAGTATTACCACGGCTTTAGTGTGCTAGGCCTGGGACATGTTGATTTGTACCCTTAAGGGTGTAAGCGATTTGAGTGCATGGTTGGATATCGATGGTAAGGATTAGTTCAACAACAGCGCCCCCCCGGCTCAAAGCGGGGGTGGCGTTGTTGTTCTAATGTGCAAATCGTGTGCGCTGTCGCTCTAATGTGCAAATCGCTCCAGTCAACACAAAGCTGACTGCTGCGCCCTGGTTAAGTAATTACGTACGCTTTGAGCGGGGGTGGCGTACCACTTAATTTGAACAGTCCTTCTGGAGGGAACGTTGACTCCTGTGGCCACCGCAAACGTCTTGAGTTTCGTCTGACTGTCGGTCGTGGTGTTCTCCGAGTTGTGTTTAGCGCCGAAGGTCCCACCCAGTCCAAACACGTGTTTTAATGACACGCCTCCCGAAGTTTCAATGCTCAGGGTGAATGCGTTGGTTACTTTTAAAGATGTTTTTTCTTTGCGAATGGTTGTATGCGTGACGGTGTATGTTTGGGTAGCATTCGATCCGTTGTCATAGAGGTTAGCGTAGAGAAGGCTGCGGTTACCGGGAGCTATTTTTGGATCACTCATTGTTACCTTGCCCCCTTCGACTTGTATATAAAATCTGGCATAAAAAAGAAAAAAAGAATATATCGTCAGATTTATCTAATATACATTTTAAAAACAATGAAGAAACCAATAAACCGTTTATCGATTAACGTGCAGGTTTCGAAATATCGCTTGCAATATAGGGGTGGACAACGTAACACTGGTGTACTTATCGCAGCAGGAATGGCGACACGTATTAATATTTTTCATTGGTAAATCCATATTTTTAGCAGTCTGTAGCACTATGCCCTGTGGGCTGCGCATGTCACTCTTTAAAGGAGAGCTCCGGCGCCAATTTCAACGTTTTTGACTAGGCATGTTTTCCGAAAGAGCGCGAGAAACTGAGCCTAAAGCATCAATTAAATTTCTCACAAAAGTAATTAAATAATTTTTAATCGTAGAACTACGTTAGAAGCGTAACCGAAACTAACCTCCAACTTTCCAGATTCCCCGTCTTTTTGATGTCAGATGTCAGATGTATAACCATTAGCACATGGGCAGCTTAAGCCTGTTTTGCCTAGCGTCAGTGTGAAATAATAAACTACGATACATTAGGCGAACAAATACCAGCAAAGTTTTAAAGCATTTTAGCTCCAGATATCAGACGATTCGCCCTTCACATTTGATCCCCCGGCATCTCCTCCAAGGACACCTCCCGTGTGGGCTGCTTTCACAATCCGCCTACGTGTAGACCAATATGTCGCTGCGATGCAGAATGGCATGGAAGGTTTGATGTGCTAACAAGGTGTGAACTGTTTTCTAGCAAGACGTGAACGCCAAGAGCCAGCGTTTGCGTCGGACTTCTCGGATCCACTTGCATCCTAGAGACTTGTCGGATACCAAACAGATTTCACTCCGTTGATCTCCTTCGTGGAGCTATTGCACCCCAACGCCAATCACCAATTACCGTCACCCTGCATCACACGCCGGAAACAACCTAATCCAAAGGCAATTCATAAATCCACATATGCCATCACCAGGGCCGGCTTGCTCATCTTGCGGCCGCGGACGCGGCTGCGGCCAAGACGGATTTTTTAGTCACGTGACCAGCTCCACGGGGACAAGGAAGTGCCTAGCGTCCCTGCCTAATGGCAGAGTCATCCGCATCGCTTCAAGCACAAAAGTCTAATTTCGCTCGCAGAAACTGATTGCAGGGACTTTCATCTAGAGCCCAATTGACCGCCCCTTTATACTGTAGGAGCGCCAGGTAAAGTTACGGCCAGGAAGGGTGAAAATGAGCCAAAATAAAGAAAAAAACACTGTAGATGAAAGCGGTGGCAGAATATTTATGTACCTCCGCCAGCGCCGACGTCTCGCGCTTTCTGCGATGGGGGGGGGGGGGGGGGAGGAGAGGAGGGGAAGGGGAGGAGAGGGGAGGGGGAGGGGAGGAGAGGGGAGGGGAGGAAAAAGAAGTGACCATAAGTGGACGCTCTATTCTGACTGTCTGAAAATTTTAACTTCTTGCTAGGGCCCTTGTGGCCCTGGAAACCGCTGCGGAGAAGGCAGCGATTTTTCAAGTAAGATGAGCTCGAAGGAGAGTACTATAACGGTCATTCGTGACCGGGTTTATGTTCATGAAGATGAAAACTCCAAGGTGTACAAGGACTACAGGATCATTCTGCCACGTCTACCGACAGGAATGCTGGTTTCCAACTCACTCTTTTTGCACGCGAATATCACCGGAAGACCATACAAGCCGACAGACTTCAAAGAAGCTCTTTTTTTCGATAATTGAGCGTGAAGATCTGATCGCACTAGGCCCCTACCAGATGAGCCATGTATGGATGGCAGTCTTCGCCAACGGAGCAGCCAAGTGCAAAATCAAAGCGTGTGAAGAGCTCGTAATCAAGCAAAAAAGGTGCGTCGTGATCGATCCCACCAAGGACGAGATCAAACTTAAACTTCTATGGTTACCACCCCAACTACCGGACAGTGAGGTTAAGAAGGTCCTAGAGCCGTTTGGAACGGTAAAGGAAATCACAAGAGAGAGGTGGAGATTTTCTGATTTTGAGGAAACAGCCACCTTGACACGAATTGTGACTCTTGTCCTTAAGGACCACCTCTCTGTTGACAGGGTACCCCACATGTTCAACATATATGGAGTGAATACTCTGGTGGTAATTCCCGGTCGACCTCCCGTCTGCCTACGCTGCAAAGCAGTAGGCCACATCCTTAGGCACTGCTCTACCCCACGTTGCACTCAGTGCTGGCGGTTCGGCCATTCCATTGAGGAATGTGTCGTGACCTACGCCTCAAAGCTTCAGGGTAATGCTTCACCTAGCGTTGATGTAAGCGAACTCATCATGGACGTCGAGGAAATGTTCCCCAAAGATCAAGAACAACCAGAAGATTCCCAGGATCCTAAGGGCTCTGTTGACCAAACAAATTTGAAGTCTCCAGAACATCAGGAGAGTGAACCGACGCCCAGTTTGGACGACGCAGAAATGCAAGGTTCCCAAGGGGACACTCCACCTACAATCGTTAAAGAACCAAGAAAGTCTCCCGCCCAGTTGACTTCACCTACAACGGCTGAGGATAAAGAAGAGAGGCTGCGCAAAAAAGCGAAGGTGGAGAAAACTGAAACCTACCCCACAGCGGAACCCTGCTGTTCCAAAGACATCGCTGTGAGAGATGAACAGCAGCGAAGTCCCGACCTCCAAGAACAACGAGGAAGGTCAAAGTTCAAGGATAGACAGAAAACAAGCCAAGTGTCAGGAGACACGGCTTTGCTTTCAGCAAACACGGCCTGGACTAACTTGTACGACATATACCACTGCCCAGCAAGAGACTATTCTGCTGGATGCGCCCTGTTGTTCAAAAGAAGTTTGCAGTACCGCATGTGCAGTTTGCTTGAAGAAATGGACGCAGGTAGGCTCCTCGTAGCTAATGTCCTTATACAAGACAACCCCTGGCGCATAGTCGTTGTTTATGCGTACAACAACACCATACAAAGGGAGAGCATGTTCAACCAAGTGAGGATACATGCAGACACTAGATTTGACGTTATTGTCCTTGGTGATTTCAATTGTGTATTGCATGCAAAGGACAAAGTTCCAAGCAAGAAATTCGCTGATTCCAGTGTAGACATCCTTCGGGCCCTCGTTTAAGATTGTGACCTGGTCGATGCATCTACTACAACGAACGTTCTTCAATACACGCATTTTCAAGGATCGTCTCATGCTCGTTTGGACCGCATATACGTATCTGGCTCTTCTGGCAGTAGGCTTTGTGACTACAACGTGATCCCTGCATTCTTTACAGACCATTGTATGGTCACTGTCAGCGTAGGGCCTAGTCGCAAGCAAACGAAAAAAAAGCTACAGTCATTGGAGTGCTGGAAAGTGATCGAAAGTTTCTCGAAAACGATGACTTTAAGACTGGAGTAGAACGTTTAATTGATGACCTCAGACAAGGTAAAACTAGGTGGTGCCAAAAGTGGGAACTGTTTAAGATAAAAATACGAGAACTCGCGACCGAGATATCTTCAATAAAAAGGTATTACGAAAAAATAGAAGAGAAACGCCTTAACAAAGACCTCTTATAACTATACAATCTCGAAAGCCAACAACCGGGGCTGTATAAGAAAGAAAGAAAAAATATAAAGGCACAAATCGAAGAACACGACAAGAAACGATATGAGGGAGCTGCTGTGAGGACATGTACCCTGCAACTAATTGAGGGTGAAAAGCCTACAAAGAGATATCTTTATGCTGAACGTGAATACGTGAAGAAAAAGCTGGTGCCACTAATACGGAAAAATGGTGAAGAGTTGACAGCGGACAACGACATTGAGCAGGCATTTGTGTCTCACTACGCTGACATCTTTGCATCGAGTACCAATGCCCCTGCTCCCCGACTGCGTGAAAAAATAACAAGATTACCATCATTACAAAAAGAAACAACGAAAAAATTGATCGCCCCTTTCGATGCACTCGAAATTACACAAAATATTACCGAAATGAAAAGCCGTAAAGCTCCCGGACCGGATGGTCTACCTGCAAGTTTTTACGAGAAATGGAAAGAAAAACTAGCCCCTATTCTATGTCACGTGATCAAATACTCTTATACAGAAGGTACACTGCCACTATCGTTCCGTAAGGCTCACACCATACTCATTCCAAAGTCAAAAGACCCTGAGAAGTTACAACAGGTTAAAGGCTATAGACCAATCAGCCTCCTCAACAGCGATTATAAGATACTAGCTCGAATAATAGCGGCTAGGCTCCAGACTGTGATAAGTCAAATCGTTGGAGATCACCAAATGTGTTCTATCAAAGGCAGAAATATACAGACCAATCTCTATATCTTTCGATCAATATTAGAGATTTGCCAGCGTACGCATGAATCAGCTGCTATATTACAATTGGACCTGGCGAAAGCTTTCGATAAGGTGTACCATTCTTTCCTATTTGCCCTTTTGAAGCGCGTAAACATCGGCGACATTTTTGAAAACGGCATTAAGTTATGTTACAAGGATATATCAACGAAGCTACTCATCAACGGATCTATTTCTACATCCATCATGGTGAAACGATCGGTACGCCAAGGCTGCCCAATGTCACCGCTACTATTCAATGTTTACCTAGAACCTCTTTGCAGGGATATCATGAACGATACTAACGTACAAGGTTTTCGTCTTCATGCCTGTCAAGTAAAGCTCCTGGCGTATGCAGACGACTTGGTCTTCATTTGCTCCGACAAGCCAAGCATCGCTACAGCAATGTCACGTGTTGCAGACTACTGCTCTGTGTCCGGTGCCTCCGTGAATAAGGAGAAAAGCAGTGGATCTTGGTGCGGGTCGTGAGGAACAACGCTAACCATATACGAGGACATCCGATGGTCAACGAACAAACCGAAACTCTTAGGCGTTCCACTGAGCGTTATGGACAATCCCAGGTCCATGTGGGACACTTTAAGAACTAACGTTAAGTCAGCTGCTCACATGTGGAATCTAAGGTACATTTCTATATTTGGGAAAGTCGCTGTCTGTAATATTTTTCTTTTGTCTAAGCTCACATACCTGCTCCAAGTCATGCATTGTTCCAGAGTTACCGTTAATGAATTCAACAGAATTTTTGCGACATTTATTTGGAATTCGTCGTATGAGCCAATGAGGAGATCTAACCTTTTTCGACGAACTGAAGATGGTGGCCTCGGCCTTGGCCATATCTTTGTGAGGAAACTTATCGTGAGATGGAAATTTTTTAGAACCTTACAGTACCCGTTTCTAGAAAGATGCAAAGAGTTTTTCTTGGGGAGGTACATACACTCTAAGCCCTGTCCCACTTAGTAAGAGGGACATTTCTTCGATTTTTTCCCACTTAACTTTAAGGGGGGCGACAGACCTCTTAATATTACATCGAGATTCTCCCTCTTAATTAAGTGAGACACCAGCCCTCTTAAAGTAGGCGATACGGCGTCTCCCTTAAATTTGACGTCAGAGTCTCTTGGTAAGAGGGACATTCTTTAGATATTTTCCCCCTTAAATTTGGAGGGACGGTGGCCCGCTTAAAATGCAGGGGTATACAGTCACCCTTAAGTCGGGGTCACGCTGCTTATACATCATACAAAATACATTCTGCAGACATGTTCCGGAACGAGTCGCCGCGACATCCGAGCCTCGTACGCCACGAGGCAACCGAATCAAGAGGTTGCTTTGTCACGTGGCATACAAAGCACGGATGTCGCGGTGACTCGTTCCGGAACATGTCTGCAGAATGTATTTTGTATGATGTATAAGCAGCGTGACCCCGACTTTAGGTTATCTCTTTTATTGTATCGTAGAATTTCTGCTCCTTCGTGTTTGGACTGTCAGTTGACATGCTGCACTGCAGTGATGCAGTTCTCGCACTTTCGCTGATATTGTTCAACCAAAGTTATTCTGTGCTGCGTAACAGAATTGAAATCTGATCTGTATATTATGTTTGATAAGCGGAATCAATGTGTTAAATAAAACTGTAACAATCTTTAAGAGTAAACACGTGTTTTATTTGCCATGACACAAGAAAATATTTTGAAATGTCTTTATCAAAATAGTAATTTTATAACGATGTTCTGGTGGCTTTTACGGATAAAAAAGACGTTAGAACGACGCCAGAAATTGGCGTTTCTTGGAAACAATCACACAAATAAGTTCGTGCTGCAAAGTGACTCCTTTTGCCTATCATAAACAATAACAATACAATCGTGCTGAAAAAAAAAATTTTTTTTAGCGGATAACACAAAAAATAAGTACATTCTAAAAAAAGCCCGTGCGTCTACTTTCCCGCACAACACTTGGAAAGACAATCACCATAACTCTCGGAGGCAGCTCAGCGAATGTAGATGCCGAAACATATGATTATACCAAAAAAATGAGTTGCGACACTGGCCACAACAAGCGTGACGTTTTGCATTGCTTAATGTCACAACTCAGACTGTTGTTTTTTTTGTTTTTTTTTGTCTAATCTTATGTTTCGGCATCGTGATTCGCTGAGCTGCTTCCGTGAGTTACGGTGATTGACTTTCCAAGTGCTGTTCGGGAAAGTAGATTCCTGTGCTTTTTTTTTTTGGAGCGTAGTTACCTACTTCATAGCATTAAAAACGAATTATTCGGCGTCTCTTGTCGTCAGCAGAAGCTCGGAATTCCTGTTGTTTTCGAACGGCCATAAGCAATTTTCGGAGCTTCTCCGACATAAACTGAATCGAAAGACTTTATTTTCAACGAGCAGAATTTAGAGGAGTCCAAGGGTTTGTCCACATGCCACAGGGTAGGAGAGTCCCGTTATATAATACACCCATAAGCACATGACTAGTGCCCCCTCCATAGTCGTGCTAGCGGAGAGTTTCACTGACCAGTTCCCAGAAACGATTCGTTTCTCCGAACCGAAGAAAGTCTTGGGTCCTGGAACTTCTTCGTCAGGGATAAAATCGTCCTGCAAACAGCAAATTAAAAAAAAAAAAAAAAGCGTCAGCATCAAACTTACATTTCTATTTTTGCATTCGCTTTTTCACATACCATAGGCGATGAGAGGACTTCTGGCCAATCGAGACCGGAGAATGGTGTTCATGTTCAAGAATGTTGTTGGGTTGTCTCCGCAGAAGGCCCCTTTTACCTCCTCCAGTTTCTTCAGCATGGTGACGATCGTGTTATGAACCGAAGCTGTGCATCCACCTTTAGTTGAATGAAAGACAATATTGTTTTCCTTTATATACAGAGAGTTGGAATTAGAATGAAGGTAATGAAGCGCTTTCAGCTGTTTTCAAGCAGGCGGTAGGAAACAAATGCGAAATTAAAGTGCAAACAGTTCAAAGATTCGGAGCCCAATCTGTATACGATGAAATAGCGAGTGACATTAGCTTATGACGTAACTTCTGCTACTATTAATATTTGGTACGAGAATAGACTGCTGTTTTAAGTAATTTACGCGAATCGTTTTTGTATTACCAAGACAAAACGAAAACGCATTTAGATGTAGATGAACATTAGAAGTACCATGTGCTTTGGAAAGCAGGGATTGCACTTGCGGCTCGAAGCTGCAGAAGAGATCTAATGCGTGTTTTAAAAAGCAACATAATCAAATAAAAAAAATATATTTCTGTTGACATTTCGGTGCAAGTTATTCATTTATTCTTTTTTTCAGAAGCAACGCATATGCCAACAGAACGTAAATAGAGCCTACCTACATACCAGAATACAAGCCTACCTACATACAAGAATACAAAAAGTTCATAATTACCGAGTTCATTGTTGGCCGTGTGCGAGTGGCCACAGTAGACTCATCACTCAGGGTGGTGCGTTCCACCGTGCAGAGGGTCCCGGTAGAGCTCTTTACACGAGAAATCCGAGCAGAACCCCCGTCTGATTCCCTTCATGTCGACGTTTGTTGCCATTGCCTCACTCTGAAAACAATATTTTTAACAGTCAGTCATATAAACTTCTGTTTATATATTTTTCGCAGATGTACCACACAGAAAAAAAGATATTCAACCAGCTACAGAAAACAAGGAGCATAATAAACATCATAAATAAAATCTCCAAAAACAAAAACATGATCGGCGCCGGAAAAAAAAAAAAAAAAGCCGGTAGCTTTGCTGGCGCGACCGTCAAAATATAACAAACAAAAAAGTACGTCAAGAAAATATAAAAAAAAAAAAATGTACTCCAGGGCTATCGCGGCACTTTTCCCCTTTTTCCGCAGACGCCGCGACGCCGACGCAACGCGCAAAGAAAAAAAAAAACTTTTTTCTTCTTTTTTTTTTGTGGCGTTTGAATTAGAAGCTTGTCCCCCTTTCCCCCACCCCCTTTTCACATACATACACACACATTATGGGTTTTTGCTCGCCTCCCACTTGAGAAAGAAGTTCATAATCAGTGTAACGCTAACGATATCTACAACATAACGTTGCAGTGTAAATTGCTGTAATGAACTCTGAAGGCAAACAAACGCAAAATCGCCAACATTGTTTCCGTCAGTCAACGCTCTCGGGCGGTGAACCTCAAGCATTTAGAGTGCACACCGAGAAAGAAATCGGCGAGCCAAGCTTACAAACACTGACTGCCCCAGCTAGGGTGCCTTTATGCTGGCTTTGCCTTAGGGAGGGTGATGCCATCCTTTGTAGTACTCGATGCCGACAGTGTACGCTCACGGATAAAATACAAGGAAATTGCCGGTAATGAAATGCCGGCGTAGCAGTGCCAAAGCTAGCAGCTCGAGCTGGGAGAAGAACGAACGCGCGTCCGAAATTAAAAAGTAGACAAAAGCGTCGGGCAGAAAATGGTCTGATATCACCAGCCTAAGACAGACGCGCACACATTGGGGCACCCTAACCCGCTAAAAGTGTTTTGTGCGAAAGACAGCCCTGCGGCTCACGGCAGGGCAAACGATTATCGGCGCTTTGTCGTAGCTGAACGAGCAGATCCAGGAAGCGACCGCGTCCGCGGTCTACAGCTGAACACTGTTACTCTACATGCAGAGCTCGTACATCTCACAGCCAGCGTGAAAATATTGATGGCTCGTTATTCCCACCCGCAATGCACCCAAAACAAAAGCGTCAATATGACAGGATTACTCACCCGAAGGAAGTCAAACGAGCAGCATGACGCTTGCGACCCTCCGGCAACGACTGTTTCCAGCTCTCCGTGAATTGGCGCGAAGCCTTAGCACCGTCCGAACTCTTTGCCGTGGATTAGTGCGCCTGCCCCTCTCCTCCTGACCGAACTACATTGGTCCAGTTAAGAGGGACCACTCCCCTCTGAATATGAAGGGAGACGCGTGAATCTTTCTGTCGGTCTTTCCTGTTCAGAGGGACTAACGAAACGGTTTCCTTGGTCTCTCTTAATATGTTGGTGTCCCTCTAGATGTTGCTATTTTATTTTTCAATTTCCCTCTTAAAAAGAGCTGTCCCCCTGAAAGCATTGTTGTCCCCTCTAAAGTCAGAGGGACAGCGTTTTTTATGAGAGACCGGTTTTAGAGTGTAGGATCCAGAGTAGACGAAAAGCTTTCGGGCGATACAATCACTTTACGTGGTTTCTATAAAGAAGTTGCCGACACTATCGATTTCTTGAATGCACGGTTCTCTAGTGCCTATTTAGAGTCATGCTCCAAAAAGAACTTAGTTACATCTGTCATCAACGCTTTGTTTCCCGAACCCTTGTATCGCTTAAGTGCGTTTGCGGCTTCTCACAATTGTAAGCAGGATGTCCTGAAACGGGTTAAACTTATGCCAATACCACCTAAGTGCAAGACGTTCTTTTTCCGCTTTCATTCTCGAACGATACCTGTGAAGGAATGGCGCAAATCCTGTGGGTTTGACGTATTTTGGAGCACGGACTGTAGACTGTGCAAGACAACTGAGACATTCACTCATGCTTTTGTACTGTGCGTTGATGCTGTATTGTTCTGGGACGTCTTCAAGCGGACACTGAAAAAGGACTTTGAAGTTGAAGAGTGCATTCTTCATTACTTGCATTTTGGAAGCCAACTGGATTCAGTTCTAGACACACTCGTCGTGTTAGGTTTATATAGCCTATGGAAAACTCGAAAACTGGATACGGATGGGGGTGTGGCCAAACCTTCTTGGGTAAATTTCAAAAACATAGCCATATTCGTAGGCCAAAGCATGCTCGAAAATTATGAAGGACATGATGAATGGAAAGAAGTTGTACAAAGCTTCAGTCGTTCACCTAACATCATTTAGGTTATACTCAAAACACCTAGCTTATATAATAGCAAAACATTTTTATAAGAAAAGTTAAGTTTTAGTTGAGGCGAACTGGAATCGGTGTCAATGAAAAATAACTAATTTGGAAAATAATGCGCCCTAACATCTTGAGTGTCGTGTGACATGTGCAACCAGTTCTGTGAACAATTTATGTATATATTGTACAATAGTGTAAAAGTGTATATAATCATGTAAATAAACCTTTTGGAGAAAACAAAAAGACAAAAAAAATCCTTTTGCGATGGTCGAGAGGCTAAAGCGCCGGTACTTGTCGTCGCGGCGTGAAAGTTCCGGGTTCAAATCGCGCTCGGGACTTCTTTTTTTTTTTGTGTGTATTTTTCGCGTCTCTTACTTTTTAACTGTGATCCTTTTTAGGAAATCATTCACTCGCACTACTGCGCCTTACACGGTTTTACTGTTAGTCCCACCTGTTCAATCGAAACACCGGGAAGAAAAAAAAAAGATCAAAACGCAAGTTAACGCGCTAATACAATCATTTCATAATGTTTATTAAAAGGAAACCAAGGTAAAAACATCGGTATGGCTTTCACACAAACGGAGCCGAAACAAGCATCCTTTCCCCAGCAACTACAATTTTATCTGTTTTTAAACAACGCTCTTGCTGTGATTCCCTTCAATAACAAGAGAGGCCTATTTAGGACTAATAAAAACTGCAGTTGTGACAATTAAAAAAAAAGAACTAAAAAAACAAGCAAAAAAAAAAAAAAGACTAGCAACTGTGGATACATTGATTGAGCGAAATCCTACAGGCAAGGAGCAAGTCAAACGTCTGAGAAAGTAGTAAAACCGAAATAAAAGAGATCATACTTCTACTTGCATGGAATGTGATAAAAAAGTATATTTATACTCTTTACATTTTGTTGTGGCAATCGTTTTTTAATATTAACACATTACTTGTTGAATTTTAGTTAGATTAGCAGACGATCACGACCGAATGCAAAAATGAATCAGGCGTCGCCTATCTCAAACCCTCTCTCTAATGCGAAAACCTAAAATGACTTTGGATCAACAAATGGAATTAATTATAATTAATTTCATTTCTTGATCCAAAGTCATTTTAGGTGTTTGCATTAGAGAGAGGGTTTGCGATGGTCGACGCCTGATTCATTTTTGCATTCGGTCGTGATCGTCTGCTATTCTAACTAAATTCAACAAGCTGCTATTAAAACTTAACAGTCTTAACATTGACGCAAATGTCCTGTCCTGGATAACTTGTTTTCTCACTAATCGTTCCCAGTTTGTAACCACTAACGATGAAACATCCCCGCTCGCCTCCGTCCATTTTGGAGTACCGCAAGGTTCTGTATTAGGTCCGCTATTGTTCCTTATCTATATTAACGATTTGCCGAATTCGATTTCTTCTTCAATTAGTTTATTCGCTGATGATTGTGTTATTTACAGAGAAGTTACTAACGCCTCGGATGTTCTGAATTTACAAACTGACATCAACCATGTTTCAAAGTAGTGTGAATTATGGGGGATGGAACTTAACACGACTAAATGCAAGGCCATGACAGTATCGCGTAAATGTAATTTTCCTTCTTATTTTCTCGAAGATGTCCCCTTACATGCTGTCTCTTCTTATAAATACTTAGGCCTGTATATAACCTCAGATATTTCCCGGCAAATGCATGTTGAGTATGTTATTAATAACGCTAATCGAATGCTGGGTTATCTAAAACGAAACTTTTCACTTGCCCCTTCATCTTTGAAACTAACTCTGTACAAAACGCTTGTACGCTCTAAATTACAATATGCTTCTTCTATCTGGGACCCCGGTCATTCCAAACTAACTAACGCCCTGGAATTAGTTCAGAATCGCTCTGCTCGTTTTATTCTTAATAACTTTCATCGCACCGCAAGCGTGAGCTCAATGAAAACTAGCCTATTGTTGCCTAACCTCAATTTACGTCGTAAAATAGCTCGCTTATGTCTTTTTCATAAGATATACCATACTAACTCATTACTTCACAACCGACTGCTGAATCGACCTTCTTATATTTCACCTCGCATTGATCATATGTATAAAGTAGACATTCTAAAATGCAACACTAATGCATTCCAACAGTCATTCTTTCCGGAAACTTCAGTAGATTGGAACCACCTTCCCGCATCTATCGCAACAATTGTTCCTGACCATTTATTTAGGACTGCCATAAATAATCTATACTGCTCAGATTGAGCTGCGAAGTGTACTACTGCCACTAACCCCCACTCCCCTCTGTAATGCCAATGGCCTTGAGGGTATTTTAAATAAATAAATAAATAAATAAGTAATGTGTTAATATTACAAAACGATTGCCACAACAAAATTTAAAGATTATAAATATACTTTTTATCACATTCCATGCAAGTAAAATTATGATCTCTTTTATTTCGGTTTTACTACTTTCTCAGACGTTTGACTTGCTGCCTTGCCTGTAGGATTTCGCTCAATCATTGTATTTACAGTTGCTAGTCTTTTTTTTGCTTGTTTTTGGAGTTTTTTTTAATTGTCACAACTGCAGTTCTTATTAGTCCTAAATAGGCATCTCTTGTTATTGAAAGGAATCGTAGCAAGAGCGTTATTTAATAACAGATAAAATTGTAGTTGCTGGGGAAAGGATGCTTGTTTAGGCTCCGTTTGTGTGAAAGCCATACCGATGCTTTTACCTTGGTTTCCTTTTAATAAACATTATGAAATGATTGTATTAGCGCGTTAACTTGCGTTGATTTTTTTTTCTTCCGGGTGTTTCGATTGAACAGGTGGGACTAACAGTAAAAACCGTGGAAGGCGCAGTAGTGCAAGTGGATGATTTCCTAAAAAGGATCACAGTTAAACGTAAAACACGCGAAAAATACAAAAAAAAAAGGAAGTCCCGAGCGCGATTTGAACCCGGAACTTTCACGCCGCGACGACGCAGAATTTTTTGTTTCTTATTTTCGACCATCGCAGAAGGCCGAGGCGCCGGCGCCGGTGGAGATATATAAAGATACTGCTACCGCTTTTATCTCGTGTGGTTTTTTTCTTTATTTTGGTTCCTATTTACCCTCCCTGGCCGTAAGTTTACCTGCCGCTCCTACAGTATAAAGGGGGCGGTAAATTGGACTCCAGTTGAAAGTCCCTGCAATAAGTTTCTGCAAGCGACATTAGGTTTTTGTGTTTGAAGCGATGCGGATATCTCCCCCATTAGGCAGGGACGCTAGGTACTTCCTTGTCCCCATGGAGCTGGTCACGGGACGTAAAAATCCCTCTTGGCCGCGGCCGCGGCCGCAGCCGCAAGATGAGCAAACCGGCCCAGGGCCGTTTGTTCGAAGCGCTAACCGCGGCTAAAGTTAGCCGCAGTACCTAGGAGAGGGATTTTGAAATCACGCGACTGGCTCGGTAGGGGTGCGGGGAAACATGGCGGTGCCCCGGTGAGTGAGCGCCGCTCGTTTTGGAACTAATATGTCGTTGTAGCTGCAATATCGGGCGCGTTAGTCAGCAACGAATGGTGCAGGAGGCTTTCGCTTTGCCCTAACTCACTTAAATCGTAAAGCATGAGCAGTGACATCGCCGTATTTTTTAGATAGTCTGTCGATTCTGGCCATTCTTAAGCTTAAATGAACGCGATAATTGTCGGCATGGCAACGTGTTTGGAAAGTGGATTGCCTTGACTCAATAGGCCGGGTATTGCTAGCACACAAAGGCAGACAGCGTCCCACTAGACCTTTTTCTAAATCCGAGGTGCATGCTATGAGTGTAGTTACACACGTTGCACGTGTTGGTGTCTGCAGTAGTAATTGTTCTAAAGCAAAAAGTCTAAAGCAAATACTGAATTGCACGCGCGTTCGTCAAAGCCTTATTATGATTATTTACTTCGAATCTTTGATAAGAGGAAAGACAGCGCGCGCGGTTCGTAGAATTACACTTCCAGCGTTCTCCTCGATGCCTGGGTAATTTACAAAAAAGGTCTATTGGCGATGTGCGCGATCGAAAGCGTCGCTGTGGTCGGCTTTCCACGATTGGCCGAAAGCTGACTATGACGTCAGCAAAGGATTTCTCATCGATGGAAATGCGAGTAATGCAAGATTTTTAAAATTTTGATGATGTTGGCAGTGTTGGTTTCAGATCGCAATGATTTCAAGCTTCCACCATGCTCATTACGAACACCATCGAACTTGTGTTTCGCATGGTAATGACGTCACGAGAGGGAACCTCATGAGGGCGCGACCTCGTGTGCTATCAATACCCGGCCGATTGAGTCAAGGCAATCCGCTTTTTAAAGGCGTTGCCATGCCGACAACTATCGCGTTCATTTAGGCTTAGGAATGGCCAGAATCGAAAGACTAACTAAAAAATGCGGCGAGGTCACTGCTCATGCTTCGCGATTTAAGTGAGGTAAGGCAAAGCGAAAGCCTTCGGCACCAGTCGTTGCTGACTAACGCGCCCGATTTTGCAGCCACAACGACATATTAGTTCCAAAGCGAGCGGCGCTCACTCACCGAGGCACCGCCATGTTTCCCCGCATCCCTACCGAGCCAGTCACGTGGTTTCAAAATCCCTCCTTTAGGCACTGAGGCTAACTTCAGCCGCGGTTAGCGCTTCGAGCAAACGGGCCCAGAACGCGCAACGCAGCGAGGTAGCGAGCATCGCCTGCTCTCGGAGACGTTTGACGTCACAAGTGCCACTGCTCATGGTTGCCAGTAAAGTGGCAGCCATAGATTCAGTGGTGCTCACGTAAATTTCAGAATACATTTTCTTGAAATAAAATTATTGTTTTGAATAAATATTTGGTCGACATACTCACTGGTGGATACTTAGTAAATTGTAAACATTTTATATAACGAATGACCCTCATAATTTCGCCGGAGCTTCCCTTTCAGCGCTGCATTTAGAATTTATTTATTCGTGTTGATTGATTCTTTCACGTAGAATGTTATTTGGCCTCATATCAGAAAGTTGTATTAACTTTTTTTTTTTGCATTGAGCGAGGTATAAAAATTACGTGCATTGAAGCTGCAGCCCAATGCCCTCGTGTCAATATAACTGTTTCAAAGCAGGGCTTGTCGAAACCCTTCATTAATAACAACACAGTGTAAGGGAGTCTTCCAACGAAATACGTACGTAAGATAAAAATGTCGAAATATCTTTCTGAATTGTGTGAGAGTTTAGGTTGAGTTTAGTTACTTTTTTGTCTGGAACAGGTTTTTCATATCTTCACTTTCTGACCGAATATCAGTCCAATTCACTTCTGTTTTGTACTGCTCTTGAAAAAGTTTAACGAACTTTTCCATTGCAATCGTTAGATTGAAGACCTTCGGTTCGTTTTCTGCAGAGATAGAAAGAGGGAGAAGCAAATGAAGCAAGCACGTTTATATACATTACAAATATAATTTTAATATACAATATTAGTATCGGAAAACAAGGTAAGGCAAAAATTAAATCGAACATTAAAGAAATACAAAATTCCTTAGGTTGATGAATGATTATGGTAAAAACAACTTGAGCAGATACGAAAACAAAATATTGAAAAAGTGGCAGAATTTTTCCCCGAAGGGCGCCGCCATCTTGATTGTCGTCACTCGAAGTATGGGCGAAAACGGGTTTCGCCGTCGCCACTCCAATAGAACATAAGCGCAACCGTCACCCATTCTCGTTTTGCCTCACCTATATATTTTTTTTTTAATGCGAAAGCATTAACTGTTTCATGGAGCGCAGCCGGCGGCGCCTGTAACCGCAAACAACGGGAAAGAAATTCCCACGAGCCGGTGGCGTCTGTAATCGCTGTAACCGCGACAAACGTAAAAGAATCCCTGATTGGCGTAAAGGGAGCTCTGGTTGGCGGTGCTGGTTAGGCCGAGAGGGTAGGTGAGAGAGGAGGAGGCGGCACGGAGGGGGCCCTGATTGGGCGCGGCGACAGGCGTCAAGCCGCATTCCGTGAAGCCGTGCCCTGTGACCACCCTTAAAGCGAGGCGCGCAGGGCTGCTTTATGGTACGTCACAGATGTACACGCCAATTTAGTTTCTACGCTAAATATAGCGGAAAACTTGAATTGGTGTACATGTCTGTGATGTCCCATAATGCAACGCGAGCAATGTTGCATTATGGGACTCTTAAGCGCCCGTTACCGCTAATAGCGGTTACGCTGGCTGTGACGCCGACACCGATGCCGACGCCGCTATATGTAGGAACAGGTGCTTAAAAGCTGCGCTTCAATAAGAAAAAAAAAAGAAGAAAAATGTCAACCTTCTATAGTTCTCCTTGAAAACGAGATTTTTAGCTTAATGGTCGGTTTACAATGGGGAGTTTTTCTACGTTGTTACGTTACGACCGCTTTTGACCGTTTACGTCAAGAGTCACAGGGACATCCGTGCTTCGAGTGAAGCGTGGTGACCGGTTCAAAGAGTAGCTTTGCACGCGACTTAAGAAACAGGAATGTTCCGGTGAATCCTCACGTAACGTACTAAATCGTAAACAAACACCCTTATGTGAACCGACATTGAAGGGACCATGAAACGATATTTCTACGCTTGCTACCCGAAGGAAAAATCCATCAATGTAACCCTGTTTGGCAGTCAATGTTTTCTAGTGGACTGCTGACTGTGCCTGACTGTACGTCAAGCATGTCTGATTGGCCAACAAGTTACTCTGACCTACAGTCAAACTCCAGTCAGACTCCGGTTGTCGGCTTTCTGATGGTTTCCTGGTGGCAGTCGGCCGCCGCGAAATGCCATCAGGATGTCTTGGTGGCGATTCTGACTGTACATCGATTGTCTCTGACTGTACGTCAAAAAGCTTTGACGTGCAGACAGACGTACGGTCAAAGGACGTAAAGTTCGTTCGGATACGACTATTTCGTCAAATCTATGAATACAAAAAGTAATCTATGCACGAGAAAACGATTTCGGGACGTGAGCCCATAAAACCGCTGACGTTAGAGATATGACACGCAACGGACCGACAACCTTGATCAGAAGCCCGCCGAAGCGCCGAACACGACACTTCGCCGACTTCGCTTCGTCCATAGAGACTTCGCCGAGCTTTCATGAACGATCGCTCTCGACTCGTTTTGTTTGCCTGCTTGCTTTAGCCTGTCGATCCTGCCCGGGCTCTACAATGTCTTATGTTTTAGTAGAATTTCTACTCGACAAGACCCAGCCTGTTGTGAGTTCCGACAATGTAAGGGACTTTAGCGGTGTAGTTGAAGACGACAAGGTGTACCAGGTCTACTGGGCCGGTGACGCGCGAACAAAAGGATCGCTCTACGACGCGAAAGTACTCTACATGGCAGGTGAGTAGAACTGAAGTACGGCGAGTGATGTACGAGTGCTTTGCATAACACGCTGACGACTTAAAGGGGCAGTCAAGCGGTTTTTGAGTTCGTGTTTTGATGATGACAACTGAATTAAGACACCCTAAGTATCCCTAAAAACCAAAAAAAATATAGTCATACGGTGATTATTTCTTTAATAAAAATGTAAATGAAGACCGCCAAACCTCGGATCCACCCGAAAACGAAACCACTCTCATTGGTCATCGCACGCATATCAAAACGATCTCGGGCCAATGGCGTTGAACGACGTTCCGTCGCGCAGCGATCCCGAGGTAGCCGCACCGGCCGAACTTCTTTGTCATTCGAGCTTCGATCATGGCGGAGTTCTGTACGCTCGAGGACCTGACGCCGTTAGAGCTTGACATTCTTCGGCGGACAGCCGACCTGGGGATGATTTCCTACGACGCTACTCCGACGTGTGATATATACGACAGCAGCGCATCGGAGTCGTGTTCGGGCTCTGAGGACGAGCAGGCGGCCATGTCCGAGGACGAAGACGGCGCCTTTGACGAGACGGGGCGGATCGGCAACACCGACTGGTGGGTGATACGCTGTTTATTTTACCGCTGTATGTGTCATTTACGCTTGTTCTCTTCTTATCTTCTTTCTCAAAGGTGCCAGTGCGGATGTTGCGCGCAGATGCCGACAGCTGACGAGTGCGTCTGCTGCCGCGAGTACCCCGCCGCCGCGTCGAGGCAACCTGGCTGCCTAACAAGCAACCCGGATTTCGAGACGGTGTGCTTGAATCCGGGGGTGCTCGAGGTCGCCTACCTCATGATGCGCCACTACCGCCAGGACGGAATGGGCACAACAGCGCACGAGTGAGTTCAACGCCGTAATTTGCTGTTCGGCTAACTTGCAAACCGGCGCCAGCAGTAAAACGTTAGACAGCTACTTTACTATCTGTTTCAGTGAGCGTTACGCACGTTACTTTTCAAATGTGAAGTCACATTAGTGGTTGCATCGCATGTTTTACTTGCGTTTCGTGCCGTGTTTCATTGTGAAGTTGTGGGTCATCAGAAAGTAAAATGTTCAAAACCTCGATTGCTGCATCAGTATCTTTTGCTTCAGAACAAGTTCGTGAGATCTGGTTAGCTCCAGTTTAGCTTATCACTAGTGATGGGACGGATCTTTATTCGAATCTGAAGGTTCGGAAAGATTCGGAAAAGTAGCCGAATGCCAAGCGATTCGGAAAAGTTTGGAAAGATTCGGAGCGTTGCCATGGTTGTCAAATCACGTTGATGAGTGTTTCAACTTTTCGTGATATTATACTCACTGAATTCTACAAAGTGCACTAAATATATTGTAATATAATATCACAGTAATAAATAAAATGTTCCGCTTTGTTTAAATTATTTTGGATGTTTGTCGAGAACGGTAGCCAGACATCACGGGAAAATTGGTTTCAGTTCCAAATTACGACCCAATAGGCATGCTTGGTGCACACACATAGAAATGCAAGCGCATTTTTTCATCGCTGTAAGAGATTGATGCCGTACGTGCTCTTCGGTACAGACCCATTTCGTGCCCATAATTACTGTCATAGTGGCACACAACCGCACAAGTGAGTATGTTCGATTCGATTATCTCCAACGAGTTTCCACTGAGGTATAGGTGACATTCACTTGACGTCACTCGCTAGGTTCGCTGGCATCGCCCACCACGGTCGCCATCTTCGAGGTCTCTTTCTATCGCGGGTGTCGTATGGCCGGACCTTTTGAGCGTGGTTTAGCAGCATTTTACAACTTTAAAGAGCCTTTTTAACCGAAACTAGGGGTTATTCTTATACTTTGGTGCTTTTGAAGCGCCGTAGCAGTATTTTTTGTGTGTTTTAGTTCGTTTTTGTCGCTATCGGACTCGTTCACTGCGGCCGCGTTGCCCCCTCGGCTCCATGAAGCGCTCCGTGTCGCGCGCCGTGCCCACGGCGGTAGCTCTTGCAAGAACTGATTTTTCTACTTTGGTGATTTTGTAGCACGGTGTGATTACTCTGTTTTGTTTTGCTAGTTTCTTTATTGTTTTTCTCTTGCGGATTTGCTGCACTACGGCCGTGTAACCGCGTTGCTCCATCGCCTCTGTGTCGTACATACGTCCTGCCTTCGGTGTTCGTTCCTGTGCAAAGACATACCGTGCGGCTCACAGAGTGCGCAGCTTATGAAAGATGCGGCGCATTTTTCATTAGCCCTAGCGATTTAAAAACCGCATGTAAGCGATTTGGCGAGCGGCGAGACAAGCGACGGTGACCCGCTTCGTTGCCGCGAGGCAAACCGCATGAAAGCGACGGGAGCAAACGACCAAGGCGATGAGCACTAAGTTTTCTAAAAGTCCCAAAACAGAGCTACGCGACGAGCGACAGTGAGGCGTGAACCGCATGTAAGCGATTTAGCGAGCGGCGACGAGTGACGGAGATTTCTCACGGTCGGTTGTCGCTCGGTTTTTAGATTTCTAGAAAACGTCGCTGATCGCCTTGGTCGCTTGCTCCCGTCGTTTTCACGCGGCTTGTCTCGTCGCGCAAGTGACCGAGCGACAGCGAAGCGGGTCGTCGTCGCTTCAGTCGTGGCTGTCGCTCGTCTCGTCTCATTGCTCGCTTACATGCGGTTCAGCCTTTACACACGCGGTACTCGGCGACAACAAGAAAACTAAAACGGCCCGCCCCCGAGATAAACCTCTTTCTTTCTTGTTCAACGAAAGCTCCTTCAACGATATAAAATTGTACGACCGCGTAGCCAAGCCAGTCAAACCGCGACCTCGAAGATGGCGAATCGACGGTGGCGCTCCCTGGCAAAATTGAACCTGCAGGCTCAGTGAATACCGCCTATTGCTATCGAAACACGGGAAACAATGTGAAACTCCTGGTTAATGCTATCCGATTTAGTTAGTGTTTGGTTGCAAACAATGAAGTTGTGTTGGACACCCCTGTGTTGTGTTTTTTTTTCGTCAAATAAAGTTCACGTATAAAAAAACTTGCTGACGAGAACGGAGAAACGACAGTGCAACGTTTTTCTTCGCCACCGGTGCCGGTACGCAGTCGAAGTTGTGACGAGCAACATTCATCTAGTTTTCGCGCCTTATAGGTGCTGACATACGCAGCTCTAGAGAAGGAGAAAAATCATTTCCTTGCCTGAATATATATTTCTTGTACGTTGCGTCACATTATGTATAATACACCTCATTTTGCTACATTTTACTGATCACCGCGAAACCGCACAGGAAGCGAAACCGTGCATTGGTTAGGCCCACGTCAACCACACCGATCAGCTCAGCTGGACCTTGGCGCCTGCCAGGGTTTAGAACGACAGTTTAGTACATATCATATGTTGAAATAAGCAAGACGAAATCTGGTTATATGCAGTAACAGTACCTAAGAAAAGCACAACTGTCCACATTCGCAAAGTTTACGACTATTTTCACACTGCCGTCTGCAACCAGCGACGAATCTGATGAACCTGTCCGAATCTAAATCTCCGGTGATTCGTCCTATCACTAATATTACGTTCACATTATGGACCTAACGGGCGTAACTTTTGCAACAAACGTTGGCACAACATGCATAAACGCGACGTTCAGGGTACACTACTGAACGCAGCGTTCACACCCATTGGAGTAGTGCGCTCAAGTTTCGCCTCTGACTGCTGCGCCACTCGAGACCCCCGTGGGATGCCTTTGAAGTTTTGATATGGCCATTTTCTCCTCGGTAGCAGCGACGGGCTTGCAATTGTGTCGTTAAAAAAGCTGATCACGGCGGAATGTGCCCCTTGATCATTGCCCCTTGATTCCACTCCGGCAGGTGCAGCTTCCAGACGAAATGGTGCGTCGAGACTTTGAACACTAGATAAAAAACAACAAAAAAGCTCATTTCCCTCAGCTTCATTGAAGTCCCTCTCTGAATTATCCAAACGTTATTGATAGCGTGCAAGCAATTATGATAAAAGCAATGCCCCGTCTCTTTGGCGTGAACTACTGCATCTCTTTGCCACAAAGAGATGCAGTAGTTCGATCGAGTCAGCATGAACAGTGCTGCTGCATATTTTAGGGTTTGTGACATGCATATTGTTGTGCATGTTAGGCTTTGGTCATCTGGTCTGTTGGAATTGACTTTTTCTAACAGTTCTTTGTGATGATTTATGGCCCATTACTACACGATGCAGAACTACAACGCAAAATGGTTGCACTTGTGCCCCATAACCGCTGCTACTTTCTTGTACATGGAGTATACACTACTGCGATTCAATTATCAACCTATATAATGTTCACACCTGTCAATTGAATTTGTGGAAAGAATAATGGACACAATCTAGAACTTGCTCTGCTCTTCGGGTTATTTTAGATCGGTTGCTGCCCAGGCATGAGGGCCCGTTGCAGCACTTTTTTTTTGTTTCTGCTGGTAGAGCCCAGAATCTGCAATTTTAAAAGGTTGTGATATTGCGTCTTACAGAAAATTATTGTGGTTATTCTTTCAGGCGCAACCGCTACGCCGCCTACCGGCAGTGCGTCCTGTGGCTGTGGCGGCGCCTTGGCCAGCACAACAGGCGACCACTGCCATCCTGTGTGGTGAAGGCCATCAGGGGCCGGTTTCCCGACACTTTGTATTCTGGCTTTCGGCACAGTCACTGAAAGCCACTCTGGGGGCTCAAACATATGAGGGTAAGTCAAAACGTATCTGCAATGTGGCTATAACGTTTCGTACATTGTATTTACTGACTTCTGTCTTCGTTTATTTTATTGTTATGCCGTTGTGGTTCTGCTATGAAAGTTTGACCATAATTCATTTGTTTTCTCTTTGCTGCAAATAGATCATGGCCCCTCCCTTGGAAGTTTGCACCAAAGAGGAAAAGCGAGCAGGGAACCAGTGTCTCGCTCAACGGAGTGTCTATGAATGGAGCGTCCACACCTTCCGACCACATAAACCGGAACCCTGCTCGTTTTTCCTCTTTGGTGCAAACTTCCAAGGGAAGGGCTGTGATCTATTCGCAACAAAAGGAAAACCAAGGAAGAATTATTATCAAACTTTCATAGCAGGGCCACAACAGCATAACAATAAAATAAACGAAGACAGAAGTCAGTAAAAACAATGTACGAAAAGTTATAGCCACATTGCAGATATTTTCTCACTTGCCTGCACCCCCCCCCTCCCCTCCTCAAGCGGATTCCCACCTTACTGTGGTGGAGTTGTTTGTGTGCCCCAATGACCCTCTTGGGCTATGCCGGCCAGGGTCACCCATGCCGGGCAGGCCAGAGGATAGGGGCCAGACAAAGAGGAATCCGTGGGTTAGTACCCACCCATGCCTGCCTTTGTGTGGCGTTGCCAGTGTCTGGGAAAAGGGAGATTGTGATGGTTGAGGTGAGCCCTGGGTCATTACTGCAGCCTTGGTTAGCTTTGCTGCATATTACGAGTTTTCTTGTTGTGATTACTGTTGTAGCGTTAGCATTTTTACAGCTCTGCTTCATGGAATAGCACAGATTGTCGGCGATGTTAGAAATGTTGAAGTATTGATTTCTTCGTTGATTGACAAAGTGTCAATAGTGCCATGTGATCTTTGAAAGGCACTAAAGATATGTGAATCCGTCATGTATGTTGTGAAGGTAATAAAATGCGATTGCTTTTTTGGACACATTAACCATGTCTTTGTCATGCGAGTTTCTCTTTGGGGAGGTATACAAACATGAGTGGTGTACAGGGTCGTCCACTCTGCGTGGCCAGCGCTCCGCGAAGCGCCGCAGGTGAGCGCCTCGCGAGTTAGGGCCAATTAGTGCGCAGGCTCAGGGAGAGCCAGGGGCCAAGCCTCCCCCGCGTCATCTGCTACAGTGTCGGCACAGCGGCCATGTTCTGAGGCGAAGCAAGCACTGTTCTTACATCCCTGGTGTCACATGATACTCAGAAACTTTGATCTGCAAGTGCTCTGCACAACTTGTTCCTCTGAGAAAGGTAAACCAGCCGGCACACAGCAAGTGTCCCGCACGAGAAAAAATTACTTTGCCACATAGCGAAGTAATTGCCGCGTCGGTTGCTTATGTAGCAGACGACGCAGCAAAGGCTTGGACAATGGCTATCTCTAATCGGCCCCAATTCACAAGGCAGCCAACTGCGGCGCTCCACCGAGCATCAGCCACGCAGTGCCGTGTGCACCCCAACAGTGGACAACCGTGTACATCGAGACCTACTTGCTTATTTGCAGGGCACAATCATGAAGCAATTTTTTTAATATGATTTCACCATTCCTTTATTGGCAGAAAATGCCCTCTATCTATTTCTTATGCCCGATGCACCGGATCCTACAGGTAATTTTTAGGTTACATTCTATCTGCTTCCACCTTCTCTTGATGAGTCATGTGAAACATAAAAGTTATTCCAAACATTTATTTATAACTATCTGGAGTGCAGTGCACCTCCTGGTCTACACAGGAGAGATATCGCACAAAGGTGAAACAAGAGAATGATTCAGATGGGGGAAAACCGTGGTGTAGACTGGCAGTACTGCTTGGATATCATTAAAAATAACTCTGAGTGATCCGAGTTATGCACAACTTTACTCAGCATTGCCAGTCTACCTCCTGGCTGAAAACCCCATTTATTAAAAAAGTCGCAGGCGAGCAGTGCTGTAATCGTGGTAACTCCTCTTCAACCTGTCAGCTTGCCAGCACATGAAATGGAAAATCAACGCCAGGGTATTAGATGCTTCAATTATAAAAAAGAAACGTGCCATGAACACGTTCATTAGTATGCTTCAACTGAATATACATTACACTTTCAGTAAACCTACTATTTTTCCTTTGACAATGTTGAAAATTCCCTGCATGCAATGACAGACCCTGTCCTTCTACTTGGTTGTCAATGTCACACTCCGGTCGAGGTCACATTATGAACAGTGCGTGAGATGGTAGCCCACTGGTAAGTATAGGGTCCTGATTATCTTGACTTCCCTAATGTAGCTGCACCGAAGACAATATACTGACCAGACTTTCTCAAATAAATGTTACGCCTCACTCCTTGCTAACAAATATTGAAAAATGGAGGCCTCCTGATATATGTTTCTTTGCTCGCTGGTGTTCCTTGTCCTCTAACATCCACACTGGCAGGTGATATCAGTCGTCAAAGCTTGCATCTCTCGTGGTCCTGAAATCCAAACACAACTGTTGGAATAGGTCTCAATTCTACTTAAAAATTATTGCAAAGCAACACATATCCTTACTGCAGGTCTCTGGTTTCAGGATTGGCCATTCTTTCCTGGTAGTGCTCACCTGGTGCAAGTGTTGTAAAACAAACTTGCTTCTTTATAAGCTGGTTCACCCTTTGCTGCAGCCAAACTTACTGCCCGGGGCATTTTTCAGAGAAAAAGTGGCGTGGTTACAGGACTGCTAGCATCGTGCAGCGGCCACACTTACTGCTGGCTTTCATGACGAGACTGCGGGACGGTTGAGTGGACTTTGTACTGCCTGGGGCATTTCTGTAGAGAAAAGGTTGCGTAGTTACAGAACTGCTAGCATCGTGCAGCGGCCACACTTACTGCTGGCTTTTATGACGAGACTGCGGGACGAATGAGTGGACTTTGTCCTGCCTGGGGCATTTCTGTAGAGAAAAGGTTGCGTAGTTACAGAACTGCTAGCATCGTGCAGCGGCCACACTTACTGCTGGCTTTTATGAGGAGACTGCGGGACGAATGAGTGGACTTTGTACTGCCTGGGGCATTTCTGTAGAGAAAAGGTTGCGTAGTTACAGAACTGTTAGCATCGTGCAGCGGCCACACTTACTGCTGGCTTTTATGACGAGACTGCGGGACGATTGAGTGGACTTTGTACTGCCTGGGGCATTTCTGTAGAGAAAAGGTTGCGTAGTTACAGAACTGCTAGCATCGTGCAGCGGCCACACTTACTGTTGGCTTTCATGACGAGACTGCGGGACGATTGAGTGGACTTTCTACTGCCTGGGGCATTTCTGTGGAGAAAAGGTTGCGCAGTTACAGAACTGCTAGCATCGTGCAGCGGCCACACTTACTGCTGGCTTTTATGACGAGACTGCGGGACGAATGAGTGGACTTTGTACTGCCTGGGGCATTTCTGTAGAGAAAAGGTTGCGTAGTTACAGAATTGCTAGCATTGTGGCAGCGGCCACACTTACTGCTGGCTTTTATGACGAGACTGCGGGACGAATGAGTGGACTTTGTACTGCCTGGGGCATTTCTGTAGAGAAAAGATTGTGTAGTTACAGAACTGCTAGCATCGTGCAGCGGCCACACTTACTGCTGGCTTTTATGACGAGACTGCGGGACGAATGAGTGGACTTTGTACTGCCTGGGGCATTTGTGTTGAGAAAAGGTTGCGTAGTTACAGAACTGCTAGCATCGTGCAGCGGCCACACTTACTGCTGGCTTTTATGACGAGACTGCGGGACGAATGAGTGGACTTTGTACTGCCTGGGGCATTTCTGTAGAGAAAAGGTTGCGTAGTTACAGAACTGCTAGCATCGTGCAGCGGCCACACTTACTGCTGGCTTTTATGACGAGACTGCGGGACGAATGAGTGGACTTTGTATTGCCTGGGGCATTTCTGTAGAGAAAAGGTTGCGTAGTTACAGAACGGCTAGCATTGTGGCAGCGGCCACACTTACTGCTGGCTTTTATGACGAGACTGCGGGACGAATAAGTGGACTTTGTACTGCCTGGGGCATTTCTGTAGAGAAAAGATTGCGTAGTTACAGAACTGCTAGCATCGTGCAGCGGCCACACTTACTGCTGGCTTTTATGACGAGACTGCGGGACGAATGAGTGGACTTTGTACTGCCTGGGGCATTTCTGTAGAGAAAAGGTTGCGTAGTTACAGAACTGCTAGCATCGTGCAGCGGCCACACTTACTGCTGGCTTTTATGACGAGACTGCAGGACGAATGAGTGGACTTTGTACTGCCCGGGGCATTTCTGTAGAGAAAAGGTTGCGTAGTTACAGAACTGCTAGCATCGTGCAGCGGCCACACTTACTGCTGGCTTTTATGACGAGACTGCGGGACGAATGAGTGGACTTTGTACTGCCCGGGGCATTTCTGTAGAGAAAAGGTTGCGTAGTTACAGAACTGTTAGCATCGTGCAGCGGCCACACTTACTGCTGGCTTTTATGACGAGACTGCGGGACGATTGAGTGGACTTTGTACTGCCTGGGACATTTCTGTAGAGAAAAGGTTGCGTAGTTACAGAACTGCTAGCATCGTGCAGCGGCCACACTTACTGCTGGCTTTTATGACGAGACTGCGGGACGAATGAGTGGACTTTGTACTGCCTGGGGCATTTCTGTAGAGAAAAGGTTGCATAGTTACAGAACTGCTAGCATTGTGGCAGCGGCCACACTTACTGCTGGCTTTTATGACGAGACTGCGGGACGAATGAGTGGACTTTGTACTGCCTGGGGCATTTCTGTAGAGAAAAGATTGCGTAGTTACAGAACTGCTAGCATCGTGCAGCGGCCACACTTACTGCTGGCTTTTATGACGAGACTGCGAGACGAATGAGTGGACTTTGTACTGCCTGGGGCATTTCTGTAGAGAAAAGGTTGCGTAGTTACAGAACTGCTAGCATCGTGCAGCGGCCACACTTACTGCTGGCTTTTATGACGAGACTGCGGGACGAATGAGTGGACTTTGTACTGCCTGGGGCATTTCTGTAGAGAAAAGGTTGCGTAGTTACAGAACTGCTAGCATCGTGCAGCGGCCACACTTACTGCTGGCTTTTATGACGAGACTGCGGGACGAATGAGTGGACTTTGTACTGCCTGGGGCATTTCTGTAGAGAAAAGGTTGCGTAGTTACAGAACTGCTAGCATTGTGGCAGCGGCCACACTTACTGCTGGCTTTTATGACGAGACTGCGGGACGCATAAGTGGACTTTGTACTGCCTGGGGCATTTCTGTAGAGAAAAGATTGCGTAGTTACAGAACTGCTAGCATCGTGCAGCGGCCACACTTACTGCTGGCTTTTATGATGAGACTGCGGGACGAATGAGTGGACTTTGTACTGCCTGGGGCATTTCTGTAGAGAAAAGGTTGCGTAGTTACAGAACTGCTAGCATCGTGCAGCGGCCACACTTACTGCTGGCTTTTATGACGAGACTGCGGGACGAATGAGTGGACTTTGTACTGCCCGGGGCATTTCTGTAGAGAAAAGGTTGCGTAGTTACAGAACTGCTAGCATCATGCAGCGGCCACACTTACTGCTGGCTTTTATGACGAGACTGCGGGACGAATGAGTGGACTTTGTACTGCCCGGGGCATTTCTGTAGAGAAAAGGTTGCGTAGTTACAGAACTGTTAGCATCGTGCAGCGGCCACACTTACTGCTGGCTTTTATGACGAGACTGCGGGACGATTGAGTGGACTTTGTACTGCCTGGGGCATTTCTGTAGAGAAAAGGTTGCGTAGTTACAGAACTGCTAGCATCGTGCAGCGGCCACACTTACTGCTGGCTTTTATGACGAGACTGCGGGACGAATGAGTGGACTTTGTACTGCTTGGGGCATTTCTGTAGAGAAAAGGTTGCGTAGTTACAGAACTGCTAGCATCGTGCAGCGGCCACACTTACTGCTGGCTTTTATGACGAGACTGCGGGACGAATGAGTGGACTTTGTACTGCCCGGGGCATTTCTGTAGAGAAAAGGTTGCGTAGTTACAGAACTGCTAGCATCGTGCAGCGGCCACACTTACTGCTGGCTTTTATGACGAGACTGCGGGACGAATGAGTGGACTTTGTACTGCCCGGGGCATTTCTGTAGAGAAAAGGTTGCGTAGTTACAGAACTGTTAGCATCGTGCAGCGGCCACACTTACTGCTGGCTTTTATGACGAGACTGCGGGACGATTGAGTGGACTTTGTACTGCCTGGGGCATTTCTGTAGAGAAAAGGTTGCGTAGTTACAGAACTGCTAGCATCGTGCAGCGGCCACACTTACTGCTGGCTTTCATGACGAGACTGCGGGACGATTGAGTGGACTTTCTACTGCCTGGGGCATTTCTGTAGAGAAAAGGTTGCGTAGTTACAGAACTGCTAGCATCGTGCAGCGGCCACACTTACTGCTGGCTTTTATGACGAGACTGCGGGACGAATGAGTGGACTTTGTACTGCCTGGGGCATTTCTGTAGAGAAAAGGTTGCGTAGTTACAGAACTGCTAGCATTGTGGCAGCGGCCACACTTACTGCTGGCTTTTATGACGAGACTGCGGGACGAATGAGTGGACTTTGTACTGCCTGGGGCATTTCTGTAGAGAAAAGATTGCGTAGTTACAGAACTGCTAGCATCGTGCAGCGGCCACACTTACTGCTGGCTTTTATGACGAGACTGCGGGACGAATGAGTGGATTTTGTACTGCCTGGGGCATTTCTGTAGAGAAAAGGTTGCGTAGTTACAGAACTGCTAGCATCGTGCAGCGGCCACACTTACTGCTGGCTTTTATGACGAGACTGCGGGACGAATGAGTGGACTTTGTACTGCCTGGGGCATTTCTGTAGAGAAAAGGTTGCGTAGTTACAGAACTGCTAGCATTGTGGCAGCGGCCACACTTACTGCTGGCTTTTATGACGAGACTGCGGGACGATTGAGTGGACTTTGTACTGCCTGGGGCATTTCTGTAGAGAAAAGGTTGGGTAGTTACAGAACTGCTAGCTAGCATCGTGCAGCAGCCACACTTACTGCTGGCTTTTATGACGAGACTGCGGGACGAATGAGTGGATTTTGTACTGCCTGGGGCATTTCTGTAGAGAAAAGGTTGCGTAGTTACAGAACTGCTAGCATTGTGGCAGCGGCCACACTTACTGCTGGCTTTTATGACGAGACTGCGGGACGATTGAGTGGACTTTGTACTGCCTGGGGCATTTCTGTAGAGAAAAGGTTGGGTAGTTACAGAACTGCTAGCTAGCATCGTGCAGCAGCCACACTTACTGCTGGCTTTTATGACGAGACTGCGGGACGAATGAGTGGACTTTGTACTGTCCGGGGCATTTCTGTAGAGAAAAGGTGGCGTATTTATAAACCGGTTATCGCTTCGTTGCAGCCACACTTACCACTGGCTTTGAGGATGAGATGGCAGGCTGCATGGAGGGCATGGCGATGTTCGGGGAGTCCTGTGAAAGTAGAGTCATTGATGTACTAGGACGCTCATTTTAACTGGCAGGTATACTTCGTTCAGGCTGCGGAAATGAAACATGAGTTTAGAGAGTGCCCTTACTGCAGAGTACGGCCGAAGCGGGACCTCCGTGCTTCCACTAACTCCTCCTTTGAAGGCCTGGCAAAGGCCGCAGTCATGGGCGCCGGAAAGATGTTGGTGCTGGCCTTCGCCGCAGTAGCAAGACACCGCCATCGACTATTGATTGCGATCACCTCCTCTTGGAGCTTGTGAACGTAGCCTGGAATTGAAGGTTCTTTTTTTTCACTTTATCAAATGACCGAGCAAGTCAACGACCATAAAATGAATGCCACACTTACTGTAGGTGGGTGCTGTCTTGACGGGACAAGCTGTGTGGTGGCCCTTGCGTGCTTTGGATGTTTTCACCGCCCAGCGTGGCTTGCCCTCTTCGTCTCAGCTTGGCAGCGATCAGCGTTCTCATTGAAATGCAAGATTGCCACTCGAGTCCTGCAGTGAAATGGTGTTTTATTAGGGATGATGTTTGCAATAATAATTGTCATTCGACCGTTTCTCTTGTACTTTGAGAGACCAATATCTAGTCGTTGGGGAAAAGGACTAAGTCAGGTCGTAGTAGGTTCAGGTGATAAACGATTATATGCAAACTGATTAAACATTAATGCAGCTTAATCATAATATTACCTTGCACGCATGCCTTCTGGAGTGAATGCCCGGGACTTGGGAGCGAAGTCAATGAGGACGCTGTGGAAGGATTCCAGGGCGAATGTCTGGCCGTGGGGGGACATCTGGGCCAGGTCCTTCAGGAGGCGCTTGTTCCCAGTGATCTGCTTGTAGTGACTGTAGGCCGGGGAGTCTGAAGGAAGAATGTGGTTTAGGAAAAGCAAACTAGGCTATGAAGGCAATAACTTACTGGGATCCATCCACATTTTTGTGGCTTCGAGAATTTCGTTGTGCACACACCGCGTGTAGCTGCCCCCGTGACCAGTGTGCTTGTCGATGACGTGGTTCTGCATGCTCAGCCAGATCTCGACGAGCAGCTCCCTGTTGCCTCCCGCAGCCATGGCAGACCAGTACATGTGGTTGGTGGTCGCCTGCGTCCACTCTTCTAGGGGTTAACATCCAGCTCGTTTTCGTGCTGCGTTCAGCTTTTTCTTCACACCTAAGATTTGACGAGATAACTCAGATCAACCTGCAGCATATTTCCCTGAAAATGTAGGTTAAATGCAATACTTGTCAAAATTGCTTACTTTTGGAGATGTGCCAAATGTCGAAGTAGTGGGCGGTCCCAGGTTCGTGCACCTCCATGTGTTTTCGTATGGCAGGGTGGCGGTCAGTGCCCAAGGATTTTACATGGATACCTGCACCATATATTTCCAGAAAGTTGCAATAATAAAACTAAATGTGAGCTCAGGTTGCTAAATTTGCTGCGTAGCTGCTGAGCCTTGACTGAGTGCACGTACGTTTCTCCTTGAAAAATTCCAGCAGCTTGATAAGGCCCTCCTTCTCCATGTTGACACTTGCCATGGCTCGCTCCGACTACAAGCAGAGGTGTGGCATATTTTAATCGAGTCATGCGACCAGCAAAGCAGTGTTTATCGTTTCGCTCAGATCAGGTTTCTTACCTCTCCTAGCTGGACTTGGATGGAGTGGAGGATCTTGTTGATCTGCTGAACATGTGCAGTGTAGGTCAGGAACTTGGCAGAGAACCCAGGAGAGTCGAATCTGCCATCGCTGGTGATGTCAACATCCTGGTCCTCCAGCTGTCTGACCAGATCCTGTTGTTCTTGCAGGTAGACCTGTTAATGTAAATGATTGTTGCTGCTCAAACCAGGTGAACCTTACAAAGTTACGGTTATGTGTGCACAATAAAATAAAACTTGCTTATTTGTAATTTCAGTACCTCCTAAATACACAAGTAAATAAATATTTAGTAGTCAACCCTGGCTATGTTGCAGTATTTGTTTACAAAAACTAAAGTGCATTAGTCATTTTTCAACTAAGATTTCACCCTTCTCTGCCTTCAGATCTACCTATTTAAGCATAACCACTAAGAAAAAAAAACAGAAAGCAACTAAGACCCTTTGAAATATTGCTCACTTCGTCGATTGCAGGGAACAGGAGGCTCTTCTGATACGTGTAGAAGGTCTGATCGCTGAAGACCTCCACGTTCATGTGGCGCAGCATCCTCAAGGTGCTTGTGACATTTGATCCAGAGAACAGCAGGTGGCTGGACAGCAGGATGTTTCCAGCTGCCCTCCCGTTCATGAGAGGCTGACTGTCCCATATCCGCTCGTGATTCAGGGGGCAGATGCTTTTCACCTTGATCAGTGTGCCCAGGGGGGTGATTGTGGTGTTGCAGGGCCTTGAACACTCCTGGCAGGTGCTGAACAGCTCCCTCAGGCAGCTCTCAAACACGAGGAACTGTCGCTCCCCCTCTGGTGGGCCTGGTGTGTATTGATCGCTGCAGCAGAATCAAGAAAATATGTAGAAACGAAACGGAATGTAAACAAGAACAGCTTACCTCTCAAAATCTTCGTCACGAGTTGGGGAGTATGTCAGATCGGATCCCGATGAGATGCTGGTGGCTCCAGGGCTTAGCGGACTTAGTGGAACCGCCTCCTCCACAGCAATGGCTGTCGCTGGTGGTGCAGCTGCTGGTTGTGCAGCTACTGGTGGTGTAACTGCCTCCTCCATGGCAATGGCTGTCGCTGGTGGTACAGCTGCTGGTGGTGCAGCTACTGGTGGTGCAGCTGCTACCACAGCAAGGGTGTTTGTCACTGCTACAATTAGAAATTACAGACTTGTAACCTCTATATGCACGCTGATTTCCGAAAGTACTTACGAGCACCTTGACCTGTTGTGGCAGGCTCCACAGCACCATTGTCCTGATGCTCAGGACTACTAGAAGGTACTAGTACCCGACTGGTGGCACCAGTGTCGTTGCCCTGCGGAATAGTTGTTTGAAGAAAGATGAGTATTTATTTATTGAATCTCATTGTGACACAGTGGTATTATGCATCATCTGCCTAGTTCTTGGGATATGTTCTGCATACATGATTTTCATTACTCGTAACAGTTTGCAATGGTACAAGCTTGGCAAGCAGTAAAAGTAAGGGGGGGAGGGCAATTTTCTGAATTAAAAATAGTCTTGCATTTCCCACATCTTTGTAACCCGATCATTTCCTTCTATTTTTCAACGCGCAACATGTACTATCGGGACCAAAAGAATAGAAACAAAGCAGCGCATAATACGGCGTGCAAGTGAACCAAAATGCGCCTTTCGCGTAGGAGAGAGTTTGTACGAGCTTCCGGGAAAACATAAATACGCATAAACAACGTGCCAATCAACGCGCAATTTAGAGAATACTCAAGAAACACACGTTTACGAAGCAGCCAGGTACGCGCTGCCACTGGTTGATCTCAGATGGCAAACAAGAGCACGTGGGCACATGTCGGTTGTAAACGAACGCATGAGATACGTGAACAGTAGACGCACTTGCACTCCGTATATATTCCACCCACCCTTATTTCGCCAAAGACCACCGTGAAAAGACGCTCAAGCGCTCCTGTTCTATTTCATCTGGTGCCGACGGATCACAGTGTGCACAGTAACGGCATTACTGTTGCTTGTGAAAACAAAATTAGGCTGCGACCTTCCGGGGTCCGAAATATTGAGACTAACCCTCCATAAAACAGGAAATAACTGATCTTGACGACACTACTGGCACTGGGATTATCTATTATTATACATTACGTATCGATTGCACTTTTCGTGGGTATCGGTACGTCCGTGTTCGGTCACTGTCCAAATAAATCCCTTTACGTGGACAGCTCCTGCTCATAAGCTTCGCGTGCACGCGCAATTCGTCTTGCAACTTGTTCCGAACACGTGGCTTCTAAGATTTTCGGAACTCCCCACAAAAGCTATGCCGCGAAAAAAAGAAAACGAACTTACCACGACTTTCTGGCGCTTCAGCGGAGATGCCTCGATCACGTCCTCGACTGGAAGCAGAAGCGTCGGCATCGCGTTCCATCGAAGCTGTGAACGACCCGTGTCCTCCGCGCAGAAGAACTCACTTTGGTCGAAGTGGTCGTGACAAAAACGGGGCGTCATAGGCAAGTTCTGGGTGTCGTCTTGGCGGCCGGCGCGACGTAACCACGTGCTTCTCCGAGGTTCATCTTTCGGCAGGACGACGAAACGCAGGCCTTTTCGGGCGTTCTTCGATTTGCGGTTGGGGCAAGTCGTAACCAAACAAACGTTTGGCATCGCAGCGTAACCTCTGGTACGTGATGTCAAACGATGTCGCGACGTTGAATTTCGCCTCGGGAGGACGGGCGGACACAAACGCACTTCCCGAAAACCCGGAGGGAAAGAGTTCATGATACGCGCGCTTCCGCGCATCCCGAGGGAACGGGAAATTCACCCCACGTGGAGGAAGGCAAAAAGAAAACGTAGTCCCTTGTTTGTGAAACGATAATTGCAGTATCGCGTATTCTAAACTAGAAATATTTTACGTCTTGTGAAATTATCATGCACAACATATTTAAATGAACTGAAAATTGTTTCTTTAGCGAAACTTTACAAAGACCGCCAAAATTTTCAAACATACGATAATTTCATTGGCCCTCGCAAGTACAGAAAAGAGTCCGCACGTATTTTATTCCTGCGTGATTAATAGGCGGTTCTGACTTCTAAAACTGAAGATACTCATTCACTGACACTTCCTTAACACCATCGCACCAAAAAGTAGCTTCTCCAAAAACCGCTTGACTGCCCCTTTAACCTAATTGCTGTGTCGCGCTGCCGGGTTAGGACCTATACGTATGCCATTCGACGTGGATGCTTCCCACAGGACGTTATTGCGTTATTTCATATGCGCCATGTGTCGTTCCACTTCTTTGTCCTTGTCTTTTTCGGTGCTTTTAATTTTTTAAAGAACCATGAACCAACTGGCCCAACTTTCCACTTTGCTGCAATTTATTTCTTTTACAACGG
The DNA here is from genome assembly GCF_016920785.2 of Ixodes scapularis. Lineage (NCBI taxonomy): Eukaryota > Metazoa > Arthropoda > Arachnida > Ixodida > Ixodidae > Ixodes > Ixodes scapularis. Next base: position 279,775 of record NW_024609909.1, read on the forward strand.
GCCCTTTTCTTTGTTCCCCCACCCATCATCAGTCGATGTATCCCTTAATCAACCTAACTGCTGTGTCGTGCTGCCGGGCTAGGATCTATACGTATGCCATTCGACGTGGATGCTTCCCACAGGACGTTATTGCGCTATTTCAAATGTACCTTGTGTCGTTCCACTTCATTGTCCTTGTCTTTTTCGGCGCTTTTAATTTTTTAAAGAACCATGAACCAACTGGCCCAACTTTCCACTTTGCCGCAATTTATTTCTTTTACAACGGGCTCTTTTATTTGTTCCCCCACCCATCATCAGTCGATGTATCTCTTAATCAACCTAATTGCTGTGTCGTGCTGCCGGGCTAGGATCTATACGTATATGCCATTCGACGTGGATGCTTCCCACAGGACGTTATTGCGTTATCTCAAATGCGCTTTTTTTTTTTAATAACGGAAGTAAAAGCAAAGAGGTTAGCCCTAAACTTCCGGGGCTGGCTACTTTGCTTTGGGAGAAGGAAGAATGGGGGAGAGAGAGTTTTAGTTCTGGAGGGAGCACTCAATGAAGCACGACTTTGGATGTTGATCTTGATGGCGCACAGCACTGGAGAGTTATTCACTCAGCACAATTGAGTTTAGTGTAATACAGTCATGGCAGTCTACGTTAAATCACTTGTCGCGTATTGAAAGTTATGAACACGAAAGTGTATTTACAATGGAAAGAGTATGATAGAAGATCAATGAGCCCTGCATTTTGAAGAAATATTTCCAATGCAGCTATAGCCTTTTGCTGAAGACGCGAAGGGTCCCACGAACCCAAGACCCTCTCTAAGCTAAAGGGCTTGCTGTCTAATTCTTGAATATTATTTATCAATATCTGCCTGTCTTCGTCGAAAAGCTCACATTCATAAAAGATATGACAGTTCCCTACTGAAAAAAACCATTTGGCGCCTATATGAAAATAAACGGGTCCATACCGGTAACAGTTTAACCATACCGGTCACCAGTTTGTCAAAGGGGTCGCCCGTATGGCTCAAAAGGGTCTCCCGTATGAGCCATAACGCTCACCTATTTGGACAAACAGGTCACTCCTTTGTCAAACGGGTCGCTCGTTGCGCAAATGGGTCGCTCGTCTGGGCAAATGGGCGACTCGTTTGGGCAAAGTTGTCGCACGTTTGCTCAAACCGGTGACCATGTTGCAAACTGTACCGGTTTAATCAAACGGCTCTCAGGAGCCCGTTTGATACTGAACGTACAGATCGGCGGCGTGGGCACGCCTAGCGTTTCATCCGTGGAAGCCAATGTTTCCGGAAGGCTGGGAGCGCCGGTTCATCGATTTCAGATCGTCCGCGTAATGCAAGTAATTAAATTTATATTTCAATTGCGCTGATGTTCGCTTATATTGCAACTAAAAATAACACCTTTTTTTGTTGTTGTTTTACGTAAACGCGGGGCGTCGGTGAGCCGATATTTTTGACAGAACTTTAAAACTTTGTCCATCTTTGTTGCCTCAATTTTCTTATTCAGCTCGAATCTCTCTCGCAGAAGACGCCACCGCGTGAAAGAATGTACGTCTAGACTCCGTTTCACTTTAATTCAAGACGCAGCGAAGGTAGCACGCGTACACGCGGTTGCAAGAACATCGAGCATTGCGAGAGCACGCCCGCCGTTGCAGCAGTCAAACTAGTACTTTCTTCGCTCGGGCGCAAGCCGGGCTTCTGGCCGCCCCGCCGCCATTTCCAAGGTTCGAGCGTGCTAAAATGCGCGCGCGCGTGTTTTTTTTTTCTTTCGAGGTTACAAAAACACGGCAGAGAGTTGGGCGAGTTGGTTAAGCATCTTAATAGGTGGGAACAGCGCAGGAAAAACCGACGAAGGACGAGTAGAAGAAGTGCGAGCAGAAGAACGGCGCTGTGTCTGTGCACTTCTTCTACTCGTCCTTCGTCGGTTTTTCCTGCGCTGTTCCCACCTATTAAAGTTACAAAAACACATCTCATTGGAATGCCTGGGGAGAGGGAGAGGGGCCGTCCCTGTGGTCCTCGCCACCTCCCTCCTCTCTTGTCACCCATCACGTGACCTGCAGCCGCGCGCGAGCTACACGCTGATAAGCACCGAGATCCGGAAGGGTGCGCCGAGCAGCCGCTTTTTCTTTTTTTTTTTTGTCTGCTTGTTGTCAGTTCCAGCTCGACCTTCGCGCGTCCACCTGCTTCGACCTGTCGCCTAACCCCGCGGTCTTATTAGGATGTCTCTCGACAACGTATTGGATGTGCACGAAAGCTATCAGTGTTCGAAAAGTCCTACGCCTATATCGGCAACAAGCGATTCTTCAAAGAAGTCAGGAAATCTTGCGGTTTGGTTGGGTTCGGCAACTGACAGCTTGTGCGCCACATCGTGTTGAAACTTCCAAGAAGCCGTTCCCTCTCATTTGTGTTTGTGTGGTTGTCCTGCTTTGACCGTGTCGACAAATATCGCGGATTACATCTTTCATGTCCGCTATTTTTATGGTAAGTGCACTGCAACCTTACTTCTTGGCAACGATTGACCGTTCTTCTGCTCGTACTCTTCCAGATTATCTATATAATTATGCAGCCACTATTCTCGCGGCAGCCGGGCGAATAATTTCCCGAAAGTCTACCTTCATAGTCTAGAATTACCTCGGTTCTTGTTTGGTTTGCTATCTTCTCAGTTGTATAAAAGCTTAGAGTGCCTCTCACATTTCACAGATCGCTTGCACGTTTGTACTTGTCTACAGAAGACGTAATAAACTTTGAGGAGAACTGAAAACAATCTTTTGTGTCTGTTTTCCTGTCCATTTGCAAGCGCCTACGCGAGCACATTTGTTCTACGTGTTTCCTTCATGTTATAAATAGGTTTATGAGTTTCGGAACGTCTTAAATAAGTTTAAGATAACCAACCTATCAGACGATCCCCGTTTAGGGCTAGCGCATAATTTCCCGATTCAAAAGGCACGTTCAAACGTGTGGTCACGTGCAAGGTCGAACGGGCACCTGTATCAAACGGGCACCCGTTTCAAACGGGCACCTGTATCAAATGGGTACCGTTTCGAGCGGGTACCGTTTCAAACGGCTACCCGTATCCCATAATCACGTTTGATCCAAACGGGTCGACAAGTTTGCACCCGTTTGATTTACCAGTTTGCCACCCGTTTGAATTTCAAATGGTTTTTTTCAGTAGGGTTGTCTTCAGGCATGTCGCAATGCTGACAGTTAGGGCTGGTGACAAGACCGAATTTGTGCCTTTCAATGTTTGTGTATGTGGCATTCAGGCGCAGGCGATGTAGAAGTGTTTCAAAATGTCTTGGCAAATTACATAGAAGTGCGTTGTGGAGAAAAGGATCAATCGCATATAGCGGTTTGTAATGATATGCCGGTGATTGCCATAATTGTTGGAATTCCTGCTTTCCAAGTTGTCGAATAAGGGCTCGAGCGTCGGTTTTGGTAAATAAGACTACATCTGGTACTCCAGTCAGATGGCCTTGTGCCGCCGCCCTATCTGCTGCTTCGTTCCCTTGTAGTCCCGAATGGCCTGGAACCCACTGGAACACCACGTCGTGTCCACGACTTTGTCCTTGTCTTTTTCGGCGCTTTTAATTATTTAAAGAACCACGAACCAAGTGGCCCAACTTTCCACTTTGTTTAACGAACATTTAGACAAATCTAGGTCGTAATATTTGAAGTGTGGTCTTCCTGGCTGATACTAAAGACTCCTTTTTTTTCAGCCACAAAAATAAAGCCTATTTTTTAACAGCCCAAGTCACAAGTGCTTTAAGTTAATGTTTTGGCATTTTTATGTTAATGGAGCTGTCCAACGATTTTAACGTTGAAAGAATTGGCATCTTCGAAATTTGACATTGTTCATCTTGTCCCAAAGAACAGAAAACACAACTCCTTCTTTCGAAATGTTGCGATTCCGCCGCGTAATCGCGAGGCGAAAATGAGAATGTTTCCCAACCTGCAGCCGCGAGCCGCGACTATGAGAAACACGCGGCGTGACGTCGATGGGGAGTCTTGTATAAAGATTGCAAGTTGTGCGAATACCTGATCGATAAAAGGTAACTTTTCTATAAATCTTGTCGTTCCAACATAAACATAAATGCGTCAAAAACCTGGTATCATGGACAAAACTTTTATTGTATTCAACCATGGTTAAAAGCTCTAAAAAAGGACGTACGCAAGCTAGAAGACAAATACGCGCGCTGTGTTTGTCTTCTACCTTGTGTACGTCTTTTTTTTAGAGCTTTTAACCATGGTTCAATACCGTCAACACCAACTAGCCCAACAACAAGTTCTTTCACAAAAACTTTTATTATACGCATTTTTAGTGGCGCCATCTATCCTAGGTCCACAAAACCGTCAGCTGTATCTGCTACCGCGAACAGCCGCCAGAAGCCAGAGGGGGAGGGGGACAGAGCCGCACGGGTATGGCCGGACCCGGATGAGACTTTCCTCCTTTTACCATATTGTTCGCGCTGCGCCTGCCAGCACGTGGTCACGCGGTCGCTGGCGGATGAGTTCTCGCTGCTCACTGATGGCTCAAGGGAGAGAGCTTCACCGGAACCCCGCGTGACCCCCATTGACGTAACAGCGCACGTGACTCGGAAGGTGGTGAAGGAGTTGAGAGGTGCCAAAAACCTCAATCTTTGCCCATTTTTAATACAAAAAGTAGAACATGCAGGAAAATGCGGTATTTTGCTTTTTATTTCAGAAAGGTAGAGACACCAACTCCCAAATTATTTAAGCAAATCACTGAAACTGTTGCACAGCTCCTTTAAGGATATTCAGCAAAGAAAACGGGATGGGTGATTCCTCGGGGGCAGGCGTTCATACGAGACTTTACGGTATACGCGATTTAAGGCGTGCAGTACTTCACACTGTGCAAAACAAAATAAGGAAACGACGATTTGATGTTTTAGTACTTCTTACAAAACCAGGAATGTCTGCCAATTTTTGGAATACATACATCAACATGCCGCTGTTGGCCGAGTTGTGGCACTGACAGGATGAAGCAACGCGCCCAAACAAGTACTTCGAAGGCACTGGTACGGGGAAGGGAAATGAGCAAACGACTTTTATTTATTTATTTAAACGTTCCCTCAGGGCCCGAAGGCATTACAGAGGGGACCGGGTTACATTACTGGAATTTAACCACATACAATAAATAACAACCTATGAATGCAGAACAATATGTACACTTTAGTGAAACGCTGAAATGTGAACATTGTTAAGACAATTTTTGAAAGCAACGCTGTCAGATGTTGATACCACAGACGTGTTATTCATACAGATACGGTATATTTCTGAACAACAATAAAAGCATTTTCCTTCCCTCGCGTTTGAAACACACGACTTGAACAACCAACTCGCGCGGTGTTGCCCCTCGTGCTGCTAGAGCTTGACAGCTTTCGACAGACTGAGTCTATTTACCTGGGCCGGAATAAATTGTGGTCATTCCCGCTAGATGAAAATAGGCACTTGGCACCAGTGCTCATCAAACGAGAATAGCCTACTTTGACGTTGAGACAACCACATCAGCATAAAGCTATTAACAATAAATCTTTTTTGGTGCAACATTTGCGCTTGGGAGCAGGATGGCGCAGCGAAAGTGGCTTGGAGCACAATGGCGCAATTGGCGCAGCGCTTCCACCCATGGGTACTGCGTTTGCCATCGGTAGCGTCATCCCAATATTGGGCAAGCAGATCCATCTGTTGTTTCTGATTGACTTTGTTCGGAGAGTCGTCAAACGAAACAGCTACGAATTGCACACTGGCAAGGCTCGACAGCAGCCTAATTCTAAACTAGGGTGCAATACCGTGGCAAACTGTACGCCCCGCCTTGTCTGTCACGAACTGAAGTTTTGCAGTGACTTCATACGTGAAGCACATGAAGGGGAAGAGTGAAGCCAACGATTCTTTTGAACAGAGGAATCCGTGAATCGGTACCTCGTTTAAGCACCAAATTATGTCGACCTCTTTCAAGGCGCTCTTCAACGGAAAGCTACTCATCAACGTCTTCACGCTTGTTGTGGTGGTTGCACGCTCCTCGGGCGCAAATGTGCTATCTCCGCTACATCCGGCCGAAACGTTCGTTGCTGCCGCAAACAAACGACAGAAGTCCAGCTTCTGTTATTTTCGCCGAGGCTGGAAAGCAGCTAGATGCAATTCGCTCGACGCGTGACTGGAAACTGTACTGTCTTGTCGCTAAAAGAAAACGTTTTGAGGCACATTGAACATTCAGAGTTGTGATGATCATTTTGCATGGGCTTAATCTAACTTGAAAATTCCGAAATATTTGGGTTTGTTCAGTCCGGACCCAAGAAGCACTTCCTTGTCGCCGACATCGTCAGTGAAAAGATTTCGCTTTGTAAAACCCCCAAAAAAACGCGACGCAAAACCAGTCCTGCATAACTAAACATTCGCCGACGCACCTTCGACCATGCGCTCTGTGGCCGCTGCCAACAAAAAGTTACAAAACCACAATTAAAAAAAAAAAAAAAGAAACAGGGAACCACTGATGCCCCATTTCGGCCCTAGGCCTAGCACTGCTAGCGCACGCTGCTCAAAATTGCCAGGTCCTTGGAAGAAAAAAAAATAAAAAAAGACGCCAAACCTGCAACCCGGGGCTGCTTTCCCACTGCAAGGCCTGGACTGGATTTGTCGGCTGTTCCCTTTGCATTAAGTGAGCAGGGTTCACACTCCGCTTTAGGCAGAATTTATTCCGTATTTTTCTGTCATAAATTTCTCAAGTCTCCGCTTGGTGCACTTGATGGCATTTTTGGCTCATTTTTCCTGACTGGGCTCGCTTTTTGACGATACCCCTGACAATTCCCCGATTTTTTCCGGCAGCTGAAATTTCCACGACTATTCCCGGCATTTTCGGTCACTAGAAACCCTGGGTCATTCTCCTTGGATGAAAATAAACACTTGGCGTTGGGCTGTGGAACAATTTCAGTGCTTTCCTTAAATAATTTTGGAGTCGGCGTCTCGACCCTTCTGAAGTAAGGAACAAAACACCGTTTTTGCCTGCAATTGGTCCTAGTTGTTATTTTAACAATTGACAATTAAAGATTGAAGTTTTCGGCACCTCTCAACTCCTTCACCATCTTCCGAGTCACGTGCGCTGTGGCGTGAAATGGGGACACGCAGGGTTCAGGAGAAGCTCTCTCTTTAGAGCCATCAGTGAGCAGCGAGAACTCATCCACTCGCAACCACGTGACCACGTGCTTGCGCAGCGCGATCAAGATGCGAAAGGAGACAAGTGCCAACGTTCTCGTCAAGGTTCGGCCATCCCCGTCCGGCTCTGTCCCCCTCCCCCTCCAGCTTCTGGCGGCTGTTCACGGTAGCAGATAGAGCTGACGGTTTTGTAGACCTCGGATAGATGGCGCCACTAAAACTTCATAATATAAAAGTTTTGTCAATGATATCAGTTTTTGACCCAGTTATATATTAGGTTGGAACGAAAAGATTCATAAAAAACATTACCTTTTATCGAGCAAGTATTTGCACAACTTGCTATCATTTTACAAGTCCCCTTTGACGACACGCCGCGTGGTTCTCATGGGCGCCGCTCGCGGCTGCAGGTCGGGAAATATACTCAATTTTGCCTTTTGATTACGCGGCGATATCTTAATGTTTCGAAGGGAGGAGATGTGTTTTTTGTACCTTGTGACAAAAGAAAAAATGTCAAGAGTAGATGTCAATTCTTCCAGCGTTAAAAGCGTCGCACAGCTCCTTTAATAGTATGTTAAATTGTTTTGGACAAAGTCGACGAGAGTCGTCTACTTTGACACTGACACGACCACATCGCTTCAGCAGTGTCTAAACAAACACCACACACTAAACCACATTGGCCAGTAGGCAAAAAGTAGACCAATAAATTTAGGAACAAAAAAGAAGGCTTTTTCGGCCAGTTTTGGCACATTTGAGGTTGGCAGCAGGATGGCGCAGCGAACGCGGATGTCCGCACAACGCCACAATGCTTCCTCCCCGGCATTAGAGATCAACTTGGTCATGTTACAGATCAGTCATGAACACTAAGACCTTAAGAGAATTGGCAAAGACACTTAAATCTGTTTACGTGTAGGAATGCGAAAGCATCCCTACATGGCATCACATTTCTACAAGCATCCCGCCACGTCTTCCTATCGCGTACGGCACTCCGGCGGTGACGTCACGCTCCCCCATTGCGCATGCGCGGCGAACCTTGCCGGCTTTACGACGGCTTCAGTGACGAAACATCTGCGTTGCTGCGTTTTACTTTGGGTTTTATTGGGAATGGAAATTCAGGTGCCGTTTCGCTCAGCCAATGGAAATACAGGTGCCGTTATGCTCAGCCAATCGGAATTTAGGTGCAGTTTTTCGCGGCTATAGACAACGATAACGTTGGCCTCACTCAGATTACGCCGGCTTCGCTTCATGGGACAGATAGTGCTTTCGAATTAAAACTTTCTTCAAAGTAAAAGGTATTAGAGTTACCGAGCCGCTGCGACCTTGTGCTGCTTTCGACTTTCTCTCTGTTCATGAAATGCCGAGCGACCGCGTAGGCACTCACGACTCCGCGCTGCATCTTGTGCATGACCGGGGGTCCACGCATGTGGTTCCACCTCGGACCAGGAGTTATTGCAAACACGACGCACTGCGACGAAACAGGGACAACGGGAGAGAGTCAGAACACCGGAGGAAGAAAAACATTGTGCTTTACTCAAAAAGAGTGGCAGATGCTTTCATTAGGCCCTGCAAGTGTGGGGTACAAAACAGTAAACAACTAAAATAAATATAACGCGAGAAATGCACGTCAACGATCATTCCATTCTTGCCAAGAAAGAGAAAAGCAGCTCTGTAAGAATACACATTCAAGTCATATTAATTCAGAAGTTGCGTTTACTCAACGTTGTAGCTCACCGAGTTCCGTTCCTTTTGCAGAGCCAAGGCCTCTAAAAGGGTTAGAATTTCCGGGCTAGATACGCTGTACAGCCAAATTCCGCGTTTGTTAATTTAATAAATGCACAACGTGCACAAGTCCATGGATACATGAGAGTGCAATTAGGATTCTTCATATAAAAGCTAATTTATAAGAAATAGCTTTACTACATCAGGTTACTAGGTACTATTAACAACACCTGATATGCCTTTGTATTCCAAGTTCAGAACAGCTTTTCTTTATACTCTAGCGTAGAGGTCAGTCAAAACCCTAGTAAAAAAAATCATTTGTATGAGAAATGTCTTGTGTCCAATAAACATATATGAATCATACAATATATATAAGAACATATAAGAAGATATAATAACCATATAAGAATTATATGACAGCTATATAAGAATTATAAAAGATATATAAGAACCCCATAAGAAACTTATAAGAAACTTCCCAAGAGTTCCTTATATATTGCTTGTATGTTCTCATATATCTTATATAGTTCTTATATAGCTCTTACATGGTTCTTATACGGTTCTTATATGTTCTTGTATATCTTGTTTGATTCATATGTGTTTATTGGACACATAAATTTCTCATACAAATGAGAATTTTCAATAGGGAATACTCATCCTGCAGAGATTATTTGGTCTTGTTGAGAATTGAATTCGCTATAGAGAGCTTCCACTGTGTATAATAAAACAGCACTGCATTTCGCGATGTTCGTTGTAATTCTATTTCTGATTCAACCTACTTTTCCCATTTTTATTCTCCTCCATACCCAAATAGGTAATTTAACCAAACTTTTATATTCAACCGTTTGGCTAAAGGTCCCCATTACACTGAATGGTGGGGGATCGGGAACTTTGGAAAAAAACGATTACTTTACGGCTTTCATCTGGAATATTATGCTGGTTCAGCATTCAAAACATCTAGTCTACGAGCGTTAAAAACGAGAACCATGGAGCACGAATAGGGACGGCTACCTTCCATGGGCTCACTAAAACAACGAGCAACACGCAGACGCCAATTGAAAGCCCACCCCTCAGTAATTGTTTTCCTCGCAAATTGTACTGTTTTCCCCAGCATTTTGGTTGCATTCCGTAAACCACTCAAAGTCCCCAAGTTTACCTAGTGACTTGATTGAAAGCTCAAACCAGCATTTTTTTCTCATTTGGCTGGATGTTCTAGTTTACCTCAATTCTCAGTTGGGCCATAATAATTAAACTCAACTGAGGGTTTCAATCCAAGATCATTTTTATGGTGTAAAATACCCGAGACTCTGGTAAAAGCTGGGAATCTTAGTCGAAGAAAAAAGACAGGGAAAAAGAACTTCTCAAACTCAGCTACTGCGCTTATTTCCTCAAAGCCTTATATATCCACAAACTAATAACCGACCATCGACGTCACAAAGTCAACCTTTGTTATACAATTCTACCCACACTGTTGTTCACGTAAACCTTAAACGTTTACCTCAATCCCAAACTTGTATAACAAAGAAATGTATAACAAAGGTTCACTTTGTAACGTCGGTGGTCGGTGATTAGGTTGTGGATATATAAGGCTTTCAGGAAATAAACGCAGTAGCCGAGTTTGAGACGTACTTTTCCCCTGTCTTTTTTCTTCGACAGTCCCCGGTATTCTACAACATGATCAACTTCCACCAGCTCGCCTGCGCACTCACTGTTTTTTACCATTTTCCGTTTGGCTAAAATTCCTGATTCTACTGAACGCCGGGGGATGAGGTGCTTCGAGACAAAAACAATTACTTTATGAGTTTCATTGGCATGCTGAGGGGGTTGGGAAGATCAACATAAACTTTCTAAGTACTGACTTTTTTTTTTGCCTCAAACCCATAAGGCCTGTTTATGCAGCACTGTTGACGAAAGCACTGATTTTGCACTCTATCATTGCTGTATCAGTAGGCATATGACTCCACCTTTCCTCACTTACACACCCAGGGCAGCGCAAACTCAGCGCTCCTTCAGCACTGCACGTAATGCTGAGTCAACACTGACAGTAATGCTGAGACAGCACTGACAATAACGCCGAGTCAGTAAGGCTGAGTCAGTAGTGTCAGTAATGCTGAACCTGCACTGATAGTTACACTTTCAGTAACACTGATGCACCGCTGACTGCCTTATTTCAGCGCCGAGCTAAACGTGTGAACTGGCCGGTACAAGACCATTGTCCGCAATGGCACTCCACGGACTTCCACTTCCAGTAGACAACCAAGCGGTCTGGAATCTCACCACCTCCGCAATGCACCAGGACGTCTTGTTGTGGAGGAAGTCGAAGTTGTCCCTCCGCATGTACAGCAGCGCTCCGATGAGGGTGACCAGAATGACCAGCGCAATCGTGGCCGATTAGCTCGGCGGTCGGAAGATGTGGATCTGCCAACCCAGCCGCAAAACCACCTTGCCGCCCGAAGAACCAGCTTGCAGACGGCGTGACGCTTGCCTTTTCAGAACCCAGATACAGAGTTTATGTACACCTTTCTGAGCACCACAAAAACCGTGTCCCAGTGGTTGGTTATTGCCCCGCTTGGCCGGCACCGCAACCCAGAGTTGATGTTCGGCTTAAAAAAAGTGAAAGCCGTTTACAACTCCCTGTAATACCGAATTAGAGCGCAGCTCTTGAGGAGGAGGAGGGAAGGGTACTGGGGGGGCGTCAATTGACCTGCGGGAGGGGGTCACGTGACGATGCCGATGATGCCATCAGAGATGTCACTGATGACGTCATCAGTGACGATGACAATGCGGATTCCGATGACGTCATCAGTGACGTCACTAATGACGTCATCAGCGATAATGACGATGACGATGCGGATTCCGATGACGGCATCAGTGACGTCACTGATGACGTCATCAGCGATGATGACGATGCGGATGTCAGTGACGTCATCAGTGACGTCACTGATGACGTCATCAGTGATGATGGCGATGACGATGCGGATGCCGGGGACGTCATCAGTGACGTCACTGATGACGTCATGAGTGATGATGACGATGCGGATGCCGGTGACGTCATCAGTGACGATGACGTCATCGGGGGGTGTCACGTGACACCCCGGGGGGTGTCACGTGACTTCGGGGGGGGGGGTCACGTGACCACCGAGGTCACGTGACCTCGGAAGGGGGGTCACGTGACCTTGGGGTGACCTTGGGATGACCTTGGGGGTCACCTGACCTTGGGGTGACCTTGGTTACGCCGACGCCGCTCAAGCCGGGAACGGTCACGTGACCACCGAGGTCACGTGACCTCGGAAGGGGGGTCACGTGACCTTGGGGTGACCTTGGGATGACCTTGGGGGTCACCTGACCTTGGGGTGACCTTGGTTACGCCGACGCCGCTCAAGCCGGGAACGGGCCCCTAAGAGCTGCGCTCTAATATACAACCACCTAGACACGCAACCGTATGCAATCGCAGAAATTGCACGCAACCACACGCAATCACGGTTGGCGTTACATCACAAGACTGCGCCGACTTTCTAAGCTTTAGAAGCGTGTGAAAGCCACGACGGAACGCACTGCACCGAAACGCACAATAAAAGTGCATCCTGCCTTCCATCGTGCTTTTCAGCCCTCGGCTCAGTCCAGAGCTTTTTTGTGGCAGAGCTTAGGGCAGAGCTTGGGGCAGTGAGAATACTTACCGTAACTTACCGCGGAAGTGCCCACTTTGTTCAAGCGCCCACAATAAAAAAAAAATCTCAAACTTGGGAATTCACCATTGTATACGTTAAGTGCTTGATTTGACCGCACGAGTTCTCTTGTCTAGATTAACCCAGGTTTCCGTGAAAGTGGGGTAGGCACTCCCCCGGTATTTTACGGCAATGATGATGCTGAGACCAACTCAATACAGATCGGTATATCGGTATATCTGTTAACAATAACTAGACTGTGTTACAAGTTACTCCAAAAAAACGTAATCAAGTATTCAGTACAATTAAAGTTGCAATGAAACATTGGCCACGAGAGGTTACTCGGCCAACGTGGCCGAAAAATTACTCGAAACATTTTCTCCATGGGTCATTTTGGATGTTGACAACTTTTCTTGTGAATAATGAGTGCTATGCGCATATGTTTCTTCTACTTTTCATAGACGTACTTCAGTTAGATAAGCCCCAGCAAAGGCAGCGGGACAGTCTCATGGGGTCACATCAAGGATAACTGCATTCCTGTTCGAGTCCCGAGTTTTGTCACGCAACTTCACTGAACATAATGGTACATTCCCTTTCCTTAACTTTTCCCTCTGAAATGTTTTTTTCTATTGTTGTTTTTGTAAAAAGGGTGGTACAACGTTTAAACACCCGAACATTTCTAAAAGGTCTCTGTACCAGACAATAGGCTGTCTTAGGCCCGCTTCAGACGGGGCAACTTTTCCAGCAATTTCGGGGTTGCTGGTGCGTTGTTGCATAGCTTTCCCTAGGTCGACACGAATTGCTGAGATCTGGTCCGGCTCGAAACGGCAGAGATACTCGGACAACTCGAAGATGTTTGAAGCGGCAGCAGCCAATCGGGAATGTGATATTTTCACGTGACACCTCTCTGGTGGTGATGATGATGACAACTGAGCTTGCCATCATCATCATGAAATTTGATTTCCCTTGCACTATTTAGATACACAGTTATATACAAAAAAATACTAACTCATCTTTTTGAAACGGTTTATTTCCAAAAACGATTCATTTCAAACGAGAACCAAGTCTTTAGCTTTCATCGGCACCACCACAGGGATGTCACGTGAAAATATCGCGTTCCTGATTGGCTGCTGCCGCTTCACATTTCCCCTGGTTGCTCGAGTTCCTCCTCCATTTCGAGCCGACACCGATCTCAGCGATTCGTGTTGATCTGGGAAAACCGAGGGAACAACCCGCCAGCAACCTCGAAATTGCTGGAAAAGTTGCCCCGTCTGAAGTGGGCCTTAGGAAACTGAAATGAAGGGCAGCGGAGCTCTTAGTTCAAAGCCACGTAGAGATATTTTTTGCCTTTTTTTTAGTACACACACACACACACACACACACACACACACACACACACACACACACAGACACACACACATATATACATATATATATACAAAGTGTGGTGGTAGAATATTCGGGGATGGGCATTGAGTCGGGATGTTAAGGTAAAAATTTCATCCACATGCCGAGATTTATGAGCCTTGTCCCCCTAGCAAGAGGGACAAGGCCTTCAAAATTTTAGGTTTGCAAAAGGGGTGCATCAGTATTGACGTCTCATTTTACATCAGGCCTCTCGATTTAAAACGCACTATAAATGGCATGCCTGAGATTCGTTTGGGTGTACTTCCTCTCAGCAAGTATATCGTTTTCTCTCAAAAAGGTCTAATCTGATGTTGACCGCACCTCAGGTCTCCACCGACGATTCATCAGGACGAGACCCGACCGGGACACAAGGGAGGAGCGGCTTAAGCAAGTTAGGCTACATACACGACAGCTTCTTGCGGACAAGAAACGAAAATAGATAGATGGTGGGTGTTTCATTTGCTATGCCTTTTGGCATGCACATTCTGTTTGTTATGTTTCAAGATTCCGGCAGAGTTAAATTTCAACTATTCTAAAATACCGAGCATGCACCCATATCGCAGAAGCGCCTACTCCCTGATTTCGGAACAATTCGCAAATAAGCAAAGGGCCTACCAGACACCCATCCACCTGTTTTCAGCCATGCTCAAAATATTAAAAGAGCATATCAAGCGCCCAGGTGCCGTGGCGGCCTTGCCACAATAGTGACGGTCACGGAGCTGACAGATCCGTGCCTGGCACAAGCCATGGCCTGGCCTTTGGGAACTAGGGAATCGAGATTAGAAATGTAGTACAGAAATTGGAGGCAAGCGGTGAAGGTGAGCAGAGTTAACGGAAAACAAGGATATCCTTGAAGGGGGTTCACTCTAAGAAAAAAGGGTGTATACGGGTACTCCCCTCAGGGGAGTTAGACCGTGTCCCATATGTGACTCCCCTGGGGTGTTTGTGGCATCCTCTCAAGTTGGGGATTTTAAAGGGATACTACAACAAAATTTCGGTGCTCATTTTTTTGGTCTATATGTGTTCAAAAGAGCAGTATCACATGGAATATACCAATATCTTGTTAAAAAAGTCTAAAAAGGGAATTTTAAGACGAATTAAACGATTAGCAAAGAGCACCTGGTGGATGTCGCTAACGCCTCGTTTGTAATGCTCGTCTGGGAACCTTGACAGCTAGTGACGAAGGTTGTCTCGTCTTCGGCCACGACGAGAGAAGGGGGAAGGAGGAACTCTCCTCTTCCCGAGAATCCCTTTTGTGTGTCGCAGAAGTCGCTATTGTCCCCCTAGAAGATTATAGAAGATTAACCCGTCACTCAAAATTCGTACAAAAGCAGCCGCTTCGGTGGCTGGAACGACTAGGCCATATCCTCTCTACGTCAGCCTCGCCGTAGCTTTGCTCGTCTTGAGACGACCTACGTCACGATTGCGTTGGATGTCACGTGCTCTAAGCTGGGCCTTCTCCGAGCGCTTGCCAGAGTGGGCCGTTTATAACGAAAAATACAGCCACCAGGATCAAAATACAAACGTGCGATTGTCATTTACGGATATTGTGGATCATATTCAACCTATTTTTGAACACGACGGGAATATTTCAAATTTCGTTGAAGTATCCCTTTAAGTACTCCCCAGAAATACGGGATCACTTAGCACCCCCCTCAAAGTCCACGGGCCTCAACCGACACCCCTTACTTCGGGTGCTGTTTGGCGCCCTCTGTTACATTCAGGTACTTATGTTACACCCCTAATTAGTTGTATTATTTGGAGCCACTTTCAACTCTCAGGGAGTTAACAGATCCTTCTGAATAGGGTGCCTTTTGACGCCTTTTGTTACACCCAGGTACTCATGTGACACCCGTAAATTCAGGCATTATTTAGTACCGCTTAGAACTCTCAGGGAATCACTTGATCCCCCCTAAATTGGGTGCTTTTTGGTGCCCTTTTTTGCACCTAGAGACTCGCGTGATCCCCATAATTGCGAGTGCCGTCGGACACTATACACAACCCCCGAGGTTTTCCGCGACTCCTCACTTTTGGGTCGCTTTTGGACACCATGGGTCTCGCGGAGCTCCAAATAGTGAGGGCGCTTTTTCAGACCCCGAGACTCAGCTAACTGGCCTGTTCAGGTGTGCTGGTGGGGCGATTCCTGAGGTCAGCTGTCATACGAGAGTTCTGAATTCGAGGAGGTTTCAGGGATAAGAGAATAATACCCACGGGCAATGTGCCGGCATCAAAATGTAACTAAAACTTTTAGAAACCTATAATCCAGACATCTAAAAAAAGTCCTGCCAGTCATGTCAGCCAGCAATATTATCAACCACATTTTTATTGTAAAATCCAAATACTTGAGAAAGGTCAAAACCTTAAAAACATAGTAATTAGTAAAAGCTTGTAGCCTGCCAAGAAGCTTCAGGGCAATCCTTTCCAGTGGTATTTCTTTCAGCCCGATCGGGCGCTCAGAGAGAGCCTAGGTGTTCTTGATCCGTGTTGCATATTTAATATCAAAAGTCCAATAGATCATGAGGCTGAAGCCATGGATAAGGTCACCAACATCCACCGACAGGTCCTCCACCTGGACTTAGACAGTTGCAGAATAGAAGATGTCCTCTGTAGAGAATAGGACCGTCGGATGAGTTTATCTTTCTCCTGGAACCTGCAATATAATAAAGTACCACAATTAAAAAAAAGTATGCAAACATAGGTCATGATTATACATTCTATTATTTTTCATATTTAGATATAATAACCAGAGATTTCCTGCTTTCGTATGCTGTGTGAGTGCATAATTGTTCTTTAAATGTCACGTAATGATTTCGATGTTCGCTGCCATTAACTTTGCATAGACTCTTGAGGCTTTTCACGAAATGGTTACATATCACAAGATGAAGTGAACAGGGAGTGTTTAAATTATTTTTACATAAATGTGACCTTCATGTCCCTAGTACGAAGCGTGCAAATGTTTAGGTGATGCATATAATTCGAATATGAATTTAGCTCAATTTGACCCAATTAGTGCAACGCCAATTCTCGAAACGCCGCACAAGATTTGGTCATGTACTAAGCTAGAAAACTGGGCCAGTTTGACTTCGTAATTGGTCAGGGCTCATATGGAACCCTGCCGGGCACGCGCAGGAAAATGAAATATTGTCCTGCGCAGATCGCGTTTTCCATTTAAACAGTGTTATGAGCTGCGTCATTCGCTTGGAGCGTCTGTGGATAAAAGTGATTAACCCACCGCGCATTCTGTGAGGACGTCGACACGGGTTTCGCTGTATTTTTGTGATGGGTAGGTTTTCTTGATCGGTTGCTTTAGCTACTCTGCGGATGTTTGAGGAATAGCGAGGCGTCCTTTGTGAGCCCACCTTCTCCATGTGCAGTTCGAGGATCTGCTAGGACTTTGGCTCGAAAAATACAGTGAGGCTTTTATAGGGCATCTTATCACTGCGCTACTCAAATTCGTTGAGAATCTGTGGAAACAAAAATTATTGTCTGAAATTATTATTGTTCTTAGAAATAATTAGTATAGATTTGAAGAAGCGTAAAAGGTTGAATATAGTAGATGTTAAGCATAGAAAAAACAAGTACCCTAGTGAATAAAACAACAACCTCTTCGCTTTCCCTCAAAGTCCTGAAGAGATCAACAATGATAGACATTTCTTTGCCGTAATGCAAGTGGAAGGTATACGTGTCCCAGTAACGTTCAGCGCCTGGCGAGAGTCCGTTCAGCGGATAATCAAAGCAGTTCGCCATTGCCGGAGAATATGAAGGAACCTCTTTGCCTCCGTGGCTGGAGTCGTAAATTGGGAGTGTGAATGCCTTTTGGCTGATATCAACTACAGATCAAGGTTGATTTAAAATCCTCAATTGTATATTGCGCCGTTTACAACAATATTCAGCGAAAGCAAAATATATCATTTTGCATTTTTAATATAATATTTATGGTAATAGGCAAAACCAATTAATCAATTAATTAACACAATAAAAAATTTAAACGTGTTAACATTTTTTTTTACCGACGTTTAGCCTTACCAAGCGATTGAGATGCTTTGAAAAACTAATACATGAATGGTTTACTGAACTTCCCCTGAGAGATTTAAGTAAGAATTTTCTAGACAAGCCAATATCTATGTTAATATTACGGTATTTAACATTTGTCAACTTAAATAAATATTCCGGGAATATTCCTGCTTGTAACATGAGCTCGCCAATTTTGGCAAGCCGTTTATTATGCGACTTTTCTTTTCGAACACGAGTTATTGGACTATAACACCAGTCGATTGAAAACTGTTCCAATGGCCTTAAATATAATTTTACGGAATCAATACACTTTAGGCAATTTTCACTAAGAGAAATATGAAGAGCCACATCTTACCTGAATCATCAGTCTCGTTGACAAGCTCCTTGAGGGCCGATTCTAAAAACGTTTGGCGTGCTCCTTTTTCTGTTCGACTGCCACCAACAACGATAATTTTTGTAGATGTCTTGTAAGTCACGAACAAGTGACACTGGCGCACGTTGTTGAAGGTAGGACTGGAGGAGGAAGCAGACGGATTGCTGGAGAGGAGAGGAGGAACATCCCCTCTCTCCACCATTCCGCCTGCTTCCCCCTCCCCAGCGTACTCTTCCCTCGCTTTGAACTCTTGACCTCTAGTTGTTGCTTTTTTTTTATAACATATTGTTTTCTTGTTGTTGTTTTTTTACGAAACCCAAAGTCGTACCACGTCACCGGTGACGCCATACGGCCGGGTGCGGAATGATATGGCTGTGAACCGGACTTTAGAGGAAAGTCAATGCTCATCCAAGGGCAGAAGGGAACAACAAACCTGTCGAGTCTGTCCTTCCCCTAGCTTAGCGAAATCGGGTTGGAGGACGTAAGGGATTATAGAAGAGCGGACGGGTGCTGGCGCACCTGCCTCCATTGTGAGCGTACGCTGGGAAAGCTTCAGCGAAAACATTTTAGAGCCTCGGGAGAAATCACCTTGACGTTAGTTTTCATAATTACTTCGTCTTCTTTAGGCCGCGCTCTGTATTCTCCATCGTGATTTTATGGGAGAGCAGTGCAATTAATAAAACACTGACCAGACTTGTTCTGACGTTTTGTATATAGAACCACGCCTGCGTTAAAAAAAAAATAAAAAGCTCTTGCTTTTAAAGCAAATATTTAGGGAAGTTTTTAAAATTATTTTTAGCTTTTATTAATTATTACAAGAATTATTTTTGTATAATTACTGAGTTACATCCCGGCCACTGTCCGTTTTGATTCGGATTATCATCGTACAGGAGTGCGATAAAGGGACCATAAAACTGCTTCCTACTATCGTCGGATACCTCCAGTTTATAACCTATCAAACACTTATTAGCCTTTCTGGCCACGCACGTGTAGTCACAAAAAGATTTTGAGTAAAACAACTTGCTCTTGCACTTTGAACCGAAAAAGCGGCCACGAGTTTGAGGCTATAAGCTGTGTTGTCTGTATTTTTTTTCTATTTTCTCCGTCCCAGGGTTTACAAATACAGCATGTTCTTTTCCAACCAGCTCGCCTGACCTATGTACTTCTCTCAGATGATGTGCCGTGAATGATCATTACGGCAATGCGCAGCGGTTGTCAATAAACGGTGCACGCGCCGCACTCCGCACTCCATACATTTGGCTGTTCCTGCCGTCACTGCAGTGATTGGGCTCGAGCCAATATTTGAATGTCCCGCAAGGCATTGACTGCGGCTAAGACCAAGTGCAGTGCCAACGCAGTGCTCAAGTCCAACGCATGAACCCCATTCAAATATCAGTCACGACAGTTCAGAAGGTATACCCGTGGTATATCAACATCGTGGTTTCCCGAAACTGCATCAGCAAACTTTGCGTAGGAGCGACTGCAAAAGTTCGCTTGTACTTTTGAAACTAAACGAAGAAAAAAAAAACGGATCGTTCATAGGCACTGTATGTGAGAATACAGTTCACATACTACTGTCAGCATTTTTTTTGAAGTGCTTAATCTTTAAGTTCAGTATCGTTTCATGGCAAAATGTATTATTAATGCATGATGAACGTTAAAATCCCATGTTAGCTTCCGCACTGCGGTGGCAAAACTGTCCGTCTACAGTAGGGACAGTTTCAATCCAGAACAACTTTTCACTGCCTAGACCTCCTCACAGAAAATATGTCCTTTTGAGTTTGCGACATGTCAAATAGAGTGCATTGCAGCAAAAACCCGAAAACATAAACTGAATTTTTTCAACTTAATCACGGTGTTGTTTTTGTTTTGTTTTTGGAGCATGTGTTTAGAAATTTCGATGAATGCTTGGGATTCCTAGATTGCTGTAAAACAAGCATCTGAATAGCCGGTCATCGCACTAAAGCGAAATGTTCTAAATATAATGGCGTAAAGTACGCAGAAAACATTACGTCATCCAAATTGTCTCCTTTCAGCGGACAGATAAGAAGCATTGTTTCTTATAATGAACGCCGTGTAAATATTCTGATATTTCCAATCTCTTATGACAGCTTATACCACCAGAAATAATAGCCGAAGCTAAAGTAGTAGAGACAGTGTATGAAACTCACAAGTAGCACAGAATTAGATGATTTCATTTGTATTTTAACATGGTTGTTTATGGGGTCCTTTGAGTGGAGAAAAAAAGTATGGGACGGCCCCAGTACCTCAAATGAAATAACAATCAATATATTGCCCACAAGCAGTGCCCATAATGGACGGAGTGACGTTGATCGGCCGCTACAGGCTGCATCTCTCCCGAAAGCAGTTGTCAAAAAATGTGAGCTTGACCCACTTCAGCCTTTATGCTGAGCAGGTGCTGGACAGATCCACCGTGCAGGCTGCATTGTTCATACAGGCTGGAGGGCCCCTCGCGCGTTCCCCCCAGGCGACGGGAGAATACAAGTCTGAGCCGAACGCTCACTCAGCGGTCGGGTATGTCACCCGAGCGCTGCGCCTTTTTTGTTGTCCCCATCGGTGTAGTTCTAAAATAAACCACTTGGGAAAATACCCGCAGTATTATTTGCCCACACGATCATTATGTCGTGGTTGTAAACACATATGACCTCGAAATACCTTATCGAAATGAAGAGGTGTCCTCACTAAACAGGACAGTCTTCAACTTTCGTCAGGATTTTTTTTTTCTCTCCGCTGGTGCGTACGCAAAGCGGAACGACGTCCAGGGAGCACATTTGCATGCTCCCATAAAGCTTGAAGTCTTTTATGGCAGAAGTCAGAATAAACTGTATTCTGTGCCGACATTTGTTTTACGCGAGACAGCAAATCCCAGTAAATATGACACGTGAAACCTTTTTCTTTTTGCTTCGGGAAGATGCTGTCGCTTGGGCAGTTGTAGTAGATTGGTGTTTTATAGCGCAAAAGCAACATCTCTTGATTGTTTGAGCAATTCAGGCAAATGCTATCTGTGCACAAATCCACCATTCTAAAAATAACTGCTGCAACCTGACCGAAAGCGAGGTTCGGGAATTTTCAGGACGGAACAATACTCTCATTAGAAAGGAGAAGAAAGAAGCGTCCCAGAACGACCTCGGGGGCCAAAGATAGCCAACAATAAGCACAAAGGGATGTTGGGGTCACTGCAGCTCAATAGAGCCAATGGGATCTAGCTTTCATAATCGAGGGAGTTCCCGCGCTCCCTTGAACACGTACTTACATATTTATCTCTTGCACCGGCGATTTTATAAAATGGTCCACTGTGGAATACGCCCACAACTGTTGAAACGATTGCAATTTTTAATAATTAAAAATAATCATATTTCTTATCTTGGTTGCAACACCACAGTAAAGAGGTTGCCCGCTGTCGAGGCCAAACTTAGTGATGGGTTCCTAGTTAATGTGACTTAGGAATTATTCATAAGCAGCCTGCTCCCCGACTCGATGAGGAAGGGCGTTCTGTTAACGTTATAATATTGAACGGGACGCAGAAAAGACGGTGGGCGGACATGAACGCCAGAGAAGCGGAGAAAACTGAACTTGCGGGATTCAGGCCCTTTGTTTCTTTTGGGGAATGCTCGCCTGCAGGCCACCTTCTATCGTCGAGGAGCGCCTTCCCTGTGCTGCATGCCGCGCCCCCACGTTGTAAGCCTTTTTCCTAGCCGTGACTCATCAAAAACTTATAGAGACAAGCCCTAGCAGACCCCGGAATCGTGAAGCAAAATATAAAACACACAACCATGCAAGAAAAAAAAAAGTAATGTTTTGCATTTTGGACACTTTATTCCCTAAAAATGGCCCCAACCACAACTTTGGAGTTGCTTGCGAACACGTTTAGCTATTTCAGAGGTCGTTGTATTGGTCTTGACATTCCTTTTATGCTCATTTAATCTGTCGTTAATGCGTCTTTATGTTTGACCTACATACGTAGACCCACAAGCTAGAGATATTTCATACACGACACTGTTCCTGCAACGAACTGATTTTTAAAGGTGAGCCTTTTGCACTCATTCGTACCTGCGTGGAATGGCGTCATTCTGTTATACTTGAAAACCGAAATAGACACAGGTATCTACACCAAAGTCATTCGCATAAAAACAGGCGCACAGGTTTAACCTGTTTGTCTGGGTTCTGTAAGTAGTATTCTTAAGGTCGAGCCCCCTTTCATCGTCCATTTTGTGTCTGAACGTGTGTGTGTGTTCGCATTCTTTCACCACAGCATCATAGGGAATGGTTTTGTGCGCCTCATGCAGATGGCGTCGCGAAAACTCACCCAGATGTTCCGAGATATCCGTCCCACCGGCCGCCGCGCGTGGTTTAAAGGCCCAAGATATTGCCGTTTTTTGCTTTGCATTTTACAAAACGAAATCGCGATATTTATAAAAAAAATAGACGTGATTTTTATCTTTCTTATTTTTTTTTTAGATAAACGACACAAAAATTACGAGCTACAAATTCCTTGACCATTAAAATCATTGCATCGCCCCTTTAAATATTCTTGTTTTCGATCCACCCCCCAACCCGTTTCACGTTGTATTGTTACCTCTATTCGGTCGGATCTCTCGTACAACAGGGACATAATAAACGAAAACGACCCAAACTCCGCTCGCAGTTTACGGCAGGGCCGTAAGCTTGTTGAAACTGGAACACACAAAATGTAATTTACAGAATGGCGTCTCGGCCCATCAGGCAGTGCGCCAGAGCCGTACATGAAGCAGTCAAGAAACTTCTCGAACTGACAAAATGAAAAAAAAAGAGATGGCTCCCAGATATTTTTATTCTAAAATATCCTAACGCGAACAGAAGGGTCATCATACCAAGTGAAAAATTCCCACAATGTCCTGACTCCCCAGCACTAGTAACTTCGGTTGAGCGAGTTAGGGCGCTGTGTAACAAAAACTTTGTGGAAAGTTGTGCCTCGAATGAGTATGTTCGCGGGCTTTCTATTTCGCAATTTATTTGTACGATATATAAAACGCGGCATAAATTTTATATTGGTTGAGCTTTGAGAGTTCGCAAAGACGTTGTGCCCGCGGAACTTCAAATCTAGAATAAATATTGTCTTCACGCTTTCTCCGCGATTTTATTTTTTTGCTATATATTTGCTATGTTAAAGCTTTTCGGTCTCCAGCGCGTGGAGCTGACCAAATTGGTTGTCACCGGACTGCACCTTTCAGTGTCTCCCATCGCTAAACAAATTAATGGCGAGATATTTTTATTTTCGTTTTAGCTACCCAGATTGTCTCACATCGGTTTGTGTCCTTTATCTTATCGGATCAGACCTGCGACAAAAAACATTTGTATCAGAAACGTAAACAAAACCGATCCAAACCTCCTTTGAAGTTTACATGCTCAATCGTAAGCTTGTAGAAACTCGAACTCGCAAAATGTAAGACAGACCGACACATGGTGTGTCGGTCTGTCGACCTGCCCGCCAGCGCCCTCCATGAAACAGTCAGGTAGCTTCTCGAACTTGGAAGTAGATAAGAAAACGTAAAAAAACAAAACGAAGAAAAAGGGGACGTCAACAATTTCAAAGAATCTATGAAGCAAAAAAGAAAAAAAAAAGTAAAGTAAAAGCCTAAACTCCAGGGTCGGATTTAACTTTCACAAGGCTATACTCCGTTCCACCTTCAGTCTGAGCGCAGTGGACGCCACAGGCCATCGCAGCCGATCCAGCGCCGGGAGAAAATCGCGTGACCTGCCGGTTGGGCAAAGGGACACAGGGAGCTCAAGGCCACATGACACTCTCTCCACGCTGGATTGGCTGGGATTACTCCTAGCGTCCACTGCGCTCGGACTGAAGGTGGAACGGAGTATAGTCATCCACTTTCCCCTTCGCAAAGAAAGCCTGGCCCGAGGGCAGGCTTCCCTTCCCATAATCCTTTCGAATCCCCAGGGGACTCTTGTAGCACCCCGTTCTCTTTCCCCTTGCTCGCTCCTTCTATTTGAGAGAGGATATTCCTTCCGAAGGGGTGCTAACGCACGCTGTGGGTGTTGTCACGCCGTCTCGCTCCCTTGAACTCCCCTCCTTTCTTAGAGTGTTCCGTCACATGAGGCATCTATGTCCCATGCATGTAATTTTGAGTGTGCTGTAGGCGGCTACTCAAACAAATTGTTATTTGTAACTAACTAATCGCCAATCTCTCTTGCAGTTTCCACGGCCCACAAGCCAGCAGGCCGCCAGTTCCTTCTCGTTCAAAGGTTAGGATTCCAAATTTTCTATTTAGCTCTGAAGCAGCAATACTGTAGCCAGACAAGCTGTAGGGCATAGTTAATTGACTGAGCTCAGAACGACTGGGGACGCTTTCATTGAAGCTTCTTCAAAGGCCACATTTGCTGCTCCAAAACACTGTTTTGGTTTAAAGGTGAACATTTCGGCAGACGTCTGCCTGGTTGGGTTAAACATTATAAATAAAGGGCAAACGCCAACCAATCCCTAAAAGATTGTAGGGTTCCAACGTTTCGATGCCGGCTCGGCACCTTCTTCGGGGGGGCTATTTAAAAGAGAAGTAACTTGTTTCTTTTCTTCTGTGGTGAATGTAGGGAAGTATCTTCGTTGTTTACGGTAGTTGGTTTTCAAACCAGGTGCGGTAGCTTCGATTTCTTCAAAGCTGGTCATTTACAAACGAGGATCAGCATCTTCGTCTTCCTCTATGGTAGGGGCCGGTTTTTCTTGGTGTCTCCTCTAAGTGTCGTAGTCCACTGACGTATCCTGAGGGCAAGGTGCCGGAGGATCGATTAATATTTCCTGGTGTGGTCTGTATGCGCCATGACTCAATAAAGAGCCGTTGCCGCCAGTTGGTTTCTACATTCAGGATTCGGGTATTTTCAAAGTCGATGCGGTGGTCATTGTCGTCGCAGTGTTCCGCAACAGCGCTACGCTCTCAGTCAAATTTGCGTACGTCATTCTTATGCTGGCGGACTCTTTCCTTGAGACTGGCTGGTGGCGCAGGCGCAACACCACCTAGATCTAAAGCCGCAGCGCTTCCCTCTCTCCCTTCAAGGAGCGTCGGCATGAGTAGGCTGAACTGGTAGTGTGCTTCTCCGCAAGGCTCCCCTTGCCAGTTGGCTTCTTTGCAATGCACGTTCTCTTTTACTTTCTCTTTCCATCTACGCTTGACACGGCGCAAACAAAAAAATAAAACGCCATAAAAACGTTGCTTTTTTTTTTCCTTAACGGTCGTCCGTCGCGTTCCTTTCTTCGACGGCTTTTTTTAGCTACTCCTGCGAGTTGGGTCACGTGACAAGAAGGCTAGAGGAATCAACTAGAACACCCCTAGAAGCGAGTAGGTTTTTGGACGCCCAGGGTCAGAAGTTCAACTCTCGAGTGAGATCGAGCGCATTTTGGAATACAACGCAACCGCGGCCTCGCGTGTGAACGAGAACGTTGCTTATCGATTGTCGGTGCTGTCATTCCGCACAGATGTTGTTTTTCCGCGCTTTGACAGAAAATTGGATATGAAAGTGTTCATATTTGAGTTTCTGCAAGGATGACTACGGAAGCGTGGACTGTACAGCGAATCGATGGTAAGATCTCGCTCTTTGACGACATGGCAGGGTGAGAACTTTTTACATTTTTATGATCGTGGTTTCGTTTCTTGTTTTTACTTTTCGCTGAATGCATGCTTGGGAGTGATTTGGTTGTGGCCTGGAAGCAACATATTCAAATGCTGGCGCTACTTGTAGGTACAGAACTAAATAAAAATTACTTGATTTATTAGTTCAGGTTGGAATGTTTTTGCAAGGTATGCTAGTGACAAGTTATCGCGGCTGCAACCAGCACATCAATTAAAAAAAAAAGAAAAAAACAGAAGTGCATTGTGTCGTTTCTGCGTATCCTCATCGGAGCGCAGAAACGATCCGCTACAACTAACTAGTAAGACCTATATTTTGGCGGGTCTCTGAGCCGTAGTTTGGAGTGCACGCAAGCAGAATATGGTTCATTGACCTGTTTACTTATCCATCCACCAGAGCCGTATACTAACAATTTAGCTGGAGCTCCTTCAGGCTCCCCAAAGAATCCCACCACACACCAGGAGGCTCTATGGAGCATATTATTATTATTATTATTATTATCATTATTATTATTATTATTATTATTATTATTATTATTATTATTATTATTATTTTCTGTACCTGGTATTATGTGATCGTGCAATAAGCATTATTATTAGTATTATTATAGCGCATTCGGCACATTAAATTCAAGAATAATTTTAATGTTTGTGATCCAAAATACCAGATCGAAACACTGCCAGTGTTTTGTCTCAAGTACAGAACCCTTCAGCTGCACTTTAAAGAAGAGCATTATTTTTTTATGTTTGGTATTTTTATAACCATTTTTGATTACATTACCTTTCTTTGGATTAATTTGATTTCCTGCTTTTTCGTTCTATTTCCTGCAGAAGCGGTCAAATACACATTCTGGATACTCCTTTGATGAACTCGGGCTACTGTACGGCCTCCACGGGACAAGCTGAAAACTGAAAACTTAGAAGTGTGCTTCGGAATGTATAGGCAACTGGCTTGCTTCTAATATCACATGTCTACAAGGCACATTTACGAAGATGAAAACAAAATACTGCTGAGGAGCACACTGTCGACGATCACTACAGCTAGCAAGGATGGAAACTCTGAAGATCTTCCCAAGCGAGCGGATACTTGACGCCCTACCTGCAACGTGGTATACCTGCAATGTGGCCCTGGGCTGTGAAAATTGCGACTGTGAAAATTAACATACGAGTGAGTTCATTTTAAAACACGTGTTGCAAGAAAATGCACAAGCATTTTCTTGTGACATGTTTGCAGCAAAATGAATGCTCGCATTAATGCCAAGAATGCCAAACAAAAGAAATAAAAGCTGAAGCTCTGCAATCAAAGACACTTGCTGCCAACCGTCACGGATGTCAAGAAGCGAACTCAGACCAAGGAAGAATATGTCTGACGCCTGTGATGATGAACCCATCATGAGTTCGAGCTGAAGCATGTGTTGGACTGCAGTGAAAATATTCAACTGAGAAACCTTTGTTGCAAGATGACAACAATATTATAAGCGGCAAGCAGCATCTAAAAAAAAAAAAAAAAGCTAAGGGGTCAAGGCTAAACAAATCAGTTCCTGTCAAGCCAGCAACATGCTTGCACTTCATCCTCATGCAAAGGCAATCGCTCTCTGAAGTCGGTGAATCTGTGTGTGTGTTTGTATGTGCAGACAGTGGGTGTCCTTGTAACAGTCTCTTGGGTATCTAGTGGTGCTACAGTGTAACTGCCAACATTCTGCACAGATATTGTGTGTCTCGGTGTCACGAAGTCCACAGCATCTAAGATGCATGTGTATATATGTTTTTCGAGACGGATATTTTCAGAACTTATGAATACCAGGAGGCACGTTTCGCGGTGTTCAAAGGTGACCAATTTCTTATTTAGTACTCTCGTCTGTATTGTAAATGCAAGCAACTTGGAATGTGAAGCTCCCATGCCCACTTCTGTTTGTGTACAAAACTTGTTTTTAGCCTCCCTGACTGTGTCGTTTCACACACTGTACTGTCGAAGTACATCAGCGTATGGGGCAATGCTCGGGTATTACGGTACTTTTTTTTTGCAAATATAAAGGTTTTTTTACATTATGACAGTGCCAAGAAACAGGTCACAGGTGTTTTTTCGATGTAGTAACCAGATAGGTTGCTTGCTGCAGAACAAGTACTATATTTGAACAAGCAGAGTGCATTGAATTGCTGAATCTATGCAGGTTTATCACAGGTCTAAGAACAGTTCGTCAAAATATGTGCAATACATTTTTCAAACCAGCACATAGAAAATTTAGAATGTTATTACTTTTATACTTGTCTGGCAATTCGCATCCCGTTGCGGTTGCATCAGGTGTCCTTCGAGCCTTTTTTGTTTCTGATATATGTCAATGACCTACCATCATCAATTAAATCGACAATTAGACTTTTCACTGATACTTGAGTTATTTACCGGAACATTAATACGCCTATAGTGACCACAATATTGTCCAAGACGATTTAGATACAATATTATCGTGGTGTTCCCTATGGCAGACGAACATTACCACATGTAAATGCAAAGAAATGTCCGTAATTAAGTCTTCCACTAAAACACTAACTGAGTACTTGTTACTTTCCCAACCACTAGAACAATCATTGTCGTTCAAGTATTTGGGCGTGTATTTTATGGACTCATTACCATGAATTGAGCAAATAAAAAATGGCGCACTAAAAACACTTGGTTTGGGAAAAAGCCATTTCTGTGAGAAAATTCTTGCGTTCAATAAACTCATGAATCATACAAGATATATAACAATCATATAAAAACTATATGAGAACGATATAAGATACAAAAGAAACTTCCTACAAGTTTCTTATAAGTTCTTATATAGTTCTTATATGTTTCTTATAGGACTCTTATATATCTTGTATGATTCATATGTGTATTGGACACATAAATTTCTCATACAAATGAGATTTTTTAGTAGGGATCTAGCTCCCATCAAGACAAAACTACTCGCTCGTAAAAGTTTGGCAAAACTACCAAACATTTATCCTCCCAACATTAGAATATGCAAGCATAGTTTGGAATCCACACCTAAGTTACCTAATCTTGAGGCTCGAATCTTCAGAACAAAGCAGCCAGATTTAAATGCAGTGATTATTCATCCGAAACTAGTGTCTCCGCTTTAAAAGCTAGCATAAATCTTCCTAATCTAGAAAGAAGACGAAAAATAGCCCGATTGTGTTTTTCTCAAGATTTATATTACTCAGATTCCAATTTCCAATCTATTTATTGCGTGGCTGCCAATTTTATATCATCCAGATTAGATAATTCCTGCAAGATTGAACCATTTCAGTGCCACACTTACACTTCCCTCTTTTCTTCCTTAGTACTTTGCAATACTGACTGGAACAAAATACCTGGCCATACTGTAACTGTGAGATATCCCCTTTTCATTTAAAAAGAAGTCCATCAATTTTTGTAACTGAACCTTGATTTGTAAAAGTGCATCATAACAATAACCTGCTAATAAGCGTTTTTTTTTTGTGTGTATGTGTGACATTTTTGTTTGTGTCTACTTTTTTATGTTTAATTACTTTTTTTGTCTTATTTTTGAATCCCCCCTGATGTAATGCGTCTTTGGATGCTTTTGAGGTGAATAAAATTAAATGACATGAATGCCTCTACATCATTTATTCAATTGTTACTTTAGTTCATTTTATCTGGTCCTACTGCCTTAATTATTGCCATTTCATAGGGATTCTTTTTTATACAACTCCCACGTCATTCAGAGATAATTCCACCACCCAGTTCATCGCTTAAAAAATAACACATCTGTCTCAAGATATCACTTTCTTGTATTTCACTACAATAATTGTGGGTTATAATAATTTTCCTGCGTTCTAAATTTGTTTCTTTAAATCACTCGGCGTTCGCAGCTCTCATGTTAGCTTATAAAAAAATAAAAAGTGCGAAAACCCGCGTTTCTACGACGTAAAAGCTACGCGCGAAGCCTTCAGCTCAGCTCTATAGCGCGGCGCTCGTCAGCCTGCTGCCGTGACGTCACTGGAGGCGTGTGCTGGCCTTCTCCTCTAGGTGGTGTTGCACCAGCCCCCCTCCCCCCACTCTCTTTCTGCTCTTTGCTCAAACGCCTGTGGTTTTTTTTTTCTTTCTTTTTTTTTTTTTGCCTACAGTCTGTTAGGGCTGTACACAGGCTAGCAGTTTCCCGCTGTTCATTTTATTTCTGAGCAACTGACTCGCTGACTTGCTCGGTTTAGCTAAACGAAACCCCCCCCCCCCCCCCCCCCCAAAAAAAAAAAAAAAATACATATATAAAAAAAATAAAAAAAAAATATAACCAAAGAACTTAATTGGCCCCCATTCCATTCCCATTCCATTCCCATTCCGTTCCGGGGTCGCGAAAATGCGGAATCATTCTGGAATCATTCTAACTCCGGAGTGGCGACTCCGCAACACTGGTTTGTAGGCGGCGGCAAGCTAGGCTTCCGATCAGATCGCGCTTGGCGCGGTCGCCCCTCACTGTCGCTGGGGGAAAATTTAATATAACCTCAAGCTTGAGCGTGCACTACCAATAGTTCACCGCCAAGGGTTCGGCAATCTAGGCTAATGAACCAGGGGGATATCGGAAACGGCGCGCCGGCTGCCGTCATTTTCTTTAAACTGCGATCGGATAAACTGATATCGATAAAACGGCGTTCGCTAAAAGGAGCTCTTCTAAACCGCATGCCTCCGCGACAAAACGGGAATCCGCGGAGGTAAGAGCGGCATCGAAATGCGCACATCTGTGTCCATTTGGACTGTGGGAGTTTTATGCCATCGCCAACGGGCGACACAGTGCAGGTAATGCTAACTAACCCGTGCCGCGTTTTCTTTTTTTTTTTTTGCACGTTTTTTTTTTATATTTGCTTTCGCTCTTTTAAGGTGTGCATGTGCTGCGTGTATTATATAATAATTGGCATACTTTTCTAGCAATTGCTAGAAAAGTTTGCCAATTATTGAGATTCTAAAAGCAAACGTCTCGCAAGATGAGGTAATCGGATAACACTAACACTGACATTTTGTCAAAGTGATAACCTTTATCTCCCTGGGTTTACCCCCAAAATTCACAAAACGTCCTAGTACTTACACAAGATAACGACTTAGGAAGGCATTCTAGGTGTGTTTTGCTACTTTTTTTTATTTTACTTTACGAGCCAAAACACCAAGTGATGAAATGACTAATGCCGAACGTATAAATGCCGGAAAATTAGATAGAAGTATGTAGTGCTAAATAAAAAAATTAAAAGAAACTCGTTGGTCCAAAGGTAACTTAAATCGATACATGGGAACTTAATTCCCCATGTGTAATTTGTTCCCGAAATTCATAATCTCGCGAAGGGAGTTTTTATGCAATAAGAAGAATTGTTGTTTTTTTTCATTTCCGCAGTTCAATATCGTAGCTTATCATCATGTATGTCAGCATAAATAACACTCACCAACCAAAACAAAATCACCCTTTATTCGAACGCATTGCTACATATTTAAAAAGAATAACCAAAAAAGCAAATAATGATAGGCCTCGTGAACAATTATAGCAAACCACGAAGACATTATTTATTTTATTTAATCTACGCGCTTCGATATACCTTGCACAATTCGGAAGGGGTATCTGCTAGACGCTAGAGGGTGTTCTCAGATAAGAAGGGTCGACCATATCCGGTGACCATTTTTAATTTTGGCTAGAAAAATGCATCTTGCTGCCACAACGCCCAGGAAAACGGAACCGGTCGTTGTTGTTGTGGTTTTCTTTTTTGTTTTTTTCTATTTGGGGGGGGGGGGGGGGGGTTGCCTTCAAGAAAAAAAAAGGTCAGAAACACCTGGTCAATCTGAAGCGTTGTTTGCGGATTTCGCATCATTGGCATTTCAAGCAACTTTCCCCCAAAATGTGTTGTGGCTACTCGCCCAGAAATATTTACCGACAAAGCAGGTATGGGAATAATTGAAATTATTTATCACGAAGTATCGACGTCGTTTTTTTTAAATAAGAAATCGCACAGACGAATGCACATTGAGCCATACTGCTCAAGTTTTATCTTTTTTTCTCCGCATTTATTCAAGCCAGGATTTTCAAACTTTGTCAGCGTGTTGTCTTCTATTTACCTAATCTTCGTGATAAATATTGTTGTCCTTGTTCGCGGGAAAAGTTTACGAAAAACGCTCAAATAAAGGCATTTTCCTAAGTGTACGTAATTTTAAAAATCAATTAAAAAAAAGGCCATCTTCGATTTTTTTAATCTGTTCCAAGTTAATGCCAATGATATGTACTAACGGGATGTGCAAAAACATGTTGCATTATTTGTGTGTCTTTAAAGTTACAAAGCAAGAAAATCCGGCCAAATGGAGGCTACCGCGGTTGCCATGAATGAGGCCTGTACGTACGCCAAGTTGACAATTTCATTATTTTTACACAGCGTAAAACTTCTCCCGGGTGGTCAGATCAACAGCACAGAGGTGGAGGGTACTTTTGAAGTGATGATTCTTGATACGTCTTCTTTTGTCCTTATTATTAGTACAAGAGTCACAAAAATGCGCAGAAGCTGGAGCAACCGCGAGACTCAAGCCTGTCGCACGGTTCGCAGGGCCCGTTTTCTATAGCGGGCGTGTAGCGTCTCTGCGCAAGCCTCGTAGGGGAAACGATCGGTGCGGCTCCGATAGCAGGCGTTTAGGTAACACGATATAGGGCTCTAACACGGGAGGCACTCACTTGATCGAATGACGTTTTAGCGAACGCCCACGTTTCATCGAATGACACTGGAGCGAATAGTCGGACGCCGCGAAGCGGCGTTTTCGGGTGGGCCAAGTGAGTTCATATTTTTGTAATGAGTTGCCGCAGACTGTCGCCGCGAAGCGGCGTAAAGCGCAGCGCGACGGATGGGTTAACGCGCGCCCCCGTTTTTCGCTAAAACGACCATTCGCTCAAATGTCGCCGTTCGCTAAAATGTCATTCGCTCTTGTGATATGAACCCGCCGCACACCGCGCACACCGTGAAGAAAAGAAAAAAAGAAGAAAAAATAGGAAGAAAGATTTTCGTTTGTTTGAGACTTTTTATGCTCCCTTTTTATCACATTCTTGTCTTAGACTCGTTGTACCCGCTTCGCACTAGCCTGCCAGCAGGCCTGGGTGGAATCGAGCCTTTATTGTCTGTCACAAACTCTGGCGCCGGCCGTCTCTCCCGCGAACTTTTTTCTTTGTGTTTTTGTGCTGCTCGCCGTGCCCCTTCGCCAATTTGCCTTTTCGGTGAGCCGCCTCGCGTGGCGGTGACACAAACGGGAAGACGAAAGCCACTTTTGTTTGTTTCTTCTTTTTTTTTTTTTTTTTCCGGGGGGTACCCTCGGCGCCGACAAAAGCGGGAATGGCGCCTTTGACGCCGCCGTGGAGAGGGACGGTTCGGGACGGTCTTCGTGGGGAGCCGGGGTAGTTTTTCGGGGGAGAGCTTTTTGGATCGTCAAGGGGAGAGGGCGTTCGTGGTTGCGGGGTTAAGTCGGCGGGAATGGCGGTCCGGCAACGCGATTTCTTCTGAAGCGCGAGACACATGGACGGCAGAATCGTCCGATCCGACGTCCAATCCGACAGTCCGAACGCCGCTCCGAATCGCCGCACACGACAGTTTGAGACACACGCTTCCGACCTTGCATGCGACACGACGATCCGTTCGGCTCCGCCCAGGGGATCCAAGCACTCCAGCGGAGGTCCGTGTTCATAGATCTCTGATCCTAGATTGACGGTTTAGCTCGCACGAACGAAGTTAGGAGCTCGTTCTCGCTAGCTCGTGCATTCTTTGGCGGGAGCATCTTTTTCGAATGGGTCAGCGGGATCCAAGCGTCCGGCTTCCCGTCGCCCGTCCCGTTTTCTTGTTCGTCCCGCCAGACCCAGTACGTCATCATGACGTTCGCGCTAGCTGTGCTGTCATTGGCTGGACGCATTCGACAATCCGTCCGCCGTGCGAAACTATCTGGCGCGTTGGACGCACGTCGGATCGCCGATCCGACGTCTGAAGCGACCAAATTTTTCGGATCAGGCAGTCGTATTGCCGGATCGGACGTCGGATCGGATGGATTTTTCGCGCATGTGTCTCGCGCTTGAGGCTTCTTCATCGGCACCGCGGCCGTCCTCCTGTCAGCTCACCACCGCCGAGAGCCCGACGATGCCCCTCCGACACCAAATTTGAGTGAGACCCGTCCGTACACTTCGGACTTTACTCTTCCGGACGTTTTACTTTCACTTGCTCTCCGTCCGTGACTTGGGTCCTTTGTTTCATTGTCTTTAATTTGTAATGCTGTAGCGCACCAACCGTTTCTCTATTGTTTCGTTTGGTTTTAATACTGATTGAAGTTCAGTGTGGAGCTATGAGGTTTTCTTTTTGT
Organism: Ixodes scapularis; assembly: GCF_016920785.2. Classification (NCBI taxonomy): domain Eukaryota; kingdom Metazoa; phylum Arthropoda; class Arachnida; order Ixodida; family Ixodidae; genus Ixodes; species Ixodes scapularis. The sequence goes on from NW_024609909.1 coordinate 314,105, forward strand.
TGTGTATCGTTTGCCTTTGTGCCAACCTTGAATTTATATTTCTTTTTCTTTCAAGTAAATATATTGTTCATTGTTCAGTCTATGTGTCCGCCTGAACTCATTCCGTTCTTCCCCAACTTGAGCACACGCGCCAACCGCGCGGGCTGACCGGCCTCAACAAAAATAAATATTGTACTCAGTCGTTGTAGAGGGCCGGCGGGCGAACCGTCAAGGGGGAATTGCGCCTCTAACCTCCAGGCGGGGGCGACTGTGACATTGTCCGAGTGGCAATTGTTTGTAGACGCTATCGTTCGTGCTACGAGCAGTTCGTGTCGGAGTGAGTTGACGCATGTATACACTGTCAGCAGTGCCAGGATTGAGTTCCAGGCACGGGATGGAGGGAATTCCAGGCTGTTGTTTTCATTTCAACTGAACTCCTGAAAGTCAGCCGTTGCGAATCAATGCCACATTGGGTAAATTGGTGCTGAGGACGTCCACCGTACCTGACGCACATTTCATATATGATGTAGCCGGCCCTCGAAGGTTGTAAACAGTTGCATCATGGTGCTTCGCGAGGCCTCCAATCTTATCGCAGGAATTCTTGCCTCCCAGTAGCAGAAACTAGCCACTTGGCTGACAGGTACTCGGTCTTAGCGAGCTCATGAAGTTGGTACCTATTCTTGAAGTAGCTTGCTCCGCCGTCACTGACCTATATAAAATGTGCGTAGAAAGGAGCAACGTCCTCAAGCCACTCGCGAATGTTCCCAAGGCCACGATTCCGCCCGCGTAGTACGCTCGGGCGGAATCGTGGCTGGTGTCATCACTGATCGGAGCGCAGCTACAAGTTCCTTTTTTTGGTTGTCACTATGCATGGCGTCGCATGTGAATATCTTTTCTAATCCGAAGAGCTTGTGCCCTCTAATGGTTTCGCCTCCCCTCCTTTTCCACCAATCAACGCACCCCTTCTTGTGACGTGATCCTCCGGGTGACCAATTAATCAAAAAAACGAAAGATGCAGCTACACTGCCTAAAACGTAGACGGGGAGGAAAATACGACGTTTCGGGCGAACGTCCTTCTTCAAGTGATAGATACGAAACACGGCGAGGAACAAAGAAAGGGTCGTATACGTCACAAGAAAAGGGGGCTATACGTTTGTTACTCACCGATTTTTTGTTTCTTACACGAAGATGGGCGTGCGCCCGAAACTTCGTGTATTCCTTCCCGTCCACGTCATTTATTGTAGCACAATAATATCTCTTTTGTTATTACGTGCGACAGGCTAGCGTCTCTGGATTGCTCCGGCTCATGCGTACTTTTTTAAACCTTGTACAAAGAAAAAATAACTTGGTAAACATGATCACTTATAGCATCCTCGATCATCCGCACCGGTGCGCACCGGGGCACTGAGGTTCGCCCCTTCGTCTTCGATGAAGTGCACCGGTGCGCACCGGACGTCCTCGATCAACGAAGCGCACCCTCCCGGTGCGGCTTTTCGTTGCCCCAACGCGCACCAAGAAAATCGGCGGTGCGCCGGGGGGCAGTCCCATCAGGCATTGCGGCCAGGAGCGGGAATCGAGAAGATGGCGGGAGTAGCAGACGCGCAGACTATCGAGATGGCGATCTTGCAAAAACGAACAAGCCTCGCAGCTGCACAAGATGATATCCTCGGGTCTTCTGACGGCGAGACGACGAGATTCTCACCATCGCCGCGATTACTGGCGATTGCTGCGGTGGCAAGGAGCGCCCGAAAAGCACGAACTTCGTGGAAAGCGGCGCGAGGCGTTTTTATAACAGCGAGGTACGGCTATTATGTGGTGTTTCGTTTTCTTGAACTAATAATGATGGCCAACATATACATGTGGAATTGTCACCCGCTTCGTGACCCCATCGACAGTCACGTCCACGATGTTTATTTCTGTGGGACCGTCGAATCCACGAGTAAAAAAATAGAAGAAATTGACAGCAGACGGGCACCGTGCGCTGACCTACGCAAAATAAACGAACAAAACGCGAAGTGACAAAAGGTGCACCGGCGCGGTGCACCGGCGCGGCGCACCGGCGCGGCGCAGTGTGTCCTCGATGTTGCACCGACATCGCGCTGCACGACCGTGGAGCGCTGTGCACTGTGCTGGTTTCAGGGCGATTCCGGTGCGAGTTGATCGAAGATGCTTTTAGAAACTATCGCCCACCCCTGCGCTGTCAATCTGACCACCGGGCCCGGAGCACTCTTACGGGCTGTAAAAATTATGAACTTGTCAACTACGGGTATGTATAAGACACAGAAACAATGCAATAATATTTTTGCACATCATGCTCATAGATATCATTGGCGTTATTTTGGAAGAGTTAAAATATCGAAGATAGCATTTTTTTAATTGATTTGCAAAAGTATGCAGATTTAGTAAAATGCCTCGATTTGAGCGTTTCTCGTAAACTTTTCCTGCTAATGAGGACAGCAATATTTATATCCAAATCGAGGACAACACGCTGGCAAAGTTTGAAAACGGGCTTGAATAAATGCGGACAAAAAAAAAAAAGTTAAAACTTTGGTAGTATGGCTCAACGTGCCGTCGTCTGTGCGATTTCTTTATTTCAAAATAACGACGTCTATACGTCGTGATAAATAATTTGGGTCAACCATCCCGATACGGGCCAGCAGCCACAACACATTTTGGGGGAGAGCTGCCTGAAATGCAATTTTGCTAAATCCACAGACAACGCTTCAGATTGAGCAGGTGTTTCTGACTTTTTTTCTTGAAGGTAACTTTTTTTCCTAAAACAAAGACCGGTTCCGTTTTTCTGGGCATTGAGGCAGCAAGACGCATTTTTCTGGTCAAAATTAAAAACTGTCACCGGAGACGATCGGCCGTTCTTATCTGAAGACAGAGTCGTCCTAGAGAAAACTGCCGCGGCATAACATAACAGAACTGCATGTATATTTGACGCACAAATATCAGTAAGCTAGGTGGCCTCTTTACGTTTTATTTATGTAGAATACGCTTGCAACATCACATTTTAATGCGTTCTTTTAGTCGGTAGAGGAAAATCGGACCCTTCACGTTTTCGAGTACAAAAAAGAGGGATTTTAGTAGTGGAGAAGTAACCAAACATAGGAACGACTATAGAGACATGACAAGAAATGTAGAAACGAAAACTGGTGGTCAGTCAAGTGCAAAACAAGCACCCAGGAAGTTTTATTCCCATTGCGCGGTCGCATTTTAATATTGCAATTATGAAATTCGTCTAAATTTGGAAAATAGATGCAAATGGAAACGTTCTCAATTGAAAGAACGCATGTTCCTGTCCTCACTCAGAATACTGTAGCGGGACTTCGTTCTTCCTCCACAACCCCAACACAGTGCAGACGATAACGAGTTAATGTTTCAAAGGCCTGCGCAAAGAATGATAACATCATGTCCCTTGATTGCAGATTGCGCAGTCTTCTGGCACGGGACCGCCCAAGTTGAAGCACTGGAGGCGGTCACAAACTGGAGTCGATAAGACTGTTTGCCAAGCCGACACAGTCTTGTGCTAGAACGTATAAATAGCAGATTGGTTAAAAGCACAGTCAATAATTATGTTCAATGCAGGACACCAAGTAACAGTTGCGAGCTTTCATGAAAATTTCAAACTAGGTAATGATAGCAACGTACTTCGTCCCTCGAACACATCCGAATCTGGAAGCAATCTGTTTACAATAGAAGCTATACGTTTATTCAGTGTGGTTCGCGCCAACCTGAAGTACACAAAGTGACTCTTAGTCACGGTGTAAGATAATACTCTTCAGGTGAGGACAGCGGGCTCCTCGCGCAGTGCCGATAAAGTTCGCTTTTCACTCTCTCTTTTTCTCCCTTTCACTATGGTTTCAAGAAGCGCCGGCAGATGACTCGTCCACACGCGGGCACGCACGTGGGTCGGCGGGCGTCGTCTCCTGCGCTTTTCAATGGGGAACACGTTTTTTTTTAAATCTCGTATTGCGCATGCCATGCGTTCCTTATAATCCGGCACTTGTAGTATGCGTGTTGCTTAGGCATTGATTCGTCGTTTATCTTAGTTTCGTGGCTCAACGGCAGCGAGGGCAGTTTTATGACGACACTAAAACAGAGGCATTTGGCGCGGTATTCAAACTGGCTAATAAGCGGGTATGTGTCGGCGCCACCATGGTCGGCGCTTCTCTGGAATTTCATTCCTTCTAGGTCTCAGGCTCGTGATCATCAGACACTAAACACCTAATGTTGGGATTCATATTTTCTTGGCAAAACATCGCGGGGACAACATCTCTACAGCAAAGCAACGTATTGAACAACAAATGCACGGTAAAGTAACTTGTTTTATTGTGTAGGTCGTGATTGTGGACTGCTCACGCGCTTTCACAAGGAAATTCCGTAAGTACATTCTTCGTTAAGAACGTTTGTAATAAAATAACAACATTGAAATAAAGAGCCGAGCAAATGGCTTTGTTGTGTTAAAGACAGCAGAACGCTGGACTATCAATGAACTGCTTCAGTCTACTTCTTACACAGCCTTGCGTCTACTTGCCACTTTCTTTGTATTTCTTTCTTTTCCTTTGCAGTATTGGCGCATTCTCATCATGATGTAATAGCGCAGAATTCTGGCTACCGTGTCCGTCTTGTGCTCGGGGCAAGGAAACCTGATGTTTTTGTCGACTACATGCTCTATGGTGTCCCAAAACACCTCAGGATCATCAGCATGCTTAGAGAAATAACCTTCAGCTGCTTTGAGGAGGGTGGATAACTTATAATTCGGGAGGGTCAGCCCCCCTCTAGTTTTGGCATTAGTGAGGGCAGCTTCCGGTGCACAACTTGAAGTCACGGCAAGGCAACCTCTGCAGACAGGGCAAGAAAACATGGAGCGTAGTCTACGACTAAGAAAGCCAGGAACGTAGTAAATTACGCAGTCAACCGCCTGTGTTTTCGTTGCATCAGCAGGCAGAACATCTTCGCAATCCCTCGACTCGGTGTTAATTAGCCCCTCCAGTTTAGCATGGATTGCTGCAAGTTGCCTTTCAGAGCTGTCTTTTTCATTCTTGAATATGGTCTTGAAAGAAGAAAAATCGAGAATCGGAGCTCCTTCTTTCACTTCGCGGTTTCCGAACTTGGGTGGCTTTAGTAGTGAGTATATGCTCAGCGTTCTGTACAGCTGCAGGAATGTTGGCATGTCCGGATGGTCGTTCTCGCCTGCTGCTTGCCGAACTTTTCCGAAGAACCGTTCCAATGGATCTTGGTTAAACCTAGCGGTCAGGACATAAATAAAGTTGCACTCATAGAGTAAAAATGGCAAAGATCAACCGTAGACTTCAGTGTGACTCGAAGACCTTCAGCTGTCGTTTTTGTCAGAAACATGTCCTCGGCTATTGATCCATCTGAAAGTTCTTGCTCCCACTCGTTCAGCCATTTCAAGGCTTCTTGTAGGACCCCGATGTCGCTGCAACCTTGCCTTATTCCTTCCGTTGGGTGTCGTCGATTCAAGGTATCAAACAAATCGTTAAGTCTCGCTGTGAACTCAACAGTGCCTTCACAGTCATATAGGTTTGTCACACCTCGTTTCTGGTAGTGCTTCATACCGGCAGCCATGGACCCGCTGAACACTTGCGTAGCAAACTTCACTCGCATTTTGTCCATGTTGGATGGATAAATATGGCGCTGAGTTATCTTAGGGCACGCCTTGGAGCTCTCCTGGGAGTGCCTCGTCTTCCTTAAACACGGAAATGTAGTGTGACCCTTTTGACCCATTTTCCGCTTGTCTTCAGGTATCTTTGTTTGAGCAGCCGGTTTCGAACACATTTAAATAGGTGAGGAACGTCTGAAAACATGTATACCTTTCGCTCAGCATCAACTGGGTGCTCAAAAAAGTGCTTGGCTTCCTGAATTTCACCAGCGATGCCCCGGTGCTTACACATGGTGCGATTTGTGCTTGCACCGTCGCACACGACACCGTCGATCGTAGCTCCAGAGTCTTCAAGCAGCACAATAGCTTGCAGAAGAAGCTGACATAGCACTGTGCCTCGCGTGGCGTTTTTTGAAGCAAACACAGCCACAGGCTGCGCTGAACGTTCAGCAAATGAACAAAACATAAACAAGAGCCCATGATCTGCCAATTTTGAACTTTGCCTCTTATTTATGCCTCGCTCAACTAGTCCGTCATGGCTCAAAGTCCTAGAATTGAGCCATTTACACTGCCTCACTTGCATTTCGTCCACCATCAGCATGCCGTGCTTGGAGAACATCGACTTTCCGTTTAATTTTTTCTTCAAGGCAGAAAAAAAGTTCCGGTCGAAGCCGCACTTCATTCCGACAGTGACTATATATCGCCGGATGGTCTTCACTAATGGCAGAGGAAGGACGTCACTGTCTCTTAGGAACCTGTATCCTGTGGGCGTGCGAATATGTAGCAGCAAACACAGCAGCAGCCAGTTATCCTTGTACTTTCTTCCTTTCTTGGATTTATGCCGTGCAGCTGATATGCATTCGGTCACAAGCATTTGCTGCGCCTCTGAAAGGTTCGCTTCCTTGAGTGTTTTATGAAGGGATGCCTCACTTAGGTCTTTCAGTTTGCCTTGACAGGACAATAACTCTTCAGTCAGCTTTTTTATCTTTGAGTAGCCGCATCTTAAAACGGTAGCAGGCGATCCGTTGCTTTCTTAATACATCTACTTTCTGCTTGTTAGGTGGGCTCAGGATGATTCTGACTCGTCGGTGCTCTCGACGCTTGTTCATTCTTGACTTGTGAATTCGGAGGGGGTCTTTTAATCTCGCATAAAAACAACATGGCAGTTCTCCGACCTGGAGGATGGGGCATCGGTTGTGCCGCCAAGCACCAGCTGGATCCACGTAGCCACACTCAAGCTCCACGTTCGCATATTTCTCTTGTGGTGGTCCACCAGGACAGAGATTCAGACCATTGAGATGCTTCAGAGATGCAGTGACAGTGCTCCAATCATCTTGGCAGCGCAATTCAAATACACCTGGAACGGTTGCTATCTCGATTTTGCGATCAAGTGCAAATGTGTTTAAAGTGAACTGTGCTTCCTTGACTTGTTCAACATGCACCACTTTTAAGCACAGAGGCTTTCCAGATGACGATATGCCAGCTTGTATAAAACAAATGCTGAGCAGTCCCTCTCGGCTCAATGTGCAGTGGTTCCACGCAATGCTCGGCAAGTGGGCGTTCGAGGGGTCCAAGCACACTTGTAGGCAGTCGGTCTTGGTGCATTTTGACCCTTCTGCATCAGTCGCCTCTTTCGCTTCAGTCTGGTCATAAGCTCCCACGACCCTTCTTTTTGGATATGTTGGACTTGAAGCTAGTTTACTGCGCGCAGGATTAGATGAGACTTCGTTTGTTTCGTCCTGCGCTGGGCGCGCTTCACGTACTTCCGGATGCATGCCAGTTTCTTCGGACGTCCTTTTTTTTCTTTCTTGCCGTTGGTGTCGGTGTCGCAATGGTAGGCAAATGGGCGCTCGAGGGGCCTAAGCACCCCTGTGGGCAATCTGTCTTGGTGCTCTCTCGCCTTTCTGCACCAGTCGCTTTTTTCGCTTCAGTCTGGTCATAAGCTCCCACGACACTTCTTTTTGGAGATGTCGGACTTGAAGCTAGTTTACTGTACGCAGGATCAGATGAGACCTCGTTTGTTTCGTCCTGGGCCGCCGCTGAGCACGCTTCACGTACTTTCTCGTGCATGTCAGTTGCCTCAGCCGTTCTTTTTTTCTTTCTTGCCTTTGGTGGCGGCGGTGAGTGTCTGATCATAGGGGGCTTTCTTTTCCTTGGAGCTGTTGACGGTGGTGCGGAAGACGGAAAAAATGCAAGGAATGGCGTCGTCGGAAAGGATGAACTTTTTTGGAATGTCAAGTAGGATTTTCCCTTCTAGCTCCGCGAAGTATCGTCCTTTCACAATCATGTCGTTGGTGAAATGCTGTATGCAAACAAAATCTTTAGGGCCAAGCGGACGGTGCTTGCGAGGAGTTGCTTGAGCACACGCTTCCAGACGTGTGGGGTCGGATGGGACCTTGAACAAACTAACCTTTTCTTTGCAACTAGGGTGACCTGAGTTCCAGTTCTGGACGAAGCATCTCCGGCCCATTGTCACCACTTTGAAGCCGCGTCAAACCCGTGGTCAAACGCCGCACACGGCTTCTTCAATCTTCATTCCATATAGCGCACGGCGACTGGAGTTCCAAATGTTTCTGTCGCAATTACGGTGTAGTCGCAAATCGAAACGAAGCAAAAACGTGCAAAGCGACTCTTAATCATGCAGGAGGCAGGCAGTAGTGCACAAGATGGCTTGTGCCGCCTCATGCTCCACACGCGCAGAGCTCCAGCGAGGTTATCGCACGTGCAGAAAGACCACGGTGACCACGATGTACCGGGGTGTCATGGCAACGAGATACTTTTTTTTGTTTTCACACAGTTTCGCCGTTTGGCTGCCGGCGGCACTGTCGGCCGCGGGTACGGTGGCCGCGGAATGCTGCAGCCTTTCGGATGCCCATCGAACGAACACTATCTGATTCCTCGCGCCGCGCGTTTAACCCCGCCGTGTCCTCACCTAAAGAGTATCATTATCTTACACCGTGCTCTCAGTTGATCGTGGCAATCGCACGATTCTGATCAAGTGAAAATGTACATCACTTGCGACAGAAATCATAACTGAATGGGGACGTCATAAAAAAAAGTTTTTAGCTCTTGATTTTGGTTCTCTTCGGGAAGGCCAGCCGACTGACATATCGCAACTGAAAAGTCTAGGCCTTCTCAACCAATAACGACCACAACAGAGCGGTAGAGCGCGAACAGCCGTCACCGCCGGAGGGACAGCATATGGGCGTTCAGAGTCCTGCGAATCCTCCGGAGAAGTCACTCCCCACGAATATCCACCTACCGCACTCCGCACCCCTCTAGCCCCTCGGGGCGCCTGCCGGCCGCGGCCCGCCGCCGCCGCCGTGGGCAATGTTAGCCGTGGGCGACTCGGCACGAGCCTCACAAACCCACGAATCCGCTGCGAGCATCGAATGCGACGTCCTCACGTGTCATTTACGTCACCCTACCGAAGAAGACGTGGAGCGCCGCCCGCGAATTTCTCGGGGCACGGAAGCACTGTGAAGGCTGTCACTAGCGGCGTTTTGGTTGCGTTTCGACTACGCTGAAGAAAATGCAACTGTAACGAACCAAAATGTAGTTTACGTTCTTTCCCGAGGAGTTTTAAGAGACACGAGCTCTCATTTCGCTGCTAGACCCAGATACGTTGCGCACTCATTCGCCTCGGAGGGAGAGTGCATTTTCACGCCTTCGACGCGCGCGCCATCTGGACTCTTCAAAAGTTCCCATCGGAGATGAAATCCGAGGAGCGCTCCCTTTTAAGAGGAGAACCGCAATGCAATGACACATCCAGCCATTCAAAGTGTGCAAAATCTGTATTCAACCAGGCCGTTGTATTCTCAGGGAGCGTCCTGTATCCCCCTTGTAAAGTATCTGGTTTTATCGCAAGTAGCGCCATTTTGAGAGCGAGAGGTAGAGGAGGGATAAGGGCTAGGGGCGCTTTCCCCCTTACTGGTGCGTAAGAAAGAGTGAAAGTCCCGGATGAGAGGCTTCGCCGGTGCTGGCTATATGTATTGCCCGAACTTTGTTCGCGCTTTCTTCTTTGTTTTAAACTCCCAAATTTAATTAAAGCCACGGGCTTGGATGGCGACAGTCCCCCCGTCATCGGGACACCATTGCTCGGTTATAGGGAGCAGCAATAACGACAAAAAGCGTCGAATACTGTACGAGGACCTATCTAGCTTGCACGGAATCCGGCAAGTGCGGCTGCAATGTCTTTAAGCTCCATCGCTTTCCAAATGACCCCGGTCTTGGCGGCAGTGGGTGGCGTCCGTGAAGCGAAAAGACTTTCCCCAACACCATCCTCTCGACAGTGCTCGGAACATTTTGTGAATGGAGAACGCACCGAACGCTGTGCTGCCGATGAACATGGGGTACGCTAGCAAGGTACGTGCAAGTCTTCTCCCAATAATTGCTATTTCAGCTCGTAATTTTTTGTAACTAAATTGATCTTAATATTGACATTTTGAAATCTTGACACTGTTTCAACTGTTTGAAATGGTGACACCATTTCAAACAGTTGGATGTAAGAGGAGGCGCATAAAGTGGGACTCTTCTGGAGGTCCGCCCAGTCGTGTCTGAAAGTAAGCCAGCTAGTCTGTGAGCTTGGGCCTCTATACGCTCCGTGCGGGAACTATAGGGGGCGCTTTGAAAAACGCGCGTAGCGCCGCTAGCGGAGGAGCTGGCGTTCGACAGTGAGGCGCGCTCAGCAGCCTGCGGCGCCTTTTCGCGTGCGAAGCTTTGGCGGCGGAAGCGCGCAAGGACGGAACTTTTGCTTTTTGAGCCGGTAAGTTGAGGGTGACGTTTCATGAGTGCTGGGAGAGATTTAAGAAGGGCATTTAGCTGTTCTCCGCTTCTTATATATTGAGTTTGAGTCGTTATTAGGGGTGATTTCTGTAGTTGCGGTCGAAAAAGGGGTTTGAGCAATTTTCCGAAAAGCAAAACGGCCGCCACCATAATTGCTTTCAGTGGGAAATTTGTTTCGCTCGTCGCTGTAAACGTAGGACTGGTGGAACGATGATATTTGGAGGCGAGTGAGATGTTCACTAAGTTTGTGCACTAAGTGGGCCAAGTTTCATTAAGACAGCAGGTGTGAGAGCTATGGTTCTAACGAATAAAGGAATAAAGCTGTCAGGAATATCCAATATTGGATCCAAAATGTTGTGTTATAACTGGGCTGTGCGAAGTGCAGATTTGGACACACAGGTTCTTGGACATGACTGTAACTTGACAAAACAGTTATAATACCAAAAATTGGTGGCATAGGGAAACCAGGTGGAAATTTGGTTTGGGCGGCGTAACTGAATGGGAAATGGTTTTGACCCTGAAAGGGCTGTGAAGAGAATACCACTCGTCGTGGGAGATGGAGACTTTACAGGTAGGAAGGAACTAGTGCACTGTACTTCCAATTGAAACAACCTTACGAAAAGTGGCTTGAAAGCCGAGAAAACCAAGTCGCCGGCCGACACACGGTTTGGCCGTCAAAGGCTTTTGCGGTCAGCTGTTGTGTAGTAGTCTGGTTGTGCGAGGTGCTGAGTTTCGGCTCACGGGGACTTAAACAGCCGTAACTTAACAACACACTTTTTATACCTAAAAGAGGTGGCATGGTGTAACCAGGTGGAAATATTTTTGGGCGGCTTAACTAAATGGGAACCGGTTTTGACGGTCAAAGGCTGTCAAGAAAATACCACTCATCATGGCCGGGAGGTGCAGACTTAGGTAGAAAGGGACCAGTGGAAGGTGCTTCCAGCTCGAACAACTTTGTGATAGGTAGCTCTAAAGCCGAGAAAAAAATTGTTGTCTACAAGACTCGGGGTGTCAGCGTTTCCACATACAAAAGGAGGCTGATCAAAAAAGAAAGCACACCACATAAACTTCCATACTCAAACATCGATTGTCCATTGATTCCAAGTTTTATTGTAGTTTTCCTTAGATTCATATTTGTCACTTTTTTTACCGTCCGAATCTTTCTTCATAAAGTACAGACTGCGTGCCATACTGGTCCGGAAATATCATCGACACGTACGATGGGGACGAAACTTCCTTGGAGGGCATTCCTTCAACAAAATTCGCACTGCATACCCGCGAGTGTGGGATGGCATTTCAGTTCAAGCTCGTTACTGGTACGAAAACAAACGCAGAGCGCATAGTGGCAGTGTAAAAAATATAAGCCGTGCCGACACAGTGGCAGACATGATCGGGAGACCAAATTTCTTGCGTCGTACGGCACGGGTTCATCGTTGTCGCTGTCGAACAAAACATAGGCGAGGTGAAAAACCGTGAAACTTCGGCCCCACGAGATACGACGCATAACTATTGGAGCACTGAACGACGCAGCAGTTCAGGTTGTCAACCCAGCGCAACCGCACCGCTCCGACTTCAATGCATACCAATGTACACGGCGTGGTTTCGTTTCGCTGGGGCTCTCACTGCCTACCTTCGGTAACGGCCGCGCGGCGGCGCGCCGGTCGCGTCGCACGGAGTGTATAGACCAGTCCATTTAGCGCTCTCTGGGCGGCACCATTTTGTTCGACAGCAGCGCCCTCTCCATTCATCCGGGAAATTCAGCGGGTTCGACGCGGTAAAACGAGAGAGAGGGCACGCGCCTGGCTCCGCTATATTCCGTTTCACCTTACGTTGGACCGCGGCGGAAGGCTGGGGGCTGTGACGCGACCCAGACAAGTTGTTCCTACGCATCGCGAAGTAGCGCCTCAAAAACCTTGGGCCCCTTGGGCAGTCCGAAGCGGGGATATACTTTAGCCTTAGTTTAACATTTTTGTGTCGTGTACCATCGACACAAAAACAACTTTTGGATTCAAGAAGAGCTCTTAAACGTGATATTTTACACATAATTAGGTAGCATGTTCGGAGAAATAAATTGTTTGGTTGGCAACGCTGCCGTTGCGTTCGTTTCTTCATGCGTTTGGTTCAAGCTTGCTTTTCATTTTGTGACGTGTTTTAAAAAATATTTCTTCCAAAGACAAGATTTTTTTATTTAAAAGTTATTGTAAACTCTGTAAAACTCTGTTAACTGTTTATTGGAAGAAATCATTTTAACGTTACAGATACTTTTTGCTCTTGTTTAAGATGTCACCTGACAAATTGCTGTTGTTTGCGTAATGGCTGCCATGGCTGCGGTGTCGTCAAGCGTGTCTCCGTCAAAGGCGCCGGTACTTCCATCGCCAGCTCGCTTCCAGACGACATTTGCTAAAACCTCGTTTTTAAAAGAGGCGCGCCAAGTTGTGCTGAACGTTTACTACAAGCTCCGTTGTGAGTCTCCGAACGAGTCTTACAAAGCGATCGTCCGAAGAACGTCTGAGCTGACAAGAGTGGGCTACTCCACGATCTTCAGGTGGAAATAACTCGTTCAGTCGAGTCCTGATGGCACGCCGTTGGTATCTTCGCCCAAGCGAAAAAGAAAGAGGTCTGCACCGCCTACACCCAGTCTGCTAGATTCTTTCGACCTTGGAACGTTGCGGCTCATCGTGCACGATTTTTTTCGCCGCAGCGAGTGTCCGACGTTGTCAAAGGTAAGGGCACTTTTTAAAAACATACTTCACTAAAGCGAAAGAAACGCGTTGACACCTTCAACTACCTATGGTTTATTAGCCACAGTCACTAATATGTGCTAAATTACTTAAATCACATGAGCGCCACTCATCATAATTGCATTGGCCTGAGTTTTTCCAATGACATGAAGCAGACATAATGTTAAAGCTGCGCGTATTTGAGGACCCATTTGAACTTCTCAGTCGATAAAAATAAGCTGTTAGCGTTGTCATTACAACAAACACTTTTTATTTTCAACTGGAGCACTCCACAGCGCTACATAGCGAAACTGAACAAACATAGCTAAATTAGGCACATATGTACATTGGTATAGTAGCAGTTTTCATTTTTTCGCAGAAGCCGTGCAGAAAAATAATTGGCATTACAATAAATTGCTACAAATATAATCTAGTCAAAGTGATCGTATACAGCAATATTTCAAAACAAGTTTAAAAAAACAATATTTTCAACTTATATTTACCGGTCTTAGAGGTTGCTCAGCAGAATGACAAGTTCCCCAAGATCAGCCGCACAACGCTGTGGAGAGCTCTGGTGGATCTGGGATTCACTTTCGTCAAGCGCAACAGGGACTCGTTGTTGATGGAGCGCACAGACCTGGTGCTCTGGCGTGCCACCTACCTCCGGGCAATCAGGAAGCATCGCCTGCATGACAAGACCATCTACTACCTAGATGAGACCTGGGTCAACGCTGGCCACACAAGGTCTAAGGTGTGGAAGGACACTACCGTGAAGACACCAAGAGATGCATTCAACAAGGGCCTCACAGTTGGGCTGAAGAATCCTTCCGGCAAGGGAGAAAGACTTATTGTGGTCCATGCAGGAAGCAGCGAGGGCTTTGTTGACGGTGCTGCAGAAGTTTTTCGTGCAAAAACGGGCAGCGGCGACTACCATGAGGAGATGGACGGCGCACGTTTCGAGGAGTGTTTTACCGAGAAATTGTTGCCAAACTTGAAACCGAATAGTGTAATTTTCATGGACAATGCGTCTTACCATGCGGTCAGGCTGCACACTCTTCCAAGCTCTCGCACAAGAAAAGAAGCAATCCAGTAATGGCTCACCGACAGTGACATCGTCTGGGATCCAACATTTCTGAAAGCAGAACTTCTGGACCTTGTGGAGAGGGCTAGGTTGACAATGCCAGGTCTTCAGAAATACCGCATTGATGACATCGCTGAGCAGCATGGGCACACTGTACTGCGTTTGCCACCTTACCACTGCGAGCTCAACCCCATCGGGCTTGTCTGGAGCCAGGTGAAAGGCTCCATTGCAGGTGCAAACAAGACGTTCAAGCTGGCAGAAGTTGAGCTACTGACTCCAGGTGCTCTACAACAGGTGACGCCTGGCGACTGGAAGGCATACGCGAGACACGTCATTGATGTGGAAAACAAGATGTGGGAAGCCGACTGCTTCTCAGATACGGTTATCGACAGTGTCGTCATTCACCTAGGCAGCGATGACGACAAATCAAGCGATGAGGATATGGCCCACTCAAGCGATGAGGACATGGGCTGCGAATCTCTTTCGTGGTAAAAGACCCCGATTCCTACAATGCCATGGACGACCATCGAAAAGCCGTTCCCCAAGAGACCCTTCCAGGCTCATATGCGTCTGCTACGCCACCCCAGGCTCATCTGCGTCTGCTACGTCACCCTGCGACTCCTGTCAGAGGGTAAGAGAGCTTGAACTTGCAACATTTAACTTAATTTATTATACTCTCAGGGCCCGAAGGCATTAGAGAGAGTGGAATTATACGTCAATATAAATTGAACAATGAAAAGAAAGCGCAAAAAAACAACAACACAAGTTATAGAATTGCTACGGAACATTATTCAGAATATCAGTGATGTCGGTTTTAAAATCCGCACCGTCATTAAGTGAGACTACGGATCCGGGAAGGCGATTCCAGTCGACGGAAGTCAGGGGTAGGAAGGATGCATAAAAGGTGGAGGTGATGCAGTAGGGGATTCCTACTTTTAGTAGATGATCGGTACGCGGCGATATGTATGATGGTTCTGAAAATAAGTGCTGGGTTAGAGTGATAAATCTTGTGAAATAAGCAGAAGCGAGCTATTTTTCTACAAAAGGAGAGGTTGGGCAAATATAGAGACGCTTTCATGGAGGTGACGCTGGCTGTACGGTGATAGTTAGAAAGTATGAAACGTGCGGAGCGATTTAGACTGGATTCAATGAATGATACCAGGGTGACGCCAAGTCCTGACCGAGTCTCGGTTTAGTGAGGTTGAGATTGTTGCTCAGTGTGCTCTAACATTAGCTCAATGTGCTTGTTTTGCAGCAGTGTGGGGGGTGCCCTCGTCGGTGCTTTTCCTCACGAGTCTGTCCTGGTCTGTTCTGCGTCTGCTACACCACCCTTCGACCACTGTCAGATGGTGAAAGTCCATGAACTTGCAAAATCGTTCCTGATCGAGTCTCGGTTTAGTAAGATTGAGATTGTTGCTCGGTGTGTGCTAACATTAGCTCAATGTGCTTGTTTTGCAGCAGTGTGGGGGGTGCCCTCGTCGGTGCTTTTCCTCACTAGTCCGTCCTGGTCTGTTCTGCGTCTGCTACACCACCCTTCGACACTGTCGGATGGTGCGAGAGCTTCAACTTCTTAGTAGTTCCTGACCGAGTCACGGTTTAGTGAGGTTGAGATTGTTGCTCAGTGTGTGCTAACATCAGCTCAATGTGCTTGTTCTGCAGCAGTGTGGGGGTGACCTCGTCGGTGCTTTTCCTCACGAGCCCGTCCTGTTCTCATCTGCGTCTGCTACACAACCCTTCGACCACTGTCAGATGTTGCGAAGGCTTGAACTTGCAAAATTGTTTCTGACAGAGGTTTAGTGAGATTGAGATTGTTGCTCAGTGTGTGCTAACGTTAACTTAATGTGCTTGTTTTGCAGCAGTGTCGTCATCTTGTACACACGAACTCAACTCTGCTACGTCACGCCGCGGTGGTGTTGCGTCGGGCGCACTTCCGGTCTGGGGCGGTGGGCAGAAGTCGTCGTGCGAGACATGCATTCCTGTGTCGTTTTGGGAGAAAGCAGACAAAAACCTAGCTTCTCGTCAAAATGCTGCGACGGGGGCTGTGCCAAGAGAGTCTGGGAAGGTTTGAAGCTCAGTTTTCATGTGTTTCTGCCCCCTCCGTTCATCCAAGAACGTGGATAGTAGCGGCGAATTGGCACTGTCGAACTACGATTGCTTGTGCGGGCAACACTTTATGGTCGCCAGATGTATTTGTTTTGTTCCAAAATGAACGAGAGAAAACCCCCAAGTTGTCCGGACCACCCGCGGGTTTAGTGCGTCTTCAAATTCACACGACCGCCTAATCGTTCGAACCTTCGTCTGCTTTTTGTCGTCTGCTCGTTCAAACAAAAGCTGCCCGTAAACCAAACATTAACCCGGTAATTGCGATAAGAAAGTGCAGGCCTCAAAACACTTTTGAAGGTTGGTTGGGGTAAGTAGGCTCAGTGTAAACAGTAGATACAAGAAGTAGATGTTGATCATTGTTACCAGTGGCCATCACCGACTTGTAATGCTTGTAATGCGATTCTACTTGCGGTTTTCAGTAGGGTGCCTAGTTTTTAGTATCGACGTCCACTATCTCAGCTACGGTCCACGTTTTTGAAGCCCGAGTGACGTCGCGACTGAAAATAGCGAGCAGAATCCCATCGTGGGAGTCGGGCTTTAGCGCCCATTCTGCGGCGTCCACGTGAAATAAATTGCCGCACGTCACATTATTCATTTGCGGTGTAACGAGCCTTGTTGATTTTGCTGAAGCCGCTCAAGTAGTCAGACATTGTTAGGAGGACGTAGAATAAAAAAAATTAACGCAAAAAAGAGCACGGGCACTCACACCGACGCCGACAACAACGCAATTCAAGGGTTTGTTTATGGGCGACGGCGAGCTTCTTGCCCACCGCTCATGCGCAGCGCCGGTGGCGTCCACTCCGGTTTGTCTGTAAACATGAGTTCGTGTATATATTCAGGCGGGGATTGGTGGCCGAGTGGGCTAGCGCACACCAGCTCGGAGCATGTGGAGTGATAGCTCGCGCTGCAGAACCCAGGATCCTGGGCTCAATCCCCACCCGTGGTCGTTTCGATCTGGATGAGCACCGTACCGGCGTGCAGTCGTGTATCACTACTGCGTGATGCACGTTAAAGACCCCAGGGTAGCGGTTGTACTGCACTGCCTAAATTTCTCATCTACGGCTGAGAGACTCGTCGACCGTTGAGGAGGACACAATTTTTTTTTATACATTGCATTATTATGTTTATTAGACGCAACGTTGACAGCCTTCATGGTAGGGGTTTTTGTCTTTCCACGATGCGGCGTCTCTTCAGAGCCAAGTAAAGAAAATATTTTATCATCTGAATGAGCATCACAGAGGTGTGCGGTCATGTATTACCGCTGTGAGGTGCAGTCGTACTGCACCAGATAAATTTCTTGCCTACAGGATAAACCAGTGTCGCTTCGCACTGGCAGACTTGCACTAACATATATTTTACTTTGCTTTTGGGCTTGTTTGTGAATGTACCTTTCATTAAAATTGTTTTTATTATATCCTGCAGCAGCCTGATTTCTTTTGATAGGTTTTGCTGTTGACAGGAGAACTAAAATATACACAATTTCTACTCGATCAACCTCCGCAACATCGTGACTGCGTACGGAATGCGAGCAACATTAAATTCGGTTTCAGGGCTACACGCTTTTCAGAGATATTTCGAACTTCCCAAGGTTCGAGTTGGAATAATTGGGGCCAACATCGCTAGGCCCGAATTCGCACAGTTCGAAGCTCAAGGGGCCTTCGGATGTTAGTGCCGCCTCGGAAACTTTCCTGGATTCAGAAGGCTGTGATCACCGGAATCGCGACGGACGAGGTGGTACGCCATCGTAGTGATTGGAAAAGAAAACATCCATTGGCAAAATGTCTGGTCACCGTGAAGTGGAGATTTATTCGTCGATTTCGCATGGTTTTTGCGGCATGGGAGAAAAGAAGCAAAACAGCTTCATACCGCCGTCGTGGTTTGTCACTCGCTCTCGGAGAGCTAGTTTTGATGAACATTCCCCTACACTCTAAGAAAAAATGGAGGAAAAATGCAACAACGGCGCGTCTTCCTCCCTTCTACCGACGCGCCCCCAAGCGGACACGAGGAAAGGGGAGGAACGAAACGTTTTTCTCCTTCTCCAGGCAGACGGGAGAAAGCTTTTGCCCTCCCGACTCATCTTCTTTCGGTTTCGTTTTTCGAGCAGGTCGCGCACGTTGTTTAATAAATAGCTGTTGAGTTGATTGAGCTTCAGCAGCAGCGAAGGCCGCCTGTAGTTCCGTCTTCAAGTTTAAAAGTCCAGAACATTTCGGTTGCATTGACGTTTTTATTACTAATTTTATCAAACGAGCAAACGAAGCCGCTAGAAACAGCGAAGTTCCGGAGCAGTGCCTGCAGCGCCACGTACACTGGGGGATGGCCGTCTCCGGATTGCGTGACTCGCGCGGCACGCAACTACAGCCACCACAGCACTACCGTCACCAGTGTTGCCAGGTCTACTGATTTATCAGTAGATATACTGATTTCGTTCCGAGTCTACTGATTCACTGAAAAAGAGGAAAATGAACTGACTTTCTCTCAGTAAACATACTAAAAATTTATTATTTGGCCCCTTCAGTTCCCATGGTCGCCCATCAAAGGAAACTCATATCCTCCCAGAATTAAAAACGAAGCACTGGCTAGACGGCCCAGAAACCCAACCTATTCGAGCCACTTAACCGTAGGTGTGTCGCGAACAGGCCGAGGTTGGAGTTCGACCAGGTTCGACTTTTTCGAACGTTGTGTGGAAATTTCGACGAACCTTGTATTGAGGTTCGACTCGTGTGCGCATGCGCGACAGGCTGGCCAGTTGACTTCTAAGGGATGAATTAAGGGCACCGTTGATTGGTTATTTCAGTTAATACAGTACAAAAAAATATTTATTAACGTCTTCAGTGATTAGAATTGGTTTCTTTTAATTGCAACTGTTCATAAAATAAAATAACCCTTTGCATAAAAATTAATTCTCTAAACCTAGACATGCGCGTATCAAGGTCTGGCCACACTGTCCGCAAAGTCCAACGTTCCTAGAGCCACTCAGTTGGGAAACTGCCATAGAGACTGCTCTGAAAAAGTGGTCCCAATCTGTCCACCAAAACCAACGTTACTAAAGCACTCAGTTGGGAAACTCGCCGTCGAAACCTGGGCCGCTGGCGTCCACCGAGACCGAGCTAAATGCGACAACAGCGCCACTCTTTTTCGTTTGTCTGTACATGGTCACCTCGAACTTTTTGAAAGCCTGTTTCTGCGTAAAAACAAACGGAAAAGACTCTTTTTGTATGAAATTTATTGGAGTTTAGTACCAAGGGATGGGCGCGTGATGTTTTTATCATCTTTAGTTCGCGAGGTTTTGCGGAACAATTAATATTGCTTTCATACAACCATGCCTCAGCGGGCCTTTCAGGTAGCGCGTTCCGACCTAGGTGCATTTTAACTTCAGTAGTTCAACGCGGCGCGTCTGCCGGGGGTGGCACCCCTGTATCCTCATCCGCTGTATCTGTTTTTAAAGCCAAAATAGAAGTCACGTGCAGTTCCTCGAGTGGCCGCTGCGGGAGAAATGGTGGCGTTGTGTTCGTCATTAGCTCGGTGCTCGGAGACAGATTGGGGCCACGTTTGCAAAGCCATCTCTATGGGTGTTTCCCAACTGAGTGTTTTAGTAACGTTGACCAGAACCGAGCTAATGGCGAACACAACGCCGACATTTCTCCCGCAGCGGCCACTCGAGGAACTGCACATTACTTCTATTTTGGCTTTAATCGGCATTTTGGCGCCAACACAGATACAGCGGAAAAGGTTACAGGGGTGCTACCCCCATTTCCCCAGAGGACGCGCCGCGAATTTCTACCGAAGTTAAAATGCACCTAGGTCGAGACGCGCTACCTGAAAGTACCGCAGAGGCATGGTTGTATAAAAACAATATTAATTGTGCCGCAAAACCATGCAAACTAAAACTTTAAAAACATCACGCGCCTATCATTTTGTACTAATATTCAATAAATTTCATCCAAAACGAGTCTTTTCTCTTTGTTTTTACGCAAAAACATGCTATGTAAAAGCTGAAGGTGACCGCAGTACAGACAAATGACAAAGAGTGGCGCTGTTGTCGTATTTAGCTCGGTCTCGGTGGACGCCAGCGGCCCAAGTTTCGACGGCGAGTTTACCAACTGAGTGTTCTAGTAACGTTGGCAAAGTCGAACCGGTCGAATCTGATGAAAAGTTTCGAAGGTTCGTCGAACCACGAAAGTTCGACCTAAAAATCCGGTTCGACAAAAGTTCGCGACACCCCCACTTAACCGTATGTTCATATCTATTCACACAGAGCAGGTTCGACCGGTTCGACCAACGTTGGGTTCGACGGTGACATCCGGGCCAGAGCCATATATGGGGAGAGTTTGGCCAGTCTATGCTTTCGCCGCCGTAACGTCTCCCTCCCAAGTGAGTCAATCAGCCTGCGGCGTAGAGCGACAGGCGTGAGCGCATGCGCGTGGAATCTCGGCTGCTCCCAGCTTAGCGGGGAGGGCCGCCATTTTCATTCATTCACCCGGCGGAACGCATGGGATCGACATGCAAATTTCGGTTCTTAACTTTTATTTGGCAGGTTTGGCAAGAAAATTATATAATGTTATTCCTCGGTGGCTTAAAAAGCTAACGAATTAAGTTTCTCCACGTTCGAACGCAAGCTTTGAGTCAGGCGAAAAAGAAATAAGCCCGTAGCAGACGACGCATAGCCTCGACAGTGCTCCGCGCCGACAGCGTTGCGTCAAAAACCTTCCACAGCCCAGTAAGGAAAGATGGCAAGTTGCAGAGGACATAAAATGGACGTGCACGCCCGCACTTGCTCGGACGTCTTGTTTTAGTTTCGTTTCAATAATAGCGACAGGTGGGTGTCCCACTGTCGCCCTCATCTGTTGATCCCAAAAGTGGCTCAGTCTCGATTTCAACGAATAATCCTCGAAATCGCAACACTAGTCAATGCTGATAAAAAAAAAAAAAAAAAAAAAAAAAATATATATATATATATATATATATATATATATATATATATATATATATATATATATATATAGACAAAGGAAATATAGCGTAGGATGCCGAAGACTATAAAGTAATAAAGTCGCACTTCGAAACGTTGTTGGAGTTTTAAAGCATTTAGTGAGTCGACGTTTCGGCCTGAGACAGGCCTTCTTCAAGACTGGTTGCCAGAGTCGGTTACAGGGTTGTTTTCGCTTTCCCCACCCGGGCCACGTCACCTGTCAGATCACGTGTAAAAATGCCCAAGTAAAATAGCCCAAGTGAAAAAACGCTGCTGTACTCCCCCCACTCCACGCACGGCCGCAGCAGACGCCGCCAGCCATCGGAGCAAACCAAAGGCCACGTCAGACTTCGTGACCCCAGGAACGTCACGTGCGGAAGGCGCAGTAACGTTCACATAGTTGGATCGGCCCAGATGGCCAGCAACGCACGCCGCGGAAGGACGCAAAATCAAACAAAGCAAAAAAAAAAAAAAAAAAAAAAAAAAGGGGGGGGAGGAATGTAATAAGCGCACACAGTAAATAACGCCAAAACACATAGAAAAAACCCCTACATAGAGAAAGAAAAGGTGAAATAAGCACAGAGAGTAAATCAATGCCAACGCGCATAGACAAATCCTCTGCATTAAAAAAAAAAAAAAGGAAGAGCACGCATTAAATTAGGCAAACGCTTGGCCGAAGAGCATAAACAAATCTCCTGCAAAAAAAAAAAAATCCTAAATGTAACAGTGTTAACCACAGTCCCAGAACATTCAACAAGGAGCAACAGGTGGAAGATGCCTGTTGAAGGTCATGACCCGTTGAGTCATCGACAGGTCATACAGAAAGGTACACGAAAAAATTAAAGGGTTGAACGAATGCGATTGAATTAGCTACAGTCACTCCGCTACAGGGGGATCAAGGTAGATTGCATGCATAGATGACATCATACCTGGATCTTCATTAATACCGGCCCGGATTGAATTAAATTTGTAAATAAGATACGATTCTCTCTGCTCGCGATCACGGTTGCTTTTGAAATTGGATTGTAAAAATGTAACGTCCAGTTTGTCAAACGTGTGTTTGGGTAAAGCCATATGTTTTGAAAGGGGGAGTTTGGGAAATGAATTTACATGCGCCCTGTGGTTGTTATATATATTCACGGTGCCATTTTACTTTGTTTTTCATAAAGAATTACTCGAGAAATGGTCTTGTTTCTTTTATATGTTATTTGTGTTTATTACCATGTTATCTGTTGCTCTATAGTATTTCTTCGAAAAATGGTTTAATGGAAATGGCAAAACATGGCAAAGACACAGATTTCGTAGAATCTACCGAGTTCGTGCAAATCTACTGACTTTTTGGAGATCAATCTGCTGACTTTTTTTTTCTCCTTCTGGCAACACTGACAGTCACTACAGTAGCGAAACCACGCGGAACTGTGTCGACGTTTTCGACGTTATGGAAACCGCAGGAACTGCGTCCAAGACAGGCAGGTTTTGCTGCCGGCTGCCTGGGTGCCTTCCCCCCTGAGTTCGATTCTGTTTTCCGATGCCGAGTGCAACCGGCGTTCAACGTGGTTCTGTGTTTGTGCGTGTCAGCAACATAGCTGCAACGTCGTGATGGCAGTGTTGTGGGTTGTGAACAGAAGACTGGAATTATCGCCGATGTGATCATGTGTTCGCGTATCAGTGGTGTAACAAGAAGATGAGATCGTAAACTGTTGGGCATCGATACCGCTGGTCGGGTTGTGATCGGAGGGGGCGGGGTGTCGCAGGTTGACATTCCGCTTTACATTAAAAAGTTTAATACCACTTGAGGGATTACGTGCAATCGATCAACGTGTGGATAGTCATGTTGGAACGCTGGTCTGAACAGTGGCCAATGTGACTGTCGGAATTGTCGCGTCCCCGAGAGCGATTGCGCTCAGGGGCAAGGAATGAACAGTACGAAATCGTGACGTAAGGTACGTATATTAGCAGTATGGAATTTCGGCATTAAAAAACAATAGTAGGCAAAATCGAAAAAAAAAAGCTACCCTTCATTTTGCTATTTAAATATACTACGGTTGCTGGAGAAACTGCCCTCCGTGGCGCGCTGGGATGAGCGCTAGACGTTTTCTGGCTCGCCACGCGTAGCTCCGTACACTTAACACCTGTCGCAAGTCGCGGCTTTAACTGCATTGAAGTTCATCGAAAAGCGATTTCTCAGTCCTTGAAGCATCACTTCCAGCTGACTGAATATCCGCTCTACAGAGATAAATTTAAGACGGCAATTGCAGCTTTGCGCGAACAGCACAAATAGAAAAACAAATAGAAATACAGGCTACGACGTGCCGTGTGGCGAAACAAACTCATGGCTTCGAACCGCATTGGAGCGGCTTGATTTATTGGCTTTCAAATAATTACGGCATGATCGAGCGTTTACTTTTTAATAAGAGATTCAACCCCTGAGCCATTCAAAATACTCTCAAAGGTATGACATTGCTGGGAAAATATCAGCATGCTGCGAATAGTTTTTATTGCTTAGGGAGTCACCGAAAACTTCCGTACGCTCAAAACGACCAGTATAAAAGACGGAAATGCGGAGTACGGGTGTAGGTTCGGGCTAGTGTGGTGTTCCGGTGTATTGATATTTGTATGTGCAGTGTATGTGCTTAATATATGTTCACGTCTTGTGAACATATATTTGTAATAGTACAAATATTTGTAATAGTACAAATATTTTTATTACGCTTGTAATAAGTGTAATGTCTGTATACACTCCGTGCGGGAACTATAGGGGGCGCTTTGAAAAACGCGCGCAGCGCCGCTAGCGGAGGAGCTGGCGTTCGACTGCGAGGCGCGTCCAGCAGCCTGCGGCGCCTTTTCGCATGCCAAGCTGTGGCGGCGAAAGCGCGCACGGACGAAACTTTTGCTTTTTGAGCCGATAAGTTGAGGTTGACGTTGCATGAGTGCTGGGGCAGAAGGGCATTTAGCTCTTCTCCACTTCTTATATATTGAGTTCGAGTCGTTATTAGCGGTGATTTCTCTAGTTGCGGCCGAAAAAAGAGTTGGAGCAATTTTCCGAAAAACAAGACGGCCGCCACCATAATTGCTCTGAGTGGGAAATTTATTTCGCTCGTCGCTGTAAATCTAGGACTGCTGGAACGATGATATTTGGAGGCGAGTGAGATGTTCACTAAGTTTGTGCACAAAGAGTGCCAAGTTTCTTTAAGCCAGCAGGTGTGAAAGCTATGTTTCTAACGAATAAAGAAATAAAGCTGTACGGGATATCCAATATTGGACCCAACATGTTGTGTTATAGCCGGCTGTGCAAAGCGCAGATTTGGGCACGCAGGTGCTTGGACTTGACAGTGACATTACACAGCACTTATTATACAAAAAAAAAAAAAAAGGTGGCATAGGGAAACCAGGTGAAAATTTGGTTTGGGCGGCGTAACTCAATGGGAACCGGTTTTGACCATGAAAAAGCTGTCAAGAGAATACCACTGGTCGGGGGAAATGGCGACTTTAGAGGTAGGAAGAGACTAGTAGACTGTACTTCCAATTGAAACAACTTTACGAAAAGTGGTTCCAAAGCCGAGAAAACGAAGTTGTCGGGCAACACACGGTTTGGCCGCCAAGGGCTTTTGCGGTCAGCTGTCGTGCGAGGTGCTGATTTTCGGCGCACAGGTACTTTGACATGACCGTCACTTGGCACAACACTTATTATAACAAAAAAAGTTGGCATAGCGAAACCAGGTGGAAATTTAGTTTGGGCGGCGTAACTAAATGGTAACTGGCTTTGACCGTCAAAGGCTGTGAGATAATACCACTCATCGTGGGAGGTGCACACTTTACATGTAGGAAGGGACCAGTGGACGGTACTTCCAGTTCGAAGCACTTTGCAATAGGTGGCTCTAAAGCTGAGAAAAAAAAAATTGTTATCTACAGAACTCGGTGCGTCATCGTTTCCACATCCAAAAGGAGGCTGATCAAGAAAGAAAGCACACCACATAAACTTCCATACTCAAACGTCGATTCTCCAGTGATTCCGAGTTTCATTGTTGTTTTCTTTAGATTTATATTTGTCACTATTTTTACCGTTCGAATCTTTCTTCATGAAGTACAGATTGCGTGCCATACTTGTCCGGAAATATCATCGACACGTACGATGGGGACGAAACTTCTTTGGAGGGAATTCCTCCAACGAAATTGGCACAGCATACCCGCGAGTGTGGGATGGCATTTCAGTTTGTCCCATCGGCGCTGACACATGTAGGCGTTACTGGTACGAAAACAAACGCAGAGCGCAAAGCGGCAGTGTAGAATATGTCAGCCGTGCCGACACAGTGGCAGACATGATCGGGAGACCACATTTCTCGCGCCGCACGGCACAGCTCCATCGTTGTCGCTGTCCCACAAAACATCGGCGTGGTGAAAAAGTGTGAAACTTTGTCTCCACGAGATACGACGCATAACTATTGAAGCACTTAATGACGCAGCACAGGCAGCACTTCATGCTGTGAAGCCAGCGCAACCGCACCGCTCAGACTTCAATGCGCACCAACGTACGCTGCGTGGTTTCGGTTTCGTTTTCTCTGGGGTTCTCACTGCCTACCTTTGGTACCGGCCGCGCGGCGGCGCGCCAGTCGCGTCGCACGGAGTGTATAGTAGAGGATCCTCAAGCGCAGTAGTGGCCTGAGAGAAGCAAATTATTTTTCGTAGAACATGAATTGGGCGGTACATAGCGGCACCTAGCCTAGCTACTTGCAATTACTCTGCTTGACCCCGCCATTTGGTGGCTAGCGATTTAACCTTCTTTTACGCTACGCGATAAACAGCGGCTTCGAGTTTGTTCTTTCGAGAGCGGCTTTTGGTTTCGTGGAGTGAGTTTGCCCTTCTCCGTGATGTGCGGTTGACGAAGGAATTGTGACTCGAGGAACACCAAAGGTAAGACGCAAGATGCGCGAAGTAACTGGGTATCGGTTGTCTCCGTCTAACATCGCAGTGCTGTCGACGAGAAGACTGAGTAACTGCTTTCGAAACGTAGGTTTCTGTACCTGTGGGGGGAATCTGGCTTCGGAAATAAACACAGTTTGCGGAAAGCTCGTGTTACGCTTTCATTTGCTGCTGCTCTCGTCCCGTACAGGAGACGTAGTGTCCTCGTTAAGCCTTATTGGGCTCGATTTGCTCGATTCGGGGCCGCCATATTGAGATGCAAGCGACGGAGGAACTTTGCTCCCCTGCTTCAGGGACGAAGGTTTCTCCCTTTCTAAAGGAACATAGGTTACAAGACCGTTCCTCCCGTAAGGGAGGACTATCCATACCCTTTTTTCTGAGAGTGTACGCTAGGAGTTCTTGTGAAACGCACGCACGGTTTAGCAGAAAAAGCTACGAATTAAAACACCCTCACTTTGCTTGCTCTTCCACTTTTATTTACCGATATATAAAACCAAATACTTTACTTGGGGGAATACATTCCACTCCTCCCAAATACAATAGCTTCGGCGCGGACAGGTTTTCTGGGCTTGGCGAGAGCCATCTATCGTCGTGGAGGTCTCGGCTATCGGGCGGTAAATATACTTCGTTTCACCTTATGTGCGAGCGAAGGCAAAGCTGGAAGCGCGAGCACGAAAGCTCCGCGCGTTCAGGCTTTGCTCGAGCGCGCGAGCTGGGCAGAAACGCAAAAAGCGCTGCTCTCGCGCTTTTAGCTTTGCCTTCGCTCGCAGATAAGGTGAACCGAAGTATAGCTTAGTGCTGCGCCAAATACTTTGCTGCGCTGTGCCGCCGTAATCTTCCCAAGGGTTGCACGTTGCACGTGCCTCGTGCATCGACGCACCTCGCGGAGACGACACCGCCGCGGCCGCCGCGAACATCCACGTGCACATGCGCGTGTACTGACGCGGACCTCCACACCGTCAGCGGCGCTGTAGGCGTTCTGTCTAATGCAAATGAGCAGAGTGGAATGTATTCCCCCTAATAAGGTATTTGTATAAAACCCTGGCCTGCGCGTTCTGCACGCGAGCAGGAGCACGCGGCGCACTTCCAAGCAAGCAAGAACGTTTTGGTTCAAGTCAAGGTTCGATTGTAAACGCTTACCTGAATTGTTGAGTGACTTAAAACGTGTATGGGTTTCTGTGTGCCACAAGTAAAGTGAAAGGCTTCTGCGGACCCTGCTTCTACTCGACGGGTAAAGATATCCGTGTAAGCCTATCCCACACACAGAAAAGCGACAAAACCGTCGCGCGTCAATCTCACAACTCCAGAATGCTCCAGCGTTCCGTAATAAGCGAAGAACAATACATAAAATCAGATAGGCTAATTGAAAACAGCAGATGAGATCGATTCATCCCCAGAGAGCCCACCTAAGCCTTCCTGCCAGCGCCATTGCAACCCGCGCACTGATACGCGCTAAAAGAGCAAGCTGACGTCACTTCTAAACATGCGCTTGATTCTGGCGGTCCGTAGCTTTTGCTCTGGGTCCAACGTAAGGTGAAACGGAGTATAGCAGTCGACAAACCGGGAGGTTCTCATTCTCCATCTTTGGGCTGTACCGGCGGGCTGTACGGAACATCGAACTCTCGCTCGTGGCTGCCGTTGTGAAGTGGTTCGCGTTCTTAGAATAGTTATGGCTACTCCAAAATCAGCCTAGAGCTCTGAGTTGTTCCACTTCGGTAAATGATCAACTGGCATATCTTTTTTCTGTTACTTAAATAGCAGTTGAGTCTGCCAGCAGTACTACCCTGAACTACTGCGTGTATTGCGGCAGGAGAGCACATCTTTGTTTATTATTTCCGACTTCCACTCATGCTCGCTAAAGCCCTACATCAGTACGAACTTTCTATACTAAAAAAGCTACAGCAACCGGGTTCACTTTTGGCCGCAGAGACCGGCTAATGTGACACAGTTTTCCCTATTTCTTTTTTTTTATTTTCATGCAGGTAACAGCGCAATTGGACCCTGTTAGTCGTTTTATCTAGCATAGTATTACACGATGACTGGCCTACCAGAATCTGCGCATTCGCGCTTTAAATTTCCAAAATGACGCGATTTTAAAGAGAGTTTGCACGCCAGCCGGTTCCTAGGTACAGCCCACTCGGCGGTGCAGACGAAATACGGGGTGAGGGGGGGGGGGGGCATTCTTTTCTCTCTATTACCCTCTCTGCTATGACCCTAATGGAACGGTCTATAGAAGTGTAACACGTAAGACACGTTACTACTGAAAGAATCAACGCAGGGACGGTCACGACGATCTCTTGTCGTGTCCACCTCCGTGTTTATTTTTTTAATAACGGGTAATTCTGCCACTCGTGCTTACCTTCTAAACGTAAGACAATGTACTTGAATTTTTCAAACTGTTTATTGAAAAAATAAGGCCTGCTATACCACACGCGAAACTCTAAGGGTATCAAGGTGGACACAGAATTCGCCTGTCTACATCCGCTGGGGAAACCCGCGAAGGAGTAGACGCTTGATGTTCCTGAAGATGGAGCAGAGGCCGTCGGTTGCACGGGCTGTCGGCGGGTGAGCCTAGGAAGGGAAATCCACTGAGCTTCACTCGATGAGAACTCACGCGGCACTCCCACCGCTGTCAAGACGCTGTCGCACACGGGCGTCACGCACTGCATGACGCCCGTGTGGTGCCTTCATTCACCAAGCATCGGAAGTGGATGTACGTATCTTATTCAAAGGGACAAAGTAGCCTCGTGGCTTTTGTGGATGCAAGTATAGCCACTTTCTATGCAAGCGTTTCAGTCTTGCTGTTCAAGTCCCTGCGATGCGTTGCTTACGATCGTAAACATTCGGAAACCAAGAGCGACCCTTCGCTACGTTGCAGCCCCGGTTTAAATCGATCCGACAACGAAATAAAATCACCGAACACAAACCTTTACGCGGTAAAGTTGCTCAACGTCATGTCCAACAAAAAAAAACAACAAAAAAAAAAAAAACAACGCTGCATTGACACGCAGGCCGCACGGTGCGTAACCAAAACACGTAATTCATAACTTTCGGGAAAAAAAAAGAATAACGGATGCAGCTCGATGGATATTAAACTGATCTCTTACCAGTGGGGACACACTCGGAACACTCATAACGTGCCGTAGGAAGATCTGCTCCCGTGTTGGTGGACGCTTGGGCGCAAACCCTTGGCGCAGCCTCCTCCAGAAGGACCCCCGACCCTGGACAGCTGGCGGTGGCTGCAAGTGCCGCCACGGAGCCGGAGTGTCGGCGTCCCAGACGGGCCTTGTCCTGGCCGTCGACTGGCAGTCCGCCGAAGCCTCGGCAGGCAGGGGGTCGTCCAGGACGACCTGACACCACGTTGACTCCAGACGACCCGCTAAACCGTAGAGCTCATCAAGTTCCTCCGAGGACAGGAGGCTACTCTGAACCCATTTCGACCTCTGCTTCTAGAACGAGGGGAGAAAAAAAAGCGATGGTTCTCACTTACCGAGCCTTATGAAACTCAAGTACGCGGGACAACAGGCAGCTTTGCAAGTACTATACTCGTTTTCACCTCAGGAAAAGATAAAGTATTGTGCATCGTTCATACGCCGCGCGAAGTAGTTCTTATAAGATTTGGATGCCTGAGGAAGAAGCGATGCTTTTGGTATTTGAAACGTTGTCGGTTTAATAAGATATCAACGATCTAATCTACAATGCACCTACCTATCTATCAATTATCTAAATAAAGGGTAAATTAGTAATGATCCGCGAAGAGCCGGACTTCTCTTACTACGTTTTTTGAAGTGGAAACTAGTAGAGTAGATAAGAAAGGCATCGGACACTGCTAAAGTTTCAATTCTGCTTTCTTTGTTGACGAGATTCACACGCGAAATCGGCAGCGCTCCTCAGAATTGAGAGACGGCTAGCACTAGGGCACGCACCATCAACAAAGTGGGACACGCGAGTGTTCCTTTGCCGTACGATAAGGCTTCGTATGGACTGTATGTTCTGAAGCATTGAAAAACTCACCTTGATTTCAGAGGCGTACTGCCACAGCTTGACTTTCTCCGTGTAGCTCAGAACCCTCTCTTGGTTCCTGACCAGCGTGTCAACTTGCTCAAATGAAAAAACAGGCCGTATCCTCGAATTCGACGCCCTCCCCTGAAAAGAAAATGATATATAAACGTCACGTTAAACGAGCCAACAAAGTTTGATTTGAATTAGAAGAAAACTGCCATAACTATCTCGGGAGGTGTGGTTTACAATGATTCAACAGAGCCAAGTCTGATGCCTTGGCAAGACCAAGCCGCACGCCTCGATCATCGCCCAAAGGGGAAGCAATCTGTGATTTCCTTGTAGCGATTCTCACTTAGATGCTGGTAATCTAAAAAGCATTTGCAGCTTGATCGAGCGATATAAAATAAATTATACTTACTCCCCAGGAAGTCGAGTTGAGTTTCGTCGACGCTGAAATAGGAAACGGAAGATCTTGAATTTGTGAGCGACTGCTCGGAGCCAAACTGCGCAACGTGAGACGTTGAATCATTGGAGATATCCATGAAGACAGCCGAAACTTCTTAGTAAACTGCCAGGAGCTTTCGTTCCGAATGGCAAGAATAACGTCGGCTGCTGCTTATAAAGCTGCGTCAAACCGGATTTTAAAATCGTATACCCGGGCATACGCCTTTGTGTTGCACTGACCAACTTAACCAACAAAAACTTTAGATAATCAGAGTACAGTGACAACCCCAGGCTGAACAATCAGGTACATCAGGTATACAGACAGAGAGAGAGAGATGACCCAGAAAAAATGTTTATCACAATGCATAGCATCGTACCGGTGTTCCTGGACAATAAAAACAAGAGGAACACAGAAACACTTTCACCTCCTTCAACGCTTAAAAAGAAAAAAAAAAAAAAACTTCGACATGACGCGCGTTTGAAATCTTCAAGAGACGACGTTTCATCTCAGCACTGTTTTTTCACACATAGCTGATTCCAGGGTGGTTAAACAAGTGGTTGCAAATAAATGTGAAAAACAGAAATGCCCGTGTGTATTTCTCTCTCCCACTAGGTGGAGAGACGCAGAAAGACTCCAAAGGCTCATTTTTCGGGTACGGGGTACAGGTTAACGTGGTTGAGCGCGTTTTCTTTTACTTGGGCAAAAAAGAAAACGTGTTTCAATTTTTCAGGGTAACGTTTGGAGCGCAGCTCACAGGCAGACGATGCCAGGTTCAGCGGCGTCGGCGTAACCACGCGCGTGGCGTTATGGGGCGTCACAGTTTCTCCGCTAAATTTAGCGGGGAAATTGAATTGGTGTTGAGGACACGTGACGTCAATTTCCCCGCTAAATTTAGCGAGGAAACTTAACCAGCTAAGTTTAGCGGGGAAACTTAACCAGCTAAGTTTAGCGGTGAAACTTAACCAGCTAAGTATAACGGGGAAACTTAACTCGCTAAATTTAGCCGTGAAATTTTCGCTAAATTTCACGCTAAATTTAGCGGGAAAATCTTCCATAAATTTCCAGATAAATTGGAGGGGGGAGGAGAGGAGGGAATGGAGGACATACCCTAGAGTGCCTTCATGTGCCTCCTCAAGAGCGCTGCATCTTCACATTACAAAAAATTGTAAAAGCCATTAAATATTTTGTTGCTTTCTTTTCATTTTTACAGTTTTATTGATCAACCCAGCATTTCGGCACTAGTGCCTCTTCAAGCAACTCTCCTTTTTGCTAAAAATAGTAAAAGTGCACGCGAGCTGGTGCATATTCATGATCTTTAAACCCTCACACTGGGAAGAAACTTGTAGGTAAGTTAGACGGGACAGAAGAAAGAAAAAAAAAAGTGACACTGCTCTTTTTTTATTTTGTATCTGTGTTTTAAAGACTAGTTTTGCTGAGCAGCTTTGTTCGGGTTCCCCGCTGGCCTGTTGGTACTGTTTTGTGTCGTGCTGTGTTCGGAACGAACTGCCTTAGAAATTGGGTTTCCTTAACGAATTAAGTTCTTGTTTGTCCATTTTTATGTTGTGGACGAACTTTGTAGATGGATATAATGGCGTTGTATCAAATAAAGTTTCTTAGTTGAGTTTAAGACGCTGACAGTTTCCTTTCTTCTGTCTCTTTTAATTATTCTTCAAATTCCTTTTCAGTCTCGGGGTTAAACCTGATAATTACCTCTGTATTGCTTAAAGATGCAATAGTGTATTTACTGTGCCTGACATGGCATCTTGGTGTTCTTGGACTTAGTTGTCGCAGCGTTTTCTCATTCTTCTGTTATTTTATTACTATCTTTCTTAAGAGCAACTTTAGACGCCGCCTGACATATACGAGTAGGGTTCATTCCATTGTATACTCAAGGACAATGTTCTGTGGTATACCTCTAATTGACACTCAAGCTGATCGAGCACCCCTGCGTCCATAGCTTCATAGCTTTGACGGGCCTAGGAGAACTCGTCAAAGCCAACTCGTCACAGGGAAACTGGTCACAGCGGACACCTCGTCACTGCCCATCTCGTGCACGGGGAATTTTTAAGAGCGGGGAATTCGTAACGGCGGAGAACTGGACCTTTGTCGATTTCGTTAAAATCTCTTGGTCGCAGGGTGCGCCTCCAAAGCATCAATTGAGTAATTTATAAGAGATCATATTTGTTTCTCTATTTGCTGCAAAGTACAGCAAGTAGAAAACGATTAGGTGGCATTGAACTCAGGGCTCTCTGTTCAAACAATTAGTGCCTAAATGGCTGACGATTGTACCAGTTTAACCGCACCCTTCCGGAAACGTGGTGCATATAGTGCGCGCGAAGCAGCAGAAATTTCGAACATTACGGGAACTATAAAATCGTCAGTCAAAACTTTGTGCAGAACGATAGTTGCCTTGCGCTGGGTTTTCAACAGCTCCATCGTAGAGCCTGCCGGTGTTTTCTGGCGGTTAACACATTTGTTCCCATATGTATATGTACTTCAACTCAGGGTTGTACCAAGTGTGCACATCGGTTTCCCGGATTTAAACAGGTAAACAAATAAGCCGAAAAAAAAGTTCTTAATATTGAAAGAATAAAAACACGAAGGCTCACGCAACAAAGTGCTTCAAATTCGCCGTAAGTTCCACGCCACGAACATAAAAGAGGGACACCCAGACCACTATAGAGGCGAAATCATTGAGTCATTCCTCATCGAGAACGCGAAAACGAACGTCTCGTCGGCATCCCCACCTATATCATAACGTGCAATGAAATTCCTTAAGCCCGAACTGCAAACAATGTTTAACTCCCCGTGGAAATATGACAGTCACGGACCTTTGATCTTGCCTCCTTTTCACCCATCTACCGCCCTACCTTTCCCGGTTTCCCTCCCCCATTTCGCCCCCTCCTTAACACTGCCTTATCAGGGTGATCTCGGGCAATTAGACGTAGCCACTAAAAGAAAGGGTGTTGTGTCCTCGTCCTTCGTGTTTTTATTCTTTCAATTAAAAGCATCTACATTTCGACAGGCTCGATCTAATCAGTTCAACCAAAACCTTAAACATATAAAATAGCGCAAAAAGACAAGGACGATAAATACTCTAAACTACTTAATTTTCGCGAGGACCTAATTTTCGCGAAGTTCGCGAATCGTCTACAATTCTCGAAAAATAGGTCCCGCGAACAATTCCGGGAAAATGTAAACACGTTGGAATCTATATCGAGATCCCACCACATTGCGAAAATTAGAACCCGCGAACTATTCTGAAACATCAGCTTTGACCTAAATCTCGAAATATTGAGCTCGCGAAAAATACGTCGTTTGCAGTATTCAAAAGAAACGATAATTTTCAACAAGTATTACTCGGGAAAAGTAAGTATATATACACACGATAGGCGAAGCACCACCACATAAAAGTTGATTAGTTTTGTACCCGATCATGTAAAATCTGAAATTCATTACTATGAAGCACAATAAAGTGTCGCTGACAGATGCCGTCCCACTTTTTTTTTTTTTTTTATAAATAATGCCTCGAAGAGCTCAGGGGCGAGAGACGGTCGCTCGTGACACCCAACCACCGCACCAGGTTCTTCAGCAGGCGGTACTGCTTGCAAAAAATTTCCTCCGGGAGTTCGAATGCATCGCGGTGTTCTCGATACAGCCTTTCCGGTAACAAAGAGAGATCTACTCAAGAAAACGTCGAGTTAACAAGAAGGCGCCGCCGCGCCGCCGAAAACATGGCTCCCAATGATACCTACTTCCGAACAAGTACCTTTTCAAACGTACTCGGTACAAAATGAAACGTCAAGTTGTTGTCACGTCCGGTAAGCCGCCTCCGCCCAGTCTAGCCGACTCCGCCCACATTTTCTAGGGAACTTACATCAATCTTGCTTCCAACCAATCAGACGTGAAGACCTCACTTCCGTGTACTTTCAAAATGAACATCTACAATGTGGAACCTAGCTATCCTGGCCACGCTGTTTTGAGCGTCTGGAATGTTTCTTCGTTGCGAAAACACGACCACGCCAGAAAAGAAACGAGCCGTATTCTGCAGCGTTTGTTGCTCGGTTACACATGCCATCTTGCGCGCTCTGTGTTCACCGAGCGCACCAACCAAAAGATACTACAAGCACTTCGCTCCCCGGGCGCCGGTAACCTTCACGCGGTTTCAGTTTTCAAGCGGGACCAGCGTTCTGGGGAGCCTGTGGCGGGCTTCGTAGCAGACCTCCGGCGCTCATCTGAGCACTGCGAGTTCGGTGGGATGCTGGACGACATGCTTCGTGACCTCCTCATTTGGGGCCTTCGAAATGATCTATATATTTTTAGTATGTTTGTGTTTGTGAGTGTTTCTCTTTTTGTGCGCTGTGACTCAATTTGGCTGTGTGTCACTTCTCACATCACAGCCAAACGTTGACGGCCAACAATAACAGGATTTTAGTTGTAATACTTTTGTCTCGCAATGGTACATGGTTTCGGTTAGCATAACTACATCGAACGAGAAACTAAAGTTTTGAAACAAAGCACATAGCTCGTCCTACTTTTTACCTGCACAACACATGTGTGAATGAAAGAATGACCATGGTTTCATACTGGTAGAATCGAAAGGAGCGGTTATATCGCTGGGCGTGAGATACGTCGGAACAGCAAGCAACAAAACAAGAACAGAAAATTATAATATTCTAGGTACGTTTAAGCTTCACCTTTAAGCGTGGAAAGCGACAGCGTTGTCGCGGCCCCGCTCGCATCGCCTTCTCAATCGCCGTGCAAGCGTGCCTTGAGTGGTAGTGTTTGTGGCTCGCAACCGGAGGGTCGTGGGTTCGAATCCCGTCTGAAAGTCTTCGAATTTCTCTTTCAGGCAAATTAATTGGCTTATAAAGTAAAATCGGTTTAGACATGCGGCTACCTTTAAATTTACCTCGCATGTCATGTTTTAATCACCTTCATTCCACGCGTGACGTAACGTTTCACGTGAGCGTTGTGGGTTGTTTGAAATTCCAGCGCGAGTTCATGTTGCTGTGACGTCATGACCGTATCGACCAGTTAGAATTTTCCCGCCAAGGCAGCGACGGCAAATTTCTGCGACACAAGCTTCTTGAAGAAGCTGTACAACAATTTTAACGTCGAAAGAATTTGCGCCTTCAACTTTTGAGATTGTTTATCTACTCACAAAGGACAGAAAAAGCATCTCCTTCCTTCGAAATGCTGCGATTCCGCCCCGTAATGGCGAGGCAAAAATTGGAATATTTTCTGCTCTGAGAACCACACGGCTTGACGTCAATGGGGAGCCCAGTAAAAGGATAGCAAGTTGCGCAAATACCTGCTCAATAAAAGGTAATTTTTCTGTAAACCTTGTCATTGCAATATAAACATAAATGCGTCAGAAACCTGGTATCATCGACCAAGTTTTTATTATACAGAGTTTTACTGTCGCCATGTATCCGAAGTCAACAAAACCGTCAGCTCTATTTGCTACTGCGAACAGCCGCCAGAAGCCGGAGGGGGACGGGGCCAGAGCCGGACGGGGATGGCCGGACCCGGACGTTGGCACTTTCCTCCTTTCACCGGGTGTATCTCAAAACGTCCCATTCGCATTTCAACCTTGCACATTTCGGCCCATTCTCATTTGGTCCTTCTTGTTTGAACCTTCTCATAAGATCCGAATGGTGTTTTTCGCAACTTTACCCATTCTCATTTCGCCCGTTCGCGCTACCACCGAATAGCACTAGTTCGGCATACCTCTGGCGTCGTTATGCCTTCGCGACTTTTTTGATGAGCCTTACCTTGTTTGGGCCCCCAACATACCATCAGATATATGTTATGTGTAGAGGCACGCACTGAGAATCGTACATTGACGCCAGCCTCCCTTTCTCTAAGCAAATGAGACAAAAAGAAAAGCGATGAACATTTAATTTATAAACTTTGTTTGAACAGAAATAGCATACATAATAGCACTGGTTCTCAACCATTGATGTTTCCCGGACCCCTTTTAGAAAGGCGAAGATGATGGAGGACCCCGTTCGGGGTGAGGGGAATAGAAAGGTATAGGTTATCATGATAATGATTTAATAAATGGATATAACTAATTGCTAGTGTGAAGTAGACTTATCTCATTGACACACACACAAGAGAGTACTCTCACGAAAATTGGAACGTTTCTCCTCAACGTGAAGAAGGGCAGCTGATGTTGCCGTGCCTGACTGATGAGACAGGGCTTCGCAGATCCCCTTTTCAGAACCACTGCATTATAGAAGTGGTGGCGTTGTCCCAAGTCGAGACACCTTCGACAACGCGACATTTTGGAATGTGATCTGGCTGCGATAAACAGTTCGTCTGTTTTATTGTCAGCTATAGCTGTCAATAAAAAAGTACTATAGTAGCTTCTCACGACGACCTCGACGCACTGCTAAAATCCTTAGCAAAGAGAGTATGCCTGTAGCGTGGCAAACAGACACACACTCACACACAAATTATATCAATGTATGTATTAATATTACCATAAAAAAAAAACAATTTTGGTATAGAAAGAGTCAAGTGCGACGGGGTCAAAGCGAGATATTTTCGAGAATGGCTGTTTTGAAAAGGGTCAGGTGAAAAGGGCGAAACAAGAACGGGTCCAAATGAGGAGGGTTGGAATGCGAAAGACAGAACGGGAAAGGGCCAAATCCGGTAGGTCCAAGAGAGAAGATCTTTTTGAGAATGTGTTTTGAGAAGGGCCAAGTGAGAAAGTCGAAACGAGAACGGGCTCAAATGATAACCACCCGGCACTTTCCTTCTTTCACCATGTTGATCGCGCTTACTCGACACCTCCTAAAATAGAAGGCCGTAGCGCTCCGACTGGTTACGTCACAATGTCGGAGAAGGGTGTTCATAGCGCAACTACGTGAGAACCATTTTCTGGCTTGAACGTGAAAAAAACGTTTCTTGTAGAGCGGCGCGGGGTGTTCGTGAGCGTTTATTCGACATTAATATATGTTTTAAAAGCGCAGTATTGTACAATTTATTATATATATAATATAAACATAATATACAACGCGCTACCAAGGTTGAAAGTACCAATTTTATATTTATGAGTATCCCCGGTAACCGCGGGACTGCGTGCAGTCCCGCAGATCCCCACACTTTTCGAATGAACCGGTCCGCTCCGACGTTTTCTTCCCTCGTACGGGCTCCGATTATGGCAAATTTACGTTGTGTGTGAGCTGCTGACTGTCTAAAAAGGAACGCTGCGACTTTCAGAAGGGAAGGGAACCGAAAAAAAATCCAGTCATCGCCGCAGGGAGCGCACGCGAGCAAGAGATGGGTCTACGACGTTGAGCCTTCCACACTGCTGCCGCCGCTCTCGTGTGTAGGTGTGTTTGGTTCTTTTGATCCTTCGCGTCGCTTCTTGGTCGTCACCGCAGTCTCGGGTAGTTTTTTGTGTTCGCTTGATACTACGGCATTTACGTGGATTCTCAGAACAAGCCGTGCTACGGGTTGAGTGACGTGTGTTGCAACTGCAACAATGACACTGGTCGATTATCGATAGACCTCTCTTTCGACAGAGAGAGTCTTAAAGTTCGGGTTCAAATGTTTTCGTCACGGATATTGTTGGATGTATGGATACGATCGCCGGTTGAGAAACACCTTATTTACGGGCTTTCTTGGTCATGTGGGACGCGAGTAAAGTGCTGCAGTCGTTTTATTTTGTATTTCTTTTTGTAATAGAATGGCATCTTGTTCGTCTTTAGCCGTGTGCAGATGCGTCGACATTCGTAAATATGCATGGTAATATTCTAGTTTTTGCTGGAAGGTGAATAACAAGTTTGTGTGATTATACAAAGTGCGTTGAGTGTGCTTATGTGTTTATTTATACTAATGTAATTTTATTGCCTTTACCGCCTTTATACTAGAATATTAACTGTATTAAGGTAATAGTATTATTGTATACAAAATATATTTTTTTCTAAGGCAGCTCAAGCCCATAGGGAGGAGTAAATTAGTTGACTGTAAATAGTAAGTTTAGTACCCCTGCCACACGAAAAAGTTAACATATTTTAATTAAATGATGTGGGACTTAATCAGCTCGCGGTTTTGAGTGATTATACGAGCGTCACAAGCTGATTTGTCGACAACATAATCTCATTCGATAGAAAGTACATCACTTTTGCCATGTGGCCGGGGTATGATGCAAGAATTCAGTGACAGCACGCGATAACATCGCTTACATAATCGTAAGTGACATTTGTCTAGCCGTGTCCATGTTGATTACGTCTACCTGATTTTTACCTGTGATCTGTTTTGCTTTGTCCAATCACTGCGTGTCTCGCCATTTTGTCGAAGTATTTCTGTGTAAAATATGCATTCCTACAGCAATAATTGCGTGACTCAATGTTTTCTCTTCTACGCCTACCTCGTACCATTTCGTACCGATTATTTAGCGGTGTAATATTTTGCCCATGTAATAAAGTGCTTCTTAGACCCGTTGCTGTAGGCAGTTTTCATTTTAGCTAATAAGACACGCGTATGTGACTAAAAGCGCGTTACGACGGTCGATCCACGCGCGTTGCCTTTGCTTCGCCGCGCGCTCCCGATGGCCTTCCTTCGCGACATCACGAGAAGAGCGCTACGGCCTTCTCTCCTAGGTGGTGTTGGCTGGCTGCTAGAGCACGTGGTCACGTGGTCGCGAGCGGGCGAGTTCTCGCTGCTCACTGATGGCTCTAGAGAGAGAGATCTTCACCGGAACCCCGCGCGTCCGCTTTTGACGTCACAGCGCACGTGACTCGGAAGATGGTGAAGGAGTTGAGAGGTGCCGAAAACCTCAATCTTGGTTCATTTTTAAAATAAAAAACTAGGACATGCAGGCAAAAGAGGTCTTTTGTCGTTGTTCTTTACTTCAGAAATGTCGAGACAACAACTCGCAAATTATTTAGGCTAAGGATTGAATTGGCTGCACAGCCCCTTTACCGCTATCGTGTTAAAAATACAAGAAATGTTCTACACTATTTTGGCGAGGTCATAGACGCTAGTTATCGCAACAACACTAAAGTCTTCGGTTTTGTGCACATATATTTTACAACCTCTCGTCCACGCGGACTTCCACGTGAGCTCATTCTATTTTGCAGTAGCTTTTTGTGTTTTTTTTCAGTTCCGGGCACAAGTGTTTATGGACACCACATGTGATGGCGGACATCTTCGTAACGCCACCACATGCAACGTCAGTGCTTGGAGGCAATGAAAAATATTTTTCCTTTCTTGAAATACGCAAGAGTAACATCGTTGTAAGATATCTGGAAAGATAACCATAAGTTATATTCTCTTTGGCATGCACAGTGCCAATGACGCTTATATTGGCAAGGAACGCTTTCAGTTCGATGATGCTCCATAGCGATCTTGGTGCGACTGGGTGGAGCTACACTTTCGACATTTTGAAGGTCTAAAATGACCATCACCATGGCAACCGAAACCGGTCAGCCAATCACCTTGAGAGGCTGTGTCGCCTGTTTTGTGGTCTTTTTTTCTTGCGTCTAGCAAACAGGAAAGGCAATGGCGCCGCTCTCTCCAGACCCAGTGACTTTAACGTGAGCGAGATCAACGGCTGAGATTCCCTTCCTTCGCCCCTTTTCGATGATCGCGTCTCCTTTTGAACGGCTCTTAAAAGGCTCAATGAAATGCATGCATAACGATAAATTGCCGGCTGGTACCCGATGACAGATATCTCCATATTGCACGGAGCGATTGCTTCTTCAATAAAACTCGCCGAGTTTCTTCAGGATAGCTGACAGATTTTTATTTTTGTTAGCGATTAGGTTAAACAAATTACGATGAGGTTGGATTAAACTGTTTATTTAATTAAAACTTCGAGGAATACACAAATGGGAGACTATATAAAGGTTACAGTCCTAGAGCGGTGCTGCGTCTCGCTCGGCGTCGTCCGATGGAATGCCCTTCTCCGTGGGCGAGGGCGGTCGCCTCCGAAGCTGTTGCCTGCGGGCACGCACGGGGGCTCGGGTATTTTCCAGGGACCGTATAGCAACTTCTGTCTAGGAGCAGCTGGGGGCAACCTACGAGCTTTTGCATTCTTTTCTGATTTAAATCTCTTGATCGCTAACATTTTGTTGTGAAGGAATGTTCTGTAGCTTTAGACTTTGGTTTCGAGAGTGCTGCTCGTAGAGCAAAATCCTACGTTCATTCTGCTCGGCTTGGTTTTTCGGAGCTTCCCATTTCTATCGAAGACGAGTACTTTCTTTGCTCGAGCTAGCATTGTACCTTTCAAGCGTCTTCGCATCTGTTCTCATGTCCTCAAAGTCCTTATTAAAGTTGTCTCGACTCGCCTTGATGTCCCTGAGCTCCTTTCGTATGCCTCTCTCTTGAAAGCATTACGGAAATAACAAAAAGCTACAACAAACTTATTTTTGCACATACATGAGTAGCTTAGTGAATAAAACGAATGTTATCTTTCAGATCGCACTCCCCATTGCTCGGCTTTACATTTATTTTGATCTTCTGGATGCACAAGGAGTTACTGACCCAGTGTTAGTGCGTAGGTGTTGACATCTCTCTTGGTTTTCAAAAATCTGTTCCTTGGCTTGACACGTAAACCGCCATACAGAAAAGCGTCGATGTCGTGTTGGCGCTAACAGAGTCGGACACTGTAAATAAATGCATGTCCAAAATCATTTTAGCACCCTTTTTTATTGCCAGAAATTTGAAAAAAAACCGCCGTAACCGATCCATATCTCCGTCTGTTTAACTGAGAAATGCTCCAAGCTATGTAGTACGAACTAATTAATCGTGATTTTTGCTATTATACTCAATCGCAGGAAGAAAATGCACTCGAACGCATTACCGGAAGCTAAATTCAGCCACGTTGCTGTCTGCTTCAATTTGAATCCGCATACTAGCACCAGTTGCACCACTACATCGTGTACATTACAATAACTCAATGCACCCAACGTTCCACCGGTGTCGCTGCTTTTGTCCCTAGGGCGGACTAACAGAGTAGGAACCGCCACCGAGCGGATGGGACACAAAAAGGCGCCAGGCATTCTAGAAAAACTCGCCAACTGACTTAGATCTAGCAACGTTGAGCTTGATGTAATGCACACACGAGCGGCATAAACAGGCGCCGCTCGCTGATTCCCATAGCAATCGCCCAGGACGCTGTGACGTAGACCTATGTCAAGCCCCCTCCCGTCACAGCGTGCGCGCCAGTTCCCATGAAAACTGCCTCGCGGCGCCCGGTTTTGTCGCTCATGTGTTTCCTGCTTAAATACAGTCGTAGCCTCCAATATACTGACAAAGCGTGGCAGATGGCCACGAGAAGAGGCCGCCAAAATGGAAAAGGTGGAGCGCCAGACAACGGATGGGAGAAGAGCCACGTGACTGACGCCCCGCTGCGGCGAGACGCCGAAACACACTACTTCCGAGCGAACAAGTGTGTTTCGGGTCCTCGCCGCTGCAAACGCTGTGCGCTGACGTCCAGGTTTCCCGAAAAATGTCTTTTGATGCCCTGTGCTACCAGAGCCTCGCGCTCCAAATCTGCGACCGGGCGCTCTATGGCTCCGTCGTCGAACTGCCAGACTTTGAGAGTATAGAGGCGGCTATAGTACAGCGCAAAGCGGCAGGCGCACGAGTGTGTTGGCGTCGCCGAATGTTAGCGTCGCTCTCGTTGTCAGACGGTGAAAGACGGCCTGGCGCCGACACTCAGGCAACTCCCCGTTCTTCACGGGGAGAGCAATGAAGTGCAGACTCATGAGCACGAAGCCATTCCGCCCAAAGAAGACGAGAGCGTGCGAAGACGTCAGAGCGCCGAGTCCTGATTGGAAGGATTAGCGGGTTGGCCTAAAGCTAGCCGCCTTTGTGTCCACTGCACTCGTCGAACGCATTCGAGTGTGAGAGCAGAACGCAGGTCGCCGGCGTTCCGCGTTCCAGAAGCGTTCGATGAGCACTGTGGAGATGAAGGCGCTTTAGGTCTACCCACTAATTCGTCCAATCAGGACTCGGCGTTCTGAAGTCTTCGCACGCACTCGCCTCCTCCCTCCCTCAGTTTATCGGCCCATCGAGTCTGGGCCGTTAAAACCCCGTGTTTGCGCGAACGCGACTCTGGTGCCCAATTACTTCGCGGCGGCTGCAATACTGCGTATTAACACAGGACTCCTCATTTTTTTCTTCTACCTTTTTCATTATTTTTTAAACTTAGTCTTTGTGTTGCATTTTTTTTTTCACGAAAATTTTTAGTTAGGCTATTATCTAGCCGTGTTTAGAATCCGCGCACTGTTGTCGTATATTTTACATCTTTTCGTATTTTTTTTTGTTTCCTTAAAATTAAACCTTTTATGTGGAGCTTTTTTTACGTTTGCTTCGTATGGCCTCGATGAATGCACTTTTGTGTCATGTTCCAAGTAGCGGGTGTTGCGACTTGGCCCGTCAGCAGAGTTAAGCCGCACTCTTGTATTGTTTCAACCAATGCACTTTTGTGTTACGCTCCAAGTGGAAGGTGCTGTGACCTGGACCGTTTTCGGAGTTCAGCCGTTTTCTTGTTGAACCCGCAAAAGGGAAGGTTCCTGTTTACAAGGCCACTGGACGTGTAGTACACAAGCAGCGATGCACGGTGACTGATGTTTAGACCTTTATTCTTCTTCCCACTCTATTCTTTAATAGACCTAGGTTTTGTGATTTTTTGTCTATCTGAACACATCTCTAGTTGTTAATATACCTGCGTTAAAAATTCGAACACTTTCGTGTATATTTTGTTTCGTACTTTTCTGAGCGCACCTCTTAGGCGGCGCTGCCGTCGGCTAACAGCGCGCGTTGCATTATTGGACCTCACAGTTTACCCGCTAAATTTAGCGGGAAATTGAATTGGTGTTGAGGTCAGTTGACGTCAATTTTTCCACTCAATTTAGCGGGGAAACTGAATTGGTCTGTAGGTAACGTGACGTTAATTTCCACCTCAATTTAGCGGAAAACGCTTTGTTAAATTTCCTCCTACATTTAGCGGTGCTATTTTTGTTAAATGATAGAAAAATTTAGCGGGGAAATTTAACGCGAAGAGGAGGAGAAAAGAAGGAGGAGGGGAGGAGGATCAGGGGACGAAGAGGAGGGGAAGAGGAGGACGGGAGGGTATGGAAGGGGAGGAGGGACATACTCTATTGGCAGTACTCTCCCCCCCTCCTCCTCAAGAGCTGTGCTCTAATTTCGCATTAAAAAAAATTGTAAACATCTTTCATTTTCTTTTTGCGCGATTTACGCGTGAACTTTTGATGTGCAGCTAATATACACTGTTTCAGTAATGTTTCGACAGATGTGCTTAAATCTTATGGTAGGTGGAAGCCTCTTCTTCCACCGTCATGAAGTTGAAGTGTCGGTCGATTCCCATTCCCGCTGCCCAAAAGCGCTTACAAAGAAGGCCACGATGCGGCATGTCCCACATGACAAATAAATCGTAGAGGCTTTATTGAGGCCACTGTATTTCTGGACGACCGTGCAGAAGCTAAAGCAATCGTATGCCGTGGCAAAAGCATCGCTGCCGAAAGGGGAACCGCGGTCAGTGCAGGTCGAGGAAGCGGTACCTCGCTGGCCTGTCAGGTGCGTTGACTAGCTTGCTCCGCATACCGATGTCCTCGTAGTGGTACTCGATCCTGTATTTCAGCAACAGCTACGGAAGAAAAAAAACATATGTAGGAGGGGTACACCAATGTGTTCCAGTGGAAATGCTGAAACGTTCAACACCGACGGATCTGACTTTGCGGGACTCCCGCCGAACACAAAAAAAAGAGATAAAAAAGATTACAAAAAGTAACTCTATCAAATTTTTATTAGCAAATCACAATGTTCATAGTTTAAAAAATTCACGGGCCCAAGGCATATCGCAAAGAAGTCGCCCCTTTGTCGTACTGGCGTGGCAAAGGCATTGGTAACACAGAATGTGATATGTTAGTGTGGAAAACCTGTGTACACTTGTGGAAACTGGATAGGGCGAAGCGGCCCTGCATCGTGCAAGGTAAGCGCGTGGGCGCTTTGAGGATGTCTTGTTGGTTGGCGCCATCTGCTGCGGTACAAATGTGACTTTCTCGAGGACTATTCAAGTGTGAGACGTACAGTGCTGGGTAAAGTACATGTGAAAAGTACTTGAAGTACTTAGAGCCTTTGAAATAATTTGAATAGAAAATAAATAAAAATGGGAGGTTATGTCCTTCAAGTAAAGTAAATAGTAAGCCGGGACCCATGTACTTGAAGTAAAATACTATAAAGAAAATGTACTTTCAAAGTGAAGTACAAGTATTTTTTAATCTTCCGCGATGCCCTTTAATTCCCCTATACAGTGTTTTTTGTTTCGCTTATTGTATGCATTGCCCCAGGGGT
Source organism: Ixodes scapularis (assembly GCF_016920785.2). Lineage (NCBI taxonomy): Eukaryota > Metazoa > Arthropoda > Arachnida > Ixodida > Ixodidae > Ixodes > Ixodes scapularis. The sequence goes on from NW_024609909.1 coordinate 359,078, forward strand.
TATCGGGGGTGCATCAGTTATTTTCGGAAATGGCGGCCGATATTGGATAAAGTAAAGGGGATTCAGAGTTGACAAAGCATAATTTTGGGATACAAACATAAATTGACCAAATTCGGGAATGTACTTTGGGAAAAGTACAAACACGTACACACTCAGAGAATGTACTTGTTCAAGAAACATTGGAAACTGATTGTTTCTGAGCTTTTGTTTGAGATTTCTTTCTTTTTTTTCGGACTTCTAGTAACAGTATTCTAAACATCCTAGAAGTAGCGTACAATGTACTCGATGTATACTTCCCAACACTGGAGGCGCAGTAGACAGAGCATGCCGAAAACGGAATTTTTTTTTTTTTTATTATTTATTGATACTGTTAGCCCTATCACAGGGCCATTACAGGAGTGGAAGGTACAAACGATAAAATACAAAAAGATACAAGATGTAAATACACACAGTTCTCGCATTTCGCTTGGTTACATAAAAAATGCTGACACTTCATAGATAACTTCCCGTGCTGGCACGTAATCAAGACGATACACACGATACTCATTCAGTTACTCGCACATATCAAAACGTTTTCAATGCAGTGAAGGAAGGTCGTAATGGATGATGATGTCACCGTTTCATTCGACAGTTTATTCCATTCCCTGACGGCTCTTGGGAAAAAACTAAATTTAAAGCAATCGTTTTTCACAGAATATTCTCTTATGTACAGACTATGCCGGTGCCTTGATTTTTCGTCTTGAAAAACTTGGAAATAATTATCTTTGTTTATCTTTACACATTCATTAATAATTAAGAAAATAAATTTTAATCTCTCAAAATGCGTCCTAGACTCGAGGGTTGGAAGGTTAGCCATTTGACAGAGCTCAGTAGGAGAATGATCGCGCCGGTATTTGTTATAAATGAACCTAGCAGCTAAGCGCTGGACTTTTTCTAATTTAAATGCGTTAGTGACAGTATGTGGATCCCATGCTATTTTGGCGTACTCTATGACTGGCCTGACAAGGGTCTTATAAGCGAGGTTTTTTACTTCCGGTGAGGCATACGACAAGTTTCTTCTTAGGTACCATAGCGATCTATTGGCTTTTGCAGACACTATGTCTATATGAGCATTCCAACGTAAATCTGAAGTGAATGTTAAGCCTAAGTACTTGTGCTCAGTTACCCTTGCGAGTTCATGCTCGTTGATACAGTAGTCGTACCTCAGAAATTGTTTTTTCCTCGTAACTGTCATAAAGACTGATTTTCCTGGATTTAAAACCATTTGCCAATCTTGACACCATTTGTTAATATTTTGTAGATTTCTATTTAATTCGGCCTGATCATCGGGTGTTCTTATTTCATTATATATCACGCAGTCATCTGCGAACAATCGTATTGGCACGTTAATTACATTGTGGAGGTCATTTATAAAGATTAGAAATAACAGCGGACCCAAAACACTTCCTTGAGGCACCCCAGAAAGCACTGGAGCAAAACTTGATGTACGACCACCGGTTTCAACAAACTGCACTCGAGAAGATAGATAAGAATGAAACCATTGTGTTATGCTTGTGTTTTTAAACAAATTGTTCAGTTTTAGTAATAACTTCTGATGAGACACTTTATCAAAAGCCTTGGCGAAGTCTAAGAATACTATATCAGTTTGACCGCGATGATTAATTGTTTGGGCTAGCTCGTGAACGGTTTCGATCAGCTGGGTTGTAGTAGAAAGGCCCTTTCTGAACCCGTGCTGCGAATGATAAAAGAAATCATTGCTATCTAGATAACTGAGAAGATGTTTTGATACGATATGTTCGAGCAGTTTGGAGCATGTGCTGGTAAGAGATATGGGGCGATAATTTCTTACATCAGAAGTAGTACCACTTTTGTGTATAGGAATGATTTTAGCACATTTCCATGCAGTTGGTAACGAACCCTCCGAGAGTGATGATTGAAAAATAATGGTTAAATATTTGGCAACCCATTCACAGTACCTTCTTAAAAATGCATTGGGGATTCCGTCAGGCCCGGGACTCTTCTTTATGTCTATATTAAGTAGTAAGTTTAGGACTCCTTGTTCATTTACTTCAATATCGTTCATCGGGGGATAATTAGCTATGTCATCATTCCTCGGCACAACTCCGTTATCCAGAGTGAACACCGACGAAAAAAATGAGTTGAAGTCATCACCTCGCCTGAGATCATTTTCACACCTGCAATCTTTTTTGGCGTTTGCCAGAGGATTTACATAGCGCCAGAATTTACCCGGTGCCTCCCTAAGGAAGGTTTTTAACGTGACGTTATGAAAATTCGCCTTTAAAGACCCTATAAGCTGTTTTAAGTTCCTGCTCATGTTCTGGATATTTATCTTTTTACTAGCATCCGCGTTCCGCGAGTATGCCTTTCTGGCACGGCCTAGTCTTCTCTTGGCATGCACGACCTCCCTTGTAATCCAAGGGTTTTTCTTTGTAGTATTTTTGGCATACTTGGGTATAAACTGCCGAATACAAAGTGCAGTCACCTCCGAGAAGTAATTCCACAGCGCCTGAGTGCCAGCACGTGACCGATAAAGCATCTTAAAATCATCAAACGAACTTTCCAAACAATCCAAAATGCTCACGTCATCCGCGGCTTTAAAATTGAGAAACATTTTTCGCGACTGATTAGCATGAACGTCGGCTCTCATGTTCAAAGTCAGCATTACCATCTTGTGGTCAGATAAACCTTCGAATGTTTCACAGTTAGACATGTTTGAAATCATGTTGGTAGAAATAAAGATTAGATCCAGTACCGTCGACGTCGTCAAGGTTACTCTTGTATAGTCCGTTACAACCTGCGTCAGACCATAGCAAAATGCAAGTTCCAGCAGTTGGTCACAAATCGAAACGTCAACCTGTCCAGGAGTAAGTGCCTGCCAATCAATACCGGGTAAATTAAAGTCTCCCAAGAATATGACATTCTTTTCCCGATGCAGTTTTAAGTCCACGTAGTTGCGCAACTTCAAGATAGTGTCTATAGATGAATTAGGGGGTCTGTAAAAGGCTCCGATAACGACTGGACGACCATTCAGCTTAGTCTTCACCCATATCATTTCGAGTTCAGCAACAACTTCTAGTACCGTGAATACTATATCATTTTTAATGAGAAGTGCTACTCCCCCTCCACGCCCAGCTCTATCTTTTCGCACTATAGTGTAATTTGGAGGCGTAACTTCAGAGTCCAAAATATCTTTGTGCAGCCATGTCTCGGTAATCACGACAACGTCAGGCTCGTGTTCTAGCACAACACATTCAACCATAGTAGCTTTATTCAGAATACTCCTAGCGTTAACGTTTATTATCTTGAAGTCCATTTGTGCACTCTGGTTTAGTCAGTTACTATTAGCCTCACCGAGACTGGATGCTCCCGGCGACACAGGGTACCTTGCCTTTCTATTTTCGTCCCACGCATACATTGTATCGTTTATTTTTAATTTGTCATAGATCAATTTTACCTTCGACCCTTGTCTTTTTTCCTCGGTAGCAGAACTCCATAAATTTTTCCTAATTTCATTAATCCGTTTGGAGAAATCTTCATTAATGCTGTATGCGGTACCTTTTAGTTTGACACAGTTTTTCAGAATTGTGACTTTGTCCCGAAAATCCGCAAGCTTAACAATAACCGGTCGATTTCCGCGCGGAAACTTTCTGCCTATTCTGTGTATTCTTTCAATGGAGTCAATTTTTACGTTTAGTTTGGCACCGAACACATGATCAACCACAATTTTCGCCAGCGTATCCTCGCTCTCCAGTGGTTCTTCCTGGATTCCTCTGATGATAAGGTTATTTTTCCGCCCCCGATTTTCTAGGTCGTCGACTTGTCTAGAGAGATTATACATTTCATCATCCCGACCGGTGAAAGCACTTTCCAACCTGGCAAGTCTGTTACGGGTTTCGTCCACGCACTCCAGTTTTTTCTCAATCTCCGACAGCCTGTTCTGCACAATTAAGCAGTTGGCTTCTGAGGAATTTTGTTTTTCTTGGATTTCGGTAATTCTTTTTAGGATGTCATTTTGAGTCTGAAGTATTTGCGCCAGTATCTCATCTGTGACTGGACCGGGGTTTTCCTCGACATCTCCCGATAGCTTCAGCAACAGACTTGCCATTGACAGACAATCACTTGCACATTGCAGGAGTATTTGTGGACACGGCAACACTAAAATACATAGATGGTCACTACGAAATCCATATTTACGATCACCAACCTGCGTGATTGTAGGAAGTAGGTTAGGCATAGCCACGGCGTGGTTGCCGTGTCCACTGAAGTCTGCAGGCACGGGCGTTGCTTTTATATGCAGCAGCTGGCTGGAATCTTGATGGTTGTGTGACGTCACCGTGCTCCCAGCATATGCGTAGTAGATCTTGTCCACGTGTAGCGGTTGTGATGACTCGCCTTGATCGACCGGCGAGTGATCGCCAATCTTCCATAATCGGCCGGTCACTGATGTCGTCCGTACGTCCGATATGATGCAGAGGCAACCGAGTACCTGCGTGATTGTAGGAAGTAGGTTAGGCATAGCCACGGCGTGGTTGCCGTGTCCACTGAAGTCTGCAGGCACGGGCGTTGCTTTTATATGCAGCAGCTGGCTGGAATCTTGATGGTTGTGTGACGTCACCGTGCTCCCAGCATATGCGTAGTAGATCTTGTCCACGTGTAGCGGTTGTGATGACTCGCCTTGATCGACCGGCGAGTGATCGCCAATCTTCCATAATCGGCCGGTCACTGATGTCGTCCGTACGTCCGATATGATGCAGAGGCAACCGAGTACCTGCGTGATTGTAGGAAGTAGGTTAGGCATAGCCACGGCGTGGTTGCCGTGTCCACTCACTGAAACACGGCAACACCGAGCAGAGCCCTGGTACCAGCTGGCGGCAAGAGAGAATCAACCACTCAACCCGCTGCGGCAAAGGAGTCTGATCACCATTTTTTAATGCGAGAGCCTTAACTGTCCCATGGAGCGAACCGACCTCATTAGCTTTGAAACCACGCCAAACGTTGGCCAAACGGCATCTACCATTCCCTTTCCCACCTAGCGAAGTGAAGCCGATTTCTGATGGATTATGCTCCCATTGGCTAGCGCGCGTCATCAAGGAACGAGGATTACATTAGCTCTCATGCGGCGTAGTTGCAAAAAAAAAAAAAAGGCACCAGAGAAGCCCTCCTCATGGTGGCGCATCGCACGCAGCGGCCCGGCCGCCGGCAGTGCGGGCCTGACCGCACAGCCCGCTCCGGCGAGCTCCGGGGAGGGTGCACGGCCGAGCTCAGCGCGGCGCGGCCACTTCAGGAGAACGCGCGCTCGGCCGTCGGCCGGGGAAACGTGACCGTCCACGCCACTACGCCGCAGACGAACTAGGGGAGCGGAAGAACGACATTCATGCTTTCGCATTCACAACTCATAAGTGCGTAGTGTCCGTGGATTTTTTCTTTTTTTTTTTTTTTTTTGCTTTTCTGTCGTTTCTTTTTGAGCTGGGAAGCCCGGAGCACGCTCGTTTCACGGAGCACAACGACGTTGTATGCCTGAACACATGATGTTTCACCCGTCGCCGGTCGCCGTGGGTAACCAACACCACCTAGCCTCAAGGCCGCAGCGCTCCTCCCGCGATGTCACCGCCGGAGGCGATTCGGTCGGGCCGGGCGTTTGCGAATAGCGCTGATTTCATTTCATTTATTTCATTTATTATACTCTCAGGGCCCGAAGGCATTACAGAGAGGAGTGGAATTATACATAAATATAAAGCGAACAATAAAAACAAAACGCAAAAAACAAAACACACGGTACAGAATCGTTATGGAACATTATTAGGATCATTATAGTTATGGCGGTTTTAAAATTAGCAGCGTCGGTAAATAAGACTACGGATGCGGGAAGGCGATTTTAGTCAACAGAGGTCAGGGGTAGGAAGGAGGCATAAAAGGTGGAGGTGATGCAGTGGGGGATTTCTGCTTTTAGTGGATGATCGGTGCGCGGTGATATGTGTGATGGTTCTGAAAATAATGAGGTTCGAAGTACTGGGTTAGAGTGATAAATTTTGTGAAATAAGCAGAGGCGAGCTATTTCTCCACGAAAGCAGAGGTTGGGCAAAGATAGAGACGCGTTCATGGAGGTGACGCTGGCTGTACGGTGATAGTTAGAAAGTATAAAACGTGAGGAGCAATTTTGAATGGATTCAATGAATGATGCTAGGGATACGCCAGGGTTCCAGATAGAGCCTGCATACTCAAGTAATTTGGTGCGCACTAAAGTTTTATATAGGAGAAGTTTAAGTGAAACAGGGGCAAGGGAGATGTTTCTTCTGAGATAAAAAATAATCGATTAGCATTGTTAGTGATCTATTCGACATAGATGTTCCAGGAGAGATCGTGAGTTATATGAACACCGAGATATTTATAGGTTGACATAGAAAGCAAGGTGGAGTTACTACTACAGTAGGAGGCACAAGTGTTATTTTGACGGGACACTTTCATGAATTTACATCTAAAGGTGTTAAGTTCCATAAGCCAATTATCGCACCAGCGGGTGACGTTGTTAATATCGGTCTGAAGAGCACATATGTCAGAGTCGTTAATGATTTCCTTACAAATTACACAGTCATCAGCAAATAAGCTAATTGAAGAGGATACATGCGTGGGAATATCGTTAATATGTATAAGTAATAAAAGTGGACCTAATACGGAACCTTGTGGGACACTGGACTTGACACGTGAGGTTGAAGAATTAGTTCCATTAACGTGAACAAATTGGTAACGGTCTGATAGAAACGATTCTATCCAAGCGATTATATTAAAATCTATGTTAAGTTTACGGAGTTTATGAAGAAGCAGCGCGTGAGGAACCTTGTCGAAAGCTTTTGAGAAGTCAAGAAATATGCAGTCAGTCCTGGAACCTTGGTCAAGTGTTACGTGAAGGTCATGAGTAAAGGTTAGGAGTTGAGTTTCACATGAATAAAACCTTTTAAATCTATGTTGCGCTGAGTTAAAAAAGGAGTTTGTGTCTAGAAAATTGAAAATGTTAGTGTAAATGGTGTGCTTAAGGATTTTACAAGAAAGGCTCGTTAAAGACATGGTACGAAAGTTTAAAGGGTTATGCTTATCGCCCCCTTTGTGGAGAGGGAGCAGCTTCCCCACCTTCCAAACCTTTGGTAATTCTCCTTGTTCAAGTGATCGCGAAAATAATTTACATAAGATAACGCACGAGTACGTATTAGTGTTTTTCAAAAACTTAGCATTAATATTATCAATGCCTGCTGTCGTATCGGTTTTAAAGTTTTCAACAGTGTTAGATATACCTTCGCAGTCTATGATAACAGGAAGCATGGGCAAAAATCATATGTTCTAAATACCGGACAGCCTGAGGTTACCGTGCATGAAAAAGTTCCAACAAACACATCATTTAACAAAAAAAGAACACACTTCCCTTGGCACATCCTCTCCATGGGTGTCTCTAAGTACTATGCCAGGACTAGAAGGAGGGTTAATAACTTTCCAAAATTGACGCGGAGCATGGGTGCGCTATAAGCACGCGAAATTCTACAGCTCTAGCAAATTTAACCAAGATCCTGCGCGGTGTTCACTCGAAAATGTAACGCGCAACTAAATTCGGTCCGAGCAGGTCATTTTTAGCGTACGCTATACTATTGCGTATTGCGTACGTAAGATCCAGCAACGCTATACTAAAACTGTCTAATCACCGCAACTTACGGAGGCAGCTCAGCGAGTGACAATACCGAAACATATGTTTAGACCGAAAAACGCAGTCTGAGTTGTCACATTAAGCAATGCAAGCGTGACGTTTTGCATTGTTTAATGTCACAACTCAGACTGCGTTTTTCGCTCTTAACTTATGTTTCGGCATTGTCATTCGCTGAGCTGCCTCCGTAAGTTGCGGTGATTGGCTCTCCGAGTGTTGTGCGGGAAAGCACACTCACAAACAATTTTTAGAGTGCGGCTCCACCGTTCCACGCCCCAGGCCACCGCGTTGTACGCCGCAGACAAAAAGAAAGGAGCGAAAATCGGCGCGCGTGCTTTCGCATTCACAACTCATAAGAAGTGCTCAGGTGTATTTCGATCCTTTTTGTTAACGCAGTCATATCCTATAAAAACAAAAAAAAAAACGCAGGCCTGCAGCTGAATCTTCTGAGGGTGAATGTTTGGGCGAGTTTGGTATTCATCATGTAGGGAAAAGCGCAAAAATAAACTTCTTCCCACTTTAAATACACACACACACACTGGGAACAAAAATCACTTCGCGGTAACTAGCTAACTGTAAGCGCGATGTGAGTAATCTTTCTTCCGGTGTGCGCGTACTTTCAGTTTGAGTTTAATTTAGCGCTATTTTCCGCTGGTGAATGATAAGCACAACAAAGCAAAACAGAGAAATAAAAAAAAAACGGACAAAACTTTTTTTTTATTCTTCCTCTGTCTCGGGTTTATCATAGATGTTTTGTTTTTCAGAATGATAGCTGTACACAGTAATTAAGCTAGAGAAGTGTGGAAAGGCAAATTATCAGGGCTCAGGAAATTGAAGCGCAGTGTGAGAACAATACGTGCACAACGATGCCGGAAAAGATAAATTTGCCTTTAAGCCAATGTCTCTATCGCTCCCTCGCTCCCAATGGCACATTGCTCGGCAAGAGGGATGTTTTATAACCAATAATTATCACAAAAAGACGTTCCACGGAATGATACCACATGACAATACAGTTTATAGTAACATTGTAATGCATACGGAACCAAACTCTCACAGAAAGGATTGCCTACAAATTCAATACCGTACAGTTGAGAAATTTGTCTGCCTTCCTAAATCAAACAACAAGAAAGCAGACAGGTGCAGGTTACCCCCAAAAAGTATCCAGATACGTTGCTCGTTACCTAACCGTAGAACAAATTTTACCTCAAAAGTAAAGAGTAGTCATTTTATTGACCAAATACATAACAGCTTTTGTTTTATACTTTATTGTTTTCTTTTCGGTAGTCTTTGCACGTAAGCGGTAGCTTGGCCTCGATGTCTTCATCAGTTATGTTCCCCGCTTCCTTGAGAATACATCTCTGGGAACGCCGGAGTCGTTCTACTGACGCGTTTAAAGAGACGGCAGTGTTCTGCTTAGGAAGAACTGGTGAATTTGTGTTTCCCCTCTCTGGTTTGTCCTGTCTGCCTCTAGAGTTCCAATTGGTTGACAATGGGTTCTGTTCCTTGCCGTGTTGGCAGCCTCTGGGTTGACATTTGTCTGTACACAATTAACTAAAAGGCTCAACCTTTTAGAAGGGTGAAGGACACTCCTAGGCTCTAATGTCATACTGCGGTGTTCAGCAATAAACACTGACATATTGTCATACTGTTTTATTGTTTTTCGAGTGGCCCATCTGCCTTTGTCGCGATAGATGCATACTCAGGTTGGAATTAAAACGAGACTGTTTAAACGGTGTTCTGCACGTAACTCCTCAAAAGGAACGAAATACCGTTACTCGTTACTTGGCCTTCAAGGTAACTAAGTAGTTCACTCGTTCCTTTTGTTAATAAGGTAACTTAAAAGGTTACTTGTTACCAAAAAAGTAACTACGTAGAAGTAACTCGTCTCTAGTAACGCGTTACGTACGTGTTTGCATAAAACTTACTCTAATGGAGGGAATAAAAACGACTGGGGAAATAAGTTTGGAAGAGTTGATACGTACATTAATATTCTATGTATGAATATGAACGCTAATCATTTGTATCACTTGTCAAATTGCAGGATTTGTTTGACATATGACTATCTTGAACCACAACAAAAACATCAACTGGACACCAGCACACCCTTCCTAAGCTGGTAGCTCCGGCAAAAAACAAAAACCTCAATAAAAAAAACAAGAATTAAAAAAAAACGGACGCGGGAGTTTAGTTTGAAACCTACGCTATTAATTGCACCATTGCGCTCGCCTAGCGCCCGATACGAAAAGCGAATGGCATGAAAATAGCTCACCTCTTAAAGGAATCCACGCAGTCAAGCCAGCGCCACAAGTAAATTTGGATACTACCCAGACCCGTACGGAAATCATTACAAGTAATCAATTTACTTGTAACCGATTACATTTGGAGTCACTTTGTAATCATTTCAATACATTTGTTATGAACATATTGCAAGAATAATTTGGTTACCTTTGGTGTACTGAAATTAGTTGTGTCCGTTGCTATTCTCTCTACCTTTTTCTAAGGATGCCCTTTGTTTTTACAAGTTTTCTACCAAGAAATTATCGAACCAACTCTTTGACAGAAGAAGTTTGTACAAATATTGGGGGATGAAGAAGATAAGCGGTTCATAATTCGGTGATTCTAATTAAATAATCGAGAGTACGAAAGCCCCCGTCTTTAAACGGGCAGAAAAATCTGTCATTTTTAAAATTCTGAAGTAATCGGAAAAGTAACGGCTGTACTTCAAGTAACGGCCAATTAACTTTCCTTCCCAAGTAATCGAGTAATCTAATTGAATATTTGCTAAGTAAGAGTAAGTGTAATGGTCATATTGTAATGTATAATTTTTTTCCCCGAGCAACGTAGACATTGACTGGTACTACCACCTCAGACAACGGCCGATTGATGCCTCTCGACATCGCTTGACACTTTGTGAAGTAACTCGAGCCCCAGCCAAAAGAAAAAGAAAAAAAAAAAAAAGCAGAAACCGTCGCATAAAAATAAAAAAGTTACAGACAAACACGCACACGTGTCATTAATGGAAGAAAGCCACAAACGCTGCATAGCGAAAAGCACTTTCGGAAGCCGACAGCGCGTTATGTAAGCGAAGACGTCATCGTCGTGCTTCTGCGCGCCGCTAACTTTGATGCATAGTCTCTTCTAAACGCGTCTCGACGTGTCTTTCTAGACACGCGAATCTCGCAAACACAAGGAATGACGCCCGAAAGGGAACGATTGAACATCCGTGCGGTTATATATATATATATATATACGCTCAAACAGGCCGACTGTCCAGAAAGAAAGAAGTCCCCCCCCAAAAAAGGAGGACAACCCGAAAGAAAAGTCCAACTTCTAGGATTGGCTCCTCCTTCTGCCGTTGGTAACGTCACGCCTCCAAGCGCCACGAACTTCCCTCTAGGTGGCGTTGAAGTAACACGGAGGTCCTCGAGAAAGAGGTTCGGCTGCCACTGGTGTCCAATCAATGAAGAAACGTGCATGCTTTGGGGTTAAGTTCGAAGTCAACCTGTTGACTTCCGTTGCTGATACTTAATTGGATATCGTTAGGTGCGAGCCGTATAACATATTTTGTGTTCAAACGCAAAAGAAGAACATTTTCTCAGATGGCACAACACAGCCATGTACAGCCGGTGACAGAAAGACGCGGAATAAATAAGGAAAAAGACACTTCAAATAAAGAAAATACCATTTTGTTAAAACACCTGAGACTTTAACAGCGGCGATCGTCAGTATATTAATGACCACGAATAATTTAGAGCGGCACGGCAACCGTCCCAAGCAGCACGGATATCGGCCAAGCATTGACCAATGGCTGGCGATGGTCCTTTGGCCAATGGCTAAAGAGTGGCCATTCATCGGCCAATGGTTGACAGATGGCTAGTGGCCAGTGGTCATTGGCCAATGGAGTGAGCAGGGCCAGTCATTGGACGATGCCTGACCTCTGCTTGGCCAATGGCAAAAGTACCATCGCCAATGATTGGCCAAATCTGCGCTGCTTGGGGTGTGACTTTGTTTTCTCTCCTCATGCTGTCCTGTAACGCGATGCTCGTCCCATGGAACGCCACTAGACACTGCGCTTTAAAGGGTTCAACCACCGTATATGCAGCCATCCAACCGCATGGTTCGACCCCACTAACGATGTCGCCAAGCGCAGGAGTTGTCTGCTCGACCTTAACTCGGCCCGCGCGGCTCACCTTGACGAGCAGGATCCAGATCTCGAGCTCGGCCAACCGCCTGCCGAGGCACATGCGCGCCCCGAAGATGAAGGGAAGGGAGGCGAACGGGTGTAGCATTCACTCCTGGCGGCCTTGGTCGTCCCGCTTCAGCCAGCGCTCCGGCAGGAACTCGTCGGCGCGGGTGAAGTTCTCCTCCAGCCGGCTGGCCACGTAGTTCTCGGTGAACAGCGGAGTCTGCGAGAGATCGATACACCGCGTCGCCATCGTCCGACATCGCACGGCTCGATGGATTGGTCGGTTTCGCGGGGAACGACGAGAGCCACCAAATGTTCCGAGAGTCGCGTCGTGATCGGGGGTCTTCCTAAAGGCCCGCTTACAAACTCGCGACTTCTGAGGACCGCGTGCCTCGAAACCGCTTAAAATCTCTTGCGACGAGGGAACGCACTGGCGCCAAATATGGGCTCGCCACGCGAAAACGCTCCGCGCATGTGCACTTGTGGCTGATGTCCGCAGGAGGCGTTCGTCATTAAATTGCAAACGCTCCCAATGGTTTGAAGTGGACCCTATCTTCAGGCTAGGCTCTCTCGTGCTCTCTCCTCGTAAGAGGTTTTGAGAGGTTTTAAGGCACTCTGTCGTAAGAAGCCGGAAGTGAGTCCCTCTATAGGAAAGGTAATGCCACCCTTTGTAGAAGGTCATCCGCTAGAGTGATTAAGTACAGAAGAGTATCGTCTTTGTTGTTTTTTTTCTTTCTTACTCTGACCCTTTCTTTGTACCTCTTCATTGACAGAGACAGAGTCACGTACACCAAATAAACCTCAAGCGCTTGCGGGGTAGCGGCCTTGCGGAGCGCCGGGTTTGGGGCAGAACACGTTTATCGCTCTGTGTTTGCGAAGCGTACAGCTTACACTCAGGTCTGAACACCAGAAAGCTTCTTGAGCCTTCAGACACATTTTTCGTGTAGGCGCGTGTAATTGTTTCCCATAACGCAAGCGCTGTTTCAAGGTGGCCGTGCAAAAGCAGATGATATGATAACTGACGACGCAGAGCGCGCGCGCGCTTTCGTGGATACATGCTGGGTGTTCAGTTTTCGGAGATTTTGTTCGTGAAATTCGGAGGGTGATTTTTTTAGTTCATTTTCTCCATAAAAGTCGGGGTTTATTGAAGTTTATTATTGTTAGACTCCTAAGTCTCTGAAATTTGGAGTTTAATGTTAGTAACAGTAAGAAAGCACAAAACCAGCAGGAGGACGAAAACCAGACATGTACAAGCTTTCCTCCTGCTCGTTTTGTGCTTTCTTACTGTTACATCTGTTCAAACACGCGCGTCAAAATCTGAACGTTAGTGTTCTCAATTATTTTAAATAAAAAAAATATAAAAACGTCCGGACACAAACATAAACTGAATTCATCAAAACTCAGATGTACCGCATGATATTTCTGCAGCTGAAAATGGCATTGACGCTTTGTCATTGGCTATATTGTCACCAATAGAAAAATGCTCGACAAATGTAAACTGAAAATAAAGGTTTATTCGGCGACCTTGTGCCAAACAAAATAAAGAAGGAGCGTCGAGGCAGCAGAAAAGCGGGCGGCGATTTGCCGGAGTAACAGCAAGCGAGAGCGAGACCGACTCGACAAGGTCACCGGCAGCTCCATATCTAGTCTGCGTCGGCAACGTGAAAATTCGCTCCAGAAGGTTCGAGCATTGAGCGTTCGGGGTGAAAATAAACAGGCACTTTCGAGAACAAAAAACTAACACGAAATGATAAAAGTTACAGCCTGAGTAAAAGTAAACGCGAATCTTCTAGGATTTCATAACCTAGCGTTTCTTGCTCTTTCCTTCGCGCGGCAATATTATCTATCCCACGACAAATATTGAAAAATAATTGTTGCCTCGGTAACAGTCAATACTTCGAGAAAATTAAACTCCTCGACGTAGTCGTTGGAGCATGCAAGCTCTGTCCCTCTTTCCACTAAACTTTTCGGGTTCATAGCTATCGCTGCGACAAGAGGCTATGCGTTCATAGAACACCACCCCTACTTTCTCTAATGCCCGTGTCCCACTACAGGGACAGCCAGAAACAAACGACAGCGACAAGCCTCAAACCAGAGTCTTTCGCGATTTGAGTGACTTTGTAGAGTAAAGGAAGCTATGCTCAAACACGAGCATCATGCACGCGAGGGTATTTTTGACAGGCTCGCAATCGCTCGTGCTTACTTCACGAGCACCGAACGACTACACGCCTGCCAAAGGTACCATCGCCAGCATGCTGCATGGGTTTGAGGCTTGTCGCTGTCGTTTGTTTCTGTCTGTCGCTCTAGTGGGACATGGGCATAAAAAGCACACAAATAGTATGCTCCAAACTGGAGTCTTAAACAATGGCTTTCGTCGTGATCCAGAAATACCACGACCCGTTGTCCTAAACGAACCTTGACGAGGTAAAAGCTAAACCCGCTTTTGTGAGTACTCCAAGATTTCCAAGGAAAATAATGTCGCGTCTCCTGAGGACCTCAGATTTTGTTCTCTCATAAAATGTCTTAAAAAAAAAAGCGTTTTTGCTTGTTATTAAGTATTCGTGATCTCAAAATTTGGAGCTGTTCGGATAAATCCGAATTGACAAAAATACTGCCGGCGAGCGTTTTGAGCATTTTTTTTTCTGATTTATCCAAAAACACGGAACCCTAATCCTATGCTATTTAGGCCGATCACAGCGGCACTACCGTCGACACGCGAGTGAAAAAGAGCAAAATAACAATAATGATAATATTAATATTAAAGTCGTGTTATAAGCGAGGAGGAGAAAAGAGGAATGCAGTGGACGCCAGAAGCCCACCCAGGCAGTACACAGTATTGCGCCAATATTGGCGTCGGATAAAAAAAATCGGGCCAATATCATTCTGATACTGCCGATATAATAATAATAATAAATAATAATCTTTATTTCCATTTAAAGAAATGGTGGAGCGAAAGGGAAAAAGCTTCAACAAGAAGCTTGACTGGCCCTCAGCCCCATCGGCAGCCAGTGAACAAACAGTTTTTGTGCAATAAAAAAAAAAAAGAAAAAATTAATACAGAAAATTATACATTATCAAATGAGATAACAGAAACAAGACACAGAACACTTAAATATGTAAAAATATATTACGCAATTCTTTAGTAGATATGGTTTCTATATTTCCATTTTCCTTTTCAAAGTTGTTTAGAAGTTTTGGAATTAAACACCGAAGCATTTGCTGCCCATAATTTGACCTGCATGTGGGAACCTTCCAATATTCATTATGGCGGGTCAAGTAAACCGTATTATTTTTTTCTAATCTAACTATCTCGTTTAAAAGAACACTTTCCTTTTTAATTTCATTCTTAATGGTGAGTAGAAGTCTATAATCAGATAGCTTATGAATTTTTAATATTTGCAGATTTCTAAACATATTTTCAGTGTGAGAGTCATAAGGCTCGTTGAAGATGGCTCTTAACATTTTTTTTTGAAGCAGATAAATTTTGTTCAGGTTGGATGCCGTTGTTGTGCCCCAGACAAGGCTACAATAACTGAGGAGTGAGTAAAACAAAGCATTGTACATAATTAATTTCACGTGAACTGGTAGAGATCGGCTGTGGCGATACGTTAAACCAACAACACGTGACAATTTGGAAATCAAATAATTTACATGGCTATCCCGTGACATATTTTCAGAAAAGAAGACACCTAGTGTTTTAAAATTTTCCACGATCTCTATTGGACTTGAACTAAATACTATAGGCCTTGGCATAAAAATTTGTTTATTTTTTGGACGAAAGAAAATAGCCTTTGTCTTTGCAGTGTTAATACTTAGTCCATTTTCCTTTGCCCACGCCGCCAACCTTGACAAAGTAAAATTAACATCATCCGCAATTTCATCACTATTTAAAGAGGTAATAAATATACTAGTGTCGTCTGCATAAATTACAAATTTAGCAACAGGGTCTATATTCACAATATCGGCGATGGACTGTGAAGATCGGGCCAGTATTACCGTGATTTGGCCGATGTCGGCGGAACATCACTTGGGTCGGCCAACGCCACGCTAATAGACAGTATCCTCCGCCGTTTTCCGGTGTTTTGTCGGGTCTGAACCGGCTATATCGGCCGGTATTAGGAATTCTTGACCGTTTCTAAAACGATACTGAATCACGGTCAATCGCGCCGGCCAATCGCGGCGGCCGCCGCTGTTGCCACGGGCCGCGCCGAGGGCGGGCCGGGCGATCAGCGGCTGGAACTGGGTTTTTCGGTACAAACGGGAAAAAAAACTTTTTGTAGTAACTTTTCTTGGAGACTAGTACAAAACGGGGGGCGCGTGATGCTTCCTGCAACCTTTAGTTTACAAAGTTTGCGGCATAATCAATATTGTTTTTATACAACCAAGTCTCAACGGTGATTTCAGGTAGCGCGCCCCAACTTGGGTGCATCCAACTTCGGCAGTAACTCGCGGCGCGTCCGCTTGGGAGTCGGAGGTGGCATTCTTGAATCCCCTTCTACCGCATCTGTTTCGGAGCCAAAATGGCCGATTAAAGACAAAATGGAGAGAAATGGTGGCGATGCGATCGCTATTAGCTCGGGTCTCGAGTACGGATTAGTGTCACTTTATCAGAGCAGGCTCTAAGGCAGTTTCCTAACTGATGGGTTAGTTCTATAGTTACGTTAGCCTGGCCTAAGTCCGCTGACACCGCAGAGGCCGCGGCCATGTTAACCAACATTCGCCCACCTCTGCCCAGAACTCGAATGATATCGCCGATTCTGGTCCATTTTTAGAACGATCGGGAACCGATATTGGCACAATACTGGGTCGTGGTGCAAACATGAAACTGGGCCATTGTTGTGAGCAATATTCCCCCGACGCTGGATCAGTGCCGACGTGCTGCCTGAGCATGTCATCAAGTAAGTGACTTCGAAAACACAACGTCAGGGCTTTCAATGTCTTTCTTTGAGCACAGTCTATACATCTCATCCAATTTAATGCGCAAAGGACACCGTGACAGTTCCTTTTTATCTGTGTGTATCTGTCTGCGTGGCGTTTAGCCTTTGACTACGCTCAGATTCAAGTTAAAACCAAGTATAGGAAGGCCGCTTTCTTTAAGAAATTTGTAGTTAAATTCTTTTGAACTTTTGGCGAAAATTTTTCTGGAATCGTATTGAAACTTTTTAGAGCGCAGCTCTTAGGCGCCCGTTTCCGGCTTGAGCTGGGTCGCCGTCGGCGTAACCGCGCGTTGGATTATGGGTAAATTTTCCTGCTAAATTTAGCGAAAAAATTTCCTCGTTATATCTAGCACAAAAATTTCCCCGCTAAATTTAGGGGAAAAACTTCCCCTCTAAACTTAGCGGAAAAAATTCCCCGCTAAATTTAGCAGAAAGATTTCCCCGCTAAATCTAGCGGAAAAGTTTCCCCGCTAAATCTAGCGGAAACATTTCCTTGCTAAATCTAGCGGAAAAATTTCTTTGGCGGGTCGCGCGACCTTGGGGGTCACGTGACTGCCCCCTCCCTCCCCCGAGGTCACATGACCCCCCCTCAGTACCCTTCCCTACTCCTCCTCAAAAGCTGCGCTTTAATTCAGCGTTACAGGAAGTTGTAAACGGCTTTCATCTTTTTACTTTTCTTAGGTTTCTTAGAGTTTATTTCGACAACCTGCTTAATTAATAATTAAAATTGGCCACTTAAATCTCTGGAATTCTTTTTAACACGAATTTTGATTAATTCTTTTTGAAGTAACAGCAGAATAACGTTAAATAAACACTTGATTTTTTATATAATGCATTTTGTTAGGAAATAGTGTCCCTGTGGTATTTATACATATGCACATCCCACAAATACACATTAAAAACGAACTCAAACACCAGAGCCACATTCCCGATAGCTGCTCCAGAGCCTTTTACAGTCTAAATATTGAAGGTATACTTATTGGGCCGGTGACCACCTCAGCACTCATTAATATTCCAAATGTCCGATCTTCTTCTCAGGAGTGTGAAAAAGAAAAAAACAATGTTTCCAAGATCGTAGACTCAATCTCCTACTAAAAGGCATTGGTACAAGTAATAATCATTCGGCGCAGTCGCTAAAATAACATCCACGAAAACGTCGCCTTGAAGAAATGTCCTCGCTTTTCGGTGTTTGCGGGCGAGGAAGAAAGGGGGTTAGGTTAACCGTGGTTTTAGCGGTTTGTCCGGACGTAACGCTAGGCACAGCGAACGTTTATGTTATTTAATTTAACTTAATTTTATTTTTGTTACGTTGCACAGTGGCAGTGTATAGCGTTACGCTATACACTGCCATAAAAAAAAAGAATTTTCCTATAGAATAATGTCAAGTTGAAGCAATTTCTCAACGTCTGTTAGGAGTGTTGTGTTACCAACATGTTTCATTAAATAGAAACAGAAAAAAGAACAAAAAATATCCTTCTTAATTTGCCTTTGTCCTCTTATTCTAAAAAAAAGAAAGAATCCTAGATTAAAAGAAAAAGAAGTACAAAGGAACTTACAGACGCTTTTAGAACTCTTACAGTTGTTTAATCACAAAAAAATCTATAGAAAATGTCTTTTAATTCCCTTTCAATATTTTCAAAAAATGTGAGCAAAAAAAGTGTGTTTTTCAAAACTCTCTTCCAATTTTTTTATAAAATAATATAAAAATAATGTCAATATTAATGTTTCGTCTTAATTTTTTATACAAGTCATTTAAACAAAAACATTATTCGTGTTTTTTTTATTGTTTTTGAAATAACCTACAAAAAACGTCATTACTACTAATTTTAATTTTGGTATAAATAAGTCTACAAAATATTCATTAATTTTTTATTTAGATTTGTTTTACAATAATTAAAACCAAACGCGTTTATCAAAGAATTCAGTAGGATCCCGCGGGAAGACAATAAGAAGCCTAAAAAATTTAAAAAAGAATGCTGAGGCCTGTTTTTGTAAGGGCTGCTAGCTTGGAACGCTCCAGTCAGCGCCACCGTCGACGTACCAGTGTAAAAAAGCAAAAAAGTGAAGATGAAAGAGTGTACTAAACAGATATGTCGATAGTCAGAGGCTTTCAAGTCGAACAAGGGCGGGCCAAATGGGGCTGCGCGAATCGCCGTATCTTCAAAGCTGCCGCCTAAAAGGGTTACGTACGTCTTTTCTTTTTTCTCCAGCATCAAGATATCTAAACTAAGCAGACAACTCTATTCTCCAGCTGAGTCCCGACGAAAGGTTATTGTCGGACAGAAGGTCCATTGAGACAAGGGAACCCGTTGTCCGCACTGTCTGGAAGCGTGCGTCGGCGCCAGCAACCCGCAGGCGAAAGGGAAGAACTCACCCCCGCGGGCACCAGGTATCCGGACAAGGTGACGTCGTGGTCGAGTTTTCGGAACACGCCGGAGAGGGTTGGGTTGAGGCTGCAGGGCACAAGAGCGCCATCAGGAAAAGGACAAGCTCCGTGTTTCAGCGCCTGCAATTGCGAGCATCCTCGGGGGAAATGTGCAGTCCGATAGAACGCCTTGAAAGCCGGGGACAAGTGTGCCCTTCTAGCTCCGAGATACGAGGTTGCACTCGTGGTCGTTTAACCGCGCGATGCGCCCTAAAGACCCCACGCAAGCAGCAAATACGCCATCTTGTGAATTTTAGTCGTTAAACCAGTCTCGCCAAATTTTACGCGTGGACCGACCTATTTGTTGTATAAACGATCACGATGTCCAAACAGCATCGCTTCTAAGGGTAATAGATTTGAAATCTACGAGGTACGGTGTTTCTCGTAGATTTCAATGTGTTACAATAAAAAAAATATATGCGGGCTCCAAGTGCAAGACCATGTTGTTGGCCATGCCCTGCCCCTCCCCCCCCCCCTCCGCCCCCCCCCCCCCTCCCCACCTTTCCCGAGTGCTGGTAGATGCAATGCTGACCCGTGTGGCGCCTTTACAGGGACATCCCAGGAGCGAAGCAGAAGACTCCTTTCACTGTATGTGACAACCAAACTCCCAATTTACAATACAACATCAAGGCAGCGCCCCATTATTCATTTGCGCTGTAAATCGCACAGAACAGACTGCGCCTTTTGCACGTTAAAAAAAGTGAGACAAGGCCCTCACGCAGAGCCCGCTTATTTCAACCTGCAACAAACATAGCGTGAGGCTAGGCGCATCGCCAGCACAAAACATTGTTAAAATTCGCGCACAAAGAGACGAGAACAAACGGGGAAGGAACACACCCGCAAAAAAACCTAGTGACAAAGTTGTAGCTTCGCCTTTGAGCTAGGGACGTTTTGTGGGAGCCGCGGGGCAACGGAGTTTGGTTTCTGGGCTTATTTTTTGACTCTTCATCGCGTCAACCAGGGACATTCCCCGCGCGTCTCAGGGATACTCGCAACCTCACCGCAGCGACTCTTTGACGCAGGCCTTGAGGAAGGGCAGCTGATTCAGGTGCCCGGGCTCCAGAGTTCGGGACTCGCTCCCGACCACGTCGAAGACCTCCTGCCGTGCCCGATCCTGGGCCTTGGAATTCCGCGCCAGGTGGTACAGGCAGAACGTTACCGTGGACGACGTCTGCGAGGAGTAGGAGTAGCAAGTCATGGGTGATGCCGTTTAATGCGTCGAACGCCTTAGAGGTCATAATAACACTTCTGCCAGATAGACGTCCACGGCAGGTTACGTCGGCAAATCCGGTTTGGCGTGGATCCAAAGTACGAGCTCGGAATTAATCCAATATACAATAATCGAATCTAGACTCTCTGGGTTCAAAGCCGGATGCTCTACCTATGCGCCATTTTCTTTCTTAACGCGCTCGGAATGAGGAGTTACAACTTGCCAACACTCTCCGTAGCTAATGGTGGTGATGTAGAGGATGATGTTGGCAATTGAAAAACAATACATGACCTTCGTCACTCCCCGACAATCTAATGTCTTCTAAACAATATTAAAGGATCACTTCTCAAATATTGCATTCCAAGTAGGAGCAAACACCGTCGAAGCCAATACTGGCAACTCCCACGGAGAGCGGGCGAAAAGTGATTGAAGCGCCCCTGACGAGCTCGGAGTCTCCGCTAGCAGACGAATACTCCAGAATGCATCGGTTTTTATCTGCGTGCGACGTGACCAATGAAAAAAAAATTGTCACGGACTTTCGCTGCTTTGATTGTTAAAAAATGGCAGCCACTTCGTGACTGAAGAACATTTATTTCGCGTGGAAAAAATGTTAGAGCTTTCTGGGTGCAATTCTGGAGTTCTCCCGAAGAAAACAATGTCACAACTTATGTAAGTCAGGCAAAACACGAATGTATACCTTCGCGCAGTTTTTTTTTTTAATGGCAATGTACAAACATTTTAGAACATAGCTTCGTTTTAACTTTATTGATCTTATCAATCATTTCGTTGAGATTGTTGCAATTCCCATTTCTCAAGAATATCTTGCTTATAACCGTTTCGTTGGATAGGCGAGCTGGCTAATGAAGAAAGGTAAAAAACACAAGCGAGCTGGTTAATGATATCCATAGAAACCCTGACACGGAGGAAAACCAGAAACGAAAAAAAAAAAAACGGACAGTACAACGAAGTCTTTCCGTTGTACTGTCCGTCTTTTTTTTTTTTTTTTCCTACGTCTCAGGGTTACTATGGATGAGCTGGCTAATCCCGTTAAGATTGTCTCCGGATGAAGAAGCAAAGGTCAATTTCGAACCACGTACGTTACTGCGATGTCCGTATGTTCTGGAAGAAGTCGTTGTGCATATGCAAATCTGACGCTATTATATATTAATAAAAGCGGAGTTACAAAGAAAGCAGACTTCTCGCGCTTCCGAAGAAAGAAGGGGAAAGCGTCGTAGCCCCCCCCCCCCCCCCCCCCCCGATTCCGAGTCAAGAGGTCCAAGGAGTCAAAAGATCCAACGCGTCAAAAGATCCATTATTGGACCTTCTGACTCGTTGGATCTTTTGACTCGTTGGACCTCTTGACCCACATTGGATCTCTTGACTCGTGTTTGGCGAGTCAAAAGGTCCGTTATTGGACCTTCTGACTCGTTGAACCTCTTGACTCTCTGCCCGATCACCGGGGAAGGGGGAAAGGGCTTTGAAGAAGAGCAGGAAAAGCAAGAAAGGCAAAAGTACGATGAATGGCGGCTTTCGGGTGACAAGGAGGGGAGTGACGGTCACTGCACTGAAGCAGGATGGGATCCCGCGTCTAATGACAAAGACAAAAAATAGGGAGATGAGAGAAGAGGATACAGTGGCCTCGGGGACGATTCCGAGTCAAGAGGTCCAACGAGTCAAAAGATCCAACGCGTCAAAAGATCCATTATTGGACCTTCTGACTCGTTGGATCTTTTGACTCGTTGGACCTCTTGACTCGCCGTGGATCTTTGGACTCGTTGGATCTCTTGACTCGTTGGACCTCTTGACCCACATTGGATCTCTTGACTCGTGTTTGGCGAGTCAAAAGATCCGTTATTGAACCTTCTGACTCGTTGAACCTCTTGACTCTCTGCCCGATCACCGGGGAAGGGGGAAAGGGCTTTGAAGAAGAGCAGGAAAAGCAAGACAGGCAAAAGTGCGATGAATGGCGGCTTTCGGGTGACAAGGAGGGGAGCGACGGTCACTGCACTGAAGCAGGATGGGATCCCGCGTCTAATGACAAAGACAAAAAATAGGGAGATGAGAGAAGAGGATACAGTGGCCTCGGGGACGATTCCGAGTCAAGAGGTCCAACGAGTCAAAAGATCCAACGCGTCAAAAGATCCATTATTGGACCTTCTGACTCGTTGGATCTTTTGACTCGTTGGACCTCTTGACCCACATTGGATCTCTTGACTCGTGTTTGGCGAGTCAAAAGGTCCGTTATTGAACCTTCTGACTCGTTGAACCTCTTGACTCTCTGCCCGATCACCGGGGAAGGGGGAAAGGGCTTTGAAGAAGAGCAGGAAAAGCAAGACAGGCAAAAGTACGATGAATGGCGGCTTTCGGGTGACAAGGAGGGGAGCGACGGTCACTGCACTGAAGCAGGATGGGATCCCGCGTCTAATGACAAAGACAAAAAATAGGGAGATGAGAGAAGAGGATACAGTGGCCTCGGGGACGATTCCGAGTCAAGAGGTCCAACGAGTCAAAAGATCCAACGCGTCAAAAGATCCATTATTGGACCTTCTGACTCGTTGGATCTTTTGACTCGTTGGACCTCTTGACTCGCCGTGGATCTTCTGACTCGTTGGATCTTTTGACTCGTTGGACCTCTTGACTCGCCGTGGATCTTTCGACTCGTTGGATCTCTTGACTCGTTGGACCTCTTGACCCACATTGGATCTCTTGACTCGTGTTTGGCGAGTCAAAAGATCCGTTATTGAACCTTCTGACTCGTTGAACCTCTTGACTCTCTGCCCGATCACCGGGGAAGGGGGAAAGGGCTTTGAAGAAGAGCAGGAAAAGCAAGACAGGCAAAAGTACGATGAATGGCGGCTTTCGGGTGACAAGGAGGGGAGCGACGGTCACTGCACTGAAGCAGGATGGGATCCCGCGTCTAATGACAAAGACAAAAAATAGGGAGATGAGAGAAGAGGATTCAGTGGCCTCGGGGACGATTCCGAGTCAAGAGGTCCAACGAGTCAAAAGATCCAACGCGTCAAAAGATCCATTATTGGACCTTCTGACTCGTTGGATCTTTTGACTTGTTGGACCTCTTGACCCACATTGGATCTCTTGACTCGTGTTTGGCGAGTCAAAAGGTCCGTTATTGGACCTTCTGACTCGTTGAACCTCTTGACTCTCTGCCCGATCACCGGGGAAGGGGGAAAGGGCTTTGAAGAAGAGCAGGAAAAGCAAGACAGGCAAAAGT
Source organism: Ixodes scapularis (assembly GCF_016920785.2). Taxonomy (NCBI): domain Eukaryota; kingdom Metazoa; phylum Arthropoda; class Arachnida; order Ixodida; family Ixodidae; genus Ixodes; species Ixodes scapularis. The sequence continues at coordinate 382,776 of NW_024609909.1, forward strand.
ACGATGAATGGCGGCTTTCGGGTGACAAGGAGGGGAGCGACGGTCACTGCACTGAAGCAGGATGGGATCCCGCGTCTAATGACAAAGACAAAAAATAGGGAGATGAGAGAAGAGGATACAGTGGCCTCGGGGACGATTCCGAGTCAAGAGGTCCAACGAGTCAAAAGATCCAACGCGTCAAAAGATCCATTATTGGACCTTCTGACTCGTTGGATCTTTTGACTCGTTGGACCTCTTGACTCGCCGTGGATCTTTCGACTCGTTGGATCTCTTGACTCGTTGGACCTCTTGACCCACATTGGATCTCTTGACTCGTGTTTGGCGAGTCAAAAGATCCGTTATTGAACCTTCTGACTCGTTGAACCTCTTGACTCTCTGCCCGATCACCGGGGAAGGGGGAAAGGGCTTTGAAGAAGAGCAGGAAAAGCAAGACAGGCAAAAGTGCGATGAATGGCGGCTTTCGGGTGACAAGGAAGGGAGCGACGGTCACTGCACTGAAGCAGGATGGGATCCCGCGTCTAATGACAAAGACAAAAAATAGGGAGATGAGAGAAGAGGATACAGTGGCCTCGGGGACGATTCCGAGTCAAGAGGTCCAACGAGTCAAAAGATCCAACGCGTCAAAAGATCCATTATTGGACCTTCTGACTCGTTGGATCTTTTGACTCGTTGGACCTCTTGACCCACATTGGATCTCTTGACTCGTGTTTGGCGAGTCAAAAGGTCCGTTATTGGACCTTATGACTCGTTGAACCTCTTGACTCTCTGCCCGATCACCGGGGAAGGGGGAAAGGGCTTTGAAGAAGAGCAGGAAAAGCAAGACAGGCAAAAGTACGATGAATGGCGGCTTTCGGGTGACAAGGAGGGGAGCGACGGTCACTGCACTGAAGCAGGATGGGATCCCGCGTCTAATGACAAAGACAAAAAATAGGGAGATGAGAGAAGAGGATACAGTGGCCTCGGGGACGATTCCGAGTCAAGAGGTCCAACGAGTCAAAAGATCCAACGCGTCAAAAGATCCATTATTGGACCTTCTGACTCGTTGGATCTTTTGACTCGTTGGACCTCTTGACCCACATTGGATCTCTTGACTCGTGTTTGGCGAGTCAAAAGGTCCGTTATTGGACCTTCTGACTCGTTGAACCTCTTGACTCTCTGCCCGGTCACCGGGGAAGGGGGAAAGGGCTTTGAAGAAGAGCAGGAAAAGCAAGACAGGCAAAAGTACGATGAATGGCGGCTTTCGGGTGACAAGGAGGGGAGCGACGGTCACTGCACTGAAGCAGGATGGGATCCCGCGTCTAATGACAAAGACAAAAAATAGGGAGATGAGAGAAGAGGATACAGTGGCCTCGGGGACGATTCCGAGTCAAGAGGTCCAACGAGTCAAAAGATCCAACGCGTCAAATGATCCATTATTGGACCTTCTGACTCGTTGGATCTTTTGACTCGTTGGACCTCTTGACCCACATTGGATCTCTTGACTCGTGTTTGGCGAGTCAAAAGGTCCGTTATTGGACCTTCTGACTCGTTGAACCTCTTGACTCTCTGCCCGATCACCGGGGAAGGGGGAAAGGGCTTTGAAGAAGAGCAGGAAAAGCAAGACAGGCAAAAGTACGATGAATGGCGGCTTTCGGGTGACAAGGAGGGGAGCGACGGTCACTGCACTGAAGCAGGATGGGATCCCGCGTCTAATGACAAAGACAAAAAATAGGGAGATGAGAGAAGAGGATACAGTGGCCTCGGGGACGATTCCGAGTCAAGAGGTCCAACGAGTCAAAAGATCCAACGCGTCAAATGATCCATTATTGGACCTTCTGACTCGTTGGATCTTTTGACTCGTTGGACCTCTTGACCCACATTGGATCTCTTGACTCGTGTTTGGCGAGTCAAAAGATCCGTTATTGAACCTTCTGACTCGTTGAACCTCTTGACTCTCTGCCCGATCACCGGGGAAGGGGGAAAGGGCTTTGAAGAAGAGCAGGAAAAGCAAGACAGGCAAAAGTACGATGAATGGCGGCTTTCGGGTGACAAGGAGGGGAGCGACGGTCACTGCACTGAAGCAGGATGGGATCCCGCGTCTAATGACAAAGACAAAAAATAGGGAGATGAGAGAAGAGGATACAGTGGCCTCGGGGACGATTCCGAGTCAAGAGGTCCAACGAGTCAAAAGATCCAACGCGTCAAAAGATCCATTATTGGACCTTCTGACTCGTTGGATCTTTTGACTCGTTGGACCTCTTGACTCGCCGTGGATCTTTCGACTCGTTGGATCTCTTGACTCGTTGGACCTCTTGACCCACATTGGATCTCTTGACTCGTGTTTGGCGAGTCAAAAGATCCGTTATTGAACCTTCTGACTCGTTGAACCTCTTGACTCTCTGCCCGATCACCGGGGAAGGGGGAAAGGGCTTTGAAGAAGAGCAGGAAAAGCAAGACAGGCAAAAGTACGATGAATGGCGGCTTTCGGGTGACAAGGAGGGGAGCGACGGTCACTGCACTGAAGCAGGATGGGATCCCGCGTCTAATGACAAAGACAAAAAATAGGGAGATGAGAGACGAGGATACAGTGACCTCGGGGACGACCGATTTTGGGATACCGGATGGCTGGCTGTGTCACGGCGCTTTTCATTTTCCAGTTTAATCGGATGGTGACCAACGCCATCTCTTCGTGCGGTATGCTTGACTAAGGCAGGAATTCCCCGAGAGTTGTGCACGCTGCACGGTAGTGAGGACGTAGGGTGTTTCTCGAATTTAGAAATCAACGGACAGTTAATTGGTGACTGAATTACAAGGCACGTATAGACCAACACGTGGTGCTGACGTCCCGCCCCTGCGGTGGTGCTGTTATCGGCATTGCGCACGCGCAGACGGTCCACTTGACGCGCTCCTTGCGCACGTGCAGTGGCCACACCTCGTGCGGAAATTTCGCCTTTTCCCACACCTTGTGAGGGCTTGTATGGAAACAGCGCGTTGGTCTATACGCAGCATGAGCTAAACCGGGAGGAAGGCTTATCTGGATCATTTCGACAGTATAATGTTTGGCAGTCATCCAGAGGGTCAACATGTCGCAGTATCTTGCCGGCCAGTGCAGCATGACTGCTAACTGGCAGACCAGAATCGGCTTACGTTCGTGTAATCACTACTGCGTGGTGCACCTAAAGACCACACGCTATAATCTGTTTCACCTAAGGATGGGCCGCAGCCTATGCTCGAAGCCGAGAGCGCGACGCCTTGAAGACCTTTGTGTTCGAGGCATTTCAGAGTCGGAGAAGGACCCTAGTACCACTTGTCTTGCTGTGCATGCACACGCTTCACTGGCTCGTGTTCAGGTTGAGCAGCGTTGATCAAAAGCCATGCACATTTTTATTAGTCTTTCGATGTATCGCGAAAGTACCGATATATATATATTTTTTTGTTTTCATAATCACGCAAGTTTTATATTACTTATCCTTTTAATGTACGGCACCTAGTGGATTTTGTTCGTGCAAACTTAATTATTTTATTCGCACGTAATAAAGCCGAGAAAAAAACCCATTGTACTTTCCACATTTTCGCGACATATTTTGAGCCTTGCATCCCATGATCCATTACAGCGACCGCTTATCGAACGCTAATTTAAATTTTGTTATATCATTTCTCGAACCTAAAAGTTTATTAAAAAGGAAAAGTTCACCATAATATCAACCCGCCTTTAAAAAATCTATATATTTTAAATTACTATTTTGAATTATTTTTCGTCATTTGCCTTCCCATTGGCCAAGTTCGATATCTTACCTGCACGGAAAGAACCGGTGAATTATCGGGAGTTCCTCTTTTCGAAGTGGCCATCTAAGGCGCATCCTAAAGGAGCCTTGAAACGATTTTACTATTTGTGCTAAATTCTAGTTAGAATCACTCCCTAACGTTGATCACTGAATAAACTTGCATTGGTTTTTTTTTTCTAAGCACAGTCGCCAAATAAATTTGTGAAATATGAGCATCGTTCATCCCCTCAACTCGGAGCCAGAAAAAGCGGCCACGTGGCTCGGCGCCCATCCTATACCTTTAACGTTAATCTTACCCACGTGCTGGGTTTGACAAAGTGGAGAACGTGTACTCAGCTCAGACATTGTTAGAGCTCGGCTATTCTCATCACCGCAGTGCTTGTACACGAGCCACTACCCGAGTGTCCGCCGAGGCATTGCCTGTTACAAGCTGAAGGCGAGTGCTCACGTAGCTCGTGTCAAATCTATGCATGAGCCGCGCTCGACTGTCGTCAGTCGGGTGATTTTGATTCCCAATTACGTCATTCAGCCTTGCAAAGGCAAGACTGAAAGAAATAGTCCCCTTTTATCTTCGCGACTTCACAATTTCACCGCGACAGAGAAGTTTCTGAATCAGTGGCGGTCTGTGCGATTATACTTATGCCAGGCTGGGACCAGTACAAACCGGCAAAGCCATGAACGTTCCAACCCGATAACGTTTCATGACCCCTTTAAAGGGGTCGTGAAATGATTTTGATGTTCAAAGAATCTAGTGCGTCAAGGACCCAGGAACCAGGGGGGAGGGGGGGGGGGGGCAACAGGGGCTTAGGCACCCGCTGACATTTTCTAGAGGGTGCTGAGCCCCCGTGCGTTTGGCTCAAGGCCTACTGGACTGATTCCTACCGTGCAACGCCTCCCCGCGACTAGGGAAAAAGCGGTGAGGGGCTTGCCGTGACTCCTTCGCAATATGAAGCGGCAGTTCTCGAGTAATTGGAGCTTTTGACCCGCAATGGATCTTATGACTCATGTCTGCCGAGTCAAGAGATCCAACGCGTAAAACGATCCATTATTGAACCTTCTGACTCGTTGGATCTTTTGACTCGTTGGACCTCTTGACTCGCCGTGGACCTTTTGACTCGTTGGATCTTTTGGCTCGTTGGACCTCTTGACCCACATTGGATCTTCTGACTCGTGTCTGGCGAGTCAAAAGATCCAACGAGTCATAAGATCCATTATTGGACCTTTTGACTCGTTGGATCTTTTGACTCGTTGGATCTCTTGACCAGAAGCGCTCGGGGACGACCAATTTTGGAATACCGGATGGCTGGCTGTGTCACGGCGCTTTTCATTTTCCAGTTTAATCGGATGGTGACCAACGCCATCTCTTCGTGCGGTATGCTTGACTAAGGCAGGAATTCCCCGAGAGTTGTGCACGCTGCACGGTAGTGAGGACGTAGGGTGTTTCTCGAATTTAGAAATCAACGGACAGTTAATTGGTGACTGAATTACAAGGCACGTATAGACCAACACGCGGTGCTGACGTCCCGCCCCTGCGGTGGTGCTGTTATCGGCATTGCGCACGCGCAGACGGTCCACTTGACGCGCTCCTTGCGCACGTGCAGTGGCCACACCTCGTGCGGAAATTTCGCCTTTTCCCACACCTTGTGAGGGCTTGTATGGAAACAGCGCGTTGGTCTATACGCAGCATGAGCTAAACCGGGAGGAAGGGTTATCTGGATCATTTCGACAGTATAATGTTTGGCAGTCATCCAGAGGGTCAACATGTCGCAGTATCTTGCCGGCCAGTGCAGCATGACTGCTAACTGGCAAAACGCTATACGGAGAACCAGAATCGGCTTACGTTCGTGTAATCACTACTGCGTGGTGCATCTAAAGACCACACGCTATAATCCGTTTCACCTAAGTATGGGCCGCAGCCTATGCTCGAAGCCGAGAGCGCGACGCCTTGAAGACCTTTGTGTTCGAGGCATTTCAGAGTTGGAGAAGGACCCTAGTACCACTTGTCTTGCTGTGCATGCACACGCTTCACTGGCTCGTGTTCAGGTTGAGCAGCGTTGATCAAAAGCCATGCACATTTTTATTAATCTTTCGATGTATCGGGAAAGTACCGATATATATATATATATATTTGTTTGTTTTCATAATCACGCAAGTTTTATATTACTTATCCTTTTAATGTACGGCACCTAGTGGATTTTGTTCGTGCAAACTTAATTATTTTATTCGCACGTAATAAAGCCGAGAAAAAAGTGAAAGCCGTTTACAAATCCCTGTAACGCCGAATTGGAGCGCAGCTCTTGAGGAGGAGGAGTGAAGGGTACTGAGGGGAGGGTAGACCCCTCCCCCTTCTCCTCCTCCTCCCCTCATTCTTTAATATGCTCCGGGGGGGTGTCACGTGACTTCGGGGAGGGGGTCACGTGACCTCGGGGAGGCGTGACCTGGGGGTGACCTCAAGGCCACGTGACCCCAAAGGTGACCCCCACGTGACCTTGGGGGTCACGTGACCTGGAGGGGTCACGTGACCTCGGGGGGTCACGTGACCTCAGAGGGGTCACGTGACCTGGGGGTCACGTGGGGTCACGTGACCTTGAGATGACCTTGGAAGGGGTCACGTGACCTTGGGGGTCACGTGACCTCGTGGGTCACGTGACCTTGGGGAGGCGACCACGTGACCTCAGAGGGGTCACGTGACTTGAGGGTCACGTGACCTTCAAAGGGTCACGTGGGGTCATCTTGGGGTCACGTGACCTTGAGATGACCTTGGAAGGGGTCACGTGACCTCGAGGGGTCACGTGACCTTCAGGGGGTCACGTGGGGTCACGTGACCTTGAGATGACCTTGGGAGGGTCACGTGACCTTGGGATGACCTTGGTTACGCCGACGCCGACGCCGACGCCGACGGCGACGCCGCTCAAGCCGGGAACGGGCCCCTAAGAGCTGCGCTCTAAAAACCCATTGTACTTTCCACATTTTCGCGACATATTTTGAGCCTTGCATCCCATGATCCATTACAGCGACCGCTTATCAAACGCTAATTTAAATTTTGTTATATCATTTCTCGAACCTAAAAGTTTATCAAAAAGGAAAAGTTCACCATAATATCAACCCGCCTTTAAAAAATCTATATATTTTAAATTACTATTTTGAATTATTTTTCGTCATTTGCCTTCCCATTGGCCAAGTTCGATATCTTACCTGCACGGAAAGAACCGGTGAATTATCGGGAGTTCCTCTTTTCGAAGTGGCCATCTAAGGCGCATACTAAAGGAGACTTGAAACGATTTTACTGTTTGTGCTAAACACTAGTTAGAATCACTCCCTAACGTTGATCACTGAATAAACTTGCATTGGATTTTCTTTCTAAGCACAGTCGCCAAATAAATTTGAGAAATATGAGCATCGTTCATCCCCTCAACTCGGAGCCAGAAAAAGCGGCCACGTGGCTCGGCGCCTATCCTATACCTTTAACGTTAATCTTACCCACGTGCTGGGTTTGACAAAGTAGAGAACGTGTGCTCAGCTCAGACATTGTTAGAGCTCGGCTATTCTCATCACCGCAGTGCTTGTACACGAGCCACTACCCGAGTGTCCGCCGAGGCATTGCCTGTTACAAGCTGAAGGCGAGTGCTCACGTAGCTCGTGTCAAATCTATGCATGAGCCGCGCTCGACTGTCGTCAGTCGGGTGATTTTGATTCCCAATTACGTCATTCAGCCTTGCAAAGGCAAGACTGAAAGAAATAGTCCCCTTTTATCTTCGCGACTTCACAATTTCACCGCGACAGAGAAGTTTCTGAATCAGTGGCGGTCTGTGCGATTATACTTATGCCAGGCTGGGACCGTATACAAACCGGCAAAGCCATGAACGTTCCAACCCGATAACGTTTCATGACCCCTTTAAAGGGGTCGTGAAATGATTTTGATGTTCAAAGAATCTAGTGCGTCAAGGACCCAGGAACCAGGGCGGAGGGGGGGGGGGGGTGGCAACAGGGGCTTAAGCACCCGCTGACATTTTCTAGAGGGTGCTGAGCATTATACTGAGCCCCCGTGCGTTTGGCTCAAGGCCTACTGGACTGATTCCTACTGTGCAACGCCTCCCCGCGACTAGGGAAAAAGCGGTGAGGGGCTTGCCGTGACTCCTTCGCAATATGAAGCGGCAGTTCTCGAGTAATTGGAGCTTTTGACCCGCAATGGATCTTTTGACTCATGTCTGCCGAGTCAAGAGATCCAACGCGTAAAACGATCCATTATTGGACCTTCTGACTCGTTGGATCTTTTGACTCGTTGGACCTCTTGACTCGCCGTGGACCTTTTGACTCGTTGGATCTTTTGGCTCGTTGGACCTCTTGACCCACATTGGATCTTCTGACTCATGTCTGGCGAGTCAAAAGATCCGAGTCATAAGATCCATTATTGGACCTTTTGACTCGTTGGATCTTTTGACTCGTTGGATCTCTTGACGAGAAGCGCCCCCCCCCCCCCCCCCCCCAAGAAAGGTTATTTCGGTCACGTTATTTACAGTGCACAAATTGCGATTGTTAGCGCGGGGACGACTAACATTTTCTGCTTCCTTACTTCTACGATAAAGGCCGACCCCCTAATGAACCGTCTCCACTCTTTCCATTTTTCAGTCTTCTTTCTTTTATATTTTTGAGGCGACGTCACTCTGCACTGCCGCGTTCTTTCATCCTTCTGCTTTTATGCTGTTGTGTTTTATCGCTTTTTTTTTTTTTGCTCTTGTCTTTTTTTTTTACGTTTAAACCATTGCGTATTCTTGCTTTGTTTGGCTTAGTTTTTACTCCCTTTCCTTCGCTTCGGCTCTTACTAACTTAGGTTCATCTGCTACGTTAGGCTCGGACATTTTGAGGGCCGTCTGCAACTTTGTTGTTGTTCTTGTTTTCTTCCACTGTCGTCAGCGATAACCTCCTATTTTCGCCTTCGATTGAGTTTCTAATCTGAAATCGTCATACGTGCTTTTTGATATTTATTAAATATATTAAGAAGTGTAAGCCCGTTACGCACTTTTATTAGAAGTTTATTTGTGTACGCCGGCCGGCACGTCTGCTATGGGTCATCGTTTGTTAATCCACCGGCCGCCTTCGGGCATACGCCCGTGCATACTTTGAGACAGCAGGCATGCCATGTGCTGCCTACCATTGCAAAAACATGTTTTTGCGATGTGGTGGAAATTCTTCCTCCTTTTTTCGAAGGCTGAACAAACGTAAGTATTTAAGTTATGCAGCATTCAAATTAAATTGTTAAAAATGTAAATAAACAAACAAAGCTTCTTTTTTTTTTTTTTGCTCTTAACAATCTTTTTGTTTGCATTGCAGCTGTCGCCAGTGGGTGCACAATTGCAAACGTGCTGACCTTGATGCTAAGCTGAAGCATTACGGAGCAGCCCACTTTAATGAAATAAACTACCGGCTATGCGCTGATCACTTTAAGGCATCTGATTTCAAGAAGTATCGAGCAGCCGGTGAGGATTTTTTGGCACTGATTTTTGTGGTAAAGCTGATACATGCAATAAATGTGAAAATATTATGTTATGCGTCCAAATGCAGATGCTTTAGTAATATCGATATACCTCAAATTCCAAAACGAAAGTAAGCCTCGTAAATTCATATTCTGTCTGTTCGTTATCGGTTCATGGTTTCGCTATTTTTTTAAACCTTCTGCTTAACAGGCTCAAACCTGGAAGTGTGCCATCGCAAATGCTCAATTTTGATAATGCTAGGCCTGCCAATCCAAAGAAAGCTTCCACCAAAAGGAAACAAGTGGCATCCGAGCAGGACATCGTTCCCGACAAACCAATGGCCTAATGTAAGTAAAAATCAACAAAAAGAAGTGATTCAGAATATTCGAAAACGTGGCTCCATCTTAAAAACATCCTTTCATTATCGTTTTTTTATTATTTTCATTTAAAAATACTATCGGTCGCTCGTGTTACTATGATAGCAATCTGTGGCACTGAATTAGCAATACGAAAACGCGTTAAAACCATAAATCGCAATAAAAAACATTTCCACGAGGCAAAGTGGTATGTCAAGCGGATATGGCTCGCGAACACAGGAAACTAGACGGAAATTCTCCGTCTATCTCTCATCTGTCATTACTAATCATCTCACTTAAAAACGATACCAACCGACTAAAGGTTTGCAGTATAAAGTGGTGGAGACATGCGCGTAAGCAAATATGTATAGACTGAGTTTTAAAGTGGAAACTATGCGATAACTGCATTAAAGGTTTTGTTTTGCGCATTAATCGCGCCTCAACCTTTCCAGCCCTTCCTCCAGATGCTCGTCTACCGAAACGACGGAAGGGGCTAGAGCAGCAAATAGAGGACGTGAAGAGGAAGCTCCAACGGTCTCAAAAACAATGCTCAAAGCTGAAATAAACGATCGAAAACCTTCGGGCTTCGGAGTAAGGTCAAAGCGTCAAAGCATTGGAAGCCTTTGAGAGTCGTAAACAGCTGGTAGAACTCGATGACAGTCATCCTGCAAAACATTTCATCCTAAACAAATTGAAGCAACTCAAGCGAAAGCGCCGTGGACGGAGATTTACATCATATGACGAAAGCGTTGCAACTGCCTTGCACTACTGTTCGCCACCAGGGTACAGATTCATGAAAAAAATCTTGGCATCAGCAAAAGCTTGTTGAAGATACTTGCCCTTAAAAACGCTAACCTCCCTGCGCAAAACCGGTTGGGGGCAGTCACTATTGATAAAGTCTCAATAAAACAGCACATCACCTTCTGTTCGAAAGGTGATTATAATGAAGGGTACACTACGGAGAGTGGACCTGACGTTCTTGCCAACCAAGCCCTGGCAGTGATAATCAAGACCCTAAAAAAAGGAGAAAACCAGGTGCTTGTATACTACTTATCTCATAATGCGATGCCTAGAGGGAGATGAAATGGGTCAAACACTGCGTCAAATTTTTAAAGAAATACGCGAAAGTAGCTTCATCCTAAAAGTGGTGGTGTGCGACCAGAGAGCCGACAACTTGAGGATGAAGCGAGAGCTCGGTATCACGGAAAAAAAAAGCCGTTTACACCTGCCTGTAACGCCGAATTAGAGCGCAGCTCTTGGCGAGGAGTAGGGAAGGGTACTGAGGGGGGTTGGGTCATGTGACCTCGGGGAGTGGGGTCACGTGACCTCTGGGGGAGGGGGGTCACGTGACCTTGGGGGGATCACGTGACCTGGGGGATGTCACGTGCCCTCGGGGGGGGGGGGGAGGGAGTGTCACGTGACCTCGGGGCGTGACCTCGGCGGGGGGAGGGGGGGGGTCACATCACCCCCCCCAGAAAAATTTTTCCGCTAGATTTAGCGAGGAAATGTTTAAACTAGATTTAGCGGGGAAAATTTCCCGTTAGATATAGCGGGGAAATTTTTCCGCTAGATTTTGCGGGGAAATTTTTCCGCTAGACTTAGGGGGGAAATTTTTCCGCTAAATTTAGCGGGGAGAACTTTCCGCTAGTTTTAGGGGGGAAATTTTTCCGCTAGATTAAGCGGGGAAATATTTCCGCTAGATTTAGCTGGGAAATTTACCCATAATGCACCGCGCCGTTACGCCGACGGCGACGGCGACGCCGCTCAAGCCGGAAACGGGCGCCTAAAAGCTGCACTCGAAAACCATATCAAGGTGTCGGACGAAAAAGTGTACTTCATGAACGACACGCCACACTTGCTCAAAAATACTAGGAACAACCTTAGAAAGTATGACTCCAAGCACGGAACGGAAATCTACAAGTTGTGTCACATTCAAGACTTCAACAGCTTAGACAAAGACTGTACCCCAAGAGCTGCACCACGACTTCGGGCTGTCCACCTCGCTCTTCCACCGTTCACAGCAATGAGAGTTTGTTTTGCGGCACGAACTCTCAGCCATTCCGTCAGCCCTGGAATGCTCACTTACATCGAGACGAAGGACCTAACGGAAGACGCTAGGGCCACAGCAAAATTCATCGAGAAAATGGACTCCTTATTTGATTCGTTTAATTCCTCAAGCCCACATTGCACGAAAGCGCTCAAACGAGGACTTCCCGACAAGACCCCACATTGGCAGTTTTGGGAAGAAATGAAGGCTGTCCTAAAAAAAACCTTGAAGTACTCAATCGCAAGCGGAGGAACCGAACCCTGTCTTCGTGGATGGCTGGAGAACATCCATACCCTGAGGCTGCTCTGGACCGAACTGAAAGACCTAAATGGTCTCAAGTTTCTTCTGCTTCGGGATCTTACGCAAGACTGTATTGAAAAGCTATTCTGTATCATTCGAAGCAAAGTCGTGAACTATCAAAACCCTGACCCAGCATCTTTCAGGTTACAAATGAAGGGAGTTATCGCGAACGACCTGCTGCAACCAACGTCAGACAGCAACTGCGGAGCAGATTTCGCGGATTTTCTTGTGCAGAAGGAAAAGCTATTCAAGTCCGGTTTCAAAATCGCCACTGACGTCTCAACAGACGATGATGACAACTCAAGGGAGATAGCGGAGAACCTCATGGACGACAGACCAGATGCATGACTGATTACCCAGTCCTATGCAGCCGGCTGGGCAGCCAGTCAGATCTCTCATCATGCTTGCCAAATCCAACTTCAATCAGAAACATGGAACACCTCGAAAGACATTTTGTTGAAGAACAAATATTCAAATGCGAAAATGACATCATCTTCCGAATTGGCTCGTAACCTAGCCGGTAACATCAGGCGTGCCTTCAACACGCCTTTCACCGACATACTGCACCAAACCAGAGTTCAGCTAAAGGCGCATTTGAGGCCACTGATCGACGCTGGAAACAAAGGTACGGCGTGCAAAGTTTCTTTAGACACGTACGTCAACAAGTACTTGAATGTACTTTTAAACTGCTTCGTCAAGTGGGCGAACGAAGAACCCGACAAAGTCAGTGGAAAAAGAAATGCGAAAGCAAAAAAGGTCACACACTGCTAGCACATATAGAAGATTACTGCCTGCGACCGAAAAAATGCGTGCCACTCTTATTTACCGGGCAGTGTGAGCTGAGACTACGTTAATTTTTACCCCTGTTTTGTTTTTAGTTCTATACCTACGCCGCGAAAGCAAATAAACAAACGTATATAACAAGCAGCTCAAAAAAAGGACGCTTTCGTCTTTTTCGATCAGTTTCGTCTGTTGCTTCCGCTTAGTTTGTTGTAAACTCAGCACCGGCGGCGACCATGAGCTATTCATTTGCTGATTTCCATTTTTCTTTCTTTTTTCTATAAGCGCCGCAATGATCATCGTCGCTGAAGAAGTTTTTTGCTGGGTATCTTTGTATCGTCTGCTAATTTCTTTGTTTTATTCGCCGTTTTTCGCAACTGTTCCCGTTTTTTTTTTTTTCGTCTGGAATGGCGATTCTATTTTTTGTGCAAAGTTTGGAAAGTTTGCACGGTCATTTTTATGCTTACTTTTTTTTTTTTTTTTTTTTATGCTCCTGCAGCTGGTGCGCTTGCTCTGGTAATATTAACATGTCGTTTGTGCACGTTTTAATGATCCCATATTCAGGTAAGAAACTGTGACAACTCAGTTTGTAACGAATCAACAGAACCTCTTACGACATAGTTCGAGTAGGTAAACGCCTTTTTTTCCGCTTCCCAGACGCGGTTCAAACGCGTGTGATCCCCTGAGTATTTGAGACCACTAAATAGACGGCTCTATCTTTGTTTATGCGCGCGTTGTTATTTGATTCTCGTTGCAGTTTCTATCAGTGGATTCCGGTTTGCAAGCGGACTGACCGTAATCAATGGTTTCAGCTGTTGGGGTGACGAAACGGGACTCGCAAAGCTCGAGGACGTTGCGGGGCCTATACTTTTCCATTGCGTCGTCTGCTTCCGTAGACTCCGAGTGCGCTAGAGGCGCCACTGCCACGTTCGCCGCCGCTCCTATGGGTTTTCGGAGGAGTTTCCAGTATTGGCGAAGCTATATCGTATTCGGTAGGACTTTAGAGATAAATGTCTCTCTGAATTTAAACTTTTAATGCGCTGTCCTCGGAGCGGGTACTTTCGCCGAGAAAGTGATGAAATTGATTTATCATTTTATTTTTGGCATGTTTTTCTCGTTCATGGCCTTATTCTTCTGGAAGCATGCAGTGCCAAGGCTTGGCTTCATTACGGCTAAGGAGCCAAATATCGAATAAGCTCTGTCTCGCAGAAACGTAGGGTGCGACTTTGGGGATTCCATTACGTTTTCTCAAGTTCGCCCTATACCATCTGAAATTATAGCTTCGTGGTTTGTTTGGACTTTCCTTCAAGCTACCGAAGTTTCCTCGGTACTGGCACCTAACAAGCTAAAACTTTGTAGGCGAAGCATCGGTTTCTAGTATGTTTCCTTGAAGCTTTTTTTCTTTGCTGTCTCTTGCACCTGCGAATGTTTTCGGAAATTCTCTGACGTGCATCAGAACTCAAATTAACAAAAGCTAATAGTGCGAGGGACATAACTATGAGCCCCGACAAATAAGCTGGTCAGCGCTGCGACCTGCTTGCATTCTCCTATTTGTCCGTGTCTTTGTGCTGTTGTTCTATGCGTAGTGTTCGAAGCTGTAGATGGCACTGGAACAACCAGGATCGAAGCGACCGAATGCGCAAATTATGCCAGTTGTTGACTAAGAATTTTATACTGTACCACAATACAGAGAAAGACAGAAACTCAACATTACCTCGAATGATAAGAACCGTAGCCTGCTGCGCTGATTCCTTTATTAAATAGTGCAATACACTTATAACGATAATGAGATAACCCGATAAAGCGATCGTTCTAACAGTCTATCGTTGTATCTGGATTGGGTGCCTTATACAAAAACGAATGGTCCTCTAAAAACTGATTGTTAAAGCTGTACTTCGTTATATGTAGTACAGTTGTAAGTGGATTGCACTATGTGCAACTTTAATCGTCCGCATAATGCTTCATAGCTTGGTCGATCTAGGTGCGTGTCAAGGGATTCACAAATAACACGTTTTATATATCATCATTTTCTAACGTGTTTGTGTCACACTGCATGGTATGCACTTCGCATGAGCCGAATCCGAAGAACCGTTTATTGTTTACATGACGACTCATGTATGAAAAAAAATGGACGCATCTCCACGTTTTGAATGATGTTGATTGGGGCGAAGCTCGGGTGGTGCTAATGATACTGATTTTATGGTTCAGAGGTAGTGCTGATGGTGGTGATTTGTTTTTATTGCTCATAGGTAGTGCTGAGTTCTGGGTTGCGTTTCGACTTCATTATTATTGCTTGATAGCCGGTGAAATGCAGAGCCAGCGGTTCTTCTAGCGGATCAGCTTGGATCCGCTAGAAGCCGTGGGAACGCATCTCTACCGTTTAAGTCAACGGTCTATGTCAGAAAGGGAATGGGGGGGTATGGATCGTGGTTATATACGCATTTGAGCATGCAAAGGCTAATGCATGCAAAGTTTAACGCGATTACATACGCATTTGACCGCAGCGCCCTCTACTGTATAGACGTTGAGCTTCTACATGCGACGTTGCAGTGTAGCATAGTGGGAATAAAGAAAAAAAAATAAGTGTAGCGTAGTGGTTCAGACGTCTGCCTCGTAAACAAGCGGTCCTGAGTCGAACCCCTGTACAAAAAACGTACAGGCGTACGTTTTTTTTTTTTTTTATTATTTCAATGTGGGCCGATAGCGGAGGCAGTACAATCGATGTGAGCAAGGACGCCAGACAAGGCTAGACCCTAAGGAGCTTCGCCCCTAAAACAAAATTAGTAAGTGCAAGAAAAAAAAATATACTTCAAAGAATCAGGCAAAACGTTATGAACTCGGTACGCTACAACCGACGGTGTCTTCACGTTCTGCGCTTCCTTGCGAACCGTTAATCGCTGGTCGGAAGCTCGGAGATTAAGCTTCTTAAATACAAGGCACACTTTGTAAATAGTGGAGAGTTTTAAGATAGCGTAAAGACCCTTGTCTGGCACTGTGTGCGACGCCCGCAAACTTTCATCGGAACGCTGCCGAGCGCGTCAAACCAGCACTTTTAGTTCTGCAAAACGCAACCGCGCATGCATGAAGAGATGAATGGTGCTGAACCCTTGTAATCAGCTGGCACGTTGCCCCCCCCCCCCCCCCCCCCCCCCCCTTCGAGAAGCATAACAGGAGCCAGCCTTTCAACAGTACACTTCTACATTCAAAAGGAAGCCTGATAAAAAAAAAAAAAAACTAGTTCGGGGTTGCAGCGCCATCTAGATGTCTTCAAGCAAACTGCTCTCGTCACCTTGTCCCACACGTGACGAGACCAACGAGAAGGGCACGCAGTGTACGCGCACATACGCATAGCTCGCTGCGTTGCCTGCATATGGCGCATGCGCACGAAGCGCTGTTCGGAACATGCAAAGCTAACCCAAACGCAAAGTGTTGGTGTTTTCTTTTGCAGACACTTCTACAACTCTGTAGTATCGAGGGTTGTAGCGAAAACCAGAATACAACGCCGTACTTGAAACACATTTCCAGAAAAAACTACCAAGAAATAGCGCGAACTATCCAAGTTCCGCGCTATTTAAGGAAAACAATTAATGGAGGGTGTTTGCCGCCCTTTAATCGCAATTATGGTTCGGTAAACATATATTTGTGATTCTTGTACGCTTAATATCTTCGGGTAGTTTGTATAAAAAAGTATGTGGAACTATTTTACCATGGCCGCGTGTGCGCAAAACCGGTTGGTCTTAAACACATATCTGTTTGGGCCCTTGTAGACCTTTTTCGTATAACCTCATACCAGCGCATTACTAAAGAGCGCGAAGATCAAGCACTGACGGAGCAAGCGCCTGTTCCGTCGGTGCGTACTTGACATTTTGGAGTAACACGGGACTGAGAAAATACGAACATTCACACCAAGGGAATAAGAAGGAGAATGTCTCAAACACATCTAAGATATCTGCATCTTGAGTGGTGGCACGTAGACGTTTTTATGACTTCTAGTTCCTTAGTCTCTGGTTCCTTCAAAATGCTCCGCCTACACCAATTCACTTGCACCCTTGTGTTCGGTTTGTACTTGACCTACACGCTATATAGTGATATGCCTATCCATCTACCCCACCTTAATACTTTAGTATATTAACTTGTACCAGACCGCAACTGACCGAACCTCAAAACTGTGCATTCTTGGATTGCCAGCATAGACACGGTATGCACCGCCAAGAGTATGGGCGAAAATGTCTAAACACGGACGTCGTGCCTCAGTTAGGTTCGAGTGTTTTATTGTGTGTGTGTTTTTTTGCTTTTTTACCGTGTTAAAATTACCAACAACTCTACGGTTGGCTGATCACCACAGTGTTGTCGTCCGGTGCACAAATAATTTTAATATGCCTAAGATCAATCACCAGAAGTGTGAGATCAGCACAAGAAGCTGCCGCGTGGGTCTGGCTGCAATGCTATTGATCTTCACATGTTCCCCGAGGGTGCTTATCTATGAAGTCAGTCGATTGCAAGCGTGAATCGCAAGGGCTTTGTATCAAACTCATCGTCACATTTATGCCCCCGACTGCTTTTTCTAAGGCAAACGGACTGATTCCGACCCGGTGTCGCTGCTCCGATTAGGTTATCCCTGCAAGGTATGCGATTCATCCATGGCATGTGAGGGGTATGAAAACGTCTATGTGCCACCACTCGAGGTGCAGGTATCGAATACCGAGGTCTTATCTGCCAGGATTCCATTAAACTGCTCATACATTCCTTCGAAACACCCCACCGTCTCCATCCTGGTTCTTCCGGGAAGGCAAGGTTACCAAGCTTCATTCAACTGGTCAAGCTCCAACAAAGTTACTTTAGCCCACCATAGGCAACCTGCAATGCTGTTTTGTTTGGCGCCATCGAGCGACTGAAGCTAGAAATATTGGGTACCCCTGGGAATGGCGGCTACATTGCTCAAACGTGAACTTTTACTCCGGTGGCGCCGCTTAGCCTAGTGTCTGAAGCAAGAAATACTGGGTATCCCACGAAGCCGTGACCGCATAACATGCCAGTACAGCGGAAGCTAGGGCACTGGCGGGCCAATGGGAACGTGACTGCGTATCATCGGAGCGCGCCTCTACTCCGAAAAAGTATCTGGCTTTTCGCTGCGTCACGCTCCAATATGTGTGGGGTTTGCTCGTATACGTCGCGCATTTCGAAGCCGTCGGCACGCAATGTGGGCCTTATCGCTGTGGGAACCACGGGTTCCCCGCATCCCTATCTAGGCCTAGCTCAGGCAGGCCGTGGGACGTCGCCACGTGGGGGCGCGTCCCGGATGCGAGGGCGAAGCCGTATTCCCCGGTGGACGGCTTTCCCTCGTTCTTCTCGGGTAATTTGCCTAAGGCACACCCCTCGGGATCATGACTTGGACGCGTCCGCCCCTCCGGGGAGCCACCTACATCCGACCCACCCCGGGAGCGTGCATTCCCGCAGGCTATATAAGACGGCCCTAATCCAACAGGCGGGACTCTCGCTGGGGGAGGCTCTGCTCGACGGAGCCTTCATATCTTTATCTGATCCTCCCCCTCCGTGATACTGTCAATAGCGGCAGCGCGGACTCCGACTGGCGATCCTGTCAAAAGAGACAGCGCCGTCGTCTCCACCATTGTTGGCCTTCGGGCAAGCGTGTTGGCATTGCAGTCAATAAACACGTCTTTATCCGGACCCAAGGAACCTTCTGTGTTTCTAAGTGGTAACCCCTACAGGGGAAATCCCACATCGTTCACCCTTTGCCAAGTTACAACGAGACAGGGTATAACCGTGGGCTCTTACTCTGCTGGCGCCGCCTGGCTGTTGCCGGCTGGCTATAGCCAAGTCATAGTCAAGTTCCTCATACCCACATTACCGTAGCCTACCCAGATAGCTGTGCTGCCACAAACAGCCGGTATTTCACGTTTTAAGCTCTAGAAGGCATCGTCGACGCCGCAATTCTAAAGATGGCGGTACATTTAAAAAAAAAAAGAAAAAAGTTTATATTGGGCATTTTTCGCGCTCATCCAGCAAGCGCAAGGTTGTCATTTCACAAAAGCTTGATTCTTGTATTTGCTTTGCGGAATACGTTCAGATACACACATTTTTAAGTAGGATTCGTTGTAACAAATTGCTTCGTCATAACAAATAGACGACAGTGCAGTTTTGCCGTTTCTCTTCGGAATCTGGGCTCACTCACAACCACTGCGGAATAAGGGAGTCTGAACAGCGCCGGCTCGCCGTGGAACCAGTATTTCGAAGGCTCGCTCGCGTTTCTGGCAAACGCCGTGGGATGCACCACATGATAAGGAGCTCGGGAGAACCATCCCTATTTCCGCCAGTCTTGGGTAAGTTACTTTTAAAAAAGTAATTTGTTACAGTTACAGTTACTTTCAGAAAAAAAGTAGCGAAATTAACCGTTACAGTTACCACAACAAAAGAGTAGTTTGTTACAGTTACTTTTGAAAAGTAACGAACTTACTTTTAAGTTACTTTTCTATAACAAAAAGATTAAGAAGAAACTAGAAAACGCCCCTCCCTAACTTTCATTGCATAAAATTAAAAAAAGTGCGCTCTTTAGTTTATATTGTGACCTAGCATTCTCGAATGTATTGTCTGAAAGTTTCCCTCGTTTGATGGCGAACACGTCCCTGCCCTTGCTGAACAGTCACCAGAATGGAGCGCTGGAAGGAATTGCATGGGAACAAACGCGGGCCCAATACAAATGCCCAATCCTTGGTATCATTAGCACATTTCTGGCTCGTTGACGGTTGCTCTGGGTTCATAAAGTCCCTGGACATATTTCAGTTCGTCCCTGGCAAGCCAGAAACAAACCCTGCGAAAACGGCAGTAAATTTTGCCTTAATTGTTGACACCACGCCGGAGTAGTGGTGCAAATCAAAATACGAAACATTAGCAGTGCAATCCGCGTGTGTTGTTGATTCACGGTTGATTCACCCGATTAAAAAGCGTTTGCCCAGAAAAAGGAAAAACCGCTTCATAGATGGTGCTTCAAGACACTAACATGTAAGTGTTCAGTCACAACGGACAAGCGCTTGCGTAAAGATAAATAGATTTTTTTCCCATCAAATCTACACGTGGCTATAATCGGATTGTGACTCGCAAGAAAGAACGTTCTCACAAGTTTGTGCAAGGCCAACTTGGCACTCGAAATGTCGGAAAAGACAATTTGGGAAGTGTAAGGAATAGCTAGATTGTACTCGTTCACTGATATATTATTCATAAAAAAACTGGAAAGTAACGACGAAAGTAACCTCTTTACTTTCATCGTTACCTCAGAAAAAGTAATAGAACTATAGTTACAAGTTACATTTTTAAAAAGTATCTCGCTACTGTTACAAGTTACCAAAAAAATAACGAAGTTACAGTAACGCGTTACTAGTAACGCGTTAGTACCTAAGACTGATTTGCGCACACTTTTTTTATTTTTTTGTTAATGCTACGCGGCGCGCGACCGCGCCTCCGCGAGGAACCCATAATTTCCGTGCCAGGAGATGCGCCAAGCCAGAGAAAAATTTCGGTCCCTTTTCCGGATTCGTTCAGGTACCTCTCTCTCTCTTCTTCCAACGCGGTCACAGCACTGTCACCGTTCTAGGCACACATGCCAGCGGCACAAGGAGTGGTCGCCTATCAGTCGCTTACCGTGTCGGCTCCTCCGAGGACGAAGTCACTCATGAAGGCCAAGATCTCGCCAAACTCGAGCTTCTTCTCGGCCAGGAGGTACTCGAGGATCGTGTACTCCCGGTCCTCCGCCCGGGTTTGGAGTCGCTCGGCGGCGGCCTCGATGTGCCTGAACAGGCGGCTGAGGGACGTCCAGGTGAAACCATTTATACCAATTAGAACAGGTTTGCGCCTTTCCCTCCCTGACGTCATCGGTAAATGGCCCACGCAGCGCCTCCTAGCTCACGTCAGCGTCGTCCGCCAGGGCGTCTTGCAGCCTCACCACAAGTGCGACGCTAGCACACGACGGCATCAAGACGCGCGCGTTTGTCGCTTTGCAGTGTACCCTAGCCGAGCTTCAGCGTGTTCGCCTGCCGCTTGGTCGCGACGAGAATCCACTGAGAATAAGGTACGTACTGCGCAAACCTTGTCTCCTAGCTATGTGGTATTGAATGGACATGTGAGCCTCAAAATCATTCGGGTGGAAGTTAGCAGCAACTGATCACCACTAAGGGGCTGGACGGCTCATTGAGCAAACAGGCACGAAGCCACCGGAAGTAAGTGGCTTGTGCCGGAAGTAAGCGCTTGATAGGCTTTTCAAGTCCTTCCGAGTGCTCTTTCGAACAGCATTCGGGGTGCTACGGTTTTAAAGCGATATTAGCGAGTTTTAGTAGCCCGCGTTTTCCCCTCCGCTAAGCCCTCCGCTAAGCCCTCCGCAACGAAGAAACTGCCCCTGCGCCTGCGTGCCGATGGCTTTGGCTGTAGAGTTCTGGGTAGCGGAGGGTCTTAGCAGAGAGGGAAACACGGTCTACTAAAACTCCCTATTAAAGCGATAGCTTTACGGGCGACACTTTGTAGAGATTTCGACCAGGTCTCCTGTCGTCGCCGCTACAGAAAAACCTTTCTCTCCGCTCTTGGAGCGAGGCCGGGGAAGTCGGGTTTTCCTGTCGCCAAACCCCCCGCATTCCGCCATTAACGGTGCAACAAAAGGAGATTCTTCCCTGTCGTCTGCTCCGAAAGATTTCTTTACAAACATCACTCGCGTTACGCGAAGTCCCACCTTGTCTGTATCAAGTCACTACGCGTGACGTTCGATGGTTTTAGAAACTTCCAGAGCACATACCCACATACTTTACGGATCACCGAGATCTGGTTGCGGTCGTTCGTGGCACCCACGACGCCAACCAGGACGGCGATGAGAATTAACCACGTCGCAACTCCGTCCTCGGGTACGTGACGGCACCACTCCACCCGCATCGGGGGACCGTGGCAAAACTATTGCTTTCGTTTCCTGTCAGGACTCACATTGCGGGAGAAAACTAAGACTTCTATTCATCTAGGTCACCTCGAGACAGCCTGCTTTTTGCGCAGTAACGGCGGAAGCAGACCCGAGAACTCTCCTTGGAAGCCATTTGATGTGAAAATTCTGTGATTCCAGACGATCAGGTATGCATTTGTCCCACGTTCAGATGGCTTGTCCTCGGGATTTAATTCAAAACGGGATCATTAAATCCCTCCAAAAAACACAAGAAAGCACGGACCAAAACATCGACTGAATGCACCAGAAAGCCCAGTAGACGCTCGACTCCCGAGACAAGAATCAACTTCCGGTGGCTTCACTTGCGCCAGGCTCGGAGACCAGCTATGCGCCATCCAGCCCCCTATACTAGAGATAAGTGTTTGCAGTAGATCGTGCACGCTTTTTAATTTAGTTAGTTATATTAGAAAATTGGCAGTGACATTTACCTTCACAGCCCTATAATGCATAAAAATATGTTTTTATGCGCAATCGCTTCAATCGTTTGAAAGATGTTTAAACAGTCGTTACGTATATGTATACATATGTGAATGTATAAGTATGTGTGTTTATATGTGCGCGTGGGTGTATGTATATGTAGGTATGTATGTGTGTATGTATATGTATATATATGTATATATGATTATATGTATTTGTAACAAACTTGAGAATGGAAGATATCAATCTCAAGTGAAAAACAAAAACTACTGTAAAAAACATTTCTTACAGACTAACTTTCAACACAAACAAGAGCGGAATCCAAGAAAAAGACAACCAAAAGTCATCTTTAAACCCTGAACTGCTAATATGCACACTGTCGATGGCCTTGGAAGACCCAAAAGTGGTGGATAGGGGGGTTTGGACCAGTTCCATTCTCCGGGCTTCCTTAGCTTCTTAGAAAAACAAAAACAAAAAACGCCATCTCCATGAGAAGACGCCATCTTTGGTTAGGAGAGCCGTGGACTAGTTCCTGGTTCGGAGCTTCTCCTTAGCTTTCCATCCTGAACAAACACCACAATCAATGGCAATGGGAAGGCCCACAACATGATCAGGGGGAGTGAGCCAGTTTCCTTCCCTGGGATTCCACTAACCACCCGCGACAAACAGCCATCCACAGAGAAGACCCCAAACAACAGGTTACGAGGACCTAAGACCAGTTACAGGTTCTGGGCTTCTCAGCAAGAGTAACGAGAGTATCTACAATAAAACTGGAACGAAAAATCATCTACTCTCAGAGTAACAGTGTTCAGGAACGGACAACTAAGACAGGCAGTGAAAAAGAAAAGAGGTTGATCTCTTATTGCACCCCTCAAGACCGACCACCAACCACAAACAACGTACGAAAAGAAAAGTAATACTCACAAAAACGACTAAATATTTAGTGTCTGTTTCAAGACATAACCTCATTCCTTCCAATCTCAAAAAAAAAGATTAATAGCAACACATGATAAGAATACAGGATGCAAACATTAAGTTTTATAAGTGTGATCCTTCTCCTTCGGGGGAAAATGTAAATATGTAAATAGGTAAATACTAGGGTATGTATAGCTATAATAATAATCTCTTGCTGTAAAATATAATCATTAAAAAAAATCAAAAACAACAAAAAATTACAATGCTCTCTGCTCCCTCCTCCCCCCCCCCCTCAAAGAATAATTAAGGCGACAGACAAATAAGAGATAAAATGAAAACATACATGAGAACGCCAAGATACGTAGAAATACATAACTAATTTTAAAATAAAACCATTAAAAGAGAATACAATTTTAACATTGTTTCCAATTCATTTCTTATATATTCCAGTACGAAAATTTTAAAGAAAACAACTTCCTCGTCGTCAAGAACACAGAAGACAAGAGGCAGGACCAAGCGGAACAACAATTAATAACTTAATACCAAAGGCAAAAGCGAAACACAAATACTGATAATTGCTCGCAAGATTCTCCAAGTTAGTTCCAATGCCAATGTTCAGCTGTCTCCCTGTTTTTGTGAAGAAAGGTAAAAAACACAGGCGAGCTGGTGAATGGTATCCATAATAAACCTGAGACGGAGGCGTCAATTTCCTCAAGGTTGTTCTCCACCAAATTTAGCGGAAATTCACGGACGGACGGACGGGCGAACGGGCAGACGAACAGAATTCTGGGAATGGAGGTAGCGTGAAAAAGCATTTTATGCTTTAAAAAATATCTTACATTTTTTTACGATTCATTTTAATAAAACTTAACGTGCTTCATCCACTCTTTAAGAGTAAGAAGTCACACTGCTCTTTTATTTTTTTTTAAGTAACGCCTACATTCCAATTTTGTCCTTAGCCATACCCGTGTTCTAGTTTGATCGTGGTTGAGACGCGCCGAAAGAAAGAACTGGGAGGGGTCCAAAATGTAGGAACCAATGTAGCTGCTCTCATATCTTAATGCACTAGCTCTGTCCTATTTTTTTTTAATTAATAATTTCTTCTTGCAAAGTTGTAAACAAGTGAAATCATATTGTGAACGCGGTTGCATTTATAAAAGTCGTGCATGAGTTCTTATGGCATTTTACAAGTTCTTGCGTGTTTCCTAGGCTCATTTATACAATTGTTCCCTTTGGGGATTCCAATGACCCTTTCACATTTTCTCCGTTCTTTTTAGCCTTACGTTAACCTCCAGTTTGCTATAACTTGAATAGCAACAGGAAACGGGAAAAGGCTTCCCTCGTGAGAATGCAAAGCCAGTAACGCACTCAATTTACTCTTGAGCGAGAAACTAGTAATGGTACTAGTTGGTTACTCCTTTGTACGGTGCTTGGAATGGGTCTCCGACTGGCGTGTTTACTGCGTCATAAAAAGTGGTCCCATCACTTCAGCCTGATGACGTCATACAAGTGTTATGCTTTCGCCGGCCGCGATCCTAGCGGCAGGGGGGTAAACACGGGAGCAGAACGCGGCAAATCCTAAACGCTGAGATCGAAGGTCCCGAGAGAAAGAACAATAAAAAAGCGACAAAGGAGCAGAAAAAAAAGAAAAGGTTAGGCATGTTTTTTTTTGTTTTTTTTTTTGCCTCCTAGACGAGTTGGAGTTACTCGGGAACTTGTTACCTTTTTTTTTTATATAAAATGTCCAATTCCGGTGTTTTTTTTCGCAACGTACGCTTGAACTAGGTACATACCTCCCAGGCGATGTTTTCTCGCATTTTTTTGCAGATGGACGCGTCGCCAGCGACATGGGCTCATCGGTATCGCCTAGTACAGGCTGGGGCCACCAATGTCCGCGTCTATGCCCCGCCGTTCCCACGCGACCCGAATGCATCGGACCTTTTCCTTTAGAAGATTATATTGACTCTACGCCCAAGGAGAGTCGCAGCTGCGGTAGCGGATCTGGCAGAAGCCTCTGCTGCAGCAGGTCGCCCACCCCCGTGACAGTCCACAGAAACTTTAGCAGCCAAGTCTTTCGACACCGCCATGATAGCAACACTTGCGTTCTCCTGTGTGCGCGTTTTTTAGAGCGCAGCTCTTATGGCGCATTCACACTGGAAGCGGATCCGCGTTCGCGAAGCGGTCGCGGATGCGGCTGGCGAACGGCTCCGTTCACATACACCAGAACCCGATCGGCGGTTTCTCGGCGGTTACCGATTGCTTCGCCATCTTTCGAGACTTCCGTTTGGCAACCATGTTTTACAATGCAAAATCCACTCTGCTGTACAATCCAAACTGAAGCCGAGTCCTCTCGGCTTGCGGCTTGGAAAGAAACATGGACGACTCCACGAGCGACGGCAGTGACGAACAAGCTGTTGCAGTTGCTTTGGTGACGCTAGTTTTGGCGTCCGTTGAAAGAAGCGAGCGGCGTCGTCCTCGTAGATGGTGGGTCCGTCCTTGCTTCCGTGACCGTGACGAGAATGGACAGGGGGCGAACCTCGTTCCCCTTCTTCGCGAGCGGGACCTTGAGTACTACCGGGAGTAAGTAATTCGTTCACTTTTGCATTGCCTACTCGCGAAAAGACAACATCCCAGATCGATCATACATATGACGTTATGTTACCAGCTTCCTGAGGATTCCTCCCAGCGCCTTCGATACAATCCTCGGCTTGATCGGCGACAGAATCAGGAAAGAGGACACAAACTTCCGCAAGGCCATTCCTCCGGACGTGCGCCTCGCCCTCGACATCAGGTAATTGCCAGCGAAGTAGGGAGCATTAGATTGAATGCGGGATATAAGGAAAAATGTGTAGTCACCCTATTGAAAAAGGCCAATATGAACTCGGCTTATTGGAAATATTGTATTCCAATGAAGTTGATGGAAACCAATAAAAACTTATTGTTATCCGATTAACCCAATACGCACGATGGGAATTCATATCGGAGCACAATATCCCGATATAGTATGTGGTTATTGGTATACAACAGGATATTGGAGCACAATATCCCGATATAACTTGCGGTTATTGGTATACAACACGATATCGAAGCACAATATCCCGACAGAACTTACGGTTATTGGAATAGAATACGACACCGCGTGCATATTGGTGACCGACATGGACATACTGTGCGGCCACACGATATATAAATATCGGTCGTCGATCACGGGCCCAAACGAGAATACAATATCGCGTGGATAAATCTCAGAACGAATTCCAAGTTACCAACATGAATTACGTCGGCATATACCGCGGACTAAGAGGATACGTAACACAGTATTGATCGGCCGTGAAGCAACATGTGGATATCGGTACGCCCACATATACGACATTGCGTGAATGATATCGTAGAACAGCAGGAGTTACCATACGGCAATACGAGAGAGAACGATATTGGAGGTGGATACACACAGAACACAAACGTTCCGCGTTGCAAACACATTCACATTGATCGAAAGCGCAAGTGTACGTACGGCACACAGTACACAGAGCCTCGAGCGCTTGAAATGCTAGACAACCACCAAACCATTCAGAATAACTAGCTGGGACACCCGCGACCTACCTTTCAATGAGAAAGCCCAATAACGACGTGCTCATTGGAGTGATCGTTTTTAAACAAATGTTTATTGCAGTTTTAATGCAACAAAAGTTAGGTTACCGATGTTGAAACCCAAATCGAACGCGATACGTGACAATGTCAGTTCGCACGATAAAATAATGAGGATTAATGGGCTTGACAGGTCACGTGCTTCTTACCCGCACATTTATCGATATTGACCCACCTTTCTGGGTAATCCTACGTCGTACACAAAATCCACAACCACACACGAGCACATTTCACCCACCACTCTTCGTCGCCTGTTTCGCAAGATTCACTCACTGTAAAAAACGACGGGAAAAATACGTGCATTTGCGCCATCAAACGATACGTTACAGACTCGTTTTATGAGAAAAGTTTCTATCGTCAACCCGCGCGCGCGAAAGCTCGAGCTGCTCGAGCGCTCGAGCTTCGGAGGCAGTTCGAATTCCGAAGGGAGGCGAGCCGAGCGAGCCGCCGAGTGGCCGAATCCGCCGATCCAGCCAAGCCTAACCAAGCCGCCGAGATTACGCCAGATTACGCTATTGCGCAGGGACCGCGACCGCGCCAACCCGGCCAACCCGGCGAGACAGCGAGACAGCGGCGATGGCGGGACCGACGGATAACGGCTCGTCAAGTTCGTCGCGCACTTTGCTTGTGGATTCCAAGTGAAACCAACGCACTTTCAATCGCTTCGAAAGGTACGTATAGACGACTTTATTACTTGCAGCATTGAGTGCTTTGGTATACACAGATCAAAGTGAACAATGAAGGACAGAACGGATCATGATGTTTTGAAATCGCAGCTTATTTGAACGCATGCGTCCCCTGCTGAAGGCGTCTGGCTGTGCTCTGTTGCAGACGTCATTTCGACTGCGTGTACTCTGATGTAACTTCAGTCAGTGTTTACACTCGGCTAGCTATTACTCGGCTTGTTATCTCATGTGCGAAATAGACGTAGAAACCAGCGCCTCGTCTCTTTCGGATATTCAACCTCCAGCCCCCTGGCTCCCAGCGTGCTTACCGGCGCAAACCGTTCGACGTGTTGGATTCGTGGGCTCGTTCGAAGAGGCGTTGTTTAACGCTCGCGAGTCGCCGAAGTGTTACCGGAGCTTCTCTTTACGAAAGTCGCGATCGACGCTGGGCTCTGAGCTCGTACTTTTTTTTTCCCTGGTAGACTAAGAGTGCCGACCATTCATCTGTGGTGCCGACTGGCGCCGTACGAAGTTGAGAAAAGCTAGCGAGTCTGTCAGATTTTCGTGACGCCGCCCAACTGCTCTGCTACCGGCTGCGCTCAAAGAACAAGGTAAAAAAAAAACAAAAAAAAAAAACGCGTTTTTTAATTTTCAAAAAAAATATTTTTTTTTGTTATGTTTTATTTTAGTCGCCGCAAAGTAAATCGCGGCCGTACGTCGGTTGACTCCCGATTACTGTCTCTACATCGTAGATTGTCTCACCACAATGGTGCCTCGTTGGTGTGATCTTATTCTGATATCATTACATCTTGCTTTTTCATATTGGCACACTTCTAGACGACCTTCTACACGTTGCACTCCTTGTCGACATGTCGCTGGTGTTAGAGACAAATCTGAAGTCGCTGTTTGCTCACTCCTTGGTCCACATATTTCATGTTCAACATCAGGTATCTGAAGGAGGCGCCATGAAACCCTGGAGTTTGTTTAGAGGTACCTCAACATACTGTATTCAAGTGTCGTTTTGTGTGTTAGTTTCCTAGAAAACCAAATTGTACTTTGTTTGTAATATACCCTATAACTGTTCGCTACAATTAAAGTTGCTATGAAACATTGGCCGCGAGAGGTGACTCGGCCAACGCAGCCTGAAAATTCCTCGCATAATTTTCTTCATGGGTCATTTTGGACATTGACAAATTTTCTTGTGAATAATGAGTGTTATGCACATGTGTTCTACTTTTCGCACAGGTACTTCAGTTAGATAAACCCCAGCAAAGGCAGCAAGACAGTCTCATGGGGTCACACCAAGGATAACTGCATTCCTGCTCGAGTCCCGAGTCTTGTCACCAAACTTCACTGAACATAATGGTACATTCCGTTTCCTTAACTTTTTCTTCTGAAATGTGTTTTTTTTTTTATTGTTGCTTTTTTCTATTGAGAAAAGGGTAGTACAACGTTTAAACACCCAATGTTTTTTTTTTCTTTTTGTAAAATGTGTAGTACATCGTTTAAACACCCATGCGTTCATAAATGGTCTCTGTACCAGACAATAGGGTGTCTTATACTCTGTTTCATACTTAGGGTGCAACGCTGTGAAAGGTACTAAAGTGGTGCGCATGAAAAAATAGAAAAAGTGTTACTCCGCGCGTTTCGTGGACGAGTGGTAGAAGGCGTTGCTCTGGCGATATTGACGTCTCGGTGGCCGTGGTTTGAACCCATTTTACGCGCAAAGTTTTTTAGTTTTTTTTTAGTTTTTTTTTTTTAGACATATTTTTCGTGCAAGATTGTGCGCATTGACGAAGTGCATATTTCAGTTTCTCCTTCTTGATTTTTATTTATAAGTCGCCGAGAGGCCAGATTTCTACCATCTGGTCTGCCGCTTTGCAAGTGTTATTTGCCTCCAGCACCGAGTTATATTTTCTTTCGTGCAGCGTGGAATGAGGAATCGCCCTGATAGCGGCCTTGTCCCAAAATTTATGATAAAACGTTAATCGACAATAGTTGTGGCCTGTAGAGTTTATTTTGAAATAGCTGTCAAGGGTAGGAATCTCCCTCTCGGAGCACTTGCGATGCACCTTCAGGCGAATGGCGTTCTGTGTGAACTCGTCATGCTTGACGGTCCCCGTGCTCTAAACTTTCACGTTGCGAGGTCTTTGCTTCGGGGACGCCACCTTGCCAGATGGGCACTGCGCCTTGCACTTCGCGACAGTACAGGGCACACTCCAGTGTCGTTACTGGCCGTCTCCAGGACTTCACGACCGAATTCTCCGGGGAATGTGTTCTTATACTCCCGTACACATTGGCGATCATCTGCTTGCACTCTTTCAAGATTTTCGCACAACGAATCTTCGAAAACATCCGAGCAGGAGAGGTACTTGAGCTTGCTGCATAAGGCGCCATCTTCTCAAAACCAGCCAGTGCCACACAACCCGAAAACCCACAGCGGCTGCCACACGGATGAACACGAAATCAATTTAAGGTGGTTTACATTATCTTTTCCTTTTTCTTGAAAAACATTTGTGCTCCGTTGAAATCATAACGCCACTATCAGTTACTAGACCCGAGGAGGCACATTTTCCGACTTTTAAAAATTTTTTTGCAGGGGACGCACTATCTTATGGGGCGAACGTAGGCACGGTCAGCAATGCAAACCGGTGCGCTAGCTTTGACTGCATTGCACTCTATGTATGAAACGGAGTATAGGATCGCTTCATACGGGGCAACCTTTCCAGCAATTTTGGGGCTGCTGGCGGGTTGTTCCCTAGTTTTCCCTAGATCGACACGAATTGCTGAGATTGGGTCCGGCTCGAAGCGGACCAGCAACTTTGACTACTCGGAGATGTTTGAAGCGGCAGCAGCCAAGCAGGAATGCAATATTTTCACGTGACACCCCTGTGGTCGTGACGATGAGAACTGAGGACTTAGTTCAGGTTTGAAATGGGTCATTTTTTGAAAATAAACTGTTTCAAAAAGATGAGTTAGTATTCTCGGCGCAATTTAAAGATATAAAAACATGTTTTTAGGATATAACTGTGCGTCTAAATACTGTAAGAAAAATAAAATTTCATGATGATGATGGCAAGTCGTAGCAATTTGGTTGCTGCATGTGAACGCGGGCGGCCCGTGTTGCTGGTGGTGCGACATGAAGTTGCTGGGCGAAATTGTTCCGTCTGAAGCGGGCTTTAGGGAACTGAATTCAAGGGCCGTGGAGCTCTGGGTGCAAGCCCACCTGGAAACATTTTTTTTTCTTTTTTGCCTTTTTTAGTATTTAAATAGATATATATATATACATATATACTTTTTTTAAGTTTTAACATATAGATGCATAATTTACACACTAATTCATTTTCAGAAGCGCTTTTATTCACACTCTGTGGCTTTCTAGTGCTTGCAATAGCTTCTCGGTGAGCTAATGCCAGCTCTGCAAAGGGAGAGGGATCTTCCCACGCTTTGCAGGCTGTAAAGCTGTGGCTTGCACAGCTCTAGAGTGTCACACCTCGCTCACTGGCTCCATCGCGAAGCATAGGTGCTTCATGAGTCGCGCCACACCGTAAGGCCAAAAAACGGTCGGGTGACAAACCTGGGACCATTTGTCACTGCACTCAGCTATGGTATGGTGGCATGGTCGGGGCATGAAGCAGGGGTACAGCTTGGAAATGCTGATCTTCATGACATTTTAAACACATTTTTCATTACTTTTGTGTCGAGTTGTCAGCATTCTAAAGGTGAGAAAGCAAGCAGCAGCGACAGCAAGAAAAGAAAAATTTAAGACCGCTTTCACCAAGAATCAATTACGAGCACTAGAAAGGCATGGAGTGTAATTAAAACGCTTCTAAAGGTGAAATAGCGTATAAATTAAGTACTTGTGCCTCAAAAATACAAAAAAAACAATGTAAATATAGTTATAAGGATAAAAATATACACCAGGAGGACTTAAACCAAAACTACATTCTGTAAGTTTGAAATTCGACACCTTAAACCACTTTGTCACCACCCAATTTTATTTCCAGGTCGTTCATCGAGGTATATGAATTTTGTTTGCAGCTGTCGGCTGCAAGAGAGATTGCCTTATTTTCATTTACTTTACTATTCCCACCAAATATGACAAGTGATAAAGAATAGAACCTCATTTGGTTGGCCGAGGCACTGTGCTTGCATCAAGGCAAACTAGCTTGTCTTCATATTTTGTTTCATCACCTGTTTAGGATTATGTTGTCGTTCATCAAAAGAAGAAAAAAGAACGGACTAATTCTGACTTATTCTGGTGTGCAGGTACCCTTGGCAGTAAACTCTGCTAAATGGGACAAAATATAGATACTTTTTTTAGCAAATATGCATCGTTTTAGCAAAATGAGCTACACTATTTAACTAACGTGAAACAGAACGAGCCTCTCCACTTGGGTCTTTTTTCATCTCTCGCAGACACTATTTCCTGCTTTTTGTGGTTTGTATCAGACTTTTGTATTCTGTCCGGCCAAAGCATCTGTGTTACACTAAGACTGGGTTCTTTAGGATATCTACAGGTATTCTTCGTAGCAAATGGCTTCCAATCAGGAACACGAGTTTGTTCTCGGCCACCGAGAGCAAGTATTTTCAAGGTGAGCTATTGCCCGCCTATATGAGTTTTGTATTTCATTCCTCTTGAATGCCATAACTTATGTGTAGTGGTCTTGCACTAGTATTTTGTTGTCTCTCTTCTGCAAAAGCACCCAAGTTTAATTAAGACCGGGTTCTTTCTTACACATGCAGGTCTTGGTGGCAAGAACCAGCCAATCAAGGCCAGAAGTTTGTTTTTTACCGCACATGGCAAGTGTTTTCAAGGTGAGTGATTGATGCCTATCTGAGTTGTTTGTTTCATTCCTCACAGACACTCTACCTGTCTGTATAGTGGCCTTGTTTCAGGCTTTTGTGTCTCTGTCCGGCCAAAGGATCTGTGTTAGACTAATCTTTAGGATATGTGCAGCAATTCTTGGCAGCAAGTGGCTGCCAATCAGGAACACGAGTTTGTTCTCGGCCACCAAAAGCAAGTATTTTCAAGGCGAGCTATAGCCCGCCTATATGAGTTTCAGCATTCATCAAGGAGCGCAAAATCAAAGCCCGGGGGTTGGCCATTGCAAAAATGTTGACTCGGAAGCGCATAGGGAGGAAGCTTTATAAAAGTATCCACCTGCTTCTACAAGACAAACCAAAACTAAGAATGTGGGTTCCATTTGAAAAAAAAAGAAACACAACATTGTCGGCCCGAATTAACTCGGGGGCGGCACTGAGCAAACAAGCCACGGTACGAGTATGCTTGGTTCAGGCGTTTGTAAAGGTGGTAGATGACTCTGTGTTTTCTAAAAAAAATTTTTTTTTTCTAAAAGTGTGGTGGTCGAATATTCAAGGATGGGCATTGAGTCGGGATGTTAAGGTAAAAATTTCATCCACATGCCGGAATTCATGTGCCTTGTCCCCCTAGCGAGCGGGACAAGGCCTTCAAAATTTTGGGTTCGCAAAAGGGGTGCGTCAGTATTGACGTCTCATTTTACATCATTCGTCTCAATTTAAAACTCACTATAAATGACATGCCTGAGATTTGTTTGGGTGTACTTCCTCTCAGCAAGTATATGGTTCTGTCTCAAAAAGGTCTAATCTGATGTTGACCGCTCCTCAGGTCTCCACCGACGATTCATCAGGACGAGACCCAACCGGGACACTAGGGAGGAACGGCTTAAGCAAGGGAGGCTCCATATTCGACAGCTTCTTGTGGACAAGAAACGAAAATAGATAGATGGTGGGTGTTTCATTTGCTATGCCTTTTGGCGTGCACATTATGTTTGTTATGTTTCAAGATTCCTGCAGAGTTCGGTTTCAACTATTGTAAAATACCGAGCATGCGCCCAGGTCGCAGAAGCGCCTACCCTCTGATTCGGAACGATCCGCAAATAAGCAAAGGGCATACCAGACACCCATCCACCTGTTTTGAGCCGTGCTCAAAATATTGAAAGAGCACATCAAGCGCCAGGTGCTGTGGCGTCTTTGCCACAATAGCGCCAGTCGCAGAGCTGACAGATCCGTGACTGGCGCAAGCCATGGCATGGCCTTTGGGAACCAGGGAATCGAGATTAAAGAAGTAGCGCAGAAATTGGAGGCGAGTGGTGAAGGTGAGCAGAGTTAACAGAAAACAAGGACGAAGGGAGTTCCGTCGCATGAGGCATCTGTTTTCCGTGCATGTAATTTTGAGTGTGCTGTAGGTGGCTACCCAAAAAAATTGTTACTTGGACGTAACTAATCGCAAACCTCTCTTGCAGTTTCCATGGCCCACAAGCCAGCCGGCGCCAGTTCGTTCTCGTTCAAAGGTGAGGATTCTAGATTTTCTAGATTGCTCTGAAGCAGCAATTCTGAAGCCAGACAAGCGGTACGGCATATTTAATTGACAGAACGACTGGGGACGCTTTCACAGAAGCTTGTTTTGCTGCAATACACGTGTGTATTGCAGCAAAACAAGCTTCAGTGAAAGCGTCCCTACTCGTTCTGAGCTCCGTCAATTA
Source organism: Ixodes scapularis (assembly GCF_016920785.2). NCBI lineage: Eukaryota > Metazoa > Arthropoda > Arachnida > Ixodida > Ixodidae > Ixodes > Ixodes scapularis. Next base: position 416,661 of record NW_024609909.1, read on the forward strand.
AAGGTGCCATACCGCTGTCTGTCTGGCTTCAGTGTTGCTGTAGGCGACAAAACGTGTGCCCAGTTTTGTCACAAGAGGCATATTATGTCACGCATAGTGTGCTGTACCAGCCACCTACAGCACACATAGTGTGCTGTAGGTGGCTGGTCAAAGAAATTGATGGTTGGACGCAGCTAATCGCAAATCTTTCTGGCAGTTTCTACAGCCTAAGAGCCAACAGGTCCCAGTTTGCTTTTCTTCAAAGGTGAGAATTCCAGATTACCGAAGCAGGAATACTGAAGCCATACGACCGGTGCAGCATTTTTAATTGACGGAGCTCAGAACGACTGGGAGCTCCTGCATTGAAGCTTAGTTTTCTGTAATACAAGCGGGCGACATTGATACGTGCCCAGTTGCGTCGCAAGAGGATATCTATGTCCCGCGCATGTAATTTTGAATCTTTCAGACTTAGTGTACTTTACGTGGCTACTCAAAGTAACTGCTACTTGGACGCAACTAACCGCAAATCTCTCTTCCAGTTTCCACGGCCTACAAGCAAGCAAGCACCAGTTCGTTTTTCCTCAAAGGTGAGCATTCCAGATACTCTAGTTAGGTGCGAAGCAGGAATAGTGAAGCCAGACGAGCGGATACGTATATTTAATTGACCAAGCTCAGAATGATCTGTGGCAGTGGCATTGAAGCTTATTTTTCCACAATCAAACGCAGACGTAATTTTGAATCTACCCGCTTGCTGAAGGATTGCTACTTGTCGCGAACTAATCACAAATTTTTATTTTGCAGTTTCTATATAACTACAGCTAGCGGGTACTGTTTTCATTAAGGTGAGGATTTCACATTCTGTTTTCAAACATCAAGTTTTTGAATGAGAGTCCTAAATAATTAAATTTCTTTTGCAGTAAATGCCAGATCCTCCAGTTCAGGAATATGTTAAATATATTTGGTATGGATAAGTCCAGTGTTTTGCTTCTTTATTCACAATTTCACAACAGCAACATTTTTTTAATTTATCACTCAGAAATACACACAAGAAGAGACTGCGTTGCAGAGAAATGTTGCGCTGAACGTGATATTCCAACTCGTTTTATAGTTTTATTGGTAGCCGATATAATATATTGGATTCCAATATCCATAATACGCTGAGTATATTGGAATCATAAACCCTTATTGGATCCCCATACGACACATGGGGATCCAATAAGGGTTTATACGGTATTGGATTCCAATATTTTCAGCGTATTATGGATATTGGAATCCCATCACAAATCCTTATTGTAATACAATACAATAAATGTAATGTTTTCCAATACACTGTCTATATTGTATTGCAATACAATAAAATATATTGTTTACCAATATCCATAATACGCTGTTTATATTGGGGTTTTCCAATAGGGCATGCAAAGAATGCAGACGCATGTACAGCCTCCAAAGTTTTTAACGATGTCGCGCGAACGCCGGCCGGCTGGTAGATCAACACGAACTAGGAAATCAGCGAGGCTAGGCGTTCGTGTACGCCTCGACCGGCCGGTCGGCGTTCGCGCGATATTGTTGAAAAATCTGGAGGCTGTACTTTCGTAATTACTGGCTTGTACCGAAGTATTTGTCATTTCTAGCCGTCGTGAATTCTCTCTATCCCGTTGATGATGGGACACCCAATAATACAGATGGAGGAGAGCAGACATCGTTGACGCGAAAATTTGGAAATGAAAAAAAAAATAAAATAAATGGTAATTGCTCCATGTTGCTATTTTGGTTTAGTCTGCGCCTGTTTATAGACGCATTCTTTTGCCTCTGTGACAAAACATTCCCAGCAGTCGGGGAATATTCTGATTTGTGGTGATGTTAAGGGTAGTTCTGCCTTCAATATGAATGTATTAAATAAATTCTGCCCAATGTATACTTGGCAGAAAGCTTATTTCTTTATTACTGCTCTTTTTTTTTCTTTCTTTTTATTAAGGTTTCTTGCCGCTGGGGAAACGTTGAGAAGCGTATCCTACAACTTCTTGACGTCAAGGTCAACATGCTGCGAGATAATACCCGAGGTATGCAACGCCTTCTGGGAGGTGCTTGGGCCTGTCTATGTGGCGTGCCCAAGACTACCCGAACAGTGGAAAAAGGTAACTTTTTTCATATCACACTGCTCACTTCCTCTCTTCTTTGTGCACGGGTAATATAAGTAGCGATCATGCAAAGCTCTAGAAAATTGTTCACCTGGTGTAACTTTGCCCAATTAAAGTGTAATTTTCGTTGTTCTGTGGTGGGAACAATGCTGGTGTGACACGAATTAGTGGCCGTGTGTGTTAGTGCACCGCAGCTCAGAGCACGTGGAGCGAAACCTTTTGCTGTATAATAGAGGGATCCTGTGATCAATCACCACCCCTACCCATTTCGATCAGATTGGATGAGCATCATACCGGCGTCTGGCCGTGTACCACTACTGTGTTATGCACGTTAAAGACCCCAGCATGAGCTTCCGGAAGTGGGTAAAAGCACGGGAGGCAGCTGAAATGAAGAGCTGACTTGGCGCCAACGGCTGGCTTTGGTCACGCTTGGCAGGGTCCTTGGAGGGGGATTAAAGCAGCTGTTGGCACCAAGTCGGCTCTCCTTTTCGTCCGATAGCGTCTCTTGGTTTTGGTCATTGTTGGGGGCGTGTACCTCTGTAGCGTCATGTCGACTCCAGAAGCCTCCTACCTCCATGTATGAAACAAACGTGCTTCTAAGGCGCTTGAGGCGTGTCCACAGATAATTCGGTCATCGCCTCTGCAGCGAGTAACGTATGCTTTGCATGATGTATGAGCAGTGCGACTGCAGCTTTCTGGTTCCTAGTCGTGACGGCGTAATAATGCAGAGGGCAAGTTCACCTGCCTGCTTCTTGCACAAAGGCTGCGTTGATGTCAGAACGCCGAGCTCTTATTGGCTGGTTGAAAAAAAAAATAGGGAGTAGACCTCGAGGCATCTACATTCAGGTCTACCCACTATCCTTTCAAAATTCAGTCGAAGCCAATTAGAGCTCGGTTTCGTTCTGACATCACCGATACTCCTGCACAAGAAGCAGACAACTTGCTCTCTGCATAGGGTTATCGAATGTGAACGACAAGCTGTACAGTTTCGAGTGCTGCAACACTCAAATATTTTCTGCCGATGGAACATTTATGAGCTACATAGACTATTTCTCATGTCTCGTGCTGACGAATTCTAATGTGCATCCTAGCAGGCTGAAGCTTTCAAGGAAAATAAGAAGTAATGTTGAACCTTTATTTTTTCCTTTTTCAATAGATCGCCACTGAAGTCCAAGAAAGGTGGAACGTTCCAAACTGTGTGGGAGCCATTGACGGCAAGCACATCACTATCGAGTGCCCTTCACTCTCTGGCAGCCTGCATTGGAACTACAATGGATCATTCAGCAAGTCCTTGTTGGCAATTAGGGATGCAAAGTACCGGGAAGTTTCGAATTTTTATTACTAGACGTTACGTTAATGCACAAGACAAAAGATATGCATATACAAAATTAAAGGCGACAAATCCCCTACTTTAAAGCAAATTATCAGGGAAAGTAGATCTAAGAAAATATCAGGTTGAAAAAAGAAACACAACTGCTCAAAACCGAAACCGCACTAGGGAGGAGGAAGAAATATAGAGGAGGACAGAGTCGGCAGAAGTCACGTGGCTGTGCAACTTGGTTTCTTCAGTCACCATATTTGCGGCTTTTTAGAAGCCACAAAAAATCGGTATCATATTTAGAAGCCACAAAAAATGGGTATCATAAACCATAGAAAACAGCACATGACCATAAAGAAGAAAGTGGGTGCGACTCGAACCGGTCAATTTTTAATCGGCGGTTTTCGGGCGGAAAGGAACCGACTTTTGAGCCGCAAATTGTGTTCTGGGTTGTAGGGCTCTTGTATATTATGTACAAATAAAAACCTTGGCAAGCATAAATACCCTGTCAGTGTCCCTTTAAAGGGCAACTCCGCTCAATTCCAAGAATTTTAAGATATTGAGTTATTTCACATTAAACAGCACTAATAAAAGGCACTACGTTATTTCCTTTGCGAAAAATGAGATATATATTGTACAATCTTATTTTATGCATGAGCAGAAATCATAACCGAAACTTTGGCTTCGTCATAACGTTGGCCTCGGGCCGCCAAAGACGTGGTACGAAATGTCACGTGATCCTCTACGCAATGACGGGCGGCCCCCGGTGAGGTGGGCGTACGCCAGGCGAAAGCGTTATCTGCACCGCACTCCACCAATTTTTGGTTTCTACTACATTGAACGAAGGGGTCACAACTTTGGCATCAGTCTTTGCACGTGATGTCAACAAGACTCCCAGATATAATATTCACGAACGGTAAGAGTGAGACGACGACGACAGTTGTGACGCAGGAAACGGAGGAGACGGCCGGACGGTTCCCAAGAAGTAAAAATTGAATAGCGCAAAGGTTAGACAAAGGACAAAGGACAGAACATGTAGACATGTAGACTTAGCTAAGTCTACATGTAGAACATGTAGACTTAGCGCTTGTCCTGTCTACATGTTCTGTCCTTTGTCCTTTGTCTAACCTTTGCGCTATTCAATTTTTACATCATGCATATCCAACTAGCCCACCTCAATATCTTGGTTCCCAAGAAGCACACTGCGTAGGCGCGTTACGATACTCACGTAAACGCCGCTGAGCACTGAGAGGACATGTTGCAGACGCAACATGTTATGCTCGCCGAAAGTGTTAAAGGGGTAGTGCAGCAATTTTAATGTTGAAAGAATGGGCACTTGTATTTTTTATAATGTTTGTGCAAGCTCGAGTGACCAAGAACGTGTCTACTTGCCCCGAAAATCTGCTATTCTGCTGTGTAAATGCAAAGAAAATACTAATTATTTGCTCTGCAGTCGCGTGTCGCGCTTACGGGAACTACGATGACATTGTCTCTGAGTATATGTGAAAGTCAACAAAACCTGTCCCCCCCCCCCCCCTTGCTGCCACACTCGCTGTCAGCCGAGTGGCGAACCGTCTTTTGTGTGTATCGCTCGCCGCTACCTTCAACGATGCTAATCCTTTGCAAGTCGATAGTTGCGGAGGAAGCAGCTGGCGTCTCTGAAGCGAGAACCCAAGCACATAGAGTGAAAGCTCAAGCTGCGGAGCCCAGCAAATCTTGGGTTAAATCCCCAACTCTGCCCGGTTTGATCTATATTAGCATTGTACTTGCATGATGCCAAATATCATTGATGTGTGGTGCTGAATAAAGGGATAGTGAACAGAAATTAGGATTTTAGAAAACAATGCAGGAGCTGTAGGCGTGACGCTACAATTCCTACAAAACTACTCGTAAGGTAATATCTTGAATGGACAAACGTATTTTCGGAAAAAGAGGTCGAGATTGAACGAGGCTGACGAGGTGAGTGATGTGAAGATATCTCGTTTCCTCCTCTCTTTGCTTTGCCCCCTCAAGGCGGCGAGCCGGAGAAGACGCGAGGCCGTTCCCTCTCCTTCTCGGAGAATCAAGACGTAAACATTTCTGTCAAATGCGCCCCTTCTTTTTTTTTTTTTTTGGGGGGGGGGGGGGGATACGGTCATCCGTTTGAGATATTGCTGTATGAGTGATGTTTTGGTGTTTGTAGCATCCCGATACACGCTTTTGCCACCGTGTTTTCTGGAATCCAGATTTCGGCCCAGCATCCCTTTAACGAACACAGGTTAGCGGTTTGTATTGCACTGGTTGAATTTAAGATCTACAGCCCAGATGCCGCTGCGGCCGACTAACTTTCAGCTGTTTATACATACACACAGCACAATTATTATTATGAGGTCTAGCTCTTGCATTTTAGTTGGTTACTGCTAATGTCAAAAACAAAACAAAAAATCCCATTCTTATCCCAGGTTCCTCTACGTTGAAGTTGGCCATCACGGAAGCGAAAGCGATGGGGGCATCTTTGCCCGCAGCAAGATCCAGCAGCTCATCGTCTCTGGGAAGCAGGGACTGCCTTCTCCAGCAGCTGTTGGAGAAGAAAGGGAACTACCCTACTACCTGGTGGGAGACGAGGCCTTTCCGCTAAAACCTTACCTGATGAAGCCATACACAAGAAAAAGTATGTAATGCCTGGCTTTTTTCATGTCGTGTTTTTAGCATATTGTTCAAGAATAAATTAATGAACACCATGCCGCCACCTTTTATTGTAGTTGAATACAATTGTTTGAGAAAAGACATTTATCACTGAATATACCGTATTTATTCGAGTAATAGCTGCACTATTTATGGACAGGGCCTTTGCATCTACTTTCCCACAGAACACATATACAGCCAATCATTCATTGCATTGAGCATAAATAACATAGCGAATAGCCAGATCGAGAACACTATTCTCCATGCAAAAGCAATCTTCACAGATGGTATCTTCGCATGAAGACGTTATCTCTGTCCTGTAAACAGCTGGTGCTTCGTCTCGGGCGATTCTGGTTTCTGCGCATGCGCAGCGCGCACACCTGGTTGGGGCAAACCCGGGCTTGTTCCTAAACAGTGTGCTAATAGATAGGCTATACATGGCTTGCACTCGTGTCACATCAGTGGGCATCGTAAAAAACCATGCCATTGTGCATGTACCCTGTGCAGCTTATGCTTTCGCACCACCAATTTTTTTCTCGCAGCAAGAACAAGTAGGAATGACTATTGCTGCAGTGCGAGGACATCACGTGCAAGCAATATAAAAATGTTGTTTTGGTTTGATTGCAGAAGCAGTCCAGCCTATAAAGCCTATAACTCTGTGTTTTTGTTCTCGTCCGTGTTATGCACAATTGCATTTATTATATTTCCACAAATGTAGCAATTTGTCCACACAAGCAGCAGTATTTCTAAGATTAGCAGGCACTATATGTACGACTGCCAGAATTAGTGATGCACAAACCTTAGCGCCTCATTACTATTCAGCAGCCGCGACACTTGAAGCTTTAAAGGTTCATTTTAGCTGGACCTGAGCACATTTCCATAATTGAAACACTTAGTTCGATTTCTAAAATATTCTCAAAGCTACCCACCAAATATTATCTCATTATCGGGAATTTAAATGACATTTGAATTGCATGACCTTTATTCATTTGACAATGTTACAACATGCACTCTCTTTGTCTGGAGTGATCTTTAGCAGCTTCTTAGTTTGGTTATTAGGAAAGATTAAAAAACTTATAGAAAGTTTTCATTTGCACTTTCATCCTCCTTTGTATCATGGTCATGCAACTTCGCATTGCCACATTTGAGGTGCCCTTTCTGGAAGACTTCACAGCTCCTTTGCTAGGATATTGGCTCTAATATTACAGGCCTCACTGCAAGAGCTGAAGACACTCAACCTTCTGCCTCAGAGCCGTCCAATGAAGAACCACAACACGATGGAGTGGATGACCAGCTTCCAGATGATGAAGGTGACGCAAGTGACCAAGGAAAGAAAAGGGAGTTGAGGCGGCGACGGAAGATTTTTAATTACCGCTTGAGCCGTGGCAGGAGGGTCGTAGAGAACACATTTGGAATTCTCGCCCAGAGGTGGCGAATATTAAGACAACCCTTCAGGGCAAGCGAGGTGAATACTGACAAGATCGTTGCAGCCTGCGTTGTCCTTCGCAATTTTTTGCTAAATGAGTCTGAAGCATCGGCTGCGGCCTACTGCCCTCCTGGCACAGCCGACCAGGAGGACTGGGAAGGTCGAACAACCGAGGGCACGTGGAGAAGGGACGCAGCCAGCTAGAACGCTGGGCTGCGAGGCAGCCCCAGGAGAGGCTACAATTCAGCCAAGTATGTTTAATTTTACTCGGTATGTTACTATAGTTGTGTTTATTTTTGTCAGGCTAGTAGAGGCAATGAAGCAGTTTTTAGTGGCTAAGAAAACGATGCGAATCATTGGAAATGGGCCACATCAATTCCAGCGATGTGATTGCTGCACCATTTGTGCCAAACTGCGCCGCTTACCCTGCTACATTTCGCGGAAACTGGGGTAATCTGCGCCAACGTTGCGCCTAAACTTTATTTCACCTTAATATTGTAACGGGTGGTGACTAAAAAACAATAAATAAACAGGAAGAAATAAACGTTTAATGTGGCGAACTTGTGCCAAAAATAAAAAGGCACAAAAGATAATAACAGAGCGTCGCGGGTGTCGAAGTCGGCGTAGCAGCAGAGTCGAACGCTGGGGCGAAACTGACTCCGCTCGCCTGGCGGAATCCCTTATGTACACTCTCCAGCAATATGAAAGACCCACTGGGAGCGCGTGGCCGAGGCGGTGGCTGGCGGGGGCGCTGCGAGCGCTCCGGGCGATTCCATTCTGCTTCGAGGGGAGGACGCTCACTCGGGCTCAGATAAAGCGAAACGCGCTTATCAGTTTGTGCCGAGTCCCGAGTCAGCGTCCTCCCCTCGAAGCAGAATGGAATTGCCCGGAGCGCTCGCAGCGCCCCCGCCAGCCACCGCCTCGGCCAGGCGCTCCCAGTGGGTCTTTCATATCGCCGGAGTCCGTACCATCGTGGGTTTCTGGATCGTTCGGCGTAGAACGTTCGGCGCGTAGAACATTCTAACCTCGAATCAGCAAGATGATTCTCGAATTTACCAGAACATTACTTTACAGAGTCAACAAAAATGTGCCTCCGCGGCCAGGAATTGACCCCTGGCTTTCACCGTGAAAAGCAAGCGCGATAACCGTTAGGCCACGCGGGCGCAGCCTACTTGGCCAGCTGCGCGCGCGGCATTACTCCCCCTTTTAAAAAGGCAACAAAATAGAGCGAAACAAACAAAAGAATGGGAAAATCCGGAGGCTCGCGAAACACAATTCTATCAAGCGATGCACAAGATCACAGTTCGCAGTCTTATCGCGCGTAGTACGGCTTGGGGCGCACGACGTGGACGACTTCCGGTCGTGGAGCGCGGCGTGATGAAGTCCGTGTTCCGTCGGGCATCACCTCGTAGTTCAGATCCCCGAGTCGACGAAGTACTTTGTAGGGCCCGAAGTAGCCCTTTAGGAGTTTCTCACTGAAACCACGGCGGCGGATCGGTGTCCACACCCACACCCTGTCTCCGGGCTGGAAGTGGACGTCCCGACGACGAAGGTTGTAGCGGCCAGTGTCGACACGTTGTTGGGCTTGAATACGGTGTCTGACGAGCTGGCGGACTTCTGCCGGTTGGGCAACCACCTGGGCGTCGTCGCTTCCGTCGTCAGCCGGTTCGTGGGGTAACATCGCGTCCAGCATTGTCGTTACTTTGCGACCATGAACCAGTTGGAAAGGTGTAACCCCGGTGGTCTCTTGCACGGCCGTGTTGTAGGAAAATGTGACGTACGGCAACACCTTGTCCCATGTTTTGTGCTCCACGTCGACGTACATGGAGATCATGTCGGCGATGGTCTTGTTGAGTCTCTCCGTTAGCCCGTTGGTCTGCGGGTGGTACGCCGTGGTGCGACGATGGCTGGTGTGGCTGAGACGAAGGACTTCCTGCGTCAGCTGGGCCATGAATGATGATCCACGGTCTGAGATCAGTACTTCGGGAGCACCGTGCCGGAGGACGATGGACCCGATGAAAAACTTCGCGACTTCAACAGCCGTTCCTGATGGAAGGGCTTTCGTTTCGGCGTACCGTTTGAGATAATCTGTGGCGACAATAATCCATCTGTTTCCTTGCGTCGATGGTGGGAAAGGACCAAGTAGATCCATTCGGATCTGCTGGAACGGTATGGTCGGGGGAGCGATCGGATGTAGGAGACCTGCCGGCTGCGTCGGTGGTTTCTTGCGTCGCTGGCACTCGTGGCAGGACCGTGCGTAGCAGTGAACGGTCTTCGGCAGCTTGGGCCAGTAATACCTTTCACGAATTCGGGCCAGCGTACGGCTGTAACCAAGGTGTCCGGATGTCGGGTCGTCGTGGCAGGCTTGGAAGATCTTCGCTCTAAGGTCGGTAGGGATTACCAGCAGCCATGGTGTGAGTGCTGTTTTCTCCGAAGTTCTCCTTGTAAAGTACACCTTGCCGGAAGACGAAAGTCGGCAGGGCTCTTAAAGGACACATGCAAAGGAAAAACACATTTTTTTAGACAGCTTAGATGGAAAAAGGATGTCATAAAACGATTTTACAACGAAGAAAAAAAACTTTTAGAGCTATATTTACGGCGCTATACGAATTTGTAGTTGGCGCTTGCGGGAGCCGTCGCTGGTCACGTGGTGGGCCCGCGCGCCGCCGCGCTGCGTCGACGCCGCACGCTGAGCGTTGTGCGAACGCCGCTTCAACGCGTTTCTCCACGCCGCCGTCGCCGCCACCGCACAAGTTCGTCTGCTTCGGGGCGCCGCCGCCGTCGTCTGACCGGCGCACAGGTCTATCACGTCTGCTTGCGCTTTTTCAGGAGCTTCCTTTGGGCTTTAAAAGTTACTTATTCATCTTAGTTTTTTGTTATACTTCAAACAAAGATGAATAAGTTACTTTTAGAGGCCATAGGAAGCTTCCGAAAGAACGCAAACACCACGTGATAAATAAGAACCAGTCACGTGATAAATACCGACCACTTTTCCGCGGTGTCCGCGGGCGCCAACTACAAATTCGTTTTGCGCCGTAAATATAGCTCTAAAGTTTTTTTTTCTTCGTTGTAAAATCGTTTTATGGGGTCCTTTTTTCATCTAAGCCGTTTAAAAAATATATTTTTTTCCTTTGCATGTGTCCTTTAAGAAGACACGGGGGACAGTACCCCCTCGTCTTTCGAGGTGCTCGATTAACGCGCACAACTCAGGATCGTCTCTTTGACGTCGTGCCATGTCGTCGGTGTTCACTGCACCTAGGAAGCACTCGTCGTCATCGTCGTTGCTGCTGCCAGAAGGTGTTTCGACGGAGGCTCTGGACAAGCAGTCGGCGTCGCTGTGCTTCCGGCCTGACTTATAGACCACAGTCATGTTGAACTCTTGTAGTCGTAGACTCCATCGTGCGAGGCGTCCTGACGATTCCTTGAGCTTCGCAAGCCAGCAGAGCGAGTGGTGGTCCGTGACTACACGAACGGACTTCCGTACAAATACGGACGAAACTTCGTTATTGCCCAGACGACCGCAAGGCATTCTTTCCCAGTCGTGGAGTCATTTTTCTCCGCCTTGGACAGTGTCCGACTTGCGTAGGCGATAATTCTCTCGGTGCCTTCTTGCACTTGAACGAGTACCACGTCAAGTCCAGCGTTACTTGCGTCCGTGTGAATTTCGGTTTCCGCATCTTGATCGAAATGTCCTAGAACAGGAGGAGTCTGCAGTCGTCGCTTCAGCTCGTCGAATGCCTGCTGCTGCTGCTCGGCCCATTCGAACTTCTCGGCGTCCTTTGTGAGGTTTGTGAGCGGTGCGGAAATCGTTGCAAAATTCCGGATGAAGCACCGATAGTAGGCACATAGCCCAAGAAACCTTCGCACGGCCTTCTTGTCTGTCGGTGCTGGAAATGCTGCGACGGCGCGAGCCTTCTCTCGGTCGGGGCGAACGCCTTCATTACTAACCTCATGACCTAGGAACTTCAGTTCGTCATAGGCGAACCGACACTTTGACGGCTTCAGGGTGAGTCCGGCGGTCCGTATGGCTTGGAGAACTGCTCGGACTCGTCGCTAGTGCTCGTCGAAGTCGCTGGAAAACACTACGACGTCATCGAGGTAGACGAGACAGCTCTGCCACTTTAGTTCTGCCGGTACAGTGTCCATGACACGCTGGAAAGTTGCTGGAGTCGTGCAGAGTCCGAAGGTCATCACCTTGAACTCGTACAGCCCATCTGGCGTGACGAAAGCTGTCTTCTCTCGGTCCCGTTCGTCGACTTCAATCTGCCAGTAGCCGCTCTTCAGGTCCATGGATGAAAAGTATCGGGTGTGGCGCAGCCGGTCTAACGTGTCGTCGATGCGGGGGAGTGGATAGACGTCTTTCTTCGTCACTGCGTTCAGCTGCTGGTAGTCCACGGAGAACCTAAGCGTTCCGTCCTTCTTTTTAACCAGTACAACTGGATGGGCCCACGGACTGCTTGAAGGTTGGATTATGTCGTCGTTCAGCATCTCTTGCACTTGCTCCTGGATCACCTCCCTTTCTTTAACGGAGACTCTGTACGGCGATCGATGCACAGGGCGCGCGTCGTCCTCGGTAACGATGCGGTGTTTAGCAACGGCGGTTTGGCTTACCCTCGACGACGTCGCGAAGCAGTCACTGTATTCGGCGAGGAGGTCACTTAGCTGCCGTCGTTTCGGGCTCGGAAGCTTAGGGTCAATGCCGAGCTGCGCGGGCGACGGACTGTCTTGCTGAGGTGGCGAGGTTTCGTCAGTAATCGTGGCGATTTCGGCGGCGTTTCGAAGTTCCTCGACGTGGCCCACGGCTGCACCTTTCGTGAGGTGTTGCGTTTCATTTCGGAAGCTCGTCACGAGGACCACAGTCCGCCCATCCTCAAGTTCAGCTACTCGTCTTGCGACGCCTATTCCTCTTCCCAGGAGCAATTGAAGGTTGGCTTCTAGGACAACTTCGCCGCGGGTAGCTGTATCGGCCACGACGGGTACGACAACACTTGATCGCGGCGGCAGGTTCACGTGGTCGGTGGCGTCTCGGACGGCGGCTGTCCCTGTTTGGGGTTTCTCTGAAGGCGGAACAGGCTTCCGCAGCGTCAGTCTGTTCTCACCCAGGTCAATGACGGCGCCGTATTCACACAGAAAGTCCATGCCAAGAATGACATCTCTGGAACAGTCTTGTAGAACGATGAACTTTACCGGACACGTCTCGCCGTGAATCTCGACGCGAGCAGTGCACCTTCCGACGGGCGTGATGAGATGTCCTCCTGCGGTTCGTATTTGGGGTCCATCCCACGGCGTCATGACTTTGCGAAGGCGGCGGGAGAGCCTCCCACTTAAGACTGAGTAGTCTGCTCCGGTGTCCACGAGTGCTGATGCGTTGTGGCCGTCGATGACGACGTTTAGGTTATTGTACACCGTTGCAGGGGCGTCGTTTTGGTGTCTGGTAGCGCTCGAGTGGGGGCCCTCCGACGTTTGTGGAGGATCTTGGCGTCGGTCGTCTTCGGCAACTGCACCTCCAGGGGTTGCCGCGCCTAGTTTTCCCGGCGAGGAGCGAGGGGTGACAGGCTTTCACGTCGGGGTCGGTGCATCGGCGAAGCTGGACGTCGTGGTGACGGCGACCGGAATTCTCGGCGGGACGCGGGCTCGGGGGACTGAGGTCGTCGCAGGTACTCTTCCATCTCCCGAGGTCGTTCACCATAACGAGGGCGCGGGTCGTTCGGGTGGAACCCGCGCAGCCCGAGTCGTCGGTATGTGCATCGGGGGTAGGTGTGGTCTGCTTCCCCGCAGTGGAAGCACAGAGGGCGTCGGTCGGGCGTTCGCCATACGTCGGTCTTCCGGGGTACGCGGGGCTCCGTGCAGGCGTACCGGACTTGATCGTCGTGGCGACGGTTTTGCTGCGGCGCAGGAGAGTGACGTCGGGGCGGCACGACATAGGCGCGAGTAGGAGGTGGTGGCCGTCGGGCCACTGCGGCGTAAGTTAGCGTGGGTTCTTCGGGGACTGCTCCGCTGATGGGAGCCTCTGGTTGGATGGCTCTCTGCACTTCTTCCCGCACGACCTCGGCGATGGAGATCGAGGCGGGGCGATCAGTGTCGGGTAGAAGTTTCCGGAGCTCTTCCCGGACGATGTCCCGGACAGTTTCACGAAGGTTGTCAGCGCGGATGCGGCCCTCGTCGATTCGGGAAGATGCCAGCGTCGAAGCAACAGGCGTGTCGGGGAGTCGGTTGTAGTGGCTGGCTCGGGCTTGCAGGGCACGCTCGATGTTCGTTGCCTCGGCGACCAAATCTTCGACAGTTGTCGGAGGGCTGCGGACAAGGCCACCAAAGATGTTTTCTCTCACGCCCCGCATGAGGAATCGTAGCTTCTTCTGTTCTGTAGCCCGAGGGTCGGCGCGGGCGCTCAGGTGCAGGACGTCCTCTACGAAGCCGGAGACACTCTCGTTGGGGCCCTGGGTTCTGGTTCGCAGTAGGTCCTCGGCTCTCTCTCGGCGGTGGTGGTTTATGAAGGTAGCCTTGAGGTCGGTCTTGAAAATGTCCCACGACGTCAGGGAGGACTCATGATTCTCGTACCAGTGCTTCGCGGTCCCCTCGAGCGAAAAATAAACATTGTGCAGGCGCTGCATGTCGGTCCAACAATTGTGGCGGGCGACGCGTTCATACTGGTCAATCCAGTCTTCGACGTCTTCGTACTGCTCGCCGTGGAATGGAGCCGGTGTCCGAGGAGTGACGGGTAGGTAGACGACGCCAGGAGCGGCGGGGGTCTGCGACTGGTTGGCCATCATCGGCTGCCTGGTCCTGGGTAGTAAAAGTCCGTATTCCGGGTGTAGCCCTTGGGTGCGGCGACTTGATCAAGTCTCGATATGGTCTTCGTTGGGCCCTCGGGAGCTTGGGTTCGGACTTGTACTGCGGGAACTCGGAGGGCTGCGCTGCACGGACATGCGGTTCCCCACACCTCCACCAAAATATCACGGGTGGTGACTAAAAAACAATAAATAAACAGGAAGAAATAAACGTTTAATGTGGCGAACTTGTGCCAAAAATAAAAGGGTACAAAAGATAATAACAGAGTGTCGCGGGCGTCGAAGTCGGCGTAGCAGCAGAGTCGAACGCTGGGGCGAAACTGACTCCGCTCGCCTGGCGGAATCCCTTATGTACCCTCGTGGGTTTCTGGATCGTTCGGCGTAGAAGGTTCGGCACGTAGAACATTCTAACCTCGAATCAGCAAGATGATTGTCGAATTTACCAGAACATTACTTTACAGAGTCAACAAAAATCTGCCTCCGCGGCCAGGAATCGAACCCTGACTTTCACCGCGGAAAGTAAGCGCGATAACCGTTAGGCCACGCGCGCGCTGCCTACTTGGCCAGCTGCGCGCGCGGCAATATTACTGAAAGTAAAATAACTCGGGCCTCACCGCTCAATCGAACCGATACAATATGCTATGCGAGTTTTCAAAATGTTTTATTGTCGACTCAAATGACGTACTATTCCATTGCATTTCTTACGAAAGACTGACAGTACTCGGAAGTTTCGCACGAATTACCATGTTCATCGTCCATACTGCTGGAGGGTAAATTAGTCTCTTTGAGTGAGCTTTTCACCAGGCACTGGTGTACTGCAGAGAAGCGAAAAGCGTGCAGTACTCATGAACGATAATAATCCCTGGAGAATGGATTATTATAGTTTATTTTGTCCAGCTCGCCTGCACCTTTGCATTAATAGCATTGATAAAGTCGGCATCGCGATTTTGCGTCTTGCTTTCCCGCAGTACACAGTCCTCCACAGCCAGAGCCGTATATGGGGAGAGCCTGGCCATTGGGTGTGGCGACGAAGGCACCGGAGAGGAGAAAAGTGAAGGGAAGGGAGGAGAGCGCCGAAGGAGTGAGAGAGAAAGAAGGGAGCAAAGAAAAGACGACCACCATTTTGACGCAACACTTGTAGGCGAAGAGCATTGTTGAGGCTACGCGTCGTCCCGCTCAGCTGGGAGCAGCCGGGAGTTCTTGCACATGCGCTCACGCCTTGCGCCACCGGCTGATTGGCTCACGCGGGAAGGGCCTCCATTTTGCCAGAATGGTGTCAGCGTTGCGGCGTGTTTCAGTCCATTTGAAACATTTCCAATCATTTCCTTGATTTGATATTTGAGGTTCTTTTATTTGCAGGGAGGCATACGAGATGCGGGACAAGCTTGCCCACCATTTTGTGACTGGAGGTGCTGTCCCCTGGCAAGACAAGATGGTCATGGGGCCTTGTGACAATTGACTTAGAGCAAGAAGTCTCTCTTTTACACTTTATTTGTTTGGCACTCAGTAGTGCTCATCTGGGCCGTAGAAGTGCTCCCGCTGAGCTTTGTAAATCAGGTCCTCAATGTCATGCATTATTTCAATTTGTTTTGCTTCATGGAGGGTTCTTATTCTGCCGGCTAGGGACGCACAGAAGTGATGAACTGGATCTTCGGTGCCACCTGCCTTCCTGGCACGCCTCTCCCGTATCTCCTCCAAAACATTTACACAGGTGCCAACAGGGTCCTGCGTGCTGGATCCGCTTGATTGTGGCCTGATGGAACGAAATAGTGTAAGACAGTTTTATAATAACTGGAGATTGTTCACCTTGCTTTGTTGATCGGTTGCTGCTGGTCTCTTGGCTCCTCTTGTTGCCTGCATTTCTTTGAGTGAAGAGGACAGAACCGCAGCTCTTTTTATTTTCCATATGTATATATCCCCTGTGTGAATGTTGTGTAATGGCTTGTGACATTAGTTTTAACTTCCTATGGAAATTATGAAATTCAAGATTAGGCCAAACCTTTGGCAGGCAGAACAAGCTTAGATTAGAAAGGTGAGGCTTACACTGGGCCGTCTTCCTCCGCAAGGTTTGGCAGAATGCTGTCGGCAGGCCTGCCAAAGAGTAAATGCACTGAAGCTTTGATGCAAGGTCTTGCGGCTTTAATAAAATGATTTTAATGTCAACTCAAGACTCCATCTCACTGTCATCCTGCCGACTATTCCTTGAAGAAAAAAGGTATTCGGCCGTCAAACTATATCAACTGCAGCTTTCAGCAGAGCACTGAAACACTTGGTACCCACCTTCCACACCCCAGATGTCCACCGCTGCTGGTGGCACCGCTGGTGCTGGCACTACTGCTGGTGGCACCATTGCAGGTGGTAGTGGTGCCACTGCTGTTTTGAGCACCACAATAATAAATCGTTGAATGACAACAAACACATGTGAAACATGACTACTTTGTTCATCTTTTCGGTTATGTTTTGTTGTGGTACGAATATTCAAGAAAAACTTTTTAAACAAAGGGACATTACAAGATCTCTCGCTTCGTTAAAGTTTCTTGAATTTCCTTTTACTTTTATCTATTTAAACCATTTCTGTGACTAACCTTTCCTCTTCATCAAACCATGATTTCCATCATCTGCATGAAGTGGGGCCATGTTATTTTTCCCACCTGGGCTGCTCCCGCCCCACTTTTCATGGAGCATGTGATCTTGTTCTTGTGTTTTTGGTACGTGTATTTAGCGTTTTTGAACTTGTTAACGAGGTCACCACCTGCAGAAATGAAACGGTCATTCATTAATTGCTAACAGAAAACCGTAACTGGCTGTAAAAAAACGATTTAAAAGTGGGTGAGGCCATCTTCTATTTATTTTTGCAGGTTGAAAGCGTTAACCTGGGTTGGCAGCGCGAGTATTGCCTGAAGTAAGCAAATGTCCGGTCGCACACGTTCTCATAAGAAAATATATCTGGGCGAAGGCCCTCGAACAGCTGAATACTGACATATTTGCGCCCCACTAGAATGAGGGATGTTCAGAATTCACAATTCAAGAACATGTGTTTACTTATTTGAGACTCCTAATGGAACGTGAGCGTTCTCCGGGGACGACCAGGACCAACTTGCTTATAATCCGCGTCACAAGAAAGCACCGCCAGAGCTAGCTCACGAGCGGAGTGACCAGTCGTGTCTCAAGCGCTCGCGCGCCCCAGGCTTCAGCAGGCTTTCTTCACTCGGCCGAGACGCCGATTCAAGCACGCCGCCCCAGTTGCTATAATCAGCGTCTCAAGAAAGCACCGCCAAAGCTAGCTCACGAGCGGAGTGCCCAGTCACGTCTCAAGCGCTCGCGCGCCCCAGGCTTCAGCAGGCTTTCTTCACTCGGCCGAGACGCCGATTCAAGCACGCCGCCCCAGTTGCTATAATCAGCGTCTCAAGAAAGCACCGCCAAAGCTAGCGCACGAGCCGAGTGGCACGTGAAGCCGAGTCGAGAACGCTTGGCAAGCTTTCTTCAAACAGCCATGCTGATTCTAGCAAGCAGGCCCAGAAGCCTAGATCGCGCTCGGCATATACAGCGAGTACGATCGGGTCGTTCAGTTGAATCGTATATTCGGAACAAGTTGTCTTTCACTTTGACGCGCGTAGCTTTCGTGAAATGAAAATGGTACATACCAGGTATCCCTCCCAGGTTCTCGCCGAGCATCGTCCACACTTCATCTTTATACTTGATATCCTTAAATTGTGGATGTCTCTTGTCGTACAAGACGGGGTATTGTTTGATTACATCCAGAAGAACATCAGTCCTCACATTCGTCGACTTTTTTTTTGCGTTAGGCTTAGGCGATTTGGCGACGGTACTCGCGACGGGAGCCATGTTGGAATGAGATCCCGAGATGCTGACATGACGTCAGCCTCAGCGTCGCGTTGTGATTGGTTGCCGCTTTGCGGTTCGGTAAAGCGGTTGGAAGAAATCGGTCCCGAAGCGGTTGGCAAAAACACGCTCGAACCGCTCGATCTCAGCCGCTTTGCGGTTGAGAACGCGCGGATCCGCTTCGCGAAAGCGGATCCGCTTCCAGTGTGAACGCGCCATTAGGCTCCCGTTTCCGGCTTGAGCGGCGTCGCCTTAGGCGTCGACGTAACCTCGGGGGGCCTTACGGGAAATACCCTATAATGCAACGCGCGGGACTCGTGACGTCACGACGGTCCTGCGCGGTGCGTTATGGGAATTTCCCCATGATGCAACGCGCGAGGAGGAGGAGGAGGAAGGGGAGGAGGACGAGGGAGAGGGGAGCAGGAGGGGGGAGGAGCAGGAAGGAGGAGGATGGGGAAGGGAGAGAGGGACGGGAGGAGAAGGAGAGAGAAGGGAAGAGGGGGAGGAGGATGAGGGGAGGAGGAGGAGGGGAGGAGGAGGTGGAAGAGCAGAGGAGTAGTAGCGCGGAGGAGGAGGGATGAGGGCTATACCCTCTCCTCAGTATCCTTCCCTCCTTCTCGTCAAGAGCTGCACTCTAATTTGGCATTACAGGGTGTTGTAAACATCTTCCTTTCTTTTTTTTTATATTCTACGTTTGGTTGTTAAGGTCGCGATATCCGTCAGCACGAGGCTTTGGCATTTGTGAGGTCATTTGTTAACACTTCGTGACTACTTTGAATGCATTGGTGCCATAGAACGCTAAACCCAAACGTTAGAGACGCGTTCCAGTCACCATACTCTCTTGCAACCTGTCTACTAAGAAGCCAGGGCAGCGTGCTCCCTGTGTGACCGCTTACACGGAGAAGTCGTCCATGGCGCGCTCGAACCTCTTCCAGCTGGGGGTCCTAAAGTAGCGGAAGTAGGAGAAGCGGTAGCCGAAGATCTGCAGGCAGGCGAAAGCGTCGTTCATGTCCCTCAGGATCATGGCCCCGTCCGAGAGCGGGTCCAGGGGCACGCTGAGGAAGCCAATGCGGGTGTCCAGGGACGCGAACATCACGCCTGAATGGAGGCGCCCAGCCCGACACGCGTTGCTCAGTTCCTTGCCAGAGGTGTTCTGACAAGTACTGTTCGGCAAGAGCGAGCAGCCAAGAACAATATATATTTATCTCCGATCAAAATAATTTCCTAAATATAACTGAAAATATTATAGTCCCTGCTATGTTGTCCAAACTTCAGAAATTATTAGAAGCTCGAATGGCGAGTTGGCGGGAGTCTAGGCTGTCAAGCCAGAGAATAGAAAATTAAATAGCACGAACAGAAACATTGCGTTCCCCATGAGGCACGGAGTTCGCGCTTGTGTTTATTTCTAAAATCGCTGGATTTTTTGCCAAATAGGTGCAAAAACAGTGTCTCTCTCAAAACACTGCGTTTGTGTTTGTCTCTCTTTGGTACCAATGTCTCCGTTCATATCGAGAGGCTATGTTCCACCGTCGCTGTTCATTCTTTTTGTAGGAGCCCTCATGACGAACACTGGATGGTGTCTGTAGAAAACGATGCGTGTGTGTTCAGTTTTTGCGCCGCTGTCTCTCTGAAAAACAGGTGGTAAATCTGCATTTATAATAAATGGTCAATCTACACAAGCTCGCCGCGCCATCACTGTTTGTCTCGTTTTGGCACCAGTTTCTGCACATACTACACACACTCAGAGTCACACTTGAAACAGTATATGTTCGTCCTTCTGATGCCAACCTGAGGATGATCACTGGACCGTGTCTTTTGAGACGCGGCGTCTTTGTTCTTTTTCGGTGTCGATGTCTTTTTGGACAAGTACGCACATACGGCGTGTTCCTCTTGAGACACTACGTCCATGTTTGTTTCTTTACCATAGTCTACTTAACACAGACGCGGCGTATCTAGACTCTTTCCCTCTTGCACCACAATCTCAAGAGACAGAGACTGTGTCTCTCTTGAGACACCAAGCATGTTGTTGTTGTTTTTTTTCGTTTTTACCGTGAAAGAGCCAATAGACAAACCCAGTGCCCGGACATGACATGGGTGTTGTAAACTTTGCTCTCCCCCTCTGTAATGCCTCTGGCCTTGAGGGAAAATTAAAAAAATAAATGAATGTCAGTGATATGCTAAAAGAGAATATAATTCGTTCCTCGTGCAGCTCATTCTGGTCTCCAGTCGTTCTAGTCAAAAAGAACTCGTTTTTGCAGTGACTACCGCGCACTGAACATAATCAGACGCAAAGATATTTATTCCATGCCACGAACTGGACTCTTTGCAGAAAGCAGAATGTGAGCAGAAAGCAGTGTACTACGAAGTTTTCTGGGAATAACATCATACTTCCGTCGTTTCATCCGTAGCTTTGCGAACAGTGCCGCTCCGCTTAACAACCTTCTTGAAAACGACGCCCCCGTTATCCGGTACTCCGACGCTTATGAAAGTCATTTTCCAAGCAAGCCAGAGCAAAACTATACGATAACTTAAACGTAATGTTTAGCCTAAGCATTACAGAAAACTTGTAAATAGCTTTATATATATTTTTAATATTGTCTTGTTCTTTTTTACTTCGGTGTTTTTGACCAACTGGTACGGGCCTCCGGCCTTTCTGGCCGGAGGCCCGTACCAGTCACTCTCTTGGGCTCAACCTTTCTGGGTCGAAATTAATATAATTATTGTTATTAATAAAGTACTTTAAGAAGCCCACTCAGGTGTGTGAGGGCAATAAAGTCGGTGGCGCGGGATATCGAACGAAAGGGGCATGAGCAAATACTTCGCGCTTTGCTCTACGAATTTCTGCTCACGCGCAGCCGGCACGACAGCTGCGGACAAAGGCGGTGGTTTACAGACAACGAGTTGGCGCGTTCAACTTCACGTGAATTCCAAACATGTGGAATTCACCTGTTTGTCTGCACCTCGGAGTGACGCAAGACCGTGCGTCACTCCGAGGTGCAGCTGCAGTTGTTGACTTAAACAATAATTAAGATGTATACCGTTACTTGAACTAGAATGTAACCATGTTAAAATGCAAATACTTTCTTACAAATGCATCGAGTTACAGACAGAGTTGCTCACAAAAGGTAGCTAAGGTAAACACACGAATTAAATTTTATATAATTGTATGTCGTCGAAGTGCACCTTGACTTCCAATCCCTAATTTGTTTTTTTTTAATCCAGGAAAAATATTTCCATAATATTTGTTTTGTTTCAACCCAACAAACACTCACTTCGGGCAGTGCTCGGCTATAGTGACACGTTACATTGATGTTGAAAGAAAATTATTGTGAATTGGCGTATTTGCCACCACTAGTTTTGATAAAGTTACTGTATTGAGCCAAGGTTCAAGCTTTTTAAAAAATTGTTAGCAAATTAATGGACATTGTCTTACACGTAAAACGTTCAGGCATTCATTTGGAACGTTACAGAGCCCGGCGCCGATCTCAGGGCGCTCTTTATCAAAATAAATTAACGCGCGGCATATAAAATTGATACTGGTTCCTGGAATAAATATACTGGCGCTATAGTCCGTTCACTCTTAAAGGGGCACTGACAGGGTATTTATGCTCGCCGAGATCTTTAGTTGTACATGACATATGAGAGCCCAACCTGCACAGAACAGAATTTGCGGCTCGAAATTCGGTTTCTTTCCGAACGAAAACTGCCGATCGAGAACTGACCGGTTTGAGTCGCGCTCACTCTCTTTTCTGTGGTCAGGGGCCGTTTTCTAAGGTTTAGACACGACCACCAAATTTAATCAAAGTCGTGGGTCATTGAAGGCGCACCAGCCCATACATAAAATAGAAAACAAATATAAGAAACCCATTTTTCTTGGCTTCCAAAAAGGTGCAAATACGTTGACTAAAAAAAAAAGTTGCACAGACAAAGGGAAGCATTCTGTGCGTTCACTGCGGAATTCTCAACATGGCGTCGTTTCCCTGACGTGGGAGTCGCGGATGGCAGCGGACGACGGGCATGGGACCTCTACTTCAGAACTGCCGTTCGCGAGAATTTTTGGACCGATCAAAAGGATTGGTATTCATCCCGAACGACACGCTGGACCACCAAGCCGACTTCACGAAGATGTCACCGAGCCGTCGTCCCTTCTTGTGGCTGAAGGCATCGCTCGCGCAAACGTCAAGCACGAAGTGCGTACTTTGAGTTGAATATGGACGCGTACGATCTCTTTACTAGGTGCGAATGTGCCAATACGTGGTGCTGCCCGACTTCGAGCCGGGTGTGCATGTACAAGAGGAAAATCGGCAGCAAACTTTCCGACCTGCAGTCTACCGGCTGCATTACTACAAACAACGGAGTTGTCCCAGTAGGCCAGTGGAAAGACGTCCCCTTCACACGCAGCGGGCGCGGGTTCAATCCCTAGCAGAGTGTCGAACCGAAATTTTTATCGGTTCGGTTCCGGTTCGAGTTCACGGCTTTCGGTTCGGTTCCGGTTCAGTTCCGGGGAGCAAAAAATAACGGTTCAAACCGGACCCGTTCGAACCGGTTTGAACCGCTAAATTGAGAATATATTTTTCGCGTTGTTCTGGCAATATACACTATTTACGCCGCGAAACGATTAACTATATAGTTTCTTCGATCGTCCGTGCAATTTACTTTTGTTTTTAGGTACTAAATATTAAATTCAGCTATTTGATTTCGACGCGAGCAGGAAAAAATCTACATTAACATACATAACGTCGTGCTCATACGACTCCACATCCTTTTGTTTACCAGTAACATATATTTTACCTGAATCAAAATGTTTGAGTACAAGAGCAAAGAGTTCAGCTGGTTGGTACATACCTGTAAATAGATCAGCTTCAAATTTAGAACTATACTGTATTTTATTCTGCTTTCTTCGTGTTTAAGTAAAATTCTAATGTACAAGCTGATCTATTTACACAGTATAAAATGTTGTCGCAAGGTGTGGTAGGTCGCCTGAAATACCCGTGATTGGTACAACTTTGTGTCGCAGTATTAAAAGCTAGAATTGTTATTGCATCCTTGAACTAAAGAATTAATTACATCACATAAAATTATGAAATGAGCACCTCGGTGCTCATGCTAATTATGAAATAAGGTTAACGAAATACACTTCACAATATATATGTATATGATGACGACCCAACTGAGCTAAAAGCAATGAAATTTTCAGAATGTAACCAAAGCTTTAGGATAATTCCTTTCAGTCTATTTTTTTTTATAGAAACACCGAGCAGCAATCCAAATGCTTGTTGTTCTAACCAAACATTGTTTACACTCAGCACTGCATGCATGCCACTAATCATGGAGCAAGAAGTAATCGCAATTTTTCCCTCTAATCTATACGCACCTTCGCACTCAGATCGAATCTGGCCCAAAATAGCGCTTGCCCAAGTGAACATTTTCTTATGCAGAATAAGCTGGCATTGCCTGGCTGTTAAGGTTTGTTCTCGACAAGATGCCGGTCAATTTAATTTGCAAATGAGCATCACCTTTGCTAACTGATGATTTTAACTCGATAGCGTTAAGGAGCTCATGTCGCAGAAAAGCCGACGTCGGTGGCGTGACTGGAAAATCCTGATTGGTCGATGGATTCATGACGTCAGAGCTACATACCCTCGCGCAAGAATTTCAAGCAACCCACAATGCTCACGTGAAACGTGACATCACGCGGGGACTTTTTAAAACTAATTATTTTGCCTTAAATAAAACAATTAATAATTTTAGGCGGGATTCGAACCCACGACCCTTTAGTTGCGAGTCGTCAGACGCTTTTCACTAGGAACGGCGCGAGCGTCTGGCACGACAAAACTGTGCTTTTTTGTAAGAGCGTTTTTCAAGCAAAGTAGTTTCTGGAGTCACGCTTTTTGGTCTGCGCCAAAGATGCAGGGAAGAGGAACCTTTACAACACAGTATGTTTTCAAAACATCATATTAATAAGTCGCATTTAGTAATTTCAGTACTTCTATTCTCAGGCACATCTCTCAAATGCAGTTCACTAAAAACGAAAAAAAATATTTGGGTGCCTCAATAATGTAAAATGGGTCTTGCAACATTTTTTCTTGTACTTTCAATAAATAGTGTTAAGAAATAACCCCTAACGTTGATAGCTTGCGGAAACATCCATTAGTTTTCCCCTAATAGCAGATGCAGAAAAAAGAAGGGAAAGAGAGCTGTCGATATTTCCTCAACTCGCAATTTAAACAAGCGGTCACGTGATCTGATACCGCCAGTGTTCATCCCAGTCATGCTCTAGGCGGCTAGGGTTTGAAAAGCAAAAGCTTTGGCTGAGCTTCAGATATTGTTACAGTTGGGCTACTATCATATTTGATTGAACATGAGCCGTTACCCGAATGTTTGGCGATTCTCATTGTCATAAACTTGAGCACTCGACTAGGGGTTACGAAAATCGCTTACGCCACGGTGTCACGTGACTCTCGGTGCGAAATCGTGATGTCATGTTAAGTCATGCTGCCAACAATGTTAATACATCTAGTGACTTCCTCAAATCGAGTTGACGCAATGAGTCACGTGACGTCACGAGGTCACGTGACAACATGTATTGACACCATGACGTCACGTGACCACGTGACACATGGTTAATCAAAGTGCCATGAAAACCCACAACTTACCATACTTTTCAAATCTGTATGTGACAATTTGATCCATAAATAGAGATACAGCCGCCAATTTTTTATTCCCATATGTTCATTTGGTGATACTAACAAAAAAGAAAAAAAAAGAGATATATTGTCTTGAACCGTTTTGAACCGGTTACCGTTATATTTTTTTTCGGTTCGGTTCCGGTTCAGTTCCAAGATGGCGGCGAAGATTTCGGTTCGGTTCAGTTCCGGTTCGGCTAAAAATAACGGTTCTGTTCCGGTTTTCGGTTCGGTTCGGTTCCGGTTCGACACCCTGATCCCTAGTGTGGGAGTACCTCTTTTTTTTTGCCATATAACTTGCGATGCTTACGCTTCTTTTTTTACTATCATCACAGAAAAAAAAAACAATTGTTGTGGACGATACGTCGCTGAACTCAAAGGTATGGGATTCCCTTTTTGACACCTGCGATCTCAGTGTAGTCACTTTCCAGAAAATGCAAGGACAATATGGATCGGGTAGCGTCCGCTTTCCGAGCTGCCCGTAACTGTTCTACAGGAATTGCAGCCAGATATTGATCTCGATCCCATTGATCTTCCGGAAACGTGTGCGCTCTGCCGCACAATGCCACTTTCAGATGCAGGACCTGTGATGCAGCACTTCACGCAACATCTTGGGGTATTCTTTTCGGAGCCGATCACGGGAGTTCACCAAGGGCACTCACTACTAGTTTCCAACACCTAAATGTACAAAACAACTCATCTTTAGTACAGGGTGTCACAAAAAAAAATTTACAGGGTTTTTATTTCCGCAAAAAAATAAACCGAACGCTTATTCTCCGCCCAAAGGTAGCGCTAGAGGTCACGACCAGATGCCAAAGTTTCAGCCCGATCCGATAGCTTAATCAAAAGTTATAAGTGATTTTCTGAAAATTTCAATGGGAAAATGGCGGCCGACGGAGTTTTCGAATACATGGGGCTCTATGGCACCAGAAGCCGAAAACGGGCGAAATTGGGCTCCGTTTTCCCATTGAAAATTTCAGAAAATCACATAACTTTTGATTAAGTTATCGGATCGGGCTGAAACTTTGGCATCTGGTTGTGACCTCTAGCGCTACCTTTGGGCTGATAATGAGCGTTAGGCGATGCGTAGTTCATTTTTGCAAAAATAAAAACCCTGTAAATTTTCTTTTGTGACACCCTGTACAGGACAGCAAGCGGAATAAGCATAATTGCAAAGGAATCGCACGGCGAACAGTTCCAGTAAAATATTTCGTCTGCTGCGCACGGAAAAAAAAAGCGCACGGTTGGGTGTAGTTACATAACTTCCGGCTCTCTTTCATCCTCTATATTTCACCGACCTCTGTGCAGTGGTTTCGGTTTCGAGCAGTTGCGTTTTTTTTTTTTTTTTTTTTAAATATATACGTGACTCTGTAGCAAAATATTAATTGGGTAGACTTTCGACGGCCATTATGAATAGCCTGTCAAAAGAATGAAAAACATTTTTGGGGGGTGTCAGTGTCCCTTTAAGCTGAGACAGCGGCGGAAGCTACGTCCTCGTTGGACCAATCATACGTCTATTTTGTTTTTCGAACCACGTGATCACTCTCCCTTTCATACTCACGCGCACAGGGTCGGGTCAGTTGTCGAAAAGGAGGCGGATAATTGGTCCGACTGGCATGTAGCTACGACCAGCCTCAGCTTAAGGGTAAATGAAGTATAGTCGGGTTTTAAAGCCTCGAAGTTTTTCAGAAACTCCCATAGCCACCGAAATCATTCAATCACCGTTGATCGTTCGATATCTTCACCGGCCAATCAGTGTCGTGCTTCATTTTTTTGGCTTCACTTAATGTGCCGACCGCCCCTGACGAGCCAAACACTGTCTTACGATGAAACGCGATGAAGGTACAGTTACAGTTATACATTTTATTTTATTCCATACTCTGCCACGTTGGTCTCGGCGCTGGCAAAGATGGGTGCGAAGAGGTGCTATGAAAAACGCTTTCTGTTCATGACACTCGCCCATTTAAAGCGCCTTTGAATACCACGCGCTCATGCCAGTGTTCTTGTCGGTGCTGTGGTCAACACGTCAGATATGTGGTACAGTAATAATATTTTTTTTGTTTGTCAACCTCGATGTTTATCTGGTGTCACAAGTGTAGTTTAGACCTTTTGCCGGTGTAGCTCCGTTTCACCTTATGTTGTACGGCAGCGAAGGCTAGAAGCGCGAGCTCATAGCGTTGGCAGCTGTCTTTAGTGCACGAGAGCTTGTGCCGCCGAGGTGTGCCCCAGAGCAAGGAGCTCGCGCTTATAGCTTCTCCCTGCGGTACACCATAAGGTAAAATAGAGTATACCGCTAGCCTGGTGTCTTTAACCTTCACGCAGTAGTGATACACGACGGCACGCCCGTGCTATGTTCATCCGGATCGAAACGGGCAGGTGTGGGGTTTGAGCTGCAGAGCTAGATTTTCGCTCCACGCGCGGCAACCCTTCTCCTATACGTTACAGTGCAGAAATGTCAGCGCTGAGACCTACCATACAAGCACTCATTGGCCCAGATAGCGAGCTCGTGCGTATAAGTGCCCCGAAAAACCACGAGGAAGAGTTCGTGCCTAACCATTTAGGATGTTTGCCCACGAGGCGTGCTAAGCTAAAGTTTGTAAACAACCGTGATAAAGGCTTTTTTTTCAGGTACCGCCACCTATTGTTGTGCAAACATGTAATACACGTGCAACGAGGGGGTGCTCCGTCGCCATTTAATAATAATAATAGCTTTATATACCATATAAATATGATGGGGGCTGAGGAAAAAAGCTGGCTAAGCAGCTTGACTGGTCCTCAGCCACCTCAGAGGTATACCGCGGTTGCAAAAGCATACACAAAAAATCATATAAAGCAAAAAAACAAAACAAAAAAACAATAAAGGCAAAGAGCAAGCAAAAAACACCTACGAGAGAATCAGTGTAATCAGATAACTACTTTGGTAGAAAAGTATCTCCTGATATTTGCTTTCAAAGGCCGCTCATTTCAGTGCTGCGCCGCCATTTCCTTCCAAGGGCCGTTCGAGACACGGTCCTCGCGCACTGGCGCATTTGATTTTGCTACGAACAAACCTTGGTTTATGTGGGACGCACCGAAGTACTGGTTCTTTTTGAAGTCCATTATAGAAGATGTCATCAAGGTTGTGCGACCATTGGAGTTTCCGCTGAGAGCACCGGAGATATTTATTGAAATAAACAAAAAATGACAATTTTGAGTGCTTTAGCGCATTTTGGGGAAACTTTGAAATTAAAATTAAGGAATAAAAGTAAGAAAAAGATTGGTAGTACGTAATAAGCTGTCTCCTATTTTAATTTTAAGAATTTAAAGAGATGACTAATTTCGTGGTATTGGCGTTTTTGCGTTGATAAAATGGATAGTGCAGTTTTCGGTAGATTTTGTTTTTAATGGGTTTAACGAGATCTCGACACTAGCAACAAATGCCCCAAGTCAGAGCATGTGTTGCTGTTATTATCAGGGGCTAGCCCGGACGGCGACTCACGGCATGAGTCCTTTGGTTGCCACCGCAAAGATCAGTTTTGTCGTTTGGCCGGGCGATCCCCCCGCAGGGGGCAGCTGTGAAAGCAGGTGTTTGGAGAGTGGCGTCTCCACGGACCCCGAGCCATGCGGGTTCGCCCGCCCACGTATGGCTGTGCGTGGCTTTCCCGTGTCCGGGGAAAAGGGCATCCTGGTGGTTGAGCCGAGCCCGGCTTAGGTTTGGACCCTTCGGGGCCCCCCGGGTGAGGCAATACACCACTTCGGCCCCTGCTTCTCGTAGACGGGAGTCCTGGTAAGGCCCGGCCAGGATGATTCAGTCTAGTCGCCACTTCTACTATCCCCTCTCTGCTTTCACCCTTGTCTTCTCCTCCTTTTCACTCTTCTCATTTCTCGTCTTTCCTTTTCAACTCCTTTGGCGGCAAGGGCTAACCTTGGGTGGCGACAGACACCTTGTCCAGAACCACTCTTGGTTATAGAGACTGGGCAGTACTAATAGCGTAACGTCTTCAGCCAAGCCATTCTTGTTATGTAGCGTTACCTATTCCCTTGTTGGGCTCGGTGGTGGGCGGTGCACCACAGTTTCCGAAAACCCTCCCCCTTCATATGGGTTCTCAAGCTAAAAAACCTTTTGATCGGGCCCCGAAAAGGGTCCGCACCGAAGCACTACAGATAGAAAAACCAACATACACATTTTCAAAGTTCCCCAAGTTTCTTGTCATGCACTCTGAGGATGAAAAACCGCTTGGCAAGTTGTCCCCTTTCCTCTTTTCAAAAGTTCTTGAAGGAGTGATTGGGAAGAACTACAATGCAAAAAAGATGGCATCTGGTGATCTCCTAGTGGAGATACACAGTAAGCAACAAAGTGATTCACTATTAGCACTAAACAGTGTGACTGATTACAAAGTCACTGTCACACCTCATAGAACACTTAATACAATTCAAGGGGTGATCTCAGAAGACGACCTGCTCGAGTGTACAGAAACCGAAGTAGTTGAGGGCCTTTCTACACAGGGGGTAATCGCTGCTCGGCGTATTACCCTTCGCCGCGATGGTGTTGAACGCAAGACGAAACACATCATCCTCACATTTGAGTCAACTACACTTCCTGAAATTGTGAAGGCAGGATATCTCCAGTGCCGCGTCGGCCCCTATGTGCCAAACCCTCAGCGGTGTTTCAAATGCCAACGGTTTGGCCATGGGTCACGGAACTGTCGAGGAAGTGACACTTGTGCCAAGTGTTCTAGCAAGGAGCACGTTGCAGATGTGTGCGAGAATGAGCCCCACCGTGCTAACTGTAGCGGTAAGCACCCAGCGTACTCCCGATCCTGCCCATTATGGAAACAGGAAAAAGAAATCCTCACCTTGAAGGTTACCGAAAATATTTCATACGCTGATGCAAAGAAGCGTTTCGCCTTTGTATCCAAAGGCTGTTATGCCGAGGCCGTACGCAGGGGACCGGTACGGCCAATGGTTTCGACGGGAACGCAGACGTCTACGGACAGTCTGCGCCTCCCGTCGAGGTCTCCGTCCTCGGGAGCGGTGCCAGTGACACCGCTTTCGAACCGTAAGGTGGATGCTGCCCCTTCTGCATCCACCTCAGGGCAGGGGCTGACCCCCCCTGCTCCACCTGGCCCTTTGGCCCCTAAGGGCCGAGGCCTACCCCCTCGCACCTCTGCTCCCCAGAGGAAGCCTGGGGAGCCGTCAAAGCAGTCGACCTCCAGGGGTCAACTGCCAGCGGCAACAGACGAGCCCATGGAAGAGTGTGGGCTCAGATCCGACGACGAGGCTATCCTCTCGGGATCGGAGTCCTCCCTCGCTGCTCCCACTACCTCTAGTGGGAAGCAGAATGACTGCGCGAAAAAGAAAAACGCTCCCCGCATAAAAATTGATTTTATACCCTAATAACCTGTTTTACCCATTTTTGCAGTTTATAAGTTAAAGTTTATTTTAATTTTGACACTGCTATGACTAAACAATTAGGTATCATGCAGTGGAACTGTCGCGGCCTTCTTCGTAATATTGATGACGTTAATGTTTTTCTCGATGAGCTTCGTCCTGTGGCACTCTGTTTGCAGGAAACCCATCTGACCGACAAACACACACAGGTCTTACGCCGGCACCAGGTTTTAGGAAGGATCGCCTTTCTCCTAGCCCTTCCGGAGGTGTCGCAGTTGTAGTGCAGAGCGGGGTTGTGTGTGCTCAGGTTCCTCTACAAACACCACTCGAGGCAGTAGCAGTTCGCGTTCTCCTTGACCGACTCGTCACCCTCGTCTCTCTCTACCTGCCACCCAACGTTCCACTGCAGCTCCACGAGCTACAAGGACTCATAGATCAGCTGCCTAAGCCTTTTTTAATTCTAGGTGATTTTAACGCTCACCACCCTCTGTGGGGTAGTGTTCGTCAGGATTCCCGTGGTGGAGTTTTAGAACGACTTTTATTATCCTCCGGGCTCTGTCTTCTGAATAAAAAGGAGCCAACGTTTTTTAGTGCTGCTCATAACACCTTTACATCAATAGACCTTTCCATATCATCATCAGTTTTACTTCCATACTTTTCATGGAAGGTTTTAGATAATCCATTTGGCAGCGCTCATTTCCCCATAACTTTAGAAAGTTCAATACCCCTTCCTTCGCTTTCGACCCGCCTTCCAAAGTGGAAATTAGAGAAGGCTGACTGGGCTCTTTTTGGTTTAAATGCCGTACTGGATCCATCGCTTTTTCGCAGTATGTCGCCCCAGGAGGCGACGGTGTTTGTCACTGAATGTCTAATTAATGCTGCTGCATCTTCTATCCGCAAACATCCGGCGTCCTACCTCGGAGATGCAAAACCCTGGTGGAATGAGGATTGCACAGTCACTCGCAGGAAACAGAACCAGGCATGGAGTATATTTCGCCGTTATCCCACTGCTTTGAACCTGATTGAATTTAAAAAATGTAGGGCCAAGGCACGTTGGACACGGAAACAGGCAAAGAGGGCATCATGGGAAAAATATATATCTTCTCTAAGTAGCTTTGTCCCAGCTAAAGGAGTTTGGGATCGCCTGCGGAAAGTTCGAGGAGATTACCAATCTTTCCGAACTCCTCTGTTTTCTTCCCCCTCTGTATCGCGGAAAGATCAAGCAAATGTTCTTGGGGAGCATTTCCATCCTATTAGTAACTCCTCTAATTTTAGCGAAAAATTCAAGAAGTTCCAGTCGACTGTTGAAAAGCAGTTCATCTCGATGTCGGAGGGTGGTTCATTTTTTTACAATAGACCATTCACAATGTGTGAACTCAGAGTCGCTCTTGGTGCAAAGAAGCAGTCTGCACCAGGGCCAGACAGACTCCACTATGAAATGTTGAGGAAACTGTCCCCTGAATCTATGAACGGTCTGTTAACTTTCTTTAATCATCTATGGCAAGCTGCTGCCTTTCCTCGTTGCTGGAAACATGCCCACATAATCCCGTTTTTGAAACCTGGGAGAGACCCTTCCATTCCTACGAGCTATCGTCCCATCGCACTCACAAGTTGCTTAGGAAAGACTTATGAGCGGCTTGTGAATCGTCGTCTAGTCCATTTCTTAGAGTCTGAGAATTTTTTTGATGTAAACCAGTGCGGCTTTCGGGAGGGACGAGCGACCACCGATCATTTGGTTCGCCTAGACACCGCTATACGTGAGGCATTTGTACACCGGCAGCATTGTGTTTCGGTGTTTTTTGATTTACACAAAGCATATGATACCACATGCAGGTATGGAATACTTCGTGACTTGTACAACTGTGGTGTACGGGGCCGCATGCTTCAGTGCATACAGAGCTTTCTCAGCGAAAGAACCTTTCAAGTCCGATTGGGCTCCACACTTTCAGATGTTTTTTTCTCAAGAAAATGGTGTTCCTCAAAGAGGAGTGTTGATCGCTGCCCCCTTTGCTGTAAAGATTAACAGTCTAGCTAAGGTTATGCCATCATCAGTAACTTACTCTCTATATGTGGATGATGTGCAAATCTCTGTCTTCCTGTAACCTCTCCAGTTGTGAACGACAATTGCAGCTTACAATCAATAGAATGTGTAAGTGGGCACACGAAAACGGCTTCAAATTTTCTCCTGAAAAAACAGTGTGTTCCTTTTTCATTACGCCGGGGATTGTCTCTTGATCCTTCCTTGCATCTTAGTAGCATTGAGATATCAGTCCAACAAAAACACAACTTTTTGGGTGTTATTTTTGACAAGAAACTTACCTTTGTACCCCATCTGAAGAATTTGAAACGGAAATGCTTGATGTCATCAAGCATCCTAAAAGTGCTATTGCATATGTCGTGGGGTGCTGATAGGCGCTGTCTTCTACGACTGTATAACTCCTTAGTTCGATCCCGCCTCGAGTATGGTGCAGTAGTATATGGGTCAGCGCGGCCATCCGCTCTTAAGATGCTTGACCCAATACACCACTTTGGACTATGACTTTCTACAGGTGCATTTCGCACATCTCCTGTGAAGAGTTTTTATGCTGATACGCATCAAATGTCCCTTGAGAAACGGAGGCAGTACCTCAGCGTCTCTTATGCTTACAAAGTATTTCAAATCCCAAGCATCCCCCCTACAGTGCCCTTCATGCTTGCAGAAGTTCACAGCTTTTCGAAAACAAGCCGAGCATTGTTAGACCATTAAGCCTCCGTTTGCAAAGTACTTGTGAATCCCTTAATATCCCCCTCCATGAGATTCCCTTGCTTAAAAACACTCATAGGGTTGCTGCATGGGATGTCCTGCCGATTTTTTGTGACTTGTCACTTGCAAAGTACAGTAAGAGGGTCATTTCACCACAAATCCTCCGGCAGGAGTTCCTCTCCTTGCAACAAAAATATGCAGACTACCTGGAGTTTTATACAGATGGGTCCAAATTGTCGTCTTTTGTAGGGTGTGCTTTCTATTCCGCCTCCTACTGCAAAGCCACACAAGTTGACTCTAAAGCAAGCATTTTCACTGCAGAGCTTTATGCTATTTTACTAGCGGTGGAACATATACTTGACAATAGTATTACGAAAGCTGTAATTTTTGTCGACTCATAAAGTGCCTTATTGGCTGTGTCCTCCCTGATGCCCACAAAGAACCGCCTTGCACAACATCTACATAGTAAGATCAATAGCGCCCTGCGACGCGGTCGGGACATTAAGTTCTGCTGGGTGCCAAGCCACGTTGGGATTTTGGGCAATGAGGTTGCAGATAAATTGGCCCTGTCTGCCCAAGGCTCGTCTATAACATTCAATTGCTTACCTTACCAAGACTTGAAACCACTTCTGAGGAAATCTATTTTTCTCAAATGGCAGCTGGAATGAGATACAGAGAGCAACAACAAACTTCACATTATCACGCCCGTTCTGGGCGTTTGGGAGAGCTCTTACAACAGGGAACGTCGTGTGGAGGTTCTTCTATGCCGTCTAAGAATAGGTCACTTCCGTGTGAGACATCAGTATCTGCTTCGCGGTGAGGATGTTGCACTATGTGAACATTGTGGAGAGCTTCTGACCGTGTTGCACATTTTGTGGCATTGTTCGTCCCATCAACCACTCCGTCAATCATGTTTTCTTGAACTTTTTAGGGGTCATCTCCCATTTCATCCCTCTTTTTTGCTTGGTGATAAACCTTTAGTTCCATGCATCCGTGTCTTAGACTTTTTTAAACAAACTGGATATTTATACCATTTGTAAATATGTAGCCTCAAAGTAAACTTTTGTTATAATATGCTCTAAATACGTTAAGTTTGGCGCATTATGGCCCTCGTTGCTGCTGTGCCAATAAACTCCTAATTATCATCATGGCCGGGCGATCCGTGGCCAAGTGGGGTGGCCGGGAAGAAAGAAGAAGACGCCGTTCTAAACGGACGCTTTTCAATGTTCTCCGAGGAAAACTCACCGCCGACAGGCCGGGGAACTGTTGAGGCTTCGGCCTGTACTACGATAATTATGAATGAAGAATACCGGACCACACTGCCACATCTACCAACAGGAAAAAAGCTGAAGAACAGCGTGGTGTTGCACTGCGACACCGGCGGACGCCTATACCGGGCCGAACACTTCGTACGGCCGTTACAACAGTCTACAACGTTGTCGGAGTTGGCAGGTCTCGGGGCCTATCAGAAAGGGCCATGTGTTGCTCCTCAAGTTGAAAATACCAGAAGCCAAGGAGAAGCTGGTGCAAGCCGGTGAAATCCAGGTGTAGGGGCGTCGCTGCAATTTTGGCGATTGACCCATACCGGAGAAAGGTCAGGGTGAAGATGCATTGGGTGGCCATTGACGTGCCCGTCGACACTGTTCGCTGCGCCTTTCGAACCGTACGACGACGTAAAGAGCGTCGTTCGTACGATGTGAAAGGTGGACGGACTCGTAGGCGTCGAGTCTACAACGCTGTCAGTCGTCCCAACTCTCCGCCAGGAACTAACACTTGAGAGTCTGCCGCACCAGCTCTGCTTCTAAGGGGGTATGGTCCTGGTAGTGGTTCCCGGGCGTGCGCCCGTTTGCTTACGTTGCTGACGCATTAGGCACATACGGCGCGAGTGTAGGGCGCCTTGGTGCTCCAAGTGTCGTTATTTTGGGGCACGGAAGCAGAGACTGCACCCGAACGTAGGCCCGAGCTGTGGCAGTGCACAACGCTGGCGGCGACATAAACAAGGAACTGATGGACGAGGTCGAGGCCGAGGAAGCTGCAAGCGTGGCGGGGTGCGAACAGTGACGGTGAACACGGTAAGAAACACTGAAACGCCGACTGAGACAGCGAGTACCAAGGATGAAGAACGGCAAAGAGAGTCGGAGAGTGGAGCAGACTTCTTCGACGACGCAAAGTAGCGAAGACAGTATTGTTGCTGCACATGCTACAAATGAAACCTCCGAGGGCAAAAAACACGGCAATGACATGACCTTCAACCGGGTGATGATTAAGCGACGACACGAATGGGGCAGCTGCGGCTGTGTCTGGACCAGGTGAGCAGCCTCAGCAGCGCTTGCAACAAGAGGAGGAAGCTGTCAAGAACAAGAAAAGTCCCGGCGGGTCTCCAAGGCGGTCATCGTCTTTGTCTCAAGGTGGCCCACCGGCCCAGTAACAGTTTGACTTTGAGGCATAATAAGCTCTTTGTGCGTGCACGCAAATGACCACACCAGTCCTTGCAAGGCTATTGCGTGTCGGTACGTTGAATGTTCGAGGTCTAAGTGACAAGCGTAAGTAGTATCAGCTTAATCGCCTGTTCATTGGCTAAGCGCTAGACATAGTTGGAATACAAGAGACAAGGGTGGAGAGAAATGAGCGCACTGAGAGCATGTTACGATTCTTTACATTTGGGTACCGCGTTTGTGTAGGTTATGCAGTAGAAACGTAAGGAGGTTGCTGTTTGTTCTTAAAGGATTTGATGGGTATAATTGTACAGTTTCTTTTCACATGTCTAACGGGTAGGCTAGTGATTTGTGATTTTACATACTATTCGTCACGCAGACGTGTTATTTGTCTTTACGCGCCGAATTCTGCAGTGGACCGCAAGGTCCTCTTTGAATTTGTCTATGGCACTGTGTGTGCGAACGTAATGTTATTTTACGTGGCGATTTCAATTGTGTCTGTTCAGCAAAAAATAAGACCGGAGAGACCCCGTACAGAAAAGCTGGCACTTCGGTATTGAACGACATCGTTAGCGAGGCAAGTCTTTAGACGTTGCAGAATGCATCGGTCACGTGGGAACTGTTCAGTAGACTCATTTCTAAGGAGTCAGCCACTCTCGATTGGACAGAGTTTACATTTCATTAGAACAAGTGCCAGTTTGCAGTGAATATCAAGTAGTTCCGGTGTCGTTCAGTTACCACTGCTTAGTTTCTTTTGTGATGGGAAGCACGCATAGGCGACCAAAGCTTTTCCTGGGAACTATGGAACTTGAACTGTCAACTCTTAGAGGACGAAGGGTTTACAAAATGGTACGAGGCCTCTTGAACAAGTTAAAAGAAGTTTCAAGCAACTACGGAGCTTAATGGGAGGTTCTTAAACAGGAGTTACACATGATAGCCATAGAAAAAGCCTGTGCTGTAAAGGCACTTCAGAGACATAAGGCGATCATGCGAAGTAACTTTCATACGCTCATCAGAGAAGAAAGCAAGTCACCGGTCGAATTTACAAACGACATACGTGATTGAAAGAAAAAAAATGAAAGCCCTTGATCAAGAGCGTTATCACGGACTTCTTATCAGAGCACGAGCAGAAAAGTTCGCTTAGGGGAATTCTCGACCAAAAAAGGCAGTGGATACGCAAAAAACTTACGCACGAAAGAGCACAATCAGCGAAATCTAAAAGGATGGAGAGATTATGAGGGACCAAACAGATATCAGACAAGCGTTTATTATGTATAATTCGAAATTGTTCGCGCACAGTCCGCTAAAGGTGACAGAATTTATGAATGAGTTTTTAGTGCTTTTGTGGAAGCTAAATAAGAAAACTAAAGAATGTCTGGAGATGCCGATAACCGTGAGAGAAATAGTGAAAGCGATAGACGAATTGAACGCTGGAAAAACACCGGGACCCGACGGCATTAGTGCAGCTTTCTATAAGACCTTTAGAGATGAAGTTGCGCCACTGCTGCACAATGTCTTTAACGAGGCCTATGAAGAAACAAAAAAAAAACTACCGTCCTCCTTTGTGAGGTCTCGCACCGTTTTATTACCTAACTCTCAATATATTGTGAAATTGCGTTCGGTTACATCCTATAGGCCAATCAGGTTAACAAACGCAGATTATAAAGTTGTAATGGAAATTTTAGCACGACGGCTTCAAGGAGTAAATACAGAAATAGTGGGTTCACACTAAACGTATGGAATAAAACGAAGGTCGATCACAACGAATATTCACACCAATCGAAATGTAGTTGAATGCTGTGACGCAAAGAATGATAAAATTGCAAGGCTCCACATTGACTTAAGAAAAGAATTCAATCGCGTGTCACATGAGGTTTTCTGGCGATAATGGAGCATGTAAACATGGGCTCCGTAAACATAGAAGGTGTTCGTAGAGCCTGCGCAGGATGCACGACAAGCCTAACTGTGAACAAGTCAGTTGGTAAGCGTATTGGCGTCCTCCGGTCTGTACGACAGGGCTGCCCTCTGTCCCCGCCTTTGTTTTGCATATACATAGATCCTTTCTGCTTCAGCGTACTTAAAAGCAGCGTCATTCGTGGATTTCTGTTACATGATTCCAAGGTGCGAATACTGGCTTACGCAGATGATATCGCGTTGTTTTGTGGAAAAAAAGAAAGCGCACGAGAGGCGACGGCATTAGTAAAACGTTTTTGCACTAGAAGTGGTAGTGCCGTAAACTGGGAAAAACGCATAGGGTTTTGGCACGGGGAGTGGGACGCGAAGCCCAGTGTGTTTGAAAACGTCAAATGGGTCTCGTTTCCGGCGAAGTACTTAGGGGTTCCCCAGGAAAGCTATCGGAAAAGCGACCCTTTTTGGCGGACCCCGAGAGTTGAACTGCAAGGAAAAGCAGAAAAGTGGAGAGAAAATGATCCATCGGTATTTGCCCGATCCACTGTTTGCAATGTGTTCCTAATAAGTAAATTGTGGTATGTGCTGCAAGTTTTACACTGTTCGAGGATGAATATCTAAAATCTGCATCGGGTGTTTGCGATCTTCATTTGGGGCTCTTCTCATGAGCGCACGAGCCGGACTAGTCTGTTTCGCAGTGTGGGTGATGGAGGCCAGGGGCTATCTTATTGATTTTTGAATCAGTTGGTAAATCGTTCCTTTTTTCTTACGTAAGGTCAAAGACCTGTTTTTGATCAGATTTTGTCAAGTGCGATTGTGCAATGTTCTGCCCGAGTACATAGTGTCGTCAGAGTATGGAGATGCTGCGTGTATTTTCGGTTATATGCGTGAAGTGGTGAAAGCGTAAACATTTTTAAGAGCACACTTTTCGTTGGAATATCTGAGTGAAATCACCAGGAAAAAGGTGTACCAGGATCTTGTTGACATTACCCTGCCGGTTCTAATGTATAAAGCTCTGTATTTTACAGGTACGGGGCAGGATGTCCTGAAGCGTGGCAGCGTTTCACTAATATGTACATATTGTTTTGCATTCATAGGTTGTTATTTATTGTATGTTGTTGATTTCCAGTGATGTAACCCGCTCCCCTCTGTAATGCCTTCGGGCCCTGAGGGAACGTTTGAATAAATAAATAAATAAATAAAAGAATGTCCCTCCCAGAGTGTGGTTTGTGAGATATTTGTCTACTGCATCCTAAAAACAACAGGACCAAAAGGATGCGACCCATGTATGATGTAGTGATGCCATGGCAACGTGATCTGTCCACTAGCTGTGTCCCGCATTCGCACGAAGCGCTTTCACTTTAAATTTTAAAGGGGACTGCGGCCGATGCTATTGACTAAGCCGCCAATTCAGCGATAGAAACGTGCCACGTGATCTCGCGCTCTGCGAGTCCCTATAGTTCATGTCGGCACATGCTCTTCGTAAAACCCCTTGATGTGCTTCTTTGCCCACGGGCGGACTAGATACGCGCTATCGCTTCTTTTTCCAGTCCCCCCCCCCCTCAAAAAAAAAAAAAAAAAAAGCATGAGCACCTTTTAAGAGGGTGCTGAAAGCCAACTATAGCTTACTTTAGAGCGCATGTTCATTTTTTTTTTATTTGCTATTTTGGTTCATCGAGCGACAGAGATGTTAGCTAGGGCTTATTTGCCCCCGCTTGCTACTCTGTTTCTGTTATAGGTGGCGACCTTCTTGAGCGTCCTTCTGCGTCTACAGTGTTTGCAGCAAACCAGTTGATTCTAAGTAATCCATTAGTATTTTGAACGCCCGTGCTTGGTTTCGAGTGTTGGTGCAGGGTCCTAGCACCTTTCGCATGGTCATTGGTTGGTCATCCAGAAGATTCAGTTCCTTAGTGAGGATCACACGCTCTTTCTCGTATCGTTTGCAGTTAACGAGTACATGTTCGATTGTGTCCTCGGTATGGCAAGTCGCGCAGTTTGGGGAATCTCGCTGCTTGTACTTGTAGCGTTGGCGGCCAGTCCGGGCGACCCCAAGGCGAAGTTTGAAATAAACTGAAAGTTGGTTTCGAGGTGTGCTCCAAGGGATTCTTCTTTGAAGCTTGGGGTTTAAGTTGTACAGGTGATAAGGGTGGCCCTCAGGTTGCTCCCAGATTTTTACCGTTATCTGGTTTGCGACACCAGAGAGAAAGCTCTTCACATCAGCTTTCGCAACGGGAATGGCCTCTGTTCTTTCGTTTTTGTGCGCCCGAGCTGCTGTCATATCGGCTATCTCGTTGCCAGTGACGCCAACATGTCCTGGGACCCATTGATATGTAATGGCATACCCCTTTTTGTGCAGGGTGTCGTTGTTATCGAGTATAGCCTGTTGCAGGCCCGGGTATGCGCACTTTTTGGCTGTGGTTGATAGGGATGCCAACGCCGATTTTGAGTCCGTGCACACCACATAGCTGTTCGGAGAAGTTGCCTCTATGTAGTGTAACGCTTGCAAGATGCCGTGGAGCTCGGATGTCGTGGACGATGTACGGTGGGAGAGTTTGTACCCTTCCGAAATGCTCGCATCCGGCACGTAGGTTGCAGAGGACGAGCTCATCGCAGTGCTTGATCCATCTGTGTATATCTGGATGGCGTTCTTGTAGTTCTCTTCAATGTAATATTGAGTGAGGAGCCGCTTCACAAAACCGAAGGCTGTGCCTTTGCCTACGTCCGGTATTGAGAGGTGGACCGTTGGGGTCAGCCATGTCCAAGGTGCTCGCTGGGGGTGGCGATACGGTGCAGCGTTCACCGGAAAGGCTTCGACGTGGTTTCTTACCACTTCTGCAAAACTCGACGCTGGACGTGAGATGTGCAGGCCCGCCAGATGATGCGCTTCGTGCTGGGTTGAAAAACGACTGTAGTGCCGGAGGGTCTCTTGAACACGGAGCGCCTCTATACGTTGCTCGTGCGCTTCTGCTATAACTCCTGCAGAAGGCGACGCTCGGGGCACTCCCAGCACAACGCGGAGGCTTCTTGCCTACTGTGCCAAGAGTCCCCGTTGGGTTGTTGAACTGACCCGGTGCAGTAAAGGCAGACTGTAGCGCAGACTTCCCAGTACCATTGATTTGTGTAGCTGCATGAGGGCGGCTGAATTTCCCCATGTCGAGCCAGAAAGGCACCGCATGATGTTCCCGTAC
Source organism: Ixodes scapularis (assembly GCF_016920785.2). Taxonomy (NCBI): domain Eukaryota; kingdom Metazoa; phylum Arthropoda; class Arachnida; order Ixodida; family Ixodidae; genus Ixodes; species Ixodes scapularis. The sequence continues at coordinate 457,150 of NW_024609909.1, forward strand.
GAGTTGACCTTGCATCGAAGTCTGTTCATTTCAGGTGCCCAGGTGAGCCGCCTGTCGATAACTATTCCAAGAAAGGTGTGCTTGTTGACTTAGGGGATAATTTGCTCTCCTATGTGTATGGGAAAACGCTTGCAACTTCGCCTGGTGAAAGCCATAGCGACGCATTTGCTGGGCGACGGGTGTAGGCCTCTGCAGTTCAGGTATCTTTCCATTCTGCTGAGTGCTCTCTGGAGCCTTCCACAGATTACTGCGCGGTTCGGGCCCGAAGACCAGATACACAGATCATCGGCATACATCGACATCTTTACATGCTCTGAAAGTTCCTGCGGCAGGTGGGCCAGGACGACGTTAAAGAGTGTGGGGCTCAAGACGCCCCCCTGTGGAACGCCGGCAGTTACGGAGAAACAGTCACTGTTTCCTTCTGTCGTGGTTAGGTAAATTGTGCGTCCTTGAAGGTAATCCAAGATCCAGTTGTAGATTCGACCACGTACGCGAAGTTTAATGAGGGACGTGAGTATTGCTGAGTGTTCCACGCTGTCGAAAGCAGCCTTTATGTCCAGAAACACAGCTACCGTGGAGAGACGACGGCTCTGATGCTGTTCAACATCTGAGACTAAGTCCACGACGCCGTCAATGGCAGAACGGCCACGACGAAACCCCGACATGCACTCGGGGAAGACCCCTGTCTTTTCGAGGTACCAGAGCAGACGGTTTAGGATCATACGCTCCATCAACTTCCCAATGCAGCTGGAGAGCGCAATGGGGCGGTATGACTCAAGCGACAGAGGCGATTTTCCTGCTTTCAGGATGGGAACGAGGCGAGACTTCTTCCATGACTCTGGGAGCTGTCCTGTGTTCCAACTGACGTTGTATTGTTGCAGGAGGGCACCGAGGGCAAGGGGTCCCAGATTGGCTAGTGCCTTGTATGTAACACCATCCGGGCCTGGAGAGGTGTGTTGGGAACACTCCTGTAGAGCACTTTTGAGTTCCCTCATGGTAAAAGCCTCGTCTAGCTCCGGTAGCACGGCGGCTTCTGTGGTTTTCTCGTGTGACAAACCGCTTGCAGGGCGCCGCTGCTGGAGCTGGCAGAACGCATTGGCTGCAGCATGCTCAGTGATTCCTTTTGGAAGTGCCAAGGCTCGGAAGGGAAACTTCTGCCTGGGTGTTTTCTTGAGCCCTCGGGTCACGTTCCATAGTCTCGTTGACGGCTTGTGAGGGTCCATTGAACCGCAGGTACCTCTCCAACGTCGCATAGAGAGTCGAATTAAGTGTCGTCGTACGACCGCCAGGGTTCGTCGTGCTTCCGCCCAGTCCGCGGCTTTACCAGGGGCCGCTTGCTAGAAAGTCTTGACTCAAGTCTTGGCTCAAGTCTTGACTCAGGCGCCTGGCGGTCTCGGCTGAGACCGTGACTGAGACCAAGACGGATCCAGCACGGTCTCCGGCGCGGTCTTGACTCAAGTCCGGACTTGAGTCTGGCACCCAGACCGCCAAGAACGGAGTGGGCAGTACCTAGAGAGGGAATCTAGGGAAAACTGAAGAAATACCGGAGAAAACAGAGGGTGCGTTCCAAATCTACTCGAGTGGATCCGAGTTACCCTGGCAGATCATGTCACGTGACAACAAAAATCGAGTAATGCCGGATTCGGGTAGGTTTTCGATCGCAAAGGTACAAAACCTTTACCCTAGAGTGAGACCGAGTAAATTTCGGAACACGGCCGAAGATTCCGGACGTGGAAGTGACGAGTTGTGACCTCCTGTCCAATAAGAAAGCGCCGGCGACGCGAGGCGGCAAGCGAGAGATCGTCTGCTTCTGCTACGCTGCGATCGGTTTGGGCAAAGAGAAACGACGACAGTCGCAAAACTGCGGCACATGTCTCGTACATACCGTGGTTCCGTGCAAAATAGAAGAAAGAAAAAAAAAGAGTCAGCGATGCGCGGTTTTGGGTAGAGTTTAGTGCGCACCAACGCTGTCATATTGCTTCGTATCGCGATCGTCTGTCACCACCGTCGTCGACGTCCAGTGCGTACGCCGAATAAAGTTGTTTACATAAATGCCTGCGTGTCCTTAACGCCCAATTTTTTAAGAAAAAAAAATGCGCTGGACGTATTTTCTCGGAAGCATTTGCAATAAAAGTTGATAATTATGTTTCGATCATTAAGTTAGCAGACGACCGTCTGAGTTTGCTGCACGCAGACATGGATGTTGCCGGTCCATCACGGATGCCTCCCAAGGTAAAGAAATCAAATTGGTCCGAAGATGATAAGTTTCAATTGGTTTACGAAATCGAGAAACGAAAACGTATAATTAAGAACAAATTTAACAACAATATTACAAAAGCTGCTAAAAGAAAAGCGTGGCAGGAGATCGCATCCGTGATGAATTCGCGGCATCCATCGACGCTGCGCACTGTGCCGCAACTCAAAAAGCAGTGGCAGAACCTCAAATCTCGCAGCCGCGCGGAACTGACCCTCTCGAAGAAAGCACACTCCACGACCGGTGAGTTTACTATACATATGTTTTTACTACACATAAAAATGAAGCACACATTCTGTTGGCTAAAGAAGTTTTTTATCCACTTTCTCATTTTCTTGGCTAAATTATAGAAGAAATTAAGATATCAAGCTATTAATACAATCAAATCAAAACAATGAATGTGCTTGCTGCAATCAGATAAAATTTAATGCTCAAACAAAATATGGAGAGGACCTTGTCTTCCACAGGCGCAGGGCGCAACGACCACACGCTGACACCGCTGGCTGAGGCTGTGCTGGCGGTCATCGGTTCCACAAGCCCCAACCTTCTGGGTATCGAAGGAGGCGTAGACACCGACGAGTGAGCCGTCATGTTACTGCTATTTGTACGAAGTCTAGCCTTTCGAGATTCACACGATTGGGGGTTCTACTAGCAAAGCTAATATTGTATTCATAATCATATCTGAAGTTCGCAAGTACTAAATACTGGGCCACTCAAAGAAATGTTCTGGTGTGTTCTCTCCAGAGCAAGAAAGAACCGTGCACATCCAAGAACTCTAAAACTTCGAGCCATGTTACCTGAAGTTAAAGTCGAGCTAGGCATGTCAATGAAAGACCACTGCGCTCATCAATGATGATCATAAAAATAATATAAACAACAATAATAATAATAGTAATTATTGGATTAGGAGAGCCACGGCACTGCAGAAAGGCAGCAGCCCGTGCAAAGTACGCCCGCAATGCCACATCTTCTGATGGTGATTATGTGATGATGTAAGATCACGACCTAATCTTGTGAGATGCAAGATTAAAATGATGGTGATTATGAGCCGACATGTACATGGGGAGGACGACGCAGTCTTCTGAACATCGCAAGCGCCGTTGGCCGAGTCTTGAAAGTTTGGGAAAGAAAAATGATAGCAGACTTAGGGTGGTACACTGCTGAAATGGTAGAAGGTATATCTTAAAAAGGTATCATGCAATCCGAACAAGACAAAGGGGATTAGTTTCTACTACACTACCATTACAAAATACATTATACTCTCATGATTTCAAACTCCAGGAAGCCATGAATTTTGTTTGATTTATCAGAAATTTATCTAAATAATGATGCAAGATAAATATATGATTTGCCTTATGAGTGGCTTCACATACACAGAAGATATTTCATGCTTTCCTTTACATAGGCCTACTGATCATAACCAGGTATGCTACACATGAAACATTCGTGAAATGTAAGACAAAAGTTTATTTATCCCTCAAAAATGTTCATTGTTGTGGGCTGTTCAAAGAGCACATGACAACTCAAAACGAAATTCAGTTTGTTCATCGGGTCAAGAAGTTGTCTAGTGTGAACTATTAAACGGGGGACACGTGAACAATAAAAGCGGGCACTGCACCACAGTTTTTATAGAAACTTGTGAGGACGTTGTGACTTGCCCATGCTATGCCACTTAAATTCAATGCCGTTGTCCTGTAATTCATATTTTTTGTTCTTGCAGCCCTTTTGTTTAGTACACATCTTTCCGAGCATCGGTGCACTGCAGAGGGAACACCCATGGATCTGTTGCTTCTCCGCAATGTGCCAGCGCTCGGTGTACGCCATGCTACCAGGAGCCCTAAACTCGTCAAACACAAAGTTCGGGCCGAAGTTGACGGAGCGCACCGATTGGACAACCACGACGATGACTTCGCGTTTTTGTCGCCGACGTCCAATCAGCGCGCTCCGCGAACTTTCGGCTCCAACTTTGTGTTTGACGAGTTTAGGGCTCCAGATCACAGCGTCTGCGCAAGTTGCTGTAGAAATTTCCGCATGAGCCCCGTTGAGTGCGCTTATCACCAAGCACCGGTGCATTGCAAAGAAGCAACAGCTTCATGGGTGTTCCCTCTGCAGTGTACCGGTGCTCGGAAAGAAGCACACTCAACAAAAGGGCTGCAAGAACAAAAAATATGAATGACAGGAAAACGGAATTCGGTTTAAGTGGCATATGGATACACTAAGAACATAGCGAGACAACCAAACTTACGAAATTTGTTTGAATTAACCAGAAGTATAATATCCGAGTTTGAATTATCGCAGGACTACCGTATACAGGCTAGACTTTTATGAAGTCAAGCTGAACTATGACAAACAGCAAAAAAATATATTGTTTTATGTTGAAAATTCTACTGCTACGTAGACCCAAAGGTCACAAACACAAAGCTTGGACCTCATTTGCTTCAGGTCCGTTGTATTGAGATGGCAAGTCAAATGAATGAAGGCACAAAGCTGAGACAGTCTGTTGCATAAACATATTTGTGCGAGATTAGTGCTCTGAAATCTCGCTCATTTCGTAGGTAGCATTCACTGTCACAGCTGAGTTCGCTGCTGCTGAGCATATGCTGACGTCAAGCTCTTGCAACACTTCCAACATGCACATTGCATACCATGAGGAATGTCTTTTCTGAAATAAAACCACCTTGAAAGGGTGAACAGTATTGATAAATAAAAGAAATCAGAAGTAATCCTGAGCAGTCAGTTCAAATATGGTGTACAGTGAGTACAATTTATTAAGCACCGACCAGTAGACCCTACCACTAAATTTGGAATCACCCTGAGCAGATCTGTTGCTCAACATGGTAGGCTTTGACATAAAACAGAATTGTAGGGACAAGCAACCAGAAATATCTTGCCGGCATCAACACTGCACACTGGATCTCCATGAAGCCAGCTGTTTTCACAACTAATAGCCGCAACAGTCAAGATCGGGCTTGACCTGCACACTGTAGGCTGGCTCTACTAAAGCCCACATACTTTCACAACTAATAGCAGCAATGGCCGAGAGCTGAGGAGTCGAGCTTGATCCACATGCACACAAAAAGCATGAATGAAATACAAATAAGAGTGTTTCAAATTATGTACAAGGGTGACAAGACTGACATTCTGGTGTATTTTCCTTAGGGCCAGCACAGCACCAGTCAGCGTGCAGCCAATTACTGACGAGGAGGTTGGAGAGGACAGAGTCCTGAACTACGAAGTTGAAGTGGACCCCGGGGTCGCATTCCTCGAGGTGCCGGAGTCCGAAGAAACGCAGGACTACGAGCCTCCGGACTGGCCGATGGACGAGGATGAGGCACCCGTGGAGCCTGGTGCAGCAGCTGCGCTGCTACGTCGGGAGGGGCCTCCTCCTGTGGCAGGGGGACCGCCTGAGGCAGCAGCTGCAGCTGAAGGGCGACCGGCACCACTGGGCCGGCAGGGACCACCTCGTTCACGACCGGTCTGGAGGCCCAGCGCACCACCCGCAGGCTCGGCAGCCAGCACACGGGCTGCAGACAAACAGTTTTATAGGGACATCATGGAGCAACAACACGAGAACGTAAAGTTAGAACGGCAGTGCCTCCTTGCCAAACTGAAGGCGACGGCAGAGCAGACAAGGGCAGCAAGGGCAGCCTGCGAGGCTGCCGAAATGATGAAAAAGGCTGCAAACTTTTATATTGAACAGGGAGAAAAACTTTTCATGTTACTTGGGAAGGCCCTACAACAAGACCCTTAAAGGGGAGGAGGGGCCTTCAGTTTGGCAAAGAGGCACTGCCGTTTTAGCTTTACTTTGTAAATACAATAAACAGTTTTTTTTTGGTTAGTTCTCTTCAATGTCTTTTTGGTTCCAAGTATGCAAAAAAATTCCACTGCATTATGTATTTCATTTAGCAACATGAAAAACTAAAGAAATGATGCATCATAAAAAAATGCAACGACTTTTACACACTCAGCTAAGTAAAAGTGAAAGTCATTAGTGTAATAAACACGCGTAAAGACCGCACCCGCAAAAAAAAAATGTTTGCCTTGCGCACCATTGCATTTGTACAGGCCTGAGCGATGTCACCGCCGACGTGGCATGCAGTCAGCATCAAAGCTTTTTTTTCCTTTGCAATCCTTACAATCATCTCCCTTCTTGCTGCCTTTGTCGAAGTTGCTTAAGGCATATTCAGCCAAAACACCTAACTATTCATCTCCCTTTTTATGTTTGAGCAACCTTCATCTATGATCCACTGACGTCAAAGCCGAGTGGGAACGACAACGAAAGAAAGTACAAACTGCAGGTCCAAAATGGAAGCGCAGCGGCGTAAAGGCCCATACAGACAGTTTCGTTTCAGTGCGTTTGACTGCACTGTATCGAAAAGTAGCCACAACTCCTTAAGCTGCCGGTGGTTCATATAAAACAAAGCAACTAACTTGCTTATCAGACGGCAAACAAACGGGGGCCCCGCACCATGCTGGTGATTGACTTCCCACCACATGGAAGCACTTACCAAGGCATAGGATGCCACAAATTGCCCGGACATGCACTGATGTGCACCATATTTTCTACAAAACTACCTGGTTTTTGGCATGCGAACTTGAAAAACTGTGCCGAACTTACGATGACGACATTCAACCAGCCTGTACGGGATATTTCGGCGTTGGTAAAGTGTGCTACGAGCAGAAAGTTCCAATATGCCACCGACAAAGTTTTGATGCGAAAGGCTATTGTGTCGGAAGAACAAATTTAAATATGCGGTTCAAGGCATAACTGGAATCCTGCAATTATTTGACCAGCGGCTCTAGACGCCACTCATAGTAAAGTTATGAGTTAGTGAAGTATTGATAAACAATGCAAGGATCCATATGTCATGGACCGCAAAGGCCGATGTTTCGGTGGCAGCGTTTCAGCGAGCATGCATTTGGGGGCCACTGCCGACTGATCATTGCCTGGCCGAGCTCGCGGCGAGGCATGCTTCCCGTACTCGGCGAGGAGGCCGCGAAGGTGCGCTCAAAACATGGAAACTACATCATGAAGATAAAGGCAAAGGGCATCGTTATCACGAACAGGCAAGGCTGATGCAAAGAGTGTGTGAACATAAATGTTAAAAAGTGTTGTCAATGCACCGCCACGAAGAGTCCTGCCAACTGTGCAGCCGCAGCCCTCCTCTGCCACTCGGACTTTCTTTTCTTTGACGGTTACTCTGTTGCGGGGCGACTCAATGAAACTATCGCCGCGATACATAGCAAGTGCTACAGCTGAATCAGGCGCATTTTACCATAGCTCTCGCTGCAAATGGCCGTCGCCTCAACCACCAGTATACAGTCGACTACAGACATGATGGTTGTAATCACATTCTGCTTGTACAGTGGCGTCGAAACGAAATAGGGGGGCGGGGGAGAGACTGCCCCCCCGACAGGTCAGAAATTTAATGGAAAAGATATGGGGGAGGAGTGCAAACTTGTCCTTCCCCCAACCACTGTCGCCCTCCCCATCTGCTGAATGGTCCTGATGTCTCTGTGCTCGTAATCACCCATTTTTTCTGACAAAAACGTTTACTTCAGTGTCCTATTCGAAAGTTTCTGGCAATAGCCACAGTTTCAACAGATTGTTCATGGTGACTGTTGTGTGTAGAGTGGTGGCACCATCGGGGACACGGACCGCAATCCTAGAAGATTACGCCACACCGCGGAAAAAATGCAAAGCACGCAGTCAACGGCCAACGCCAGCCAGTGAACCTATCATGTCTTCATTACGTAGCCTTTGTATCTTGAGTCAATAAATAGTTCATGTTATCCGGTCATCATCTACTGGCCAGGATCTATCATGTGGTGATGAGGATAAGATTGCATAGAGACTGCCGCACTCTACGGCCCCACATCGGAACGTACAGGTGAGGCAGAAGGTTTGTGAACATCGCCCTTTGTTCGGGTACCCCCCTTGTACCCTCGACAAGAAATGGCGACCCTGGGACAGATAGGAGAATTCAACCCTGCGTTTCCGGAGATGTGGGACGCCTACGAGGCAAGATTGAACTTCCACCTCGAGGCAAACGATATCACCAACCCAACCAGAAAACGTGCTGTTTTTTTTTTTGTTTTTTTTTAGCGTTTGCGGAGCTGCCACTTTTGACTTAGTACAGTCACTACTCGCGTTGGCAACTCCCAAAACGAGGACCCTCAACCAACCGTTGGAGATTGTACGCCAGAATGCCTTTACCGGCGGAATCAGGGTCCCGAGAAGTCTGTGGCCTTATTCATTGTGGAACTACGGCGGTTGTCACAAAACTGCAACTTTCCAAATCTCACGGAAACACTGAGATCTACTCGTGTGTGACCTGAGGGATGAAACTCTTGAAGCTCGACTTTTCGTAAAAAAAAAACTCTCGTTCAAGATCGCTCAGGAAGAAGTGCTGGCAGCTGAAGCGGCGGCTCAAAGCACCACGATGTGAGGGGAGGAGAACCAGCTGTGGCAACCAACGTTGCCATACATCAGGACTAAGAGGAAGGAGAAAACACGCTTAGGCAATCGACAAGGAAACAGTATACCACGGGAAAACAAAGCCTTGCAATGAGTGCAGAGGAGCTCACGCACGGGAGTTTGTCAATTTAAAGATGCCCAGAGTCACTTATACAGAAAAATCGGCCGCATCGACTGTGTGTGTCGCATGAAACAATGAGCGCAGAGCGGGCCATGGGAACAAGAGGATCCAAAACCATGGCGAACGTTCTGAACTTGAACACACAATCTGATGATATGTACGATACTAACCAACTGGCCCCGCCACAGGCATCGCAGACACGTAAGCACCGGACGTCGGCAATGATGGAAGTTGACTAGGGGTCAGAGTTATTGATCATCCCAGAACAAACAAATGAGGTCATGAAGAAGATGCTGTACCGGGCGAGCCATTTCAATCGCAAGTCAGATTTCCATTGCAATACGGTGCAGATCAAGGGGGTGTATAAGGTCCATGTCAAGCACAGCAGTTTCGAAGGAGACCTGAAACTGCTAGTAACACAGGGACAGTGGACAACCCTCCTTGGCATGGACTAGTTTAAACCATTGGGAATCAGGCTGCTAGGGGTAAATAAGGTCACAGGGCTGTCTATTGAAGGTGTGCTTGCAAAGTATGATGGCGTTTTTGGGTAAAAGATTGAGAAGTTTGAGGGACCCCCAGTGTCGCAGCACCTTGACTTTACAATGATGCTAATCCGCATGAAACCCTAGCAAATGCCCTTCGCGCTCATGCTTAAAATTGACGCTGAACTTGATTGCTTTATTGAACAAGGCATTTTGGAGCCGGTCATGCAACCAAAGTGGGAGACGCCGATTGTGACGCCCATGAAGGCAACTGGAAACATTAGTATAGGCGGCGCCTACAAGTGCACTTTCAACAAGGCACTGGCTCAACACCCGTACCCGATCCCCATGGTACAGCACCTCCTGGCATCACTCTCGGGGGGGAGGCTGTTTGAAAAACTGGATTTGGCAGAAGCTTACCAGCAGCTGGTGGTTGATGAAGAAGCGGCGGAGGCACAAACGATCACAACCCATCGAGGAGCATTTCGAGTAAAGCGGCTGCGGCTTGGAGTAAATGTTGCTCTTGGGATCTTTCAGAGCTTCATGGACGACCTCCTGAAGGGGATCACCGGGGTTGTGTCATAATTCAATAACGTTCTAATTGCTGCAAGCACCAAAGAAGAGTTGGCAGGCCACCTCGAGGAAGTCGTGCACCGTCTTGCTGATGCTGGACTCAGGGTAAAAAGTGAAAAGTGCCATTTTGAAGTGTCGCAGCTCGAGTTCCTGGGATTTCTCATTGACGAGACGGGCGTGCACCAAACAAAAGAAAAGGTGAAGGCGATTCATGAGGCACCAGTACCAACAAGCAAACAGGAGCTACAGGCTTTCCTAAGACTGCTAAATTTCTATTGCATCTTTCTACGAAAAAGGCAGCAGTGGCCGAGCCACTACGTCAGCTACTTGACAAAGAGGCACGGTGGGAGTGGACGGCTCTTCATGAACAAGTTTTCAACGAACGCAAGCAGCTGCTGTCCTCAGCAAGTGTGCTGCATCATTATGATGAAACAAAGCCCTTTGTGCACACTTGTGATGCCTCGCCATAAGACATACATTAAAGCTGTACTTGGCCGTCGACCGGAAGATGACAAAGAGGTCCCCGTCGCATTTTACTTCCGCACATTGACATCTACTAAGCCAAACTATGTTCAAATCAACAAAGAAGCCTTTGCAGTGCTGGGAAGCGTAAAGAAGTTCCATGACTAGACGTATTGCCTTCGAGATCATAACACCACAAACCACCTTTGGGACTGTTCACACCTGCAAAGCAAATGCCATACATCTTGTCTCCACGAATGTTGCGTTGGACGGTCCGACAGAATGCTTATAACTACAGTTTGGATCATTGACCTCGGAAGGACATACAACATGCCGGTGCATTTAGTTGCCTCTCACTTTCCATTCCAGAGTTTGCGGTGCCACCTCCTCTAGAAGTTTTGTTTCTGGAGAACACATCCAATCCACCGCTCCACGCCAAGGACGGCGCACAAATGACAGCAAAGAACACCGTTTGAAGGGTTCTCAACTGGGCTCTAAAGGGTTAGCTGCCAGGCGGCCTTGAGGCAAATTTCCAGCCATTCAAGATTCGACAACATGAGATGCCGGTTCACAAAGGATGTATACTTTGGGGGAACAGGGTCGTAATTCCCCCAGAAGGCAGGAAGGTGTTGCTGGAGGCCCTCCATGTCGGACATCCTGGCATCGACCAAATGAAGGCTCTGGCTCGCAGCTATGTGTGGTGGCCCAAGATGGACAGAAGCATAGAAGAGCATGTGATCAAGTGCATGGCATTCCAAGAGTAACGACCTGCACCTCCTCGTGCCTCAGTAGACGCATGGAATGCAACTCCAGCACCGTGGTCTCGGATGACGGGGCTCAGTTCACCTCCGAAGAATTCCGCACATTCTTGAAAGCCGGTCTCATCAGACACATCACGTCAGCACCCTTCCACCCGTCAACTAACGGACAAGCAGAGCGCCTGGTGCACACAACGAAAGATTCGCTACAGCGTATTGTAAAAGGGAACATGAGGGCAGCATCTGACCAGTTTTCTGCTACAGGAGCATGTAACACCATGCATGATGACAGGCGAGAGCCCAGTGGATATGCTGATGAACAGGAGGTTGAAGACGATACTTGACCGACTGCACCCAGACCTGACTGAGAGCATGAGGAAGGGAGCTGATGAGAATTCCAGCGAAGGAGCCCAACCGAAGTCACGAATGTTTCGAACAGAAGACCCAGTATTCATATGCAGCTACAGCAGTGGCCCTTCATGGATACTGGCGACAGTGGTTGAAATGACGGGTCCAGTTTCCTACAAAACCCGCACCCAGGAGGGCATTATCATGCGACGTTCTGTCGACGAGGTGTGTAGGAGCGGTGCATTGAGAGTTGCAACAGACAGCATCAGCCACGGAGAGCGGCAAGCTGCTCGTCCTGAACCACCCGGGCACCCGGATACAGGCAGCGCAGTGCAAACGTCGGTGATGGGCCCAGTGCAAGATGTGGATGTGACCAGGCAGAAGAGATCAGACGGGGCTCGATCTCTTCGAGAAAGAGTTCACTTAGGGGGAAGGAGTGTTGTGTATTGAGTGGTGGTACCATCTGGAAACAGATGCCAAACCTAGAAGACCACGCCACACCGCGCGAACATTGCAAAGCATGCAGTCAACGGCCTACACCAGCCAACAAATCTGTCACGTTGTCATGTAGCCTTTGTATCTTGAGTTAATAAATAGTTAATTATATCTTGTCGTCATCTACCGGCCAGGATCTAACAGTGACTATACTTGAAGTGTGCTGAAAAAAGTTTGTTAGTTACGGCCTCATTATTTCAAGCACAGTATGATCAGACCGTTTAAAAAAAGATGGCGCCGATATATTCGTAGACAGCATGATTAGTACTTGTACCTATCTAATTCAAAAACAACCCTCACCTTTTTTTTTCCAGTTTTCTGTGCACCTGGTTGTATGCGCACTCCGCTGGCGTGTCTACCCAGCGGTACGGCACGATCAATCACGGCCATCGTAGCCGATCCCCATCCACGATGACGAGCCCGTTTGAAGTTCCTCCTCCGAAGTTGTCTCTGATACAGCTCTGCGATAGCATGTGGAGGTCATGGATGCTTCCTTGCCACTCGGCGACCACTTCACGATCTGTGAGCATATGCCGACCACCAAGAGGACTACCTACTTGTCCGGCGTTGGTTCCGAGGAGCTCCGCTGCTGGTGACCACCTGAAGTGGAGAAATATGTCTGAGATTCGTTCATGACAGACAATAAAAATTCTAGCGCAGTTTCGATTCAAATATATGTAGCCACGCCATAACAATTCCTAGCGAAGGTTCATAAACACTGCTATAACGTGTCAAGCTACTCGCTATCTTCCAAAATGTTTTGGAACATGACGTCCGTCGGGAGTTGACGCTGACATTTTGAGAAACTGTTTGCTTTTCCGACTGTTTTTAAACACGAAACACATCATTTTACAAAGGAAGGATTGCCTCGGAACTGTACCTCGGCCAACTCCGTGATCCTCGGGTTGAAAATCGTCTGAACAATAAGACTACGTACTACGTCTTGCTTTCCGTTCATTCTTGAATGGATGGCGCTGCATTTGAGTCAAAAACTGAGCCGCAAAAATAAGTTATAATTATGCCAAACTTATTCACATTTACCTTTACGAAACAGCACAACAAAACAGTGGTGTTAATGATATTATTTCTTACCTGAGCACTTGCATCAGGACATGGGTGACCAGTCAAGCTCGCAGGAAAACAAGCGATTGCGAAACCACCAAACCGAAAACGAAACAGTCGTGGCAGGCTTTCCTGTCGAAGACGTCGATGGCGTAGAAGCAGACTAAACTCGCTTCAACAAAAGCATTCACCCATTAAAAATGACTTGTAGCCGGTGCGTAGTGGCTGGTGGCAGCCACGTCCGACATTTTGTTTTCTCAGGCGGTCTCATCTGGGGTCTCATCTGAGACCCAACGTAAGACGCCGGTTGAGTCGCTTGCTCGAAACGAAATTGGAACCGTCTCAGCCAAGTCAGGACTTGAGTCCGGTACCTACAACCGGGTGAGCGGTGCCTCGAGAGGGAATCTAGGGAAAACGGAGAAAAACGAAGAATCCGGACGTGGATGTGACACGGGGTCGTCTGCTACGCCGCGGTCGTTTTGAACAGCGACAAACGACGAGTCTCATAATTACTGCGTCGTGTTTTTCGTGCAAACCGTGGTTATACGTGAAAAGCGACAGCAAGCCGCGGTTCTGGCCGTTGTCTGTCACCACCATCGTCGACGTTGAGTGCGTACGCCGAATAAAGGTGTCCACAGAAATGTCTGTTCGTGCCGATGCATTTTCTAAGAAAAAGGAACAACACTGTACGTCCCTTCAAAGGTAAAGACGAATGCAATTTGGTGCAAAGATAAAAAGTATCAATTGGTGTACGAAATGCAGAAACAAAAACGCGTAATTCGAGAGAAATTTAACAGGATTACAAAAGTTGCTAAAAAGAAAGCACGGCATCTGTTCCATAGAGATCATACATACTGTCCGTACTGAACTAGCGGGACCAACCGATGCTACGCACGACACAAAAAGTAAAAAAAAAAAAAAATGCAGTACGTAAAATTTTTTAGCTGCAGAGTTGACGCTTTCCACAAGGGCGAGTTTGTTATACATTTGTCTTTACTGCACATAAAAATGAAGCACACATTCTATGTGCTCAATCAATTTTTTTCACTTCTTATTTTCCTGGTTAAATTATAGTAATAGTCAAGAGCTCTGGATTTGAACATCCCTTTTAATTTTCCTGGCTAAATTATAGAAGTTGTCAAGAGTTCTGGATTGAAAACTTTTATTACAAACAAATCAAAACAATGAATGCACTTGCTGCAATCAGACAAAATCCAATGACCCAAGAAAATGTAAAAAGAGCCATCTTCCACAGGCACAGGACCAGTGAGCTGTCATGTTACTGCTGTTTCTACAAAGATACTAGAATGCAGTATGTGCCATTTGATGCAGACAAGTCTAGCCTTTTGAGGTTGACATGATTGGGGGTTCTAGCAACGCTAACATTGATTTCATAACTGTATCTTGGGTATGCAAATACTAAATACTGGGCTCACTCTAGGAAACATTCCAGCAAGTTCTCTCCAAAGCAAGAAGGATCTGTGCACATTCAAGAACACTGAAACTTTGAGCCATGTCATTTCAGTTAAAAGTCAAAATCTGTATTTTTTAATGAAAAAACACTGCACTTATTAATAGAAGAATTAATCTTGTACACTGCTCAAGTGCTAGAAGGTACATTTTAAAAAAGAGTTAAGCAATGCAAACAATACAAAGGTTATTGTGTTTCCATTGCACCATCACCACAAAATACACAGGCTAGAAGCTTATGAAGTAAAGCCGAAACATGGCAAGCAGTAACATGAATTTGATGTTTTATGCCGAAAACTCTACATCTCCGTAGGTCCAAAGCCGACAAACACAACACTTGGACCTCATTTCCTTTGGGACCCATTTTCTTTGGGTCCATTGTATTGAGATGCCAAGTCAAACGAGTGCAAACACAAAGCTGAGAGTCTGTTACACAAATATGTATGTGCAGGTGCTTTTACCCATCTAGCTCATTTTACAGGTAGTATTCACTGGCGGCCATAGCTGAGCTCGCAGCTGCGGAGCACATATACTGACGGCAAGCTTCCACAGCACCTGCAACATGCACATTGCCCACATGAAGAATATCTTTTAGAGTGCAGCTCTTAGACGTGCGTCTCCGGAGTGAGTGGTGTCGGTGTTGGCCTAACTGCGCGTTACATTGGGACGTTTCCCATAATGACATCCCATGTGACGTCACTAGGGTCACGAGTGACGTCAGAAAGGTCACTTGTGAAGGTCATGAGGGAGGGGGGAGGGGGAGGGAAGGGGTGGAGGGAGGATGGAGGGGAGGAGGAGGGACATACCTGTTGGTAGTGTAATGGACCGTTATCGGATGGCGACACGAATCCAGCGCTAAGGTCGTGCAGCCGTTCCCCTTCTGTTTGCATATTCCCCCCTCTCTTCCCGCTTGATAAACAAAATGGCAGCTTGACAGCTGTATGTCGTTTCTTCATCTTCAAATCCACTCGATCCGCGTCCCAGAAATGTGGTCACACTGTGCACTTAAGATAAACAAACAGGTTATGGGCCCAGGACGACACATCGACCATTATTTCGGAAAGGGGGTCACCTTTAATGAGTGATGAAAAGGTACGACCACATTGAAGAAAAAACTGTCAAGCAACACCGTCTTCGCTACGTCGTGCCGATGCCTGAAGAAGATTAGACGAGCATGAGTGTAGTGAAACTGTCAAGGACGAAGTGACTGACAAGCGGTGTGTGCCCGTCAAGAAAGTAAACGGTGGCGCGTTCTTCATCAGACGGATGGAGCGTCGCCGGACACCGGTCTCGCTGCGGACTCCATGGGGTGTTATGTTCGGAAGACGTCTACACACACCAAGCGTGGGTAAAGCGAAGTTGTCGGTAAGAAGTGACCTTTGCGCTTTCCGAGCAGGACGGATCATCGTGCGACACCTGTGGCTGTAGGAAAGAAGTACTGACATCGGTTCGGTGCGTGCCAGTGATGAAAGTGTCGGGAAGAAGTGACTGACACGCCAGTGACGAATTTCTCGGCAAAGAAGTGAACGAAGGAGAACTGCGTCGACGGTTCGTGGAAGACGTCGTCAAACCTGTACGTGTGTTCCTGCTTCGCTGGGTGCCACAAGACGTGCAACGGGAACCCAACGCAAGTTCATCGCTGTAAGCCTACTTCGAACCGCTCTCGACAAAGCAAAGCGATAGGATGGCGGCGCTGGACGAATTCAAAATACCAAAACTCTCAAACGAAAATTACCATGCGTGGGCGATTTGAGCCAGAGTGGCACTCGTCCAGAAAGGCTGTTGGGAAGCCATCGAGCCTGGCTATAGTGGGAGAGAAATGATGAACGACGAGAGGAAGAACACCAAGGCTTTGACATTCATGTTCCTAGTAGTGGAAGACACCTGCCTGGACGACATTGGGGAATGTTTGACAGCTCGTGAGGCCTGGAATACATTGGAAGAGACACATTTAAAGTGTGGGCTACTGCATGCTCTTCAGTTGATGGGAGACTTCTCCAGCACCAGAATGGAGCCAGATGAAACCATGAAGGATTACCTGGATTGAATAATGAACCTACAGAGGAAGCTTTAAACGGCAGGATACGCCTTCACTGACAGGGAAGTGGCACTGGTGATGCTGATGGGCTTGCCAGAAACGTATGAATCACTTATCCTAAATCTTGAGCAAGACGAAGGAACGCTCACGACGAAGAAGGTGAAAGCAAGGCTGCTGGTAGAAGAAAAGCGCCAAGTCAAACGTGAAAAAAACAAACTAAATGAGAGTGAAGAAAACAAGGCCCTCATGACAAAGAACAAGCCATTATGAGGAGCAGTCAGCTCCACAAACGTAACGGGCAAGAACATTTTTCAAGGAAAGAAGCAACTGGCACTGGTACAAGCTGCTTTGAACCGAAACAATGAGCTCGGTGCGGAAAATTTGGACACATTGCCAGGGAATGCAAGGAGGGTCCCAATGACGAAGGATGCGGCTCAAAGAGAAGACGAAATTCCAGTGAACCGAAGAAGGCGCTTTGTGCCAGAGGTGGAAGTTCCTCAGGGTCACACATCTCGTACCTTGGCAGTGGAGCAATTGACCACATGACGTCAAACAGAGCCAAATTCACCACTTTCAAGCCCTGCTGTTCGACTGTTGAGGCACCAAATAAGGAGGTCATGGAAGTCGTCGGGAGAGGACAGGTAAAGATTGAACTTTCGAAAGACTGCGGTGGCACTGTCGTCGAGCTCCAAGATGTCCTCTACGTACCAAGCTTAGACGGTAACCTCTTGTCAGTTGGGAAGATTGAGGAACGTGGACTGAGCGTGACTTTCAGCAACGGAAAAGCTAAAGTGATTGAAGCAAATGGTGACCTAATTGTCGTAGCCAAGCGCGATGGTAAATTGTACACTGAGAGTAAGTCGCTTGCAACATTGAAGTTAGCAAAGGCGACAGACGTCGCCCTGTGGCATCGACGACTCGGTCATCTCCATCATGAAGCTGTCGAAAAACTTTGCCAAAGTGGTAGAAGCAGTCAAGATGCAAAGTGCTCGACATGTGCACTTGGCAAATTGAAGAAAAGCAGCTTCCGAAGAAGGGTGGAACAAAGGCTAAGGCCCCACTGGAGCTGGTTCACTCGGATGTAGGTGGAAAGATCACACCTGCCTCGAAGGGAGGGTCGAACTACTTTGTCACATCCATTGATGACTACTCCAGATTCACTGTAGTGTACCCAATTAAGACGAAGAATGAAGTGTTGGACAGATTCGACCAGTACAGACGAATGGTCGAGATTCTCCACAACACGAAGGTGAAGACTTTGCGTAGTGACAATAGAGGAGAGTACACAAGCAAAGAGTTTGATGAGTACCTGGCCAAGCATGGCATAAAGCGTCGGCTCACCATTCCTGGCATACCTGAGCAGAATAGAGTTGCCGAGAGAATGAACCAAACTCTGCTTGACATGACGAGGTGTCTCCTCATCCAGTCAGGCGTCCCCAAAGAACTTTGGGCTGACGCCGTTGTCACTGCAAGTCACATCATCAGGAACAAGTTTTCATCAAAAGCAGTCGAAGGAGAGTCACCAGAAGCTCTGTGGACAGGGGGAGAAGTGAAACTGGACCACCTAAAAGTGTTCGGATGCAGAACATGAAGTCTGCGAAACAGACGATGCAAGGGAAGCAAGTTGGACCCGAAAGCAGAGGAGTGCATACTGGTCGGCTACCCAGAAGGAGTGAAGGGGTACAAGCTGTGGAACCAGAAAGAAGAACGCTTCTTTGTGAGTCGAGACGTCACCTTCGAAGGAGACTCCTTCCCGTGCAAGCTTGCCCAGGCTCCAAGCACTGACGTTGATGTATGTGACGAGACCGAGGGCACAATCATTTTTCAAGTAGAAGACAGCTGGAGCGGGTCACGTGAGGTTGGTAGTTCAGATCGAAATGATACTGGCCACAACAATGCCGAAGAAGTTAGCTCATCAGCTGATGAAGACGACAACGGAGCTACACAGCAGATATCCAACATGACAGATTGTGGTACGCAAGCATACAGAAGGTTGGCGAGACTGGCAAAGAAGGGACCACGTCAAAGTGGATGTCACGGCTCCTGCATAGCCAAGCAAAACAACCGGGAAGATCCAGAAACTCTACACGAAGCCTTTTCTGCATCAGACAAAGAGAGATGAAAAGCAGCTATACAGAGTGAACTGAACAGCCTTGAAGCTTCAGGAACATGGGAACTGGTGCCACGACCGAAGGAGAGACAGGTCGTAAAGTGCAAGTGGGTAATCCGCAAGAAATACGACGAGAATGGTGACTTGGAGAGGTACAAGGCACGGTTACTAGCGTGCGGATACTCCCAGGTTTAAGGAACCGACTACAAGGAGACCTTCTCTCCTGTTGTCAAGCTGAAGTCCATCAGGACGCTGCTAGCCATAGCAGTCGAGAGAAATTGGAAGATCCACCAGGTTGAAATCACAGCAGCATACTTGAACGATACACTGAAGGAGACCGTCTACTTGGAACAACCGCAGCCTTTCGGCGATTGCAAGAAGGATAAAGTCTGCCTTCTAAAGAAGAGCTTGTATGGACTGCGACGGTCTGGAAGGGAGTAGAATCTCACCTTGGACAAACTGCTGAAGTTGCAGGGGATGACAAGATCGAAAGCAGACCCCTGTGTATATGTCAGCAAAGAGAAGAAGCTCATTGTAGGAGTCTATGTTGATGACCTCTTGATCATCGCAGAAGAGGAGGAAGCGAATTTGACGCAAAAGACCTGGGGGAAGCCAGCCACATCGTTTCCATATGAATGAAAAGAAAAAGGGATGGAAAACTGACCCTCGATCAGACGGTCTATGCCGTCTGATCAAGGCAAGGCAGATGCTAAGGCAGCATCATCTCTTTTAGATCCTGGAAGCAAGTACCAAAGAGGAGAGAGCGACGACCGAATGAGAGAAGACCTGCCACGCAAGTACAGACAGGCAATTGGTGCGTTGCTTTACCTTGTCGGAGGAACAAGACCGGACATGGCTTTTGCCACCACTTACGTGAGTCAGTTAAACGAACATCCCACAAAGGAGAACTGGAGTGGCATAAAGCACATCCTTCGTTATGTGAAGCAGACGAAGAATTGTGCACTAATCTACCAAAGAACTGGGAAGTGTGTGCAGGTCTTTTGCGATGCAGACTGGGCTAGTGACAAGGCTGACAGGAAGTAATTCAATGGTTATGTGTTGACGCTAGCCGGTGCTGCAATTTCCTGGAGCAGCAGGAAACAACAAAGTACTGCACTGTCAACCGTCGAAGCAGAGTATATGATATGTGTCATGCTACAAAGGAAGTTATGTGGCTAGAGAACTTCATGAAGGAGCTTGGTGTTCTACAGGAACCACAGGTCTTGTTGGTTGACAACCAGGGTGCAATTGCGCTGGCGAAAAATCAAGTCACGTCGGAGAGAAGCAAGCCCATTGATCTGAAGCACTTCTTCCTGTGAGAAAAGGTGGAAGAAGGAAAGCTGCAACTCCAGTACAACAAATCGTCGAGTAACTCTGCAGACCTCTTCACCAAGGCCTTGAATGGAAGGCTGACCCTCAAGCATTGTGAACGTTTGGGTGTCAAGAACGTGGACGTGGCGACAGTCCATTAAGGGGGAGTGTTGGTAGTGTAATGGACCGTTACCAGATGGCACCACGAATCCAGCGCTAAGGTCGTGCAGCCGTTCCACTATTGTTTCTATTTTTCCCCTCTCTTCCCGCCTGATAAGCAAGATGGCAGCTCGGCAGCTGTATGTCGTTTCTTCATCCCCAAATCCACTCGATCCACGTCCCAGAAATGTGGTCACTCTGCGCACTTAAGGTAAACGAACAATACCCTCCTCTCCGTACCCTTCTCAAGAGCTGCATTCTTATTCGGCATTACAGGGAATTGTAAACATCTCATTTTTTTTGGAACACAATTAATAAGAAGTCATCCTCTGCTTGCACATATTGAGCAGTAAGTTAGTACCATCTATTAAGCACCGACCGGCATACACTCACTAAACTTGGTATCACCCTGAGCACACCTGCTACTTAGCATGGTATTCTTTTTATCACTGGAAAGAAGCACAGGGACAAGCAACCAGAAAATCGGGTGGCCTGCATCAACACTGTGCACTGGCCCAAATTGAAGCAAGCTATTTTCACAAAAAATAGATGCAACAGCTAAGATTGCGCTTGACCTGCACACCATAGACTGGCTCTATTCGAGCCCAGCGACTTCACAACTAATAGCCACAACAGCTACGATCGGGCTTGACAAACACACTGCAGACTGGCTCTACACGAACCCAGCTACTTTCAGAAATAATAGCCGCAACAGCTACGACCGGGTTCGATTTTTACACCGTAGACTGGTTCCGCTCAAGCCTAGCTACTTTCAAAACCAAGAGCCACAACGGTTGACAGCTGAGCGATCGAGCTTGATCCACATGCACACAAAACGATTTCCTGAGAAACAAATAAGAGTGCGCTCGAACTATGTACAGGGGTGACATTAAAAACATTATTGTGGATTGTACTCAGGGTTAGCAAAGCACCAGTCAATGTGCGGCCAGCAACTAATGTGGTTGGCCCGGAAGGTTGGGCCTTCGGCCACAAGGTCTTTGTGGCCCCCGGGGTCATTTTCCTCAAGATGCCGAAGTCCGGGGAACGAAAGATTACCAGCCTTTGGACTGGCAACTGGACGAGGATGGGGCGCCACTTCAGCCTGAGGCAGCACTGCTGCCGTTGGAAGGGCGACCACCACCATCAGGCCTACGCTGACCGGGACCGTGTTGTCCAGAACCAGCTTGGAGGCCCAGCATACCACCTGCAGGCTGCAGACAGGCAGTACTATAAATACCTGTTTGCGCAACAGGCGGAAAACATGCCACTCAAATGAAAATGTGTCCTTCCTTGGCTAAATACAGCCCTCGAGGAGCTCAGAATGGCACAAGCAGAGCACAAAGCAACAAGGGAGACACAGATTGCGGCTATTTTTTATGGAGAACAGTGCAAAAAAGTCTTAGCCCTGCTAGGGCAGGCTGCTCAACAAGAAGGCCCATAAAAAAAAGGGGGGGGGGGGATTGTAAATATATTAAAATATTTTTTCTTAGTCCTCTTCAATGCCCCCCCCCCCCCCTTTAGTTTCTAGCATGCACAAACCTTCCACTTCATTATTTCGTTTGGCAGCATGCAAGACTAAAGAAATGATGGCTTCATAGAAAGATTGCAACAACTTTTACACACTCAGCCAATTAAAAGCGAACATCATAACCACAAAAACACCTGCCACGGCCACACCTCAAGAAAAATGTTTGCCTTCCGCACCATTGCATTTGTACAGGCTTTTTGAGACTTCACCGCCGAGTGGCATGCAGGCAGCGTCAATGCGTTTAGTATTTGTGTCGTGCCGTGAATGCCGTGAAGTTCTCCGGCACTGCAGTTTTGAGGTTATTTATATATTAACTCTTCTGGTGCTAGAAAATCACAGTGTCTGCACAATACACAAAAATAGGAACACGCACAAGCTACAGCACAAAGCAAAATCATATTTGGATCGCATTCAATTACTGTTGGCTCTAGGGAGGGTCAGTGGCGTACCACAGTTCGGAAATTGTATAGCAAAAACTCGCAATGCAGAACCCAGGGACCCTGAGTTCAAAGCTCGTAGCTCAATCCACACCCCTGCCCATTGCACAAGAGAAAGACACCATGTTTGTTCAACAGGAAACTATACTGTCTCACCGTCAGTTGGCAAAAAGCAGGTGATATGGTCCCCTCCAGCCAATCGGTGACAAAGGCAAAGCGTAAGCCAAGCAGTTGAAGAAGTGGGGAAGGAGGAACTTGGGAAGTTGCTTTCCCTCCCCTGAAACTTAACCTGTAACTCAAAATTGTCCCAAAAGCGGCATTCTTCTCTTTTTCGTCTATGTCTCTGATAGCACTGCGCGCACCTAGTGAGTCAAGTGTCTCTTCCCAACCTGCTGATTGGTTTTCTTAGACCGTAGTCTTCGCCTTTTCCCAACCCAGTTATGATGTAATGGATTACAGAAAACCTGCGGCAAACAAACAAAGAAAACCCAAAGAAGTTAAAAAAGAAAAAAAGATGTTTAACACAATCACACTAATATCATAGCAATGTTTCGGAAACAAGGCTAAAAAGAACAATAAGAGTTTTTTTTTAAAGTGCTGAAGTTACACCCAGCAAATTATTTTGGTTGAACTATATTTAGCTACGCAGCAAAATGGCATGCTTTGGCTCTGTATCTGTATTTCCACACAAAGTTGACCCCACATTGGCATAAAAAAAATTAACGTCGTCATTATCGTGTCCGACAGCGTAAGAAACGCAGAGTGTCTCTTAATATGGTCACGCTTCTAGGTTTGCAATTATTTCTTACCAGCAAAAGTCGAAAGCTCATTGGCGGAGGCGCAAAATTAAGATACTCGGAACGTACCGCACCCTTTAGAACAGAAAACAGCGTGATGTACCCGAAAGCTATAAATCTAACAAACTGAGGTAATAGGACTTGTGAGGATCATGGACACAGAGAAGTCAGGATCGGGTGTTTCAGCTCATTGTCTGTGGGGTTACAACAACAAACAGAACCCTTCACTCCACTTATTGTGATGCTCGATACAACTGTACTCAGCAGTTCTTTTGCCAGGCCCCATGATATGCTGCCGTTTGCCATTCGGTGCAGTCTGTCTACAATCAAATTTTATCTACAACCTGGCATGGTCTGTGCACATAAACCGGTTTGTTCATAGCCTGGCTATTCAATGCGCAGTGTGCCCTTTGCGCTTTAGAAAAAGGTAGCTCTGAGACATCTCACAGACACAGTTTTTCTGAAAGCAGCTCTCCATAACACCTACCTTTCGATTACAAACCGTGTTGTTCCGTAAGCCTGGTTGTACGCACACTCCACCGGCGCAGTCGGCGATCGGAAAGGCGCTATCACCCACGCCCTGCACGGGTAGCCGCAATGGTCAGGCCGCCGTACGCGCCCGTCGCGACGTTCTCCCCGTCACTGCTCTGCGACAGCACGTAGGAATCGTGGATGCTCCCGGGTCACATGGCACCACTATCAGGATCCTCGAGCGCGCGTCCACAATCAGCTGCAAGTTGATAGAGTGACCGTAGTGCTTGTTCACGAACAGTTCATCGTGCACGGCGGCCCTTGGATCCGAACGTGGGTGACGTCGATGACTCCCACGACGCCCGGAAAGCCGCCCATGACGTAAAACTTCTGCTGCAGTTCGGGGAGTTCCGCTGCTGTTGACCACCCGAAGGAGGAAACATGGTTTACACCGTCAGTTGAATACTATACACGTTTGCAAGATGGGCTACGGGATGCTTCCATCTTGAATGATCGTGGCGCCGCCTAGCGTGCGGCGTGCCTCCGAGGGGCTGGTGTGGGTAACTTTGCCAATCGTCCAGCAAACCCAATGTGAATGCTGTGAGCGATTTCCGCTTTTATGTGTTTTGTTGACTTTTAGTAACATGTTATCGCTTTTAGTTGGTGGCTAGTTATCCCGAAGCCTTTTTAATCCGTTCGTGCGCCTTTGCGACCGTGAACAAGCCATATATATTTTTTTCAAGCTCGTTTTCCTTTGCGAGCCGTGGCGATGGTTTCGACGAGCGACGCCTGGGATTCTTTGGATTTCTTGGTGCTTGACGGTAAGCTTATGTAATCATTTTGTTTACAGAAATGTATAATTAATTGTAGCATTCACATTAGTAAAACCTATCAAGACGTTAGGACCGCGAGATCGAACCGTTCATGCTTTGAACTGCCGTCATGCCGCGGACCTCGGCGCGACTCGGACCTCGGGGAGTTTGAGCATAGCGTTATTGCTGGCTGCGAACACGGTCGAGCGTCGCGCTTTTAAGAGTGTGCTTCGGAGTAGTAGCGAGAGCTCCGGTTGAGTGACGACGGATCACGGCAGCGGTATGGTCAAACTCCATGCGCCCGAGATGTGCTCCGGCAGTGTGCTCGGGCAGATTTGAGGTCGCACAAAGAACTGCATCTTCATTGCACATGAAAGAAAAAAACAAAAGTGAGTACGACAGTGTGCTAGTGCGGTGGAAAGGCGGAGGCCCATGCAGCGGTCCCCCCAGGAATTAAAATTAAATGTGGTGTCTAGAAAATTTTTTTTCCTTTTTTTTTTTTGGGGGGGGGGGGGGGCAGAGGAGGGGCAGGCTTGGCGAGGCGGGAGGCGGCATTAAGGTTTAGAAAAACAAGGGGGGGGGGTGTAGGGAAATCACTGGGCCCATGCATCTGGTGCGCCTACCGAACTGACCTATCATAGCCCAAACAAATAAAAATAAAGAGGGGGTGAAGAAGGATGACTACAACAATCATTTTACACAAGACGACAAGTTAAACAACCTTAAATGGCATGCGCTACATTATGCTGTAGTTTGCGAATGTCCTCTCGGCTGGCAGGAATCGCAGCAGTCAGGGAGTCGGGCAGGTTTCTAAGTAGACATGACCGTGCTCGCTTGCGCTAGAGCTTACTGCCATTAGTTCGGTAAAATTACGATGCGGGTAAGCAAAAAATGTGCCAGGCGCTCTGCCCTTTAAACCGCCCAGTGGCAAAGAAAGAAAGACTCAATATAGGAATTCTTTCAACGACTTCGCCTTACAATACAAGCCGTTTTCAATAATGTCAATCATGAGCACGAACTGTTAAAATGCAGCTTTAATTAACTCTGCCCCATGTGATCACGAGTGGCACAAACGCATTATTGAGTAGCAGTGTCTGGAAAAACATGAACCATGCTAATTCTGTTTAGGAACAAAATTTCATTACAAAGTGAAATATTGCTAAAAATAGCTTCTTTGTCCTATATCGAGAATTCAATGTTGACCAATACTTGGACATACACGAGTCGTAAGCATTGATCGTCTTTTTTACTCCTTTCAGAATCGATGTCCTACGTGCATCCTAAGGAGGTGTCAATGTGGGAGGACAATATGAAGTCGTGGCCACCCATAGAGAAGCCGGATATCGTCTTCTACTTGGTCCACTCAAAGGCCTGCGATCTTCAGGAGGTCAGAGCATACAAGAGCCTAGAGTCGTATCTCTACCTGACAAGCGGTCTCGTGGGAACTGTCCTTCACCACAGAATAAGCGACCAGCTGGGCTACTTCAAAGCAGAAGTGGGTAGATCCCAGTCCTTTAATGCTGCTCCACACAAGGCGTGGGCATGCGTGCACACCACTGGTCGGGTAGTTACAGGAGGCTGTTCCTGCATGGCTGGCCAGGCAAAGGTGTGTAGCCATGTTGGGGCCATCTTGTGGAAGATGGAGCATGCCTTTCCGAACGAAATGACGGGCACAGCTTGCACCGACGAAGCTGCCGCCTGGAACCGAGGTACCAAGAAAAACGTAACGCCAACAAGCCTCGACAACATTTCATTTGGAAAGAATGAGCAAAACACAGAAATTCTTGGGACCGTAGATGTGCTGCAGTTTCACACACATGAAGAGTACCTTCATCACATTGAAGACGGCCCCCTTGCAGGGCTCATGAAAATACCAGGGACCTTAATTGTTTCATGAGACACTGATGGCACCTCCACGAGACCCTCCAGCAGCACAAGACCCTTCAGCATGTCAATGCGATGCAATACCTCTTGCTCACAGCAGCCACGAAGATGCGACCACCCTTCCAAACAGCTGTCCTGCCTGCTGGGAGGCATACAACGAGCTTGTTGCCATCAGTGCACCTAGTATGGACCTGCTCTGCAAAAAAACAGCGGACCAAGGCAGCTGCACACTCTGGCACGAGAGCCGCCGCATGCGGTTAACGTCGTCGATGGTTAAAAGAATACCAATACTGGCATCAACTGACCCTTCCAAGGCTGTGAAGGACATACTTCACCCATCCTTTCGAGAGAATCAAGCGACGGAGCACGGCCGCCGCAGTGAGCCCAAAGCTAGGAGGAAATTCATGCTTGACCACCATTGCACCGTGCGACAAACGGGCCTGGTTGTTTGTCCGGAGCTTCCATGGCTCGCAGCCAGCCCCGATGGCATCATTGATGGAATTGACGCTCTTTTAGAGATAAAGTGCCCGAATGTATTGAACTGTGAAGACCTTCTAAATTCCGGAAAATACGACATAAAAAAGAATGGCAATGGCATTTTCGAGCTGCAACCAAAGGGAAGAAACAAGTTCTATTATCAAGTTCAGTTTGCAATGCACTGCACTGGAAAGACCGTCTGCCACCTCTATGTGTGGTCAGAGGGCCATGACGAGGTTGTAGTTGTCCCCTACAACAAGGACTTCATGAAGTGCCACCTACAAAGAGTGAAGAACTTTTACTTCAAGAGCCTGTTGCCGGCGTTTGTGGAGGACGTTAACTCTGGAAAGATAACGCTCTCAAATGAGTACAAGGAGCTTGCACGTATGTAATGGACCGAGGCGGACAGGCAGTGCAGTATTCTTTATTTTTTTTATACAATGTGTGATGCTTGAAAGTTTTGGCAGTAACAAGTTTGATTGATCAAAAGATAGAGGTACACTTAAGCATTCCTTATGAGTTGTGAATGCGAAAGCATGCAAGCCGCTCGTCCGCTCCCTTATTCGTCCCTCAATGTAGATTAGAATCTACATTGAAATCCCACCGCGCCGTGAAAATTGGAACCCACTAATTATTCCAAAACTTAAGGTTTGACCTGAATAGCGAAATATTGAGCCCGCAAAAAATAAGTTATTTACAGTATATAGAGTTGAACAGGTGATTGCCGACGGCCCCATACTGGCAGTACCATGGAGTGAAGGCCAAAGCTGCTTGCTTGTCTTGTGAACGACACGTGACAAGGCGTGGAATGACTACATTAAGCTGCCATGGCCACTTCTCCAGGGTGCTGCCAGTATACAGTTGTCAGCAATCACCTTTTCACCTTCATATGGGCAAAGTGTTGGGGAGAACATTACTTTTTGATTAAAGGCCCCTTCAGGTTGCACAACCCTGCACATACAAAAACTTAGTCGCTTGCAACCTTGCGATGCTGTATGGGGAGTGCTTGCTTCAAAATCCTGTAGGATTTTATCCTATTTATTGCCCGCTCTACGTGAATTCGGACAGACGCAATCCTCCTAGTCTCCGTCACCTCTTGTTCGGATAACTGAGCCTTCCCTCGCGTGAAGGCTGGCGTGTTGAGTGCTACTCCCTTCGCTTCCATCTCGGGGTCAAGAGAAAAACCCATGTCGGCCATCACATGATCGCCACGTTCAAAGTGTGAAATGATTCCAGAGTCTCTTACAATATGCTTGTCAGACGCTCGTCCACCGTAGACCTTGGACACGAACATCACCGATCCGTGGGGTGCAATAGCCACCAAAAACTTCACAGTGTTGTGGCCTTTGTGTGAGCTATACGTCTGTGCCCGAGCGAGCAATTTTTTCGGTCGCTGCAAGAACACCTCAGTGCAATCCAAGATGCAAGTAGTGCCTGCAAAACCATTCTCCTCAAAGGATCGCGGAATGTTTCTGAAGATAGTGTCTCGAGAGAGCCACACCACTACATTCCTTAGGACTTGCCCTAGTGTAGCAAGCATGGCGCGAAAAATGTTCCCTACAGTTGAAACCGAAACCGCAAACCTCCTTGACAGATCGCCATATATAAGGCCGAGCCTCAACTTTATTAGCGTGAGCAAAAGCTGCTGCTCAACAGGCATCATAAAATTTGTTGTAGCAAACTGTGGCACAACTTTCACCAACTCCTTGAAGACGTCTGCATGGAGACCGGTATAAAAAAAAGATGTCTCGATCCTCAAGGCTATAGCCACTATGAAGAGCAGGAGTCGCAGCTGGAGCTTTGGGTTTCGAGTAGGCGTGGTCGCGATGGGATGTGTCTTCCCGCTGGACCCCCTGGCGGCACACATCTGACCGAATTTGGCTGCCATGATCAGTTGCCTGTAAACAAAATCAGTCTATCAATTGAGACAACATGCTTATCGCGTTAAGCAGACCAGGCTTCTGCTCACATCGATTCGGTTTTGAATTAAACCTACTGTGTGCTCAGGAGTAGACTCCCATGATGTTGAGGCCAAATCGCTGTCGACAATTTGCTCGACCTCTTGCATGTAGTCGGTGCTCTGAAAGGAACAACTTTTTATCCCAAGCACGCAAGATATGTTTCTCACATTAAGTAGATCCTGTTGCTGCTTACGTCACTTAGATTATGTATTAGACCTACCGAGTGTTCAGGAACAGCTGGCCCTGAAGTTGAGGCTAAAGAGATGATCTGCTCGACCTCTTGCGAGGAGTCAGTGCTCTGAAAGGAATGGAACAGCATTTTATGGCCACTAAAATAAGTTAGCATGCTTGATATGTTTATTACATTAAGGGGCCCTGCAACAACTTTTTGACTGGTTTTTAATTTGCACCGAACCTGAGCGGACTCAACGTAGTAACTTAATGAAACTTTTCTTTTCTCGAATTTCGCTTTATTTTAGAAGTTATAGGCAAATAAAAATTACAAAAACAAGCAAAAAAATAACCTCCTTCATGACGTCGTTGGTCGTGGCTTGAGTGATTGTGAACTAGAGGAGAGGTAGTGAGCTCAGCGAGCCCTCACGGCTGCCGCACTCCGTGTCAACAGCTCGAGGGGGCGCCACTAAAGCATGTGTTGGATAGGCTGTACGAAGCGGGCGTTCAGGGCGGCTTGCATTGCATCTGCTGCGCAATTAAAGACTCATTCGGCACTTCATTGGCCACAAATGACAGCAAATACGGGGTAAAGATCGGTTCAGAACAGGAGCCACTTCGCGCTGCCATACCGCCAAACGGCCAAATCGCAAGCCAAACCTGTGCCGAAGGCCTTCGGAATGCTCGGAACCGGTAGGATCCTCAAGCCGGTTACGACTGTAGCGCCACCGCGTACATCCGGGACCTTTCTACGCTCGCCGCTCGTCAATGCCCGATCCCACTACCCCTTCCTAGTATGCGCCGCCTTTTCCACCGCTTGGTGGCGGGTATGTCCACGGGTCATTTCTTGTTTCTGTACTTTATAAACTGCATTGGTTTCTTTTCTGATCTAAAATACTAAACAAAAACTACTCTCACAAAATAATTGAAACGGTTCGCGCCACTTATATTTTGTATTTTGACTAAAAAGAAGCTTTTCGTGGCTCTGACCAGTAGTTAGGCCACGACCAAAGACCTCACATATCGCGCGCTTTCGGCACCGCGGGTCGCCCCCGTATGTGGAGGAGGTTTCCGCGTCGTCCCGTTAAAATAGGACGCAATGATATTAAGTAACTCTATCCGTGCCCGCTGGCTTGCCCGAACCCCAAGAGACGTGGAAACCGCAAAAAAGTTAGACGCTTAAATATGATTGCAGGGCCCCTTTAAGCAGATTACGCTGCTGCTCACATTAATTGAAGTATGTATTAAACGTACCGAGTGTTCAGAAGTAGCTGGCTCTGATATGGAGGCCAAGGCGATGATGCACTCGACTTCTTCTGTGGAGCTGGTGCTCTGAAATAAATGCAACAATGTTTTATGCCCAATAATTGGGGTTCCTTGTTTTCGGAGTTTATTTTTCATTAAATTCAAAGGATGGTTTTCAGAGTTTATTTTTTGCCGAAGATTCTGAGTTTATATTTGTTTGATTCCCAATTCTCGGAAATTCTGAGCTTAATTTTGCAGTGTTTTCTATTAAAAACAAATAAATAAATAATAACCAGATGTAAACGTGTGCCAGATAAAAAATAAAACGTGCTTGTATCATTTAAAATTTCTTCAGTTGAGTTTGGCGCAGGTGCCATTGCCATTGGCAATACTAATTTGTCCCACGACAAAAGTCGCACACAGGTGTTGCTTCGATAAACGTCGGTACCTTAGAATCAATAAAGTCCAGGGGGTAGTGGCTAGGAAGCTCGTAGTCATACCCACCTATTTCATCAATCTAGAACGCGGCCGCGCGAGGTGGAGTGGTTAAGGATGTAATAGAGAAGTTTCAACTGCCCCTCTTACCCTATTTTATACAATCTTTATGGTCCATAGCTTTCACCGTTACAAAAACATATCCTCTCCTTTCTCTAAATCACAAATCGCATGGCTCAAACCAGAAACCGAAAGAGTGGCTTTTGTCGTGACCCGTATGTACAATGCCCTGTTGCCCTGAATCAACCTTGACGAGGCAAGCAGTAAGACCCCATTTGACAACGGTTCAAAATTTGAAAGATAATTATGGTGGCATTTACCCAGGAACATGGACCCTGCGCTGATGAAATTCTAAAAAAAAAGTTTTCACTATTTTCTTTTTTTTTCCGGGAAGGGGGGAGCGGCATTGGCACATAAAAATTCGGTGTTTATCGGATAAATCCCAATTGACCAGAATTTTACCGGCGGGTAATGTTCCGAGTTTTTCGGATTTACCCCAAAACACAGAACCCTACCAGTAATGTAAGTTACCATGCCAGGTGTGTTTATCCTAATAAGCAGACCATGCTGCAGCTAGCATTAGTTAGGTTGTGTAATAAACTTGCCGAGTGTTCAGGAGCAGCTGGCCCTGATGTTGATGCCAAAGCGATCTTGTGCTCGGCAGTGGAGTCGGTGCTCTGAAAGGAATGCAACAGCTTTTTATTCGGGGTGTGCAAATATTGATCATCTCGAATTCGAATCGAATATCAAGGGAAAGCACCTCCATATATTATTCTGATTATTGAATATGTGAGCAGTATGGAAAAATGAAAAAAACAAAAAAGACGAACAAGCTAATAATTTTGTTTTTATTATATTTTGGCCCAGTGATGACCTTTTATATTAGGAAGTAAATAAAACGATCTGTCTAGGCAGCATGTAAAAAAAATCTTCCAAATAGTCATTGCAACTTGACCAGTGATTACCCACATAAAAGGAGTAAATAAAACAATAAAACAGTTCATCAGTCCATAACTAAACAGCATAACAAAGATGCAACTGAAAATATGGTCTCAGAAATAGACTGGTATGACCTTAGAGTATGAAGGATACAACTGATACTGTGCCCATAGATAGATGACATTTAAAAATATAAAAGAATATGACTATACCCGTTTTCACCTCAAGAAAAAAGCAGGTTTTGCGCATTGTTCACATGCGGTGCAAAGTAGTTCTTATGACATTTGCTTGTCGGAGGAAACAGCAATGCTTTTGGTGTTTGGAAGGTGTGTGTCTTGATAAGATAACATAGATCTAATCTAAAATTCACTTACATATATCTTACTTATCCACATAAAGAAGGAAATTAGTAATGCTCCTCAAGGAGTCTGATTTTTTTTACCACGGCTCTTGAGGTGAAACAAGTATAGATAATACATATCAGATGTAACTTACAATTGAGTCATGCAAATTGATTGGCAAAACAAAGTGAAAAAGAAACCGAAACTACTCTGGTCTCATGAGGCAGATTTTGTGAAGTTTTTTTTTACGTTCAACGAAAACGGATACCTAGCTTTCAGCAAATAAACATATTCTTATATAGTTCAGATTTTTCAGGGCATGTGCAGGGTACAGATTATTTGCTACTTGACCCAATATTTGCGGTTTGTCCGAACATTTGGCCGCGGCTGAATAATCGGGAACTTCTGAGCAGGCAATTCTCCAATCGAGTACGATTAGAATAAGGGAATTATTCAATTTATATTTGAATACTCGCACACCCCTACTTTTTATAGCCACTAAAATAAGCTAGGATGCAAGATATGTTTATCATATTAAGACGATTATGCTGCTGCTCACATCAATTCAGGTATGTATTAAATGTACCGTGTGTTCAGAAGTAGCTGGCTCTGATGTGGAGGCCAAGGCGATGACGCGCTCAACTACTTGTGTGTAGCTGGTGCTCTGAAACAAATGCAACAATGTTTTATGCCCAATAATATAACTTACCATGCCAGACATGTTTATCCTAATAAACAGACCATGCTGCAGCTTGCATTAATTAGGTTGTGCAATAAACCTACCGAGTGTTCAGGAGCAGCTAGCGCTGATGTTGATGCCAGAGCGATCATGTGTTCGGCAGTAGAGTCGCTGCTCTGAAAGGAGTGCAACAGCTTTTCACACTCAATGCCACAAAATAGTGCTGGACGTCGAATTTTAGGCATGCGAAGTTCGAGCTCTGAAACTAAAGAGAAATCGTGTCCTGCATAACCCCTGTGGCACTGGAGGCAATACATGTGTGTTTTCAGGGGCAGATTTAGAGGGGGGGTCCGGATGTCCTGACCCCCCTCTTGATTTCTGTGTGTGTAAAATTTAGGGCGTAAAACGAAGGAGAGGGGGAGGGGGTTCCTAAACATATGGTACGCTGACCAACACCTGACCTCCCCCCTCAGGAAATTCCTGCATCCACCCCTGTGTGTTCTAAGGATCAACTCACAATTCCACATCCAGCTCCAGAAGACAGTTTCTTCCTCTGCAACGAAAATTATAATAGTATGTTTGTTCAGATCACAGACGAAAGCCAAGAACCAGTATTCAATCATGTCAGCGCTTACCTTTGTGGTCAGCGGTTCGCAACTGGCATCACGCACCAAACGGCGCCTCCCAACGACAACCTGTCAGAGAGCATAAGCGTTTTAAGCGTACTGTGTGTATCAGAACTGAGACAGTAGTGTGATTAGGGTCACATTTACCTTACGCGCATACCCGAGAGAGAGCTGCGGGACGATATTTTCGTCCGTCTTCTCTCCAGCCACGAAATGGGCCGAACATACCTGGAATCGGGCATGAATGTTACGCAACAGGTAACGACAGCGATAAAGTTACGTTCCACGATAAAGACATGTTCTACTGACCCGAGTATGTTCTGTGGGCGTGAAATCCTTGAGGTTCAGCGCGGAGAGCCACCTTCCTTTCAATACCGGATCCTTGGGGAAGCGGTGGAACTTCACCACCCCGCAATTACATGACGTTTGTTGGTGGACAGCGCACAACTGCTGTCTTTATTTTTTCTCTTTCGATGATTGTTTGAACATCCGAAAACAGCGCAGTGTACTCCCGACGACCTAGTTGGGTTATCCATCGTGCAGTCTACACGAAGTGCCTTGAAAAGAGCACAAGCGGGAAGAGCGCAGAACCGGCAGAACGCGAAAACAGAGACACAAAACTACCAGACAAAAGAACGACGAAAAAGACCTCGACAACCTCTGAGCAACGCCACAGAGCAGGAACCTTGACCATACCTTGACTCTCGTTTGAGACGATGCTCGGTGGATGGATAAATAGTAGCTGTACCGTTGTACTCTTTGTAACAGGCGGTAGCTTGCGCCACCTCTCGCTAACAATAATCGTGAGAATGGAGCGATCGTCCTACACTCTAAAAAAAAAGGGTATCACCGTACACCCTTTTGTCCCATATTATACACCCCAAAACTTCATTTCGACGTACTGCGCCCTATGGTCGAACAAACGGCCCGAAATTTTAAGAGGGCCTTGCTAACGGTGCGATATAACTTATTAAATTGCTAAAGTACGTATCAAAGACCAAAGAAAGAAAACACGGAGTTTTTGGAGTAGGGCCAAAAAAACTCCGATAATCTTTTTTCTAGTCAATATTACGTACATTACCTATCTTAATAAGCTGTACCACACGGTTATCAAGCCCCTTGTAAAATTTGGGGCCGCCTGTTCTATTATAGGGCGCTGTACACCGAATTGAAATTTTGGGGTGTATTATATGGGACAAAAGGTGTAATGGTACACCTTTTTTTCTAAGAGTGTAGTTTGAGAGTAGGCCTCCATTCGTCGCGCCCATCGCGCGGTTCGAGGCTAAGTCGGTACTGATGATGATTGCGCTTGCAAACGTGTATACGCCTCGCAAGCGGCCTCATTTTCGTCTTCTGCGCATGAGAAAGGAAGTAGCGGTGACGTCAGAACGCCGAGCCCTGATTGGCTGATCGCGACCCCCCCTATCTGAGCGTCGTCTGCTCCTTTGCAACGTCGTCTGCTCGCAACGTTGCCTGCGTCTGTCTTACCTTTCCTGCGAATTTCGGAAGTGCAGGTCTTTACGAGCGAGCTCGACTTCGTCTTTCAGAGAGGGCAGACGAAATAACTCGAGCAGTACGTTGTTTTTGTCTAACAACTAGCAGACGCGCATCAAGGAGAGAAATCAAAGGACTCACTGGCGAGGTACCCCGAGGCGCCGAGTTTTGTTTGCTAAGAACCGAGAGGGGGTGGGCGTCCGCAAGTTCCCTCCCAAATACTTGTTCCCTTCTTTTGTGTGCGGCGAGACTCCTCACTCTTCAACGGCGTCGGCAGGTCGGCGCAGTTAACGTCGTCTGCTTTACGTCTGCTAGTCAAAGCAATGGCTGCTTTACCTTTCCTGCGTCTGTCGGAGATTCACCGCTTTTTCACCGGCGAGAGTTACCGTTGCCTCGGGAAACAGGAGATAACAAGAGGAAGAAATTGACCTCTTAATCTAAAATTGAGGTCAGCGATCAAAGTATAATACGGGATGGGTTCACAAGAGTCGCGCGGGACATATTTTATTCAGCGCGCCAGCCGGTCGTGGGCAGACGGTCGCCGAGTCGCGGAGTGCCTGCTAGGCCTAACTGCCGTGCTCGCTTGGTCGCGTTCGGTGGAATCGTGGCCGTTGGAGCTTTTCTCGGGTGTTTGTGGATCCAACGTTCTTGTTCGTCGTGGTCTGTTTAAGTACTGTTTACTTTTTTCTTGCTGCTTGAAGTCGGGACGCGTGAGAAGCGCACGTAGAAAAATAAACGTCCGTGGGTCGTCGCGACCGCGACGCTGTCGGCCATGCTGATTTGATCGTAAGAAGTGCTTAAGACAGCTTCGGAGCTGTCGTAGGGTTTCGTCGTAACCTGCGCAAAACTTGCGAAAATTTCGTTTCGTGAATACGAATTTGTTTTTAAGTTATGTCTTACGCACATTTTTGGCGTAAGATCGTTTCGTGAATCTGGCCTCTGCACTCCCGAAAGTCGCAGGAAAGGTAAGACAGACGCAGGCGACGTTGCGAGCAGACGACGTTGCAAAGGAGCAGACGACACTCAGATAGGGGGTCGCGATCAGCCAATTAGGGCTCGGCGTTCTGACGTCACCGCTACCCCCTGCGCAAGAAGCAGACGAACTTGCCCTCCGCATAGCAGTTTCCATTGCCAACATAGTCCTCAAAAGAACGAAGCTTGCCGCGAGATATGATCAATACATGTCATTCGCTACCGTTTTGAAGAGTCTGCTCCTTTTCAAAACTAACTCAAGTATCCACCAGCTGTTTCCACTGACAAGTTGTGAAACTCGTTATTTCAAAACTGTTTTCGTAATGAGGAACTCACCGTGATGCGAAAGACCGTGCCACATCAAAGACAATAAAAATAGAGTGAGCTTGGGGAAGGACCACTACACAACGTTTTGAGGACGCAATGACGGCGCTGCATGTTGACCAGAAGGGGCTTTTAACTGAAGAAAACAAAAGTCTCGATTGCTCCAAAATTACTTCGCAGCTGGCCGCTTAATAAATGTAACATATAGTCGAAGAGGAACGTTAGAAATAAGACTGTTTTCTCACCTCCAAGACTCCGGTGATACGCATGTTGTTGTCGCGGCGAAGGCGAAACCGAAACCTCGTCAGAAACGTCGAAGGTGTCGAGGGGGCGAAATCGGTCCTGGAAAACACGGTCCGACGGTGCCGCGGAGTGCATTCATGCGGCGAAGATTGTTTGGAGCCGGTGTCTTGTGGCCACGTCCGACATTTTGTTTACTCTGAGGCCGCCAGTGAGCCTCCTCGGTTACTGTCTCAAGATCTGAGACTAGAGCTGAGTCAGAGACTCGGTTTTGGTCTCAAGTCTAGACTAAGTTTCGTTTCGAGCAAGTGGCTAACCGCTGAGACTGTCTCAGTTTCGGTCTCCGTTTGGGTCTCAGTTTGGGTCTTAAATCGGCCGCCAGCTAATTTGCTACCGGGCTGTCACACGGCTTGAGACACAAGTTGAGTCAGAGACTCGGTTTCAGCCTCAAGTCCAGACTTAGTTTCGTTTCGAGCAAGTGGCTCACGTTCGGTCTCGGCTGAGACTGTCTCAAGTTGTGTCTCAACTCTTTCGAGCAAGCGGCCCCAGTTCGCCTGGCACGTCGTTCAGCACGACGTCGAACCGCTCGCAACTTCTCATAATCTGCGTCGATCGCAAGGTATTTGGCGGGGAGTTTCACAATTTTCGTGCTGGATGTCAATGATGATGTTATGCGGGCAGTGATGTCTGTATCTCCTGCACCATTTTTATATGCTGACTCTGTTTCGTTTCTGAAACGACTCCAGTCTGTATATGGAATTGTCCGGTTCTGCCTTCTTCCTCCAAAGCCGTCGAGGGAGACGAGTAGAGGCAGGTGGTCGCTGCCCCTGGTGTCAAGATCTGTCATCCATCGGACGGGAAGACGGAAGTCCTCAGAAACCGCAGTGATATCAATGGCGCTCCTGAGCTCTCCCCGAAGAAAAGTGTATGCAGTGGCGTACCAACTTGTTCTTGAGTGGGGGGGCAAACCCGACCCTCCTCCCCCCCCCCCCTTAATCGAAAATTCGGCGCAACTTTTGTCGAAGTTTTCTAAAGATGTGGCAATGATTCGGCAAAATTACAACGTTAGCAGACTTAACATTGATATTTTGTTTTTTCTCACGAAAAAAATTTTGCTTCTTCTTCTTAAAATAAATACAACTTGTAGTGCCTTTTGAAACAGTTATGATTAAATAAGGTGATATTCTACAAGATAACTGTATCGATGTCGCTTTTGTGTGTTTACTGGCAATTTTAGTGTTTGCTTGCAGAAAGTGGCGTGACAACGAGGTTGGGTAGTAGCCGGAGCAGTCACGAATCACACTACGAGAGTTTTGATTTTGAGGCTTCATCAGCGCACGCCTCCAAGTGTGTTTACATTGTTAAAATAAAGACAATCACTGCGTTCTTACTTTCTCTGGGAGTCACCGTTTCGTGCGCGAAAACGGATGGAACGGTTGTTTAGCTTTCACCAGAAGAGATAACAATACTGTAAATATGCATGTTTTTCGATTTGAGTCACTTGACGTCAGCTTTGCATGAAAGTGCGCGTTCCATATTCGCAACGTGCCGTTTTTAACCTTTAAAATTCCGGTTTCTGGTGTTAGGACACACACGGACGTTTAGGAAGATGGGGAGAGTTAGGAATGTCGGATGTGCAACGTCGAGCATGATAGTTCTGTGTTTAACGAATACTTTTCATCAGTGTTTACTAACGAGTGCTTGGACTTCGTCCCCACTCTCCCTGAAGAGCTTTACGAGCGCATGCATCCTATTAACGTTAACTCCGCTGGTATTAAAACATTGATTGATAAAGTAAAACTTACTTCGTCCGCTGGAACCGATAACATCAACCCTAAAATTTAAAAGAAACACCCGTGTTATTTCTAGTGAGTATTTGAAACTCATCTTCATTCAGTCCTCATCTCAAAGCTGCCTTCCATCTGACCAAAAGGTGGGAAGGGTAATTCCCAGTCTTTAAACAGGGCAGCCGCTCTTCCGTATCTAATTATCGCCCTAATTCATTGACTTCAATTTCTTGCAAACTACTTGAGCATATCCTCTACTCCAATATCATGAGGCACCTATCATCCCATTTCTTTTCTTTAAACAGCAGCACGGTTTTCAAAAGGTACTTTCCTGCGAAACGCAACTCTGCGACTTCATCCATGACTTGCACACTAACCTTGAATGTCACGTCCAAACTGACGCAGTTTTTTTTTTTTTTTTTTTTTTTTTTTTCAAAAGCGTTTGGCCGTGTTTTTCATCAACGTCTTCTTTCTAAGCTATCATCTTTTTGCCTCGACCAATAACCGTTTGCATGGATTCGTGACTTTCTTTTTTCCCGTGTACAGGTCACGTCCATGATGATCATGAATCTTCCTTAATAAATGTATCTCCTGGTGTTCCCCTGGGGTTCGTACTCGGGCATTTACTCTTTTTAATATTTATTAATGACATTCCCATTGGGATTTCTTCAAAAAAACGCTTTTTCGCCGACGACTGCGTCATCCATAACAAAGTAACTTGTGTGCAAAATAATAACCAGCTTCAGGAAGATCTAGATAAAATTAACAATTGGTGCAAAGAGTGGATTATGTCACCAAACAAGTAGAAACGCAAACTAATCCACTTCACCAAGAAAAAAAACACTCTGTCATTTAATTACTTCTTGGACTCCGATCTGATTGAGACCGCTACTGTGTATAAATACCTTGGTGTAAGACTAACATCTGACCTTCCCTGGAATAACCACATTGAAGTCATTACCGCCGATTCATCTGGAACTCTTGGACTAAGCAGACGTAACTTAAAAAATCGCTCCACCCTTTGTCCCTAAGCTAACCTTTAACACGCACGTCAGACCAAAAATAGAATATGCTTCAACCATCTGGAATACCCATCGACTGTACCTCATCAATACGCTGTAGAGGCAGTTCAGAACAGAGCTGCTCGCTTC
Organism: Ixodes scapularis; assembly: GCF_016920785.2. Lineage (NCBI taxonomy): Eukaryota > Metazoa > Arthropoda > Arachnida > Ixodida > Ixodidae > Ixodes > Ixodes scapularis. The sequence continues at coordinate 496,102 of NW_024609909.1, forward strand.
ATTTCATCCACTTATGACTTTTCTTTCAGTGTCTCGGCGCTAAAAACTGAACTCCTCTTTGCAGCTTCGCAGGAAAGTCTCTCAGCTGTGCCTTATTCACAAAATCTACTACCACATTCCCGACCTCAAAACCACTTTGTTATTACCCCTCGACCGAACATCTTCTCGCGTCAACAACGTCTGCACCATCAAACACACTTCTGGCTCTACGAACGCTTTCAATTGGTCATTCCTTTCTCAAGCCATCAGCCACTGGAACAGTCCCCCATCCTCCATTGTCACCATCTTGGACCCTGCTGATTTCTCCTCTGCAGTAAAACTACACCTTTCTTGGCCCATGTGATGGTGTGCGGGGCTAGGCAGATCAGTGAAAACACTTACGCGGAGCGCTTGCCAGGCCAGACTTGTACGTAGTTCAACTACTTTACTCAAGTTACTGTAGTTTAACTACTTTTCTGGGTAGTTTAGTAACTTTTAATTACATTTCTATTCTGGTAATCAGTAGTTTACTTTAACTACTTTTCCGAGTGACTTCCACTCAAATTACAAATTACTTTCCAATTTTAGTGGTTGTTTTGCCTATCAACAGAGAACAGAGGTCGGAAGGTCAGCTGATATTTGCAGAGGGGGAAGCATGCGGAGTAGAAAAGGGGGGGAGGGGAAGGAAGAAAGTGTTATATCTGTGGCAGCGCTCGTGCCTTGACGTGCAGCGTGCGCGCGAGACTATCGCGTGAACTGACCGACTGCCTACCCGAGCGACAGCATGCAGCCGTGTTCTAACCGGGCTGATTTCTGTAACCCGTTTTTCTTGTAAATACACCACATTTATTGGCGACGAGGATGTTCGGGTCCACGGGTTGGATCATCGTCTGACTGCCGGGGGCTTGACTGGAGCCAAGGATTGTCCAGCCTCGGAATCCTGGAGCGGCCATCAAGCGGCAACCCCTCAGCGAAGACCATGAGTCGCATCGGGCACATCGAGTCTTTCGACGATACGACGAGCGACTGGCGCTCCTATGAAGAAAGACTGGCGTCATACCTCCTGGTAAACGAGGTTCCCGAAGGTAAGAAGGTTCATGCCTTCTTGAGTCTCATCGGTCCGAAGACGTACGCTTTGTTGAAGTCGCTTACGGCCCCGCAGTCACCGTCCGAAAAGTCGTTTACCGCGTTACTCAAGCTTCTGGGCGATCATCTTGCGCCGCAGCCATCCGTCATAGCGGAAAGGGCGAAGTTCTACAAGCGTTCGCAAGAAGAAAGTGAGTCCATCGCCGAATTTGTAGCGGTACTTCGAGATCTAGCACAGAGCTGCGATTTTGGAGGCTTTCTTGATGAGGCGCTACGCGACCGTTTTGTGTGCGGCCTTCGCCGAGGAGATGTGCAGCGCGTCCTCTTCACAGAAGACAAAAAGCTGACTTTCCAGAAAGCCGTAGAGAGGGCTCTTGCGATGGAAATAGCAACTAAAAGTGCAGCGTTAACGCACACCAGCGGTGCATCGGTCCCTGACGTCCACAAGGTTCGGGTCGACCACAAAGCGCGGATCGACAAGCAAGTACCAGAGCAGTCAAGTTGTTTCCGTTGTGGCTCGACCAACCACCGCAGTGATGCGTGCCCCCACGTCGGTGACACATGTTTCAAGTGCAACCGGAAAGGGCACATTCAGCGCGCCTGCCGTTCGGGTAACAAGAAGCCGTCAAAATCGAAACGACAAAGGCAGGTGAAAACGCTGACGTCCGTTCACGGCGCGGTATCTCTGCAAGCGGTCAAGGCTGCGGGCTTGGAACCGATCACCGTACCCATAAACGTTGACGGTGTGAAGCTTACAATGGAACTTGACACAGGCGCAGCTGTGTCCGTTGTCTCCTTGGCTGAATTTCGGAAGCTGTTCCCAAGAAAGCAGCTACAACCTACAACGCTGACACTTCGCACGTATACAGGAGACTTTGTGAAGCCGAAGGGTCGGGCCTTGGTCTTTGTGCAGCACAACGACCAAAGTAAGGAGCTTCCACTGTACGTCGTCGAAACCAAGGGACCGGCATTGCTTGGCAGAGAATGGCTGCGAGAAATTCGGCTAGACTGGAAGAACCTGGTCACTGTCACAAGGCTCGATACGTCGGAGAGTCTCAAACAAAAGTTGGACGCCTTGTTGGAGAACCACAGCGACCTGTTCAAAGATGAGCTTGGCACCATTTCTGGAGAACAAGCCGAACTTTTTCTTCGTGAAGGTTCAAAGCCGAAGTTTCTGAAGGCTAGAAGCATTCCATTCGCACTGCAAGCACCAGTCGAGACAGAATTGGCAAAAATGGAAAAGTTGGGAGTCATCACGCCCGTGGCTACCAGCGAGTATGCGACACCCCTTGTACCTGTAGTAAAAAAGGATGGCAGTATACGCCTCTGCGGATATTTCATGGCTACGCTCAATCCCTGCCTGGAGGTGGACAGGTACCCCATACCACGTATTGATGAGCTGTTGGCGGCCTTAGCTGGCGGACAAGAATTCTCAAAGATCGACCTCAGCAGGGCTTACCAACAGGTGGTTATGGCGGACAACTCAAAAAAGTTGCTAAAGCTGAACACGCACAAAGGGCTGTACGCCATGAACCGTATTGCTTTTGGCATCTCATCAGCATCAGGCATCTTCCAGAGGATAATGGATAATATGCTGAAGGGCCTGAAGGGTGTCAGCTGCTATCTCGATGACATCCTGATCACCGGAAAGTCGAAGCAAGAACACCTCAGCAATCTCGAAGCCGTCTTGTCGAGATTACAAGAACGTGGTGTGCGAGTGCGGCGTGACAAGTGCTCGTTTTTTCAGCACGAACTACGTTATCTCGGCCACGTCATCAACGCTGAAGGTGTTTGCGCATCCCCTGAGAAAGTGTCTGCACTACTGAATGCTCCTGCTCCGAAAAACAAGCAGCAACTGCAGTCGTTCCTTGGGATGGTGAACTACTACGGAAAGTTCGTTCCGCAACTTTCTACGCTGGCACACCCCTTGTACAAGATGCTGAGACAAGGAGAAGAATGGACGTGGGACGAAGTTTGCCAGTCCGCTTTTCAGAAAATCAAAGCTGCGATGACTTCCCCACCGATCTTAGTTCATTATGATCCCAAAAGACCCCTGCAGCTCGCCTGTGACGCATCGCAATACGGCATAGGCGCCGTTCTTTCTCAAGTTTCTCCGGGCGGAAAAGTTCAACCTGTGGCTTACGCGTCTCGTACCTTATCGGAGGCTGAAAAGAACTACAGTCAGATTGAGAAAGAAGCACTGGCTCTGATCTTTGGAGTTAAAAAATTCCACGTGCATATTTACAGCCGTTTCTTCACCTTGATTACAGACCATAAGCCTTTGCAAACCATTTTCAGCCCGAAAACAGGTATTCCAGCAATGGCTGCTGCACGGATGCAGCGCTGGGCAGTGACGCTGTCTACGTACAGCTACTCGCTCCAGTTCAAGAAATCAAGTGACAACACTGAAGCAGACTGCTTGTCAAGATTGCCACTTGACATTGTGGCAGATGAATCTACCGAAGAAAACGAAACTTTCTATTCTCTGCGTCTAGATACGCTACCTGTCACCAGCCGTGACATTGCTCGTGCCACACGCCACGACCCTTTGTTAAGCAAAATACTCGACTTGACACACGTGGGCTGGCCATCGTCCATCACTGACAAGGAAATGAAGCCTTTCTTTGACAGACGTCTGGAGCTCACTGTGCATCAAGGGTGTCTGATGTATGGCATGCGGGTAGTCGTACCACCAAAACTGCGCAATCTCCTGCTTGAAGAGATACATCTGGGTCATCCAGGTATTGTCAGAAGCAAGGAATTAGCCAGGAGCTACATCTGGTGGCCTTCAATTGACAATGACCTGGAAGATCAAGTGAAAGCATGTCAAGAATGCTATCAACAGCGGAACGAGCCAGTCCCCGCGCCCCTCCACCCTTGGGCATGGCCGACATCGCCCTGGCAAAGGGTGCATTTGGATTTCGCGGGTCCAGTCAAGGGGAAGATGTTTTTGGTCGCCGTAGATGCTCACTCAAAGTGGCCCGAGGTCTATGTGATGCAGAAGACGACATCACAGCACACGATCCAACGTCTTCAGGACTTGTTTTGTCGTTTTGGTGTACCTGAGGCCATTGTTACGGACAACGGTCCTCAGTTCGTCTCAACAGAATTCAAGTCTTTTATTAAGAATCTAGGAGGCCGTCACATCTTGAGCGCGGCCTATCACCCGAGTACTAATGGCCTCGCGGAGAGGTTTGTCCAGACATTGAAGTCTGCTCTCCGAAAAGGACGACCGCAAGACTCCCTGGAGTTGACGGTACAAACGTTTCTTCTGACGTACCGCAATACCCCTCACACGACGACAAAAGAAACACCTGCCAGTTTGTTCTTAGGCAGAAGACTTCGCACAAGACTCGATGCCATTAAGCCTTCCGTTGGGGGAAGAGTAGGACATCAACAGTTCGTCCAGACCTCGCAGCGAAAGGCGCGAACAAGGATTTTTAGTGTGAACGACAATGTTCTCGTGAGGAACTATAGAGGCTCCCAGAAGTGGATTCCCGGCACAATTCTGAAGCAATCTGGCCCAGTGTCGTTCCAGGTTCGAGTCACGACTGCTCGGGGCATATATATCTGGCGCCGTCACCAAGACCAGATGCTTCATCATCGTGAAAACTCGATGCAAGCCACATCAGACGGATTCCTGCCCGACCTGAGGGATCCAGAGAACTGCGTCGACGAGCCTGTGGTCAGTGAGTTTGCAACCACCCCACAGAGGGCAACCGACAGTCCCGCTGTGCAACAGCGCTACCCCACAAGACATCGTCGTCCTCCAGACAGATACGACGCATAACGTTTTTGGCATTCTGTGCAGTGTGTGTTTTCCTTTGGTTTCTTCAATTACGCCGGGGGAAATGTTATATCTGTGGCAGTGCTCGTGCCTTGACGTGCAGCGTGCGCGCGAGACTATCGCGTGAACTGACCGACTGCCTACCCGAGCGACAGCATGCAGCCGTGTTCTAACCGGGCTGATTTCTGTAACCCGTTTTTCTTGTAAATACACCACAGAAAGTGATTTAGATAGTCCAAAAAACCCCAAAATTTTAACGAGCCCCCCCACTGCAACAACACTGCTACGAGGCGCGGGGAGCGAACAGACACGAGGCAGGAGAGGTCGAGTAACTGTAGGATTAGCTCCGAATAGTGGCGTTTCTTTGTATTCCGAAGCTCAAGGAGACTTGACGCATTTGAAGAAAGGGCTTGTCCTCGCTTCTCTCCAATGTAGGAATTCTTGCCCACTACAGGAGGTGCACACACTGCTCCTTTTACGGTGCAGGCGATAGAACCCCTAACAACGACGCTCACGCCGGATGGGCTGCTCGTGTATCGCTCGAAGCGCGTTAACCCACCCCCGCGCCTGCGTTCACGCCGCTTCGCGGTGACGGTGTGCGGCTGCTAATTACAAATCTATTAACCCCCCTAGCCCCCCCACCCCCCGTACACGCCGCTTTGCGGCGTCCGGTCGGCAACCCAAGCCCCGCTGCCCCCCATGCACTTCCGTAAATAGAGTCGATACGATTTAGTTTAGCGATGTTTCGTCAACAACATTCGTTTTTTTAGTGTTAATGGTAAAAAAGAAATGTAAATATCGCCAAATGCCTCGACAAAACAAAATGTTCGAGAAAAAAAATAAAAAAGAAGTAAGCCGGCCCACGCCATAAATAGAACCCGGGTCTGACACGTATGAGGCAGACATCTCACCACTAAGTTACGCTACCTCTTCGGAAACTCGCATTGCATCCGCTGCCTATGTTGACGGCGGCAGCGCCTATCTCCAAGCAAGCAAGCAAAACTTTATTTTGTGTAAGGGCCTACGTCCTGGTCTGGACTGCCCGTCCGGCCCATGTCTCGCGGATGGATTCCGTAAGGTTACCGTGTAGCCTTGTTCGTGGAGCAAGGCTTTACGAACCAGCCAATCCGGCGTGCGTGAGCACCGTTGCTAGGGTTTGTATCGCCTGCGCGTTAAAAATATGCCCGCGCGGGTCGGGGGGCAGTGCCCAATTGGTATTCCTTGGGCGCCGCCGGCCTCTGTCTGCTCTGCCCAGTGGCGGCCGTTTCAGGGGGGGCAAAACGCATGCCCTGCCCCCCCACTCTGAGAACTGGGGGGGCAAGTGCCCCCCTTGCCCCCCCGGTTGGTACGCCCATGAGTGCATGTTCCATCATTGAGGACCCCCATGTTCCAATAGCTGAAAATGTCTTCTAGGAGTCTTCCTCTCGCATCAAGTTTATCTCCGCCCCACAGCGGGTTGTGTGCGTTGACATCGCCACAAAGAAGAAAAGGTCCATCAATTTCCTGCAGCACGGCCTGAATTTCCTCGCCAAAGAAATGCACTCTTGGCGGAATGTAGATCGCGATGATTGTGAAGGATATGTTTTTGTACTGAAGCTTGAGACACACGTAATCGGCTGTAGTGTGAAGGGAGACTTCTATCCTGGCAGCTGAAATGTCTGTGCGCACACACACGGTGATACGACTTTTTTCCCGATCAGGAACGGAATGATGGCACTCGTATCCGGAGATGCGGAGCGTTGAAGATGCATTTGATTCGATAAAGATCGCAATGGGCGTTTCATACTTTCGTACAAAGTCCCGTATATCAGGCAGTTTGTTTCGTAGGCCGCGCACGTTCCACTGGAGCACAGTGCATTCGCGGTATATTTGATGCATAAAAAGTTCTTCTACAGAGTCTAGACGTCGTTCACTGGCGTGCTCTTGAAGTACGATACCTGTGGTGCTCGTTGCGTGTGCTGTAGGTAACTCATTTGTGGAAGTTTGATGCCTAGCAAGCTCCATCGCAGAGCCATTGCTGAACCAGTGTGATTATTTGGAGAATCGCTCGCACCACAGGAGAGTCAAACGGCTTCAGAAGTTCCGTGACCACTGGCATTACAGTTCGTGCAAGGGTTCCCAGTGAGGATATCAGGCTGGGCTGTTCGTTGCCGGTCGCGCTTCGGGAGGTTTTACGGTTGCTGGTTGGCTGTGATTGTGCTTGAGCAGAGGCAGTGCGGAGCGCATGACTGTATGAATTCCGCTGTGCTGTGCGCTGCGATGAATGTTGGGATGTGCCTTGCTCTCTAATGCTATTTGGAGGCTCCACGTGCTGTTCTCTCGATGCACCTTGTTCCCGAGAGACTGATTCAGGGTTTGGTGATGCACGCCGTGCAGGGTGCGAATTCCGTGTTTCACTCTGTGATGCGTTGTTCTGCTCGGGGTGGAGGTCCTGCGTCTCATCATAAAGGTCACTGAAACGGTTCTGAAGAACGTTCAAGTTGTCGTGTTCGATGTTGCGCTGGCCGCGGCTTCGGACGGCAGCTCGGGCAGTTTTGAAGTCTACTTTGTTAATTGTTTTGTACTTGTTTACGGCTCGTTCTTGTTGCCAGATCACACAGTCTTTCGAGGTTGCCTCATGTGCGCCCTTGCAGTTCACGCACTTGGCCCTTTCGGCTTCGCATCTTTCGCTCGCGTGGGAGCCAGAGCATCTGGTGCACACCTCGGGGCGAGTGCAAACTGCCTTGACGTGTCCAAACTTGCCACACTTCCTGCACTGCGCTGGTCGATCAACGTATAGTTTGACCTTATGTCGTACTCTGCCCAGAAATACGTGTTCCGGTAGGGTCGCAGAAACGAAAGTGACGCGAACCGTTTCCGTGTCAGCAAAAGGACGCACCTGCGTGATTTTCGTCATGTTCGCGCTTAGGTTCCGAAGCAACACTTTCTCCGAGATGCTTGCGTCAACGTCCCGAATAATGCCCACAGCAGTGTTCGGATTCCGAGGCTCGTATGCCCGCACTGCAATGCCGACGAGCTTCCTGATTCGCAGCAAGGACGCTGTGGATTCTTGATTTCGTGTGTCCACCGCGAGTATGTTCAATCTCTTGTTGCTGCGAATTTCACCAACTTCGGTAGGGGCGTGACTATTTAGAGCCTCCGTGAGCTTCAGGCCGTTGAGCTTGTTCAGAAGTATCGTCGGGTCTTGCGGTGCGAAGATGACCGTCAGACCGAGTGAAACGATGGCTTTCTTTCTGCTTTCCTCGTCACTGGCGCTCTCGATCTTGCGCTTCCGTTTGCGTCCTGTCTTCACAGAAATGAAGTCCTCGTCATCCTTGTCCTCTGGGCCTGATGTACAGGGTGTCACAAAAGAAAGTTTACACGGTCTTTTTTACCGCAAAAATAAACTAGGCATCGCGGAACGCTCATTCACCGCCCAAAGGTAGAGCTAGAGGTCACAACCAGATGCCAAAGTTTCAGCCCGATCCGATAACTTAATCAAAAGCTATAAGTGATTTTCTGAAAATTTCAATGGGAAAATGGAGCCCATTTTCGCCCGTTTTCGGTTTCTGGTGCCATAGAGCCCCATGTGTTTGAAAACTCGGTCGGCCGCCATTTTCCCATTGAAATTTTCAGAAAATCATTTATAACTTTTGATTAAGTTATCAAATCGGGCTGAAACTTTGGCATCTGGTTGTGACCTCTAGCGCTACCTTAGGGCGGAGAATGAGCGTTCGGCGATGCCTAGTTTATTTTTGCGGTAAAAAAGACCGTGTAAATTTTCTTTTGTGACACCCATATAGTCATGTCAGAGTCAGAAGTGTTGTTGGAAGTTGAGTTGTCATGATTTCCTTTGCTGCCGTCCACGAGCTTGCCACTTGTCCCTGCTTCCGCAGGTTGTTGACCGTGGTCGAGATGACCGGCTGCCGTTGTGTTCGCACTGGTGTCGTTTTCCGCAATCACAATTGGGGGCCCCAGGTAGCACACCGCGTCGGCCGGTATCGGGACTACGCCGGCCGGTCCCGGTAACAGGATGGCGGCGCCCGGCCATTGGCGCCGGTGAGCTACCGGCCACGGCCGGCGTCGGGGTTTCCTCTTGCTCACTGGCCAGTTCCGCCGAAAAAGTTACAGTGACTGGCCGGCATCGGGTTTTTGCTGTCTTTGCTGGCCAGTCTTTCTATGGAGGTTCCAGTAACTGGCCGGCATTGGTATTTTGCTGTCTTTGATGGCCAGTATTTACATGGAAGTTCAGTGACTGGCCGGCATCGGCACTTTGCTGTCTTTGATGGCCAGTATTTACACGGAAGTTCAGTGACTGGCCGGCATCGGCGCTTTGCTGTTCAGGCTGGCGAGCCCCGCCATGGAAGTTCCGTTTACTGACCGACATCGTTTTATCTTTTTTTTTTTTGCCGTTTTTACTATGCAGTCAAGTCCTCCAGATTTTGACGAACTGTGGCAATTCATGAATAGCGAGTGGAAATATTTGCGTTGATCAATCCTTCGCAAATAACTGCCGACGCTGGTGTATTTGATCCCAGCATGGCAAGGCTGACGTGTTTTATCGCGAAAACGCGAGAAAAAATAATGCGGCGTGGAACATTTGCAGTTCAGGATTCGAGACTCTGACCACCTACGCTATGAAGAATAAATTACACAACACCGAACGACACCTTTTCAGGAAGCTAGTTTAATTTGATGCACTATACTTAAGGTCGGTGGTATACGCACGTGTTTGGCACTGATAAGAAAAATAAAATAAAAACGGTATAGCGGAGAATCCGAGTGAAGAACAACAACCACAATTAACAAACACGTGGCATGATTGAGCACGCGCTTTGAGTTACAAAAACAATCATTTGCATTACATTGCAGAATCTGGACAAGAAAAAAAGAGATGTGTGTTTTGCTTATGACGCTGCGAAATGTACACAGCTTTCCTGAGATCATGTTATTGGTGATTTTAATTGAGTGTGAAAATATGCTATTTCAGGCATGAATCGACTATTTTCTGTGGTAGCTACGACCATCTAACAGAAATATTTCAAATGTTCACATAGCCAGATGATCTGTCCCCGATAGCTTATGTTATACGACATACCGCACCAAAAAAAAAGTAAATATAAAAACATTTTTTTTAACACGATAAAACGGGAAACACAAAGGCGTTGTGGGTGTTTACACTGCCGGGTTTGTGAATGTGACCCCTTGGCGCTACAAAACATAAATGTTATCACACCGAACGATACCGTTTCTGAAAGCTAGTTTATTTATCCGCACTGTTCTTCGATCTCAGGAATAAAAACATTATAGGCCTAATAAAAAAGTAAAATTGCGGAGCAGAACCTCAATAAGTAAAACCAGGGGGCAGGCGATGGATATCCCTGATGTGCCAGAACAAAATTAAGTACTACTTTCCGGAAGTCAGAAAATTAAGAGATGTGCTCAATACGTAGCGCGCTATGAGCTCAGGTAAATAGGGAGTTTTCGTAGATCGTTTTCGCCGTCCCGCAAGGCCCTCCGCAATCCGCTACGATAGCGGGAACTCCACAGTCAAGGCTATCGGCGCGCAGGCGCAGTAGCAACTTCTTCGTTGCGGAACGCTTAGCGGAGGGGGCAACGCGGTCTACGAAAACCCCCTAATAACTGCCTTAAAATAGCGGTATTTTTGTTTTAATAGTGGCTAAAGGTGACCGCCTTCAGACAAACTTCGGCTGCATCACTGTGGCAGTTTGACCATTTACATACACATTTTTCCATTTTTCTCTCAATATTCTCATTATTATTAGCTTCTTTACTTCTTTGAAAGCACTTGCGCTGTTTGCGTACTACACCAACCAACCTATTAGCACGGAGGGAGCGATTTATCCCGGCAAACAGGAGGGCCACGGTTTGTGCATTGCATCAACTCAAATTTGGGCTCGCACTTTCTATTTTCACATTCTGCGTGACTTTTACCCTTTTAGGGGGCCGGCGACTGCAAAAAACACAGCAAATATTTAAAATAATAAAAACAAGAAAAAAACGCGATAAAAGAAAAATTAGAAAACTTTCTCTCTCGTAACGTAGTGGTCGGTGGTTCGAATCCCTCTATAGAGGGATTCGAACCACCGACCACTACGTTACGAGCAGGGTCGCTAAACTCGTCAAGCACAACTTTGTGTCCGAAAGTTGCGGAACGCGCTAATTGGACTCTCGCGCCGCTGACGTCGCGCCGAGCGAGGTGTCAATCATTCGAAGCAAAGTTCATCGAGGCGCGCGTGCGGCGCGTGAGGGGCGCGAGGAGCCCGCTGATTGAACGGCTTCGCCGATGACGTAGCGCCCATTTGTCCCTACATCCCTACGCCAAGCTAAAATCAATGCTTTGCAGATTGTCCCTAGGCGACCTGCTGACACTCAAAATCCCTCCGAAGTTTGTGTTAACAAGAAACCTCGTTTGTCGAAGTTGTCGCTGACGTCAAAGTGACGTTTCCGAACTTTGCGAGAGCCGCGGTTTGAGCTCGAGATCTTCGCTTCGGATCGAGGCGAAGTTAAACTTTGTCAACATGGCGGTGCCGTACGCTGCGGCCGAGCTTATCTTCCGCCACCGTCGGCGTCGCTACTGAGACCACTGGGGACGCCTTTCAACTCCCCGACGACGACTTTCGGCGACAGTACCGGCTATCCAAAGCTGTTGTGCGTTTACTCTGCGACGAGCTTCGTTCGCCGCCTCGGACCGGGAACAACAAGTTCTCTGCGCGCTCCGGTTCTTCGGAACCGGTAGCTTTCAAGGCATGGTGGCGACTGACGAGCACCTGTCAGTCTCCTACATGACTGTGAACCGGGCTGTCAGAGTTTTTGCGGCTGCCATCGCTTTTTTTTATTTTATTTTTTTCTGTAATATTCGAAGAGGTACTAATAAGCTGGTATACAATTCAGAATGTTGGAAAACAAACAAGAACCGGGGTAATCCTTGGGTAGGGTCGAGTCTCCCGGCGGCCGGCAGAATTATTTCCCCGAAATTCTACTGGCAGTCGCCACTCAGTGGCGGTCAAATCAGTTCATCGAACGACGTGTCATCGACAGATCGTCTCATCGGCACGCGATGTAATCACATGAAAGAGATTGTCTTCCGTTAGAGGTATATACGCATTAAGCATTTTCCCACCTTTAAACATGTAAGTGGGGTGTGCCATAACTAATACCCTAATGAGTGTAGCGATGGACCTTATAAAAAAATGTAAACTTCTCACCTTTAAAATTGTGTGATTTTTTAAACACGTTTCTTAAAACGTATGATAATGCCTACACCTTTTTATAAAGATGTAAAACTACAATACCCCTTCTCGTCAGGCACGCAGCAAAGGGGAGGGGGGGGGGGCATAAGGCCTGGCCTTCCCGCCCACCCCCCCCCCCCCCCTCCGAAATTTTCCATTTTGCTGGGACCTCCTCTCCTACCTCCCCCTCATAAAGCACTTTGTGATCGGCGCCCCCCCCCCCCCCCCCCTTTAACCGAAAATCTGGCTACGTGCCTGCTTCTCCTCAAGGTGTAATTACCACAGTACATTTCTTTTTAGGGGTGTACACAGTGGCCCGGGACCCATTAATATGACTGAACAAATAAATTACACAAACGAGTCGCCGAAACAGCACGTTCCCAAGCAGCACCAGTAAGTGAATTTCGATCGGCCGACGGTTGGCCAGTGTCTGGACAGCTTGGCCACTTTAAGTGCTTGGCCACCGGAGGCATAAACAAGGCCGGCAAGGGTCCGGCCACAAACTAGTTGTTTTTAGCTTGTCCGCCGGAGACATAAACACTGCCGGCAAGCGCCTGGCCAGAAGTGCTCATTTTCAGCTTGGCCGCCGGAGACATAAACACGGCCGGCAAGTGTTTGGCCAGCAGTGGTGATTTTCAGCTTGGCCGCCGGGGACATAAACACGGCCGGCAAGTGTTTGGCCAGAAGTGCTTATTTTCAGCTTGGCCGCCGGGGACATAAACACGCCCGGCAAGTGCCTGGCCACAGGTGCTGATTTTCAGCTTGGCCGCCGGAGGCATAAACACGGCCGGCAAGTGTTTGGCCAGCAGTGCTGATTTTCAGCTTGGCCGCCGGAGACATAAACACGGCCGGCAAGTGTTTGGCCAGCAGTGCTGATTTTCAGCTTGGCCGCCGGAAACATAAACACGGCCGGCGAGTGTTTGGCCAGAAGTGCTGATTCTCAGCTTGGCCACAGTGGACATAAACATGGTCGACAAGTGTTCGGCCAAAAGTGCTGATTTTCAGTTTCGCCGCAGGGACACCCATAATCTAAACTTCCATCGCGTTGACGAAACTTTGGCATAACGACCGGCAGCGAGAGAAGCATCATGAGTGAGTGGTTGGCAGGATATTAGTGCGTGCATCGCGCGAACACTGTTAGCGCAAGCAAACGATCACCGTTTTATTCAGTTTTTTTTCGTTAGACTTGAAAGGCTATTGTCTTAACTAGCACTGTCGTGCGATATGTTCATTTGGAACATTACTAGAAGTGGGAAAATATTGTGCCCGTCGTTGTTCTATGAAAATAAAATACGAAAGCAGCGCCGACGTCATCTTCGCGCTAACAATACCGCTCTGTCGCTGCGCGGCACTCTTAGCGCGAATACCACATCCGCGATTTTTCGGTTAGCGCTCCACATATTTACTTCCCAACTGCACTCGAAGAAAAAAAAAAGTTGTAGTCGGGTGCATCGGGCGCACATGCTCCCCTTTCCTGGAAGACGCACCCTCCGTTACCCAGCCAGTGTACCTGTATACCGACCATAAGCCCCCTTCTCTACCTTAAAAACCTATAGGTGTATCAATGCACTCAGCTTAGTAAACCGCCACGCTAGCCACGCACCCCGATCAGCTTGTGCTTGAATCGGATAAGATTGGATATTTCAGGCTTTGTGTTTTGGAAGAGCCTAAACAAGACGTCTCTCATATATTGATTAAACTTAAGCTAGTCTCAGTAATGTTTTAATTAGGTGCTAGGACACTGATTTCCTGATCCAAGGAAAGCTAACAGCTTCGGTTAAAACCGTAACGGAAACGTTCAAAATCGAACCACACGTAAAAGAAAAAGAAAATGAACATCTCGACCTAGATGTGCAGAACGCTGGTTTTGTTGTTAACAACGTGGTTGTTGGCGGGTGGTGGGCAACGCCGTGACCCTATCGACGCTATCGTGGTGATTGACGCCAGTGATGCTCGGCCGTACTACACAGTAAAAGTTGTTACACCTGTAAGGGTGTAACAGGGGTGTTGTAGCAACTTACACCTTCGGCTACACCCTTTTAACACCCTAAACACTAGGAATACAACCTCATATTTTACCGAAAATTTGCTGTTTCGTGTTACACCCTACATTTATTTAGTGAAGAATGTGAGAAGGGTGTAGAGGAGGGTGCTAAATAAATAATGTGAATTGGTTTTGAAAAGCTTATACATGGCTCTGTACATAATGTACAGGTAAGATTTCTGCTTGAAAAGCAACAGTTGTTAGCAGTCTACTTTCTTATAATGTCAGTTGTAATTCGTGCAAATAGCTGATAATAAAGTGCCTTTTTGCATACAATTTTTATGTTTGCAAACAACATTTTATATATGAGTTTATATTTAATTTTCTTGCAAATCACTCCATGCTCAGAAATCGGAGAGTAGGGTGAAATGCTCTATACTAGCATTTTTTACAAATATTTATTGATGGAAGTGTACAGTAAGAAAATCAGTTAGTCTCGAGTTTATATCTGGCAACATGAAATCAAAATATTGTGAAAATGTTTGACAAATATTCATGACATGCTGCTAGAACCTGTCCCATGACCATGTCAACCCGAGTAAAATATTCATTTGAGAATATGGTGACATGCACAAAAACTCACACACATAAAGAGGCAAATCCCATAATAAACCAGTCCGAGACATCCCATAAAAAATGGCCTATGGTCGTCTATGGGAAATTCAATGGGAGGCTATCACCCCCTGTAGCTTTGCATGGTCGGCCTTAAAAATTTATAGATACAGCTACAGCCAGCTATAGAAAAGTTTAGGGCCCTGTGTCTAAAGTCTCAGGGCTATGTTTCAATAACAATAATAATAATAATAATAATAATAATAATAATAATAATAATCAATAAGTTAGTGTTTTAACAGTGTCCAGGGACATCCAATTGTTCTTCTTGCGGGCGCAGTGCAATAGAACGCACAAACAGACGCTTGCGCGCTCGCAGTCGCACACATACACGCGCGCACGCACGTACACACGCATGCACACGCGCAATCCCATGCCCGCGCGCAGAGGCACACGCACGCGCAACCAGAAACGCACACGCGCATGCACGGGGACGTATCCACACGCCCGCGCACCAACACACGCACGGGCATGCACACACACACACGCAAACAATTACGACGAAGGAAACGTTGCTTAAGTTAGTTTCGGGTTCGGTTTACACAAAAAAGAAACAACCTGAAGTTTAAATAAAACCTAAGATTTACTCACTTTTTTGTAATATTTTACATTATTATTTTAGTGACATACTTATTGTTACTAATATAATAATATTTTGCTTAGTATCGTTCTAAAAAATTAACAATAAATAAAAAGGAAAAGAGACTCTTAAAGGCTGCGCAAGACCATCGCTATCGCAATCAGCTTCCGTTGAGCTCAGTTGAATGATTGTTGAAGTTTCAGAAGCTTCGGAAATTTCCTTTTTTTTTACGTTTTAGCCATTTTAGTGGATATTTTAAATATCTTCCTTACGAATACCGTGTTCAAGAATAACAATCGGTGACTGAGAGCTGAGAGACGCTGCCTCTTGCCAACGCCCGTAAGTTCAGATCCGCCCATGCACGACTCGTGCAAACGTCGGTTAGCAACTTTCTTTTGTTTCTGCGAAGTGGGCCGCTGTTTCAAACTTTGTCGTGTACCGTGCGCTTGCTAAGCTATGCTTGATTCTCACTATGCTTCTGCCCTGTGTTATTTCGTTATTTGAAAAGAGCGTATCTTCTTCAACATCTGTGGCTCGCTCCGCAGTGTGAGAAAGATTCCCGCGCGGCGGAACCGTGGGCATGTTCTGGGCGCCGTCGTGCGGCGCTCGTCCGACGACGCTTGTGCGGAGCGTTCAAGTGCCGTCTGACGGCAGTTCAAGCATTCAGTCGCCGTCCCAAAGTGTTAATCACAGGTCATGCTAGTTCTGACGTCTTGTCCTAACAGCCGCTCGCCACCGATTTGTTTCATAAAGCGGGAGCGAGAAAAACGTTACAAGAGCGAGCATGCGGCATGATTTTTTGCATAGAGTAAAGCTATACGCACTCTGGAGTGCGCTTCGGACGGAAATGGCTATACGCAATCCGCTTTTCTCGTATAAGAAGAGTGGACACAACGAGCTTCCTGAGCGGTGCCATGGCATAGGGGTTAGGGTGTTCGCTTCATACGGAAGTGGACGCGGGTTCGATCCGCGGTGGGCCTACTTTTTTCTTTTTTTTTCTCAAACACTTTGTTTTGTCGAGGCATTTGGCGATATTTACGACATTTCCTTTTTTCGCGATGAACAGCAAAAAAAAAAAAAAAAAATCGAATGTTGTTGAGAAACTTCGCAGAACTAAATGGTATCGGACTCCCTTTCCGGAGGTGCGATCGGGGACAGCGGAGCTTGGATTGCCGGCTGGACGCCGCGAAGCGGCGTGTACTGGTTACGCTTTGTAATTAGCAGCCGATACTGTCGCCGCGAAGCGGCGTGGACGCAGCCGGGGTGCTGTGTTAACGAGCGCCCCAGTGATTCACGCGCCGTTCGAAAAGGGTGGCCCGAGCGGCATGATCTCTCGGAGGAGTGCGTATAGCCATTTCCGCGCGAAGCGCACTCCGGAGTGCGTATAGCTTTACTCTTTTGCATATGCTAATGCCTGTGCGTTGAGACGCGCGGTCTCTTCGTCATATTTCCGAGGGTAAAAGCGCTAAAAACAAAGGACAAACAACGCCCTGTGTTGTTTGTTTCTTTTCCTTGTCCGTTTTTAGAGGTTTCACCCTCGGAAATTAGGTCTCTTCGCGTTTACCGAACCGGCACACTTTTTAAGTTTACGATAGTGCGATGCAAAAAATAAACGGAGTTTAGATGTCACGTTTTTTAGTAGTGGCGAAAGCCCTTACAAAAATCAGAGCAGCTAGAAAAAGCAAAAACATGAAAAAAGACGGAAAAAATTAACTAATGTCAAACCTGAATATTTGATGGAGTTCAAAAACTACCGCCGCACCAACTCGCCCGGTTATTCTTTCTGTCAAAGAATAATAGCCAATAGTAATAAACAAATAAATGCCAACTATTAATTGGTTCCAAAGTCGCAATTCGTGCAGTGCAGCCGTACGCTACTCTACTCTTTTGGTGATATCAGGTAATGTGTAAATGTATAGGGCAGTTCATAGCAACCATTTATGCCCGACCCATTATATTGAGATTTTTCTTTATATAGAAGTTATATGAAAAAAGGTGCTCTTCCTAAATTAAGCCGCACCACTGAATGTACAATAGCGTGTAACGTTTATGTATGTTCTCAGCAAAAGAAAAGGATGCATTAAAAAAGGCCAATCATTTTGTTTCCTCTCTCTTGGAGCTTCTTTCACGTACACGCAAAATGTGGGTGTCTACGTCTAAAAGAGTGGAATTGACATTTCCTGCAGGGCTGGAAGGCCTGACTCAGTTTGGCTAGCAGCTTGAAACCTATGGGAACCTGGGGAACTGAACCACAAGAGTGAGAGTGACACCCGCCTTGCACTTCCTGAACGATGGCACCATGAGGAAGGGGGAGCTGCCCTAAAGTGAATGCAATAGCACATGGGTCGTTCCAGCGAACCCCTATACAGATGATACCAAGCAGAAAATTATTAATAAATGTGTTATTAAAAACATGGAATGTGAATGGCACAGACAAGAAGGAGGAGATCAACACAGCGCTGTGTTGTGTTCATATCCTCTGTTCCCATATTCTTCATGATTTCTTTTCAATAATTGGCTACTAACTAGTCCAATCATCAGCACTAGTCAATAAAAGTATGCTGCTATTTATTAGTATGCATTAACACGGTGCTTGCAGTTGAATCCTACAGTCATTTATTAATAAACAAAAACGAGGGTGCAAGCTAGCTAAACAGGCTAAACAGATAATTTATTAAAGACGGGTTCTCTGAAGGATGACAAAAACGCAGAGAAGTATCAAACACAGCTGAGTATTAGTGGGCAAAAAATGAATAGGCGACCCAGAAAAGAAAACGTAGGGGAAGACATGAAGTCAGTCTTTACAATTTCTCTTCTGCTTGCCACCACTTTACAAAGGGAATTCCTTCCTGTGCCTTACAGCGTTTTACTGTTCACAACCCCTGGCATACCTAAGGACAGTAAACATAAAAAGGCAACCTACTAACATTTGGGTAAATGTGATTGAACAAACAACAAGGAATGCCTTGAGCTTTCAACCTAAGAAATAAAAAATTTGAACAACATCAAGATTTAAAAAGACGGACGCATCACACCTGTTTCTAACAAAAATATAGGCCAAGAAACTTCTTCCACTCAATGGCAAAACACAGGGAAGGCACTAATAGATTTCTAGGTTTCATCATTGTTAGTGATTCTTTCAGTATACCCTTGTGGTCACTCTCTTTAGTCAAAATTATTTCATCATCATCATTCATTAAATCATCATCACAGTTGTGTTCTTTAAAGGGGTACGGAAACAAAAATTGAAATATTCAAATTTCGTTCGGAAGTGAATCAAGTATGAGGGATAATAACCGTAAATGATAATCGCACGTTTGTATTTTGAACGACTGGCTGTATTTTTCGTTTCAAACGGTGCACTCGAGCAAGCGCTCGAAGAGAAGCGAACGGAGAGCGCGATGCGTCATGGGATATCCGGCGCAAACAAAACCAGAAAGAAAAGATTCCTCGCGTTCGTGGAGTAGCAAGGCAGGCGTGGTTATCAGCTTTGCCCTTGGTGGCGCTGGCAGCGTTGTGGTGGTGTCAATAGCGTCAGCGCGTTACAACCGAGCCGTTCGAAGTACCCGTGGCGTGACGAGCGTGTGGCTGGCCCACGTGGGCTGGCCCAAGGAGCACGTAGCTTCCGCAACACTGTCAGCTTAGGGCTGAACGGGGTGGGGAAAGCAACTTTTGTTCGAGTTTTGAGCGACGGGCTAATCTTCTAGGGCAGGGGTGCACAACTCAAAAATGACGCGGGCCAAACATTGTTTATTGGAAACTGCGCGGGCCGCACCTAGTGTGACACGTTACACCTTTTTGCTGCAGACAGGTTTTCAATATCTGGCGTCACCGCACTGGTTGCCGTCTTCAGCACATCTCGCAGTGTCATGTCCGTCATAGAAGATCGAAGACGGTCCTTGTTGAGGGTCATCAGTGAGAACGTCTGATCGCAGACATACGTGCTCCCAAAACTCCGTTTTGGGAGCACGTATGTCTGTGAGTGGAGTTTCCCCCCGGAGTTTCCCCCCGGAAAAGAGGACTCTGAGAAAAGTAGGTCAAAGGGTTCGAATGCTCTCTGCCAAGTCAACGGCTGTAGTGCATTGAATGACATGGCGAGCGGTTTCTGCGCTCAGCTGGGCCGCGGGCCGCGGGCCACACAAAAAGTGGCCGCGGGCCGTATGTTGTGCACCCCTGTTCTAGGGGGAGAATGACTGTTTCTGGTTGCACGAACGAGGGTCCGAGAATGAGGGGAGTCCTTCCTTTCCGTCTTCTTGGACCGTTTGGTACAATGCGCGATTTGTGTGTTGAGCCAGATGCGCGTAGGAGACAAGTGATAAGCGAAGCGTGGGTTGCCTGCAATCCTCTGAGACAAAGAAAACATGTCACTTAATCTCCAAACAGGAAAGCTTTACATGCTTCGTTTGTGGCAGACCATGATGTTCACAATGGTTCAGCCGTGCAGTGCGATGCTTGGGGTCATTGCTTGCTCACTTAGAGTTCGAGAAAGGGGGGTGCCGTAGCACTTCCCAATTGCCCACGGGGTTATGATGTGGCTTGCAAGGAGCTCTTTTGTATTACTTCATGAAGTGAGTTGTGTTTAGATTGACTCATTATTTCTTTATCACATGCCTCGTATGTGGTGATGTGGCAATCCCTCTAAGTGAAAAAAAGTGTAAATGTGTTCAGTAAACATGATAAGCTGTAAATCGCGTAATAATAATATAAGAATATGCAATACCATATATGATTTTTGTACAATTTACAAGTTCCGATATGTGTATTGGACACATTCCAATGAAATGTTCACTGGGTTCTATACTTCATTTCACCCTTCGTCCGAGCGCGGCGGACGCTACCAGCCAATCCAGCGTCGAGAGAGCGTCATGTGACCTTGCACTCCACATAACCAAAACGTCGCATGACACCCTCCCGGCGCCAGATTGGCTGGGGTGGCCCAGCATCCACTGGGCCACCCCAGCAGGTGCTCATTTCATGCCAAGCACCCCTTACCAAGGGTGTTAGCAAGCACCCTTTATGAAGGGTGCTTGCCTGAACGCCATAAGGGTGTTAGCCCAGGGACAAACTGATTTACACCCTTAAGTGTGTAAAACTTTTACTGTGTACTCAAGGCTTCTCTTTCCCATTAGTGCCAGTAAGCTTGTGTAAAGTGAAAAATATTGTAACCGAACAGTAGAGAGTTTTAGTAGATCGCTCCCATGACTCCGATAACGATACCCGATACTCCGCTACCGCCTCCCTTGCGCATCCATAGTACCGTTATCGGGGATATCGGAGGTATCGGAACGATCTACTAAAACTCTCTATTGTTGCACTGTCCCTTCACCTAAAGTTACTTCTTTTTATTTTTTCTTTACTACTGCACTACCGGGGGATCTTAATGGTGGGACAACATACCATCCCTGAACCCACGACGACTGGAATGGTGGTTGCAACCAGCGTCGTAAGACTTAGTACTCAAAAAGTACAATAAATATTGAGCAGCCTTGCAGCAGCTTCGCGTGTCATTACTATGTAAAAGTTTCTGGGGTTGAGTTCACAAACTTGACCTCCCGAAACTCTTGACAGTCTTCGGAGCAACACCCAAATTTTCTGGCGATCTGTGATAAATTATGTATTAAGTGTATAACTACAGCCACTTTCGGCCAGTGACTGGCCGGAAGTCAATGGCTAGTGGCTGGCCAAACGTGAATCGCCAGTGGCTGGCCGAAAGTGACTGGCCAAAGGTGAATGGCAAGTCACTGGCCTAAAGTGAATGGCCAGTCACTGGCCAAATATGAATGGCCAGTCATGGCCAAAGATGAATGGCCAGTCTCTGGCCTAAAGTGAATGGCCAGCCACTGGACAAAGGTGAATGGCCAGTCACTGGCCTAAAGTGAATGGCCAGTCACTGGCCTAAAGTGAATGGCCAGCGACTGGCATAAAGTGAATGGCAAGCCACCAGACGAGGACGAAAACACTGCTATTGCCGAGCACTTTGGCCAAGCATGGGCCATCGAAAATCTGGTTGGCCATAGTACACTTGCCAGCGATGGCCCATTCACAATGTGCTGCTTGGGTTGCTTCTTGGCGAGTGTCGAGGCAATATCGTCCGAAAACCGGCTTCAATATTGGCCGGATGTACGGTTTTGCGCCTCGTCCCAATCCGGCAGGGATGGGAGTACCGATGCAAATAAACAATTTATGTCTAATAGCATTGGCACCACTAATTTCTTAGGAGGCTAGATCGTTGATAGAGGCCTGTATTGCTGGGGTCGAGCAGCACCACCGGCAGTCATCGCTTGACACAACTCAATTTTATTACGTTAGTAAATTGTTCTCTACCATGAAACTTCTATCATGTTTCCGCAAATAACAGTTAATATTGTGGGCAAGAATATTAAACGCGTTAGAATACCAATCTTGTTTAACTAAATGTTGTGTGGTTGAGGGTCCAGGGCTACTTGGTTGGGCGTTAACTGTTATGTGTTTAATGAGACAAGGGCTACCGAGAGTTATTGTGGAGTCATCCGTGATTTCGGAGTCATCAAAGCTCAGCAAACGATAAGTTAGAATGCCTTTACTGGGGATTTTCGCATCGTTTTGACCGCTTGTACATAGTGCTTCATGGTGAAAGCTTTTTCTTTGAACTCCTGTGAGGGCTTCCGTGACAAACTGAAATTCGGAGCGTGCCGTTCAGTCGCTCGACGTGCCATTTATTTAGCAACCGAAGCAAGCGACGTCGGTAAATTCAATCGTGCTCCGGCCAATTTTTTTTTAATCGATGTTGAAACGCTTGACGAATGTCTATTTGATCTCCAAGAACCCGACATAATCATCGCAGCACGTCATAAAATGCTCGCCCTCGAGCACCGCGTACAAGCTTCCAATTTTTGCATGTTTCTTCCTTAGACTTGCGTGTATTGCCTCATGATGTAAAAGGCCAAAGCAACAAGGACGAAAACGAAGGGAGAACTAGACAGGACGCGGCATATTGCCTGTCGTCAAGCAATGGCCGCCGGTGAGGCCAGTGACGGGCTCCCAATTCGCGATACAGATTTGCACTGTGAGAGTTCTAATGCATTACACCCGCCGAGTGCTGCACGGAGAACAGGCCCCGAACGAACTTGCCGAATGCACCCAGTACAGACTGATGCTGTCGCATCGCCATAGATGTTGTAGAAAAGTACCGACCTCAAACTGAAACTAGCGCCTTTTTGTTCGACGGGATGGGTGGGAATGCGAGAGTGCAGTCGCAGCCATCGTTTAAACGTTGGTTGCTGCAACGTGGGACTTACATTTGCGATGACTTCCACTTAAGCAACTCGGCAGTCAGAGATATCTACAGACGGCGTAAGTTTCCGAAACCAGTTGAGTACAAAACAGCATACGCTTGAGGAAATTGATGGCACTGTACGCGCAAGAGCTTGCTTCGTTTTAAGCATAATATTATGAGTGAATAACTGAAAGGATACGGCTTAAATCTAGTTCTTTGGAACAGCTAGCAATACGTTTCGTAAGACTTTTTATTTCCCTGGCATTGAGAACGAGAGCTTTCTCAAAACAAAATATGACGGGGCGAGATAGCTGCCGTTCAAATATGACTTTGCTTGAGTCTCGGGCAACGTCTCCATGTTTAGCCTTCCCGGACGCTGAGTGAATCCGTCGCAGGTTTTGGCTGTGGGAGCTTTGTCGAAAAATGTTGCACTTTTCACCCATACACAAATGATGCTAGATCTCGCGGCCCCTCTGGTTGTCCTGGGCCTTTCATTACACACTGGTAGGTTTCAGCGTCTGTACGGCTACAAAACGACTCAAATTTCGCAAATAAAAGACGGGCCGTCGATTCCTTTCTTCGTGAAATATCAGAGGCTTACAATTCAAGCTCGCGTTTGAGTTTCTGGCCCGCGGGACGCGATTTCGAGCAGAAAACCAACTTTTTCTTTCAGTTCCGCTGTGCGAATGCCACATCGTAACAGACGAACTCTCGTCGTCTGCTCTCGCTCCTCGCCTGGGCGAGGCACGACGGGATTGTCGGCGCTAGGGGGCTCAAAGACAACGTACAGAGAGCGGCGTGAACGCTCGCCTCCCCGTGCTGTCTCGTGCTCTCGTGCACCGCCTAGGGATCGCGGGGGATTTTTCGTCAAAAGTTGCGAAGTTGAGCGCGCGCAGGGAGGAGGAAACTTTGCGGCGTTCTTTTGGTCACTCCCCCCGCGACGTCAAAAAGCGAAGAATGTTTTGCTCCACGAGTTTAGCTACCCAGGACGCGTTAACAACCAAAGCCAAACCGACATACAGAACATTCGATGTTTTAAAAGATTATACGTCCGCTGAAGTCGGTTGGATACATTGTGCGGTTAGTTTCGTATTTAATTTTTTGCTACGTGTTCAGGACGCATTTATATTATTGTGGCAATGTTTACATGCTAAATAAGTTATTATTACTGTGTATACTAATGTTTTTTTTTTTAATTTGCATTGCTGGTCGTTTTATTGCAAGCGTGTTGAAGATAGTTTCCGTAAAGTCGCTAGACATCCATTAGAGCCAACCAATGCAATCCAATCCAATCCACAGCCCTTTTTTTGCACGCTTGGTCGGGCGTGTGGGTTTTCATATCTCTGTCTCCAGGTCAATTCACCGATTAGTCGTGATGCGTGGAGTTTATCTTAGTTTCAAATGTGTCTAAACAAGAAGGAAGCGACTGTGAGCCGTGGAACTACGTCAAATCTGCTCAACAGCCAAGATCATGGTACGGTCGTTCCAAAGTAAGTTCCTTTCTTTGTCTGTTAGGGCTAGATTATTCTTTCCTCCGTTCAAAATCCTTGTTATTGTCTAGATCGCTTGATTTTACCAGTATTACTAATTGTGCGCGAATGGGGTAATGCGAGGCTGTTTTTCTTCGCTCACAAATAGGCTGCATACTCGCTCGAGGTCCATCAGTAGCGGCGGAACGTTTGGGGAGATGGAGGGGGGGGGGGGGGGGGGGGGAACCGCGGCAGCGCTTGGGCAGCGGCGGGCGCGCGCGGGGGGGGGGGGGGGGGGGGGGGAACTGCGGCAGCGGCGGGCGCCGGGGGGGCCGGCCCGCCGGCGGGTGGAGGCGGAAAGGGGAAGGGGGGTTGTTTGATTGCCGCCCTCCACCGTATTGTTCACTGGTAAACTAGAATGTCTGGAAGAGCGCGGTGCCCTCCGCCTCTATTATTTGTCGCGGGCGTTGGCCGTTGCAGTGGGACAGCATCGGCGACATGGAACTTTGTGGTGTCGTCGGACGAAAATCGGTGTTTGTCGCTCTAGTGGGACGAGGCTTTTAGAGAAAACGTGAATAATTAGCAGATACTGTGAAAACCATACAAGGGGATTATTTTAGGCCTTTATTATTCTTAGTATGGGCCACTAATGTGTCCGCACATCCGTCCGTTACCTGAGCTGCCAAGAAAATTGTGTTTACAGTCTTATGCATATGGGTGGGAGTTAGCACATTCCACTTGGACCTGTTCGAACTTTTGCTAAAGCTCCTTTCGCATTCTTTATTTTTTTTTTCTTCTCCAATTTGTGAGTTGGGAGTCTACACTCGTATGTAGTGTATGTATTCCTCTCTTTTATTCCTTGTTTTTTGTTTGTTACTTTTCAGGATGTTCAATCAAAATGAACTCACCACCTTATTACATGGAAAGGCTGTTGTTATTTCCAAAGTGTCTGTAAAACAGTCTACCTGACATCTTTTGCTCACGCCCTGGTTTCTGAAGCTCGCATTCTCCGAACACAGCCTTTCTGATTTCTCTGATCCTTTTTCTTTTATGTTCAATAGATCAAGTTGTGAGTGTGCACCAGTCTGCGTCCTATGTGTTCCTGTCCTTTTGTCCTTGTCTTTTTGTGCACTTTTTTCACGTTGGTCTATGATATTTTTTATCGTATATTCTAATCTGTGTTTTCATCTTTATACTTACTGCAGTCCTTACCGAGTAGAAGTTGGCATTCACTTTCGCCATTCTGATGCGAGTGTCCTGAGACGACACAGAATGACAGCTTCCTCTGCTGAAGGCCAGGCTTCATGGAAGACTGCCAAGGCTGTTCATGGTAAGGTTCTTTATATATTGAGCAATATAATAGAAACTTATTGCTGATAGGATTGTTTTTAACGCAGACTGTGTTTATGGACTGGCCTTTAGCAATTCCAATGCCATTCACGTGGAATGAAATCCTGTAGGGAAATTGCGCATCCCATTCGTAAGTGGAATGCTGAGTTTACAAGAGAAGTGCGTCTCAACTTGCTGCCAGTATTGCTGTGTGTGTTGTGTTTGCATTTTTATTTGTTTATTTAGTGTTCCCAATAATGGCTGAAACCTTCCCATTGGAAGTGGCAACACACAAACACAAATGAACGGCAAGAGAGGTGAACAGCGCCACTCACGCCGTTCGCCACCGCACCCATTGGTTTTCGATGAGGTTTGCAGTATTGGTCTCTATGGTATTTATTTGGTCATATATCGCACATGAACACAACCAGGGCACTGTGCCTACAATTCAGCACTCACAAGATTTGCATTAATACACCCTGCAGCTGGTCGCACTTTCAGAGTCATTTTAATGTTGCAAAAAGGAATAATGACATTGGCATATTTCTCGTGCCAAATCCTTCATGCCTGTTCCGAACTCTGATCCCCACGAGATCACAGTAGAGTCGTTTCTGTTGTACAGTAAAACCTCGTTAATTCAACCCCCGCTAATTTGGAAATTTGGATAATTTGAACTGCCGATTCGGTCCCGTCAAACGTATGTATTAGTCAATGGCAGCAAACGCTCATTAATTCAGAGGGAACGCGGCGCACTATCGTAAATTCGGACGAATTCGGCAGGTGGCGCTATCTACCGTCTGTTTCAAAAGGTATAACCGATATCCATCCGAAGTGCGCACGTGATTTTTCCGGTTTTCCCATGGTTTTTTGGTCCTCCGTGTTTCGCACCAGTTTTGCTCTGGATCGCCGTGCTTCAGCGCGTTGCTCTCCTGGCAAGGAAGCGGCAGAAGCATTGCTGCAACGGAAAAAGGGTAGCACAAGTGACCGACGACCGGAATGGCAAAATCGCGACACGCGGGGCTATTGTTCCCGAGCGTGCCAATAGCGAGAGTGACAGTCACCTTTAATGCCTCAACGCGGGGATCCTAAAGCCCTCCATTTTAACAACTATCCTATCCCTCAATTTTTCGTCGGCCACCCCCGCATTGTAAATTGCAACGTGACTGGCACTCTCGCTATCGGCGCTCGGGAAAAATGGCGCCGGGTGTCGCGATTTCGCCGCCCCGATTACTGGTCAGTTGTGCTACTCGTTTTCCGTTGCAGCTGTACTAGGCTAAGAATTTAGCGACGAAAGTGGAAATACTGAGGGCCTTAAAGGGCGGCGTCTTTCGACAACTTATGGAAAGTTACGACGTCAAGAGAAGCACTTTGGCCACGTACGTAAAAATTTTGGCCGATATCCTACGGGCTTTTGAGAGCGAGAAGTTCAACGCGAAAAGAAAGCGGCCTTGGAAGGTGGTGCACCCGAAACTAGAAGAGGCCTTGCTGTGCTACATTGTCAGCGCACAGGATGCGTAGCTCCGACAGTGCGAGTGCGGTGGAGCACTCGACCGCGCTAAGGAAAGTTGCCGTCTTCGCCCAAGTGTTGTCCAGAAAGCAGGCGGTAATAACAGATTTTTTCTCAAAATAAAGGTTTGTCACAGGGCAACGTTTTCGCGCAGCTTTCTTTGTCCTTTCGATATTTCTACTTTCGGTTAATTCGGACATTTTTGCCGGTCCCATGAGGTCCGAATTAACAAGGTTTTACTGTATTTGCACGGCAGATTCTATACTTGTTTTGCTTCAATCTTTGTAAGGGGGACGCTGTAATCCAATTCTACTCATCTCTGATGTACTAGATAGCACCATATTTGCAGAGATAGTCTTCAGATTTTGTAGTTCCAGCAAAATATATTTCGGCTTATAAAATATTTGTTATTTGGCTTGTAAATTTTCAAGCAGATCTAGATTGAAGGCAGAAAATATCTTACCTGCAGTCATGGTATGTGTCCGAAGTATATTGCGTTAAAATAATTGACCCAACCTCTTATTTTTGTTTTCAGTGCCTCTAGCGAATTGTGGATGCTAGGATTGCTTTTGTTTGTTTCACATAATCTACAACACTTTTTTCATCTTTATACTCAGTGCAGCCCTTGCCGAACGGAAGCTAGCATCGACTAGGCCAATTCGTTCCTGCATCATCAGCCAAGCCGAGGATCAGGTCCATGGCAGTCTGCGAAGGTTGTTGATGGTAAGCTGCCTTATATATACATCTGTGTAATAGCAGCTTGTCCTGGATGACAGTTTGAAATGCGTGTTTATGTTTTAGAAAGTGAAATTTGCATGGGCATACTTGCAACGTGAAACCTCACCAAGCCTGTTCTGATCTTTCATCCTTTTGAGATTTCAGTACAGCCGTTTCTGCTGCACACATACTGCCTACTTTGGCCAAGTAGAGACTTGATCCATATGAAGGTAAGCAGGTGATTATCAACTGCTCAGTGCTGTCCGTGGTGACGTTCTCTCCTTATCAGATGACTTACCATGCTTGGTTCGCAAGGCATTTTAAAAGGAGAGCAAGTCCGCTGGTGCATGATGCTCCCAGTATTGAACAGTCGACGATCGCTTGTTCACACTCGTAAAGATCACGACTGTACTTCAAGCTCGGCAAGTGTGACACTTATGTGATTCAGCGAGTGGCTGTGCAGTAGAAAACGCGCCCAATTGGCAACTTTAATGCAGTTTCGTGTGGTCCCATTGATGTTTTCTTTTGGCATGCATGATATGTGTTCACACTTTTTTTTCCCTCGCTTACCGATAGTCCTAGCTGTCTGCAGAGAGTGAGTGTGAAACATGCCAACAAGCCTCTAAAGCAGTATGCAGTGCAAATTTTGGTCTATTGTGCAAGCGAGGAAGAAGACTGCTCGTTTGGCTGTTGAGGCTGTGACATAGACATTAGATAGTTTTATCTGAGCATTGTTAGACCCGCTCCACTCAAAAGGAAAGCACCTGCATGCACACAACGCTCAGTCAGCAACGACCAACCGGAGCGCAGATGCCGATGGAGAAGACAATTCCTGCACCCCTATGGCCACTGCCGACTGAGCGTTACGTGCATGCCTGGTTAATTTCCCGCTCAGTGGCTGAGCTGAGCGGGCCGTAAAAAGCGCTCAGCTAAAACTTTTTCTGATAGGGGGTGGCTGACGCATAGATATTTCAGACAGAGGGATGGCCGACACTGCTCACATCAATTCTCAGTGTGAGCAGCTCTCATCGCAATAAGGAAATTATGATTAAAACTTCCTCTACCCGTTTCTGAAGGTTTTGGGACATGTGCTCCTGGCAGTATTGTCGGGCTAGACATCATTACACCCAGATCCGCTCTAATAAATTCTAAGAGGATGAAGTCAGTTGCCACATAACTTGTGCAAAACTAAATCTGGAACTCACTCCTCCTTCCTGTTTTCCACTGTATTGAGAACCTTGTCCCAGTATGTGATGGGTATGTGAAGAAAATTGACCAGATAAACAATATCACTTAGAAAATAGATGTCCCATACATATTAACCTGCATCTACCAGCCACTGTACACTACCTCACTACTGATTTGGTATCTTTCAATTGATATTCCTGAACTGTTCGCACCTGTAGACATCTTAATGATGATAACGAGGGAATGTTTCATCTCATGGGAAGTGAGGCTTGCGGGCATTTTATAGGGCTAGGGCATGCCGATGGAAAACACTCAATGTGAGTTTGATGGTGGACGCTGATAATATATACTAGTTTTTGTGTAAGTCGCTATTTTTTATTTCATGAAGTCTGCAGATAACTTTTAGTCGTCAAGTTGCCATTGTGTGGGAACCGGGGTGTCATACTCTGCAATGCATTACATGTTTACCTGTGTCTACCCAATCTCATTAGTATGTGTACAACGGTGAGCTGTATATGTCAAGGATATGATTTGTCATTGTCTCAGTAATGCTAATGAATCGCTATGTTTACCTAAAAATGCTGAATGTGGATATCGGGGACTGCACACCTATCGTAACAAACGTCAGTGTTAAACAACATGCCAACTACTCTGCCAAGCTCGCCCGTCTCTCGACATGCCCTTTTGAATTAAAATAGATGATTTCCACAAGCCTTTCTCTGAAGTGGGCCTTTTTCATACAAATAGCTGACCTTGATTATGAGATAACTGGACCATTTTCGCCCCTTGGTCATCCAGTGTGTTGTTACAGGTGTGTCCCTTAGGGATTCTTGTTTTGATATAGTTTCCAGATTGAAAATAAAATAAAGACAATTAGTGCATTAGGTACAAAAAATTTTCCTTTTACATGGGCTGCTTGTCTCATGCCCCTCACCCCAGTTCGGAATTTCTGGATTGTCACGTCCAGCTGGTATTGATTTACCCTGTCATTCTACTGCGGTGTCGATTCTCTTTACAGGTGCTGTAATGAAGGACTTGCCTTCTCGGGTGCATGGTCGACTTGCATCACAAGCTGCATGAGAAATGTGAAGAAAATTTCCTAGGCCCGTGACATGCAGCCTCTTTCATTCAGCGCACTCCTCTGGCGACAAGCACATGATTACCAGCCGACTGTAGCTTCACTGCAACTGACAATAAACAATGACGGTAACAATTTTGTATGTTTCATTTATTGTTTACACACATTACGTGTTAAAATAACCCTTGTTATGAACTACATCCTTTCTATCCCGGTGTGAATTGCACACAAAACCAAATGTTAGCATGGAAAACAAGACCGTGAACTGTATGGTTTTAGCTCGTTAGCCTGGGGTCTTGCTGGTATCTTGCGGTACTGCTGGTACTATGCCGGGGATTTGTGCTGGCAGCAGCCCGGGAACTCGCTGGGAAAAAAGACCGGGAACTGTATGGCTTGAGGCCGCTAGCCTGGGGTCTTGCTGGTATCTTGCCGTATTACTGGTACTACGCTGGGGGTTTGTGCTGGCAGCATCCCGGGAACTCGCTGGGACACCCAGTGCCGGGCGTCCCAGTCGCTGGCCAGTGACTGGCATTCTCACTGGCCCGTTGTCGCCCCACGGGGCGTTTCCAGCGTCGGGCCAGTAGGATCTTGTCGGCAGACCGGTACCGCCCCATTCCCAAACCAGCGAGTTGTGCTACTTGGGGCGTAGCCATGGCAACGGCTGCCCGAAATTGCGACGCCGGTGAGAGCATGAGTATGAGAGGCCGGAGGATACCCTCCGTCCTCCCAGGGGCTGATCGTGGGAGCAGTCGCTGTTCCGTTGGTCGTCTTGTGGTGTCGGCGAGGGATGTCTACTTCCCAGGCTTGTGTTTGCGAGCAGTTGATCTGGGCGCACAACGACGGTCAGGGAGTCACCCGAAAAATTATCAAGAGAGCGGCGGTGCGAAGGCGGGATGCCGTGAAAGGCGATCTCGATCCGAACTAGCGCAAAGCTTGCCGGCGATGTCTTCTTTTTCGTCGTCCTCCTCCGCGCATGTTCAGAGCGAGCTGTGCTATTAATTGCATCCCAAGATTAACAATCTTCGCGGTGTGAAATGCGCATTGCAAGAGCGAGGAAGCTCGCTCGCAGCACGTGCTCAGCAGCAAGGGATCTAGACATGGCCGCCACTGAAGGCCAGCTATAGTCGCAGTTCCACCCTCCTGCGCAACGGTTGACTCAGCGATGGTCTTCTGTTGTGTTCCGAACTGCCATTCAAAAGCGTAGATGACTCCTGGGCCCGTTTGCTCGAAGCGCTAACCTAGGCTAAAGTTAACCGCAGTACCTAGGAGAGGGATTTTGAAATCACGTGACTGAACCGGAAGGGATGGGGGAAAACATGGAGGTGCCCCTGGGAGTGAGCGCCGCTCGCTTTGGAACTAATATGTCGTTGTAGCTGCAATATCAGGCGTGTTGGTCAGCAACGCATAGTGCAGGAGGCTTTCGCTTTGCCTTACCTCACTTAAATCGTAAAGCATGGGCAATGACATCGCCGCATTTTTTTGAGTCTTTCGATTCTGGCCATTCATAAGCCTAAATGAACAGGATAATTGTCGGCATGGCAACGTCTTTGCAAAGCAGATTGCCTTGACTCAATCGGCCGAGTATTGATTGCACACACAATCATAATACGGTTTTGACGAACGCGTGTGCAAGGCGAA
This sequence comes from Ixodes scapularis, assembly GCF_016920785.2. NCBI lineage: Eukaryota > Metazoa > Arthropoda > Arachnida > Ixodida > Ixodidae > Ixodes > Ixodes scapularis. The sequence goes on from NW_024609909.1 coordinate 527,603, forward strand.
GTTTGTTTTAGACTTTTTGCTTTAGAACAATTGCTACGGCAGACACAAGCGCGTGCAACGCGTGTAACTACACACGTAACATGCACCTCGGTGCTTGGGAAACTTAGAAAAAGGTCTATTGGGACGCTGTCTTCTTTTTTGTGCTATCAATACGCGGCCATTTGAGTCAAGGCAATCCACTTTCCAAAGACGTTGCCATGCGAGAATTATCGCGTTTATTTAGGCTTAGGAATGGCCAGAATCGAAACACTATTTAAAAAAATGCAAAGCGAAAGCCCCCAGCACCAGTCGTTGTTGACTAACGCGCCCGATATTGCAGCTACAACGACATATTAATTCTAAAGCGAGCGGCGCTCACCCACCGGGGCACCGCCATGTTTCCCCGCAAACCTACCGAGCCAGCCACGTGATTTCAAAATCTCTCTCCTAGGTACTGCGGCTACTTTAGCCGCGGTTAGCGCTTCGAGCAAACGGGCCCTGGTGTGTCTTTTCACCAGCTGCCCAGCAATGTGGGCATTTGCAAGCGGCAGGAAGGCAGACTCGTCAAACCCTCTTGTATTTCCTCGTGCAGGTGCTATCATCGTGCGCATCTTGCTCGCTGCTGCCGTCCAATGGCACGTCGTCAGCTCCGCAGAGTCATCCGACCCTCCTTGGCTCGTCACCGCAACATTGCTGCCCGGCTTCGTCGTTTCAAGACATAGATTTTCATCGGTGCTCTTTCCCGGCTACTTTGGCTTCATCGTCAGTGACATCAACACTCCTGCACCCTATACACCTTTCCAAAAAACACTCGACCCCAGGAGCAACAAACCGTTTTCGAGCCCAGTCACTGAGTTTGAGGCTAGACTCTCACCGGTGTCCCTCCTAACCCTAACCGAAGGGACTGTGATTTCAATAGGCGCAGCCTGCGTAGGCGCAGTTTTAAACGCTGCTGGCGGCTATATTCTCGTCTTTTCCCGCTATATTTTGTGTTCATGGGCGTACCAACCGGGGGGGCAAGGGGGGCACTTGCCCCCCCAGTTCTCAGAGTGGGGGGGCAGGGCATGCGTTTTGCCCCCCCCTGAAACGGCCGCCACTGGGCAGAGCAGACACAGGCCGGCGGCGCCCAAGGAATACCAATTGGGCACTGCCCCCCGACCCGCGCGGGCATATTTTTAACGCGCAGGCGATACAAACCCTAGCAACGGTGCTCACGCACGCCGGATTGGCTGGTTCGTAAAGCCTTGCTCCACGAACAAGGCTACACGGTAACCTTACGGAATCCATCCGCGAGACATGGGCCGGACGGGCAGTCCAGACCAGGACGTAGGCCCTTACACAAAATAAAGTTTTGCTTGCTTGCTTGGAGATAGGCGCTGCCGCCGTCAACATAGGCAGCGGATGCAATGTGAGTTTCCGAAGAGGTAGCGTAACTTAGTGGTGAGATGTCTGCCTCATACGTGTCAGACCCGGGTTCTATTTATGGTGTGGGCCGGCTTACTTCTTTTCATTTTTTTTTCTCGAACATTTTGTTTTGTCGAGGCATTTGGCGATATTTACATTTCTTTTTTACCATTAACACTAAAAAAACGAATGTTGTTGACGAAACATCGCTAAACTAAATCGTATCGACTCTATTTACGGAAGTGCATGGGGGGCAGCGGGGCTTGGGTTGCCGACCGGACGCCGCAAAGCGGCGTGTACGGGGGGTGGGGGGGCTAGGTGGGTTAATAGATTTGTAATTAGCAGCCGCACACCGTCACCGCGAAGCGGCGTGAACGCAGGCGCGGGGGTGGGTTAACGCGCTTCGAGTGATACACGAGCAGCCCATCCGGCGTGAGCGTCGTTGTTAGGGGTTCTATCGCCTGCACCGTAAAAGGAGCAGTGTGTGCACCTCCTCTAGTGGGCAAGAATTCCTACATTGGAGAGAAGCGGGGACAAGCCCTTTCTTCAAATGCGTCAAGTCTCCTTGAGCTTCGGAATACAAAGAAACGCCACTATTCGGAGCTAATCCTACAGTTACTCGACCTCTCCTGCGTCGTGTCTGTTCGCTCCCCGCGCCTCGTAGCAGTGTTGTTGCAGTGGGGGGGCTCGTTAAAATTTTGGGGTTTTTTGGACTATCTAAATCACTTTCTTCCTTCCCATCCCCCCCTTTTCTACTCCGCATGCTTCCCCCTCTGCAAATATCAGCTGACCTTCCGACCTCTGTTCTCTGTTGATAGGCAAAACAACCACTAAAATTGGAAAGTAATTTGTAATTTGAGTGGAAGTCACTCGGAAAAGTAGTTAAAGTAAACTACTGATTACCAGAATAGAAATGTAATTAAAAGTTACTAAACTACCCAGAAAAGTAGTTAAACTACAGTAACTTGAGTAAAGTAGTTGAACTACGTACAAGTCTGGCCTGGCAAGCGCTCTGCGTAAGTGTTTTCACTGATCTGCCTAGCCCCGCACACCATCACATGGGCCAAGAAAGGTGTAGTTTTACTGCAGAGGAGAAATCAGCAGGGTCCAAGATGGTGACAATGGAGGATGGGGGACTGTTCCAGTGGCTGATGGCTTGAGAAAGGAATGACCAATTGAAAGCGTTCGTAGAGCCAGAAGTGTGTTTGATGGTGCAGACGTTGTTGACGCGAGAAGATGTTCGGTCGAGGGGTAATAACAAAGTGGTTTTGAGGTCGGGAATGTGGTAGTAGATTTTGTGAATAAGGCACAGCTGAGAGACTTTCCTGCGAAGCTGCAAAGAGGAGTTCAGTTTTTAGCGCCGAGACACTGAAAGAAAAGTCATAAGTGGATGAAATGAAGCGAGCAGCTCTGTTCTGAACTGCCTCTACAGCGTATTGATGAGGTACAGTCGATGGGTATTCCAGATGGTTGAAGCATATTCTATTTTTGGTCTGACGTGCGTGTTAAAGGTTAGCTTAGGGACAAAGGGTGGAGCGATTTTTTAAGTTACGTCTGCTTAGTCCAAGAGTTCCAGATGAATCGGCGGTAATGACTTCAATGTGGTTATTCCAGGGAAGGTCAGATGTTAGTCTTACACCAAGGTATTTATACACAGTAGCGGTCTCAATCAGATCGGAGTCCAAGAAGTAATTAAATGACAGAGTGTTTTTTTTTCTTGGTGAAGTGGATTAGTTTGCGTTTATACTTGTTTGGTGACATAATCCACTCTTTGCACCAATTGTTAATTTTATCTAGATCTTCCTGAAGCTGGTTATTATTTTGCACACAAGTTACTTTGTTATGGATGACGCAGTCGTCGGCGAAAAAGCGTTTTTTTGAAGAAATCCCAATGGGAATGTCATTAATAAATATTAAAAAGAGTAAAGGCCCAAGTACGAACCCCAGGGGAACACCAGGAGATACATTTATTAAGGAAGATTCATGATCATCATGGACGTGACCTGTACACGGGAAAAAAGAAAGTCACGAATCCATGCAAACGGTTATTGGTCGAGGCAAAAAGATGATAGCTTAGAAAGAAGACGTTGATGAAAAACACGGCCGAACGCTTTTGAAAAAAAAAAAAAAAAAAACTGCGTCAGTTTGGACGTGACATTCAAGGTTAGTGTGCAAGTCATGGATGAAGTCGCAGAGTTGCGTTTCGCAGGAAAGTACCTTTTGAAAACCGTGCTGCTGTTTAAAGAAAAGAAATGGGATGATAGGTGCCTCATGATATTGGAGTAGAGGATATGCTCAAGTAGTTTGCAAGAAATTGAAGTCAATGAATTAGGGCGATAATTAGATACGGAAGAGCGGCTGCCCTGTTTAAAGACTGGGAATTACCCTTCCCACCTTTTGGTCAGATGGAAGGCAGCTTTGAGATGAGGACTGAATGAAGATGAGTTTCAAATACTCACTAGAAATAACACGGGTGTTTCTTTTAAATTTTAGGGTTGATGTTATCGGTTCCAGCGGACGAAGTAAGTTTTACTTTATCAATCAATGTTTTAATACCAGCGGAGTTAACGTTAATAGGATGCATGCGCTCGTAAAGCTCTTCAGGGAGAGTGGGGACGAAGTCCAAGCACTCGTTAGTAAACACTGATGAAAAGTATTCGTTAAACACAGAACTATCATGCTCGACGTTGCACATCCGACATTCCTAACTCTCCCCATCTTCCTAAACGTCCGTGTGTGTCCTAACACCAGAAACCGGAATTTTAAAGGTTAAAAACGGCACGTTGCGAATATGGAACGCGCACTTTCATGCAAAGCTGACGTCAAGTGACTCAAATCGAAAAACATGCATATTTACAGTATTGTTATCTCTTCTGGTGAAAGCTAAACAACCGTTCCATCCGTTTTCGCGCACGAAACGGTGACTCCCAGAGAAAGTAAGAACGCAGTGATTGTCTTTATTTTAACAATGTGAACACACTTGGAGGCGTGCGCTGATGAAGCCTCAAAATCAAAACTCTCGTAGTGTGATTCGTGACTGCTCCGGCTACTACCCAACCTCGTTGTCACGCCACTTTCTGCAAGCAAACACTAAAATTGCCAGTAAACACACAAAAGCGACATCGATACAGTTATCTTGTAGAATATCACCTTATTTAATCATAACTGTTTCAATAGGCACTACAAGTTGTATTTATTTTAAGAAGAAGAAGCAAAATTTTTTTCGTGAGAAAAAAGAAAATATCAATGTTAAGTCTGCTAACGTTGTAATTTTGCCGAATCATTGCCACATCTTTAGAAAACTTCGACAAAAGTTGCGCCGAATTTTCGATTAAGGGGGGGGGGGGGGAGGAGGGTCGGGTTTGCCCCCCCACTCAAAAACAAGTTGGTACGCCACTGTTTGTGTTTCATTGTACATGTATCTTCCAGAGGACATTGAAAAAGCATTGTGCCACATTTGAAAAAAAAGAAAACTGTAAACTATTTTTGTTGGGTACGCGCGCGACAGACCGAATGTGACTGGAATGTATAGTTCTAGTAGTTATTTGTGTTTTTTTCTTACGGTAAGTTTTGACGGCGCCGCGGGATTCGCCGCATGTGAAACGACAGAGCGCTTTGCGTCAGGAATAAATCGCAACAGAAGACGGCCGAAAGGCATGCATTTTTCACGTTCACAAATAACATGTTTACCGATGGAGAGGACACGGACAAACAATTGAGGAAGTGTTAACATTCGAACAATAAATCGTACGTACCACACGGTGCAGCGTTATCCAGAAAGAATTTATTTGAGAAAGATCTCAAATAACACAGTCACAGTCGACGACAGTCACACCTTGACGATCGGACAGAATCCGAGATGTCTTCGTTTTGGGGCACGTCTTGGGGAGAGCTTCCTTTTTTCACAACCGCACCAAGGCAAAGCAACGAACGCGACTGACCCGTTTCTCACCCCAACCCGGACAACTATTTTTGGAGATGACTGAGGATTCTGCGCGGATTATCTCTGGGAGGGGGGAGAACAATGTTCGCAAAATCGCGTCGAGGGTCGTTCGACGTCCTTCACCTCCTTTGTTTCCCGTGAATGTCGAGCAGAAAAGCTTGAATGGCAGGCACTTAACAGCCTTATTTCTCACAATGGAAGATAACACAAAAAGGATACGCAGCACGCATAAAAAAAATTAAGTGGAATCTTTCAAGAGGTGCGAGAAAACGTCGAATGCAAAACTGCAAAAACGTAGGTTGAGAACCGCGCTGAGCGGGTCTTCACAGTCCCAGAGAGTGGCAGAAAATTTCTAGCTGATAGAGGGCGCGAGAGTAGCACCAGCCGCATCAGCATCACCAACATGGCGGCGGCCTAGGAGCGTTTTTTGGAAAGGTGTATAGAGCACGGACCGTCTTCCTGGGACTTCAGTGGGCATTTGCAAGCGGCAGGAAGGCAGACTCGTCAAACCCTCTTGTATTTCCTCGTGCAGGTGCTATCATCGTGCGTATCTTGCTCGCTGCTGCCGTCCAATGGCACGTCGTCAGCTCCGCAGAGACATCCGACCCTCCTTGGCTCGTCACCGCAACATTGCTGCCCGGCTTCGTCGTTTCAAGATATCGATTTTCATCGGTGCTCTTTCCAGGCTACTTTGGCTTCATCGTCAGTGACATCAACACTCCTGCACCCTATAAAGCACGGACCGCCTTCCTGGGACTTCAGTGGGCATTTGCAAGCGGCAGGAATGCAGACTCGTCAAACCCTCTTGTATTTCCTCGTGCAGGTTAGTCCCATCCCTTCGTTGCATTGTAAGCGCACAAACAATGTTAACCTGCTGCTTTTGCCATGCCCACATGTTCTTCTTGGTACTATTTGTGATTGCCTTTATGTTGTGAAACTATTGCTTTTGGGGGGTGATATCGAACAGAATCCAGGCCCACCTAAGGAGGACCCCAGCAAAAGCTCTAACGATTTAGTGTCGATGCTGAGGGCACTACATTGCAAAATGGACAAAAACCACGCTGAGGTCTTGTCTCAAATAAATGAAGTGAAAGAAATTCAGCTGAATCTTGAGAGACAAATGACCAGCATAAACGATCGGCTTACTGTCGTAGAAGAAAAAATTGCTGCCTCGGACAACTCCGCGGACCTTTATGTGGCTAGTGCGGTGTCTGACGCCGTTCGGAACGAAACTGTCGCTCTAAGTCGTCGTTTAGATGACTATGAAGACAGATCTCGGCGTGAAAGCTTAATTTTCCACGGCTTTCCTGGCAAGCAATCAGAATCGTGGGCTGAGTCAGAAAAACAAATAATTGAAGTGGTTTCGTCTGCTTTGAACTTGCAACTATCTGATCAAGCGATCTCTCGCGCTCATAGGTTGGGCAAGTACTTTCCCAATAAATGCCGTCCGGTAATTGCAAAGTTTTCAAATTCAAAGGAAAGGGATTCTATTTTGGCAGCCAGGGCGAAGTTGAAGTCGTTTGGTTTTAGTGTTGGTGAGGACTTCTGCATTTCCACTCGAACCTCGCGCAAGAAACTGCTCGAATATGGGAAAGCTAGTAATCAGCAGTTTTCAATTCGCTACAATAAGTTGTACATTAACAGAAAATGCTTCATCTATTGTCCCTCATCAGACAGTGTCTGTGAGTTATATGCCAACAAGGAATCACCTGCTCACGCAAGTCAAAATTCGAGCAATGTCGTAGACAATGAAGTACCATTTTCGTAACTATCACGTAACACCGTAATTCCCGTTAGTAAAATTCCTTTTCTTTTTTCAAATATCCGCAGTGTCGTTAACAAACGAGAGGAACTGTCAGCATTAATCGACACGTGTAGCGCCGATGTAATAATACTAACTGAAACGTGGTTGTCTGCCAAAATTGATAACAAAGAAGTTTTCGAGTGTGAGAAGACCTTTAATATTTATCGGTCCGATCGCGTCAATAGATTGGGAGGAGGTGTATTAATAGCCGTCGCAGAAAATCTGCACTCTTATCATATCTCTTATGCATCATGCTTGGAAATGGTATGCGTGTGTGTACGCATTAATCACCGTGACATGATCTTTTGTGCCTGTTATCGGCCACCAAACGCTTCCTTGACTTTCTGTGCACAACTTCATGACGTTTTAAACAGCCTTGTTGTCAGATTTCCGCGCTCGCCAGTTTTTTTATTAGGTGATTTTAACTTTCCGAAAATATTAGGGTCTGGTATGTGCCCTGTTCCGTCTGACCTTTCCGGTGAAACATCTGCGTTCATAAATTTGTGCACAGATTTTAATTTCTCTCAGTTAATAACTCAACCTACCAGGGTCACCGCGTCAAGTTCGAACATATTGGATCTCGTTCTCACAACTACTCCTGACCTCGTTCATTCTCTAAGTTTTTTGCCAGGCCTGAGTGACCACTGCTTTGTTCACTTCACACTTGAAGACAATTCTCATTGCCTTAAGAGTATGCCTAAACGTATACGCGATTACAGCAAAGCTAACTACCCTGCCATCAATGATGAATTGGCGCAATTTCTGGACGAATATATGCAGAATTTTTCTAATCGCACTATAGAATCCAATTGGTCTATTTTTAAAGTCAAAGTTAATTATCTTGTAAACAAATACGTACCCCTACGAATTATACCGTACAAGAACAGGTCCCCTTGGTTTACTGTTTCTTTAAAGCACCTGCGAAATAAAAAGAAACGACTGTTCCGCAAAGCAAAGCAGTTCAATAAACCGGACTTGTTGTGTGCGTATCAGAATGTTGCAACCCTCTTTAAGAATGAAGTGGTAAAAGCCAAAAACATATTTTTTAATGATACCCTACCATCCTTATTGACAAATGACACTAAGAAATTTTGGAATATAATTGGTGGACAAAAAGAGAGTGTGATATCGCTAATCAACGATAATGGAGTCTCAGTTCCAAGGTCGGAATGTTCATATTTACTAAATGATGTGTTTTTTCAGTCTTTTATGCCACAGTCTTTTGTTTCTTGCCCTGAATATAATCTTGCAGCCTTTCCACTTATGGATCCTGTTATAATTGATTGCATTGGTGTGCTTAGCATAATAAAAACATTAAAAGTTTCTTCTTCATCTGGAACTGACGGGATTAATTCTAAATTTCTGAAGAACACTGAAATGCTCTCTTCTGTAATACTGTCTAAACTTTTCTCGCAGTCCCTAGATCTTTCTTTGTTGCCCAGCGATTGGAAGGTGGGTAAGGTGGTACCTTTGTTTAAATCAGGTGATGCTCACTCTCCTCTTAATTACAGGCCTATATCTTTGACTAGTGTCCCATGTAAAATGTTGGAGCATATCATCTATTCTAACCTAGTTAACTTTCTTGAATCCAACTCATTTTTCACATATCGTCAGCATGGTTTTCGTAAATCATTCTCATGTGAAACGCAACTGGTTTGTTTCACGAACGATGTTCTCTCTGCGCTAGACAATAACATTTCAATCGACTGCATATTTCTTGATTTTTCGAAAGCCTTTGATTTAGTCCCTCACCAACTGCTCTGCTTAAAAAAAAAAAAAAAACTAAACATTGACTCTAACGTTCTTGCATGGATCGAAAATTTTCTCTCTAACAGAACACAGTTTGTAACTGCAAACGACTCACACCCTTGTTACATGGGCACACTTAACTGCAGTTACGCTAAACCACAATTAGCGCATAATACTTGCCGACAACATCGGGCTGTGATGCAGCCAGAGCTATGCGCGAACGTGCGCTTGAGCATTTTGAGCACCCATCAAAGCAGTGCACGCGCTCTCTTCACTTTCTTTGAAATAGCTGTCCGAGGGTATAGTGCGGCACCTGTGCTGCCACGTAACCGCAGTTAAAGCTGAGTTAACCGCGGTTAAGTGTGCCCGTGTAACAGGGGTATCAGACTCTCTTCCCTGCCCTGTTACTTCGGGTGTGCCGCAAGGTTCCGTCCTCGGCCCCCTTCTTTTCTTCATATACATAAATGACCTCGTTAACAATGTCCAGTCATCCATAAGGTTGTTTGCAGATGATTATGTCATTTATCGTGTAATCTATTCTGATACTGATACGTCTTTTCTTCAGACTGACCTAAATTCCATTACTAACTGGTGTGACGTCTGGAAAATGCGCCTTAATGCGAGTAAATGGAAAGTAATGAGAATTTCACGGAAAGCTGCCTGTACTAACTTTCCTCAATACAACATTGGTTCTGTTCTTGAGCAGGTGACATCGTACAAGTACCTAGGTGTCCATATAACATCTGACCTCTCCTGGAAAACTCACATTAATTTTATTGCTAACAACGCTAATCGCATGCTAGGTTACTTACGCCGCCACTTCTCAAGGGCTCCTTCATCATTAAAACTACAACTGTACAAGACCCTCGTTAGATCCAAGCTTGAGTATGCCAGTTCGGTGTGGGACCCAGGCCATGAATTTCTAATTAATCAAATTGAATCCGTACAAAATCGTGGCGCACGTTTTATTTTGTCTAATTTCTCGCGTTTTTCTAGTGTATCATCCATGAAACTAACTTTACATCTTCCGAATCTTTCATTGGGTAGAAAATTATCTCGTTTGTCCTTATTTCACAAAATTTATCATCACAACCAGCATCTAAGTGAAGAGCTTTTTTCTGAACCATCGTATGTATCCCATCGAAATGATCATCACCATAAAGTCAACGTTCCGTTCAGTCGCACGAAGCTCTTTTTTGATTCTTTTATCCCAAGAACTACTAATGACTGGAACCACCTGCCCACCTCCATCGCCACAATAACAGACGCTCCTGCATTCAAGTCTGCCATTGAAAACTATTATGTTAACTAATATGTGTTGAATTCTATTTTTTGTACTTTTGTTTTTCCCCCACTCCCTTCTGTAATGCCGTGTGGCCTTGAAGGTATTGAAATAAATAAATAAATAAATGAATCTCAAAGCGCCGCATGAAAGACGAAGATACCAAGAAAGGACCTAGCCGTCCACGACAAATCTCAGTCTGGCGTTGTCTGCACTGCAGCAGGCGCTTCATGTAAGGAGATTACGTACCCGGATTACGCATAAACAATCTGGTCTCCGAAGCCGTGCGCGCGGTGTCCGATGGGTCTCCGATGGACCTAATAACTCCACCGAAAAAAACCTGGAGGAGATCCTGTTCCGCGCCAGTCGGCGTCGACGTCGAAAAGCAGGAAGCGAAAGTTAGAGGTGCTGACTTAGTATACGAGGACCTACGTCTGCACTCAGGCATAAGAAAAATATTTCCGCCAGGCGAGTATGCCGCACCTGCTAATAATGTAGAGGTTGCGCACCAAAGTGATATATTACAAAAAGTCTTTGACTCCGCACACCCAACTGAACCAGCAAGCAAAGGTGTGTGTTTATTACCAGAGAACGTACACTACGCTGCGCTGAAGTACATTACAGGCGACTCGAAGACGGACGAGATGATCATATTTCTTTTGAACCAGCTAAAAATCTATAGGAAGATTTTTTTTGTCTTTTACTAGCAATATATTCTTCAAGAGGGTACGATATGCATGTTCCTGTCACCGAAAGGCTACGACGATGCCAGATCATCGAATCGGCTCACGCTACCCAGAAAATATATCTTACAGGGCTACGTAGGGCCTAGTCTACTAACATCTGGAGTGAGCGCTGCAATTAAAGACCGGTAGCCACTGAAGCATCCATATTGAGTGGAGCACAGCCGTTAATGTCAATAGTAATAGACCAAGCATTTATAACGGAATGCGTCAACGACCGAAAAATGTACGATGTCTTCAGACTGAAGGACCGGCCGAAAATGCGCACTAGCACGTCATAAAGCTGCGCCCTCGCCAACAGATCGCTGTGCTACGTCTTGAATGAAGTCGTGACCGCTTACAAGATTTCTTACGCGTACTTCTTTACAAAGCAACTGAGCGAACGGGACCTCTTCGCTTGGACCAAAAATGTAATTACAGAAGCAGAGTCCTGCGGATATGTCATCATTCGGATTGTCACTGACAACTATTTTGCAAACATCACTATGCTTAGGCATTTTGAGAACAGTTTCTTCAAGGCCGTTGTAGACCGCCCTCACAATCCTCAAAGCTTGTTCTTCTACAGCTTGAACCTATGTCACATTCTTCAAAAAATAATCAAGTCAATTACTTAAACGCGAGCTGTCAGATGCGTCAGGTGCCGTAACTGGAACACTTGTCCAAAAGCTTTATGAGCTGCAAGGACAGAAGACGGTAAAGCCCGCAAGAAACCTCACGAGCGAACATGTTTACCCTTCCAATCTCGAAAAGATGAATGTTCACAAAGCTGTCCAGGTATTCTCACCGCAAGTAATGGCTGCCCTGGAGCAACGGCTTGCTGGCATGTCCGGAAGTCCTGCGCTATATGATTTCAAGTTCACTGGCTCAAGTATCTACTTTCTGAAATTGATAAAAAATTTCGCACTCGTACTATGGCACTTGGCTCAAAAAACAAAAAAAATCTTTCAGGGCGAAAGAAGATTCATGCCTGAAGTGACTGCGTTGTGTGTTGGCGGGTATTATGGCGCAACAGCAACGGGACCACACTGCGCCAGACTAAACTAACTGATGAGACTACTATGGTCACGTCATTACAAAATGACAATATTGAAAATAAGTAGGACTAGACCTGGTGTATAAGGACCGTACTAGTAATAAAAACCAAAACTTGATCAAGAGGAATGAGGAGGTGCTTTCCCTGCAAGAGAAAGGAATGAAAAGGAATACACAATCTAAAAAAACTCCGGAAAATGAGCAGGTCGTGTCAAGTCCTGGGCAGAGCCACAAATAATGAATAGAAAGGTGGTCTCCACAGTGCTCACAAACTGATGAACCCTCCCCACAAAGGGGACATGTGTGTGTAAGGAAAGAGTGACCAATTCGAAGCCGGCATAATACCACTTCATGTAAGTGGTTCTTAAGTGAGGAGCTCTCCCAAGACCCAAGGACTGGCTTGGTTACATGGAGCTTGTTACTACAGTCCATGGCCTCCTTTGACTGCCATTAACGAAAGAGTGACGTCCTAATTAGTGGTTTGATATCCTGATAGAGGAAGCTATAGCACAATATAAAGAGCAGTTGCTTGAAAATGCAGTGAGCCTGTCTGCCTCCTTATTGCCCTTTATTCCCACATTACTTGGAACCCAGCAGAATATTGCAATATTCGTATATTGCAATTTTTACGTAAAGCTCCGTTAAGTTTACTTCGCACGTGTTCCACAAGCATAATCTTAGTGGCTTTTAAAGGTCATATTGCGGTAATGGCACTCGAGAGGCCACAGATTATAGTGGCCGTCTACTTTTAGTCTTCGAAATATTGTTCGGGAAGGTGAGAGAGAATTATGGGAACCAGAGGCAGCGTGAGAACTCAAAAAGTACTTTACCGTAAGAATACAAAAAGAACAATACGATCAAGGGCGTCACATAAAATAATGATTCTTGCATTCAAAAGTAAAGATATACATGTTCAACAATAATGGTCGTGGCGGGTGGATCGTGCCGTGGCGGGTGGATCGTCGTTGAGCAGATCGTGGAAGGATGATCCCGCGGCCCGCTGGTGCCCTTCGGACCAAAATGTCGAAGCCTGGAGGAGTTGATTTCAAGGGCGGGACATAGCCGACCGATTAAAGCTTGGCGGAGTCCTGCAATTCAGAAACTGGAGTCAGCCGACCTGAGCTCCGCAGCACAAGACGACAGCAGCCAACGAACAAAAAATAAGGGCGCAAACGAGGTGGTGTACATTGCACATGGTTGAAAAAAACCCGAGACTGCGGGTAAACGACACAACACTAAAAAGTCTAAAGAAACTTTTTAGTGTTGTGTCGTTTACCCGCAGTCTCGGTTTTTTTCAACCAGCAGCCAACCCTCGTGGCCCGTCAGTTCGCTTCGACGCCCTCTCGCGCCTCTTCCTACTTCTTTTCTTCACACCACCGAAAATCTCTTCTTCATTACCTTCCTCAGGATCGTGTCCGTCAGCAAACAAATGATGACACAGAGCTCCGGACAGCTACCGCCATCTATGAACGACGGCGGCAACCAGACAACCAGCTTGCCGGTTGTCTGGTTGCCGCCGTCGCTCATAAATGGCGGCAACCTTTCGAGACTTTCCACTCTGGCTTGCCGACTTGCGGCCGGCCATTACTTCATTTCCACCATAGTACAGCTTCGCTGAACTTCCTTCTCCACCACAGAGGAAAGGCTGAAAGTTTTTTCTCCTTGTCTTGCAAATCATGACAAACTCTGCCCTCTCCAGCCTTTTGGCTACCGGGGGAGCGGCACGAGGGTTGTGCCGCTCTTTGGAGGAAGTCCCCTCCAGTGAGGTAGGGCGATAGTGTCGCTCTTCACCAAGGGGGGGGGGGGGGGGGGAACTCAAAGTACGTGCAGGCGTGAGCACTGCCTGCCTGTCTTGACACTGGGGGGAGGGGGGGGGGGGCAGGTGGTGTGCTTCCCCTAGAAGCTGAAGGAAGCTGCCGCCCCTGCTGTGAGGCTGGGGCCCGGGGAAAAACTGCTACGATATCAGGCGAGACCATGGGTGGCTTTTGATTCCGTTCGCGGTGCAGGGCTGAACACCGTGGAGCGAAGTTCATCAGCGAAATTGTCAAATTCGAGGGGTGAAAAAATTTAGTACAACACGCCGACGCGTATTCATTGGCACCAAAGTTCATGCGACGAATTGTCGATGACCGCCGCCGAAGCCGATATAAGATGTCAAGGCGTCAGTTGCGTGATCGACTCCATCTGCGCCAATGATCACTTGCAAACGCTGAAAATCCGAGTGCACTGCCCAAGCAGGACGCCGCCAGCAAACCGGGTGTCACAAAAAAAAAAAAAACGTTAAAGTAGTTGGAACTTGGTTCCACTTCGGAGCCAGTCAGAAATAAGTCAGTTACTTGACCCAACCGGTAGCGGCGGACGCCGGGAGAACAATATCAAGCACGCCTGTACACCTTTTCCACAAGGGCGCAGCCATCTAGAATTTCGTCACTTCTTATATGCGTTAAGATATCGCTTGAGTCTCTCCCTGCCGCTGGGAAATGTTCACGAAAATTTCGTGATTGTCAGATATTCTTGATTTGCCTCACCAATATTTTCTCGCGTATTGTAGAATGAAATGTTTTATTATTTTTTCCTCCCGGATACCAGATACGGAACTCACGTGACTGAGAACGAAAGAAAACGAAAAACCTTCTATATACGTTTCCTGTTTCCTTTCGTTCTCAGTTACGTTGGCTCCATATCTGGTGTGCGGGACGAACAAATAATGAAACATGTCCACCTGGAACATGCGAGAAAATACAGGTGAGGCCAAACAGGAATGAATCACAATCACGAATTTTTTGTGATCACCTTCCAGCGGTCTGGAGAGATCAAAACAATGCTTTATCCGATACCAGAAGTGACGACCTTCAAAATGGCTGCGTCCTTGTGGAAAGGGTATATTAGGGAGGAGATCGAACAGTCACGAATCTAGCAGTACGCTTCAGCTGTGTGGACAAAAACCATACTTGTTTCTTTTTGATCTGAAAAATCGAAGACGGCGATTCGAAGGCTGCTTCTACACCAATGGTCACTTGCAAACGCTGAAAATCGAAGTATAGCACGGTCGTGCCCAGACCGTGCTATAGACCTTTTTCGCATAACCTCAAACCAGCCAGTAACTAACGTACCCTCGACCTGGTGCATTTTTAGATTGCCCGCTGACACAGGGTACGCAACCGCCAAGGGAATGGGCGAAAAGGCTTAAAAACGGACGTCGTGCATGAGTTAGTTCCGAGAGCTCCTTTTTACTATGCTGCAATTTCCGAAAATCTAAGGTTGTCTGGCTACCACTGCGTGGTCGTCGGATGGATAAATAATTTTAAAAAGCATAAGAAAAATAGCAGAAAGTCTGCCATGAGCACAAGATGCTTCAGCGCGCGTGTGGCTGCAATGTTATCGAGCTTCGCATTTTCCCTAAGAATCCTTATTTATGAAGTCAATCGATTGCGAGCTTGAATCGCGAGAGATTCGTATCAGACTCAACGTCACGTTTAAGCTCACGACCACATCGTCTACGACAAGAGGACCGATTTTAATTCCCGGCGCAGGTGGTCCAATTAGGTTATCACTGCAAGCCCCGTGGTATCTGTACGGTACGAAAAAGTCTACATGCCACCACTCAAGATGGAGCTATCAAATGCCGAGTGCTTACCTGCATAGACTACATTAAACTGCTCATATATACTTCGTTGTGGAAACTCAATCAAAACACCCCACCGTCTTCGTCCTCGTTCTCTCGAGGAGGCAAGGTAATGGCCTGTGAGTAGCCAGCTGGATTCAACCGGACAAGCTCCAACCAACTTATTGCAGCCCACCATAGCCAAGTCTAGCCAAGTTCCCCCCATACCCACACCGTTGCCTACCCAGATAGGTGTGCTGCCAGAACTAGCCGGTGTTTCTTTTTCTAAGCTGCTAGACGGCGTCTTCGGCGACGCAATTCTGAAGATGGCGGCGCCGTTAAAGAAAAGGTCTATACTCCGTTTCACCTTATGTTGTACCGCAGCGAAGGACTAGAAGCCCGAGCTCATACCGTTGGCAGCTGCCCTTGGTGCACGAGAGCTTGTGGCGCAGAGATGTGCCCTAGAGCAAGAAACTCGCGCTTGTAGCCTTTCCAACAACACGACGCGTTGTTGGAACAACACAACACAACACAACAACGAAAACAAGACGAGGCGAGGTTCAATTTATTTGTTACACTGTGTTACTAAATTCACTTGTAGCATCGGCTGTGGGGACAACAAGCTTGGTAAAGCGCTCCCAATAGTTCGATTTTTTGCCTAATGCTTTGTTTAAGCTAAAGTACAGACGCAGTTTTCGATGAAGCCGATACTACAAGTGCCAGCACGTGACCCTGAACAGTGCTTGCACTGCACGAGTGCGCGGGCTTGGCAGGGACGCTGAAAACCCGGAGCTCCCTCTTGCAGATTTTGCCACGCTCACTGTGAGAGTGGCAGATGCTCGTGGCCCACCCCGTGGCCCGATTCAAGCCTGACCCAAGTCCGAGCGCCCGACCTGCATGCGCAGCTGCGAGCAACTCGTTCGTTCACGGAATATTCTGAGTCATCGACGAGGAAAAGGCTACAAATAAATCGTGGCTGAATCCACCTGAATTAATTAGAGCCACTAAATGAGCAGCGCTTATACCCTAGTTACCCTAGCCCTCTCAACTGTCCCTATGTCTACGATCGTTTTCATCCCCCAACTGTTATTGAGCTCAACTAAATTGTCCGGTGTTACACGGCACATAGTCTCAGCCACTACCTACTGCAATGCTGACGCGCCCACAGAATGGCTGTCTAGGGGATACGCTTTCGCCGATGAGGTGCCTCTCCCGACCATTGTAGGCGGCGCGCGGCTGGTGATATTTGTTCGTCTAGAACACCGACCGTGGCGTGCACTCTAAGAAGAAATGGAGGAAAAAGGTAGCAACGGCGCGTCTTCCTCCCTTCTACTGACGCGCCCCCAAGCGGACACGAGAAAAAGAGAAAAATAATAAAATGTTGGGGTTTTACGTGCCAAACCAACGACGGGCATCTGGCACGTTCCAGCGGAGGACTGAGGATTAATTTGGACCACATGGGGATTTTTTGACGTGCAGCCGACGCGCCTCCTCCGCAATATGCCTCCGTCAGATTGCGAGCACCTCGGCCGGGATTCGAACCCACCACATGGGGATCCGTAGGCCAACGCTCTCGCCTCGGAGCCACCGAGGCGGCTGAGAAAAAGGGAGGAACAAAACGTTTCTCTCCTTCTCCAGGCAGATTTCCACTGGTCACCTTGCAAAGTTCATGTTTTGGAGGAGAGACGAGGCGCGGGGAAACACTGATAGATTCCAGTCGTTCGTCGCCGCGGCCGCCAAAATCTAGATCCCCGACGCTGACAGGGCCAGGATTCTGACGGCCCCGGTGACTTCGAAGGATCCCCTGCGCTGAGCCCGTCACCCGCCTGCATGCATAAAGACGACTTATGCGCCAACCGCTCGTCAAGTGCTCGTTACGTCAGTTATAGGTTCTGGTAGCGGTCTAAGCGGTCCTTTTCAGGGCCCCCATATTTTGCAAACGGAGCTGTGTTTTTAATGCGGCACCCCGTGTCTCTGTAAAAAGTTCACAGGAAAGACCCAGCAAAGGTATGTGGCCCCCAACTTGGATATCGGGTGTTATGATTCGAATAAAAATTGTTCTTGCTTATTTCGAGCCTGTGATCAAAATAAATGCCGCAGTTGCAGTCGTCCCGCGGTGCTGTTGCTCGCCCATTCGCCGTCGGCGTGCCTCAGCTTCGTCGGCTTTGCTAGCGGCGCACTGGCGGAGGCGGTTGATCTGACACACCGCGTTCGGCTTTGGCTAGCAGACGGCGTTCGTAAAATGGCGTCAGCTGTTGCTGGCTTCACGCGGCGGTACCGTTCGTGCTTCTATTCATTCGGCGTTCGTTGCCATGGTGACGGCGAGGAAAGCAGACGAACTTTTTGATGCGGAAGAACGCTGCGGCGCAGCGATACCAGGTGCGTTCTAAGGCCCTTCCCGCATGCTTTTCAATGGGCGGAAGGCGAACAAAAAGAGTTCGAAATAAGGACTTAACGCACAAGGCTGTATTTCTCCAGCGCCTCATAATTCAACGAGCCTTGCACGAAAAGCATGTTTTTTTGGCCATCCCGCGTCCTGTTTTTTTTATCCGGAACATGGGTCTAAAGTATCAAACTGCCATCAGTTCATTGCAGAGGAATTCAAGTAAAAGAGACATAACGAAAGTCTTATTGGCACCGATATCACGATGGCCGTCCTCGCCGAGCTTCGGGTTCCGCGACGTGCCGTGATCGTTCTAGCGGCAGCTCTGGCCCCGAAACGTAACTCTTCCGACAATATTTGCTTCTATTTGCGCCGCCATCTTGGGGCTGGTGCAGAGCAGACGCAAAGGCCCATCATCATGATTCAAATGTGCGACTTTCTCAGCATTAGATTCAGATTCGGTGTTATGAAGCTCATGCCATATTGCTTTGCTTTGTTGCGAACTGTTTAAACATTTGTGTATGACGGAAAAACGTTTCCTGTGATTTCAGATAAAGCTTCAGCCAATTAACCAGGCACGTAGCCAGGGGGGAGGTTGGGGAGGCGGGCCCACGGGGCCCGCCCCCCCCCCGAAATCTTCCATTTTGCTGGGACCTCCTCTCCTCCCCTCCATACAGCATTTTGTCATCGGCAAGCCCTCCCCCCCCCCTCCCCCCCCCCCTTTCCGTAACAAAATCCTGGCTACGTGCCGGTAACTGACAACTATGACTTTAAGCACCAATAGGGGTAAGTGTCGTTACTTTGAAGCGTAGTCTATTTAGTGGCTCGTGTACCCTTAACGAAGAGCTGATTGAGGCGCCGATGCTAGTGAACACCTGCTGACGAGGAGGCCTCAGAAGCTCGCGCGCAACGTGCAGGAGATTTAAATTAGATATCTCGCTCCTGGCAGACGATCAGCGAGAGCACAGGGGAGTCTCTGCAAGAGACCACTACTCGCGGGCCGCTCACATGTTCAGGATTCCGATGTTCTTGTAGTACCCGGGCCGGCTGCTGCGGTACTTCTTGAAGGCCGTGACCCCCATGCGGAAGGGCGTCTTGCCCTCGTGCTGGTACAGCGCGTGAAAATCGTCGGCGCTCAACAGATGCACCAGCGAGTAGCGGCCGGGCAGCTTCTCAGCCACGATGGGGCCGTACTGGCGGTGCATGTCCAGCGCCGCCTCGTGCCGCCGGTCCGGGTCGTATTTGCCTGGGGTTACGAGACAGCCGCGTCTTTCACTATTGGCGGAGAGTTTTTTTGGTGGCGCCCTCCTCCGGTTCCCTTTCGTGACGGCATTACCTTGCGTACAACAGGTGCGATGGTGTTTGTAATGAGCGTGGTGGAAGACTGAAATCATTGCGCCCTGGAACCACCTCTGCCAACACCGTCGAAATTGAACTTCTTACATTCCTCTTATTCCTGTCGATGACAAATCCTTTGCTGACGTCATATTCAGCATTCGGCCAATCGCGGCAAGTAGACTACAGCGAAGCTTTCGATCGCGTGCCTCGCCAATGGCGCCGAGGGAGATCAAAAGCGTCGCTGCAGTCGACGTTCCAGATTGACCAAACCATAGCTTCCTGTCTACTCATAATGCCTGCGCAATCGCTGAGTAGCAACGAGAAATATCCTGAAAATCACAGCGAGGCGGGTCAAATCTTGCAAATCACGGCGAGGTAAATCCTGGTCGTAGCGTCACGAACGGGAACCATAAGATGGCACCGCCCAAACATCTCGGCGCTAATAGAGAGTTTAAGGGAACCGTTTTTGCATATCCTCTACGGTACAATGGGCCCCCCGGCACGTACTGCGCATGTTCCAAGCTTCTGCGGTGGGTGAGTGTGACACATGCGCAGTTCGTATCGGAGGGCCCATCGTACCGCGGAGGATGTGCAAAAACGGTTCCCTAAAACTCCCTAATATTCATATGGTGTAACCGCCGAGTGCAGCGGTCACATGAACAGCGAGTGATTCGAAAGACATTTCTATTGGAGCGGGAGAGACTTGTATGTAACGCGTTACGAGCTGCGTGTTACGTACTATTCGCTACTTCTCAAGTAACATAAACTTCATTACTCAAGACATTTTGATTTTTTTTTTTAACAAGAGCAATGTCTGCATTTGTCAGTGCGACCGCAACACGCCTAGTCACAGCCTCCTCTATACGGAGAAAGCCTGGCACATCGACGACGGAGCCACAAGGCACGCGGCCGCAGGAAAACCGAGAGGAGGAGCGCGCGGAACGGTGACAAATATGGTAGCGCAAAGCAGAAAGGGCAGTGATAGTGTGCGAGCGCTTGGGTCGTGCAGCGGCAGCTTCCCGAACCACGTTTGTTTACGTGTTTTCGTCACCATCGTTTTCGTGCTCCGTACAAAGGATAGCCAGAGGAAATGTATTTACTGTATGAGCGCGCCTGCAAAGCAGGGAACATATGAGTGCTCGGCTCGCACGCCTAGCATTGCCTTCGCGCGCACGTAGGATGAAACGAGCTATTTCTTTGACTTCGTTCAAACCTATGGTGAAACGAAATATATGGTCCATGAATCACCGAACACTGCAAGCACCAGATACCGAACTTTCCGGGCAGTTCGTAGCACAACCTCCAAGCCAGAGATGGCAAAATTACTTTGAAAAGGTAATTAAATTCCATTATTAATTACTTTTCTGAAAACTGCAGAAATGTAATTAAATTGCATTACAAATTACCGCAGACTACACGTAATTACATTACATTACAATGACTCTCCAAAAGTAATGAAACTACTTTGGAATTACTTTCTCCTTACTTTTGAATACCTTGAGGCAGCAATTCGCGCTCAGTTTATTTACCGTATACTCCAACGCAGTGTTTACAAAACAAGACCTCGTTTGACCCCACAGCGCGTGTGCAGGAACCAGATCCGAAAGAAGCCAGGCACTGCGAATGCGCAGTGCCGACAGCAGCATTACCGCAGTGATGTCACGTCAAAGAGCTGAGTTGGTCTATGTGTACCAAAACTCAGATCTTCCTGATTACACCGCAACAACCTTATGTGCCTCAAAGTGAACCATACTTTACCGTGCTTTTGCTGGTGCACACTACATAAGTGTTAAACCTGCTGAATAGCTTGTTTAGATGTGACTCAGAAAGACAGTCGACTCACAGGTATTCGCTGTTCATTCAACGGTGAAGGTTCTTGCTACAAGGGCGATATGTTTCCGTCTTCCTGATTTAGAAGTCGTAGTCCGTGTCAGTTTGTTAAATCGGGCAATGGCAGCTCGTTCTCACAAGGAGTCGTCGCGTGAAACGTTTCCCTTCTGCCTTGGACGCAACCTAATTCTATTCTTTCGAGAGCACTATACTCGTCGATAACGTTTCTTCGCAGTGCAGTGCAGAGGAGGAGAGCCCGCGCACAGCTTTATTCGGTGCTCAAGACGTGAGAGGGAACCCGTGCCTGTACCCTCCACTGCATTGCCAAGGAAAGCTGCCGCCGAGTATAGTTGACCTATTCTCGGTCATTCTTTTCAAGGAGCATTTTTCCCAAACACCCGAAGAGTCCAAGCTTTTGTGCATTGTCACAAAAAGGGCCCAAATATTTGCCAAGCAGAAGCGTCGTAGGTCGGGGAATGGCGCGAGCTTCCTAAATTGTGTGCTTTCCCAACAAACGGGGGCCGATATCTGCTTCAGTGTTGCGGAGTTGCCACTCCGGAGTTGGAATGATTCCGGAATCATTCCGCATTTTCACGACCCCGGAATGGAATGGGAATGGAATGGCGGCAACGTTGAGAGGAATGGAATGGGAATGGAATTAGGTGCCTGTTGCCCGGAATGGAATGGGAATGGAATGGGCACGGTTCTTTTTTTTGTGTGTGTGTGTGTATTCTTGGTCAGCTAAACCGGGCCAGTCAGCGAGTCAGTTGCTCAGAAATAAAATGAGCGGGAAACTGCTAGCCCGCGTGGAGCCCTAACAGACTTATACACACACACAAAAAAATGCAATACATAAAACAAGCGTCAAAGCAAAGGAGGAAAGGGGGGTAACGTGGCGCCTTTCACGGCCGCGCAGGCGTCGGGCTTTGATGGCGTTACACGAGACCGAAACAAGAAACCAAGCACCAAGCAAAAGAAAAGGGAGCGGCAAAAAAAGAAACCGCCATGCACAACTCCTCATCGTCCTTCTTGACATGCTTTTTTTGTTGTTGCGACGGTTTGTAGAATGCACGCGCGCGCACAGACTCAGACCTGGGAGCGGAAGCGACTCATAACTCGCAAAGCTCTGATAACTCGTTGACTCGGGCGCCGCCGAAAGATGATCAGGTATTGTTTTCTTATAGTTCGAGGAGCGTTGTTTAGCAGGCAGCCAGCCCTGCCGGCCCTGCTGCCTTCACGTTCATTCGCGCGCACTCCTTTGAAGTGCGAAATGTGGGTTGGCTTCGGGCATTAAAACAAAGCGAGATTCACTTCCCCCCTCTCCTCTTGCGCTTTGCTCCGAGGCTTGCTTTTTAATACTGCATTTGTAGTGTAAGTCCGCCTTTTATTTGGTCTTTGTTCCGATGCTTGTTTTTTGTGTTATATGTTTTAGTGGGTTGGGGTTACAAGCAAGCTAGCGGATTCCCGTTCATTTCCTTTGACTTTAGTCTCTGCGTACTTCGTTTTACCTTGCGATGGACCGCTGCGGACGCAACGAGTCACCCTAGGCAATCCAGCACCATGAGCGGGACTGCTGGGTCACGCGACATTCAGAAGGCACTGGATTGGCTTCGATGGCTCTCGTGCTGTCTGTTGAGGTCCATCGTAAGGTGAAGTAGACTATCGTCACCGCTCTTGGTGTGACCAAACTGACTAGACCTGGAGAAAGACCGTCCCGCGCCAGACGAGGCGCGACCGTTGCTGTGAGGGCAACTGAGAAGGAGAGCTGGGTGCTATAGCTGCCACCGATGTTTAGGCTTCCGCGCGTCTCGGCTGTCCGATCTGCATTTTGCTCCTTGTCCTGGACCCTGTTTGAGAGGGTGAGAAGTCAGTTGGACGGTGTTGTTGAGGAAACACGGGGAATGTCAATTCGAACGGTGCTGCATTACCCCGTTAATTGTATCTTGATCTGAAGAGCTTTGTCAACGCTGACTGCCCGACCCGTCGCCACAACGCGAACAACCGGCACCGAGGTAGAAGAATGAATCGGTTTGTACCGTCTGCTGCTTGAACTCGCCACTCGATCAGCGCGAAGAGGAACATCACAATTTGGACATTAGTCGCGAAGAAAATAAACAAGCTGCACGCTGAAAGTTGTGCAACAATACGAAACTATACACGGTGCGTCAAGTCGGCGCATATTATCGAACTTTATTTGCCATCTGAAGAGGAAACACGAGAATGAGTATGCGAAGGGTGGAAAAGGGTAGGCGAGCCAGCCAAAAATAGAATTGAATATGATAATAAATATCGAGATTCGTAAAGCAAGCGTGAACTTATGCGTTTTAAAACAGGTTTCGTGACATGGTCTATACGGTCCCTCGTGCTGCGCCGCACAGGTTGCATTTTGTCAGAGGATGTGTTTTTGCCGCTGTGCATGGAGTCGCTTCCAGCAGTGTACTAGCCGTGTTGCTGTATTTTAAGAATACAGTAATATAGCTTATTTCTGCGCCACGCACGAACTGGATATTTTTATGGTCTTGTCAAACAAACACGCTGGCCGCGTATGTCCCAAAAGTCAGATGCAAAAAAGTTAAAAAAAAAGAAAAGAAAATGAGTGGATTTAAAGGGACACTGACACCCCCCAAAATTTTTTTTTTATTTTTTGCCAGGCGCTTCATTATGGTGTCGGACGACTACCCAATTAATATTTTGCAACAGAGTAGCGTATTTTTTTAATAAAGCCAAAAGACGCAACTGCTCGAAACCGAAACCGAAACCCGACGGAGGTCGGAGAAGTGGAGAGAAGAGTGTGAGTGGCGGAAGTCACGTGGCTACACGCGACTGTGTTTTTTTTTTTTCCTTCTTCCCGTAGCAGACGACATGCGGCGTACCGGAACTGTTCACCGAGCGATTCTTTTGCAGTTATGTATGTTCCGCTCGTTGTTCTGTACTCCAAGATGAGTCGTTTTGTACATTGAGGAGTTCGAGATGAGTAGTGAGTGCCCGTGGTGAATTTTGATCGGCTCCGAAAAGAATACACCCAAGATGTTGCGTGAAGAGCTGGCTCACATGCCCTGCGTCCGAAACAGAAGTGGCATTGTGCGACAGAGTGTCCGAAAGATCAAAGGGGTCGGGACCAATGGCTGGCTGCAATTCCTGTAGACCATTTACGGGCACCTCGGAAAGCGGACGCTACCTGATTTATTTGCTCCTTGCATTTTGTGGAAAGTGATTACATTGAGTTCGCAGGTGTCAAAAAGGAAATCCCGTACCATTTAATTCAGCGACGTGTCGTCCACAACATTTGTTTCTTATTTTTTGTTTCTTCAGTGATAATTGTTTAAAAAGCAAAAGAAATGTAGATATCAAAAAATATTTTAAAAAAAGAAAAAAAAAAAAAGGTTTCACGGCGGATCGAACCCGGTCCTACCGCGTGTGAAGCGGACGTCTTTCCCACTGAGCTACTGGGCCTTACCGAAATTGGGGAATCTCTTTCCTTAGTAATAATTCAGCCGATAAACTGTAAGTTGGAAAGTTTGCTGCCGATTTTCCTCTAGCAAAAGCACTCCCGGGTCGAAGTCGGGATGCACCGCGCATTGGCGACATTCTCACGTAGTAAAGAAATCGTACGCGTGCATACTCAACTCGAAGTAGACACGTCGTGCTTGACGTTTGCGCGAGCGATGTCCTCAGCCACGAGAAGGGAGCGACGGCTCGGCGACGTCTTCGTGCAAATCGGCTTGGTGATCGGGCCTGTCGTACGGGATGAATACCAGTTCTTTTGATCAGTCCCAAATTTCTCTTTTAAAGGCAGACAAAATTCGCCGGTACCGCGAACGACAGATCTGAAATAGAGGTCCCACGCCCGTCGTCCGCTGCCATCGCCATCCCTGCGAGTCCCACGATACGCGAAACGACGCACGCACAGATTGCTTCCGGTTGTCTGTGGAACTTTTTTTTTCAATCAACGTATTTGCAGCTTTTTAGAAGCCACAAAAAATGGGTTTCATATTTTTTTTCTATTTTTAATATTGAGTGTGTGCCTTCAGTGACCCACGACTTTGATTAAATTTGGTGGTCGCATCGATACCTTAGAAAACGGCCCGTGACCGCGGAAAAGAGAGTGAGCGCGACTCGAACCGGCCAGTTCTTGATCGGCGGTTTTCGGGCGGTAAGAAACCGAATTTCGAGCCATAAATTCTGTTCTGGGTAGTTGAGCTCTCATATGTCACGTACAACTAAAAACCTCGGCGAGCATAAATACCCTGTCAGTGTCCCTTTAAGTTTTGCTGTTTGTTGTGAGTCACGTGTTCGCGAGACCGATGTCTTAAACAAGCATCGGCATATCAAGGGGCTTTCTCGATGTTTGCAGTACATTGTAAATAAACACTTTGTGCCGCCAGCGGTCCGCTAAGTAAAATCAGTGCTGTTTTGAGGAATTTAGCTTTTTTTTTTTTTTTTTTTTGCAATTATCTCTGCATTTGATAGTGTCATCTTTATGCTGCTTATGCCGGCAACACAATGTAGCTGTCAAGTGCCAATTTTTACGTTTAGGAATTAAAGGAATGGAATGGAACAATTCAGCCATTCCAGTAGTGGGAATAGGCCCAGTGTCTCCATTCCTAGGAATTGAAAGGAATTGAATTATCGAAAACTCTAATTCCCCGGAATGGAATTGGAATGGAATGGGGGTGCCCATTCCGCAACACTGATCTGCTTGTAGGCTTATTCCCGAGTAAACTTCCAAAGGGAAGGCAGCAAGGCATACCGCGAGCGGCACCTGCTTTGCTCGAGGACGCACGAAACGTTCTGGGGCTTCGACAAGGCATTTGGAATTAACTATTTATTCCGGTCGTTTGTTGTTCACAGTGGTAAAGCTTACGGTTTGACCTTTCTTGACGAAAGTACAAAGCTGGGGATCTGTTTGCTCTGTCCTCTTAGGTTTTAAATTATGTTTGACTTCCTGGTGATGTGCCTGTCGCTTTGTAGCATATGAGCTGTTCAACCCTAAGCTGACGCACTGTCCGCTTAGGGATAAACGGTGGAAGCTACGTGTTTGATGAAGCAGTCATACGTCTATCGTCCACCACGTAACCACGCTCTCGTTCATACCCACGCGGAGAAAAAGGGACGGGGCACGTGATTAAAAGAAGGTGTTTGATTGTTTCTGGTTATAGCTTGCAGCTCCCACAGCACTGCCAGCTGCGGAATGAACGAAGTATAGCATCGTCGTGATGACGCGACGCCGACAATCTGTCGTGCCTGGGGTTGTACGCCGTTTCCTTTCAGCAATGTTTACACGCAAGCTTTTCTCCTTCGCTTTCCCAGCCCCTCTTTGTGCGTCTGTTTAGCTCTTCGTACAAGCCTTTGCGCTCAGGTGGCCGTCGATTATTTCCGCTGATGCTCGTTCACAACATTTCACCATGCAAATTAATTTTTCTCTTCTTTCTTAAAGTGACACTGACAGGGTATTTATGCTTGCCGAGGTTTTTAGTTGTACGTGACATATGAGAGTGCAACTACACAGAACAGAATTTGCGGCTTGAAATTCGGTTTCTTTCCGCCCGAACACCGTGGATCGAAGTCTGGCCGGTTTGAGTCGCGCTCACTTTCTTTTCTGTGGTCACGGGCCGCTTTCTAAGGTTTAGACGCGACCACCAAATTTAATCAAAGTCGTGGGTCATTGAAAGCGCACAGTCAATACTAAAATTAAAAAAAAAAAAAAAATATTAAAACCATTTCTTTGTGGCTTCCAAAAAGCTGCATATACGTTGATTGGAAAAAAAAAAATGTTGCACAGACAACCGGAACCATTGTGTGCGTTCGCTGCATAATTCTCAACATGGCGTCGTTCCGCGTTTTGTGGGACTCGCGGGTGGCAACGGACGACGGGCGTGGCACCTTTACTTCCGAACTGTCGTTCACGGTACCGGCGAATTCTGTCTTCCTTCGAAAGAGAAATTGTGGATCAATCAAAAGAATTGATATTCATCCCGTACGACACGCCCGACCAGCAAACCGACGGCACGAAGACGTCGCCGAGCCGCCGTTCCTTCTTGTGGCTGAAGACATCGCTCGCACATACGTCAAGCACGAAGTGCGTGCATCGAGTTAAATATGCACGCGTACGGTTTCTTTACTAGGCGCGAATGTGGCCAATACGTAATACTGCCCGACTTCAAGCCGGGAGCGGATGTAATAGAGGGAAATCGGCAGCAAACTTTCCGACATACAGTCGACCGGCTGCATTACTACGAACGAAAGAGTTCTTCAGTAGTTCAGAGATTCCACTTCCGGCGCTCGAATGAGACGGACGTGCTATGATGAGCTCCGTCGGAGCGGCGAAAACGACCGCGTCAGACCGTGGTACTACTGTTAATGCTGCAACCGAAGATTATCAGGTTATCCTTCACCAGCTGCCCACCGGATACGTTGTAACGAATACTGCTTCTTCACTGCAGCGTGGAAGGCCGTCCGTGCCGAGTACCCGACTTCCTGAAGAGCTACAAAGGGTCGACGTAATGAAGGACTTTGCTTCTGCCGGCCCTCATCAGATGAACCACGTCTGGAGTTTGAAGATGCACACCCTCGCAGCGAAGCAACGACTGGTCGACGCCAAGGAGCTGACAATCAAAAAAGGGCGGTGCCTTTTCATCGACCCGGCGAACATGGCGGTGAAGGTGAAACTTCACTGGGCCCCGTACGACGTGCCAAACGGCCAGGTAAAGAAAGAGCTGGAGCGCTATGGCAAGGTCTCCGAGATCACCAGGGAGCTCTTCCGAGAGAAGGGGTTCGAAGCTGTCGAATCCAACACCAGAAGTGCGCGTCTGACCCTCAAGGAAGGCTACACTGTCGACAGCCTCCCCCACAAAATTCGCCTGGAAGGGTGTAAGGTGCTCGTTGTTGTGCCAGGACGCGCTCCGGTTTGCCTGCGCTGCCGTCTACGGGCCACATCCGCCGGGACTGCCGTATCCCCCGATGCTCCGACTGCCATCGCTTTGGCCATGAGGCCGACGACTGTGTCAAGACTTACGCGTCGACGGCCCGCGACCGCAAGGTGGACGACCAGTTAGACTTCGTGATGGACGACGCCGAAACGGAGGAAGCGGTCGGTGCTTCTGGGCTGACCGTACTTCCGCCGTCCGACGGCGGTGGGTCGGCTAGCCCAGAAGACGTCGATTATCGGCCGCTTCCCCGCATACCGGCTGGAAGCAGCAGCTCCGAGCCTGTGCCGCAAGGCGAGAGGGCGACGGGAGCGAAGACGGAGGAGCCACAGGCTGAAGAGCAAGACCACAGCCAAAGTGACGGAATTGCCCCGAGAGAAAGTGACGACGGTGCTCCTACTCGCGACCCCTCGGCTCCTGCGCCGGACGCGGACGTTGAGATGGTCCAAGTAATCAAGCGACTGCGAGACCCAACGTCAGCCCCGGAAGACGCCGCAGCAGGATGGACCGCAGCGCATCCGGAGGCCGGGGCCTTTGGCAAGCGAACTCGTGTTCAGGCAAAGCCTCGCGTACCAACTGAAGACCGCCGCAGAAAGAACTCGCAGTGAGTGTCTATTCCAAGAAGGTTCGGTTCGTGTAACACTGCCTTTTATTAACATCTGTGGGAGGGTTTTTATTTAAGCAAGGGGGAACTACGGATTTCGACCCGACCACGCTCGATCTTCGCGTCTCGATTCGTTTCCCGACACTAAACGTTCACGGCCTCAACTTGCGGAAAAAACATAACCATCACCAACGGCTACTGGCTGAGGAGGACATATATGTTTTCGCCATATAGGAAACAAATGTCATCTGACCGCGACATAGAACAAGCGCTGAGACCCTTTCTTAGTCGTTACGAAATTTTTGCTAGGCTTCAGCGTTGTTGTGGATGAGTGTGGTCGTTTCATTTCGTGTGAGTTCTTTTTGTTTAACCGTGAGTGGCGAGTAATATGCATGTACGCGCCCAACAGGGCTAGCGAAAGAAAAGTGTTTTTTGAATTTTTAAAAATATGTTTACAGTGCGACAAGGTTGTCGTAGTCATGAGGGACTTTAATTGCGTGTGCAGCCCGGAAGACAGAGTATCGCCCAGAGATAATCGCGATATCAGCGCAGAGGTGCTGACCGAAGCGCTGGAACAACATTTCCTGGGAGATGTTGCGCGCGCCAGGGCGATACGAGACAGACTCCAGTTTACATATTTTCAGGGGCGTCCCACTCGCGATTAGACCGCATATAAGTACGTCTCCACCGAAGCTACCAGCAGTACGACATATTATTTAGTGACGCCGCTTTTTTATACCGATCACTGCCCAGTGAGCGTGACGCTGGGAAAAAAGGAACCGCGCAGAAAGAAATTTAACTGGCAGCTCCGGAAAATAAATAACACTTTGCTGAAGGGCAATAACTTTCCCAAGGCCGTTTTAGAAATATTTAAAAAAATAATCGCGATGCAAGAGAGCTGTTTTCTCGAAAAGTGGGAATATTTTCAAGAAGTAAAGGAAACCGCAATCGAAAGGTCGTCTCAATTAAAGTGCGAGGCGCACCGCGAGGAGAAAGAATTACAGAAGTATTGGCGTGAACTTTTCAGCATTGAAAGTGCTAACTCGGGCACATAGGGGAGGAAACAAAGGAAATTAGAACGAAACTGGATGGCTTTCATCAACAGCGCTACCGGGGAGCAGTTGTGCGCGCGCGGGCAGATATGTGTTTGTTAGGCGAACTGCCCACGCAGGAAGGCCTTGGCCGATGAGAAGAAATACGCCATAACAAAAGAGATTCCCGCTATTTATCATGAAGGCGTTACGAGCAGCGATAAGGATTTTATTGAATGCGTTTTTGTGGGTTATTACTCGGAGCTATTTGGCGGCGTAAATAAGACTTTAAGGAAAGCTGACCTCGAAACGTTGTTGGAAAGAATGCCTAGGCTCGCTGACGACAGAAAAGAGTGGTTGGAAGAGCCGGTGACACTCGAGGAGAAGGAGCGCGCCACAGTCGGTTTGTCGTCCCACAAAACGACGGGACCTGACGGCCTTAGTGGAGAGTTTTATAAAACATTCAAGGATCCGTTGTCCTCTTTCATTTTAGAAGTGATTCGCGAGGCTTACTCCTTCAATGCGTTAACGCCTTCCTTTTTCCAAACGCACACCAATTTCATCCCAAAGACGCCTGACGCGACACAGGCGAGATGCGTCACCGAATATCGACCAATCACTTTGAGCAACGTTGATTATAAAATTTTTGCGCGGGAGTTTTGACTAGCAGATTACAGCATGTTGTCAGGGAGCTAGTCGGTGAACACCCAACCTGTGGGACCCGAAGACGATCCATTCAAACAAACATTGATGTTGCACGTACTATGTTAGAATCTGTCGAAAACGTAGCAGGCCGAATAGCAAGTCGATTTGCAGAAAGCATTCGACCGCGTGCAGCATGATGTGCTTTGGGCTGTTTTAAAGCGGGTAAATGTAGGTAATATTATTTTTGACGGGATCTGTATGGCGTACACCGGGTGCACCACCAAGTTAGTATTGAATCCTTCTTCAACATCGAAAATACCCGTGTCGGCCTCTGTGGGGCAGGAGTGTCCCTTGTCCCCGTTGTTGTTTGCTTTGTATATGGAGCCCTTATATTTAAGCATAATTCAAAGCAAGAAGGTGAGAGGTTTTTTAATGACTTCCGTAGAAACAAAAGTTGTGTCTTACGCGGGCGATCGCGCTGTTTTGTGCCGACAAAAAGAGTGACGTAGAAGCTCTAAGGCTTTGCACGTCTTTCTGCGCTGCAACAGGGGCTGTGGTTAATCTAGACAAATGTGTTGGTCTATGGCATGGGACGTGGGTTACAACGCCAGCAGTGCACGAAGGGTTACGATGGGACACTATCCCGTGCATATACCTCGGGGCCCCGTTGCAGCACATGAAAAGCACAAAACCGAACTGGGAGTGTGTAGTAGAGAAACTTAGGAAAAGCACATCCGGTTTGGCGCAACCGCAATTTGTCGATTTTTGCTCGTGCAACTGTGGCTGTGTTCCAAATCTTACCCAAATGGATCCGAGTTACTCCGGTGGATCGTATCACGTGACAGCACATATTGAAAAATGCTGGACGCGGGTAGGTTTTAGAACGGCAGGGGTACAAAACCCTTACCCTAAAGTAAGATCGAGTAAATTTTGGAACACGGCCTGTATGTAATGTGTTTTTAACCGCCAAGCTATGGTATATCCTCCAAGTCTTATGGTGTACGCGAAGCTGCATCCAGAAGATGCATCGAGTCTTCGCGCTCTTTATATGGTTGTCGGAGAACGAACCGATGCGTCGAGACAATATTTTTCGCCGTGTCTCCAAAGGAGGGGTAGGGCTGGCCCATCTTTTTGTTCGAAAGACTGTTTCTCGTGTTTTCTCGTTTTCTTTTCTTACGCGATCAACAGAATCCACTGTTGCAGGTTATGATCCAAACACGCTTAGCTCAGTTTCTGCCATCTTTCCTTGTGTCTTCGGAGGTACGTACGCCAGCAAAGGTTGGTGGGTTTATAAAGGAAGTTGTAGACTCCTTTCAATTTTTGGTAGTGAGGCTTTCAATGGACTATTTGTCAAGTGTAACGCGCAAAAGATTGACCCGCGATCTTCTTGACGTACTTTTCCCGGTGCCACTTTACCGACTGCCGTATATGGCAGGTCCTGTACAGGATGTACTGGTCCGTGTAAAAACATTTGTGTGCCGCCGGCGGTAAAAACGTTTTCATTCCGTTTACACACTGCCACCTTGCCAGTGAAGGTATGGCTTCAGGAGCGGGGCATGTACGTTTCTTGGGGTGTCGATTGTTTGCTGTGTGGACAGCCTGAGACTATTGAGCACGCGTTCCTGCATTGCTGGGACGCTGTCTTTTTTTGGGATGTCTTACAACGGACCCTGAAAAAATATATGTGCATTGATGAATTCACCATTCGTTTTCTTCCCGTGGAGAAAAGTGAAACTGTGCCTTACGATCTGTTTATGGCCCTTGAATTTTACGGTCTTTGGAAGTCCCCTATGGCGGTGCTGCATGCCCAAGTCCGCCCAAAGTCAGCGCGTTTATTTTTTATTGAAGCTGTTTTGAGGTCAAGAGTGTTTTAGAAAGGAGTGAGACCCCGCCCGAGTGGGTCGGCCTGTTAGACGGCTTAATAGGTATGAAGGAGTTTTAAGGATCGTTATGGCGCCCAGTGAGGGCACGTGGCGCTTTAGCCCCAGTTTCTTGTAAGTGTTTTTTCTGTATTGCGTGTTTTGTGCAAAATAAAGAACACAATTCTTCAGTAGCTCAGTGGAAAGACGTCCACTTCACACGCAGTGAGCATGGGTTCGATCTGTAGTTTGGGCGTACTATTTTTTTTTTTCAAACAATTTGCGATGTTCACATTTCTTTTTTTTTTTTTTTTTTTGTTACAATTATCACTGAAAAAAAAAAAAATTGTTGTGGACGATACGTCGCTGAACTAAATGGTATGGGATTCCATTTTTGACACCTCTGCCGCACAATGCCACTTTCAGATGCAGGACATATGATGCGCAGCTCTTTACGCGAGGTCTTGGGAGTATTCTTTTCGGAGCCGATCACGGGAATTCACCACGGGCACTCACTACTAATTGCCAACACTTAAATGTACAAAACCACAGCGAATGGAACAAACATAACTGCAGAGGAATAGCACGGCAAACAACTCCCACAGCGCATTTCGCCTGCTGCACCCGGAAGTCAAAAAGATCGCACGGTCGGGTGTAGCCACGTGACTTCCACCACTCTTTTCTCCTCTCCACTTCTCCGCGCGGTGCGGGGGTTTCGGTTTCAGTTTCGAGCAGTTGCGTTTTTTGGCTTTATTAAAAAGAAAATACGTGACTCTGTAGCAAAATATTAATTGGGTAGTATTCCAACACCATAATAAATCGCCTGGCAAAAATGAAAAACAAAAAATTGGGGGGTACCATTGTCCCTTTAGCTTGCAAACGAATTTTCTAATTTAGGAAAAAAAGTACTTTCAAAAGTAATGAGTATTTTTTTCTAAATTACTGCCTGAAAGTAATTCATTACATTACTAAATTACTAGCACAGAAAAGGAATTTATTACATTATCCATTACTCCAAAAAGTAATTTAATTACCGTAATTCCATTACAGTAATGTCATTACTGCTATCTCGGCCCAGCGCAAACGAAACCGACGACCATGACCGTCCAAGGACCGTTCCGGAGAAGCGGACGCAGGTAGGAACGGGAAAGGGTTGACGCTGAGGTTCTCCTCTCCACGATATCGAACAGAAAAGAAGAAAAGCAGTCAATCTCTCCTTCTCTCCCGATTCCCCGCCCCTGCTTTCCCATTTTTGGCGGCCGTGTCTTTTCGCGACGTGAGAGGCTGTCTCGGTATAGGGGACGCTGTGATCTACTTTAGTGCCCCTGAATAAAAAGGTAGCGACATCTTCTCCCTCCGCCTCTAACACGCACACCTTTCACCTTTATGTTTTGCTTTTTTACACCCGTGCGTCGACTGTAGCGCCGCCTGGAATGGCCCAAGTTAGCAGACGGCCTTTCTATACTTGAGTCAGAACGCAATTAAGGCTGAAATACACGCAATACATACACACCGTCTAAAAGCGCAATGTCACGGTCTACCAGCTTCAAAGGATATGCTCCAAGAAAGACGATAAAAGCCGTGACGTTGCACAGTCGGCGTTATTTTATTGGCGGCATGAGCTCATGGCATGAACTGCACTCCGACAGCATAGGCATTCCTTCTCCCCCCTCCTCTGGCGCGCACAACTTTTATCTTTGTTTTGCTTCTTTTACACCCGCGCGTCGACTGTAGCGCCGCCTGGATTGGCTCAAGATAGCAGGCGACACTATTTAAAGGATGTCGCGACTTTTCTGTGTAAAGGGGCTTCAGTCTAGTTATCTCCAATCACATGTCTGATATGGTTTAGGTGATTTGTACTGTAGTAAACTTCCGAAAAAAAAAATTCTAAATCTTTTTTAGCACACTCCATCAAGCTTCCAGTGTGGTTAGAGGAAATGCAGTTTGTTTCTGTGCGAACGTGTTGCCAGCGGAAACTAAAAAGCTTTGGCAGTCCTCGAAGTGTGAAGGAAGAAACGGCATACCAAGAATTATCCTTGTCTAGAAGAACGCTTAGAACCTGCTCGACACATCAAAGTGAAATCTGTAAACTGTCTTAATTTGTTTAAGTAAAATTAAAAATACAGAAACATATGGAACAATTATGCGCCTCAAGTACTACATTCTGGACAAGCAGGCATAGAAAGAGTGCATATTTCGTCAATACATACTCACCGATAAAAACCGGTTAACTTGTATATGTAGATATATTCACCGATAAAAACCGAAAATATCATTTCAAAATAAAAAAAAAAACCTAAAACTTATGCCCGAATTTCAGAAAAATAAAAACCGAACACGCAGATCCCGAGATATAACTCATTAAATAGCTAAAGTATTTATCAAAGACAACAGAACAAAAAAAACTGAGGTTTTGCAGTAGGGCCAGGAAAAAACTGACTTTTTTTGTGGTCAGTAAGTACCACGTACATTAGCTATTTTATTAGGTTGTACCACACGGCTATCAAGCCTCTCGTAAAATTTAGAGCCGTCAGATCGACGTCAGTGCGCTGTATGTCAAACTGATGGCCAATAGACCTTATTCATTATTAGCGCCCTCTCTCGTCGGCCACAGGTACTATCAGAGGCTCGGCGCCATCTTTGAGGCTTCGCCAACCCCGTCGGCCGCCCGCCCGCCGCAGTACGAACCCCTCTTTCCGCGTTACGGTCGTGCACGTTCTTGTGTTTTTTTTTTTTTGTGTATTGATTGTGTCAGCCGCTCGTGAATAAATTACGAATATTAAACTCAAGTTTTTTTTCAGTAGTTTTACTAAGAATCTTTTTTATAAAAATGAGCTTCATTCCAGCACCAGAGCAGGCCGACTCACGCACTGTTTTAGAATCGTGCGTTAGCTTGCCCGACCAGCTTATGCCTTTTCGCACAAGGACGATTTGTACAATATATTTAGCATGGCCGTCAGCCACCGTGTGAGTTTGTTTTTATTTGGCGTTCGCGGCTGCGAGTTTAAGGAATGCGAACAGTTCTTCGCCCAGTGCGCCTTGACCCAGCGTGTGCAGACCCGAATTGCAGAGTTCTATGATGGCGGCGTTGAACGTTTAATCTTGGTTCCCCGCTGTCTTAACCTGAGGAATATTGCAGATATGATTCCACACACACAAGAAAAACATGAAATTAAATGTACTACATACATTCTTATTTAGTTCCTTGGGGAGATCATCGAGTGGTAGCTCCAAACATCATTATGAGGAGTGCGTGTGATACAGCACGAACTTATGATAGTAGTATTTTTATTGCAAATGAAAAATAAAACCTGCGCTGAAGATCTACACTAGCATACTAACACAAGCATATGCGAGGCACAAAAATGTAAAATGAAATGAAGCAGTGCAAATAACGTATTAAAAAAAAACAAAAAAAAACCCCACTATTTTACGGAAAGCGTAAATATTTTCCTTTTATAATCATAATAATAATACTAAAAATTAGATTCAGTACTTGCGCATATATCTTTGGCTCCTTGGGAGAAAATGCATTTATAAATGTCAGCGACATTTTAATCTGATCCTCCTGGTAGCGCAGTCGCATAGAGTTAAATTTCCTGCTTACTAGCAATAGAATATGACCAGTGCTCATAAAAGTGGCTGCTTGCAGTATTGGCTACAAATAAAAAAAGCTTCTCCCGCAGCGCGAACCCGATTTTTGGGAAGTGAGCAAGCGCGGCTGTTAAACTCGCCAACAGGTCCAGGTTAGCAGTCAAGAAGAGCCCGCTTCTATGCTTTCGTCTACATTTCGAAAATGTTTCTCGAAATGCGAGAGTCACGTGATAATAATCATACAGCGTAAAGGTATAGCGAGAGTTCACCTTTGCTTTTAGCACCATTGTCTTTGTCATTCATGTGCGAAACAAAGTTGTTACGTTGCCTCGCTTTTCTGCACTTTGCATTAGCCTTCAACTGGGTGTGAACGACTTACTTAAGAGAAAAAAACAAATAAAAAAAACAGGCGCAAAACAGTGTATCTGAGGTGTGTTGACTGGACTTCGCCGTTCCTCTGCGCGAGCGAAGCTACGATGCTAGCCAACATCAAGCTCCGAAAAAATCACATGCAATAATAGATGATCGCTAATGTTAGATACAAATATCATGAGCCTTTCATGCGATTGTGAAAAGTGTCATATATTAAGAAAGGTTTAGGAGCCCGGTAAAAGCACGCAACACTAACGCGCGTGTGCTCTTTTTAGGAGCATGAATAGTACAGGAAAGCGCTACGGCTATTCAAACGTTGGCTATAATACCTTTAACTCGAAAAATTAAATACGATCCTAAGCTTTAAATCGGTTGCTGTTCATTTTATTTTTTTGTTGAATACGTAGCGGAACAGAGAAGTCGCACGGTCGCTGCACATCGCACGCCGCAAACGGCCACAGCGCTTTGCCAGTCGCCTCAAAGATGGCGTCGGAAGGGAGGTTGGCGCCACGTCCGATAGATGGCGGGCAAACCTGAATAATGTCTATTCGTCTGGGCCCGCACCTCACCCGTCTAGTGCAGTAAACTCTTTCCACTTGAGTACACGAAAGACTGGCGGGAGAGAAGGATGCTCCCCTCTCCCCTCTGGCCTTCCGTGTACAACGAGCCACACTGCACCGGTGCGATGCAGGCCAGACGAGTTGGCCATTAATTTGTGCGGTGTCTTATATGGGTCAAAGGGTGTAAGAAACACACTTTTTTTTAAGAGTGCATATTGCCGTGCGCGCAGCTGGCCAAGTGGGCAGAGCGCGCTTGGCCTAAGGTTATGGTACCTGGCTCCCACGCGAAAAGCCAGGGTTCGATTCCTGGAAGCGGCGTATCTTTTTGTTTATTCCTGCCGACTAGTATTCTGGTAAATTCGAGAATCTTGTTGGGATTGTTCGAGGTGCGAATGTTCTACGCGTCGAGCTTTCTACGCCGATTATTCCAGAAGCCCACGCATGTACAGTCGGGGACAAAAGTCTCCAGGACGCGCAAGCTGCGACTGAAACGCATTGCTCTGCCATCTCCCGGCGTGTCGCCTGGTTTCGAGATGATACACAAGCGCATGCGCGTCCTACTGTGCCTGCAAACATCTGCGTTTTCCCGCTCTTCTGCAACGCGACTGCTAACTTGGAATCGGGCGCGTGGTACCGCCTCGGAGATTGCGCTTGCGGCTGATTAAAGTCTGCTACGCATTCCGGAACTAGAGATACCGCCTGCAGCATTGCGCCGCACTTCGCCGTGTCAGCGCACCTTGGTTTATAACCAGTTGAGCTGCTGTGACTGTGACTTCTTGCTTCATAGGTGCCATGTCAGTAAGCGCGGCCGATTGCTAGTTTGGCGCCGTGCTGCAAAAGAGCGGAAGAACACACATGCTTGCAGGCACAGTAGGACGCGCATGCGCTTTTGTGTGATCTCGAAACCAGGCGACCCACCGGCAGATGGCAGAGCAATCCGTTTCAGTCGCAGCTCGCGTGTCCTGGGGACTTTTGTCCCCGACCGTACATAAGGGGCTCCGCGTGGCGAACCACGGTCAGTTTTCGCCCCAGCGTTCGATTCTGTTGTCACGCCGGCTTCGACGCCCGCGACGCTCTACTTTCTTCTCATCCCTTTTTTTTTATTTTTGGGCACAAGTTCGCCCCATTAAACGTTAAGTTTCTTCAGTTATTATCGCCTCATCAATTGTCATTCGTGACAATAACTAGATTTTTTGCCAGCGACGAGTCGATTTTGCCAACAGCGCGCCCCAATATGACCGACTAGGCAGCGCGCTCGTAGCCTAACGGCAATTGCGCTTGCCTTCCACGCAAAAAGCCTGGCCGCGCGTACACATTTTTGTTGACTCTGTAATGTGGTGTTCTGGTCAATTCGAGAACCGTGTTGCTGATTCGAGGTTAAAATGTTCTGCGTGCCGAACCTTCTACGCCGATTGTTCTAGAAGCCCGCGCGTGTACAAAAGGGGCTCCGCATGGCAAGCCGCAGTCAGTTTTACGCTAGCGCCTGAATCTGCCTCTTCGCCGACATCGTCGCTCGCTTATGACACCTGTTGTTTTAACCCTTTGTTTTGACACAAGTTCGCCTTTATTAGCCTTTAGCTTCTTCACCGAACGCTGTCTCGTCTCTTCACCCGTGACATCTGGTGGAGGCGTTGGGTAGTGTAACACATGCCCCTGAAGCGGACTCCCCCAAGGCCACGCAGCGCAAGCCCGTCTCTTCGAGGGAGACCAGCGGAAGAATTTCGCTGAGGCCGGTCAAGTAGTCAGACATTGCCAGGAAGACGCAGAATCAACAATTGGAACGCGAAAAAGAGCACGGCGACGCCGAAAACATCACATTTCAATGGCTTATTTATGGGCGACGGCGAGCTCCTTGCCCACTCTCCATCGCGCATGCGCGGCGGCGGTGGCGTTTGCTCGGGGCGCTCCGGTTTCTTTGTAAACATGAGTGTGTGTATACTACACTGATGTGGGAAGTTGATTAGTAATAGCTCTATGGCTCTCGGTTTTTATTGAGCCATTCCATGACAAAGGAGACGCCAGATTTCGTAATATTTTGGATATGCTTGAAAAACATATTATGAATAAAGACACGTCTGAAAGCAAGGATGGCTCAGTTTAAGGGCTATTTTAGGTTTATTTTTGCTGAGGTCGTGCTCCAAAGTGTGGGAAATCGGAGGAAAGCTTCTGTACTTCAAAAACTGCTGAAAAACGCTTTTTTTACAAAAATTCACGTTTGCGTGCGATCGAGCACTAATATACTCTATCTTACCTTGAAAAGAAAACACCTTGCGCTGCCAGTTTGGGTCCAGAGAACCACTCTAAACATAAGCAGAATTTTAAAATTTCTTGATTTTTCAGATAAATTTAAATTAGAATTTGACTAAGAAACTTTTTTTTACTTAAATTTCTGAACCTTTGTCTCGACTAAGTTGCACTACACTTGTAAAACAATTTTCGTACATTTTTTTAAATAAATGGTGAATGCCCCTTTCTTCAAAAACGGCACTGTAATAAAATGGTAAAAAAAAAAAAAAGAAAGCCATTGGCCAACGTTGCTCACCTTTTCTGAAATAGCCGAAAGTTCAACCAACTCCATCTGTTCAACTATAAAAAAATGTAAAAAGTACTTTTTTGTTCTTTTGCAGAAATTATTATTATTTTTTTTTTTTTTTAAATAAGAGGCAGAACGGCTTCGCCTTTAGGCGTCCACCTCGTCGGCAACGCACGCCGTCGTGTGCTACGGTCGAGTGAAACACTGCACCTCGTACTTAATTTCGTTCATTATATTTGTAGAGCTACCGCCGAGAGTGGTCAAAGCGAGCAAGTTTAGCATGAATGCTTAAAATCGAAAGAATAAAGCATGGTGGACAATCACAGGTCAACCACGTTCTTTCATTGAAATGAAAGAACGTGTATGGTTGTCGTGTGCTTGTCCTCCGTGGTTTAATCCTTCAATGTTAAGTAACGCCGAGAATATTGATCTTATGACATGTCTATTTATAGTGACTTGAGAGCGCATATCTTTTTTTCTCTAAAAAATATGCTCGGGTACACTGGCAAGTTGAATAGCGACAACTCGAAATATTGTTTGGGATACTTTTTATCAAAGGCAAAACAAAGCACATTTGTATCTCCCAGGCGTTTTTTTTTTCTTATGTAATAAATATAAAATATAGTCCAAAAGTACTATATTAAATTTAGAATATCAGTCTTTCGTTAGTTTTCAGTTCATGTCATATGCCAGAAAACTGCGCACGTCTGGAACGTTCCCGGTATGATCCGTCTGCCGCAATGTCTTTATATTTGCACGCAAAATTCTTCCTGCCCGGTGAATGGGGCTGTTACTTTAGCTAGCACGTAATAATATTTTTTTTTCATGTTAATTTGAACGCTTTAGTTCCACTTTACCTGTGCCCAGGTGACGGGAGACAAAGCTATCGTCTGCTAACCGAGTTTGTGAATGCAAACGGTTCGTCAGAATTGGGTAGCAGATGGCGCGTCTTCACTTTTTGGTCATACTGCGTTTGCTTATAAAAAATAAAATAGTGAGCACGGGAGATCGTCAACGATGCCGAACGATAGCGGAGGTCCCTAGTGAAAAAGCCGTTTGTATGAGACATTTCCTGTGTCCAATAAACACATATGAATCATACAAGATATATAAGAACATATAAGAATTTTGTAAGAGCTATATAACTATAAGGTACATAAAATATATAAGAACCATATAAAAAAACATAAGAAACACCTCACAAATTTCTTATATTGGTCTTATATATTCTTATATATCATATGGTTCTTATATAGCTCTTATATGGTTCTTATATGGATCTTATATGTTCTTATATATCTTGTATGATTCATATGTGTTTATTGGACACAAAACTTTCTCATACAAATGACATTTTTCAATAAAGATATGGCTTCCCCTTCAACGAAAAGGTATTGTAGTGCAAATACATAGTGCAACTGAAAAACAGAGTGAAACATTGAAAGAAGCAGAACATTAAAAAATATATACCTCAGGCCAACGAACATTCGAAGGTAATGACACCACAGAGGTATGTTGCGTGTTTACCGATTGTAAAAGATATGTCTACTCTATATAAAAAAGTTCCTCGTTGTGCTCCATTTTAAAACCCCTAAATATGATCATTCGCTTACCCTTCCTGGTATATTGAGGCCTTATCTGAATGACATTTGTACCCTATCTATGCCTCAGAACAGCACCGCTGTAAACATGTAGGACTAGAGCTGACCAGAAACAATGTCATAACTGATAGTGCATAAGAAAGGAGGCTACTTTTAGAACAGTGTGTTCACAAATGCCAACATTCTTTTTAATTGCAGTCCCGTTGATAACGCGGCGGTTTGTTCATTCGGCTAAGGAACTTGCCATCTCAAACACTATGAACGAATAACAAGGGGCAAGCTGTTTTTAGACTTGCCGCACAACCAGCAGGGCGTTATTTGTCGTCGTGGAAAACGACTCAAGTCTACTGTCACAGGCATTTGCGCACACCAGTTTTACATGTAATTATCAAAGTACACGACCCAAACCACTTCCAAGCTGTGCATAAACCCCTTCGCGAAAAGCAGAAGACCATGCCGCGGAACTTCTCTTATTTCTAACACTTTGGCACAAAGGCTGATATCTCTCGCCTTAGTTTTTGGTGACAGGTTATGTGCCAAATGTTATATGGAGTGTGCAAGTCTGAAAGAGGCATCCGGGCTCGGCAGCGACAGACCAGCTCAAACGTCATCCTAGGAGGATGTTGCGGATACACCTTACAGCCCCACGACAGAGGCCCCTGGAAGCAGAAAGCGTCCTGCAAAGGACCGCGAGAGCCCTAAGCCATCCAAGTGCAAAATGTGGGTTCAAATTCCTGCGAGGATGCCAGTGCCAGTGTCTATCCGAATATCTCACAAACTGAAGTTCCTGGAGAAAACAAATCATTTCTGCGCGATTATAAGTTTTTTGTGGGTAGCTTTCGAGACAAAATTGAAAGCTCGAAGTCAAGACAAGAAAAGCTGTTAATTTTAGCACTATGCCCGCCATCTTGGACAATATTAGAAAATAGTGGATATTTTGGTTGCGGCAAGAAGA
Source organism: Ixodes scapularis (assembly GCF_016920785.2). Taxonomy (NCBI): domain Eukaryota; kingdom Metazoa; phylum Arthropoda; class Arachnida; order Ixodida; family Ixodidae; genus Ixodes; species Ixodes scapularis. The sequence goes on from NW_024609909.1 coordinate 569,374, forward strand.
TATAACGATTTGCCAGACAACTCCGCGACACGAGAGGAATTCTCGAAAAACCCGATCCACGAAAAAATCGCCCACTCTTCTCCGAGGTGAAAACCTCATTTAAGGCCTTTTACCAAGATGACAGAATTTCGTACTGTCTTCCTGGGATGAAAGACGGCCTGAAAAGAAATCAAACGTGGTTTCTTTTGTTGAACCTAGACGAAGTTTTCATTGAATGGAAAGAGGAAAATCCAGACCGGCCAGCCTCTTTTTCAACCTTCGCATCCATGCGTCCCCCCTGGTGTGTGTTAGCAGGCTCAACTGGCACAAAGTCTGTTTGTGTGTGCGAGTACCATAAAAAACGTCAAGCTTATGCTGCATTTATTGGGAATAAAAGAAACCTGTAAAGGGTTTTTGGCTTTAACCGTTTGTTCAATCGAAAAGGAGAGCTGCGTGATGCACACCAGCTCGAGATACCCAGGACCGGAATCGCTAAAAACTTTTCCGTAAAGCAAGACTCCCGAAGACGACGAAATAAAGTACAAGCGGTGGGTTCACTCGGACAAGTGCCTGCTCATGACAGTTGTATCGAGTGCCACAGAAGTAGTGGGAAAACTCGAAAACCTGGAGAACTTGAAATGTCATCACTATGTGAGAAAACTTCTGTCAAATCGTCTTAGGTTTCTGACCTCAACACTTCCACCAACCGAGTCAATATTCATCATGGACTTTGCAGAGAACTACAACTTCATCGTTCAGGGTTTAAGCGAAGTCTCGGTTAGGATTACAACGTCGGTATCGTTATCGTACATGTATGATGACAGTAAATCATGTTTCGGGTGTTAGTGAACAAAAATGAAACATTGCACTTCTTATCCAAGATTCTTGATAAGACCCGATTAGGACAGAAGGGCTTAGATTTTTGTTTTGTTCACTGTTATGCTGTCAGTTGTTCTACACTGCCTGATAGGGGATTGGAAACAAATATTCTGTTATTTATTTCTGGCTTATTAAACGTCAGCTTATAAGACATATTTTTTACTTCGCCAAATGGAGAAATTTTCTTTCAGCAATGCGAACGTCCAAAGAAACGTCTTCCACTACGGCGAAAGGTGTCCCCTTAAAGGGCTACTCCACCGATTTTTTCGTTGTCTCCGATTTGCTTGAAATTTTGCTGAACTAACCAACAAACATCGCGAAAATAGTATCCCAAATATTAGGTCAAAATATTGCTTTTTCGCGAAGTTATTGAATTTACAGTTTCGGTCCTCACCGTGTTTTTCAAGCTCGAAGTCTCTACTGGCAACAATGAAAAAGTGACGTCAGTGGAAGGCAGGGGTTCACTCTTTGGGCTGTAGATTTCGTTTTAAACTGATTCGAAGCAGTTTCATGGTGTCAAATGAATGCTTGGGAAGCTCGCTGCAGTACCTGCGCTCCAGCACGGAACAAATGATTGGCATATTCTATATTTTGGCTGCTTGCTCGACTGGCACGCCTGCCTGCCACTGACGTCACGGCCCTGAAAAGCGCGCGTATATTTGAATGTTGGTTTTTGCATCATTTTCATTTGCCGATTTCGCTATAACTATTATGAATTTCGCGATTCTAAATAGCATACCGGAGAGAGTAAAGGCCGGGGAGTCAGAAAATATAGTTAGTTGAGGTAGCTCAAAAAATCGGTGGAGTACCCCTTTAAAGGGGCGATTCAACAATTTTCGTACTTTGCGCAAATACCGCTTAGAACAGATCCCTGACGTTAATGACCTATGAAACACGCCTTTGTTTTTCACTTCACGCAATAGAAGTCCCAGAAAAAAATTAAAGAAAAAAAGTGAAAGCCGTTTACAACTCCCTGTAACGCCGAATTGGAGCGCAGCTCTTGAGGAGGAGGAGTGAAGGGTACTGAGGGGAGGGTAGACCCCTCGTCCTTCTCCTCCTCCTCCCCTCATTCTTTAATATGCTCCGGGGGGGGGGGGGGTCACGTGACCTCGAGGGGGGTGTCACGTGACTTCGGGGAGGGGGGTCACGTGACCTCGGGGAGGCGTGACCTGGGGGTCACGTGACCTTGGGTGTCACATGGGGTCCCCTCAAGGTCACGTGACCCCCACGTGACCTCAGAGGGGTCACGTGACCTGGGGGTCACGTGGGTGTCACCTTGGAGTCACGTGACCTTGAGATAACCTTGGGAGGGGTCACGTGACCTTGCGGGTCACGTGACCCCTCCCAAGGTCACGTGACCTTGGGGAGGAGTCCACGTGACCTCGGGGGTCACGTGACCTCAGAGGGGTCACGTGACCTCAGAGGGGTCACGTGACTTGGGGGTCACGTGACCTTCAAAGGGTCACGTGACCTTGAGATGACCTTGGGAGGGGTCACGCGACCTGGAGGGGTCACGTGACCTTGGGGGTCACGTGACCTTGGGATGACCTTGGTTACGGCGACGGCGACGGCGACGCCGACGCCGCTCAAGCCGGGAACGGGCCCCTAAGAGCTGCGCTCTAAAATGAAAGCCCTTTACAATTCCCTGTAACGCCGGTTGGAGCGCAGCTCTTGAGGAGGAGCATGGAAGCGTACTGAGGGACAGGTGACTCCTTAAGGTCACGTGACCTCATGGGAGGTCGGGTGACGTCAAGGGAGTCACGTGACCTCGGAAAAGGGGGGTCACGTGACCTTAGGAGAATCACGTGACTTCAGGCGGCTACGTGACCTCAGGGGATTCACGTGACTCCAGGGGGGTCACGTGACCTTAGGGGGTCATGTGACCTCAGGGGTCACGTGACCTTAGGGGTCACATTGCCTTAGGGGTCACATGACCCCCTGAGGTCATGTGACCCCACTGAGGTCACGTGACCCCGGGGGTCACGTGACCTTGACGATGACGATTTTATGACGTCATCAGTGAGATGACGATGACGATGCGGATGCCAATAACGTCATCAGTGATGATGATGATGACGATGCGAATGCCAATGACGTCATCAGTGATGACAATGATACGGATGACGATGACGTCATCAGGTTGCATGCAACCTGGATTGCATGCAACAGGTTGCATACAACTCGTGGTATGCCATTTGCATGCAACAGGTTGCATGCAACCTGTTGCATGCAACTCCCGAAGGAACCCGAGGTCCTCCCGAAGGAACCCGAGGTCCTCCGAGGTCCTACCGAAGAAACCCGAGGTCCTCCCGAAGGGACCCGATATCCTCCCGAAGGACCTCGGGTTCCTTCGGGACGACCTCGGGGAGTCCTCGGGTATCTTCGGAAAAATTTACCCATAATGCACCGCGCGGTTACGCCGACGGCGACGGCGACGCCGACGCCGACGCCGCTCAAGCCGGAAACGGGCGCCTAAGAGCTGCGCTCTAAAAAATGAAAGCCGTTTGCAACTCCCTGTAACGACGAATTAGAGCGCAGCTCTTGAGGAGGAGGAGGGAAGGGTACTGAGGTTCACGTGTTATCGGGGGGGGAGGGGTGCTCACGTGACCTTGGAGGGGTCACATGACCCCCTCGCCAAGGTCACGTGACCTGGGGGTGTCACGTGACCTCGGGGGGTCACCTGACCTCAAGACAAAATTTTCCGCTAGATTTAGCGGGGAAATTTTTCCGCAAGAATTAGTGGGGAAATCTTGCCGCTAGGTTTAGCGGGGAAATTTTTTCGCTAGATTTAGCGGGGAAATTTTTCAGCTAGATTTAGCGGAGAAATTATTCCGCTAGATGTAGCGGGGAAATGTTTCCGCTAGATTTAGCGGGGAAATTGTTCCGCGAGATGTAGCGGGGAAATTTTTCCGCAGATTTAGCGGCGACGTTTGTCCGCTAGATTTAGCGGGAAAACTTTTCCGTTAGATTTATCGGGGAAATTTTTCCGCTAGATTTAGCGGGGAAATATTTCCGCTAGGTTTAGTGGGGAAATTTTTCCGGTAGATTTAGCGGGAAAATTTTCCCGCTAGATTTAGCGGGGAAATTTTTTCGGTAGATTTAGCGGGGAAATTTTTCCGCTAGATTTAGCGGGGACGTTTTTCCGCTAGATTTAGCAGGAAAATTTTTCCGCTAGATTTAACAGGGAAATTTTTCCGCTAGATGTAGCGGGGAAATTTTTCCGCTAGATTTAGCGGGGAAATTTTTCCGCTAGATTTAGCGGGGAAATTTACCCATAATGCACCGCGCGGTTACGCCGACGGCGACGGCGACGGCAACGCCGCTCAAGACGGAAACGGGCGCCTAAGAGCTGCGCTCTAAAACGGGCAGGATTGACACCCTCAACTCGCAGCCAGAACAAGCGGCCACGCGATCTGGAGCCGATTATATGCCGCCAATGTTGATCATAGCCACGCGCTGGGGTTGGCAAAGCACAGGACACGCGCTGAGTTCCAGACATTGTTATGGCTGGGCTATTGTCGTCGTTTCAGCGATTGGACGCGGGCCACGACCCGAATGCTTTTCGAGCTAGTAATTATCACGAGCCCAAATTGAGTGCCCACGCAGGGCTCGGGTATACAACTCGCAGCCAGAACAAGCGGCCACGTGATCTGGAGCCGACTATATGCCACCAATGTAGATCATAGCGACGCGCTGGGGTTGGCAAAGTACAGGGCAAGCGCCGAGTTCCAGATATTGTTATGGCTCGGCTATTGTCGTCGTTGCAGCGATTGGACACCGGTCATCACCCGAATGCTTCTCGAGCTAGCAATTATCACGAGCCTAAGTCGAGTGCCCACGCAATGCTCGGGTCCAATCTATGAACCGCATTAAAATATCGTCACTTGGGTGTTCTGCGATCCCCAAGTTACGTCATAAAATTTTGAAAAAGAGAGATTGAATGAAAATGATCGCTTTTGTCCTTGAAATTACACCGCAACAAAGGAGTTTCTTGGCCAGTGGAGTTGTGTGCGAGTATCCTTGAGCCCCACTAGTGCCAGTAAGCTCGTGTAAAGTGAAAAACATTCCAACTGAATATCGTTGCACAGCTCCTTTAAAGGGATACTACAACGAAATTTCGGCGCTCATCTTATGGTCTTTATGTATTCAAAGGAGCAGCATCATATCGAACATACCAATATCTTGTTAAAAAAAGTCACGAAAAGGAATTTTAAAACGAATTAAACGATTAGCACAGAGACGCCTCGCTTGTAGTGCCCGTCTAGGAACCTTGACAGCTAGTGACGGAGGTTGTCTCGCCTCCGGCCAGGACGAGAGAAGAGGGGAAGGAGGAACTCTTCTCTTCCCGAGAATGCCTTTTGTGTGTCGCAGAAGTCGCTATTGTCCCCCTACAAGATTACAGAAGATTAACGCGTCACTCAAAATTCGTACAATAGCAGCCGCTTCGGTTGCTGGAACGACTAGGCCATCCTCTCGATGTCAGCCTCGCCGTAGCTTTGCTCGTCTTGAGACGACCTAGGTCACGATTGCGTTGGATGTCACGTGGTTTCCGCTGGGCCTTCTCCGAGCGTTTGCCAGAGTGGGCCGTTTAAAACGAAAAATACAGCAACCAGGCTCAAAATACAAACGTGCGATTATCATTTACGGATATTGTGGATCATATTCAACCTATTTTTGAACACGACGGGAATATTTCAAATTTCGTTGAGGTATCCCTTTAAGCAATGGGCCGGACATTAAAATCCAATTTTTTCTCATTGAATCGGGAACACTTATCATTATTGGACGATTTGTTCCGGCTGAAAAACGTCCCAGGTGATGGGTCCTTTCAACACAATCAAAGCTTACGGTCTGTTTAAGTTTTTGCGTGCAGAATTTAAAAATGCTTGCTTCACTCATGGCCCACGATTCGTTTTTAAAATCTGCGATACCGTAAACCAAAAGGTTACAACGGCGAAGTTTGTTTCCTGCATCGTCGCATCTAGCGACATTTCAGAAAACAGGACTAATTTTAGATCCCAGTGACGGGATGGTTTCAGCAGGCAAGAGGGAGGGAGATTAGGAGTTAAACTGCGCAAGCTCGGCTTCCATTGCTGTCACTTTGTCCGATAGCTGTTGCAGTTTGGCATCTGTGGTTTTCTGCTTATCTTTTAGCAGTCTCAGTTATAATTTGTGTTTGGCCCACTGCAATTCTTTTCATAGTTGCTAAGATTGTTGTTTGAACATTAGCGCTTCGGGTTTCGGGGCCAGGGTTCGATTCAATATCTCCCGCCACAAGAAGCCGTAGACGCGACAAGCAGGAAGGGAAAAATAACCAAAACACGCGCGAAGTCGCTTTCCAATACTTTGGTGGTCAGAGGGGCATAACACCATAAACAATAGTCGCTCGACCGAGGGGTATGAAGTCCTCTTGTGACGTCACTACATTGCGAACCACAAGTGCGATGGTGTTTGTTATGAGCATGGTGGAAGCTTGAAATCATTGCGCTCTGAAACCAACACTGCCAACACCGTCAAAATTGAAGTTCTTCCATTACTCTTATTTCCGTCGACGAGACATCCTTTGGTGACGTCATCTTCAGCATTCGGCCAATGGTGGAAGACTGTTCGCAGCGACGCTTACGATCGCTCACGTCGCCTATACTCCGTTTCCTACTTAGTATACAACGCGGTGAAAGCTACTTGCGCGAGCGCGTGCCTATATCTATAATTTCGTTTGCGCGAGAACGCGCGCAAAATGATCTGCGAGATCAAACCCCATGCTTCTACCAGAACCTTTGACAGCGTCGTACATTATCCTCCGTTCACCCTTAAGCTAAGACTAGAAGCTCCGCCTTCGGTGCGAGCCCGCTGGCTTCTGCAGTGCTTTGGTTGCGCCTGCCTGCGCGTTCACACTTGTTTTAGCGAGGGCAGAAAGCTCGCGTTGAAGGCGCAGCTTCTACTCTCACCTTGAAGGAGCGGTGCAACGATATTCAATTGGAATGTTTTTAACTTGACACGAGCTTACTGGCACACCTGGGACTCAAGGATACTCACACGCAACTCCGCTGTCCAAGAAACTCCCTTGTTGCGGTGTAGGTTCAAGGACAAAAGCGATCATTTTCATTCGATCTCTCCGTTGCAAAATTTCATGACGTAACGTGGAGATTGCAGTACACCCATATGACGACATTTGAATGCTGTTCATAGATTGGACCCGAGCATTGCGTGGGCACTCGATTTGGGCTCGTGATAATTACTAGTTCGAGAAGCATTCGGGTAGTGGCCCGTGTCCAATCGCTGCAACGACGACAAAAGCCGAGCCATAACAATATCTGGAACTCAGCGCGTGCTCTGTGCTTTGCCATCCCCCAGCGCGTGGCTATGATCTACACTGGTGGCATATAATCGGCTCCAGATCACGTGGCCGCTTGTTCTGGCTGCGAGTTGGGGGGGGGGGGGGGGGGGGGGTGAACGCTGCCTGCTCGTTCTTCTTTAATTTTTTTCTGGGACTTCTATTGCGTGGGGTGAAAAACGAACGCTTGTTTCATAGGCCATTAATAGGGAGTTTTAGAATAACGTACGCAATTTTAGCGCACGCTAGCGCTAAATTTAGCGCTTGTATTAGCGCACGCGACGCGAAAGAGTTTTAGAATAGCGTTTCTCCGCCGCGACGCAAAAGCCCAAACATCTGGCGCTTGCGACGCCACCAAGATACAGTAAAAATTTTTATTTCACACACGAAATGATGTAACTTTAGAAAAAAAAAACTATTTTTTGGTCCAGAGTAGCATTTTAATTTGTTTAAACATGAGAACGCGACGCGAGCGGTTGACTGGTCGTGTCCGCTTGCGTCGCCTCGGCAAGAGAGGTCTCGTGTACTGACCTTCGCACATCGTTCCTTCGCCGTGAAATGTTCGCGCGTCGCAAGCATCAAGTTGCCGGTGACCGCTGCCAAACGTACAATGTCGTCCCGTATTGGAAATTGCAGTCCCGAGGATGCCGCCGACGTCGCACTCACGACGCCGCCAAAGCAGCCGCCAGCATAATCGTGGAAGCCGCCATTTTTTTTTAACTGTGCTCGTCTTGGATTGAGCCAACTTCTCATCACGAATCCTCCTTGGAGAAGCGCAAAGACTCTTTGCGTACGCACGCTATTTCCGAGAAATAGCGCGCGCTAAAATTGCGCACGCAAAGCGCAAAACCTGGTTTGCGTTCGGAGCATGCGCAGTGGCGACGACGCTATTCTTTGCGCACGCAAAGCTTTAGCGTGCGCTATTCTAAAACTCCCTAATGTCAGGGATCCGTTCTAAGCGGTATTTGAGCAAAGTACAAAAATTGTGGCATCGCCCCTTTAAGGGTGAACGGAGTATAAAGGCCGGTTCACACGGCACCTTTTATTAAGTTGCGTTATGTTAAGGAAGCTTACGTCGGCTTACGTTGAGATTCACCGGGACATTTATGCTTCGTATTAAGCGTGGCAGCGAGTTTAATGAGGAACATTGGACATGATATTGGAGACAGGGATGTTCCGGTGACTTATCACATGCCGTAAGAGTATCTAAGCAAATGATTCTGCGTGAGCGAGGCTTTAGTATGAAACAGAGCTTTGCGGTACCGCGGTACCAACTTTGCGCGACACGATGGCTATGCAGCTGGCGACTCGGGTTGCCATCTTCTCGAGCCGGTAGTTTCGGTTTCACCATAGACCCGCAAAACATAACTTTAATCTTTGATATAAGGTATCTACAATACTACACAAGGCATCTAAACAAAATTACACCTCGTAATTCGAGGAAACTTTCTGCACTAAAACGGTCGTAACCCTAAAATCAAGGAACAAGTACAGTAGTTTACATAGAAGATTACTCGCTTTAGCTAATGACTCAGAAGAGCACGCTTCACAACGCAAAATGTGTGATCCCCACCTTGTACACCAGTCAGACGACGCCCCAAAGCTCCATTTTATTAACTAATCTTTTCACTAAAAAATATTCTGCTAGAGGAGCTGCTATTGCACGGCCAACAAAATGTTATTTACCACCGGTATTGATTCCTTTGGACTGTTTACACAAAGTTAAAACCGGAACTAAAAATATTCTTAACTTTTATTACCATTTAAAACATTACAAGTTAATGCCTCTTCTACGGGCAATGTTTGAAACGCTAATAATTCAAATAAACATGAAAGGAAACATTCGCAAGAAGCTTTCGTGTCACCGTGTCACAAATTCACAGCGCACAACATTATTCCCTGCTTACTGAAACCTATAAATCAGTGAAAACTAATATTTTTCCATGGTTAAAATCTGAAAATTATTTACTTCCGCGCTAAGTGCTTCATTTCAGCAATAGCCGAAAGAGGTCTGAGCGCGCGGGCAAAATGTGGAATAGCCCGAGATGCGTGAGAAGGAAGAATGTACATATCGTCTCTGATGCAGCTAAGGTTTTAGTATAAAACGAAGACCTTTGAAGGGTACAGTACCCTCAGCCAAGGATAGGCAAAATACGTGCAAATATGTATCGAAATACAAATACAAAATACTTCGTCAAAAATGTATTTCATTAAAAATATAATTACATTTCTAAAAAAGCATTTAAGTACAAGATACAAATACAATCAAATGTATTTGATCTCCTCCAAATACTTTTCCAAATACATTCCTCAAAATTTGCGTCAGCGACTTCAGGGAACCCGCAACGGGGTTTCCGGGTATCTCATTTTAATTTTGAATCGCACACTCGGGAGTTAGTGTGCCAGACTGTAGTAACGCAATAGAAATATAATCACAAAAAAATGTAATCAGCTTGGACGTAATAGGTTAAAGAAGTACAGAGCTTCAAGCAGTTTTTTTGTTGTCGATTACACTTTGGTATAGACCAACAAAGAACCGAGACGACCAAGACGCGCAGCACTAGCTAGAGTATTTTTTATTGTTGCAACTCGCACCAATAACGAAAATCAGGACGACCCGCGCATTTAGAATGTTCCAGGCAAAAATATGGATGAAAATCAGGCTGGAAAGCATCACGAGTTGGCACAGGCACATATTTAGCCAGTCTGCCTGTGAACGTCGATTTCGTCACTATTCTTTCCCTGGACTAGCACCGTAATCACAAAGTCACTAAATGCTTGGGCTTGATTGAGAGACACTGCATTCGGTGCAGAACGTAGCTTTCTTCCTGCTCTGGACAGTGACAATAAATTTGAGGGATGTATTTTCGCCCACAAAATTGTATTTACTTAAAATTGTATTTGAAATACCCACGTTTTAGTATCTAAATACACAAGTCGAATACATTACCCAATTTGTAATTAAATACAATAGCAAAATACACAAAGTATTTGAAATACGTATTTCAAATACTTGTATTTGAAATACTGCCCATCCCTGCCCTCAGGAAACAACAATAATGGGGCAAGTCATTCAAAGTTCTAACCCCAGGAAGACAAAATGATGTACTCCCTTTGTGCTGAAGGACGCTAGCGAGCTCCTCTCCCGAAATGGATGGTTCCGGGAAAGGAGGATCTGCGGTGACGTGTGGCACGAACTCCTTCTTCTTTTTGGGACAATGTCCCTAAAGGAGCCTAAGTGGTCCGTCCGACAGGGGTCCGAGATCCGTAAAGCCTGACTAAAAAAAATATATTGCATTTTCATGAATGTGTCGGGTTTTGTAGGTGAAACCTGAAACGTCGACCAGGGTCGTTCACATTTAAATATGACAGTTTTTCGTGGCTTTTTTTTTTTTTAGAGCGCAGCTTTTAGGCGCCCGATTCCGGCTTGAGCGGCGTCGGCGTCGCCGTCGCCGTCGCCGTCGGCGTAACCGCGCGGTGCATTATGGGTAAATTTCCCCTCTAAATTTAGTAGAAAAATTTCCCCACCAAATTTAGCAGAAAACGTTTCCCGCTAAATTTAACAGAAAACACTTTCCGCCATATTTAGAGGAAAATTTTCCCCTAAATGAGAGGCAAGCAAGAAGGAGAAGGGACAAACCCTGCTCTCCGTACCTTCCCCTCCTCCTCCTCAAGAGCTGCGCTCTAATTCGGCGTAACAGGGAACTGTAAACGGCTCTCATTTCGTCTATGCGACTTTGAGTTTGACGCATTTTGTTCAGCCGTAATGTAAGCGACGGTAATAAAACTGCGCCCGCCGGACGAACAATTTGGTGGACTACAATAGTTTACGATAAGACCTCTCCCCAAATAGAGCGCGAGGTTCACCAGCAAATCGCACACGGCTATTGTTTTCCGCTATAAAACATAAATATCAATTTACATACATAATAGTGAAGTTTAAGGCGGTATGACTCTGTTCTTGACAACTCTCAATGAATTCTTACAAAACCTTTATTTAAACATAAGCACAGTCGGTATATCAACAATCCATACAACGAGACATGCACACACTTTTTTTACTCTGTATTCATTACGTGTTATTTGCTTCTAACGCCCCCAACGAATGCTAATTGAATTATTTTTGCTGGCATATTTTTGCCGTAAACAACTGCTACTGTTTTTGCTAGATGTAAAGCATTTCAGTTTTTTTTTTATTTCGTTTTTCCGGGTCTTCTAAGAAGAAATATTTCTTTCATTGCCAATGATCGAAGGATCCGTTAAGCTTCACGCAGAAGCATCATTTCTGACGTTCGACCATTTGTGAACCTGGCAAGCGAAGAGATATTGCTCATAATGGATGCCCGAGACCGAGGGAACCGGCCAGAGGGACGGACCAACACTGAGGTCGGTGTATGGGACTCTTCCCTTCGGGCAATTTTTCTTTCTATGAATGCTGAAGTTTTCCCTAACATAACTTAGTCTTTTTTCTCTTTCTCTTTCTACGTATACGTATCATATTCATAAAGTAAGCACTACAAAAATGTCACGACTTCATTTACACGAGCTCTTGGCATCGGGGCCCAAACAGTTGTTACTTTCTTGTTGATGATTTAGGTGAAATTCAACACTAAATTGTGCGTTTATAGCGAAACTAGATGCGATGTCAGACTTAGGAAAGAAAAGTAGCAGAGCTGCGAAATATTCGCCATACTTCAGCAAAGTACACCCTCCGCGTCCTTTATGCAATCGAGCGTTCACTTCATAATGCCACAGAAACCAGCACGCAAGACAAAACAAGCGTGTGAGTCAGGTTGGTCATACAAACACTGTCTGCAGGTATGCTCCAAGCGTACACACGCACAAAGCCTTCCAACATTCTCGAGACGTGTCCGCGGACATTTCTGCCATAGTGCCTGCGGAGAAACTCCGCGTTCTTGTGTACAATGAACGAGGAGTCTCGCTGCGGCTTTCTGGTGGAAGAGAGCCCTAGTGCGCTGCACCGAGAGAGGGCGTACGCTCACCGACGAGGGGCCAGTAGATCCACGAGCTGCCAACCAGCGGGAACGACGGCACGCGGGGCATCTGGCCGAAGGGCTTGGTCGTGACCCGCGACTCGCCGCCGCGGGAGGCGTCGGCCGACAGAGCTGCCGCAAGCCCCGGGTGGGCCGCCCTTCGAGGAGCCCGGAGCAGAGCTCTGGTCGCCTTCATCGCGGCCGCCTCGGCCACGAGGGCGCGGTTGGCGCTGGGGGAAGAACGCAAACAAAACGAAGGAGGAGCGATCTTTCACCGCGCGCGCACTAGCCTGAGATTGCTCGCGCCGAGCCTGGGGACTGTGGAGACTTCCGAACGGGCGAATGTGACTATAAAAAAAAAAGGAGTCGGATATTGACCGGGCCCACGATAAGCCTCTTATATTCGACCTTGCTACTGACGCCATCTTATCGGTAAGACTGTTGAGCACAATCGCACCAAACATTTTCTTTTATTTCAGCCATTGCGCAGCGGGCTGTCGCCGCAGGATCGAAGACAGGGAAGCGCTAGGATGATAACGTTGTTTCACCTACTGGTCTCTATTCTAGTAGGATGTAGGGTGCCTACATGTTTCTGCTCCGCTTTGGGGTGGCGACAACATTTTGTTACCCTTTCCCAGATCCTCTCCCACCGCCATTTTTTCCCCACTTCTTATTTGGCTAAACGTCAACAATGTAGAGTTTATGCAGTCTCGTCACACCGACAACACTGTGAGGCCACTTCCGTTTCCGTTCAGAAGAGGAGTCGTAGGCTCAGCGGGATGTCGGTAGTTGTAACTGTCGCTCTCTTTATTCGGGTGTTTCATATATTGAAGTTGCGAGCAGGAAGTGCGAGTTGCTTTTATCGAAACGCGAGTTCCCGCGACAAAATGAAACGCAACAGACCGGCATTGAACGCCGAAATTTCGCCGGGGGAACAAGAGCGGTGAGCGCTCCCTAGCCCTAACGAGGATTACCGGTGTAGTGCGAGCGCACGACCGGCGAGTGTGACAAAATGGTCGACGGAAACAGCGGAGGTTGCATGGTAACGAGGTAGCCAACACTGGTTTGTCGGCAAAAGGTATACGTAAACGTTGTCGCCACCCTAAACAGCGGAGCGGAGTAGGGTGGATCGCGGATAGAGGTTTGTCTTGCTGGGGCCGAGCGGCACCAGCTAATGCACGGGACCCTATCGGAGAAACGGGGAAAACTGCAAATTCTTACCTTAGTAGGTTGTTCTCGACGACCACACTTTTATCGTGTTTTACGAGAATGACAATTAATATTATCTGCGCAAATACCAACTACTTTAGGACATCATTTTTTTTAATAGATGTTGTTGTTGTCCTTCTGTTGAGGTTTGAGGGTTGCGACTTTGTTGGGCGTCAACTGGTGATGTGGTACGAGACAAGGGTTGCCGAGAGTCAATGTGGAGTCGCTGGTGATATCCCAGTCATCATAGCTTAGCAGACAATAAGTTAGAAGGCATTCGCTGGAAACATTCGCATCGTTTCAAGCGCTTGTACAGAGCACTTCTGGTGTAAGCTTCTGCTATGAACTGCCGTGCGGGCTTCGGTGACGAATCAAACGTCGAAGCGTGTCGTTCATTTGTTGAAAGTGTTGAAAGTGTTATTTATCTAGCAAATGAAGTAAGTGACGCTGGCAGAGTGGGTGGTGCTGCGGAACATTTGATTGTTTTTAATTGGCGCTCGAACATTTCAAAAATACCCATCCGATTTCCGAACTCCCGATTTAATGATTGCATCACATATAAAATAATCGCCTTCTAACACCACGTACAATTCATTTTCCGTGTGTGTGTTTATTCCATAGACTTGTGTGTATTGCCAGCTGTAAAGCAATGGCCACCGGTGGGGCCAAAGACGGGCTCCCAATCCGCATTCAGCCTACTACAATAGAGATAAATGGCGCCATCGTGGCTCTAGACTTTTCTCCGCAAAGTTTCGTCAAAGCGTAGGTCGGAATATGGAGCGCTCGGTTCAGTGCGAGTATCACGTTAAACGCTGTCCAAAGAAAACACAGGAAATGCCGCGATTGTCGAAAAGAAGGAAAAAGGCCCAAATTGTTGATTTTCGAAGAAATGCGTCAGCATTTCGCACACCTGTTATACGTAACGCAGCATGGTTAGTGCAGCCTCCCAGCGCTTTTATGCTCTGTGAACATCCCCGAAACCCGCGTTTACTCTGGTGCAAGCAGATCAGTTCATTTGGCGTGTGCATCAAGGACATGTGCGTGATGCACATAAAACTGCAGAGCCATTTTGTTGTGCGTATTTAATCACGACCAACGTTCGTTTAATATTGAGGTGAATAGTCGGCGATTTTGCGCAAAAGGCGTTGCCGGTTCTTCTAAGTCGGGGTCACACTGTTCATACATCATACATGAGACAGTCTGCAAACACGAATTAGACTATCCATGGTTCGAATGCCGCGTGCTAAATATTCTCCTTGAACTCACTGCCATGCGGCATACGAAGTACGGATCTCGAGGTGGCTCTCCTTTGAATCTGCATGCAGTCTGCCCCTTGCATTTATTTGTTTATTTAAAGAACCTCAAAGGCCCGTCGGCATCACATGAGGGGGGACTGTACAGTCTGATTAATATGAATGAGAAATGCAGAGAGGACGGCGACTCCATACAAAAAAATATTAAACTGACCACATGAAGATAAGCCAAACATTTGCGCAGCTGGGTGACATAAAGCACATAATGACTTGAAAAAAATAATAATACACATATCCGTTAACATCTGAAGTGATACGAAATATAAATACAGTGCCCAGTTCACAAGGAAAGAACATCGATGCATACTTTTAATTAGCTAAAATGTATGGGGTAACTCTGAAGGAAAAGAAAAAGTATTGCATCGGAAACTGAAACATTTTGTATAATCAGTGTGACCCCAGCTATGAGCCTTGCGTTGCCAGATGTGTGGTGCATATGGGGCCGACGACACCTTGCGCTAGCGGCCTGGTGACATGGTAAGGAGACTGCGCGTCAAAAACGGCGCGGCAGATCCAAGAAGGGAACCGCGTCCCGTTTGCGGCCACACGTCTCCAAAGCTGGCGGCAGGAGCCTCCCAGGAGGTCGAAAGAGCGCACCCAGCCCGCCATCTGTCGGCGCTTGCAATAAAAAGGTGTTTCCTAGCCAGTTTTCACGGGAAGTCCATCAAACAATACACGACAAAAGAGCACGGTCAAAATAGCACGCCTCAAAACAACTCGCGTCAAAACAGCACCGCGTCAAAAAAGCACCGCATCCAAACAGCACGCGTCAACGCAGCACGCGACAAAACAGCCCCCGGCGTCAAAACAGCAGAGCTACAGAAGAGCAGGTGCCTAAACAGCACGCCACAAAACAGCTTAGCAACGAAACAGGGCGAACGTAGATCCACGCTGCTTTCTCGCAGTGAGAAACTTCATTGGCACCACGCTCCTAAAGGAAATACTCACTGCTAACATTTTCACCAAAACATTCCTATTACCGTTACGTTTTATTATCTAGCGTCACACGATTATATTCTTACCTACATGTAGGCCAACCCGTATGTTTACAAACACGAGATGTGCGCGCCGCAGTGGCCCCATGTCAGGGTCGTGTGTGGTTATATACCCCACATGTCATGGGCACGTTGTAGACGAGCTTCCCAAAGCCGCGAATCACACTGCACATACACAATACAAACAACAGTCTGCAAACACGAGTCACCGACATATCCGGGGTTCGAATGCCCCATGCCAAGCTTCTCCCCGACCTCATTGCCATGCGGCATTCGAAGCACGGATCTCGCGGCGACTGGCGTTCGAATCTGTATGCCGACTGTCTTTTGTGTGATGTATAAGCAGTGTGACCTAGGCTTTAGGCCAACAACGGTGTAAAAGCACGGTACCGGAGCATCCAGTCTTCGCTTGGGTTTCAATGTCCTTACGCGTACCGGTTCATCGAGGCCTCGAAGGACCGAGCAAGGCCTCACCAAATAGAAGACGATCGACGGCAAAAAAAGATGCAGTCCATCCGGTTCAAAGGCATACGCGAGAATCTCGCAGATCATGAAACGTCTTGTTCCAGTATGACTGGTAGCTTTTCATTAACATTCTTTTCGGATGTCGCTTTTCTTACTGCATGTAAGGTGTATGTAAAAAGAAGAGTGCATGTCACATAAAGTATTTCTTTAGCAGTTCCATTAAACTGAATTGTGATTTTCATTCTTCCTTTGTGTAAATAGGGTGCCGCATTTATATCGATATAAAACGTCAACGAATCGATCAATCAATCCACCTCATTTATAATACGGCAAGCAATTTAGCTTCACTGGCTTGCGTTGGGCATCTATAGACAAATTTGGGGGGTGTATGGTTCAAAAGCTACGAGGCCGTGTGAGCTAAACTAATTAAAACAATCACTGTACTATGGGAAGGCTTTGACAGAAGTATAAAACGATATAGAATTAGTGCAATAGGCCAATACTACCAAGAATATTAATTACTCGTTCAAAAAAGACTGGAGGATTCTCTCCCAAAAGGAGAGCCGGATGAAATGGGATATGATGTTTGAAAATTTTAGGAAATTGAATGCGGCGCATAAAGCTCAAGGCCGGGGCACAACGACAAGATACGCAAAACAATGAACTTGTCGCCATACTGATCACAGACCGGTGGATCTTCCCCCCAAAGCAGATCCCTATGGGTTATAAGAAAGTGTGCAATTCTCAGACGCCACAAAAACGTTTCATGAAGTCGGGTATTTCATAAAGAGCTTTCCCAAACTCTCAAAGCACGTTTGGTAACTTGAAGCTTGTTTGTGCACTGTATGTATTATCCCAACTACCAGCAGTTAAGAATCGAAGACTTGACCAAAGGCTTTATATTTAATAGGGTAAACAGGACAGCGATTCGGGAAGACTTTCTGCAGACCCTCAAGCTTGTCAGCTTCCTCCTTGTCTAGTATGCCGACGTGACTTGGTACCCAAGAAAATTTTATATTTTGACCATCACGCCAATCAAAATTAAGTTTATATCGAATTTGTTGTGCAATCATACTTTAGTACGTTTTAGAAAGAAAATTGCAAGAATTACTTTGCCAGTAAACGAACAGAACCACACTCAGTATTTTTCTACTGATAATGAATTCAATCGCCATTGATACTGCATAGAGCTCCGCAGTAAAAATGCTGGAAATACAATCAAGTCGTTGAATCTTGGATAACTATTAATAATACACGGCGCTACCGACAAAATCGAAAGCCTTGGCGCCATCTGAATAAACATGAATATAACTATCATACTTAATTTGCAGTTCACCAAAGTCTTACTTAATTACAGCATGGGAAATGCCGTGCTTGTTGAACCTTGTGAGAGACCAGTCGGAATCAACTCTCTGTGTCTACCAGGGTGGAATGCTGTCAAAGTTCCGAACGAGGCAGACCTGGTCCAGAGAAATGTGCAGCGAAGTGCGAAGATGTTCAGTGAGGAAGCTTCACAGTGTTACAATGCTTGGTTTATTTACAAAGCCGCCAAAAGCCTCGATTTCGTAAGTGAAGTGTAAGTAGGATGCTGAGAGTTGGCTTGGAACCTTGTAAGCATGTGTTAAACTAAGAGATCTACGTATTTTGTTTATTGACAGCTCATTGGATTCTGCATACAAATCGAGGACACCGGACGTCCGTAAAGCTCCTGTTGCGAGTCGCAGGCCAAGACGGTGATCTGAATCCAACATTTTAGGGCAGAAGTCCGAGCGGTTCATATACGACACCACCGCAGTCAAGACGAAATCGTACAAAGTCATTCTATCAGTTTTTTTTAACAGAGATAAAACTTTCAAAAAGTTTCCGGAGTGAAGTCATTTATGCGTCGGTGCTTTCAGGTACGAAATCATTTTTTTTTATCAAATATAAACATAGATCTCTGCTCCTTCATAACCAGGGATAGCAATTTCATTTAAGTCCAGGGAGAAATTCAAAGACAGACCACGGCGCAAAGAAAAAGGCATGCAGACCGTTTTTGAAGCAGATAACTTGAACCAATTTTCGTCGACCAACTTGGAAAGTTTGTTTACGGCTAACTAAGTGCAACTAGAAAGGATACAAGATGATGAAGTGTGTGTATTGTCTGTTTAAAAATAATATAAAATAGAAGGTGACAGCAGGCGTGCGTGTAAATTCATTGTTAGCAAAAATAAAGTCACACTTAAAACACCTTCGGTGGGAATCTGTTGTCTTCAACAAAGGAATCAACAAAGGAATCAGACGAACTTGAAAAGTCGTGTCCGTCAGATATTCCCTTATGCATCACAAAATACGGCCACGGATATTACAGCCATACATGTTTTTAAGGATCCCCTGCCTCTATGCTGTGACGCATGACTTTCTGGATAAAAAAAAAACCCGCAACACAGTGCTGCCTTTTTACAAATCATGATCATCATCATTTATTATTCCTTGGAGGCCTAGGGGGCATTATACAAGGGAGTGAACACTTAAAAAAAGCAACTATTTATTAACAAAAACACGCTGCAATCTAGTTATAGGTTAGAAAAAAATAAGCTAATGGCTGCAGAAAATTTCTTAGTGTCAGATAAGGACACAATTACGTCAGGCAGTGAGTTCCAGTCGTCACTGGCCAATGGTAAAGTAGACATTTGGTGAGTGACGGTTGACGATGAAATGGGACGGAGTTTACAAGAATGATTGAGACGAGGGAAAATGCGGTAAGGAGGCGATAGAAAACTTTGTCTGAGATGACTGTTGTAATAAAGTATCCGATGAAGAAGAGAAATACCAGACACCCTCTGGCGGAAAGGAAGAGTGTCAAGGTTGGCTGATTGGCGAAATCCTGATATGCTAGCGTAAGGGGAATAGTCGGAATAAATAAAACGGAGGGCTTGGACCTCTGTTTTATGAAAATAAAAACTTACGAAAACGCAAGTTTTTTGTTGTGGTTGTTTTTCTGATGAGAAAAACAAAACTGGCGCACCATTGTGTTTTCGCTGCTCTATCCCACGATTCAGGTTCCACGTTTGAAAAGAGCTGCAGGAACTGTTCCAGGCTGACGTGCCCTTACCGTTTCCGGTACTCCTCAGGATCCGTGTCACAAAGATTCTGTCAGACCTCGTCTGGCGTGCCTTGATATTTCTTGTACATCCGTTCAGCCTTCCGTCCATCGAGTTCTTTCTGCGCCTGTGGTGTACTGAAGTGTTGCGTACAGGAACGAGGCCATCGCTAAACGCCCCAGCGTGAATCCAAGACTTCGTTCGCTCTTACGCAGCACGTCCTTGAGCAGGACCGCCCCAAAAGTGCAATAAATATCTTATTATACTTGCGTAATGTCATAGGTTAGCAAAACTGATGGAGGCCACGTTAGGCCTACCACGGTGTTCTGTCTCACCTGTTACACAAGAGCAGCACGCAGCATTTATTGCTTTTCGTACTGCGACAGCGATGCTCGCAACGCGATCGGCATTAAATCCTGTTGACGAAAACAAAATAAGGTCCACCATAGCCTCCTCTATGCTCACAAAGCCTGTCAGTTCGACGACGGAGCCATAGGGTGCCCGGTCGCAGATTTGGAGCGCGAGGAGCTGGTAGCACAGAGCATGCAAGAGCCAATTCTCTGTGAACCTGAACGTCAGCGCACAGCTTTTGCGGCGGCGAGGACCTGAAACACATGTTCGCTCAGAAGAAGTGTGTTTAGGCGTGTCGCCGCAGCGAGGCGCCAGTCACGTGGCTCTCTTCTCATGCGTTGTCTGCCGCTCTACCTTTTCCATTTCGGCGTCCGGTTCTTGTGGCGATTTGCCTGGCTTTGTCAGTATGTAGGAGGCTGTAGGTCAATACACACAGTTGCGCTTGACCGCGTCCATACAAAGTCCCCCCCCCACACACACACACACACAAAAGTTAGTTTTTTTGTATACGGCATTTACAGAACTAGACAAGAATTTCAAAAGAAATGACACCCCCTAGTTCAGGGAAACTTTCTAGACTAAAAGCAGACGTAACCCTAAAATCGACGAAGTACCGAAGATAAACCAAGAGATTAATTGCTTTGGGTGACGACGCAGATAAACACGTTTCACACCAAAAAAAAGTTTTGATCACCATGATAGATATGCAAAGCCTGATGTAAAGAAAAATATCTTACTGTTTTTTACGAAGGTTTTGAATTTTGAACATGTGAAACGTCGTCCAGGGTCTTTCACATTTATATAAAACATTTTTTGTGGTTTTCTTTTATTCTGAATTCACTGCGGGTCAGTGCTGCTAACACCCCTAACGCGTGCTAATTGAAAGATTATTGTTGTCGTATTTTGCCGTAACCAACCGCTACTGTTTTTGCTAGATGTAAAGCATTTCAGTTTTTTCTTAAATTTCGTTCTTCCGGGTCTTCTAACAAGAGACAGATTTCTTTCACTGGCAATAATATGAGGGTCCGTTAAGCGGCACGCAGGAATATCATTTTTGTTGTTCGAACGTTGGTGAATTTAGCAAGCGAAGAGATATTGTTCATAATGCATTCCCGAGACCGAGGGAACCGGCCAGAGGGACGGACCAACACTGAGGTGGCTGTATGGGACTCTTCTCTTCGGTCTATTTTTCTTTCTTTGAATGCTGAAGTTCTGCATAATATAACTTAGTAGTATTTTTCTCTTTCTGTCCCTGCATATACATATCATAATAATAAAGTTAGCACTACAGATATGTCACAACTTTATTTACACGAGCTTTTAGAACAGGAGGTTCAAACAGTTGTTACTGTCTTGTTGATGATTTTGGGTGAAATTCAAAAATAAATTGTGCGTTTATGGCGAAACTAGATTCCCCGTCAGCCTTAGGAGGGAAAAGTAGCAGAACTGCGAACTATTCGACATATTCCGGCAGTGTCCACTCTCCGCGCTCTTTTGCAAATAAACGTTCACTCCGTAATGCCACAGAAACCAGCACGTCAAGACAACTTTTTAGTGCCACGCTGTTAGCAAAAATAACACGCCCAGACGTGTAAACCGTTGTCCCATAGCGGACACGTCGAAACGTGTTCGTTTGACACGAGGCCATCTGTGTTTTTTGTCTACACATGAGTTGCTGTGTAAACTTAACACGCTACACCGTGTCTGCCTTCCGCAAAACCGTTTCGAGCGTGTTCCTTATGAAGCATGGCGGCCAGCGGCCGAGAACAGGCGAGAGACGAGCCCAGCGAGCCGCGCGCCTTTCAGCCGAATTGAAAGCACACAGGGCGCGTTAGTTCTCGTTCGATGTCTTTTATACACAGTAAAGTCTCCAAGCGGCAGACGTAGCTACTTGCAAAGGTACGTACGTGTGTTGTCGGCGGTCGGCGGCGTCAATAGCTTCAACGAGCCGCTAGACAAAAAAAAAAAAAGAAAAAAACGAATGCCGAACTCACATGAATAAATAACTTGAGCAAACTATTTAGAATCGGGCGGTAACTTGCGCCACCTATCGAGATTTCTAGCAGCCTGTTTTTTTTTAAAAAGACGAGTCTGTTAACACTGGGAACGACCACGGCCACACAGCAACCCTACATAAAACGCAGGCAACACAGCACACAGCTACATGGCACCGACATATACACAAACACAACAACCGACAAAACGCCCGACACTTCCTACTCGATATCCATTTCTCCCCGCGGCGCATATAAGCTTGACATGTGCGGGTGAGCTCCTTGGTCACTGACCATTACAGATTTATAGAAGAATACACAAAACACGGCGCAATGGACAGCCGTGTGTTAGAACTGTTGGCATTTAAAAAGTATGGAGGCAAAATCTATAATGCTAGTCCGTTGCAATAAATAATGATATGTTAACAATAAATCTTAAACCGGTCATGAAAAAGTTCAAATTTTTGTTATTTTCTTGCTTGACCAGTGTTATGAGTAGTCCGACTAGCATGAATCAGATAGAAAAACAAATTATAGGGATTTTGTCATTACGTATACAATAATAAATGACAATGATCAGTAAAGAATGCGTCCCTCCCTGAGGGTCACCAGGTTGTTTTGACCCGGTCCTTCCTAGAAGTCGTAGGTCAGGGCCGGGCGATCGTGGACTGCCGCGCTGGATGGTCGCTTCGGTGCTTGTTGGTGGTGGGGGAGCCTCGAAGAAAGACGCTCAAAGTCGAGAGCAACGATTGATAAAAACAAATATATTAAAACGACAACAGCAAACTTGGTTACAGGACTCTACTGTCCGCTCACGGCAGTAGAAAGGCGAAAAAAACGCGCCTTGGCGCAAAGTGCCCACCGCGCACGGTGAGGCTCAAAAAAACTGCTCGTCGCTCGCGACAAAGCTACACGGACCGGAGGACCGCGGGAGATAACTTGCTCCGCGCACGGGCTTGTTCAAACTCAACGTTTCCTCGCCAGCGCGGACGAGAAAACTCCCCGCTGACACAGCGCCTGTCCAATCAGGACGATTATACAATTCTATTGGCCCCAGTGCCAGCGGGTCCTCCACAAATCACAGAAAGGCCACTAAACTCGTTATTTCCCTTTTCTAAGAAGAGAAACAATGCCAAACCCCTAGGGGAACTCTTCAATCGGGGCGATACTTTACCGCTTTACGGGGAAAACACCCCCCACTTCGCTGCGTCAAAACAAATTGGCGCCGTGACCTTCGAACTTAGCGAGTAAAGCGTAATACACCTTTTCCGTCTAACCTCGACCCAGCGCGTAACGTGCGTAGCCTCGACTCGGCGCACAGCGGGAATAGTTCTTCCGGTTCTAACACTTCCGGTATGCGGGAGCAGGCCTAGCCGGCTGGCAAGATGCTGAAGTGGTGCGCGTTAAATGGGGTTTGAAGCCCTTGATAGCGAAGTGAGTTGTAATAAGGTGGATTAATACGTCGATGTATCATGTCCGCGCATATTTGGTCATCGGGCTGCCACTGCGCAGTCGTTGGCTGCAGCAGCAATTTCCGAAAACGGAAAATAGCGCGCGACAAATTGTGCACCGAACACAAGAAGTCGCAAAGCGAATGCGGCTGTAACGTATACACTTTGCATCGCTTCCCCGCTGATATCAGTCGGGAAGCGATGCAATATCAGCACATAAAAGCAATTAGGCAGTATAGACACGGACATCTACAAGTGCAGTAATAGGCCTCGACAAGTCAAATGTAGGACGAATTTTGCAGCTTGTGCAAATGTAAGACCCTGGGTGTAATGATTGTTATTGGCTACTCAAGTTTTGTTTTTCATTTCGTTCATTCCTACGAGGATGTGCACTAAATTTTGTGTGTTGCTCGGTAGCGACGCCCATTAAAATACGTTAATGGAAACAATACGAAAAGAGGGCGCAAAATCGTCGTCGTCCTCCCCCCCCCCCCTCTCACCCCCATCTCCTCAATAGTTCCGACTAGGGAGCCTTCATGTGCGCTTTGCTAGGGTGATGCCACCCTTTGTAATACCACTCGCCGACAAACCAGCAGCTATTTTGTTCCTCGGCGATAATCCGTGGGGCTTATAACTAGGGTGAGCATTTTCCGGTTTTAACCGAAAAACACCGATAAACATCCGTCGGTGACGAAAATATAAAATCGGTTAAAACTGAAAAACACCGGTGGTTGGATATTTTCGCCCTGGTTAAAACCGAAAAACACCGGTCGTTGCTAGTTTCCGACCTAGCGAAACCCTTTCCCCGTAGAGGTTCGTCAAACGTGTTATCTTGTGAATCCTGCATTCTTCCAGTGTTTATACATGGGTTGCAGGTGGCGTCAGTCCGCCCTCCTTTCTGGGGGTCAAAAGCATCTAGTGAACGCAGTGGAAGCTAAGCTCTCATACGCCTTTCCCCCCTAGTGTCTCCCATGGCCCTCTTTTGTGGACAAATTAACGCAGTGGAGGGTAGGCTCTCACGTGCCTTTTCCTCATTGTGTCTGGCCAAGTGATGTCGGTGCAAGCCATGTATTTAGAGGTTGCTGTGGTTCCTGGAAGACACTGCCAACGTCCGTGTCGTACAGGAGCGTGCGTTTTCATAAATGCGGGTTCCGAACCGCAAGGAACGTGCTACTTTGACGGCAGCACGTTCCTTGCGTGTAGATGCAAGCAGGAAAGTATGCTTGCATCTACTATAATAACCAAGTGTGAGAAATAGTGTCTTCCTAGAGAAGAAGTGTATTAACTATATGTGAATAAAATTGGAAATCTTTGTCCGTGATCAATCGCTTTTTTCCACCGATAATCACCGATCTTAGCCTCGTCATGAGACGTTCCACCGATATACACCGGTGTTTTGAAAATAAATAAACACCGAAAAACAACCGCCGATTATTCTCACAAATAAACACCGGAAAGTACACACCCTACTTATAACCCTCCCGGAAACAAGCACCTTATTTCAGAAGTTCGGAGCAGCGTTGTGGAACCCACGGAGGGAGGATTAGCATTTTTCCCCTCGGATGGGATTACCGATGGACACAAAGGCCACCTTCCGGCGCACGGGGAAACAATGAGGGGAACAAAAAGGCGGTAGAAGAGGGTGTGGGAAAGGGAAACAGGCAGTTGGCATCACTCTATGCGAAGCGCACATGAAGGCACTCTAGTTCCGACGCGTCTGGGCGTCATACGAAGTAGAGATGTCCCGGTAACTACAGTCGGTTACAGGTTAAGAAGGTAGCGGGAAATGCCCCTCAAAGGGAATCATATATCCCTCCGCCACCTCCGTATCCAATAGCGTCCCATCGTTTCGGTGACGTCGCGGCCAACGCGCGAGAAGAGTCTTGCCTTTTGTACATATTTGCTTTATCTTTCGACTTTGACTTAGCAGCATTGTGGAAGCCACGAGAGGGAGATTAGAGTCCGCCCCCCCCTCCCCCTCCCCCCCCCCCCCCCTCCCCCTGATGGAAACAAATACGACTTTCGGGGATTAGCTTCCCCCTCCGATGGATACAGAGGCTGCTTTCAGGGGCTCGGGTCCCTCTCGAATAGGTCGCTTTCTGAAAAAGTGGGATCGGAGACAAGTTGGAATTCATTGAAGCGGAAAAAGGAGCGTTTCCAATGAACGCTTTCGACTGCGGAGAGATTTGAAACGGGCCCATCACGCTTGTGGGAGGAGCTTCTCCTACCGACGGTGCACCATAACAATAAACAGTTCGGCCCGCGTCGCCAAATCCCATTGTGAGTATTTCTACGATTAAGCGATGATACTTCTATGCCCAGGGTCGCCCTCGCTCGCGCATAGAAACCCTCCGTTAGTCATTCGCAGAAGGCTGTCATTTTTCACAAACAACAACACGCGAAGAGTAAACACTGGTAAACGTCCTCAGGAAAAGTGAACATGCCTCCGAATTTGATTACCCGCGACGGTGGCGACGAACCAATCGGCGCTGTTGGCGCAACAACGGGCGCCATGAAGGCGAATAAACACGTCAGAACACAACAATAATTCACACTTTCAATAAGAAACAAATTAAGAACTCACTAAAGGGAAAACAATGAAGATACGATGCACGGGGTCAATGGGGACAACGTGGGAGCTAGGAACAACGCTGCTCTCCGCATACCAAAATGGGCGCACAACAACCGTACGCCAGACGGCGCGGCTGTCACTGCAACACGTAAGATGGCGACGACTACGCGGAAAAGGTGTATAGAGTCCAAGTGGACCCAGACCGGCGCCCCTCATCGCTAAAACCTCATTGTAGCAGTCTCCCGACTGGACAAGCCGTCACTGGGAACGCACCGTGACGACAAAGCCGGGGAGGGTGCCACTACCTCGCGGCGACAGGCAAGAATGTCTGTCTCCTTCCCGGGCCAAAGATTAAAAAGGGCTCAAGCCGCTCATCCCCCTATGTTCGGGGCGAGCCGTCGGGGTGCCCCCATCCGAACGGTTGAAGGTCGATTCACTCAGTTTCCAGGAAACGACAAAATTCTCAAGCGATCCCTACATGATCCTTGCGCAAAGCATTTTTTATATATTTTTGTGAAGGACATCCGGACATCCGCCCAACACTTCACTTCCGCTAGTTGCAGCAGTTGCAGTACGGGAGCAGACGCCTTCACTTTTGGGGCGTTTTGATGCAGTTTGTTGTCGTATGTCGTGTCGGTGTCGAGAAGAGCTGTGGGGCTTGGGAGTTTGTGACCGGTGTTATTCGTGAACACTGGTGTGGGGCGCTGATGCGTCTTTTTTTTATACTGCCGTCACCCCGAACTTTGAAGATACACGGGCCCGTAGCAGTGTATTATGCTGAATCGCGAGCTCCTTTTCTGTTGACGTCGCTTTCCTGGTACCACTCGTGGATACTGCAAGCGTTTAAACAGTGTGCACCGTCTCGCCTACATCCCCGGTGACGTACTCGACCTGTTGAAACTTATTGCTTCCGTCATTTTAGAGTACGCAAGGCAGATATCTTGTTGTTCTGGTTTCGGTTATAAAAGCAAGGCAAAACGCTCGTAGTTCCCGCCCTCAGTACACGTTGGACATCTTCCACACTTTGACACCGGATAACTGAATGAACGAGGATTTACATTCACTTCCGAGGTTACTCTCGCCGCTTCCTCACCGTTGAGCAGCAGGATGAGCTGGCGACAAGCCGCGGATGAAAGGCTGGAGCATCAACAGCCCAAGCGCACTCGGTGCCGATGCGGGCGACGCGGGTTTCTGTCAACCGGGAGGCCAGCACAAACCATGACCATTCCAGCTCTTCGTCATGACATGGTGTTGCAGAGAGCAGGGTAAAATGCAGCTACACGGATCAGCGAAGCAAACGACTGCTATCTTAAATCTTGGCTTGTGATTGCGCCTTTGTAGTAGATCATCTTATTCGTTTTGCTGGAGAGACGCAAACGACGGGCGTAACAAAATCGCTTGCATATTCCGCATATCTCACAAAAGCATTTACCCTGTCACCTTGCGAAAAGCGCGAAACACGGAGTCCGCACCGTCCTAAGCTTCCCGTTTTTTACCTGCTTTAGAGCAGTTTGTACCTGCTAGTAGATATGCCTACTGAAACTGAAACAGGGCAGTGCCAGAGAGAAAGAGACAAAGTTGAAAAAGCTTCCTCGCTCTCTAATTTCTCAACTCTCAAGTGATTGTACCATAATAAATGCACCAACGCGTCTTCCAAAATAAAGAAAGAGCACTACGTTCACAACATAAAAAATGGTCTCAGTACATGCATCAGTGGGCAGGTAGGAAACCTTGCCCTTATTTATTCACGCCGCATGATTGCCGCAACAAAGTCGTTGCAGGACCGAATCATACTCGAGCGGTGTGCGTCGCTATGCAAACGGAGTTCAACACGAAACATAAAAAACGGCAGATTTAAGACAACAATTCGGAGTCCATTATTCAATTAAAACAACGTAATTTTGTTGAAAACGCCCGCTGCTTCTTACTCACGGTATGTGTCGGGATACTTCCACAGTTCGAAACGGAACGAGGGAAGATTTACTTTTAAAAACGCTCGCTGCGTCCTCCCGGACCAGCTGGACCGGATCAGCTGACGACGACGGGACTGTACCCGTTGAACCTCCACCACGCAACAAACAATTTGCGCTCCGTGTTAAAAGCGTGGTTCAAACAGACCCGGAATACAAAGCACCGCACCAAACACGACGAATGTTTCAGCTCTTTTTCGCATCGCCGGGTTGCACCAAACAGAACGAAATCGCCGAAGTCAACGCCGCGCTGTCGTGAACCTTGGCTTGTGGTATCGAACTCGTGGACCCGGTGACTCCCTTCGCTTTCAAAGCACACACGACGATTACGAATGCTACTTTCCGTCTTCCAGGAACATCACAGGGGCACTTCTCCGGTCACGTCTTCACTATGTGCTCGCAAACTCCGAAGCTCTATGCGAAGCTTCTCGCGTCCCGTCAAACCAAAACAGTAACGACGCCATGCGTACTTGCCAGATTTTCTCCGGTCAAACAAAAACAACGAAAGCCAACCGGCGCTTGCTTCCAGCGTACATCGGCGTTGCGCTTGCGCCGTGGCCAGATCGCCAGATCGCTTGCAGTTGAAGGTTGAAGCAAAAACGAAACCAACTGCAATGTCACGTGTTCACATCGAGGACACGCTTTTTATATCCATTTTAACTGTTTGGAACGAATAATTAGACCCATAACTTTATTTGTGGTGTCTAAGAAACTGTTATCAGGACCCCTAAACTAAATACAAACATAGGCGACATGAAGCAAGCCGCATTGCCATCGACCAGAGGATGGCGGCGAGCCCGGTAAGCGTGGGTTTCGCCAACGTCCTGCGACATGGCGCAATTGCTTTTGGTGCATATCTGTCTCCGAGACATGTTTCTTTCCGCGGCATTTGTCTCGACGGTCCTTTCTAAGTGTGTCCCCAAGCATTTCGGTGCTTCGATAGCCGGCAATGCCGCGGTCGTCGACGGGGGCGATGCGTGTTTTCGAGGTCGGCTACACGGTTATGCGTGTATGACCGAACCAAAACACGTTTTTTACAAGCTCGCATGATTTCTGAACGAATTATCCGTTACTCATCGTCTAAATTTATGGTAATTTGTGTAAATGGCGTGTTTTTCACCCCAAATATTCGCCAAATACACGGGACTTGCTAACAGTGTACGCCTTGAGCATTGTTATATACACCCAGCGAAAACAAACCAAGTTTTCGTCGCGTTACATCGCATTCGCAAGGTAGGTCGCTTCAAAGCAATCGTCGCCAAAATTGCTTCAGGAAATTTACGTAGGGGGCGATGACAGTCACGCCACCCGCGGAATCTGTCCTCGCAGAATCCACGCTGCCCCCCTCCCATTTCTATACTTCAATATAGAATATGCCTAGCGCAGTGGAAGGGCAGAAGACACACAGGAACGCGGACAAAACGCACCAGGTCAGAGGCGCTTCCGTGCACTGTCCTCAGTTGGTTCGGACGACAAACGCCGTGACTATGCACTTTTGCTGTCACTCGATTGGCCACGTCGGTAAACCTAAAGCGTGTTTCACATGCAGCGGTTTTTGCCCTAGAGCGGCGCGATCTCTGCCGTCACGGCGCTCTGGCCTGCACCAGCGGTTGAGCGGCACGAGCGCCGCAACGGCAGAAATCGCGCCGCTCTAGGTCCAAAACCGCTGCATGTGAAACACGGTTAAGTCAAATAGCTAGCACATTGTGCAAAAAGAAGTCTGCAGGCCTAGCCTGAGACGTGGTTCTTATTTGCACGACGCTCCCGTGAGGCATACAAACGCTGTCTGCAGGTATCTTTGGAGCGTACACATCCACGAAGCCCTCCAACATTCTTGAGACGCGTTGCCGATATTTCTGTGATCGTGTCTACGGAGAAACTCTGCGTCTCGTGTGTACGATCTACGATCAGTGTCGCTGCGGCTTTATGGTGAAAGAGAGCCCTCCCAAGCAGCACGAAATTTAGCCAAGCATTGGCCAATGGCTGGCGATCGTCTTTTGGCCAATGGCCAAAGATTGGCCATTCATCGGCCAATGCTTGGCCGACGGCTGAGGGCCAGTGGCCATTCGCCAATGGCCAGAGAAAGGCATGTCATCAGCCAATGGGTGGCCACTGTCTGGGTACTGGCCAAAGGACTATTTCCAGCCACTGGCCAATGATTGGCCAAATCTGTGCTAGTGCGCTGCGCCGAGAGGGCATGCGCTCACCGACGAGGGGCCAGTAGATCCACGAGCTGCTGACCAGCTGGAACGACGGTACGCGGGGCATCTGGCCGAAGGGCTTGGCCGTGAGTCCTAAAGCCCTGCGCGGATAACAGTTTGAATATCCGCGTCCGATCCGCCTCCGCAGACTTTGTATCCGCATCCGAACCGCATCAGCAAACTTTTTACATTATTGTATCCGCATCCGATCCGCATTCGCATACTTTGTATCCGTGCCCGAACCGCATCAGCAAAATGTGGAACTATGTCGACGTTCTTGCTAACCACCAGAGGTTACAATTACGTTTAAAGTAGCAAAATCAGCGGAAATCACGCCGACCGCGTACTTCCCCGCCGCACGCGGAATCGGAAACTTTCACCTGTGGCCCCTTAACTCTCCCTTTAAGTCTGAACGCCTAAAAGAAAAGGTCATGAAAGAAAGTTCGGAAAGAGAGGAGGAGGAGCAGTGTTGGAAGAAAATCCTTTCTGTAATGTTAACGAGCGTATGCGGCCGCCTCGAGTCTCACGGTGTTCGTGTCAGCCAGCGAGCAGATACCCCGCTAAGTCAGAGTCCAAGTCCTGATCGGATCCACTAAAGTGTTGTTCGAGAAAGATGGCGGCCCGCAGGCGCCCAAATATATATATTAAAAGAACACTTTTTTTTTTTTGCTCGGGGCAGCTACGTAGGTTGCGCGCGGCAGCCCCTGCCATTGCTGGCGCTGTGGCGTCGTAACCGGACGAATATAAACTACCAGACTTTCTTGGCTAGAACTGTAAGCATACAAAAAAGAAACAAACAATTTAAGGGCTGCCTATGGGCGTGCGCCGCTGATTCCGAAACTTTGCAAGCCGTGGCGCCACAGGGTCGAGCTCGCTCTCGAAGCATTCTTTTGTTTTTGATATCATGACCACACCACTCTCTGCGGAGAGGGGGAGGTTACTTCTACTTTCTTGTGACTTGTTCGTTTGAACTTTCCTTTCCCGAGAAAGTTTTCCGCTTTTTCCCTCACAAAGAACTGGCTTTCTCGGCACGACGGATGCCCTGCATTCTTTACTTTTACTTTTTCTATACATAGCATTTTTGACGAGATGAAATGCACTAACTGAAGCGATCCAGAAAGAATCAGATTTTTCTGCGGATCCCTATCGTTTCTTCGAAACGCGTTTTGTGGAAATACGTTTCGTGGACAACTTTTCAAGGACATACATTTCATGGACACGCGGTTCGTCGACGCTGTACGTTTCGTGGGCACATGCCCCGGCAACGCTTTGTCGACAACGTATTTCTTTGCTAAGCCACTAAAAGCTAGCGCGCGATTCATTAAGACGTGCTTAACCAAACCATGTCACCCTCCCCCCTGTAATACAGGCAAGACGCAAAATGTTTGTTACGAAAATATCAGGATTGTGTACAACGAAACGCCTCAGGGTTTTCGATGGAACTAACACGAGAAGTCTTTCGATGAAACGTCGCATGTCGGCGAAACGATCTGTAGATGAAACGTCAGTCGACGGACTGAATGTCACCGGCAAAACTTTAGATCCGGATCCGCGGATATCCGCATCCGCAGCCCCTAACATCTGCATCCGATCCGCAATCCGCCGAAATCCGTCTAATTTTTATCCGGATCCACCAGTTTGCTGCCGTTATTTGCGGATATCCGCGGAAAATCCGCGGATACGCAGGGCTCTAGCCGTGACCCTTGACTCGCCGCCGCGGGAGGCGTTGGCCGACGGACTTGCCGCAGGCCCCGGGTGGGCCGCCCGCCGAGGAACCCGGAGCAGAACTCTGGTCGCCTCATTGCGGCCGCCTCGGCCACGAGGGCGCGGTTGATGCTGGGGGAAGAATGCGAACAAAACGAAGAGGCAGCGATCCTACACCGCGCGCCCACCACGCTGAGATTGCTCGCGCCGAGCCTGGGGACTGTGGAGACTTCCGAACGGGCGAATGTGACTAAAAGAAAAGGAGTCGGATAATGACTGGGCCCACGATAAGCGTCTTATATTCGACCTTGCTACCGACCGCCATCTTGTCGGTAAGGTTATTGAGAACAATCGCACCAAACATTTGCTTTTATTTCCACCATTGCGCAGCGGCCTGTCGCCGCAGGATCGCCTTTAGATAGGGAAGCGTTCGGATGATAACGTTGGTCGGGTTACCCGTTGATATCTATTCTAGTAGGATGGATCGCGGATCTAGGCTTGTCTTGCTGGGGCCAAGGGACACCAGCTAATGCACGGGACCCTATCGGAGAAAGGGGGAAAACTGCGAATTCTTACCTTAGTAGGTTGTTCTCGACGACCACACTTTATCGCGTTTTACGAGAATGACAACTAATATCTTCTGAGGAAATACCAAAGGCTTTAGGATATAATTTTTTTTATAGATGTTATTGTTTTTTGTTGAGGTTTGAGGGTTGCGACTTTATTTGCGCGTCAACTGTGTTGTGGTACGAGACAAGGGTTGCCCGGAGTCAACGTGGAGTGGCTGGTGATCTCTAAGTCATCATAGCTTAGCAAACAATAAGCTAGAAGGAATTCACTGGGAACATTCGCATCGTTTCAAGCGCTTGTACAGAGCACTTCTGGTGCAAGCTTTTGCTATGAACTGCAGTGAAGGCTTCTGTGATAAACTAAAGCTCGGAGCGTTTCGTTCATTTGTTGAACGTGTCATTTATCTAGCAACTGGAGCAATCGACGCTGGCAGAGTCGGTGGTGCTCCGGAACTTCCGATTTTTTTAATCGGCGTTCAAATGCTTCACAAATACCCATCCGATCTCCAAACACCCGATATAATGATCGCATCACATATAAAATGCTTGCCTTTGAACACCACATACAAGCTTCAAAATTCCTTTTCTTGCTTGTCTTTCTCCCATAAACTTGTGTGTATTGCCTGGTGTAAAGCAATGGCCACCGGTGGTGCCAGCGACAGGCTCCCGAACCGCGATCTAGCCCACTACAATAGATATCAACAGGGTCATCGTGGCTCTGGTCTATTTCCGCGAAGTTTCGTCGAAGCATACGTTGGCATTACAGTGTTCTAGAGATGGCATATATTGAGGGTGAATCTCGGGCTAAAAGTTGTCCTAACAAAATACAGCAAATGCCGCGAACGGCAAAAAGAAAAAAAAAAAGGCCCACATCGTTGTCGCCGCGACGTTTATTCTCGAAGAAATCCGTTAGCTATTCGTACACCCGTTATGCATAACGCGGAATGGTACAGTCAGCCTCTCAGAGCTCTTCTGCGGGGTGAACATTCCCGAAATTCCTTTTCACCACGATGCAAGCAGATCAGTTCACTTGGCGTGTGCATCAGGGACGTGTCCGCTGTGCACAAAACATTACAGGGCCATTTCGCCTGATTTGTAAAAACGTTTACATCGGCCAGACCGGTTGCTGCATTAATGATAAATTACGAGAAAATGCGTGTTCAATTAGGGCATCTCCGTCAGGGAATCTGGCGGTTCACTGCAGCAGATGTTGTTCTGCGGTTTTGGAAGATACCATGGTCCTGGGAAGACAGTCACCGACGAACTAGGGAGATAACTGAGGCCTTTTACATTTCCAAGCTCAAAAACAACTGTGTCAGCGCGCCTTCGATAGATCTTTATGATTGTGAGTTGGCATTTTTGAGGGGCTTTAACTTGTGACGGTCATGTTTCATGATGTAATTTTTGTTTGCTGTGACCACGCCGTTGGGCGTTTCTTTAAAAATAAACAGTTGACAGTCAGCTCTCCGTCTGTGTGCATCTTCTCTGTCCTGTGTCCATGTTCACGCTATTTTATCCGTAAACATGCTTCACCAACTAGCCCAGATTTTCAACAGTATTACAGCTCATTATGTATTTTGTCAGAACACCTTTGTCTGCCACGAATTCGAGGGGTGCGGCGAGGTACAAACACAACAATGACTCATAGTTAGCTGTAGAAATGTATTATCACAATCACCTGTTTCTGTGCAATCACCCCCTCCACTGTTGAAAATCACAGCCGTCAGCGTTCCCACGCTCGGCGCGCTGCATGCTGGATTTCTGCTGCTCCAGTTAATGTTCGGATGCGGGAGATCATATGGCCGGTGACTGTACATAAAATGTAGCTCGTGAAAATTAATTTTTACAGCTACATACGAGACATTATTATGCTTGCTCTTTTCTGCACCTTCATCTTTGGGTTTTTCAGTGTAAAAGAGGAAGCAAAAAAAAATATCGGCCAAGGGACAAATATCAGCATGTACCGTTATGGTCAGTCAGCAGCCGTATACAGTTCATAAATGCAGGGTGGCGAGGTTAGAAGGGTGTGTCCGTGGCCGGTATAGATTATAGCTCCTGAGCTCTCCGCCTTCTGTCGGTATTTCTTCTTCTTTTTTTTCTTTTTGAAACTTGCCTTCCCTTCGCTATGTTCGCTGATAGAGCCCGTTATCGCACCCACCGAACGCAGGCGACCGATGACACCGCCTGACAAAGCGTGTCTGCGCAAACGTCCCTGCCTTTTGTCTTCTGACCCTTTTGGACATATTGTTTCTCATTTTGCGCATTTGTTGGTGTCCTCTTATCGAAACAATAACCTCAAATGTTCACAGGAAGGCCGCTGTCTGCAGAATGAAAACCGGCCGCTGTAAAAGTAAAATGTGAGAGCAAAGCAAAAATCACTGATTGCGAAAACGAACCAGTGATGCGTCGGATTTGTGGCATGGCTTCTATTTTTTTTTTACCTCCAAACCTGTCAGTTCATTTGCAAGAATAAATGTAGCAAAATACACAAGTCTAGCACTTTATAATACACATCGCAAAAGTATTTCATTACTGAAACACAGATAGAGCATCTTGGTGCAGAAATAGAAATACTCAAGTGTCCCTAAGATCATATCGCAATACTTTCATGTCGAGATGTTGCCCCAATTGTAATTCCTCAGTCGTTTTACATTGCTGCAGACGCCGATTACTTGTTCACACATAAGCACTGTATGCCTGTGTGCAGGCTGATGCTCATGGCCTTAACTGCAGTGAATAATAGCAGTTGACAAGAGCAAACATGTTTTGACCTTCTACATTAAAATATGTTTTGCTTTATCCTTTTATCTAACGCAGGACGAGAACACCCCACCGGCACCATGTGTCCTCTACAACAAGCAAGAGCTGGACGATGCAGACTTTCTTCACCTTGATGAGGATCGTGAGCGCTTGTTCTCCGGTTTTAATGCAGAAGACGGGCTGTGCATGTTGTGAAAGCATTTTGGCTGTTCTGCATCAGTACCAATACAAGGGCTCCAGCACGCTGGTTCCTCTAATGGGGTTCGTTTTTTTTTTATTTGGCTTGAGCGATAAAGCTCCAACGACAGTCGTAATTAAATTTTTGAACAAAGTTTGCAGAAAGGTATGTGGTTGAAGACATGTTTTGTGAGCCGTTTTAAAAGTGTATAATGCACTTTTCTCGCCAGTATTATCAGGTTCATTTTTATTTTGCTTACAGAACGAATGGTAGAAAGTTTTATGGAGGTATATTTTCTTTTTCTCTCCTTAACTGTTGGGCACTTTCTGCGATAACTTATGGTGACCTCCCGTAGGCGAGTTACTTAGAATTTAGCTGTACACGTTCTTCATTCATAGTCGTCTTCCAGAACTTTATAAGTTTCCTTGTACGTGAGCAAGAGGATAGCGCCTTCTACTAAAACATTTGCTTTTTTGCGTAGGGTGTAAGTTCATTTTGTGATATTTTTCACTACGTGTTGGCGGATAGCATTCTTTATGTCATGAAATGGCATGCCTTGTATTTTTCATGTGTCTCTCAGGGTTCAATAAATGTTCAATTCAATACATTCTAATTGATGTCAAAATGAGCTTCACTTACTGAAATACGGCTGTGGTTCAGTCAAGGGATAGACCACTTCCCTCTACCCTGCTTCCAATTAGGAAACAGATGCGCATAAGGAGACAAGTGATATGCGAAGCGTGTTTCCTGCAATCCTCTGAGACAAACGAAACATGTCACTTGATCTCCAAACAGGAAGGTACCACATGCTTCGGTTGTGGCAACCCATGATGCACTACCCAATTGCCCTCGGGGTTATGATGTGGCTTCCAAGGAGCTCTTTTGTATTAACTTCATGAAGTGAGTTGCGTTCAGTGTCACTCATTATTTCTTTTCACGCGCCTTGTATGTGGTGATTTGGCAATCCCCCTAGGGGAAAAAGTGTAAATGTGTTCAGTAAACATAAGCTATAAATCATATAAGAATAATATAAGAATATGCAATACCTTTGGATGCATGGTTTTGCGCAAAAAAGACGGACACAAGAGAGAAAAACAAACACGAGCGCAACTTACAACTGTATTGAGGAAACCTTTGGAAAACATACAGATATATCGTCAACTTCAATGCGTCCACACATGCGTCGTGTCACTATCACACGCTCGTCACAGAAACTTATCAAGGATGCGTTTCTCAGCATTATACAAACTTATCGAGGTATCGCTCACACATACACTCTAAAAAAAAAGGGTGTCATGGGGTACACCCATAGGGGGTGTAAGTGCTTGTCACATATACTACACCCTTTGGGGGAATACAAGTGCACCCCAAATATGGGAGTACGTGTACACCCGTTGGTGTGGTGCACATGTACACCCTTTTCTACAGAAATCTCACTCGAAGGGAACACAGGTGCACCCCATTCAATGGTGTACGGCTACACCTCTTTCTACACCCAATGAGATGAAAGGGAACACAGATGCACCCCATTCGACGGTGTACCATTGCACCGCTTCATACACCCGCCTCACTCAAAGGGAACACAGATGCACCCCACTCAATAGTGTACCATTACTCCCCTTTCTACACCTACTGCTCTCAAAGGGAACACAGGAGCACCCCGTTCAGTAGTGTAATGTTACACCTCTTTCTACACTCACTGAATTCGGAGAGAACACAGATGCACCCGATTCAAAGGTGCATGGTCGCAGCACTTTACGCACCCGTTTCATAACTTCATAAACCTATTTAAGACATCAAGGAAAACAGTAAAAAATGTATGCGCCCCGGTGATTGCAAAAAGGCAGGAAAACGGGCACACGGTATTGTTTTCAAATCTCATAGAGGTTTATTAGACGGCCTATTTCGTAAACAAGTACAAACTTGCAAGCAATCTGTCATATCTGAAGACGTACAAAGAAGCTTTTACACAACTGAAATGATTACTAAGCAAACAAGAACCGGGGATGAGTCTTAGGTAGTGTCCATTCTGCCAGCAGCCGGTAAAATTATTTCCACAAAATTCCACCGGCAGTCGCCATTAATTCATCGAACGACGTTTTGTCGACAGCTCAGATTAGCTTTTCTATATTAGCTTCTCTCCTTTCTTTTCTTGTAATGAGCCGCCCCAGAATGTATCCGCGAAGTGACGTGTATGGGTGGGACAGGTGGGCTAACATTTTCGTAATGAGCCGCCGCAGACTGTCGCCACGAAGTAGCGCGAACGGGTCGGCTGGGTCGGTGAGCACGCGCCTCAGAGATACACGCGCGACAAAATGTCCCTACAGCGTGCATTTTGCGTAGCGAGTGACGATGAAACGTTAAGGCCCGTTCACACTCTTGCGACCGAGTACGACTGAGAAATACCAGACCGGTTTTTAAGCCTCTTGCGATCTCTTAGGACCAGCTCGGCAGCATCGCTTCCGGTCTTAAGAAGTCGCAAAAAGCTTAAAAGCCGGTCTGGTCTCTCTCGGTCTTACTTGGTCGTAAGAGAGTGAATGGCGACGTAGTGTCGATGAAACGTGTCTACAAAACGTGTATCGGCAAAAACGTGTTTTCACAAAACGCCAGGAGAATAAGAAAGTCAGTATTATACCTGCGGTTGTCACATGATTGTAGTCAGCTGATGGCAGGCGACTGCCGATAGAATTTCGGGGAAATTATTCTCCCGGCTGCTAGAAAATAGACACTGCCTAATTCTAGAAGTAATCCGGAACGGAACTGTCAATTGTTGCAAAGGAGTAGGTTGCAGAGCACTTACGATGAAAACGCCGGACTCGAAATATGTAATCCGAAATATATGTCGACACGGGCACTGCAGAACAACACAAAAACGAAAGGAAAGGGGTCCGTGAAGATCCAACACAATGTAGCAGAAGCAGTAGTTCGCCGAACCGAACACTAAACTCATCAGAAGAATTCCTTGGGCTTTTCTGAAGAACTCGCTTGTTGCCGATATACTCGTAGGACTTTTCAAACACTAAAGATCTTGGCACACTCGAATACATCGTCGCGGACGAAATCTACGGCAGCCCCGCTGGTCGCGGCACAGCGCACAAGAAACTAGGCCGGGAAGCACCGAGATAAAAAAAAAAAAAAAGATACTAAGTCATCCATGAAACCTTTACCTTCTTCCGTGGTTTCAGATTATGGAGAGAAAGAAAAAGAAAGGAGTATGAAAATTGCAGCTCCTTCAAGGCCAAAAGGGGGTGCCCTCGCAAAGGCTTATCTTCAGGGGCAACCCAACAATGAACACAACGAAAGGATTATTCACTTATATCCTCTTGAAATTTCGACCCAAAGTTAATAGTGCAGTGGATGCTATCCGTGGCCTTGGCCTTCAGGCAGGTGCCGTGCTCTGCCTTATCTCTAGCTTGGAGACTATAGTCACGTGATACTACCCGGAGACCCAATTGGCCTAAAACAAGCATAGCGCCCACTCTACTGTCTATACCGAGTGAATGGGATAGCTCCATACTTCCTAAGAAACTGCCAAACCCAACAAGTGACCCCCAAAGGGGAATCCAAGCACAAGCTGATCGAGACGCGCGGCTAGCGTGGGGGTGCACTGATACACCTAGAGGTTTTTAAGGGAGAGGAGGATGCTCATTGTCGGTGTACAAGTACACTGGCTGAGAAACGCAGGGTGTATCTTTTAGGAAAAGGGTGCATGTGCGCCCGATGCACCCGACTACACCCTTTTTTTCTTAGAGTGTAGGTCGCCTTTCTCTGTGATAAAGAAAGCTTCTAACAGCCTTCTTTATTAAAAAAGAACGGCGACCTATGAGTGAGCGATACCTCGATAAGTTTGTATAGTGCTGGGAAACGCTTCCTTGATAAGTTTCTGTGACGAGCGTGCGATAGTGACACGACGCATGCGTGGACGCATTGAAGTTGACGTTACATCTGTGTGTTTTCCAAAGGTTTCCTCAAACAGTTGTAAGTTGCGCTCGTGTTTGTTTCTCTCTCTTGTGTCCGTCTTTTTTGAGCAAAACCATGTATCCAAACGTTCACCAACTCACCCAACAACAAACTATTTCACAATGCAATACCTTATATGATTCTTGTAAAAATTACAAGTTATGATATGTGTATTGGACACATTCCTATAACGTATTCACTGGGGCCTATGCTTCATTTTGCCCTTCGTCCAAGCGCAGCGGATGCTACCAGCCAATCCAGCGTCGAGAGAGCGTCATGTGACGTTGAACCCCTCATAACCAAAACGCCGCAGGATACCCTTCCGGCGCCGGATTGGCTGGGGTGGCCCAGCATCCACTGGGCCACCTTAGTGGGCGCCCATTCCATGCCAAGCACCCTTCGCAGAGGGTGTTCAGCAAGCACCCACTATGAAGGGTGCGTGCCTGAACACCCTAAAGGTGTTAGCCCTAGAACAAACTGATTTACACCCTTAAGGGTGTAAACACGTTTAGTGTGTATTCAATAGGGACGCGATATTTTCACGTGAAACCTCGTGCCGGTGATAACGTAACAAAAGGCTTGATTCTGGTTTGAAATTGATCGCTTTGGGAAATAAACTGTTTCAGAAAGATGCATTAGTATTCTAAACGAGACTTAAATGCGTAAAAACACGTTTATAGCACGTAATTGTATGTCTAAATAGTGCAAGAAAAATAAAATTTCATGATGATGAGGCAAATTGCAGCAATTGGTTGCTGAGTGTGCACGCGGGTGGCCTGTGTCGCTGGTGTTGCGAAGTCAAGTTTCTAGGCGAAATTGCGTGCGTGAGCTCCGTGAGGGCCGTGAGGGCGGTGAATGGCGCAGGGCCATGAATGCGTGAGGGCCATGAGTGAGTGAGGG
Organism: Ixodes scapularis; assembly: GCF_016920785.2. Classification (NCBI taxonomy): domain Eukaryota; kingdom Metazoa; phylum Arthropoda; class Arachnida; order Ixodida; family Ixodidae; genus Ixodes; species Ixodes scapularis. The sequence goes on from NW_024609909.1 coordinate 609,235, forward strand.
TGGTGAGTGGCGTGAGGGCCATGAGCGCGGGAGGTTCGTGAGGGGTATGAGTGCGTGAGGGCCGTGAGGGCCATGAGCGCGTGAGGGCCCTGACTGCGTGAGGGCCGTGAGGTTCAGTGAGGGTGAGTGAAGGGCTGAAGGTGAGTGTGACCGTGAGGATGAAGGTGAGTGTAGTTGTGAGGGTGAGTGAGGGCGACCTAAAATGCCGACCTCTGGTTCATAGGCATACACAAGAATCTCGCAGAACACGAAACATCTTGTCCCACGTAGTATGACTTGCAGCCCTTCATTGACACCCTTTTGGGCTGTCGCTTTTCTTACTGCATGTAAGCTATATGTAAAACAAGAGTGTATGTCACATAAACTATTTTTTAGCAGTTCCACCAAACTCGTCAATTGTGATTTTTATTTTTCCTTTGTGTAAATAGGGTGCCGCATTTATATCAATATAAAACGTTAACGAAGTAACAATCAATTACTCATTTAAAAGAAGGGAAACAATTCAGCTTCACTGGCTTGCGTAGGGCATTTATAGACTAATTTTGGGGGTGTATGGTACAAACGCTACGAGGCCGTGTGCGCTAAACTAATTGAAACAGTCATTGTACTATGGGAAGGCTTTGACAGAAGTATAAAAAGATAACAGAATGAGTGTAAAAGGTCCAATACTACCAAGATAGTCTATTACTCGTTCGAAAAGAACTAGAGGATTCCCTCCCACAAGGAGAGCAGGATGAAATGGCACATGTTTGAAAGTTTCAGGAAATTGAATGCGGTGCTGGGACTCAAGGCCGGGGTACAACCACAAGATACGCAAAACAATTAGCTTGTCGCCATACTGATCACAGACTGGTGGATCTTCCCCCAAATGCAGATAACTATGAGTCGTAAAAAAAGTGTACAATTCTCACACGGAAAAACAACGTTTCATGAAGTTGGCTATCCCATGAAGAGCTTTCCTAAACTCTGAAAGCAGGTTTGGTAACATGACGCTTGTTTGTGCACTGCATGTCTTATCCCCACTACCAGCAGTTAAGAATCGAAGGCTTCATCAAAGGCTTTATATCTTAATAGGGTAAACAGGACGGCTGTGCAACACTAGAACGCACGACACAAGAGCGCTGACACAAGAGCGCCGACATTAGAGCGCCGACAGTAGAGCGCCGACAGTAGAGCGCCACGACGTTAGAGCGCGCGAGACCAGAGCGCCGCGGCGTTAGAGCGCGCGACTCGAGAGCGCGGCGACGTTAGCTGGCACGTCCTTAGAGCGCCCATCAAGAGAGCGCATATCCAGTCCAGCACGAGTGGCCCGACCGGACCAACCACTTGTTCGGGCATCGCGTGTTTTATGCAAAATCGGCAGGGATCTATGCCACAGAATTCAGCAATGACGTTGCGAAATGAGTCAACGAAAGTTTTTGCGTGTGACAAACCAATAGGTATTACAAAACACTGACAGCAAAAAAAAAAAAAAAGAAGACTGTTGTAGCGTGCATTTTCGTAGAAAAAAAAGCAACATTGCAGCTTACCTAGCTTCATTAGTTCTTTGATTTCGTATATCACGTATTTGCAGTGGAAGTTTTCCTGCATCCGTCAAAAGACTGGAAAGATCTGACCCAATAAAATTGCGCTGAACTTTCCTTCGATGAGTTTTTACTGATACTTTTTTACCGGTGAGCTTTCTTCATTACGGACATGGACATGAGAGTACCCTTTAAACTTATGCGAGGGACGTCTATATGGTCGGCAAATAGGTCGGAGCTAAAATGACTGTCAAGAATAGACCAAATATAGGAAGAAGTATGCGATATATATATTCGAGAGGCGCACCGCAGCCTGTGAAGGAATCCTAGACTCGCTGCTCCACTCAACTGCAAAATTTCCCGGTACCTATATGCCCCAGCCTACTCCCCTGCCTCTTTTTCTCTCCGATGTCAGTAAACAATTGGTTAGAAATTTGTGAGTCATACCCGTTTTATTTTTATCTTTTATTAAAGGCATAAGCAATCAATCAAAAATCGCCAATGCTCCGATTCGATGAGTCGCACAATTTTGTTCTCTCTGTGGAGCTGCGGGTACATCACACATTTTGCGGTGTTTGCTCAAATGGGGTGCGCTCTCGTGTCGTGCGCTCAACTGGTCGTGCGCACTCGTGTCGCGCGCTCAACTGGTCGTGCGCTCTCGTGACGTGCGCTCTAGTCTCAAGCGCGCTACTGTCGCAGCGCCCTCGAGTCACGCGCTCTAACGTCGGCGCTCTTGTGTCGCGCGCTCAAAAGGCGCTCTCCCAAACAGGACAGCGACTAAGGTAGGCTACCTGCAGACCCGCAAGCTTGTCGCCTTCCTTCTTGTCTAGTATGCCGACGTGACTTGGTACCCAACAAAATTTTATATTTTGACTACCACGCAAATCAAAGTTAAGTTTATATCGAATTCGTTGTACAATCATGTTTCGGTACATTTAGAAAAAAAAACTACAAGAATTGCTTTGCCAGAGAACAAACAGAACCACACTCAGTATTTTTCTATTGTTAATGAATTCAATCGCCATTGATACTGCATAGAGCTCCGCAGTAAAAATGGCGGAAATGCAATCAAATCGATGAACATTGGATAAGAATTCACAATACACGGCGCTACCGACAAAATCGAAAGTCTTGGCGCCACCTGTATAAACATGAAGTTAACTATCATACTGAAGTTGAAGTTCACCAAACTCTTGCTTAATTACAGCATGGGAAATGCCGTGCTTGTTGAACCCTGTGAGAGACCAGTCGGAATCAACTCGCTGTGTCTTCCAGGATAGAATACCGTCGACTTTCCGAACGAAGTCGATCTGGTCGAGAGTAAGGTGCAGCGAAGTGCGAAGATGTTCAGTGCGGAAGCTTCACGGTGTTACAATTCTTGGTTTATTTACAAAGTCGCGCAAAAACCTCGACCTCGTAAGTGAAGAGTAAATAGGATGCTGAGAGATGGCTTGAACCTTGTAAGCATGTGTTACACTAAGAGATCTACGTCGTTTGTTCAGTGATAGCTCATCGGATGTTTCATACAAATTTTAGACACGGGACGTCCGCTAGCTCCTGTTGCCAGCCGCAAGCCAAGACGGTGATCTGAAGCTAACATTTTAGGGCAGAAGGCCGAGCGGTTCATACACCACTCCACCGTAATCAAGACGGGATCGTACAAAGTCATTGTAACAGTTTTCATCACAGATAAGACTATCGAAATGTTTGCGGAGTGAACGGATTTTTGCGTGAGCGCTTTATGGTACGAAATAATTTTTTTTTATCTTTCTCAAATATATACCTAAATTTCTGCTCCTTCATAACAGGTATAGCGATTTCATTTAAGTCCAGGGAGGGATCCAAAGACTATCTTCGGCGCAAAAAAAAAAAAAAAAGTAACGCAGACCGTTTTTCAAGCAGAGAACTTATACCAATTTTCGTCGACCAATTTGGGTAGTCTGTTTACGGCTAAATAACGGCAACTGGAAAGGATGCAAGAGGATGAAGTGTGTGTATCGTCACTATAAAAAGAATATAAAATAGAAGGTGGCAGCAGCCGTGTGAGTGAATTCATTGTTAGCAAAAATAAAGTCACACTTAAAGCACCCCCTGTGGGAATCTGTTTTATTCAACAAAGGAATCTTGATAGGACCGAGCCAAGACGAACCTGAAAAGTCCTGTCCGTCAGATATTCCCTTATGCATCACAGAATACGGCCACGGATATTAAAAAATACACAACGCAGTGCTGCTTTTTTTACAAATGCCTCGCGTATCACAGTTTGCAGGCGAACTAAATGGTCGAGGGTAGATCGACCTCTACGGACTTCATACTGGGTGTTATCAAAGACCACCTGGCTTTCTACTACACACATCAGTCGCCTGATTGTAAGCCTTTCAAGTGTTTTCTCGAAGGAGCTCGTCGGTGCAGTTGGGCGGTAGCTTGATATGTTGTGAGGAGTCTTCATTAGGCTTAAGAAATGGGATGATGTGTGCATGATTCGAAGGCTGAGGGAAACGTATCTTTTTGTTAGAAAAGATTAAAAAACAGAAGTTTTCCAAGGAATTCCGCAGAAAGGTGGTTAAGCATTTCATGTAGAATTCCATCCAGCCCAGGAGCGGAGAGCTTTGTTACGTTAACTGTCATGTCAAGTTCGCATCGCGTGAATAGTTGGCTATGATGCTGAATTTTATTTCGACATGACAAGCTTTTATCGCTTGCTAAAAAGTATCTTTGGGCTAGTTGGTTCATGAGCCTCTTAGTTTAAAACAGCACAAGACAAGAAAGTGAAGACAATACAAACGACAGCTGTGACTATCAACTGAAGGATTATTATCACCGCTCCCAATAAATACACACATGGGCAATAGCCAAATAAACAGAGTACGAAAGAAGAGACAAAAAAATGCATGAAGTCTGAGCATCTAATCAGATAATACAGTGCTGTGTTATGGTCGGTCTTTAACATGCACATGTAAGAAAACAAATTTCTTTGTGGGACAAACCAACGGAGGCCGTGCTGAGACATTTCTCTTCTAGTTCGTTTATTTCGTAAGCTTCTATTACCTGTCAAGCTAGTTTGTCATCGCCCCTTTTCAATCTTTCTTTTTTGGCACTCAAGGGCGCATCTACAGTCACTGCAGTGAATTTCCTGATGACTGGAAATTGTTTTTTACATTATACTGGTGTTTTCTTAATCGGTCATTAATAAACCGTCCGGTTCGTCCAAAAGACCTGGACTTACTGAGCATAGACGACCCAGTGAAGGTCAGGAACTCGGAGAATGTCATTGAATTTTGAAATAAAAATCTAAATAGGGGCCTCTTAGCATTTTCCGTTGACGCAAAATATTTGCATTATTGTATTCCACATAACAAACTAAGGCGCAACGTTAATGACTGTATCAAAAAGGGGGGGACGGTAGCGTTTCCAAACGAAAGTGAAAACCCACGGACAGGATGTTAGAATTACTTGATATCTAAGTTAGCTCGACTTCCGCGAAGTGGGACAACGACATATTTATCAAAAAAAAAAAAAAGGTATGCATTGGTTCCTGTATTGCACCAATCACGAGTGACATTTTTTTAGCCTGTGTTGACATGTTAATTGCGGATCGTCTACAAGACACCAAAGCAGCTAACGTTCTTAGATTGGTAGATGATTAGTTTCATGTTAGTTTTCGTAGACTGCGCGAAAATAAAATTTGAATCCGAATTCACTTGCATTTTGGACATCTTTAAGGACAGTCTTGCACCTCTGCAGTTGACGCATGAATTTACTGACGACAATTTTATGAGAATTTTAGACCTAGACCTGTATTTGTTAGCGGGGCATGTATGCTGGGCCTTTGAGTCTAGAAGCAACAAGCCGATCCTCGCGTTCGACTCAGCACGTTCCAAGATTGTGAAGAAAAGAATTGTGCATTCATGCTATAATTCTCCAATTTTTACATCGTGTCAGCATCGGATGTCGAATAGCTTCTCCAAAGAGTAGACAGACTTGCGACTGCCGGCTACCAACAAAAGATTCTCAACTCAGTGGCCGATACATTCTTGGAAAACTTAAAAAAACGTCCAACCAGCGATAAACGCCCGAGAACCCGTAGCATAAAAGGGTCCGTCATTTCGTACTTGCACAATATTTCGCTTTAAAGGCAAACTTGAAGTGTTTTTTTTCTGCTCCAGAGCATCTGTCTGCCCTCTGCAGGAAGGTGAATAAGATCGGGGAAGATAAGAAATATTGCAAAAAAGAGTAGCGAGAGCCTTTTGTTAACTGTCGAGAATGCGTCGTGTACAGGCCTCGCAAGTGGGCTCATTTTCGTCTTCTGTGCATGAGAAAGGAAGTAGCGGTGACGTCAGAACGCCGAGCCCTGATTGGCTGATCGCGACCCCCTATCTCAGCGTCATCTGCTCCTTTGCAACGTCGTCTGCTCGCAACATTGTCTGCGTCTGTCTTACCTTTCCTGCAACTTTCGGAAGTCGAGCGAGCTCGACTTGGCCTTTCAGAGAGGTCAGACGAAATAACTCGAGTGGTACGTTGTTTTTGTCTAACAACTAGCAGATGCGCATCAAGGAGGGAAGCCAAAGGACTCACTGGCGAGGTGTCCCGAGGCGCCGAGGTTTGTTTGCTAAGAACCGAGAGGTGAGCGTGTTAGTGTCCGCAAGTTCCTTCCCAAATACTTTTTCCCTCCTTTCGTGTGCGGCGAGACCCCTCATTTTTTAACGGCGTCGGCGGGTTGGCGCAGTTAACGTCGTCTGCTTTACGTCTGCTAGTCAAAGCGATGGCTGCTTTACTTTTCCTGCGTCTGTCGGAGATTCACCGCTTTTTCACCGGCGAGTCACCGTTGCCTCGGGAAACAAGGATATAACAAAAGGAAGAAATTGACCTCTTAATCTAAAACTGAGGTCAGCGATCAAAGTATAATACGGGAAGGGTTTACAAGGGTCGCGCGGGCATATTCCGTTCACCACGCCAGCCGGTCGTGGGCAGACGGTCGCCGAGTGCCTGCTAGCACTAACTGCCCTGCTCGCTTGGTCGCGTTCGGTGGATTCGTGGCCGTTGGAGCATTTCCCGTGTGTTTGTGGATCCAGCGTTCTTGTTCGTCGTGGTCTGTTTCAAGTACTTTTTACTTTTTTCCTGCTGCTTGAAGTCGGGACGCGTGAGAAGCGCCCGTAGAAAAATAAACGTCCGTGGGTCGTCGCGACCGTGACGCTGTCGGCCATGCTGATTTGATAGTAAGAAGTGCGTAAGACACCTTCGGAGCTGTCGTAGGATTTCGTCGTAACCTGCGCAAAGCTTACAAAAATTTCGTTTCGTGAATACGAATTTGTTCTTAAGTTTTGTCTTACACACATTTTTGGCGTAAGATCGTTTCGTGAATCTGGCCTCTGCACTTTTGAAAGTCGCAGGAAAGGTAAGGCAGGCCCAGACGACGTTGCGAGCAGACGACGCTCAGATAGGGGGTCGCGATCAGCCAATCAGGGCTCGGCGTTCTGACGTCACCGCTACCCCCTGCGCAAGGAGCAGACGAACTTGCCCTCCGCATTGTATTCCTTTGTCGTGTGACAGGTTCTACATCGGACAAACCGGACGGTGCATTAATGACCGATTAAGGAAACATCAGTACGATGCAACAGAACAAATCTCCAGTCATCTGGGAATTTACTGCCGTGACTGTAATGCCCCCCTAACCAGTGTGTCGAACCGAAATGTTTTTCGTTCCGCTTTTCGTTCCGATTCAGAGAAAACGGTTCAGCTCCGGTTCTGCTCTGAAGTGAAAAATAAAGGTTCAAACCGGTTCGTACTCATAAGCTACAAAAACAATTGACGACAGCAGAAGATAAACTATGGATATTTTATAAAAGTGTTACATATAGAATGCAAAGATTCACATTACAGTGTGGAGCGAACGAGCTAGTGCTGGGGCACCATGGGACGTGGGTGAAAGCGTAGTTCAATGTCAGGCAGCTGAGCGAAGAATGCATATCCGGGGAAAGACGGCACCTCTTAGTCGATAGAATGAACTTCAGTGCAGAAAAGGCTCGCTCCACGCTGACCTGGGTCGCAAACACTCCCAGGGTTTCTTGCCCTAATGCGTAGAGTTCTGGATGGCGTTCCTTTCTTTCCTCCTAAAACGGAAACACGTTAGCGTCCCTTGAAAGCCACAGCTCCTTGTCTAGCAATGCTCAGAAGAGCTGTGTGCCATGCTGTTTGTGTTTCTGAGGAGACAACGTTTTGGTCCTTGTTGTTTTCGCTATCAAAGATCGAAGGCGTTTTGCTCTTTTCTGTGGCTGTAACTGTTGTTTGAATTCTCCCTCCCCTTCCCGGTGCTAGACTTTAATTTTGGACAGAATATTAAATCCGCTGAGTTATTTTGAAAGCAGATTAGATGCGCCACAATATGGCAACTAGTGCGGGGTTCTAAAATATCAATCGGCCTTTGTATCGCTTTCTTATCCAATCAGATGTACAATAAAATCAAGGCGTTTAATGTAAATTGCACACAACTCTACAAAATTGAAGACAAGAAACACCAAACAGAGCTCGGACTGAACGCCACAAGAAACAAGGACATAAGAGGTATAGAAAACACGAGGCGTGTTGTCTATACCTCTTTTTGTCCTTGTTTTTTTTTCTTCGTTTAGTTTGAGATGAAAAATTAACCAGTCCAACTCACCGTTTTGCCACCAAACAGGCTCATTAATTAGTCACTTTTGCTGACATATGAATTGGACATGTTCTAGTGATAAATTTCCTTTGATGAGCCATTTCCGGTCCCCAAGAAAAGGCTCGGACGAATGTGGGCATTTGTTAAGGAAATAGACAGAAATCCCGGAGAATTTAAAGACACTGTGCTCATTTCGTCTGAGTTCTCGAGACGAACTTTATAAATTATAAAGACGACCGTTGTGTGAAAAGCTGATCATGGAACGTTACAGAGCTTTCCGCTACCTATTGTTCTCGCTTTTTCACTTGCTATATGAAAGAAACAAGAACGAACAAATAATTATTTCGGTCCTATTTATCTGTTCGAAAATAATTTTTTCTTTAAATTTTTTGGTTCACTATATTGGTTACCGTGTTTTTCGCCACGCCTTTTTCACACAAGCTGACTTCGCGTATGAACCGAAAACCGCATGGAAAAAATATCGGTTCCGCTCCGGAGGTGAAGAAATTATTTTCTTTCGGTTCAACTCCGGTTCGCGCGAAAATAACGGTCTTTTCCGGTTTTCGGTTCGGGTTCGGTGCAATATTCTGTACCTAACTACCAAAAAAGCAAAATATTGAAAAGGAGCAGTGACAAACTAACTCAAGAGATAACAGAAGCTTACGAAATAAACAAACTAAAAGGCAAATGGGTCAGCACGCCTCCGTTGGTTTCTCTGATAAAGACTTCTCTTTTCTTAGTAGTACATGTTAGGGACCGACTATGACACAGCACAGTATAATCTGACTAATAGAATGCTAAGACTGCATGCATTTTTGTCTTTTTTCCTCACTCTGTTTATTTGGTTGTTGCCCATGTGCATATATACTGGGAGTGGTGGCGATAAACCTTCAGTTGCTAGTCAATGCTGTCGTCTGTTTCGTCTTTACTTTTTCCTTGTCTTGTCGCGCTGTTTTAAACCAAGATGCTTTTGTAGCCCCACACGAGATTCAAGCTGCTCGAAGGTTGGCCGAACTAGTTTGCCGAACTAGAGCAATTAGAAAACTTTTCCCCGAGTATGTTCTCAGTGTACTTTAATCACGAAAAAGCTGCATTAAGCATTGGGATAGCAAAGCACATATACTTCCCATTTACTTTCCTATATTTGTCCCATGCCTTTTAAATAGGGAAAAAAACTAGTTAAAGATAGATACTTCATTCACAACTTCCGCTTTGCCTGCTTCCTGATCCAACGAGCCTTGGCTTTTCGTCGTATGAACTCAGCATGGTCGCGTGAAGTGGGGTATCTACGGAATCAACCCTACGCCCTAGTTTGGTCCGGCGGGTTTGTGGCACAGTCTTCGTTCCGGCAAAATTTATATGTTGTGCGTATATTACCAGATGTTTGTGGAATGGACTGATGAGCAGCCCTTAGTATCTGCTCATTAACATGAAGGGTAGTGTTCTCAGGGGACATAGAAGAAAGATCGAAGTGTTCAGAGTGGAGCGTGGATTAAAGAGCGCCCAGTCAGCCCTGTCCAACTTCCTTTAAGAAACGCGCTTAAAAAGGTAAGCAAGGTAAGCGGTACTCTCTACACTCTCTAAAATAACTGGATAATAATCACTTACAAACTTGTTGTAGGAAAAGCAAGGTTCAGGCTCATACTTTGGGTAAACCATAAAAATATGCAAAAACAGTTAAAGGTTTGGTGCAGATTGTAGTGACTCGTAGATTGGAAGCCAGACGATGAATAATCTTTATTCAAGGGAAACACACATTTATATAGCAGCTGTTATCAGGTCTCCGCAGACCACGTGACGTGACATCGCAGATTCGAGGTTACTATTGCGCCTCTCCCTCACGCATAAGGTGTCCATGAGTAAGATGTGCATGGCCAATCCGCAGTCGGCACAATGCAACCTCGTAAAAACGTTCGCGATGCCTGCAACTCTGCCATTCTTTTAAGGTACTTTTGTTTGAGTGTATTTTATTGTGGTGTGTTTCCGAATCTTATTCCTCCTGCCATTTTCTTCTTATTTGTTTTCGTTATTTTGTCTTGTAATCTGCAACTGCTATCACAAGAGCGTCGATACTGCGATCTGCTGAAGTCGCGGCAGCTTGATCAGCCTCGTTACTGCCAGTTATTCACAAGTCCTGGGTACCTAGCAGAACTCAATGGCCAGTTTCCGCTCCAATAGTCTAAGTACTCGACGGTGCTATTTCATTACAAGAGGGTTCTTCGTTATGGCCTACATATCTAAGAGCCCTTAGTGCACGGTGCCAATCGGGAAAAAACTGTATTTGAGAATCTATGCTTTGAAATATGCACAACTGCCGTTATTAAGCGCGAAACACATGTACGACGAAACCGTCCGATCCGACGTCCGACCGCGCAATACCACGGTCGGAGGCGAGGGTTTTCAACGCTCTCCGATGCTACGAAAACCCTCGCCTCCGACCGTCGTATTGCGCGGTCGGACGTCGGATCGGACAGTTTCGTCGTACATGTGTTTCGCGCTTTAAACCATATAGCTCGGCTGTGAACACAGTAGCATCTGTATGTATTATTCGAGTGCTCTGAGCAGACTCTGAAGCAAAAGCGCAATCGACATACTCTACAGTCTTTGTGCCATCTGTAAACAAACTTTCTCGATTTCCATAATTGGCATGAATTCTTGTTATATTTAGTCAAGTCTCAATTCCAGATTATATTATTTCCCTTCCAATGAGCCAGTGGTTGCTGGAATTCAACAATAGGTCCGCATGCGTTGAAGTTCTATTGTACGGTCATTGTTTTTACGCGCAAGGCAAAAGGGTGTGTGATGAATGGCTTATTCTGAAATGTGCGTTCATTGATATACTTCGTACAATTGAATGAACAGGATCGTTGGGCAAAGAGCAGATTCGCCAGAAGTACTGAACACTGAGAAAAAACCTGCGCTTCTTGGGATACCATTCGTTTGCTTCAGCATAGAGACTCAATACTGGCGATATTGGGAAAGCCCCGTTGAGAGCCGAATACCTTGGCACTGTATGGGGTCCGACGTCTTTAGAGTTGTTAGCTTTGCCGACACATACACAATACAGCTATAATCCAAAGTGGAGCGAACAATTTCTCCATAGATACGCAAAAGACGAACCCGATATGCATCCCACGATTTATCTGAGATAACTCTCATAAAATTCAACGTTTAGAGCGCAGCTTTTAGCTGCCTTTTCCGTGTTTCGCGACGTCGCCGTCGCCGTTGGCGTAACCGCCCCGCTAAAGTTAGCGGGAAGCTGAATTGGTGTCGAGGTCACATGACGTCATTTTGCCGCTAAATTTAGCAGAGAAACTGAATTTATTCATGGGTGAAGTGACACAAAGGCATGTGACGCCATTTTCCCCGCTAAATTTAGCGGGAAATCTGATTTGGTGTTGAGGTCACGTGGTGTAAATGTTCAGCTAAATTTAGTGGGGAAACTGTGGGAAGAGGGGAGAGTAGGGATGAGGAGGATGGGAGGGCATGCAGGAAGGAGAGGGGACAAAATATATAGAGGGACAAAATATATACAGGAGACTTAAAAGCTAAGGGAAATTAAATCAAGAAAAATGGAAAATAATATTGCTTCAGCGCCCGCAATATTATTTTCTATTTTTCTTGATTTATTTTCCATTTTTTTTCAGCCTCCTCTATTCCCTTTCTTCGCTGTTCTTCTCTTCCCCCTCTCCTAGAGGAGAGGGGGAATGGAGGGTACGAAGGAGAGGCCTACCCTCCCCTCCTCCTCTTCAAGAGCTGCGCTCTAATTTCGGATTACACAGATTTGTAAACCTCTCATTTTTTTCTGGCATCTCAATCTCAGCGATTTAATATGTGGTCCGAAAGGGACCTTTTTGAGAAGGGTGATGCTAAGGAATTTGTGTTCGGATCGGACTGGCAGCTCAACCCCGGACCAATAAAGTGAGGGGTCAGCAAAACGGCCCCCTCTAAGAGATTGGCGCTCGCCAGTAGACAAATTACAATATTGGAAAAACAAGAAATCTGAACATTATTTACGTATAGTGATCGCGCAACTTTTGGTGGCATCACCTGCGACAAGGAGCTGATTCTGGAGAGGAACGAAGTCACGCTCAGAAGGCAGCTTTGGGGGACACTATTCTCCTGAATAAATGAAACGTAAAGCGTAGTTCCCAAACGCTCGTGAAAATTGGTATAGATTAAGCGGCAATGCAGTTGAACATTCTTCCCGGCACAACAACGCGTGAAAGGTCCAGCAAGGTACCATACCTCCAGGTGATATCGTATGCATACTCCAGATCAAAGAACACAAAGAAATTGAACGTTCTATTTACAAATGTTTCCCTTGTACGGGTTTCAAGGCAAACAAGGTGGTAAACTGTTGATCTGTAAGCACAAAACCCACACTAGAAGCGCCTCAAGGCATTCCCAAGCAGCACCAGAAAGTGAATTTCGATCGGCTGACGGTTGGCCAGTGTCTGGACAGCTTGGCCACTTTAAGTGCTTGGCCACCGGAGGCATAAACAAGGCCGGCAAGGGTCCGGCCACAAACTAGTTGTTTTTAGCTTGTCCGCCGGAGACATAAACACGGCCGGCAAGTGTTTGGCCAGCAGTGCTGATTTTCAGCTTGGCCGCCGGAGACATAAACACGGCCGGCAAGTGTTTGGCCAGCAGTGCTGATTTTCAGCTTGGCCGCCGGAAACATAAACACGGCCGGCGAGCGTTTGGCCAGAAGTGCTGATTCTCAGCTTGGCCGCAGTGGACATAAACATGGTCGACAAGTGTTCGGCCAAAAGTGCTGATTTTCAGTTTCGCCGCAGGGACACCCATAATCCAAACTTTCATCGCGTTGACGAAACTTTGGCATAACGACGGGCAGCGAGAGAAGCATCATGAGCGAGTGGTTGGCAGGATATTAGTGCGTGCATCGCGCGAACACTGTTAGCGCAATCAAACGATCACCGTTTTATTCAGTTTTTTTCGTTAGACTTGAAAGGCTATTGTCTTAACTAGCACTGTCGTGCGATATGTTCATTTGGAACATTACTAGAAGTGGGAGAATATTGTGCCCGTCGTTGTTCTATGAAAATAAAATACGAAAGCAGCACCGACGTCATCTTCGCGCTAACAATACCGCTCTGTCGCTGCGCGGCACTCTTAGCGCGAATACCACATCCGCGGTGTTTCGGTTAGCGCTCCACATATATACTTCCCAACTGCACTCGAAGAAAAAAAAAAGTTGTAGTCGGGTGCATCGGGCGCACATGCTCCCCTTTCCTGGAAGACGCACCCTCCGTTACCCAGTCAGTGTACCTGTATACCGACCATAAGCTCCCTTCTCTACATTAAAAACCTATAGATGTATCAATGCACTCAGCTTAGTAAACCGCCACGCTAGCCACGCACCCCGATCAGCTTGTGCTTGAATCGGATAAGATTGGGTATTTCAGGCTTTGTGTTTTGGAAGAGCCTAAACAAGACGTCCCTCATATATTGATTAAACTTAAGCTAGTCTTAGTAATGTTTTAATTAGGTGCTAGGATACTGATTTTCTGATCCAAGGAAAGCTAACAGCTTCGGTTAAAACCACAACGGAAACGTTCAAAATCGAACCACACGTAAAAGAAAAATAAAATGAACATCTCGACCTAGATGTGCAGGACGCTGGTTTTGTTGTTAACAACGTGGTTGTTAGCGGGTGGTGGGCAACACCGTGACGCTATCGACGCTATCGTGGTGATTGACGCCAGTGATGCTCGACCGTACTACACAGTAAAAGTTTTTACACCTTTAAGGGTGTAACAGGGGTGTTAGCAACTTACACCCTCGGCTAAAACCTTTTAACACCCTAAAACTAGGAATACAACCTCATATTTTACCGAAAATTTGCTGTTTCGTGTTACACCCTACATTTAGTGAAGAATGTGAGAAGGGTGTAGAGGAGGGTGCTAAATAAATAATGTGAAATGGTTTTGAAAAGCTTATACATGGCTCTGTACATAATAGGAACCGTGCGCATCTAATTCAAGCCCCGACCAGGGCGCCCCTAGCGGCAAACGGGTCCATCGCATCGAGGAGCTTCTGCCAGTCGCTGCGTTGGTTGTGCGTTGTAGTGGGTTAGCGTTGTAATTTCTCAGATGGCTATTCCGCACCAAGAAAGTCGCAACAATTGCAGCGTGGTCGGCTGCAACAGTACGTCGAAGATCGCACACGGCACGAAGAACTACATCGTCCCTTCGAAGCCGTACGGCCGTACGAGGCGGAGTACTGCGAGACCTGCAGGTGCGACTTGTGCGTCCATACAGGTTAGTGGCGTTTCTTACCTTTCTGTTCGCGCTTTGTTTAAGCTGCTGACGAATAATACAATTAACTTTTTTCTATTCTAGCGACGATGGAACAGCATCGACACCGACGGCAAACTCTAAAGTATGCGGCAAATACTTCACCGGAATCGAGAAGCGGAGTGCGGTCGCCCACCTAAGCCTACACTTGGATGTTTCCATCAGCCTACAGGAAGATAGTAGTGGGAATCGCAAAACGGCGCGAAAAAAATCGCCCAGTTATTGTCAAGCTGATTCAGAAATAAACGTACATAATTACCACGGGCCACTCAACGCCAACTACATTTTTTGCGGGCATGCTTAATTTTGTTAGCGGAGTACGGCGCTCCGTGACATCCACTTGTCCGTCGAAACGGACCTCCCTCACGTCGTACACGCGGCCAGATTCACGAAGGAGCTTTCCCTTTTTTATATTGGTACCACGGAAGAAGCTTTCTAGATTCGTAACCGCCTTAAACCCCGTCGTAATCACCCCGGGAACACTGTCCGCTGTGCTGCTCATCGCCATTGCTTCCCCCCGATGATTCTGCACCGGCTACCGAAGTTTTCCGGATTCGTAATCGCCCTCTGTCCTCTGTGGTGTTCGTTGCGATTACTTCCCGATGATTCTGCGCCGACGGCACCGGCTACCGAAGGAACTTTCCGAATTCGTAACTGCCTTAAATTCCTTCGTAATCACGACGGGGACGCTGTCTGCCGTGCTGTTCGTCGCCATTGCTCCCCGACGCTCCTGCGGCGGCTACCGCTAGGTCGCGGCGAACAATAGGCGACCGCCGCGACACGGCCGGCATGCTCGCTTCCTATGTACAGGTAAGATTTCTGCTTGAAAAGCAACAGTTGTTAGCAGTCTAGTTGCTTATAATGTCAGTTGTAATTCATGCAAATAGCTGATAATAAAGTGCCTCTTTTGCATACAATTTTTGTGTTTGCAAACAAAATTTTATATATGAGTTTATATTTAATTTTCTTACAAATCAAATCACTCCATGCTCAGAAATCAGAAAATAGGGTGAAATGCTCTATACTAGCATTGTTTACAAATATTTATTGATGAAAGTGTACAGTAAGAAAATCAGTTAGTCTCGAGTTTATATCTGGCAACATGAAATCAAAACATTGTGAAAATGTTTGACAAATATTCATGACATGCTGCTAGAACCTGTCCCATGACCATGTCCACCCCAGTAAAATATTCATTTGAGAATATGGTGACATGCACAAAAACTCACACACATAAAGAGGCAAATCCCATAATAAACCAGTCCTAGACATCCCATAAAAATGGCCTATGGTCGTCTATGGGAAATTCAATGGGAGGCTATCACGCCCTGTAGCTTTGCATGGTCGGCCTTAAAAATTTATAGATACAACTACAGCCAGCTATAGAAAAGTTTAGGGCCTTGTGTCTAAAGTCTCAGGGCTATGTTTCAATAACAACAACAACAACAATAATAATGATAATAATCAATAAGTTAGTGTTTTAACAGTGTCCAGGGACATCCAATTGTTCTTCTTGCGGGCGCAGTGCAATAGAACGCACAAACAGACGCTTGCGCGCTCGCGGTCGCACACATACACGCGCGCACGCACGTACACACGCATGCACACGCGCGATCCCACGCCCGCGCGCAGAGGCACACGCACGCACAACCAGAAACGCAGACGCGCATGCACGGGGACGTATCCACACGGGCGCGCACCAACACACGCACGGGCATGCACACACACACACACACACACACACACACGCAAACAATAACGACGAAGGAAACGTTGCTTAAGTTAGTTTCGGTTTCGGTTTACACAAAAAAGAAACAACCTGAAGTTTAAATAAAACCTAAGATTTACTCACTTTTTGTAATATTTTACATTATTATTTTAGTGACATTCTTATTGTTACTAATATAATAATATTTTGCTTAGTATCGTTCTAAAAAAATTAACAATAAATAAAAAGGAAAAGAGACTCTTAAAGGCTGCGCAAGACCATCGCTATCGCAATCAGCTTCCGTTGGGCTCGGTTGAATGATTGTTGAAGTTCAAGAGGCTTCGGAAATTTCCCTTTTTTACGTTTTAGCCGTTTTAGTGGACATTTTAAATGTCCTCCTTACGAATACCGTGTTTAAGAATAATAATCGGTGACTGAGAGCTGAGAGACGCTGCCTCTTGCCAACGCCCGTAAGTTCAGAACCGCCCATGCACGACTCGTGCAAACGCCGGTTAGCAACTTTCTTTTGTTTCTGCGAAGTGGGCTGCTGTTTCAAACTTTGTCGTGTACCGAGCGCTTGCTAAGCTATGCTTGATTCTAACTATGCTTCTGCCCTGTGTTATTTCGTTTTTTGAAAAGAGCGTATCTTCTTCAAAATCTGTGGCTCGCTCCGCAGTGTGAGAAAGATTTTCGCGCGGCGGAACCGTGGGCATGTTCTAGGCGCCGTCGTGCGGCGCTCGTCCGACGACGCTTGTGCGGAGCGTCCAAGTGCCGTCTGACGGCAGTTCAAGCATTCAGTCGCCGTCCCAAAGTGTTAATCACAGGTCAAGCTAGTTCTGACGTCTTGTCCTAACAGCCGCTCGCCACCGATTTGTTTCATAAAGCGGGAGCGAGAAAAACGTTACAAGAGCGAGCATGCAGCATGATTTTTTGCATATGCTAATGCCTGTGCGTTGAGACGCGCGGTCTCTTCGTCATATTTCCGAGGGTAAAAGCGCTAAAAACAAAGAACAAACAACGCCCTGTGTTGTTTGTTTCTTTTACTTGTCCGTTGTTTTTAGAGGTTTCACCCTCGGAAATTAGGTCTCTTCGCGTTTACGGAACCGGCACACTTTTTAAGTTTACGATTGTGTGATGCAAAAAATAAAAGGAGTTTAGATGTCACGTTTTTTAGTAGTGGCGAAAGCCCTTACAAAAATCAGAGCAGCTAGAAAAAGCAAAAACATGAAAAAAGGCGGAAAAAAGTAACTAATGTCAACTTGAATATTTGATGGCGTTCAAAGACTACCACCGCACCAACTCGCCCGGTTATTCTTTCTGTCAAAGAATAATAGCCAATAGTAATAAACAAATAAATGCCAACTAATAATTGGTTACAAAGTCGTAATTGGTACAGTGCAGCCCTACCCTACTCTACTCTTTTGGTGATATCAGGTAATGTGTAAATGTATAGGGCAGTTCATAGCAACCATTTATGCCCGACCCATTATATTGAGATTTTTCTTTATATAAAAGTTATATGAAAAAAGGTGCTCTTCCTAAATTAAGCCGCACCACTGAATGTACAATAGCGTGTAACGTTTATGTATGTTCTCAGCAAAAGAAAAGGATGCATTAAAAAAAGGCCAATCATTTTGTTTCCTCTCTGTTGGAGCTTCTTTCACGTACACGCTAAATGTGGGTGTCTACGTCTAAAAGAGTGGAATTGACATTTCCTGCAGGGCTGGAAGGTTTGACTCAGTTTGGCTAGCAGCTTGAAACCTATGGGAACCTGGGGAACTGAACCACAAGAGTGAGAGTGACACCCGCCTTGCACGTCCTGAACGATGGCACCATGAGGAAGGGGGAGCCCAAGCAGCACCAGAAAGTGAATTTCGAACGGCCAACGGTTGGCCAGTGTGTGGACAGCTTGGCCACTTTAAGTGCTTGGCCACCGGAGACATAAACAAGGCCGGCAAGGGTCCGGCCACAAACTAGCTGTTTTTAGCTTGTCCGCCGGAGACATAAACACTGCCGGCAAGCGCCTGGCCAGAAGTGCTCATATTCAGCTTGGACGCCGGAGAGATAAACACGGCCGGCAAGTGTT
Organism: Ixodes scapularis; assembly: GCF_016920785.2. NCBI lineage: Eukaryota > Metazoa > Arthropoda > Arachnida > Ixodida > Ixodidae > Ixodes > Ixodes scapularis. Next base: position 627,521 of record NW_024609909.1, read on the forward strand.
CGGCCAGCAGTGGTGATTTTTAGCTTGGCCGCCGGGGACATAAACACGGTCGGCAAGTGTTTGGCCAGCAGTGGTGATTTTGAGCTTGGCCGCCGGGGACATAAACACGCCCGGCAAGTGTTTGGCCACAAGTGCTGATTTTCAGCTTGGCCGCCGGAGACATAAACACGGCCGGCAAGTGTTTGGCCAGTAGTGCTGATTTTCAGCTTGGCCACCGGAAACATAAACACGGCCGGCGAGTGTTTGGCCAGCAGTGCTGATTTTCAGCTTGGCCGCCGGAGACATAAACACGGCCGGCAAGTGTTTGGCCAGCAGTGCTGATTTCCACCTTGGCCGCCGGAAACATAAACACGGCCGGCGAGTGTTTGGCCAGAAGTGCTGAGTCTCAGCTTGGCCACCGTAGACATAAACATGGCCGACAAGTGTTCTGCCAAAAGTGCTGATTTTCATTTTCGCCGCAGGGACACCCATAATCTAAACTTTCATCGCGTTGACGAAACTTTGGCATAACGACGGGCAGCGAGAGAAGCATCACGAGCGAGTGGTTGGCAGAATATTAGTGCGTGCATCGCGCGAACACTGTTAGCGCAAGCAAACGATCACCGTTTTATTCTGTTTTTTTTTTTTCGTTAGACTTGAAAGGCTATTTATTGTCTTAACTAGCACTGTCGTGTGATATGTTCATTTGGAACATTATACTAGAAGTGGGAAAATATTGTGCCCGTCGTTGTTCTATGAAAATAAAATACGAAAGCAGCGCTGACGTCATTTTCGCGTTAACGATACCGCTCTGTCGCCACGCGGCACTCTTAGCGCGAATGCCACATCCGCGATTTTTTGGTTACTGCTCCACATATTTACTTCCCGACCGCACTCGAAGAAAAAAAAGTTGTAGTCGGGTGCATCGGGCGCAGATGCTCCCCTTTCCTGGAAGACGCACCCACCGTTACCCAGCCAGTGTACCTGTATACCGACCATACGCCCCCTTCTCTACCTTAAAAACCTATAAGTGTATCAATGCACCAAGCTTAGTAAACCGCCACGCTAGCCATGCACCCCGATCAGCTTGTGCTTGAATCGGATAAGATTGGATATTTCAGACTTTGTGTTTTGGAAGAGCCTAAACAAGACGTCTCTCATATATTGATTAAACTTAAGCTAGTCTCAGTAATGTTTTAATTAGGTGCTAGGATACTGATTTCCTGAGCCAAGGAAAGCTAACAGCTTCGGTTAAAACCGCAACGGAAACGTTCAAAATCGAGCCACTCGTAAAAGAAAAAGAAAATGAACATCTCGACCTAGATGTGCAGAACGCTGGTTTTGTTGTTAACAACGTGATTGTTGGCGGCTGGTGGGCAACGCCGTGACGCTATCGTGGTGATTGACGCCAGTGATGCTCGGCCGTACTACACAGTAAAAGTTGTTACACCTTTAAGGATGTAAAAGGGGTGTTGTAGCAACTTACACCCTCGGCTACACCTTTTTAACAACCTAAAACTAGGAATAAAACCTCATAATTTTACCGAAAAAGGTGCTGTTTCGTGTTACACCTTACATTTAGTGAAGAATGTGAGAAGGGTGTAGAAGAGGGTGCTAAATAAATAATGTGAAATGGTTTTGGAAAGCTTATATATGGCTCTGTACATAATGCACAGGTAAGAGTTCTGCTTGAAAAGCAACAGTTGTTAGCAGTCTAGTTTCTTATAATGTCAGTTGTAATTCATGCAAATAGCTGATAATTAAGTGCCTCTTTTGCATACAATATTTATGTTTGAAAACAAAATTTTATATATGAGTTCATATTTAATTTTCTTACAAATCACTCCATGCTCAGAAATCGGAAAGTAGGGTGAAATGCTCTATACTAGCATTTTTTACAAATATTGATGGATGGAAGTGTACAGTAAGAAAATCAGTTAGTCTCGAGATTATATCTGGCAACATGAAATCAAAATATTGTGAAAATGTTTGACAAATATTCAGGACATGCTGCTAGAACCTGTCTCATGACCATGTCAACCCGAGTAAAATATTTATTTGAGAATATGGTGACATGCACAAAAACTCACACACATAAAGAGGCAAATCCCATAATAAACCCAGGGTGTCGAACCGGAACCGAACCGAACCGAAAACCGGAACCGAACCGGTATTTTTTCCGGAACTGAACCCGAACCCGAACCGTTATATTGTTATCGCGATGAACCCGAACCGGAACTGAACCGGAAAAAAATAACGGTTACCGGCTCATGTCAAAATGGTTCGGCCACGCGCTGTTGACAATGAATGTGCCATCAATGCCATTTGTTTTTTAAGTGCCGTCAACTCACACACACCTCGCTTACATATTTTTCTTCTCCACTCAGTCTTAGGAATATTAACGCTGCATCCATGAATCTTGAAAAACGCTGCATCCATGAATCTTGACATAGGAACCAGTACTGCGCTGGTCGCGGCTTGTACGGAAGAAAAAGAATTGGAAAGCTGTGCAAAAAAAAAAAAAAATCGCGTAACGGGATTTTATTTTCCTACAATCTCGTAAATCCTAAATGCTGCTGTGTGTTCATTTCATAACGCGTTTCTAGAACGCGCGAGTTCTTGAAGCTTGCTTCCATCGGAATGAGAAAAGAAAAGGCTGTGGAGTTTGATAATAATGCATCCGGTTTCGTATAGGCACTTAGAAGCTAACATATTTGTGAGACAGCGAAGTCTTCTATTTTAATATTTATTCTATTACGTCCTTCTGGCGTTGCGTTCGGTGAAGTGTTTTTCATATTCCGTATCTTGATTAGCGACAACTTCTTTAAGGGTCTAATTTGAGTTACCGAAGGCTAATTCAAATAAAGAAAGCTGTATTTTCCCCCCACTGTTCCTTCAATTGCTTACACGCCGAGGTGGCGGGATAGTTAGCGAGTTCTACTTGTAAGTGGGTTTGTAAGGAGGTCGCGGATTTTACAGCTACTGCGTCGGACCCAATTAGATGAAGTCCGAATGCGTAAACGTCGGTGAGGTACCTTTGAGTGCACATAAAGAAACCATTCCTGGTAGAAATCCCTGAGCCTTACACTACGATGTATCCCGTTTCGTATGTGCTGATTTCAGATGTTTTATTTATAATTTATTTTGATGTTGCAATTTGTCATTTATAATTTTCGAACCGGTTCGCGAACCGGTTCAGCGCCCTGAACCGGTTCGCGGATCGAATTAATAGAACCGGAACTGAACCGGGACAAAATAAATTTACCTGAACCTGAACCGTAACTGAACCCGTATTTTTTTCGGTTCGACACACTGAATATACCAATCCGAGACATCCCATAAAAAATGGCCTATGGTCGTCTATGGGAAATTCAATGGGAGGCTATCACCCCTTGTAGCTTCGCATGGTCGGCCTTAAAAATTTATAGATAGAGCTACAGCCAGCTATAGAAAAGTTTAGGGCCCTGTGTCTAAAGTCTCAGGGCTATGTTTCAATAACAACAACAACAACAATAATAATAATAATAATATTAATAATCAATAAGTTATTGTTTTAACAGTGTCCAGGGACATCCAATTGTTCTTCTTGCGGGCGCAGTGCAATAGAACGAACAAACAGACGCTTGCGCGCTCGCAGTCGCATACATACACGCGCGCACGCACGTACACACGCATGCACACGCGCAAACCGACGCCCGCGCGCAGATGCACACGCACGCACAACCAGAAACGCACACGCGCATGCACGCGGACGTATCCACACGCGTGCGCACAAACACACGCACGCGCATGCACACACGCACACGCAAACAATTACGACGAAGGAAACGTTGCTTGAGTTAGTTTCGGTGTCGGTTTACACAAAAAAGAAACAACCTAAAGTTTAAATAAAACCTAAGATTTACTCACCTTTTTTAATGTATTACATTATTATTTTAGTGAAATTCTTATTGTTACTAATATAATTTATTTTGCTTAGTATAGTTCTAAAAAAAATAACAATAAATAATAAGGAAAAGAGACTCTTGAAGACTGCGCAAGACCATCGCTATCGCAATCAGCTTCCGTTGGGCTCGTTTGAATGGTCGTAGAAGTTCCAGAAGCTTCGGAAATCTCCTTTTTTTTACGTTTTAGCCGTTTTAGTGGATATTTTGAATATCTTCCTTACGAATACCGTGTTCAAGAATAACGATCGATGACTGAGAGCTGGGAGACGCTGCCTCTTGCCAACGCCCGTAAGTTCAGAACCGCCCATGCACGACTCGTGCAAACGCCGGTTAGCAACTTTCTTTTGTTTCTGCGAAGTGGGCTGCTGTTTCAAACTTTGTCGTGTACCGTGTGCTTGCTAAGCTATGCTTGATTCTAACTATGCTTCTGCCCTGTGTTATTTCGTTATTTGAAAAGAGCGTATCTTCTTCAAAACCTGTGGCTCGCTCCGCAGTGTGAGAAAGATTCCCGCGCGGCGGAACCTTGGGCATGTACTTTGCGCCGTTGTGCGGCGCTCGTCCGACGACGCTTGTGCGGAGCGTTCAACTGCCGTCTGACGGCAGTTCAAGCATTCAGTCGCCGTCCCAAAGTGTTAATCACAGGTCATGCTAGTTCTGACATCTTGTCCTAACAGCCGCTCGCCACCGATTTGTTTCATAAAGCGGGAACGAGAAAAACGTTAGAAGAGCGAGCATGCAGCATGTTTTTTGCGTAAGCTAATGCCTGTGCGTAGAGACGCGCGGTCGCTTCGTCATTATTCCGAGGGTAAAAGCGCTAAAAACAAAGGACAAAGAACGCCCTGTGTTTGTCTCTTTTAGTTGTCCGTTGTTTTTAGAGGTTTCACCCTCGGAAATTAGGTATATTCGCGTTTACCGAACCGGCACACTTTTTAAGTTTACGATTGTGTGATGCAAAAAATAAAAGGAGTTTAGATGTCACGTTTTTTAGTAGTGACGAAAGCCCTTACAAAAATCAGAGCAGCTAGAAAAAACAAAAACATGAAAAAAGGCGGAAAAAATTAAAGGGGCCCTCCGGAGCTTTCTGCGATCGTCTGTTTATGTTGTTATATTGCATAGTAGGTGCAAGTTAATATGTATACAAAGTATTAGATTACAAAACCGTTTATTAAGCAGATGGCAGAAGAAATATATCGGGACTATTTCCTCTTGGAAGACGATCCCCCATTCCCTGCCCATCGCTAAAACTTGACCAATGGAAATGCTGCATCTCGCGGTGAATGCGAACGTTATTATTGCAACACTTTTTAAGCTTGTTGTAAATCAGAGTTTGAGAAAAACGTAAACTGATTGTGGTGCGGGGAACATAGTCCGCAATTATCGCTCCAATACCAGCGAACTGTTTTCTCCCCGCAAGCTTGTTGCTAGTGGGCGATGCGTCGGCGCGTCAGCTCGTCTGCTTGCCGGGGCGTCTGCAGGCGTGCGTTTGCGGGACACATGTTCCTCCTTCCCGTGGATCCCGACTCCGAAGCCAGCTTTGCGATCCTTCCACGTCAACGAGTCAAACTTTTCCTTGTCATCTGTGGAATGCGACTGCGTATTGCAGTAGCAGAGCGACGGTGCGGTGCGACGAACGACGACTGCCGAGCACAAAGTCCGGGTTCCTTGACGATGGTCCGCGCGTGTTCAAGAGATTCCACCGCGGGTCGGCGGTCGGCCGCGTTGGTGACGCGCAGTGACGCCGGAATCCTTCGCTTGCTATTGGCTGACGCGTAAAGAGATGCCCCTCCCTTTTTCCGGGCTCATCTCAGAAAGGGGGGCGTGCCGTGGACTTTGATAGCAATTTTAATAGAGAAATCCGCCGCGCATGACCGTAATCTTACGATTTTTAGGATCCTTAGGGCCTGTAGGTTGAGTTACCGCCATAAATAGATCATCGCATAACGATCCGGAGGGCCCCTTTAACTAATGTCAAACCTGAATATTTGATGGAGTTCAAAGACTACCACCGTACCAACTCGCCCGGTTATTCTTTCTGTTAAAGAATAATAGCCAATAGTAATAAACAAATAAATGCCAACTATTAATTGGTTACAAAGACGTAATTGGTGCAGTGCAGCCCTACGCTACTCTACTCTTTTAATGATATCAGGTAATGTGTGAATGTATAGGGCAGTTCATAGCAACCATTTATGTCCGACCCATTATATTGAGTTTTTTCTTTATATAAAAGTTATATGAAAAAAAAGTGCTCTTCCTAAATTAAACCGCACCACTGAATGTACAATAGCGTGTAACGTTTATGTATGTTCTCAGCGGAAGAAAAGGATGCATTAAAAAAAGGCCAATCATTTTGTTTCCTCTCTGTTAGAGCTTCTTTCACGTACACGCAAAATGTGGGTGTCTACGTCTAAAAGAGTGGAATTGACATTTCCTGCAGGGCTGGAAGGCCTGACTCAGTTTGGCTAGCAGCTTGAAACCTATGGGAACCTGGGGAACTGAACCACAAGAGTGAGAGTGACACCCGCCTTGCACTTCCTGAGCGATGGCACCATGAGGAAGGGGGAGCTGCCCTAAAGTGAAGGCAATAGCAGATGGGTCGTTCCAGTGAACCCCTATACAGATGATACCAAGCAGAAAATTATTAATAAATGTGTTATTAAAAATATGGAATGTGAATGGCACGGACAAGAAGGAGGAGATCAACACAGCGCTGTGTTGTGTTCAGATCCTCTGTTCCCATATTCTTCATGATTTCTTTTCAATAAATGGCTACTAACTAGTCCAATCATCACCACTAGTCAATAAAAGTATGCTGCTATTTATTAGTATCCATTAACACCGTGCTTGCAGTTGAATCCTACAGTCATTTATTAATGGTCCAAAACAAAAAGGAGGGTGCAAGCTAGCTAAACAGGCTAAACACATAATTTATTAAAGATGGGTTCTCTGAAGGATGACACAAACGCAGAGAAGTATCAAACACAGCTGAGTATTAATGGGCAAAAAATGAATAGGCGACCCAAAAAAGAAAACGCAGGAGAAGACATGAAGTCAGTCTTTACAATTCCTCTTCTGCTTGCCACCACTTTACAAAGGGAATTCCTTCCCCTATTGAAAATTCCATCAAGGTACGTAATTTGGGACACTGACTGCCAGTCAGCAGCCTTGGTGGAACGTGATGGACCATCAGACGTCACTTGATGGTCCATCAGATGACGTCTGACTGCCACTGCCAAGGGATTTTCATCAACAAGGGCAGCATTTATAAAAGAGTAAGGCTATACGCCCTTCCTTAGAAAACTCGATTTCACCATTCATATTATACGAGATGTTTCGGTTGCAATGCAGTTAAGACTTCTGCATGTTATGCAAAGCACTCGTACATCAATCGCCGTACTTCAGTTCTACTCACCCGCCATGTAGAGTAAGTACTTTCGCGCCGTACAACGATCCTTTTGTTCGCCCGTCTCGGGCCCAGTAGACCTGGTACAGTGCTAATCACACTTGTTTATATCGCGCGAGCGTGCGGCTTTCTCCGGGGAGCGCTAGACTGTTGGCTTTCGCGAAAACTAAGCTAGTCACGTGGTGCAACATGGAACGGCCCGCTCGAGGGGTGTCGTACTGCCCGCTCTATCAGCTGGCGGCGACCGCGGAAGGCTGCTCGCACGCTTTTTACAAACATCATTCATTGCTCGAACAATAAACACACCAAAGTATGAAGGCGTATCAACGATTTTCTCATCAAAATAAAAAAACAACTAAAATGTATCATAAAGCACTCTACTTTTATCGCTTATCAAGCTGATAGAGTGGGCAGGACACCCCTCAAACGGGCCGTTCCATGTTGCCCCACGTGACTAGCTTAGTTCCCCGAATGCCACCAGTCTAGCGCTCCCCGGAGAAAGCCGCTCGCTCGCGCGTTATAGAAAAGTGTGATTAGCACTGTACACCTTGTCGTCTTCAACTACACCGCTAAAGTCCCTTACATCGTCGGAACTCACAACAGGCTGGGTCTTGTCGAGTAGAAATTCTACTAAAACATAAGACATTGTAGAGCCCAGGCAGGATGGACAGGTTGGAGCAAGCGGGCAAACAAAACGAGTCGAGAGCGATCGTTCATGAAAGCTCGGCGAAGCCTCTATGGGCGAAGCGAAGTAGCGAAGTCGCGAAGTTGCGTTTTCGGCGTTTCGGCGGGCTTCTGATCAAGGTTGTCGGTCGGCTGCGTGTCATATCTCTAACATCAGCGGTTTTATGGGCTCACGTTCCGAAATCGTTTTCTTGTGCATAGATTATTTTTCGTATTCATAGATTTGACGAAATAGTGGTATCCGAGCGAACTTTACGTCCTTTGACCGTACGTCTGTCTGCACGTCAAAGCTTTTTGACGTACAGTCAGAGCCAATCGATGTACAATCAGAATCGCCACCAAGACATCTTGATGGCATTTCGCGGCGGCCGACTGCCAGCAGGAAACCATCAGGAAGCCGACAAGTGGAGTCTGACTGGAGTTTGACTGTCGGTCAGAGTAACTTGTTGGCCAATCAGACATGTTTGACGTACAGTCAGGCACAGTCAGTGGTCCACTAGAAAACATTGACTGCCAAACAGGGTTACATTGATGGATTTTTCCTTCGGGTCCTGGGCCTTACAGCGTTTTACTGTTCACAACCCCTGACATAGCCATGGACAGTAAACATAAAAAAGCAACCTACTAACATTTGGGTAAATGTGGTTGGACAAACAACAGGGAATGCCTTGAGCTTTCAACCTAGGAAATAAAAAAATACGCACAACATCAAGGTTAAAAAAAAAAAACAGACGGACGCATCACACCTGTTTCTAACAAAAATATAGGCCAAGAAACTTCTTCCACTCAATGGCAAAACACAGGGAAGGCACTAATAGATTTCTAGGTTTCATCATTGTTAGTGATTCTTTCAGTATACCCTTGTGGTCACTCTCTTTAGTCAAAATTATTTCATCATCACCATTCATTAAATCATCATCACAGTTGTGTTCTTTAAAGGGGTACGGAAACAAAAAATGAAATATTCAAATTTCGTTCGGAAGTGAATCAAGTATGAGGGATAATAACAGTAAATGATAATCGCACGTTTGTATTTTGAACGACTGGCTATATTTTGCGTTCCAAACGGTGCACTCGAGCAAGCGCTTGAAGAGAAGCGAACGGAGAGCGCGATGCGTCATGGGATATCCGGCGCATACAAAAGCAGAAAAGATTCCCCGCGTTCGTGGAGTAGCAAAAAAACGTGGTTATCAGCTTCGCCCTTGGTGGCGCTGGCAGCGTTGTGGTGGTGTCAATAGCGTCAGCGCGTTACAACCGAGCCGTTCGAAGTACCCGTGGCGTGACGAGCGTGTGGCTGGCCCACGTGGCCTGGCCCAAGGAGCACCTAGCTTCCACAACACTGTCAGCTTAGGGCTGAACGGGGTGGGGAAAGCAACTTTTATTCGAGTTTTGAGCGACGGGCTAATCTTCTAGGAGGAGAATGGCTGTTTCCGGTTGCACGAACGAGGGTCCGAGAATGAGGGGAGTCCTTCCTTTCCGTCTTCTTGGACCGTTTGGTACAATGCGCGATTTGTGAGTTGAGCCAGATGCGCGTAGGAGACAAGTGATAAGCGAAGCGTGGGTTGCCTGCAATCCTCTGAGACAAACAAATCATGTTACTTGATCTCCAAACAGGAAAGCTTTACATGCTTCGTTTGTGGCAGACCATGATGTTCACAATGGTTCAGCTGTGCACTGCGATGCTTGGGGCCACTGCTTGTTCACTTAGAGTTCGAGAAAGGGGGGTGCCGTAGCACTTCCCAATTGCCCACGGGGTTATAATGTGGCTTGCAAGGAGCTCTTTTGTATTACTTCATGAAGTGTGTTGTGTTTAGTGTGACTCATTATTTCTTTATCACATGCCACGTATGTGGTGATGTGGCAATCCCTCTAAGTGAAAAAAGTGTAAATGTGTGCAGAAAACATGATAACCTGTAAATCATGTAATAATAATATAAGAATATGCAATACCATATATGATTTTTGTACAATTTACAAGTTGTGATATGTGTATTGGACACATTCCAATGGAATGTTCACTGGGGTCTATACTTCATTTCACCCTTCGTCCGAGCGCGGCGGACGCTACCAGCCAATCCAGCGTCGAGAGAGCGTCATGTGACCTTGTACTCCACATAACCAAAACGTCGCATGATACCCTCCCGGCGCCAGATTGGCTGGGGTGGCCCAGCATCCGCTGGGCCACCCCAGCAGGTGCCCATTTCATGCCAAGCACCCTTTACCAACGGTGTTAGCAAGCACCCTTTATGAAGGGTGCTTGCCTGAACGCCATAAGGGTGTCAGCCCAGGGACAAACTGATTTACACCCTTAAGTGTGTAAAAACTTTTACTCTGTACTCAAGGCTTCTCTTTGCCATTAGTGCCAGTAAGCTTGTGTAAAGTGAAAAATATTGTAACTGAACAGTAGAGAGCTTTAGTAGATTGCTCCTATGACTCCGATAACGATACCCGATACTCCGCTACCGCCGCCCTTGCGCATCCATAGTACCGTTATCGGGGCTATCGGAGGTATCGGAACGATCTACTAAAACTCTCTATTGTTGCACTGTCCCTTCGCCTAAAGTTACTTCTTTTTATTTTTTTTACTGCTGCACTACCGGGGGATCTTAATGGTGGGAAAACATACCATCCCTGAACCCACGACGACTGGAATGGTGGTCGCAACCAGCGTCCTAAGACTTAGTACTCAAAAAGTCCAACAAATATTGAGCAGCCTTGCAGCAGCTTCGCGTGTCATTACTATGTAAAAGTGTCTGGGGTTGAGTTCTCAAACTTGACCTCCCGAAACTATTGACAGTCTTCTGAGGAACACTCAACTTTTCTGGCAGTCTGTGATAAATTATGTAATAAGTGTATAACTACAGCCACTTTCGGCCAGTGACTGGCCGGAAGTCAATGGCTAGTGGCTGGCCAAACGTGAATGGCCAGTGGCTCGCCGAAAGTGACTGGCCAAGGGTGAATGGCAAGTCCCTGGCCTAAAGTGAATGGCCAGTCACTGGCCAAATGTGAATGGCCAGTCATGGCCAAAGGTGAATGGCCAGTCTCTGGCCTAAAGTCAATGGCCAGCCACTGGACAAAGGTGAATGGTCAGTCACTGGCCTAAAGTGAATGGCCAGTCACTGGCCTAAAGTGAATGGCCAGCGACTGGCATAAAGTGAATGGCAAGTCACCAGACGAGGACGAAAACACTGCTATTGCCGAGCACTTTGGCCAAGCTTGGGCCATCGAAAATCTGGTTGGCCATAGTACACTTGCCAGCGATGGCCCATTCACAACGTGCTGCTTGGGAGCTGCCCTAAAGTGAATGCAATAGCACATGGGTCGTTCCAGCGAACCCCTATACAGATGATACCAAGCCGAAAATTATTAATAAATGCGTTATTAAAAACATGGAATGTGAATGGCACGGACAAGAAGGAGGAGATCAACACACCGCTGTGTTGTGTTCATATCCTCTGTTCCCATATTCTACATGATTTCTTTTCAATAATTGGCTACTAACTAGTCTAATCATCAGCACTAGTCAATAAAAGTATGCTGCTATTTATTAGTATGCATTAACACGGTGCTTGAATCCTACAGTCATCCTACAGTTGAATCCTACAGCCATTTATTAATAAACAAAAACGAGGGTGCAAGCTAGCCAAACAGGCAAACAAATAATTTATTAAAGACGGGTTCTCTGAAGGATGACACAAACGCAGAGAAGTATCAAACACAGATGAGTATTAATGGGCAAAAAATGAATAGGCGACCCAAAAAAGAAAACGTAGGGGAAGACATGAAGTCACTCTTTACAATTTCTCTTCTGCTTGCCACCACTTTACAAAGGGAATTCCTTCCTGTGCCTTACAGCGTTTTACTGTTCACAACCCCTGACATACCCAAGGACAGTAAATATAAAGAAGCAACCTACTAACATTTGGGTAAATGTGATTGAACAAACAACAAGGAATGCCTTGAGCTTTCAACCTAGGAAATAAAAAGTATGCACAACATCAAGATTTAAAAAGACGGACGCATCACACCTGTTTCTAACAAAAATATAGGCCAAGAAACTTCTTCCACTCAATGGCAAAACACAGGGAAGGCATCAACAGATTTCTAGGTTTCATCATTGTTAGTTATTCTTTCAGTATACCCTTGTAATCACTCTCTTTAGTCAAAATTATTTCATCATCATCATTCATTAAATCATCGTCACAGTTGTGTTCTTTAAAGGGGTACGGAAACAAAAATTGAAATATTCAAATTTCGTTCGGAAGTGAATCAAGTATGAGGGATAATAACCGTAAATGATAATCGCACGTTTGTATTTTGAACGACTGGTTATATTTTTCGTTCCAAACGGTGCACTCGAGCAAGCGCTCGAAGAGAAGCGAACGGAGAGCGCGATGCGTCATGGGATATCCGGCGCAAACAAAACCACAAAGAAAAGATTCCCCGCGTTCGTGGAGTAGCAAGGCAGGCGTGGTTATCAGCTTTGCCCTTGGTGGCGCTGGCAGCGTTGTGGTGGTGTCAATACCGTCAGCGCGTTACAACCAAGCCGTTCGAAGTACCCGTGGCGTGACGAGCGTGTGGCTGGCCTACGTGGGCTGGCCCAAGGAGCACGTAGCTTCCACAACACTGTCAGCTTAGGGCTGAACGGGGTGGGGAAAGCAACTTTTGTTCGAGTTTTGAGCGACGGGATAATCTTCTAGGGGGAGAATGACTGTTTCCGGTTGCACGAACGAGGTTCTGAGAATGAGAGGAGTCCTTCCTTTCCGTCTTCTTGGGCCGTTTGGTACAATGCGCGATTTGTGTGTTGAGCCAGATGCGCGTAGGAGACAAGTGATAAGCGAAGCGTGGGTTGCCTGCGATCCTCTGAGACAAACAAAACATGTCACTTGATCTCCAAACAGGAAAGCTTTACATGCTTCGTTTGTGGCAGACCATGATGTTCACAATGGTTCAGCCATGCAGTGCGATGCTTGGGGCCATTGCTTGCTCACTTAGAGTTAGAGAAAGGGGGGTGCCGTAGCACTTCCCAATTGCCCACAGGGTTATGATGTGGCTTGCAAGGAGCTCTTTTGTATTACTTCATGAAGTGAGTTGTGTTTAGTGTGACTCAATATTTCTTTATCACATGCCTCGTATGTGGTGATGTGGCAATCCCTCTAAGTGAAAAAAGTGTAAATGTGATCAGTAAACATGATAAGCGGTAAATCACGTAATAATAATATAAGAATATGCAATACCATATATGATTTTTGTACAATTTACAAGTTCTGATATGTGCATTGGACACATTTCACTGAAATGTTCACTGGGGTCTATACTTCATTTCACCCTTCGTCCGAGCGCAGCGGACGCTACCAGCCAATCCAACGTCGAGAGAGCGTCATGTGACCTTGTACTCCACATAACCAAAACGTCGCATGACACCCTCCCGGCGCCAGACTGGCTGGGGTGGCCCAGCGTCCACTGGCCACCCCAGCAGGTGCTCATTTCATGCCAAGCACCCTTTACCAAGGGTGTCAGCAAGCACCCTTCATGAAGGGTGCTTGCCTGAACGCCATAAAGGTGTTAGCCCAGTGACAAACTGATTTACACCCTTAAGTGTGTAAAAACTTCTACTGTGTACTCAAGGCTTCTCTTTCCCATTAGTGCCAGTAAGCTTGTGTAAAGTGAAAAGTATTGTAACCGAACAGTAGAGAGTTTTAGTAGATCGCTCCCATGACTCCGATAACAATACCCGATACTCCGCTACCACCTCCCTTGCGCATCCATAGTACCGTTATCGGGGCTATCGGAGGTATCGGAACGATCTACTAAAACTCTCTATTGTTGCACTGTCCCTTCACCTAAAGTTACTTCTTTTTATTTTTTTTACTGCTGCACTACCGAGGGATCTTAATGGTGGGACAACAAACCATCCCTGAACCCACGACGACTGGAATGGTGGTCGCAACCAGCGTCGTAGACTTAGTACTCAAAAAGTCCAATAAATATTGAGCAGCCTTGCATCAGCTTCGCGTGTCATTACTATGTAAAAGTTTCTGGGGTTGAGTTCTCAAACTTGACCTCCCGAAACTCTTGACAGTCTTCTGAGCAACACCCAAATTTTCTGGCGGTCTGTGATAAATTATGTATTAAGTGTATAACTACAGCCACTTTCGGCCAGTGACTGGCCGGAAGTCAATGGCTAGTGGCTGGCCAAACGTGAGTGACCAGTGGCTGGCCGAAAGTGACCGGCCTTAGGTGAATGGCAAGTCACTGGCCTAAAGTGAATGGCCAGTCACTGGCCAAATATGAATGGCCAGTCATGGCCAAAGGTGAATGGCCAATCTCTGGCCTAAAGTGAATGGCCAGCCACTGGACAAAGGTGAATGGCCAGTCACTGGCCTAAAGTGAATGGCCAGTCACTGGCCTAAATTGAATGGCCAGCGACTGGCATAAAGTGAATGGCAAGTCACCATACGAGGACGAAAACACTGCTATTGCCGAGCACTTTGGCCTAGCTTGGGCCATCGAAAATCTGGTTGGCCATAGAACACTTTCCAGCGATGGCCCATTCACAATGTGCTGCTTGGGTTGTTTCTTTCTAAAATAAAAACAAGTCGGTTATTAACTAGTTGCTCAAAGGTTTTGCCTCAACAGCTAGTCAGCGCAATAGGGCTGTAACTAGAGGCCTTTGATCTGTCTTTCCCTGGTTTAAAAAAAGTGCGATATGATAGCTTTCTTCCACTCGATGGGATGTTGACCTTCTTTTCAATTACGATAAAAAAAAACTGAAGTAAAAACTTTAAAATTGACTCAGTGACATGAGATAGCATCATGCAATGTATTTTGTCGCAGCCTGGAGCTGTAGGTTTTGTAGATAAAAGCACAGGACGGAGCTCAGTAAATGTGAGTGATTGGTTGTAGCCTTCATCGTTATTTCCACTCGAGACAAGTCTAACATTTTCTGCTCGTGCCTTATGACTTAAAAGCTTTAAACTATAATTTTCAGAACTTCATATTTTCTGAAGATGTCTGCCTAGAAAATCAACTTGCTCCTCTAACGAGGAAGGTGTGCTGGCACCTGGCGATGAGATTAAGGGAATACATCACTGACGGTAATCCCCATCTATTTTCGTAACCCTATCCCAGACAACCTCGACAGGCGTAGAACTATTGATGGAGGAAGTGTAGCTGTTCCAAAAATTTTCTTTCACCTGATTCCGGATTCCGCGCTTTTGTACGCTTTTGCTTGAAAGAAAAGACGTTTGCAGTAGTCGGGTAGCAGCACAATATTCACCAGAATTTATTTTGAGTCTTCTTGGCTTCGCTGCATTCATCGTTCCACCAAGGTTTGGGATGTTTAAAAAAGATGGCCTGTTTGGAGAATAAAGCTTTTGGCTGCTTTTACTATTGTTGACGTCATCACATTGTTTAATTGCTAGATAGATAGTGATTGAGCAAGCAGGTCATGAGCAGGTAGGGCGGCCTTTTCGTAAAGTCCCCACTTCGCATTCTCAAACTTCCACCACGGCGGACATGAGGGAAATTTAGGCAGAGGTTCTATTGGGGTCAGATGCATGGGAGGGGGTCACTGCCGTATGGGCGGTCAAATACACTCCACTGGAAAAAGGGAAATAATGCCGGGAAGCAGATCGCCAAATCAAGGCAAAAAAAAGCAGTTGGAGGAACTGAAATAGGTTGGTTCGCCTGTATTGCAAATACAAACTGATCTGTAGGACAAAAACGTTCCCTTAACACGATTATCAAGCCGCTTGCTTCCCCAAAGAAGGTTGTGTGCATTCCGATTCCAGAAAGTAATAAAGGGTTCTAACGAATGTCACGGAATACTTCTAAACGCTATTTACTGAAAGTACACAAAACGTTCCCTCCTACCCTTTAAGAAGTAAGGTGCTTTTATAGAAGACTGCGGTACCATCTTACGTGGGCGACAGAAGAGTGACTGCTCCAAACCACAGTGTTGCCTCTGTTCTTATGCACGCGGTAGTTTCGGGAATGTCCCGAACCTGAACACGCGATGACAACCGAGAATGGACTGAAATTTTTAGAAAATCAAAGATTAAGAAGAAAAAGTTGATGATGATGATGATCAACGGTTCAATGGTGCAAAAGCGACGAACTATGCATGCTGCCCCAGACTACAAGACTAATGCGACTCACAGTAACGGTAATTGAGAGCACACATGAAGCTGATGTTTTATATATTTATGGTGAACAGAAAATGCAGTACTTAAATTTTGTGTAGAAGCTCACTTGCTTGCAAAAAGTTGAGGACCCGATTGTATGGAATGGTGAGATGCTCGGGCCTAAAAAACGTGTTGGATGGAAAGGAATCTGATATGTAAAAAGCTCTGGAAAACAGGCAAGCCGGTATGCAAAATTGTCAAAGGTTCATTGCAGTGATCGCAGCTTGGAGCGTCTTCTTCACAAAGAAGATGTCCGTGAGTCAGGAAGGTGTGGCCAATTCTAACACGGCACAAGAGAACCTCATGAAAACGGTTTTTACGAGATGGATTCTCCTACAACCCCAAAACTGGCTTAATAGCATGCAGATTATTTGCACTCTCTAGGTTCCACTCAGATCGCCAAGCATCAAGGAGAGCTTTCCTAAGGAGGGGTTTGATATCTTGAAAGAGTATGCCCCGTCGGGTTTCTAGGAGATTGCTCGCGGAGGTTGCCAGCTGGTCTGCTTTTTCATTGCCTTTGATCCCAACATGGCTTGGGATCCAGCAGAATTTGATAACGAACCGACGCTCTAAGCAGCGATTGATTTTGTAGCGTATTAGCTTAGCGAGCATGTTCTTTGTATCTCTTTCAGAGCAGAGGGCAACGATGACACTTTGGGAGTCTACAAAAAGAATTGCCTTCATTGTTTTGCTGGTGGTGATATACTCGATTGCAAGGAGAACACCGTAAAGCTCCGCAGTAAAAATACTAGCCATGCAGAAAAGCCGCTGGGCCTGCATGAAACCTTGAATATAAACCGCCGATCCCACTGCAGAAAAAGTCTTGGAGCCATCTGTATAAAATTTAGTATAGTCGTCATATTTATTCTGTAAGTCAAGAAATTCTTGTTAAATAAGCAGAGGGGAGACATTATGCTTGCTATACCGTGTAATGACCAGTCGCATGATACTGGAAGCATTTTCCAAGTGGGAATACTCTCGGCCTTTTGGAGAAGGTTAATGCCATGAAGGTCTAGACCGAGAGATGACTGATCGCTGTGAACACGAAAACTCAATGGCCGCACAATGCCTGGTCTATTTTCAAAAAGACGAGCAAATTGAGACTGCTGGAGAGCAAAAAAGTTTGGATGGTGAGGATCAGACAAAATCTTGGAAGTATAGCTCAAGCCCAGGTACTGCCGTGGCTTGGAAAGGGGCATCTGGTGAGAGTCCGCGTACAAGCTTAAAACAGGCGATGTCCGAAATGCACCTATAGCAAGGCGCAAGCCAAGGTGGTGTACCGGGTCCAACATCTTCAGGGAGGATAGTCGCGCTGAGTCGTTCACGACGGCACCATAATCAAGACGGGATCGTACCAAAGCGTTATACAAGCGTAGCAGGCATAGTCTGTCAGAGCCCAAAGTTTTATGCGACGAAATTTTCAGGATGTTCAGGGACTTCAGGCACTTTTGTTTCAGTTCCTTTGAGTGAGAGATAAAATTCAACTTCTTATCAAATATGACTCCCAGAAACTTATGCTCGGCTTTAACTGGTATAGGTGCTCTGTTCAATTCCAACACTGGATCAAGGGACAGCCCCCGTAGAAGAGAAAATGGAACGCACACCGTTTTTCCGGATGAAAACCTGAAGCCATTTTCGTTGGCCCACTTACAGATCGAATTAATTGCTAGCTGCAGCCTTACGTTCACAGCTGGACAGATTACAAGAGGAAAATGACATCTGTAGGTCGTCGACATACAATGAATGTTCAATGGAAGGTGGCAGTATTTGAGCTAGGGTGATAATCTTTAAAACAAATAATGTGACACTCAGGATGCCCCCTGAAGAACCCCGTTTTCTTGAACGGATGTGTCCGATAATGTGGTGCCTAGTCGAACCTGAAAGGTCCGCCCAGTCAGAAAAGCTTTTATACAACGCAACATGCGGTCCTGTACTCCGCAGGCATAAAGGTCTCGCATGATTCCATATCTCCAGGTCGTGTCGTACGTCTTCTCCAGGTAAAAAAACAGACACACAGTGCTGCCTCTTTACAAAAGCCTCCCGGATCCTCGTCTCGAGGCGCACGAGGTGATCTAGAGTAGACCGGCCTTGGCGGAAACCACACTGATTGTTATCAAATAGGTTTTGTTCTTCAAGTAAAAACACCAGCCGTTTGTTGATAAGTCTTTCGTACGTCTTACCAAGACAGCTAGTAAGGGCAATTGGGCGGGAGCTCGAGGGAAGAGAGGGGTCTTTGCCAGCTTTCAAGAGGGGTATAACATGTGCCCTTTTCCAGGATTCAGGGAAGTAAGCTCTTTCCCAGAGAAGGTTGAAAAAACTCAGCAGATGTTGTAGGGGCAGCTTACGAAGCATCTCATAGTGGATGAAATCAGGACCTGGGCCAGACTGTTTCCGGATGTCAAGAGCCAACTCCAGTTCACGGAGCGTAAAGGGCTGGTTGTACGGTGTAGAGGTTGCCCCCGACATAACTATTCACTCGCATTCTGCTTTCATTTGAACTGTTTAAAAGTGGCACTGTAGTTTTCAGAACTCGAAACGCTCTGGAAGTGAACGACAAGAGTATTGCCCAAGTCTTTCAGTGATGTGGGAACAGTCTTGAACAATGGAGGGGTAATAAAACAGCGGTAATCCCCCTTGATTTTGCGATAACGGTCCCACACCTCCCTTGCGGGACAAAGTTGTTCAGTGAGGAGACATATCTCGTCCACAATTTCTTTTTTGCTTGCCTTCTAGTCCAGCGGGCTTGAGCTTTTCGCCTTTTGAATTCGATCTTGTTATCTACGGTGGGGTACCGTCGAAATATGCCCCAAGCTTTGTCTCGTTTCTTCATTGTCGTGGAACACTTCTTAAGTCCACCATGGCCTGCACTTTCTTGGTAATTTCCCAGAGGTGCAAGGAATAGATTGTTCTGCAACCTCAATTATCTTCTCAGTAACACAAGCTGTAGCATCATCTGGAGACAAGACTGATAATAAAGAAATATCAAGCGTTGCAGCTGAGCGAAACAGTTCCCAGTCCGCTTTCTCAAGGCGCCATCTTGGCGCATATTTTAAAAGAGTACTAAAAGCAGCAAGGCTCTCTACGACAATCGGGAATTGGTCGCTCCCGAATGGGTTTTCTAAACGTTCCAAGAAAAACAAGGAAGTAGAGATGGCGGTGATAAACATAAATCGACGCAGGTGAAGGAGTTATGTGCGTCACGAAAAAAAGATTGGAGATTTCGTGTTTAAAAGACAAAGATTCGATGACAATAAAAGTCGTTCCATGAGTTCTCCACGCGAATTAACTCGTGCACTGCCCCACATGGTGTGATGAGCATTAAAATCCCCTAATATTAAAAAGGTTTGTTGTGGTTGGGCAATGAGCTTTTGAAGCTCACACATGTGCACTGTGATCTGTGGCGGAAAGTAGAATGAAACAACAGTGATTAAACGGTCGGTCAGAACCCTCACAGCCACTGCCTCGAGCGGAGTGTCCAGGGGCACCCCGGTACATGCCACCCGTCTCTCCACAACTGCCACACCACCGGCTGAATGAGATGATGGGCGGTCTTTACGAAAAGTGTGATAGGACCGTAAAACATTTGAATGACTGGAATTCAAATGAGTCTCCTGCAAAGCCAGAGCTATCGGTTGTAGCTCCCTAAGAAAGAAACTAATGTCATCAATGTTGTGTAGGAGACCTCGACAGTTCCATTGCATAAAAGAGAAATGACCCATAAAAATTATTTAAAATCAATAAAAAGTTGTGGGCAAAAGTGCCTAAAAATATCGATGTGGCTGCCATTTAGTAAAATCCCCTAAAAACGCATAAAAAAGTTAAAAAGATACCTATATATAGTAAAGCTCATTTTCTTTCGGAGCTAAAATCCGAGGAATATTTTTTTTTCTTTCTAGCATTGTCCTTCTGTCGTTCTGCGGGCTCACCCGCAAACGAAGACAAGAACTCCTCTCCCGAAGGAAGCAAGTCGTCATCTGAAGCTGGACTGGCCTCTTCCATTTTCTCTTCCGTTGATACCTCTGGGCCCTTCAACGAGACTGCCTCGTGCAGAGTGGCCCGGCTTTCTCGGATTGTCGGTCAAGCGAGTGGGCTGTGCCCGGCCTCTGCCTGACGGGCCGGCAGGCACCTGGGATGCCTGCGCTGGTCCTTTTAGGGGTGCAGAGGAAACACTGCCTGCCTTCGAGCATGAAGGCAAAGGGGTGGCAGTTTCCATGCTACCCTTGGTGGATGGGCGAGGTTCCGTCAGTGACACATTGACCTCCATGGCCTCCTCCAACCCATCCGTAGAGGAAGGAGGGGATCCCTTTCGGAGTTGGGAGCGGGCGGGGTCAAGCACCAGCCGAACCTTCGGGGCCAGGCGTTGCGGAAACGCCTTGGACTTCGTGAGCTTCTGTGGGGCCTCAGGCGTCTGAGATCCCACAGAAGTCTCTGTATGGGTGAGGGGACTGGGTGGGCACTCTGTGTTGAAGACTATACTAGGTACCCACTGATGCCTTTGAGAGCGACCTGGTCCCCCTGACGGCCGCTTCGGCGTACGTTCCTCCTTGAAGGAACGAAAAACATTTTCGTGTTTCATGGTAGTTCAAGTTTTCCTCTGTTTTTAAGGTTAAAATTTCTTTCTCCTCTTTAAACTTTGGACACGATCGCGAGTAAGCAGGATGGGCACCAGTGTAGTTGATGCACTTAGAGGTTGAGCTGCCACACGTATCTGTTGGGTGGTCTGTGCATGCACACTTTGCGAAGGTTGTTTTTCCGCGACAGGTGGCAGAGCCATGACAAAACCGTTGACACTTGAAGCACCGTCTCGGGTTCGAGACGTGTGGGCACACCTTATAGAGGAGGTAGCCCGCTCTTATGCTGTGTGGCAGCACCGTTGAAGAGAATGTAAGTACTATATGTTTTGTTGGTCGCTCGTTTCCGTCTTTACGAAGCAGGATTCGTCGTACCGCAGTTACTCCTTAACTGGAAAGACCTTCCGAAATCTCCTCGTTACTTTACTCTAGCCAGTCATCCTCGGAAATTACTCCTTGGCAACTATTTAATGTTCCATATGGAGTGACGGAGACTCTATACTCAGAAATCTTGTTTAGGTCCAAGAGGGCAGCACTCTGTGTGCCATTTTCCACTTCAACACGCAAGTCACCAGATACTAGCTCCTTTGCTTTGTAGTTTTTGCCTACAAGGGTTTCTAGGGTTTTTGCGATCAGAAAAGTGACAACTTCGCAAGAGGTTTTTCTTCTTGTTCGGAGTGCATAACAAGGAATCGGCTAAAGGTGTTCTGTACCGGTGAAGACTTATCATTCAGTTTTACTTCGGTCCGACCCCTTTTCAGGGGCCGATCAGAGGGTTTAGAACGGAGGGGTGCCATAAGAGGGGCAAAGAATGTTCAGAATCCGCGGTGCACCGCCCACCACCGAGCCCAGCAAGGGGTTAGGTAACGCACCATAACAAGAAGGGCTTGGCTGGAGACGTTACACTAACAGTGCTGCCGGGAAACTATACCCAAGTGTGGGTCAAGGCAGGGGTCTATTGCCACCCAAGGTTAGCCCTTGCCGCCAAAGAGGGGTGAAAAAGGAGCAAAAGAAATGAGAAGGAATTGAAAGGAACAGGAAATGTAAAAGCGAAAGATCGGAGGGGATAGAAGAAGAAAAGGCAACTAGACTGAATCATCCTGGCCGAGCCTTACCAGGACTCCCGTCTACAAGAAGCGGGGGCTAAAGTTTTGTGTTGCCTCACCCGGGGGGCCCCGAAGGGTCCAAACCTACCCCGGCCTCGGCTCAACCACCAGGATGCCCTTTTCCCCGAACACGGGAAAGCCACGCACAGCCAGACGTGGGTGGGCGAACCCGCATGGCTCGGGGTCCGTGGAGACACCACTCTCCAAACACCTGCTTTCACGGGTGCGCCCTGCGGTGAAGAAGAAAAAGAACCGTGCTAAGCGTTTTCGAAATCTTAAGAAGGGCGCAACTTAGAGCCCCATAGAGAACACATGAGGTTTTTCACCAACTTAGAAAAATTCAAACACAATAACGGCTGCACGGATCTTCTTGAACATTTCGGCTTTAAAGACATTGAGTCATTATCTAGACATTAAGTGGAACAAATGTTTCATTATAAATTTAATTATATTCTTTAAAAAATCATGATAATGGTCAAAATCGGCTGATTCGGCACTCTTGCTTTCGGAGCGAATTTACAAAATTATCTAAATACAAACAGAAAAAGTGTTTCGCTTAATGTCTTCTAAATTTATTACGAAATCGAATAATATCCAAATTATTCATGTGTGTCGATCTGTTCCGTAACTACAGCGAATATAAAGAACCAAGGTGTCGGTGCTTGTTTTCGTTGGTTTTAAGGTACCTCTCTCTCCCATGCGGGGGCGCTCGCTGTCCACGAAATGCGAAATCGTCCGGTCGGAGATCGGCGGGATCGGCACAGTGCAAGGTGTTCTTCCGCGGCCCTATTCCGCGTCCGTATCCTGTTTCATTCTGCACGCCGAGGCGTCAGTGTGCGTGTCTTGCTTTCCTTGTTCTCGGTGGGTAGGTCTCCGTGTTTTCGCACGGGGCAAATTCACCTTGGAGCTATGGGTCGAAGACAACCGTCCCGTGGCAAGCGGACCGTGAAGTGTTGTGCTTGTTTGCACTTTTTATTTCTTTTAAAAAAGAGCTTTCTTTTTTTTTGACGCAAATTTTTATTTTATCGTTATCTTTCACACAAACGTCCTTCGGCCTTGGGGTCGTGGAAATCGGGGATGAAACGTGCACAGAGTAGATCGTCCTTTGCATCCTTTTTATTTTTCACGGACGTCCTGTGACCTCCGTACGGTTCGTGGTCCCCGCAATCTAACGCGGGGAAAAACGGGTCGCCTGCTCTGTAGTGGGGAGGGTGATAACTCGCTGTTCTTCTGGAAATTCACATATTGCCCAAAAAGGTGACATGGGTAATGATTAGGGTATGTTTTCTTTCGGTGTTTATTTTTGAGCGAAAATCGGTGCATGTTTTTCGGTGCTTATATTTTAATCACCAGTGTATGATAGTTGAATGTCTCGTGATGACGCTAAAAAGCGTTGATAACCAAAGAAAAATGCGATTGGACAGGAACATTTAAAATTTCCAATTCTATTCACATATCTCATTCGCTCTTCTCGTGGGAGCATCTATCCCGAAGAAAAATGCCCAAGTCATTGAGCTTTGAACGCATACGCAGTGTACAATCTTTCCGCCTAGAGAGCTATTGCACACGCTCGAACGCGCTTCACAGCCCAGTAGACGAAGTTGGTGGCACCCAAAAGGCGAGTAGGCAAAAAAAAAATAATAATAACAATCAACGCGTATCAGTTCTCCAAGCGAAGAGGCGCGTTTCTAAGGTCAATGGTTCCGGACGGCACTAATGTTGTTGGCGTTGTCTTCCAAGAACCACACCGACCTTTGAATAAGCACTGGAAGGATGAAGCATCGACGAGATAAAATGCTTCACAAACTTCTACAGAGGAGCCGTTTCGAAGAAACTAGCCGTCGCTAGTGCGGGAACAGTCACCGTCTGGAGTGTCTTGGTTTTACCCAGGCCGAATATTTCCAACCACCGGAGTTTTTCGGTTGTAACCAATTTAGTATTTTCGTCACCGGCGGATGTTTATCAACTCGGAATATTAGAGTTTGTCCTGAAAATTATGTTTTTTTTTTCTTGGTGAATAGAGGTGATTTGTTGAGTTCCAAACTTCGCATTATCAAAATAACAAACATCGAAATGCTGAACACCGGATAATGAAGTTGCTAAAAGGCCAAAGCGCCGCGAGGCAACCCTGAACTGCAACAATTAGTGATGGGCCGAACTTTTGCCGAATCGAAAGTTCGGCGCCGAATCTTGGGATTCGGCAAAGCCGAACTTCTGCCGAACTCTTCTAAAGATTCGGCAAAGATTCGGCAAAAATACCAGACTCGTTGATATTTAGTTTTTTTTTTTTTTCTCGCGAAAAAAAGTTTTGTTTCTTTTTTTAACTTAAATGCAACATGTAATGCGGATTGACATAGTTATTACTAAATTAGGTGATATTCTACAAGATAATTGTATCGGTGTCGTTTTTGTGTGTTTACTGGCAATTTGAGTGACTCCTTGCTGAAGTGGCGTGACAACGAAACTGGGTAGAAGAAGCGAGCGTGGCGCAGTCACGAATCACGCTACGAGAGTTTCGGTTTTGAGGCATCATCAGCGCAAGCCTGCATGTGTGTGTACATTGTTAAAATGAAGACCATAACGCTGCGTTCTTGCTTTCTCTGGGAGTCACCGTTTTGTGGGCGAAAACGAGTGCAACGGTTGCTGAGCCTTCACCAGAAGAAAGAATAATAATATTGTAAATATGCATTATCGTCGATTTGAGTCACTTGACGTCAGCTTTGCATGAAAACGTGCGTCCCATATTCGCAACGTCTCGTTTTTAACCTTTAAAATGCCTGTTTCTGGTGTTAGGTCACACACGAACGTTTAGGAAGATAGGGAGAGCTAGGAATGTCATATGTGCAACGTCGAGCATTGTAGTTCTGTGTTTAGTTTTATGCAAATACACGAAAATCGCGACATAACACTAATTTAAAAAGCAATATTATTTCGTTTTGGAACACACTACTCCTGAGCCGAAAACAGAATTGTTATAATTGCGAGGAGTGCTTAAAAGTAATTGTCGGCCAATGTCTCAATGTTTCAGAATGCACCGCAGCATTTGTCATTTGCGCAGTGGACTGCGGAAATAACTGGTCGATGTTCTATTCTTGGGGCAGAAAATATTGAAGAGAACCACACTCGCCCACAAACGCACAGTTACCGTGTTGCCTACCCCACACAGCGCCGTAACCGCTGGTTGTACTACACCGGACGATGATAACCCCACGACTGCACGGCGTCCATTTGCATTCCAAGGCTCTGTCGCGTTCTCGGGAGTGCGCAGACGTTTGCCGAATTTTTGCCAAATCTTTGACGAACGTTCCTGCAAAAGTTCGGCATTTGCCGAACTTTGCCGAATTTGAAGTTCCGCAGATTCGGTCTATCACTAGCAACAATATTTATTTACTTCGACTTCGAAACGTATTTCTGTAAGGCGAACTGGATTAGGGCAAGAAAGAAGGGAGGATGGAAGGGCCGGGAAGGGAAGTGAGGAGAATAGGGAGTTTCAGCAGATCGTTTCCGCGTCATCTGCCCTGAGACCTTGAACTACGCAAAAAAGACTGGCGGCGTGCATGCTCAGTTGCGGCGCCTTCTTCGGGGATACTGATACGGAGGAGAAAAACGGCCTGCTAAATCTCGCTATCTCCGTAGCTGACTGGTAACGTCACGCAGAGGAAACGGCGGCCAAACGTTACGGGTGCAGAAAATCAACCCCTTTTCGAGATACGCTCATGAATGTGGTGCTTATGTTATGTTTGCAGCGAGGCATTGCAAACGCCTCAACGATCGCGATTCCTTTAAACTCTGACCTACGCAAATGAAAATCTACAACGCGGTCAAAAGCGATGTCTTGGGCACCCCGATAAGTCGTTTTTCTTCGCACTGAGGATTATCGGTTTCCCGAAGTTAGCCCAAAGAATTTCAAAGTGGGGAGTTTGTGTGCCTAAAAGCAAACGAAGCACCCTAAACATTCCATAGCTTCGCTTAGTGAAGTGGCCTACTAATCCTTGGGGTCTCGTGTCTGTTCTGAAAACGGGGAAAAAAAAAACTCTTGAACGTTTTTGCTTAGACCTGAATGACACACCCAACCCCTTTCGTAACAAGAGTCGTTACAAATTTCTACCTCGTTTTACTAGGAAGAGCGAAGAAAAAAAAAATGCCCTCCCCCTCCCACCCCGGACGTCGTCTGCTCCGCCAAGTGGGCTGTACCTAACATCCGGCTGGCGTTCAAACTCGGTTTTAAATCGCGTCATTTTGGAAATTTCAAGCACGAATGCGCAGATTTTGATGAGTAATGTGTAATGCTATGCTCGATAAAAAGACTAACGGAGTCTAATTTCAATGTTACTTGCGTGCGAATAAAAAAAAAGGAAGAAAAAACTGTGTCAGAGTGGCCCGGTCGCTCCGGCGAAAAGTAAATCCGGTTGCTGTAGCTATTTCACTATACGAAGTTCGTACTGGTGTAGGCCTTTAGCGGCAATGAGTGGAAATGTAGAATAATAAATAAAAACGTGCTCTCCTGGCGCAATAGACGCAGTGGTTGAGTTGCCGGCTGACTGCACTGCTATTGAAGTAACGAAACAAGGGTACGCTATTTGATCATTTACTGAAAGAAAACGACAGAGCGCTAAAGGCTGATCTTAGAGCAGCTAGAAATATTCTGAGAACGCGAACCACTTCATAACAGCAGCCACTAGCTAGAGTTCGATGCTCGGTACACCCCGCCGGTACAGCCCAAAGATGGAGAACGGCGACCTCCGGGTTTGTCGTCTGCTAGCAGAGGCAAGCGCGTGCCCTCTCTCTAGTTTTACCCCGCCGAACCTGCTGAACTTCCCGGATGTCTGGAGAGGGCGCTGTGGTCTAACAAAATGGCGCCGCCCTGAGAGCTCTAAATGGAATGGTCTATACATTCCAGTCGCATTCGTTCTGTCGCGCGCGTACCCAACAAAAATAGTTAAGTTTTTTTTTGCTTTTTTTTTTTTTTTTTAATGTGGCACAATGCTTTCTCAATGTCTTCGGGAAAATACATGTACATTGGAACACAAGATATAGCGGGAAAAGACGAGAATTCAGCCGCCAGCAGCGTTTGAAACTGCGCCTACGCAGGATGCGTCTATAGATACGAAGCGCCCAACTAGATGGCGCTCCGAAAGTGCGACGGTGGCACCGTCTATGCAGGAAAAAACGAAAATGGATCGCGTTAGTCGCGTCAGTCAGCATCGGTAAACAGAGGGGTAGTGCGGAGTTATCATGTATCGGTTGCGGTGCGGTTTTGAAAAAAACAGAAAATCTAGGCGAATTCTTTCGGGGGTCCAATCAAAAGAAGGCTGAAAAGCTACGGCAGCACGTGTTCTCCGTTGAAGAGATAGTCGACGGCTCTACCAACGAAGTGAAGGCGAAACGTGTCTCCCAAGTGCGACAGAACGTCGTTTACGACATCACTCTGCAGGTGAGCGGTGTTTGTTTACATTTTGCGTAAGCGTAACATTTTATTTTCTACTCGTTACGAGGGCGACTTGTAGTCACAGTGGTCCATTTTTCTTTTTGTCAGGTAATAGGTGAGCCTCGAGTGCAAAAAACGTGCTGCGGACAGTACGGTCCTTGCTTGAGCTCTAGTTCGGCTATCGTAGTGTTTACACGTTGCGGATGACATTTGCGTGCTAAGATTGGTTGCTGAATGAAGCTACAAGGACCTTCCGTTGTTCTTCTCTAGCTTTCAACGTCTCTGCGGGCTATTTAGACTGCTACCTGCATCTGCCGGAATGGTGTCGAGGGCCGGTGCAAGCACTGCGCTGCAGTATGTTTTTTTTATTAATACCACCGAAGACTCCTCATGCACCAGCCGGCCTCAACAGTGGGGCAGACCAAACCACAAACCAGTGTATGCGACGAAAAAACCCCTCGTGGATTTGTTCCCACGTTATTTTTCTCGTACTTCACTCAGTATCTTACTCGGTGGTGCACTATATCTAAATTTCAAGGAGGCAGCCTCTCGTTTCGTGAGAAATAGTTATCTCCAGTGAGGTTTGAGCATGAGTAGGTAGTAAGCTTGGTATGTGGTAACAGATCAGGCTAGGTAAATTCTGTACGATTGGTTCACAATTGCCTAGGCCGTGCATTATTCAAGCGGAATATCTTTTCATTTGTTGATACAATTAAATACAGCACCCATTTTAGCGCACTAGTGTGTGATGTTCAGCTTGATGCCAATCTGAAGCTTTTATTTTTGTTTTAGGTCAAAGAAGCACATGTCCAGATGTTCAACCTGCTTCACCTTCAATTATTTTGGAGTATTTCCCAGAGGTGGTAGGCCCCCTTGTCGAAATTCTAAAACTTCCTGCCAGGAGTGTTGATGACACCATATGCAGAGATGTCCTCAACTCCCTGGTTCCAGGTCTCCCGGGCTGTGGACAAAGAAAGGCTTGTGGGGCTCCTTGCAGCCATGAAGGAACCTCGCCAGGTGTTCCACCACATGGCAGCTTCCTTTACGGGCCGGAGGATCTCTCTGAAAGCGTTCGACTTTTTAGCTGCACTTAGTGACAGGCTCCAAGAACAGTACGTCGCACATGTCCTGCTTTTGTGCGACGTGGAGGATATGGCCCTGGACACGGAAGGCCAATCCCAGAACCCACGGCATGTTGTCGACTATCTGCCTTTCAAGCATGTTACTGCCAAATCTAATTGTTTGTGCAATGGGTTCTTCAACCCCATTTGGAAGTTGATTCCTTGCAGTGTTTCTGATTGTACTCTATTGCTCTTCAACATTTAGTCTCACCATTGCATGCAAAGTATTTATGTGGCATGAATATGTTCAAAGCTTTCTTCCTCTTGCCTGCCGACTTGCATGCCTGCAAACGGAGCATTCACAGTTCCACTGTGATGCATGCCATGCTGTGAATGACTTTTGTGGCAGCTAAAGTTTCATGGATTATGCCAAAAGAAAGGAAGGATGATATATTGATCATTCAAATATACTGGTGCCACTGGCTTATGGCACAATAGAACTATTGCTATATTGCCCAAGCATCAAGGAGAATGCAGGGATTGGTGTTCCACGCCCCGCACGTGCTGGCGTCAGCAGTAGTAACTTTTCTAAAGCAAAAGCCTAAAAGAAATGGCATCTTGCACGCTCGTTCATGAATGCTGCATTTGCGTTACTTACTTCGAATCTTTTATACGGGGAAGGCGTGCGCGTGTGGCGCATGAAACACCAATTCCTGCATTCTCCTTAATGCGTGGGTAATATAGCAATTGGTCCATTCGCCATCAAATGCAAACATTTCTGGCTGAAAATATCTGCTATTAAAGTTGCAATTTGGAAAATTCATGATGCATGTTTGCTGCAAATGACATTATTTACAGTGCATTAAGAAAACTTTAATGTGATGCTCTCTGCTTGGCTGTTTGCTTCCTGCCTGATTAACACCTCCAGGTGGCATGAAGAGCGCCGCATGCGTATTAGTAGCACCACGGCCAACCCCATCCGCACCAGAGGAGGCGATCATGAAGCCTTATCCAGAAGCATGGGCCGGCCAAAACGCTTCTCAAACAAAGCTGTGCAGTATGGTAATACGTACATATATTCACGTTTCGGCCCCAGCCAAGCATGACATGACCAGGTGGCAACAAATGCATAGACCATTGTCCGAAACCCTCGCTCCCAGCGATCTCATCTATGTTTGTACCCACCTTTTTGTTATATTAATAGTGCACAAACTCTGGAGGTTCTCGGTACGAGCATACCCGAAGGAAAAATCCATCAATGTAACCCCGTTTGGCAGTCAATGTTTTCTAGTGGACCGCTGACTGTGCCTGACTGTACGTCAAGCACGTCTGATTGGCCAACAAGTTACTCTGACCGACAGTCAAACTCCAGTCAGACCCCGCTTGTCGGCTTTCTGATGGTTTCCTGGTAGCAGTCGGCCGCCGCGAAATGCCATCAGGATGTCTTGGTGGTGATTCTGACTGTACATCGATTGTCTCTGACTGTACGTCAGAAAGCTTTGACGTGCAGACAGACGTACGGTTAAAGGACGTAAAGTTCGTTCGGATACCACTATTCCGTCAAATCTATGAATAGGAAAAGTAATCTATGCACGAGAAAACGATTTTGGGACGTGAGCCTTTAAAACCGCTGACGATAGAGATATGACACGCAACCGACTGACAGCCTTGATCAGAAGCCCGCCGAAGCGCCGAACACGACACTTCGCACTTCGCTTCGCCCATAGAGGCTTCACCGAGCTTTCATGAACGATCGCTCTCGACTCGTTTTGTTTGCCCGCTTGCTCCAACCTGTCGATCTTGCTAGGGCTCTACAACGTCTTATGTCTTAGTAGAATTTCTACTCGACAAGACCCAGCCTGTTGTGAGTTCCGACGATGTAAGGGACTTTAGCGGTGTAGTTGAAGACGACAGCGTGTACCAGGTCTACTGGGCCGGTGATGCGCGAACAAAAGGATCGTTCTGCGACGCGAAAGTACTCTACATGGCAGGTGAGTAGAACTGAAGTACGGCGAGTGATGTACGAGTGCTTTGCATAACATGCTGACGGCTTAACTGCATTTGCAGCCACCGCGCATCGAACCCGCGACCACATGCGTACAAATCGGACACCTTAACCGCTATGCTACGCCACCGTTAGAGAAACTCGATTTGACTATTGGTTTTATACGAAATGCTTTGGCTGCAAATGCAGTTAAGCCGTCAGCATGTTATGCGAAGCACTCGTACATCACTCGCCGTACTTCAGTTCTACTCACCTGCCATGTAGAGTACTTTCGCGTCGTAGAACGATCCTTTTGTTCGCGCATCACCGGCCCAGTAGACCTGGTACACCCTGTCGTCTTCAACTACACCGCTAAAGTCCCTTACATCGTCGGAACTCACAACAGGCTGGGTCTTGTCGAGTAGAACTTCTATTAAGACATAAGACGTTGTAGAGCCCGGGCAGGATCGACAGGTTGGAGCAAGCGGGCAAACAAAATGAGTCGAGAGCGATCGTTCATGAAAGCTCGGCGAAGCCTCTATGGGCGAAGCGAAGTGCGAAGTGTTGTGTTCGGCGCTTCGGCGTGCTTCTGATCAATGTTGTCGGTCGGTTGCGTGTCATATCTCTAACGTCAGCGGTTTTATGGGCTCACGTCCCGAAATCGTTTTCTCGTGCATAGATTACTTTTCGTATTCATAGATTTGACGAAATAGTGGTATCCGAACGAACTTTACGTCCTTTGACCGTACGTCTGTCTGCACGTCAAAGCTTTCTGACGTACAGTCAGAGACAATCGATGTACAGTCAGAATCACCACCAAGACATCCTGATGGCATTTCGCGGCGGCCGACTGCCACCAGGAAACCATCAGAAAGCCGACAAGCGGGGTCTGACTGGAGTTTGACTGTCGGTCAGAGTAACTTCTTGGCCAATCAGACATGCTTGACGTACAGTCAGGCACAGTCAGCGGTCTACTAGAAAACATTGACTGCCAAACAGGGTTACATTGATGGATTTTTCCTTCGGGTATGCTCGTACCGAGAACCTCCAGAGTTTGTGCACTATTAATATAACAAAAAAGGTGGGCAGAAACATAGATGAGATCGCTGGGAGCGAGGGTTTCGGACAATGGTCTATGCATTTGTTGCCACCTGGTCATGTCATGCTTGGCTGGGGCCGAAACGTGAAACGACCATCAGATGACGTCTGATGGTCCATCACGTTCCACCAAGGCTGCTGACTGGCAGTCAGTGTCCCAAATTACGTAGCTTCATGGAATTTTCAATAGGGTATATCGTCAGGTAATGCTTTTATCGCCAACGTTAATTTTTCTTTACATCGGCTCGTGCTGGTAGCATGCGAATGATGAAAGGGGGACTGCGGTTACAATGATTCTAGCATTTTGCGGCAACATTGGCATCGGTGTTCTTGGTGTTTCATGCTTATGCGTTTCTGTCGTTCCAGCACTGCAATCTGCAAACACCTTTAAAAAGTTCATCCTGAATACTTGCCCAGCCCTGCTATCGTCGGTGGTACCAGCATCGACAAAAATGGCAGCACGAATGGAACATAACAATTTCTGGTCTATAGAAGCAAAGTTCTCTGTGTAACTTTTCCGACATGGCTACTGTTCTAGCTGACCTTGTTAAGCTAGGTAGTACACTGTAACGGCATGTTACCTTTGGAGTAACCTGTGCAGGCATGATTTTGCATTTTGTTGTCTTTCTTGCCGTAATATGCGTGCAGGTATCCAGAAGGAAGGTACCGCAAGAGAAGAGCTGCAGGAGAAGCTAGGCACGCCAATTTTCCAGGTAGATGTTTTTTCTGATATTTATCATCCTGGGTCAATAGTGCGATAAGGTATTCACTGTGTGCAATATCAGACAGGTCTCTTTTTGGAAGACAGCTTCCTTTTTTCACAACCGTACCGAGGCAAAGAAACAAATGCGACTGACCCGTTTTTCACCCTAACCCGGACAATTATTTTTGGAGACGACTGAGGATTCTACGCGGATTATCTCTGGGAGGGGGGAGAACAATGTTCGCAAAATCGCGTCGAGGGTTGCTCGACGTCCTTCACCTCCTTCGTTTCCCGTGAATGTCGAGCAGAAAAGCTTAAATGACAGGCACGTACGAGCCTTATTTTTCAGAATGAAAGATAACACAAAAACGTTACGCAGCTCGCATAAAAAAAAAAAGAAAAACTGAGTGGAAACTTTCAAGAGAGGCGAGAAAAAGTCGAATGCAAAACCGCAAAAACGTAGGTAGAGAATCGCGCTGAGCAGATCTTCACAGTCCCAGAGAGTGGCAGAAACTTTTTAGCTGATAGAGGGCGCGAAATTCGCACCAGCCGCATCAGCATCAGCAACATGGCGGCGGCCTTAGAGCGTTTTTTGGAAAGGTGTATGAAACCACCGAGCTCGTCAAACACCACAATGTAGGAGCTTTCGCGCTTTTACGGCAGCATCAGTTCTTCTGAAAAAGCTCCTTCAAAAGATCTAGAATCCTTGTCTATGTTTTATTATTTTGAACCACATATAAGCGCAACGTTCCACTTGTAAAATGTCCAACAAATGAAAAATGTATACGATGGCATCCGCCGTATATTCATTATTTCCATAACATCGTTTCACCTCGTATCCTAATCTTTCCTCGTTCATATGTTTCTTTTCGCATTATGGTTGTTGCGGCGTCGAATAAAAAAGACGCAACAGTTATTTAATTACACGCACGAAGCATGTGATCTAAAGACCGTACACTCTGTGGTTTCAGTCCACCTAAGCTTAGAGTTCACCATATCATGTGTTGAAACAAATAAAAGTCATTGCCAAAATGATTAGAATAGAAAGTGAGTCTAATGCCGGCATCTTCCAGCCAACGTTCGCGCGCCTTCAATACGATTTCTCAATAAATCGCCACTGTGCCCCTTGGACACGCTTTGGGGACCAACACATGTTTACGTCGCTGCCCGAAATCTTGAATCAGCGTGTAGCTCTGCGCTCCAATAAAATGTAAAACGAACTCTATAGGCTGGTTTACACAGTTGCGTTTGGTTCCGCTCGAGTACGACGCGTGCCCTTCAAGCTCAGGCATGTCTATGCTCGACGCAACTGTAGCCATAGCAACCTCTGGTTGTAAGCCGTCGCAAGAGGTTGCAGTCGCAGTCAAACAAAAATGTGTGAACCATCAGCCTTCAATCGCTCCCAAACGCGTAAGCAAAATCAAAAACACACCAAAAACGAAAAAAAAAAAGGAGTGGAGCGATCAATGGGATTCATCCGACGGAAATGCGTGAGCGTTAGTTCTTCCTCACCCCCTTCGTGTCACGTAACACGAAATCATCTAATTCTACGTGATAGCGTGACACGAAAACGTCATTTTACGTAATCCCTTCATGGGAACTGACGTCATCTTACGTGATCGCGTAACACAAACACGTCATCTTACATGATCTCGTTACACGAAATGACGTCATCTTACGTGATCACGTTACACGAAATGACGCCACCTTACGTGATCACGTTACACGAAATCACGCCATCTTGGAAGTCAACCTATCCCCACAGCAGCGCGCTCCGCGCTTCCCGGGCCCGTTCAGTGCTGTAGTCGAAAGCAAGCTCCCTATGGCAAGCGAAAGCTTCTGAAGTCTCACATTGAGAATACTCGCAAGCGACCGTCTGTGGAAGCTTCGCACGTTGAGGTTTTTGGTGAGAACGAGCCATCCTGGTTCTATTAACTATAGTTGAAGTTATCGTTCAATGAAGCTCTAAAAAGGTATGATGTAGTTTGCATAGACATCAAGATCTATTCACAAATGCGGTTTGGCGTCGTTTAATTCACGTGTATGGTCTAGCGCACACCAGCTCGGAGCACGTGGAGCGAAAGCTCGCGCTGCAGAACCCAGGGATCCTGGGTTCGAGCCCCACCCCTGCCCGTTTCGATCTGGATGAGCATCGTACCGGCGTGCGGTCGTGTATTACTACTGCGTGATGCACGTTAAAGACCCCAGGTTAGCGGTTGTACCGCACTGGCTAAATTTCTCATCTACAGCTGGGAGACTCGTCGCCCCTGTGAGGCAGACTAAGTTCTAGGCTGTATAAACACACACACAACCCAATTTTTTTTTTCACGTGTGTATACAAGTGTAGCAATAAATTAGTTATTTATGCATAGATGTTTAAAAAAGTGTTTGCTATTCGACATAAGACTTTGGGAGAAGGATGTGTTCAGATTTTTCTTCATGAGCGCAAATAAACCTGACGCAATAAATAGTGACGATTTCGTCGTCCCAGTGGTGAGCAGGTGATTTCTTGCTCGAAAAAATAATGCCATTTCACAAACCACGTTCTGTGACATATGCTTTTCCAATGCCTGGCCACTATTTTGGACGCCTTTCAGTCCAAACGAGTATACTTCTGTTTGATTTTGTTAGCTTAGCAGGGGGCCACAAAGCCTATGTTTTTGTCTTCCT
Organism: Ixodes scapularis; assembly: GCF_016920785.2. Classification (NCBI taxonomy): domain Eukaryota; kingdom Metazoa; phylum Arthropoda; class Arachnida; order Ixodida; family Ixodidae; genus Ixodes; species Ixodes scapularis. Next base: position 662,341 of record NW_024609909.1, read on the forward strand.
CTAGAACAGACGTACAGAGTTATACCGCAACACGCATCTGTGGAGCACACAGAGCTATCGCTCTCCTGTTGGCGGTACAGTAGCAGACGACACAATGCAGCTCCATGGTCTATCGAGGGCACGGCTAGCCGCGGCCCGTAGCGCGACCGTTCAGACTAGGGAAATGGTCTTGAAGAACCGAGAAATGGTATCTTGTATACAATAATCACATGTCGTTAGTATATTCTACTTGCTAAGCCAAATAAGTATTTGCAGCTTGTGAGAATATGTTTGCGTGACGATTTACCGTTCACACTCCTGGAGGATGTTAGCGAATCCTTCATGTTCATGGCTCGCAGTTATCAGTACTCCCTCGGAGTGACTTCACCATATTTTTTTCTTTGCTTGCAAGACATTATAAAAATCACAAACACGCGAGAAAAAAATATTATGAGTACGCGTGATTTTGAGCTTCGCAGCTCTAGAGGTGCCCGGTAAATGTCGCCCAGCTTGGGAAGAAACTAATCCTTTTTGTTGGAAGTTTGACTAACGTATGCTGGCATCTCGTTTCCTGTCTGTATGTCTATACTCCGTTTCACTGTAATTTGGCAACCCTCAGTCAGAGCTGCTGTGAGGGAATCACAGTCGCGGAGCAAAGTGTAATAGTTGCGTAGGGCCATTATGAAAGAGTGGAAAGAGACAGGAAAAGCTAGGATAAAGACAGCGCCCCGAAAGGCCTGTAGAGATGCTGAAAAATCTTACATTGCCGGCGCGTGGGCCGCGGGGTGCCGAGGTGCGGGGCCCAAGGCAGGAACCCCGACGAAAGAAAGAAACGTCACACCAGCTCCGAGTTTTCGTGAAGACTGTACTATTTTCAATATGTACACAACAATCCAGAGACAGCGCGTGCCGCTGTTAAGCACGTGCACCATCTCGTAGTAACGACACAAACCATGACTTCTTGCGCCACCTAGCTTGTTGATGGCACACTACATCTTTTCCCCCCTTAGAAAAATGACTGTTGGATAACTTGGTACTAGACCGAAAAGAACAGCTTACTCTTTACGATATGGAAAATCACACGCACACGAAGTCCTACCGACCAATCACTACAAGCAAAACATTTGTGAAGTGGTCGGAGAAAATTAGGATAAGAAATACATTGAAAAGATACAATCATTAATGCTACATTTTGTACTGTTTCGAGCACTTTTCAGTCAGACTGAAAAGTGCTCTCTTCCCTGCAACAAAAATGTCATTGACGAGTCCTTTGAAACAAATAACACTTTAAAAAATCTCACGGTTTGACAAGTCATTTGAAACAAAGATTAACACTTTCACTTCCACGAGTAAAATGGCTGACTAGTCCTCGGAAACATAAAGAATAACATTTTCACTTCAAACACTTTGACCGAAACCTTTATGTTCATAACATGGAAACTTGATGTTCGAACCCATATGAAAAATGCAAAAATAACTGTCTATTCACATCTATCCTATAAGAATACAACGCACACTATGAAATTGCAAACCACTATGACTTAAGTCCCAAAGTTTTTAAGGAGCGTCCTTCGAGTACATATCCACTTGAAAGTCACAAAATTTTGCGGGAAGTCGTCTACGCCGCGTGGGGCGTTGTGGAGTGCCCGATGGGGATAGTGGTAGAGTATGATATGTCCTGGGTGGTGTGTCTGCACCACCGTCACCTGATGTAGGAGTCGATTCTTGGGTTGCCTCGGGACTTGATTCCGGGTCTTCTGCTAAACCAGGAGCCACTGAAGGCTCGGAAAGTGTAGAGGCCTTTGGCCCCACGGAGTGCAGAGACTTCGCTGAGACCGTTGCGGTGCTAGATGACGGCAGCTCACTGCAATACCCGAGTTCCAGTTAGGGTGAACTTGATGCGGTGCTCACTATTGCACCGCTTGAAGGAATGGAAGGTTCAGGGCCCTCCTGGAAAGCGACCCTGGGGGCCTCGTGGAAGACTGCAGCCGAGTCAGCCGGCGGAACTGGTGGCTGGCTGCTGGCTTGGACTGGTACAGCAGCGCTGAAGGCCGCTTGGAAGCCGGAATCAGGAACAGTACCGGGGACCGGGGTGGCGGAAAGGCCACCGAAAACCACCGCATCTTGCACGGTACAGGGTACCACGGAACTGGTGCCGGGGACGCCAGGAACAGTAAGGGCACCGGGTACTACCGGCACATGGGCAGCACCAAGAACCACAGCTACATGGGCTGCAGAAGCCGTATGATGAGGAACGACGCCTGGCACAGCAGGATCATGGACGGCGCCAGGGGTCGCATGACTATGGGCACCAGGCGCCACAGCAATATGGCCAGGGCCGGGTGCCGCAGTAGCATAGGCGGCCACAGGGGCCGCAGTGGCATGGACGACCTCTTGGGCCGTCGGGACACGACCGGCATCAGAGGCCGCAAAAACAGGACCGGCCGCAGGGACAGGAACGGCCGCAGGGGCCGCAAAAACAGGAACGGCAACGGGCCGCACGGACAGGAGTGACGCTGGGGGCCGCAGCACGCAAAGTTTCAGGTGCCGGACCCTCAGGTGGCACATGGCCCAAGCTTATAGCTGGATCGGCATTAGATGAAGTGGGGAATATGTCATCGTCCATAAACCACAACGGCTGACGTTGGGGTGGCTTCAATGTTGTACGTGTCACTTTGTCTACATTCCATATGGTTCCATCATCTAATCTATATGTGGCTGGCCGTACTTGTTCATGTATATGTTGCGGTGGAGCATATTTGTTGCGCATTTTCCCTCTAATGTTGGGTTTGAAAGCCTTCACTGATTGCCCAGGAGCAAAAGCAGGGTACTTGACTGCTCGCCTGGCATCGGTATACTTTTTCATCTTCGTCTGGTATTCCTTGACTCTATCAGGAAGCTCTTCCTGAACAACATGTGGAGGGACAGCGGACTCTGGGGTCCCTCGTCCTTGAAGATGCAGTCGCGTCCGGTGGGTGCGACCGTGTAAAAGAAAAGCTGGCGTTTCTCCAGTCGTGGAATGGCGCGTACTCCGGTACACCCTGAGATATTCTGTAATGGCTTCGGAAAGCGGACGATGTTGGACGAGTGCCAACTGAATAACAGACTTAAGGACTCTATGGAATCTCGCTACCTGACCATTAGCTTGGGGATGGTAAAGGGATGACTTCGCATGTTTGATGCCATGCATCTTCAAAAACTCGCTGAATCCCTTCGAAATGAATTGAGGGTTTCAAGAGGTGAGGGCCCTTGATGGGTAATGAATGCTGTTAAGTCGCGACTCTTGGGGTCAAGACGGACCTGACGATAAGCAGACGCAAGGTCTAACTTAGAAAAATGGGAAGCTCCACTGAGGGAGTTCAGAAGCTCATCAATGTGCGGAAGCGGAAAAGAATCAATAACGACAGCCTGATTTGGCGCCCGCAGATCGACAAACATACGTATTCCACCGTCTTTCTTCTTAACTACTACAATGGGGGACACCCATTCCGACACGTTTACGCGCTCTATAACACCTTGGCGCTCGAGCTTATGAATTTCTGCACTGACGGCATCACGCAACGTGATTGGTAAGCGGCGAAGTTTAGCCTGTACCGGCGGAACATGGTGCCGGACAGTGATTCTGTGAGTTTGGTTTTTAACTAACCCTAACTCAGGAGAAAAGAGATCCTCAAATTCTTCGCAACCAGAGGGTAATTTCGATGCATCGCTTACCGATGAAGGTTGCAAAGATGGTCCCGATGTCGACGGATCCGTTGAAGGCTGGTCTCCGAAGACGCCTCTACTTGAGTAGTACTCAGACGACGTGGATGGCTGAGTGCCGTGAAGAGTGGACAATGATGAAGGGTGCTTGCAGGGAGCACTTGAAGGACGCGGTGGAGGACTGGGCTCCACCGTACATGGGGGCTGCGGGACTCCAGCCGAGTTTACATGTCCCGGGATGGCCGAGCGAGGGTCAGCTGCATTGATATGGAAGCATTTGAGTGGCGCGCCCGATAAAATTAGACGCAGTCCATGCATGGCATCTGTCCCAAGCAGGGATCGGCCATTGCGAACGATGTAAAAACGAATGTCGGCGGAGCGTTCTTTGAAGCCGACTTTGGTCTGGAAACATCCCATGACTGGAATCGACCCTCGGAGGTAGTGCACAAGAGTGCGCGGCGGTTTCCTTAGCCGGATCTGCTGCTTGGAGTTGATCTTAATAAATATGCTCTCTGAAAGTATTGACACTTAGGAACCAGTATCAATGAGTAAAGGTAATGTAAATCCATTCACCTGAACATCAGCGGTGAAATTCCGTGGGCGACGGTCCGCACGTCCTTCAGGGAGGACCTCCGGGGATCCGACGGTGGAGACGTTGTTTGGCTGTTGTTCCTCCTCGTCGTCGTCGTCGGGAAACGTCACGATTCTATGGATCGGCGTCTGATTACGGCCAGGTTCAAGCCTCTCGTACCGGCGACGGGCGGCGCGGCCTCGTCCCGGCGGAAAAGCCAGGCGACAGGGGTCGATGACTTCAGACGACGAAGACGAACTTCGGCAAACATTTGAAAAGTGGCCTATCTTGCCACAAGAAAAACATGTCATTCCGAACGCTGGACACTCCTCGCGCGGATGGGGTCGGCGACCGCAAAACTGGCACGATTGCGCCCCGCGCCCAAGAGCGCGCGCGCCCGGAGGAGCATCACGAGGCACTCGGCTTGTAAAAACGCGGGTGAGTCCACGCGACTGGTGGCGCGGCGAGAAGGAAACCTTGGAAGGTGAGGAGAAAACATTTGCGGGGGTGGAGAAAACGGCAGGAGGCCGCCCTCCATTTTGACGTTGCATGTCCGAATTTGACTTCAATTGGCGGACATCTTGTCCACGGCGAACGGGAACCCTTAGTACTGCCTCAACGGCCTGTGTCGACTCGGAACGCGGAAGGCATGATGAAATTTGGCGGTAACGATCGCAATCTCAAGCAGCCCGTTCGAACTGTTGTGCCAGAAGCACGATACGTTCGAGGTTGGGTAGTCCAGCTTCCGCAGACTCTCGGATTACCCGACCTTGAACCTCCGATGATAATAACCCGGCCAAAAAAACTTCCGCGATGCGGGTTTCAAGAGACTCCTCAAAATCACAAAAAGAGCCGAGGTGCCGTAGGGCACCAAGGTACTCAGGACGCTTTCTCCCTGCGACTGGACGCGGGTGAGGAATAACCTCCGTTCGACAACAACATTCTTTTTTTCAGCGAAGTGCTGATCAAGCGCCGTCATAAGAACGTCGAATTCGGAGGCGGTCTCGCTATGGGCGAGTGCCGTGGATGGGAACGTTGAAACTATTCTTTGGCCTTTTACACCAAGCAAGGACCACAACAACGCGCGCTTACGCTTCGGCGAGCTTTCGTCAGCCTCTAGGACCACAAGATAGTTTAAAAACGACGTTTTCCAATTGAACCAAGGCTGCACAGGGGCACCTGGCGTGGGAAGAAATGGTGGAAGCGTCGGGAAAGAAGCTGTTGCCATTTTCGGAACTTATGAATGCTTTAAGTGAAGCGCTACATACGCATATTTGATGGACAAAAATATCTTTCAAAGTTACTTAGGATATACATGGACATGGAACATAGCGACGCTATGGTCTACTATGGCTATGGTTGGAAGATAAAGTTGAAAACGAAGGTACCAATTCAAACGGCCGTTACGGCGTTCGCAAAAAGAACAAAGGATGACGTTACGCCTAACCCTACTGGCGTTCAAAATGGACCATTGACGCTCGAAACGGAACGTTAAATGTCGCTATGCATCGACAGTATTTTCATGTACTACATATGCAAAAGATGTCGTGCATGGGAATATTCAAAAGGACCTCCTTACATTTCGAACGTTAAAATATTACATAACACAAAAGAAAACTATACATGCCGGTGCTGCCACCACTCAACTCCGGCACGGAGTCTCACAAGAAAAAACTCACGAGGGTGAAAATGGAAAAAATGGAAGCAAAAACTTCGTCGCCAAAATGTAATGGTCGCGTAGAGCCATTATGGATGAGTGGAAAGAGACAGGAAAAGCTAGGATAAAGACAGCGCCTCGAAAGGCCTGTAGAGATGCTGAAAAGCTTACATTGCTGGCGCGTGGGCCGCGGGATGACGAGGTGCGGGGCCCAAGGCGGGAACCCCGGCGAAAGAAAGAGACGTCACACCAGCTCGGAGTTTTTGTGAAGACTGTTCTATCTTCAATATGTACACATCAATCCAGAGAGAGCGCGTGCCGCTGTTAAGCACGTGCACCATCTCGTAGTAACGACACAAACCATAGGGTGCCTGCATGTCTGTCTGTCTCAGGGTGAAGACATCCATTGTTGCACTGAATGTGCCAGCGCGTGACGCTCTCGCGCACTCGGTGCATGACTTGGGCGGTAAAATGGCGTCTATGCATTAGCCAAAGCTACGCGCTCGAGCTGAGTGACACCGGATTGCGTGCACTTCAAAAGGCATGAAAAACAATTGAGCGGAAAAATGGCTAAGATGTCACCACTGAAGCAAAGGCGCGCGTGTGTATGAAGGCACTCTAACAAACCATGACTTCTTGCGCCATCTAGCTTTTTGATGGCACACTACACAAAGCACGTGACGGTTACTTTTAGGAGCAGTACTATGGCGCCTGCAGCGCGTCTCCGACTGGTGTGTTTAGCGTCCTATGCTGGCCTTACATCAAAAGTGGTCCAGATGTGTCAACAAATGACGTCACAGAAGACGGAGTGCCACGCTGTTGCATCTCGCGATCCTGGCAATTCATCGTGAAAATGCTGGCGAAAACCACGAGCGAACACGACTGTCGCTGCCGTCATGGCGACCCAGCGAAAAGCAATTATGTAATTTCGACTTTTTTGTAATGCGGTAATTTAAATTAAGAAAGTAAAGACATCACAACTAAATAGGAACTTCCGTGCTAAAACATGCAGTGCGAAGTGAAGACAACTACTATCTTTTTTTTTTCTTGATGTCCACAAAAAAATAGGCTATGCAGCATCGATCGTACCGTTTTTTTTTGTTTTTTTCGCACATTATGTGATGTCCTTTAACACGAAAGTATCGACGTAAAAGCGCTGTAGAGTCGACATAAAACAATAATTGAAGTGAATTGAGCTGTGTAGTAGAACGGAAAAGAATAAATAACTAACGACTTTTTACGGTAAACACTTCACCTTTAAGGTGCAACCCCACCGTGCATGACGTTTTGGTGCTTTTTTGACGGCTTATAACTTTCTTTCTATATATTTTACAATTATAAAGTAAATGTCAAATTAAAGAGCTGTTTTTAAACAATATCTTAACGTCTCGATATTACGATTATATTTAGTTGTTAGTTAATTATTCAGCTTTTAATAGACCACAGTCTCTAATATTGAAAAAATTATTTCTCGACTTATAACGTCCCATCGTCTACGATATTTTACGTGAGCGTTCGGTTGGATGTAATAAATTAAAAAAAGTAAGCAACAAACTGTTCAGATAATGTTTATTTTAAAATAAAAAATGAAGTTTCAAATGGTATTATTTTATGGTGCTATAAAAACGAAATCACGTCAGCTAATCAAAATAACGAGACATTAAATTAGGAAGTATCCTTCGATATTACATTTCACGGAACTTCCATATTGATATATTACACGTTAGGAATGTTATAAGACCTCAAACTTTCCCCATTCAGTTACGGCAAATTGTAGTTTCTTGAGATAAAGTACAGATGGCGCCACGTGTTCAAGAACAGCTTGATGTGCATTTTCCGTCGTGTGCCGCTTGGAACGCCACGTGAAAGACAGAAAAAGCGAAAGGTGCCCGGTTGTCAGATGCCTGGATGCCCGCAGTGAGCGAGCCAGAGATGTCCGAACAACAAGCGTGAGGCTGCGGGTGCACCTTAGCTACTTTTGCGCGCTCGACTGTGCGTCGGTACACATGTCCGACGCAATCCAAATGAAATGGGCGCTATCAAATTTCAGATTACGCCGCATATGCGAAAACATTTTAATGTTTTTATCACTTGCAAAAATCATTTTCGCAATCAAACTATGCTTGTCGGAATGGTTTGACTATATTTTGTTTCAAAAACCACCTCGGTGACTCTTAAGTGGCAATGATATTAAAACAAAACACAAAACAATAAATCGTCTCAGCGTCTCTAAGTTAACGCGCTGGCCCATTAATCCATATTTGTCGGGTTTAAATATCAGCCGAGGTTCCCGCAATCCGACGGATGCCAATCTGATATTTCGGTTGCACGTCAGAAAGTATCCAGTTAGACAAAATAAACCCACAGTTTTTTTTTCATTTGGGCGTGTTAAATGATTTTTGTTGGTTTGGCTTGTGAAACCCTAAGATCTGAATATTTGCTTTGTTTTACCTTAGTTCGAAGCGCAACCAACGCTACGGACTGATGAAGCCACTGAAACAGCGCCTGGAGCGCGAGGTCAAGCTGTTCGTTCTCTTTCTGTGCCTATGCGGTCGGGGAGCCAGTAAATAAGCTAGGCTTCATAGACATCTTGGTGCTTAAAATGATGGTTGTCAGTTATCGGAAGCTTTATCTGAAATCACAGGAAACGCTTTTCCATACTCTACAAATGTTTAAACAGTTTGCTACAAAGCGAAGCAATATTACGTGAACTTTCTGACACCGAAACTAATGCTGAGGAAGTCGCACCTTTGAATCATGACGATCGGCAGTTGCGTTTGCTTTTTACTAACCATCAAGATGGTGACGCCCGCAACAATATCGGGGAAAAGAGGGCCGATACTCTATGCCACGGTGCTCTAAGCGTAGCTGATTTTGTTTAGCTCACTATAGGCTAAACCAGGTGCGGTGGGGGATCGTTGGCTGTGTTGCGGCCGCAGATCAGAGCACGGGGAGATAAGCTCGAGCACGAGCTCTGTTTAAAGCACGGAGCTCACGCTGCAGAACCTGTAGGGACTAAAACCCCTCGATATGTTTGCGTTAGCCTTTCAAATAACCTCAAATGTGCCAGTGCACGAGGCCCTTGTCTCGAGCGGCCCTTGGAGGCAAATGGCGGCACAGCAGTAAACTGACTGGCCCTCGAAAGCGAATGGCGGCGGAGCACCCGCTCGTGGCACGCGTCTTGCGCGTTTCCACAACAGTAGTTGGCGGTACTTGTAAAAAACGCCTTTATCAAGGGGCTCTAGCAGGGACCCTGGGTTCAGTCGACCATCTGCATCTTACCGTCGTGCGACCGTCTATCACGTATTCTGCGTAATGCACGTTAAAGACCCCGAGGTAACAGTTGTACTGCACTTTTTATAATCTACAACGGGTAACAATGTCGCCCTACGAAACTCTTGCTCTCTAAAAAAACTAACGACAAATTGTGAATGCGCCGTCACAATGCATTTTTGATGTGTGTCCGCGTGCTCGCGGTCTTTTTTTTTTTTTTTTTGTGCCTACATTTTTTTATTCTGCGGATCTTACTTATGATGAAACAGACTATAGTTGCTGGACGCTTAGATATGATTGCAGGGCCCCTTTAATATCGTGTGTGTGCCAAGGCTCGCCGAACTACTAGCCATATCTACTGCCATCACCGAATTCACCAAAAACAACGATAAAATTATCATAACCCTTAGCGAAAACTAGGTTACTTTAAGTATACTTTACGGTCTTTTAAGATACTCATTCTCAAGAAGTATACTGAAATTGTCCTTAAAGGATGCTAGCCAGAAGTAGGCTTGTACTATTAGTGTCCTTTCTTAGTATGCTTAAAGTAAGTACTGTAATAGTATACTTTTAGTAAACTAGCTGAGACCTAAGTAGCTTCTAAGTTCATGCGAAGCGTCTTACTAGTAGCCTGCCCTGGGTATATTTTAGTGCACTAGAAGAACGTTATGGAAGTAAGCTGGAAGGATCTTGGAAGTATTCGTGCAGTGACTTATCAGTTGCCTCTCTAAGGTTTCTTTTAGTGAACGAAAAGTTTACTATGGAACTGCGCTGAAAGGATAATCGGAGCATGCACCGAGTATGCTTAGCTGCGCTCACCATGAAATGAGGACAACATTGGGCTTCGTCGCTGTGTCTGTGTCATGAAATGGCGTCAGCAGCTCGCGTTGTTTCGAGCGCTGTGGCGTTTCAGGGCTGTACGTGAGCCCCCTGATCAAGTTCTCAGCGTTCCGGTGGCAGGAGTGACCGACTACGTCTGCGATTGCACCGTCCCAGAATGAGTGTAGTGACCATTATACGTTGCGCACACGCTGTGGACGCGTAGCTTCCCGGCGTGGCAATCAAGAAATGAGCCGCCTGGAAACGACAACAATAGTTGCGTTGACGCAGTGGTTACCCCTCACAAGAGCACAAGAAAAACTGTGAAAGGTACGTTCAGTTGATATCTTCAGGAATGTGAAAGGTAGCCACTGCAGTCTCAGCGTAGTTGTCGTTTTTAGTTCGCTCTGGTTACACGGACGCGGTGAGCAGCCTGCAACAGCGAGTGAGATACGCTATCTACCGTTTGGTCCACCAGCTTCGGGAGGCTGATATCAGATCGCAACCCGCAAAAGTCAGGAGCTTGGCGGATGAATCCGAACACCGCGTACAAAGAAAGTGATTGCTTGGTGACAATCAACAAATATGCGAGCATGACCGACTACGTCTGTGATTCCATCGTTTAATCATCAGTGCTACGTGTTATTTGCCCCACCAACATCGACGAGCAATCTTCTGTCGTCGATAGTTCTCAGTCGGATTATAAAGCAGTGCTGTTTGTGTAGTGGTGCACCGGGTCGCGAAATCGATGCTCCTGAGTTTCGTCGACGCAGAAAAAACAAGCTCCATCGTGTCTACGTCTGAGAGCTCCGCGTGGTTTCATTGCAGTGTTAAAATTCGAATGATTTGGGGTCTGTTGCTGTCGTGACGCGTTTGAGTTCTTGGTATTTCTATCAGTCGTGAGCGTGACCGACCACGTTTGCAAATACGTCGCTTTTTAGACTTGAGCTAGGTGGCGCAAGCTACCGCCCGTTACAAAGTGCGTTGCAAGGTGCCGCAGTAGTATCCATACCCATACAATCATCCAGATGGTGCCGGATTGATCAGCCGTCAGTTTTGTTGTCTTTAAATAAACCAGTTTTTTTTTATCTACGTTCAATGATGTTACTTCGAAAACTTTAGCATCCAGAAGTGGGATTACCGCTGAGCCTTCCCGGAACAGTGGTGGCTGCGACAGCCACGTTCACGCCGACGAACGTGAGTCTTCTTCACCGGCGGTGATGCGCGTCCATTGTTTCCGCCAACGAGGAGAGGCCGTTCAGTGTTCCCGTTGACTCGACGAGAAAGCACAGCCATGGCCGCGGGCCGTGAGCTCGTACGGACCCTAGCGTCGCAACCGGGCTTCGCATCGGTGACCGCGATGCCAGACTTGACGGCGTCCATTCCCGCCTTCTCTGACTCGTCGTCGGCAGCGAGCGCCATGAAGTGCGCGGGACTGGGAGGCGCATATCAACACGGTGGCGGCGCAGCGCAGTCCGGGTGGAGCGATGAAATAACGCTCGCTGTTGCGTCATCGAAGGTGAGCGGGACGGCTTGAGTGGCATCCAACGACCGGGAAGCGACTGGAAACTTGGTCGAAATGGGCTGAAGAACTACAGATGGTGTTCCCCGATGATGAAGATTCGCACTCTACGAGATGATGCTCCGGCGGACACAGACCGGGTGAGTCCGTCGCTGATTATTTTTTCGACAAGAGCTTCTTCTGCTCGAAGTGTGACGCTGCGCCACGCTGTGAACCACGCTGTGAACCACGCTGTGAACATGAACCACGCTGTGATCCTGCGGCTTCAACAGCGACGTTTGCAACGTCTTTCGAAATTTTGCAAAAACTTGCTGATTTTTTTTCTTGAAATCCCTCGTTGCAGAAGAAGCAGCCCACAAGAAAAAAAAAGACACTGTGGAGGACAAGCTTCTCAAAAAGTTTCGCCAGGAGCTGAAAGGTCACAGGGTAGGTATAACAACATTTTTGTTAGAAAGTGTTAGCTTTATGAAGAGCACATCAGATTTATATAATGTTGCCATTTTGGTGCTTGGTTAGATATATTTTAATCAATGTCATTATTGCTTTTTCAAGTGTACTTATCAATTATTCATTCATGCAAACTGCAAGCTGTTCAGAACGCTGAAGTAATTGGAGGCTGTAGGTATACTGTTTCAGTAACCTTTGCACTGTGAGGGCAGATGACATATGATGTTAGTTTCCTCATCATTAGAAAAAGTTGGTGGGCAACGGGAATGCAACTTTGCGTTTCAGTCAGAGGTCACTTCTGGGAAGCAGTTGCTTAGGACTTCCAATGTTATACTTTGTTGTACAACTCTGATAATCTATCATTACTGCTTATATTTTCTGTTTATAGCTCCGTGCATCTTCTGGGGATCCTGAGGACGTTGCATCACAAGCTCGAGGACCTGTCTTCGCTGTACCTGCCCTGGCCTCTGCTGAAGAGGCCTCTGCTAGGTCCAAGGAGGCCCGGATAAAGGAGGGCGAGACCTGGGCCAACAATGTCGAGACCAGGGCCAGTGAGCCTCAGACCAGGGCCGAAGCCAGGGCTAATAAGGTCAAAGCCTGGGCCAACGAGGCCGAAGCCAGGGCAGGGCCACTGAGGCTGAAGCCAGCATGGAGCAGGTTGAGACCAAGACCGACCTGACTGGGGGACGCTGAGGCTAGGGCGGCCGAGGCCAGAGCACAGGAGGTCGAGGTTGTAACGTAGCGTCCTCTGCATGCGGATGTAAGGTGAAATAGTATAACCTATTTGTCCAGGCCTAACTGCTCGATGTCGCAAATTCGCAACCTAAAAGATTTTTTGCTTAGAAGTTCATTTGTACCAAAAATAACTTTAGTGATCGATTACATATACACATTTGCAGGTACGTCCCCTGGGCGCCACCATCTTCCTAGCTGGAGAGCGCGTGAGCTGCGCCATAACCTAATTACGATGCCTTGAGACGACGTTGTAGTCAGATTATGGCGCGGCCCACAGTGTACCTAAGTACCCCCAGCAAGCAAGATGGCGCCGCCCATAGGCCATACTTACAAAGATGCATACAAGGCAAAAAAAATAAAGTTTAAAACATTTTTTTATCTACACTTTGCTTTAAATTCCCTGCGTTAAATGGTCAACAAGCTTCTTTATATCCCAAAATGAGTACTACTGCTGCTACCATGCTTTGTGATTCCGTAAGTTTTTTTTAGTTAAACTGAATGCTGATACAGGAAAGACTTTTTCAAAATCAGGGTAGGCAATATCTGTGATGGTAAAGCACTGAATCGTGATGCGAGAGCTGACCCTGCTTGGGTTTGGAGTTTGACTGTATTTATGTTTACACACAGTGTCAATTTCCATGCCTCAATTTTCTGTTCTCCTTACAGGAATAGCTTGTGCATTTCTCTTTAAAGTTGCAGCTGTACATAGGTGAAATGGGGCCACTCATAGTATGATATAGAGTGACAGCAGCATTCTTACTCGATTTGGGAGCGGTTTGTGAAGCGGCGTGTTGACAGTGAGTGCCCGTGTCGAAAGCAGTGAAATATGCACAAAAATACTGAATGTGCACTAGGAGAGAAATTTTTAAAATAAAAGTGACAGCCACTGAACTGAGCTGACTAAGGTCAGGGAATGAGATTTGAGGGGTATTGGGGTGGCGAAGCAGTCTGAAGGGAGAGCAATATTTCTAGTGCAAGTTAAAGGGCTCGGATAATTTCACGAATGGTTTTTTTATGGTGAGTATACACATGTCCAGCATGGGATTTCAGGCTTGCATTTCACAGCTTCATGCTTTCCCCCCATTCATATTAAAAGTTTGAAGTCTAGGAGCAAGTTTGGTGCAGTGCTTGCTTTAATCGTGTGCACTTTTAATTTTCCTTAATGTTAAACCAGGTGTCACATGTGTGTAACTTCAAAGCGCCTGTGATTTCAGTGTTGACTGTTGAACCAGTAATTTTCTCATAATTTGATGCTTCCTACCGGCAGGTGTGCCACCCCTTGTTGCGGCTATGGAGACTCGTGGAGTGGCAGGCCCTGTGGTTCAAGTGGATATTTTGTAGAATATGGTATGTAACACTTTTTTTTCTTCACATCGCAGTTAAAGGTGTGAATCTTTTATCTTGTCTTTTTCCTAACCGTAATGGCTCATTCACACGAAATTTTGACGCTGGGCGTCAAAATTTGATCAGATTATTTTGATGCTCGAACCACAATCGCAGACTTTTGACGCTGGGTGTCACAGCTCTGTGGAATATCCTGTGGCAAGCGGATCGATCAAAGACCTTTTTGATCTTTTTTTTCTTTTTTTGCTGGAGAAAACTTTTTAATTAGAACAAAAGGCAGGAATTGTATTGCCATATGTCACACCAGAGAATGTCAGCTTACGTGCAGCAAGAAAATGAATTTCGGCGACGCGAGGATGTCTCGTGCAAGGCTCTGTCACATGCCTCCTCAGCTTGCAATGGCCTTGCCACTTGCCTTTCTTGTCTTGCTCGGCCTTTTCTGTCCTCAGCTACAGTTGGTTTGCGACAGCACACTGCCTTTTGGTGCCAGGGTAGGTAGATGCAGCTTTTAAAAAAGGTCTATTGCATCCTTTGTGATATAGCAGACGTTCACAGATCGTTTTAAATCTCGCTTAGCAGACGATACATCATTGTCTTTTTTGTTGTGTTTTCGTCGGTGACTGACACTTCATAACAGGCGAAACCAACACAATCTAGACGAACTTGAGGTTTTAGCACCGATTTTCCATGTCACCTAAAAGGAGTCAGTGTGAAGCGCGGATTGAACACGAGTGTCATGTCAGCCTTGACTGCCCATTCGGTGAGAACACGAGTCGCACTTGATTGATGATGCTTCACTAATTATTAATCTTAAATCTGTGCTCTGCTCGGTCCCCCTTTTGGTCACAGAAAATCCAGTGCGTTGACTTCCCAAACTCTTCTTTTTCTCGCATTGACAGGCAACATACAGGCAACATATTTGCAAACAGTCGTTTAGCTCCTTCACTCTCGCCAAGACGAAAATCAGACCCCGTGCTGTGGACAGCTTTCGTTCGGTGCTCGCATATTTCTTGGTTGTCACTGAGCAATGAGCATAGGTAACCTACTCAAAATAATGCATGGTGTTTGTCAAAAGTTGACCTCCTAACTTCCTCTGCCGACGCACACTGGCACGGCAGGGTTGTACTAAGAAAACTGATTTCCCAGATACATCATATGGGAACGGCAGGGAGTAGTAAGCCTCAACATTATAACTTACAGTGCGACTAGGACAAAGACAGACAGAGGAGAAAACACAGGACAAGCGCTGAACTAGCAACTGATTCTATTGAAAAGAAGATACATATGATGCTGCTGCTGCTCAGGCAGGCATGCCCCTCCGTGGCCCTGGTGTTTCTTCTTTCACTC
The DNA here is from genome assembly GCF_016920785.2 of Ixodes scapularis. Taxonomy (NCBI): domain Eukaryota; kingdom Metazoa; phylum Arthropoda; class Arachnida; order Ixodida; family Ixodidae; genus Ixodes; species Ixodes scapularis. The sequence continues at coordinate 677,737 of NW_024609909.1, forward strand.
AACACGATACCAGCCGAGTTATCCGAGATCCGAAAAGCCGATCTCGCTCTTCATCAAAGTCACTGTGGGCTGGCTCACACACAGAGATCCGTTCTGTATTATGTAGTATGTCTCCATCATTTCTCGGGGTAGTTTTTGGTTGTGTCGGAACATCACTGTCGTGTTGTTAAAAAAGGGTTGGCGTCCGCAATCCCGGCAATGCATCGCGAGATGTGTGTGAGGCGGTTCCTTTCGTAGAACTGTGGTGTTCTCGTAGTCTTATCTTGAGGCAACGCCCAGTTTGTCCTATGTAGGCGCGCCCGCAGGAAAACGGGATCTTATAGACCACACCTTTTATGCAGGCGACAAACTGCATTCCGTGTTTGATGCTGCTGCGGCTGAGATGTAGGATCGTCATTTCTCGCACGTTTGTTGACTGTGGAGCACACAGAGCCGAGCTTGTGGCAGGCGGAAAAATCAACATTCACATTGTATCTCGAGGCGACTTTCTTGAGTCCGTGGGAAAGGCGGTGGATGTATGGTATGACTGAAGTTTTCCTTTTCTCTTTCTGCTCGAGGTCACATTGCTCGATCTCTGGATCTGTTTTAAGGTATTTCACGATTCTTTCGCAAGTTGAAGTAATGACCGAATTAGAATACCCGAATCCTTGAGCCGTTGAATTTTGGAAATGAAGCGGGAACTCAATTTGTGGATGCATGTGCTTGTTAAAGCTGTCCTCAGACAGGGAAATGCGATGCCTTGTTTGACGAGTTTAGAGTGGGCTGACTGAAAGTTTAGAAGAGCCTTTGCTGTTCTGGGACTGTAACACCAGCAAACATGATCATCCCCCTCTTTGATGTGGAGATCCAGGAACTGAATAAGGTTCTTTTTTGGGGCTTCTTAGGTGAATCGAAGTCCTTGCCCTTTTTTCGTGAAGATCTTCAGCACATCGTCAAGCTTCTGATGGAAATTAGCCCTCTCAACGAACACCAAATAATCGTCTACGTACCTAAACAACTTTTTGGTGTTTTTCTCCAAGCAAGGTTCCAGATCCCGATGGATCTTGCCTAGGAAGATGTTACTGAGCACAGAGGCTACCCTCGACCCTATGCATACTCCGGACTTCTGTATGTACACCTTGTCCTGCCATCCGATGAATGTGGACTTCAGCCCACTCCAAACTCGTCACACAAGGCATCGCATTTTCCGTCTTTCCCACCGTCTTTCCCACAGACTCAAGAAAGTTGCCACGAGATACAATGTGAATGTTGTTTTTTCCGCCCGCCACAAGCTTAGATCTGTGTGCTCCACAGTCAACAAACGTGCGAGAAATGACGATCCTACATCTCACAGCCGCTGCAGCATCAAACACGGAATGCAGTTTGTCGCCTGCATAAAAGGTGTGGTCTACAAGATCCCGTTTTCCTGCGGGCGTGCCTACATAGGACAAACTGGGAGTTGCATCAAAATAAGACTACAAAAACACCACAGTTCTATGAAAGGAACCGCTCACACACATCTCACAATGCATTGCCAGGATTGCGGATGCCAACCCCTTTTGAACAACACGACAGTGATGTTCCGACACAACCAGAAACTACCCCGAGAAATGATGCAGACGTACTACATAACACAAAACGGATCCTCGTGTGTGAGCCAGCCCACAGTGACTTTGATGAAGAGCGAGATCGGCTTTTTGGATCTCGGATAATTCGGCTGGTATCGTGTTGAGTGAAAGAAAAAGCGCCAGGACCACGGAGGGCATGCGTGAACGAGCAGCAGCATCATCATATGTATTTCCTTTTCAATCGAATCAGTTGCTCGTTAAGCGCTTGGCCTGTGTTTTCTCCTCTGTCTCTCTTTGTCCTAGTCGCACTGTAAGTTATAATGATCTCTACCGTAAACTCGCCCAATTGTCCATTCTGCTAAGCCTGAACAGTTCGGTCTTTTTCTGGTGACCAAATTCGGTCGGCGGCAAGACTGCTTTTTAGAAGTGTGAACAAACCATATGTTCTAGCAAAAAATGTTCCTATTAGAGAGGTTCAACTATTAGAACCATAGCTATACTTACTGACCTTATAATGTGAGGCCTAAGTTTCCACATTCCACCAGGATGTGCGAAGAGGTAGGCATTGGAATCTATGGAAGAAGCTTAGCAATGTTAAGGCATAGAAAGGTAATGGTTCTTTAAACAGCGCTAACTGTATTGTTGGTTTCATTTCTGAATTGTTTCGTGTTGTCTCTGTTTCTGTCGTGTCCTTAAATCTCAGTGATTTGCTTTGTTCGTGGTTTGCAAGCTTTCAGCAGACCCGTCCTCTCTTTTAAAAGGTTCTTTTTTTTAATTAGATGCTGTATATGGGGTGTCTGTTCATGCAGGCTTAGGCCATCCCAACAATGTCAGGACTGCTTTCTGCTGATCATTTTCATCATCATATCCCTCATTGCCTCTACGCACGCCTTATAAATTCTGGGAACTGGATGGAAATAGTGTATTAGGTTCACCACTATCTTTCGATTATTTTCCGAGTGATGCTGCCACACTCCACGAATCCGGCCAGCGGAAGTTCTCATTCAGCCACTTTAGGGCAGCATTCGATCGGTTGAGGCGTTTTCAAAGCTGGAGGATATAGTGGTGCCTCGATTATATGACTTTCAGGAGACTGCGCGACAACATTGGATAATCCAAAAACCAACAATTACGGGACAAAGATATGCAGAACTTCCAAACAGCCTTTAAGCTGATAATCTGCTGGAATCTGAAGAAGCTAGAACCCTCATGCAATTATGAATGTAACCTAGAAATTGTGTAATAGAGGTGCCAATCAATCTTTATTATCACATTGGAACTTCAAAAGAAATCAGTGAGTTTCTGCTGACTCGTCCAATCGTGCATAAACCGGGGACGCATAATTGGGGTTTTACTGTATCCACTGTGGGACACATTTCACGCTCGATCGCATAATGTGTAGAAGTTTCTTAAAAATTTCTGGGCGTTGCCTTTAAGGACTAGCATTTCCAAAATAAAAAAAAAAAAAAAAAACAAGAAACTGCTTTAATAAACGACGCAGATCAAGCCTGGAATGTGCTCGACAGCAGATGTTTTCTTCAGCTTCGATAATACTTCCCCAGTCGACTGCTGCATGCTGCAAGATTGCCAATTCAGAACTTCCGGAGGCTGCAATCACAGAGTGGAGAAGCGTAATTATAGTTGGAGGCACCTACTACAGTCCATGTGCATGTTCTCTTAAAGGGACACTTGCATGGCTGTTAGGGATATAGCTAATAGTAATCAATAATATTGATTACTATTAGTCTTGGCACACTCGCAACTGTTGTTTATTTGGAAAGACAATTTACTATATACGCCTCGCAAGTGGGCTCATTTTCGTCTTCTGCGCATGAGAAAGGAAGTAGTGGTGACGTCAGAACGCTGAGTCCTGATTGGCTGATCGCGACCCCCTATTGAGCGTCGTCTGCTCCTTTGCAACGTCGTCTGCTCGCAACATCGTCTGCGTCTGTCTTCCCTTTCCTGTGACTTTCGGAGCGAACTCGACTTCGCCTTTAAGAGAGGGCAGACGAAATAACTCGAGCGGTACGTTGTTTTCGTCTAACAACTAGCAGACGCGCATCAAGGAGAGAAGTAGGACTCACTGGCGAGGTGTCCCGGGGCGCCGAGGTTTGTTTGCTTAGAACCGAGAGTGAGCGTGTTAGTGTCCGCAAGTTCCCTCCCAAACACTTTTTCCCTCCATTCATGTGCGGCGAGACCCCTCACTCTTTAACGGCGCCGGCGGGTTGGCGCAGTTAACGTCGTCTGCTTTACGTCTGCTAGTCAAAGCGATGGCTGCTTTACCTTTCCTGCGTCTGTCGGAGATTCACCGCTTTTTAACCGGCGAGAGTCACCGTTGCCTCGGTAAACAAGGAAATAACAAGAGGAAGAAATTGACCTTTTAATCTAAAATTGAGGTCAGCGATCAAAGTATAACACGGGAAGGGTTCACAAGGGTCGCGCGGGCATATTCCATTCAGCACGTCAGCCGGTCGTGGGCAGACGGTCGCCGAGTAGCGGAGTGCCTGCTAGGCCTAACTGCCCAGCTCGTTTGGTCGCGTTCGGTGAAATCGTGGCCGTTGGAGCTTTTCCCCGGTGTCTGTGGATCCAGCGTTCTTGTTCGTCGTGCTCTGTTTCAAGTAATTTTTACTTTTTTCTTGCTGCTTGAAGTCAGGACGCGTGAGAAGCTCACGTAGAAAAATAAACGTCCGTGGGTCGTCGCGACCGCGACGCTGTCGGCCATGCTGAGTTGATCGTAAGAAGTGCGTAAGACAGCTTCGGAGCTGTTGTAGGATTTCGCCGTAACCTGCGCAAAACTTACGAAAATTTCGTTTCGTGAATACGAATTGGTTCTTAAGTTTTGTCTTACGCACATTTTTGGCGTAAGATCGTTTCGTGAATCTGGCCTCTGCACTTCCGAAAGTCGCAGGAAACGTAAGACAGACGCAGACGACGTTGCGAGCAGACGACGTTGCAAAGAAGCAGACGACGCTCAGATAGGGGGTCGCGATCAGCCAATCAGGGCTCGGCGTTTTGACGTCACCGCTACCCCCTGCGCAAGGAGCAGACGAACTTGCCCTCCGCATAGGCCCCTTCGGCCAGCCTAGTCATCATCACTTCGCGCGAAGCATTTTTGTTTAATAGTGTGATTGATGCCTCACTTACACACTCTTTTCCCTTTTCCTAAATATCATATACCTCATGCAGTTCTCTGCTTGTTTAGTCATTGTATCTGGCAAGAATCTTAACATCGTGCAACACCAAGGAACAGGGGCATCTACTGCAGTGAATGGCGAGGTGGCCAGACAGGCTAGCTCACAAGGCAGCCACGTGCTCATGGGCACGCTCATTCATGCATCCACAAATTTATTCTTGTGTTTTATGCTGCAAGGCTCAGACGGCTGCTCTATGCTGTTGATTCTGTGGCAGAGCCGAGCCATCTTATCGGATGCCAAGGACACCACAGGAATGCGGTGGCGCTGACCGACTTCCCTTAATTGTGTGAAACTGAGGGTATGGTATCACAGCTGGTCTTACATTGGACCTCTCACGAGTGGGTTTGTTTATCCAGAAGCAAGCTACCTGCAGATGTGTATAATTCAGGTCGCCAAAAGCTTGTTAAATAAAGTTGAGGCATAAACAAACCTGCTCGTGAGAGGCCCAATGTGAGACAAGATGTGGTACCATACTTGCACTCATACCTGCCAACTCTTCCGAATTTTTCGTAAAATGTACAAATTGGGACTAATTTTACGATTTTACAAATCTTGCTTTAAATCTTACAAAAAAAATATTTTTTTTGTTGTTGTTTTTGTAACTCCGTTGGTGGTATCTTGCATTGCCACAAGAGGGCGATAGGTACCGTCCACAGCAGTGTCGTGGTTTTTACTATCCGTCTATCCGGTGGCCACGGATCGAAAACCAATCCAAAGCTCAAAGCCTTTGTTCGTGTGTTCGGCGGTGCACAGGTGCACGTTGGTTCGGCGTGTTGAGACGTTGTTGGGCCTAGTTGTTTCGGCCAGTTTCGAGGCAAAAAGTATGGCGTCTGTGTTTGTTGCACGTGTAACTGTAGCATTCTCCTGGTCACTGTGGCTTCGCGGCGCAATGCCGAACTCGAAACCTCAAAAGAGGTACTTTCAGGTGTTCCTGAAGTCCTACACGTCGAAATTTCCGTGCTTCATGCCGCCCAAAAAGCAAGAGAAGTTTGGATTGTGTAGCACGTACACGTGTGATGTAAGCGTTTCGCACGCTGGCCAGGCTAACATTAAGCTGCACAGCGCTTCGCGTACCCCCCCCCCCCCCCCCCCCTTCGGCCGCAGCCGCACGACTTTTACGAGTTTGAAAGTCCGCAGGTTGGCAGGTATGTACACTCAGTGTCACACAATTCAAGGAAGCCGGTCAGTGGTACCGCACTACTGTGATGTCTTCGGCACACAATAGGATGGCTTGGCTCTGCCACAGAATCAACAGGCCCAAGGCCCGCCGTCTTAGCCTTGCAGCATAAAACACAAGGCTAAAATTGCTGGGTGTGTTTTGGGCGTTGTGTATCAGATACCAATATTGTGAGGGGCAGTGTATATGGGCCAGATGTGTGAATGACCCTGCCCGTGAGCATGTGGCTGCCACGCGAGCCAGCCTGTCTGGCCACCTCGCCATTCACTGCAGCATATGCCTCTGTTCCCCGGTATTGCATTATGTTAAGATTCTCGCAAATACAATGACAAAACAAGCAGAGAACTGCATGAAGCATATGAAATTTGGGAAAAATGAAAAAAGCGTGTGAGTGAGGCATCAATCGCCCTACAAAAATGCCTTGCGCCAATGTGATGGTGACTAGCCTGACCAGTGGACTTTATATAGTAAATGTTCAAACTAGCCTTATTACCCTCTTTACTATTAGTTAGCTCTCTTCATCAAACACTTCCTTACCACCAGCATGTCACGGCCATTCGTGCACATGCGCTCATCTAAAAGGCATTTATATGGATGTAATGACCGTATTTGGTTCTATTTTTATGTTTCAGATAACCTTTGGAGACATTGCGCTTCCTGAAGCGCAGTTGAAGCATGTCGACACGAAGCAGCCATCCATTTACGTTCAGGAACTCGCGGTCATGGTATTTGGAACTGATCAGACAAACTGCTGCCTTACTGGGTCGGCAATGAAGGGAAAGCTTCCCAAAAAGGGAGTTAAGGACTTGATAGGTGAGTAAATTGCCGTAAAGAAGAAATGGCAAGGCACTATTGCAATCAAGCTTAACGGGAACAAATACCAAGTCTACTCTTGACATATATTGGACTTAAATCTTGGACAAAAGCTCACCGGTCAAAAGCTCACCACGTGAAAATTTCATGTTGGTCTTAACACGAGTGCAGACAACTTAGGTGCATGCGTGCGACACTAAAACAAAACAGTGAATTAAATCTGATAGGCACATGGTTTGTTGATTAGACTGGAAAAAAGTTTATCGATTGGTTAGAAGGAAATGCAGTCCCGTACAGGCTGCCTCCAGCAGTCTTGGTAGATCTCAGTGTACCTGGAGCCCCTTGCAAACATTTTCCAGACGGTTGTGGCATACCTCGAGTCAACCCAGATTGATCTTATCAGCTTCAGCTCCACTCAGATTGGTGACCTAAATTTTTGTCCCAAATCGTTGCTTCTGTGCCTGTTATGGCTTACCTGTCGACACCGTTGCATGAGATGGGGTACCACTTCTTCTAAAAATAGTGCAATGTCCATTGCGTCCGCACTTTGGCCCACCTCGTGATTCACCAGGTAGCCAAAAAAAGGGGGTGAGCTATTGTGTGGGCCTACGAAAAAAACGGGTGAGCTTCTGTCCGGTCACCATTGGACTTGTGTCTCGGTACTCATGGATAGTTGTTTCTTTTTGGCTTATGTTGGGGGAGGTATTTGTCTTTTTGTGTCATTACGTCTTGCGCTACACCTCTGGTTTCCAATAATGTGCCCCAGTTCTAGCATACTTTAATTTTTGCCTAGATTATAATTCACTCTGATGTTCCTTCTGCTTAATTTTGATCGTCGATTTATATCAGCGGTTAAACTTAACGAAACTTCAGTATTGTTTATTTTTGTGTACAATTTTCTGAAGATAGCTGACTGTTTACCCCAGCTTTAGGCTGCTGAATCTTTCAAAAACTTTCAGCTTGTTCAGTTGTTTTTAAAGTAATTGTTTGGTACAGTATTGCCTCAGTTGGTTTTATATCAGTAAACCCTGAATTATAATGTAAAATAGATGTCAGAATCAAAATTAAAAAAATGTGGTCACCTCTGTGTTTAAAATTATTGTCTAACTACGCTATCTCCGACTTTCTAGCCAAATATCCTAAGGCACTGGTTCTCGAACAGGGTTCCTAGTACAGTATACTGAGGGTTCTTTTAGCAGCTGAACTTCCTCAATCGTTCCTACACCATTGTCATACACTCAATTGCAACAATGCCAAGAGTGGAAGGGGCTCCTCGGCTAACATTAACAATAGTAAATTTTTGTTCGCTGATGTCAGAAAGTTTGAGAGTCCCTGTCACAAAGAATGTTATGTTTGCAGGCTTTTAAAGGGGTTATGAAATAGTCTTCAGACTTCGGCCGAGTAAGTGTGGCAGTATCTCACCATCGCATGTGCAGTGAAGATCAGAAAACATTTTTTTCCAAGGTGCACTAGTTTTATTTAAAAAATTAGACTCAAGCTTGGGGGGCCCCTCAACCTTTAGAGTCCTTTCCAGGTCACGTGCGTGTGACATGAATGGGGGGGCCAAATGAGTGAATGACAACTTTTATAAAAACCTTAGCTTCAAATTGGGCAGATACCTGCTCAACTCGCAAACTCGACCACTATTGGCGCCAAGCCAGTAGTTCCTGTGGCCACCATAAGCTGCATGATGAAAAATGGGCCCTTTTTTCCTTTCTGATTACGCAGTGCACTCGCGACATTTTGAGGGATCACGGTGTGTATTCTCGTACTTGTGATAATGTAAAATATATAAAACTAACGAGCTCCAGACTGTTTCTACAGTAAACTTGTTTCATGATCCCTTTAATGCATTGCAAATTGACGAAATGCCTTGTTTTAGATTATTTCACAGCAGCAATATTTCACAGTTGCCAATAAACATAGTCATTGGTCCCCGTGCTCAATATATTTAGATGATTAACTTTTTGTTGTTGGTTTCTCTTTGTGAAATTTTCTAAAATTATGTGGACCTGAAGTATAATTTTAAGTAGTATTAAGTAAATATAGAGTCTTAAGGCAAGTTTCTTAATTGTCTATTGTCTTCTCTTTTCAGCTTTTGTTACTGCCAATTCCCTGGAGAAACTCGGAAGTCCGTGAAAGAATACCTGTAAAGGAAGTGCAGCAATGCTTCCTACACTCAAAACAAAGCCTCCAACACACAAAAAAAACTGCAGGATGAAAAAAAAAAATTAGCTTTCATTTTCATTTATTTTGCGCATTGGCTTTTTTTTTCTCTTAAATCTGATTAGCGATTAATTTAGATTTTATTTAACAAGTGCATTAACTTTTTTCATTCATTTCACTTCAGTCATGTAGGTGATGTTAGTTCAGTCATGGTAGATGATAAATATTGTAGGTTTTATATTAACAGGTGCAATACTATTTTTACTCGTTTTTCTTCAGCATGATAGTTTGTAATTATTTAATTATTTTTTTTCTTCTAATAAGAGCTTGTTTATAAAGCTTTAAGTGCATCTGTGATATTTGTAAGCCACTAAAAGTATTACGCTTTTTGTTCCATCGTAAGTTGTTTGTTGTAGGCAACATGTGTTCATTCTATTGAAAAAAAAATATTTGTTTAATAAAAAGTTCTTACTTTAATTTGTCATCATTTTGAACTTGTCTACATTAAAGCCTGTGACATAATGCATTTCAGTTTCGATAAGTGCAAACCACTGCAATTGCTAAATCAATATAATTTTCTACTTTTCTTATATGGAATTGGTCAGGAATAAATTGGTGAAATGCTTTAAAAGTTCTATTAAGTGTACCCCCGATTATATTTGAAAGCCTGCTTCCAAGTTTAATCCGGGGTACAATTTATAGTACTAAAGGCCTGCATAAAAGCCTACTAAAATTCTGCTCAGAAGTGTACTAGAAGAAGTATCCTAAAAGGATGGCGAAATGTTACTTCTGAAGTGCGTAAGAAGTGTACTAAAATGCCTCTTACAGGCATGCTTAGAAGTATCCTAAAAGGATAGCGAAATGTTACTTATGAAGTGCGTAAGAAGTATACTAAAATGCCTCTTACAGGTATGCTTGGAAGTATACTAAAGGTATGGCGAAATGCTACTTTTGAGGTGCGTCAGAAGTATACTAAAAACCGGCCAATTTAGAGCATCAAGCATACTTCTGGAAGTGCAAATAAAGTATACTCTAAGAGCCCCGGTTTTTCGCTAAGATTAAGAACAGACAGCCAGGACGCATGCAGGGCTTTTCTAAATAATAGACTCCCCACGTCAATACAGAACCGGCTGCAACATCACATGCACAAATACCCACTACTCTAAATTAGAATTCAATGGGTCCCAGGACACCAGGCATCAAGGGGAAACATGCAAGCACATCAGCTTACCCGCGCACCAAATCCGGATAGCCCTCTCGCCTGGCCCTGTGATCAGGAATACGACCCCAAACAAGAAAGAAAAATACTTCACAAAGCCAGGCAACGAATTCTAAAGGAAAGACGCAAGGCCTCCACTCTCCTCCCATCACCCTCACGAACTATCCTCACCCAAAACTATATCCACTACATACACAAAATGCCAGGCTACCCCTCCTGCCCTCACTGCGGAGGATACCCATCCAACCAGCATGCACTCTGGGAATGCATTGGATCCCACCAAAGACGACAGCAATTTCTCTCTCACCTACCCCCTGAACGTACGCCAAGCAGCTGGGAGGAATGGACTTCTCCCCCTTCAGAACTTCAGAGGCTGTGGTGACCCCCCCTTGTCCACCACATTCGCAATGTGCTGGATGGCACGGAGACTGCCCCGACCGCATAGGCCCGGACTAGGGCTGGGATATGGAAAGCTCCATTCCCACAATAAAGTTTAATCTCTCTCTCTCCATGACCAACGACTCTGATTACATTTGGTGGTTGCTCGTAACCACGGAGAAGAAAGTGAGCGAGAATGAAACCGGCCAGTTCTCGATCGGTGGTTTTCGGGCGGAAAAAAAACGAACTTCGAGCCGCGATTTGTTTTTTGGGTAATTGGGCTCTCATATGTCATATACAAATAAAAACCTTGGCGATCATAAATAATACCTGTCAGTGTCTCTTTAAAGGGGTAGGGAAACAAAATTCCAGCGCCCATTTTCTAGCTTGAAGGTGTTGCATGTTGCACCCTAACGTCAAAAACATCAGTCTTCCGTTGGAAGGCACAAGAGAACTAATTTTAATGCTAAATAAGCGATCTTTCAATGTGCCCCTGATGGATGCATGCGGAGCCTATTTGGGAGGTAATCTAGCAACGTTGGGAATCTTGCTACGTAGTCGTGACCACTGATCTCAATGACAATTGCTGGATCGCGTTTGCCCGCTCTGCGAATGCGGTCACTGGCGGCCATCTTTAGGTAGAGTTATATTACCTCTAGCCAAGGTACAGCTCCTGCAGCCACTGTAATTCATCCATGGCAGACAGCGTTTTGGCAGGTGTGGTGGCAGGCTGCCGTCAAAATAGGGTGGATGATATTTCGTGCTTGATTGAAATTGTTTGACGAAACATGTTTTTGAAACCCAGCGTGAACAGTAGCGCGATCTTTGAGGACCCGCTGAAAGTTTCACGAAATCGCAGCACTGGGGGAAAAGCAGCACTGCTCGCATCGAAAGTCGCATCAAAATTAGCATCAAAAGCAGACGCCGGTACGGAGTCTGCTTTCGATGCGAGCTGCGCTGCTTTCCCCTGGTGCTGCGCTTTCGTAGAACTTTCTCCGGGTCCTCAAAGATGAGGCTACCGTTCAAGCCGGGTTTCAAGAATCTGCGTCGTCGAACAACTTGAATCAAGCACGAAATATCTCCCATGGTGCAGTGTACTAGATCCACGGCTATTTTATGGCACCCGGCCGCCATTGCGCTGTCCGCCATATTACTATGATGGCTAGAGATGATATAACTCTACCTAAAGATGGCCGCTAGTGACCGCATTTTGGTCCATAGGCGGAGCTGGGCAAACGCGATCCAGGAAATAGACATAGAGATCAGTGGTCGTGACGTTGCAGATTCCTTCGAAGCAGCGCAGCCGATAGGTGACCGGCGTTTGAGCCGAAAGTTTCGTCATCTAAAGCGAGGCATCACTTGACTTCACGCTTCCGGTTCGTCCGAACCGGTCGTGGTTCATCCAGCGGCATCGAGAGCCCTTCTAGGCGTGGTAGCCGTGCTGTGTTCGCGGTGAAAATGGTTTACAGCTCCGCGGTACGTTGTTCTAACGGAAGCCATAGAGGGTATAAGATGTTTCATTTCCCGTGAAACAAAGCATTGAAGCAACGATGGGCCGTCGCGGTTAAGCGAGTGATGGAGCGAGGGGGCCTGCGACAGACAAGCGTCGGTGACCGTTTATGCGTGGCTAATATTGTTACAGGCCAGTACAACGTGTTATCCCTTTCAGGTAGGGGCCGCAGGAAATAACGATCTCTAACAGTCTTTTGGCATCCACCAAAAAGGTCTCGATCAATCCGCGAAGCGGTGAGCACTGCTTGTCGTACAAGGCATCCGCGAGAACGCGGGATGCGATCTCGCAGGCAATCAATTCATGGCATGACGTTTCGTCGACATACAGTGGCATCGCCAGGCCGTTTAATTCTTACATCGACAGCTCGGATTAACTTTTTCTGTAATGAGCCGCTGCAGACTGTTCCCGTGAAGCGGCGTGAATGGGTGGCTTACTATAATATAAATAAACAAAAGGACAGGTCAGCTTGCTCTAATATAAATAAACAAAAGCAAATGTGCAGCACCTTCATACTGACTGATAATAAAGCGGTAGTACGACCCTGCGTACCTCGTATCAAAGTCGGTGCTCGTTCATGCATACTTTATTACTCGATATCATTAAAAAAACGTGAGAGGGGGGGGGGGGGGGAGCGTTATGGTAGTTCACAGGGGACAACTTAGTTGAAGTACCAAAAATGCGTGAGTGTTAATTTGGATTAAAACTGGATTAAAAATGCGTGAGTGTTAATTTGGATTAAAGCTTGTGTTTGGGCGAGTTGGTTCATACTGATATAAAAGGCGGCGCAATCCAGAGTTTTTGTGGCAAAGGGCGCGACTAAGGTTACCTCGAAGCGAGAGAAAAGGCGGGGGTTCAACAGACAACGTCTCCTTTTTGGGAGGTGCTACTCTTCCAGCGGAGGTCAACGAAGTTCTACAAAAAGGCCCAAAGTTCAGCTTCGAGCCATCTACGACGCGACAAGAGCTGCTCGCCATGGTTCGACGAGTGGCCGATCGTGCCGGTGAACAGCACAAAGAGCGTGCGATTGGCGATGGTGTGGACTTCCTCAAAGACACTGTGAGTCACCTTCCTAGGACGAAGCCTCCTATTGAGAGAGTTGTGGGTTTTGTAAAAGAAAATGATCTATCCCTTGTCCAGGCTGGTAAGGAGGGCGGTTTCGTGGTTTTGCCGAAAGTGTTTTTTTTCGAAGAGAGATTGTTGACAGCGATAGCTAAGAATTTCAGGGAAATCAAGTTCCATCCGAAGTTGCAAAAAACTCAGGCTCTCAAAATGCTAAAAGGTTTGAATTAGGTAAGTTTGAGGAAAGCAGCGGAAAAAGCGGAAAGCAATTTTTTGGAAGTGTTCTTCACAGAAAAAACGCATAAGCCTGATTGTCCCTTCGAAGTCATTGTTTCTGAGAGGAACACGTGGCAGTTTTTGGTTACCCGCTATCCACAGCGCCACCTGGCAACCTTGACTTTGAAGGACCCTTTCCTTGTACGAAACTCGGATGAAGTGATTGACGTGTTTAGAGAGGGGTGTAAAAATGCTCTCTTGGCTTTCTCTGTAGATGCTGAGGACCTCTATTATTCTGTGCCTCATGACAGATTACTCCGAGCTGTTCGGGATAAAATAGACGAGTCGGGAGAAGTCAACTTTCAAAGTTCTTGCGGGTGTTAGTAGCGAACATTTTTTTAGAGTTGTTGGTCCTTTACCTCCTGCCCACCGAAGAGCCGTATATTGGGAGAGTTTGGCCATTCATTGGTATCAATGGGGCAAAAATCTATTGGCCGAAAAGTTGATTGACAGGCCGCTCGTGACCAATCACAAGCCGCAAAACCTCCCCTAGCGGTGTTCGTGAGCCTCACTAGTAAAGTAGGGTTCGGTAATTTCATTTTAGCGTTGCTAGAGTTAAAAAATTTAACGCTCGGTGACTGAAAACTTGGTGCATGTAAGCTTTTCGTCACAGCCTTCTTTAATGGTGGAATAAACGAATGTGCACGCGGACACGCGCGTTGAAATAACGTAAAAAAAAAGTTTGTGTAGCCGCGGGAGTTCCGCCGTTCCGGTCTTGTTTGAAAAATGGGTCGTTATTGTGCTTCGAAGTGCCGGAACAGAGCTTCCAGGGGAATTCGCTTGTTCAAGCTGCCGAAATCCCCGAGGAGACGGAAACTGAGGCTTTCAGGAATCAAGCGTGGCGCGGGGTGGAAACCTCCCGACAGGACGTACCTTTGCGAGGTGAGGTATTGTTCATTGTTAATATTGTGACGCGAGCACGGAGGACGCAAGTGCACTGTGACAAAACCGTGCATTTTGTGGTCTATTCTCTATTGCCGTGGAAGCGTCCTGTGCGCTTTCGCTTCACTGCAGAAAGACGAGTGGTTCAGGCCTGTGGCGTCGTGCGATGATGGATTTGTAAGATCGCGTATTTTGAAAGCGTGAGCCTCTCGTCAAAGGAATAGCTGCACTGTGACTTGAGCGGCTGAATACACAGTTTTGACGTCTACCAAAACGTTATTCGCTGCAGGACCACTTCGAGCCCTCCCAGTTCCAGTAGAGGTGCTCTGACGGCTGGAGGAGACTGACAGCCACAGCTGTTCCAAGCTTGTTTTCAGATCTAAAGTCCAGTGAGTGCGTGTAACGAGGATAAGTGAGATTTTTGTTCTTTTGGTATTTACCTAGATTATGATAGTGAATTAAAAGCAATAATTTATCTTGTGTTAATATGTTTTTACTGATATGATTTGAAAGAGGCACAGGTGACCTATAATAATGTGGACTTGGTATGCTGTTGACATCTCTGTTCCATGCCAGAGACCTTTTTTTTTTAAATCGGAGTGGTCCTTATGCAAGAGTGCGTGGGACACCATCAGTCAGTGTTGCAGCCTGACACAGCACAAAACCCCGCTTCATGGAAATGTAAGTCAAAATTCAATAACTCATATTCTGTTGCTTCTGTTAAGTTAATGCATGAGGCATTCGTCACTCTCAGCTGCCTTGTAATGCAATGACAGCCTCACCAGCTAGGTATCTGTCATGGTTCTTGCATGGCTTGGAGTGATCTCGTGAGGTGGGCAACACCAATGGACCATTTGCAGAATTAGTGGTTCGAGAGTACATGGCTAGAAGACGAGAGTTCCCTGGCCGCAGGCACGTCCACTGCGTCCCGTTGGCTTATTGTGTCGCAGTGACCTAGATGGAGCTCCCCCAAAACCACTTTTGTCCCCCTTGAGGATTAACTTTCACCCCGAGGTAAATACAAAGAAGCCTTCGTCCCTCTGCTCGGCCAGCACAAACAGAGAAAGGGCGACAAGTCCATTTATTCTCGAACCCATATTTCTGCAAAGCGAGGATTCTCGTACCGTGTTTGCAGCAACCAGCGGCCAGGACCCCTGGAGCAGCCTTGCAAGGCGGCCGGCTCACGCAGCCGCTCCCCACCACCAGCAGGACGTGCTTCGTAAGCATCTTCCAGGGTCCTGCGTACCCACGTGTAGCAATACCACCGCACTCTTTGCCGCAGGTGACCAGTGACAACCAGCGCTGCCAGGCCAGCGTAGCTGCCCGCGGCACCTTGTTGTCGGCGGCCTCCACCCGCTGGGTATGTGTCATGGTTCTTGCACTGCTTGGAGTGATCTCGTGAGGTGGGCAACACCCAATTCTCGTACCGTGTTTGAGGCAACCAGCGGCCAAGACCTCTGAGCGAACCCTGCAGCCTCTTTCTCCATTACCCGTTTCACCTAGGCTCACTGAAGATGTCTTTCTTCAGATGAGTCGGAAGATCAAGCAGCTGGAGAACGAGAATCGTCGCTTGGTGAGGCAGGCTGCCTTACAAAAGACAAGGGAAGCGACATTCCGGTCTCACTTGCACAAGATCTTCACTACGGACCAACTGGCAGCATTATCGAGATCCAGCAACGGGTGTCCAAGTGGTCTAATGAGACGGTGAAGAAGTCGCTGCAGATGCGATTTGCATGTGGCAGCACGGGCTACGACTTGCTACTGGAGGGGAGCTTCCCATTGCCGTCGTCTAGAACTCTAGGGCGGCGGCTTGAAGGCAAGTTTGTTGTCAGGCTACTCAAGTGCTTCAAAGCTCCCTGTTGATTATTTGCAGATATAATATCCTTGTTAGTAACTGTAGTGTTTTTGTATTTTACACAATTTGTTTTTAAATGATGAGTTGGTGTCATGCTTCATTTTTCACTTAGTTGCAGTGTGGTATGAAGGGGTAGATTATTTATATTGTGTTGGAATGATTCTCTCATCGCAGGCATACTAGCACTCGTCTGACCTCAGTATCTTGCACGCGTCGAGATGTGAATTGAAGTTTAGAGGGGGAGTGTTTCCTTCACTTCCAATTTTTGTAACCTTGCTGATGCGACCATGGAGGTAATTATGCTGACGGTGTCTAGGAGAGCACCCTGTGGTGATGATAGTCGAATGAGGCTTATGGATTCCATACGAGCACTGCATGAACACTTGACTTGGGCTCGTGACAATAAGTGCCTCGGCAAACATTTGGGCAGCTCATGACTAATCTCTGCACACGAATGGCCAAAATGAAACATTGTTTACAGCTCAGCACATGCTGCACATGTTGCCACCCCCAGCCTATGGCTATACACAGTTCTCACGTGACGTCATTCTAGTCACCATTCCCAGGTACTAAGCGTCCCATTAATGTAGTGGAAGGTAGGTCTAATCTGCAGCCCGTGATTGGCGCGGCCCTACTAGAATAAAACGTCATCATCTCACCTACCAATCGTGTGTGTCCTGTATCCTGTGATGTCGAGAGCGCTCTAGCGCTCTTATCAGTTGCCCTTGGTGCTATGAGTTGGCCGCGTGCCGTTCGTTCGGTGATGTGCACAGTCTCTAAGTGCTGGCAAAGTCGCGATTGCAGCGAGTTAGCGCGGTTGAGTGCGCTTCTTAACGAGCACCGGTGCGCTGTGGAGAAGCGACACTTACAGAGAAAACACCGTGATCGTGCGTATTTCGCAGGCACTGCGATTGTGCATTGAGTGGAAGGCACACCTCCAGAGAAGAAAAGGTCACGCTCGTGTGCGACGAATTCAGGAAAACATTGTAATGTAGCGTGATGATTGTTCATGTTCCTGGTCACTATGAGTGCTTACCTCAAGGCAAAAAAAAAAAAAACTGGCTTTTACCATGAATATTTGTTACTCTACAATTGAGGTACCGTCAAGCTGTGTGCATCATTGCTCATCATTCTTTAGTCTAAGATTTAAAACAAATATTTGGGTATAGCAAGAGGACGGACAAATCTCTCATCTACTTACAATCTCCATGTAGGCCTTGATTTATTTGACGCGAGAGTCATTCAGTAATTTAGATCAGAATTAACTGAGCCTTGGCAGTGGGTAGGCAGATACTTGAGAATAGCCTAAATGAAACCAGCTAGATTTTTCTTTACAAAGTATAATCATTGCTCACATGCTGAGTTTGTGCACTAAAAAGCTATCTCTACAGGAAAAATGCTGTTGACAAGGAGAACTAAATTACAAGCTTCATTTGTTGCTTCGATTAACAACTGCAGAATTTACGCACATCCTTGAGAACGTGAACAAAACATACTCAAAAGTACTCTCGTCTAACTTCATTTCAGTGGATTACTGTGTGCCTCTTGATATTAGGTGTTCTAGGTATGATAGTCTTCATATTATATCTTAAATGACTATTTATTCATACACGTTCACACTCATCCATCACTCAAATACTATAATGTTTTGAAAAATGTGTACTAAGGTAAGAGTGCTAAGCTAAGTTAGCATGTAGCTTACCTTGTTTGTAGCTGGCTAAGCTAGTTACACACGACCGGAAGCTAGCTTAGCTTAGCTTCCATTAAGCTAAGCTACCTTCCACCATCTTGACATCAACACTGTCAAGATGGCGGAAGCTGGGCGCAATGGCAGTATCAGAAAGGCACAGCAAGAATTCAATATGCGATTCGAAATTATTCGACCCAAGTCACTATTAGCTTCTTTTTCGCTTGAAACATAAAATTCGTTATTCGCACGTGCTTGCTTAAGGGGAAACTAAAGCGGTTTTGTACCTTTAAAAACACTTGCATCATCTTCACATGGCCTCCAGTATCACGAATATTAAAATTATTTGTCAATTTGAGGCCCGGAGTAGCCATCAAAGCATTTTGACCATAGCGCTGAAGCCCCGCGCTCCCGAGGTGTAAGAAGCAAAAAGGAAATTTCTGAGAGACAGCAGCGTCGCAACAAGGATCCTCGGAATCTCTGCAGCTATTGCAAGCTTATTTGAGAGGTCGACAAACTGTGTGCGATTCACCTCATGCTCACGATTTTCGCTCGCCTGTTTGTTTTGATATAAGTTTAGTACACCTATAAACTTTCATGAAAGATTTAGCGGATGTTGGTCAGGCGTGAAAGATTGTAGCGGGAACTAGGCGTCTGTAGCAGATGACGCACCATTTCACGTGAATAAAAAAGCGCTGCATTCCGCAAGGCTGGTCACATGTGCCGTAACACTGTACGAGAGATGGTGCTTCAGCTTCGGTGGCCAAATGAAAGTTCTTGACGTGACATTATGCCGAGTGAATTTTTTAAATATTTCTTTGCGTTGGGTGATACTTCTTGAGCAAATAGTGCATATTCAAATTTGCAGAATACAAATACGGAAGAATTTACCTCTAACTCATTTTTTTGGAGCACCTCTTTAGCTTCCCTTAAAGTGTTTTCAACAAAATCAGTCAGTGGTTCACAAATCGGAGTCGGTGGCACTTTTAGCAACGCACAGCTACCGAAGTAACCATGGAGTGTACTTTACATCAGTGCTGGTATTCATCACCATTGCTAATGTAAAAGCAAAAATGTTTTGCTCATGAAGTGGCACTGCCAACTTTAAGAGTGTGGCAAAAACTCGTACAAAAACCAGCAAAAACCATTCGTATGGACAACAGGAATGGAAGTTAGCAGCCTTTTCTTCGTTTAGTGCCCATGCTGTCCTTTAATTGACTGAGGGGGAAGTTTCAAATCATTGATTCCTTCAGTCGAGTTTACCAAACATTGCATACACTTGATGATCTAGAGCATTTCTGTGTTTGTAGGTGAGCACTGCCTTACGGGTCCTCAGTCACTCCACGGCCACTGCCCTGCGCTTCCTGGTGGAGAATCATGGCTGGAGCACCAACTTCCTCACCGCGGCTTGGTTCTTGGAACAGGTCAACAAATGGTTTGATCTTATGAGCAGCAGGCACCCAGTCCTTGCAATCAGCAGGCAAAATGAGGCCTGCTACAAGAACACCCTTGACTTTCTGATCAAATTTAAGGATCTTTTTCTCCACCTCACTATTGGGGACGGGGCGTTCAAGCCAGTGCAGGCGGGGGTAATCCTCTCTACCAAGTCCATTCTGGACCTGCAGCAAAGTCTCATTGAGAGACACTCTTTTTTATTCGTGCTCACATCCAGATTCACGCACGACTGCCATGAAAACTTTTTTTGGGTAGTGCGACAGGGCAACCCTATCCCAATTTCTTGGAGTTTAAGACGACCTTGAAAATCATCACACTCTCGCAGTACCTCAAGGCGCTCAAGGCAGGGTCCTACGAACTGGACGATGCCCCCTTTTACCTGGCTGACCTCGCAGACTTGGATGTACAACCTGCTGTGCCCACCGACATTTTTCTTGAGGAGGTAGAACTCACCATGTCACAACCTGAGGAGAATAGCTTTGACTATTACTGCGGTTATGTGGTACGAAGAGTTGTAAAAAATAATGCTACATGTGACACGTGTGCTGCAGCTGTTCAAGTCCCCATGGCACCTGCAGATAGCCTCCTCAGGCTAAAGAATTATGTCCCTGACGCTATGACCTGCCCCTCTGAAGCTGCACGCGCCCTCTTCACAATTTGTGGAAGTGTCTTTCGCAGCCTCATTGCGGATTTGATGCATGCACGGGGCATCCTGGACGGCCTATCGGCGAGGATGGCGGCAGAGAGCCAATGTGTCCAGCTGCCCGACTGCCATGAAATCAAAATGAAGCTCATCAGGCGATTCTGCCATGCACGGCTGCAAGTGTTCCTTCGGGAAAAAAGTCGCGAGTTGGCGGCTGGGGCAGCTGAACGCAGGGACTTCGGCAGCAAGTGGATGGCAGGACCTCGGAGAAGGAATTAGTGTTTTAGATTGCCTTAGTTGATGAAACTGTTGTCCCGTTCTCATTTTTGTTTTTACTTTGCGCTCTTCTTTGTGTTAAGGGCAGCTTTCATTTTTTGCATTCCTTGTTTACCGAGGCACTTCTGAATTTTGTTTACTCTTGCAGCGGTTGTTTGTGCGAGGCCCTTTTTCTTGTGATCTCCATATAAGCCTACGTGAAGCCTCTGCATTTTTTTATGCTTGCTACACATGTTTGTGGGAAGTTTCTTATGCTGTGCTTGTAAGCATCTGTACTTTTTTTATGCTTGCTATGGGTCTGTGAGAAGCCCATTTTCTTGTGCTCTGCCTGAGGCCTCTGAATTTTTTTTACGCTTGCTATAGACGCTTTGCAGCAGCTGTGCATGGACGCCGCCATAACTGACCTTCAGTTTTTGTTTCCTCTTACTTCGTTTATTTCACTTCATCATTACCATAGCAGGCCAGGTTATTGCCATATTAGATTCACCTGTGTCCTTTTTTAAAGCATCGGCCACTGTAGAGGATCGTCAATTACCGTTTCAGTTGCTCGGCATCTCGGTAAGACAACAGAAGGTCAGCAATGGCGGCTGTAATTTGGCGCGTGTGTAAAGCGTCTATAAGTCTGTGGAACGCTTTTTTTCTTAGGCTTTGCCTGTAAACCTGTGTGAGGCCTCTGAATTTTTTTTACGCTTACTATACTTCACTTCACCTTATCTGCGAGCGAAACCAAAGCTAAAAGCGCGAGAGCAGCGCTTTTTGCGTTTCTGCCCAGCTCGCGCGCTCGAGCAAAGCCTGAACGAACGGAGCTTTCGTGCTCGCGCTTCCAGCTTTGCCTTCGCTCGCACATAAGATGTTTGTGGGAAGCTCTTTTTCTTATGCTCTACATGCAAGCCTGCATGAAGCCTCTGGATTTTTTTCATGGTTGGTTCAGATGTCTGGGGGAATCCTTTCTTTTTCTTGTGCTCTGCGTGTAAGTTTGCGTGAAGCCTCTAAATTGCTTTCACACTTTCTTCAGCTCTTTGTGGGAAGCTTGCTTTTTTTTTGTGCTCTGTGTGTAAGCCTGTGTGAAGCCGCTCAATTTTTTTCACACTTTCTTCAGCTCTTTGTGAGAAGCTCTTTTTCTTATGCTCTGCATGTAGGCCTGAGTGAAGTCCCAGAATATTCTTTTACTTTTACGCTTGCTTCAGATGTTTGTGGGAAGCTTTTCTTTTTATTGTGCTCTGTGCGTATGGCTGCATGAAGCCTCTGAATTTTTTTACGCTTGCTACGGTTCTTTGTGGGGAGCACTTTTTCTTCTGCTCTGCGTGTAGGCCTATGTGAAGTTTTCGCTGTCATGCAAACTTGCCCTTCTGTATCATGTTTTTTTTTTCTTGTCCTCCGTCTGGTGCTGTGCACTGCTTATGTTTCACTCATCCCTTTTTGTTTCATGTGGATGTTTGTAGCCTACACTTTCTTTCCTGATGTCTTGCATGAAAGCCTATGCAGAGACTTCCTGCCCATGTTAGCTTGTCTTTTCCCCTGTCATTCTTCTGTTCGCTTTCCTCGTGTCATTCGCACACCTCGAAATATGCACTCTCTCTGTATCCTCAAGTTTTTCACTTCTGCACTTGCTTAAGACATTTGCAAGCGATCTCTTTACTTCATGAGCCTTCCATGTGAGCCTTCACCGTGCAGCACCTTTACGCTTCTGGGAGCCTATGCTTTGCCTCCGACCCTTTTGGTTTATCCACTTGCCTATTTTAATTTTGCAGTTTCTGTGTTTTTTCTTGCAGAGGCACGAGACCCATGTCCCCTCCATGGTCATCGGTTGCAGCTTTTGGGTCTGTCTCATTTTATGTCATTGTAGTTGCAGACTTAATTATTGTCAGGTATCTGTGTGTTAGTTTGTTTGCAGTAGACCTAACTGCCGCCATTTCCTTTCCGTGAGTTAGTTTTTGTCGGACGCTCGTACTCAGTGTAACAGGTGTAAGGTCTGGGTTTTGTTGCTGTGCCCAGGATGTTGCAAGGAAGCTGCTGGCCAATTGTGTGCATGCATCAAGAATAGTTGTGTGTCAGAAGTTCTTTTATTTCCTTTTTTTGTGACTCCATACAGACCAATGTTGAAATTGTTGGTGGCTGCTTCATCCATGGAGTGCAAGGAACATACCTATTTGTTCATTAGGGAATAATTGACATGGCCGTGTCATACATGTTTGTTACATGGTCACTGGAAAGTGGGGGAAAAGAGAGAAAGCCCATGGCCGTTGCACAGGAAAACCCCCAGAAACACTGACCCCTGGTGGTGGCCTGATCCAACACTTTGCCGCACAAGCTAAAGGTTCATCTTGGTTGGTGTCGTCCGTGCCTGAGTGGGGCATCCTTGCACTGCTTAAAATGCATGCTCAGTTCCTGGTCCAAAGCCTGGTTCTTTCACTTGTTAACTGCCAATCAAGTTAGTGCCCAGTGGTAATTTCATCATCTGACTAAAACGAGTTGAGTTAAAGCGTCTGGGGCACAACTGGTCCAGGCGGTGCTTCATTGTGCCATGGTGGGTTTTACCAAAGTCATGCAGTTTTCGACAACCTGGAAGATGATCTTGGTCCCCATTGTTCTACAGCTCCCATGTTTCTTTCAAAAACAGGGCTGCTTTCTTTGAGGATGCTAGGTCGTTCCAGGTCTACCTTTGGCTCCTGGGTCTCAGTGATGAGGTCCATGCAGCAAACTTTAGGACAAAAGTTGAACGCGAGCCCTGTTGGAGATTGTCCTCCTGTGGTAGGCGGTGTGCGACGGTACACAAGGAGCCATCTTGGCAAGTATGCGGCCAAAGAACCACCCGAGAGTTTCTTTAGACTGTCCTTGATCGTTCTGACAGCTCTCTCGGGAAGTCTGTTTGACTGTGGATAGTTCGGTGGAGTCCTTAGGTGGCCAATTCCATTCTGAGTAATGAACTCGGTAAACAGCGTGCCGGGGAATGGTATTTTATTATTGGACACCAAGCAAACAGGAAGTCCTAACCAGGCAACCGTGTTCCTCAGATATTCGACTGTTGCAGTGGAGTTGGCTAGCTGCTGATGCCAGTGGTTTCTTTCAATCTTGGTAACTGTTTACCACAATTAGCTCCGTTTTGCCTTCAATAGGTGCAAGGCAGTCCATGTAAATTCTTGTCCATGGAACCGTGGGTTCTGGCCAAGCTTGCGGCTCCGCTTCTGGTGGCATTAATGCAGCCTGTTGGCATATTGTTCAAGGTTGTACGGCATCATCCATTGCCTTACCTCATTCCGTTGATAGGCATGCATGTGTCATGGAATTCTTGGAAGAAGGTTAACCTCCTATGGGCCTTTTGACTCCGTAGATGTTGTGTGACGACACTGGTCCAACTGCCTCTGGAGGTGTGGCACATTCAGGATCAGTTCCTCAGTGTGGTTGCGATACACCAAGAGCCTGACGCAGCAGTGTCTGCTTTGCCTTGTTAAAGCCGTCGTCTTCCTCTAATACACACCTCTATTTCACATTTCTCCAGAGCAGGTGGTTGAATGGAGCCAATAGCTAAAACATTTGAGGCAGGCAGCTTGCATGCTATAGATGATGAATCCTGAGAAATAACAAAGTGCACGGCAATTCCAAGAAGCCGGAGCCTTCAGGTTGGCTTTCAGCTTGTTGAGATAGGTAGGTAAGTCCGTCTACCTGGTGATCGAGCTGAACGACCAACTTGCTTGCATCCAAACTCGCAGGACAGTCCTCAGAAGTACTGGCCCTCTGGTAGCCGGACCCATTGAGACATTGCCTTTATATTTCGTAATTAGGTGAAAGCTTGGTAACTTAATCGGGTGGACGAATATTAGATTTCTGTCATTTCACATCGTTCATGCTATCTGATTAATTAATTTGAAGTTTTTTTGAGTGTCCAAGTAGTGAAAATATTTTGAACGTTTCCATGGTATATACTGGTAGTTTAGTGGCCGCATATTAAAACTGAATGTGTGACAAATGTTAGAAAGAAGATCCTGTCAGTGCCCATGCAAACGACACCGCTATTTTAGAACCCCATAAATTGCCGGAGCAGTATAGAAAGAGAGAACAGTACAAGTTATTAGAAATGAAAGAAGGGGTCCACCGTGCACATCGGTACTGGTTTGGTGATTGGATGAGTCAATTCAGGGACGTTCAGTGCTTGTACGAAGGTTTCCTAGAGGCCGTTTCATTCACATAATGCAATCCTTCCAAGAAAAAAAAACGAGTAAACTGACCTTGCAGTATTTTTCTTCGCTGGTGAAGGCACAATTAAATTCATTCCAGAGCTCAGTTTAGTTGGTTAAATTATTCATATCCTTTTCCTTAGAAGTCTCGATATAGCAGCACGTGTCGGTATCATTCTAAGAAGTCTGTTCGTAGATGATAGAGTGGCACCTTAACAGGACCCCGTTGAGCAAAATGACTGATCTTGTTGAGGTAAATGAAGTGCCTCACGAACGAAGGCAACAGAGAGAGTGAGAGACGCACCCACTCATGAATGTTTAAGTCCTCACAAAAGAAAAAGCGTCTAACGAATTTAGCAACGTTTCTATTAGAGCCCCGTCTGTCTTCACCGACGTACTCAGCAACTCGGGGCATTTCCGTGCCCAGCGCCAGTGCTCACCATTAATAAAACGCAGTCTTAAAATGTTTGAGTCGTGTATACGCTCTGTGCACGATTATCTCTCTAGAAATTATTAACTATACAAAAAGGGCGCGAACTTCTGTCGCGATGAACAAAGAAGGTAGTGCTCCTCGGCCAGACTAGTAACTCTAGCGCGACTAACGTCACCGACATAAAAAACTAGCTTTTTAGCAACCTAGTTTTTTCAAAACTGTTGTTTACGTTAAAACGTAGAAAACACAATCAGCAGGCCGTGTTTGGCTCGCCTCCGAGCAGCGGTTGCTGTTGTTAGCTTGGAGAGACTATGCTGAGCTGTCGACGAGAAAGCTGTCGTAAAATTTCCAGGAATATATATTTATTATTGGCGCAGTTGGTCCTGTAATTGTTTACACAGACTTCTTTTCGAGCGTGTTCTAAGCGCCATGTTAACAGATAAAAAGTAAACTAAAAAGTTATACTCCTCTTATTTATTTGCAGGACAGTCAACAAGCTGCAAAGAGCAGCATGTACAAAATGAACCGGAAAAGATGTTCAGCCACCAGCAAGCTGACGACTGCGCCACTTCACCATGCTGTGGCACGACGCCAAATTGTGTGCCGACGCCAAGCTGTGCCACGACGCCAAGCCACATCGTTATGCACCAGATGAGCATCCGAGATTTTGCTCAACGTTTTCCGCCAACCAGAACCAGCTGTCTGACGACGACCCGTCGCTGCCAATGCCGACTAGCGACCTGGACAAGCAAGCCAGGCAAGCACGGGGTCCTTTTCAGCCTCATCTAGGCAGCTATGCCCAAACAGAAACGAATAATCGAAAGCGCAGCTTTTGCGAACACTGGTTTGAAAAGTTCAGCTGGCTTGAATACAGTCCAGCAAAAGATGCAGCTTTTTGCTTTTGATGTCGGGCGTTTCCGCCGAGGAGTGGTATATCGAAAGCACATTTAGACCCATCCTTTGTTTGAACTGGGCTTCGAACTTGGAAGAAAGCAATAGAAAGGTTTAATCAGCATGGAAGGTCTGAGGGCCATCTTAACAGTGTCATGTGATGGAATTGCTCTAAAGCAAACAAATCGATTGCTTCAATGCTGGATGAAAGCTTTGAACGACGAGCATCTCAAGTTGAAGAAAAAGGAAAACAAAATCGTGAGGTGCTAAAGAGCCTTACTGACATCGTTGTTCTTCTCGCAAAGGGAGGATGGCCATTCAGAGGGCACAGTGAAAATAATGAAAGCGCAGAGCAAGGTCTATATTTAGAGATAGTTAATATCTTAAAGAAGTACGACCCCGTTTTGCGGGGCCACTTAGAGTGAGGCCCAAAGAACGCCTCCTACATCAGTAACAGAATACAAAATGACATCCTAGAGTCACTGCATGCAGCCATTTTTTCTTCGATTGTCCACCCCATAGAAGGTAAAACAGTCTCGCTCATGTGCAACGAAACAAGTGACTGAGGTCATCATGAACAACTCTCCCTTGTTATTAGGCACTTCTGCGAAATTAAGAACAGGCCAGTGGAGGTCTTCCTTACTCTCGAAAGGCTTAAAAATATAGACAGCGACTTTGTGTTTTCCACATTGCACGCAGTTCTCACCGCCATCAATGTTTCCTGGAATTTTGCGAGTTCCGTCTGCTTTGACGGGGCTTCTACTTGTAAGGGCACGTTGCTGGCGTTCAAGCAAAGTGCAAACAGCAGAACAACAAGCTGGTCTACCTTCACTGCTATGCCCACAGCTTAAACCTGGTGCTTGTCGATGCGTGTTTGTCTTGAGCAGAAAACAGAATGATGTTTGATTTCTTTGGCGTTGTGCAACTTGCGTACAACTTTATTGAAAACAGTGTTGTGCGCCCTACTGTTTTGAGCGAATTTTCCGAACTGTCGGCACACAGCTGAAAACTTTGAAGTCTTTGTCTACAACCAGATGGGCATGTCGTGCTGAAGCAGTAAAGGCCGTTCGTGAGAGCTACAGCGAACTGTCGAGTGCAGTAAGAATGATTGTGGACTCCACAAAGCACCCGGAGACGAAAGCAAAAGGCAAGGGACTCTTTTCCCAGGTGATGAGCTTTGACTTTGTCTGCAGCATGGAAATAGCTCACCCTATTCTACAGCTTATTTTGAAGGTTAGCCGAGCTCTTCAGGACCCTAAAATTAACCTTACCACTGCACTCAATGAAGTTAGGCATCTGCGAAAAGTGCTGCGAGAGATGAGGCAAGATGGGACAGTCTTTGAAAAGATGTTTGCGGAAGCTTCTTCGATCTGCGAGATGAATGAAATCGAGATTAACGAAGTTTGAAGAAAAAAGGTATCGAAGCGAATTGACCAAAACTGGGCGAATTAATGTCTCTATGCGTCAAAAAAGGAGGAATTTCGTGTCGGTGTTTTCTTTTCGATGCTTGACTCCTGTGTTCGAGGGATCGAAGAAAGGTTCACACAAGAAACTTTTGAGCTTGTGTGTGCTGTCCAGAACCTTCTGGGCCTCTCTGCGAGTGACGAACAAATATCTCTTATTTGTAGCTTTTTTGAGGTAGATCCCCACAGCTTGCGTGCTGAAATGCGGCTCCTGAAGTCCCGAACCAGCGACGAAAAAGCAAACAGCATGACCGACTGTGACTGGCTGGATTCACTCAAAGAAAATCGGTTGGACAAGTCAGTATTCAAGGACTTTTCTCGCGCTCTTCAACTTTTTTCCACGATTCCTGTAACCAGTTGCTCGTGCGAAAGGACAATTTTGAAGCTCGCACATGTAAAGACCAAGTTAAGATCCACGATGTCGCAGGAACGGCTTCGTTGGCTGATGCTGCCCTTTGTGGAGCAGGACATAGCAACATCCACCAGTTTTGATAATATCTTAAAGCATTTTACGACTAAAACGCGCAAATGTTTGTTATGAATGAGTTTTAATTTCGCAGGGTATGCTATCGCATTAACCTACAATGTCACATATTTCTACTTTATTCTTAATTGAATGACAGCCGGCGAAAGAGGGTGCTTTACAGCCGATTCCGTCCAAACTAAGGTTCGCCTCTCACACCAATAGTATTTTTGCACAGCTCAACTTGAATAGTATTTTTGTAAAGTGTAGTTAATTTTACTGTGTGTTACTGTTTTCATTTGCACCAGTCCTGTTGTTGCGTTGTGTTAAATTTTTTTTAGAGTCTACCGTTTGTGAATTGAAATTGTGTATCGTCTGAGCCCTCGTGCGATTCATTTTCTTTCTGTGTTTTGCGATGGCGCTTGAGCCCTACGAGTGCAAGCTGTGGTTTCTTTATCGTGGAGGTCTCCACTTTTGTTTGGCAATAAATCGTTTTTGTTGTTAGAAAAGTTATTTTATTTTCTCATTTCTCCCACACTTCAAAGCGCATGAAAGTCCACTTTCACGCAGAGCACTCGCAAATCTAATTGCTGCGGTCTACGAGGAAATGGATACAATGACACGTAACAGTGGCAAGTATGACGTTTTGTGGCATTACGTCATGTTCGGTGTCACTGCTCAGATTTCATTTTTGGGTTCAAACATATTTCAAGCCTTGTCATTCTCCGGGCTCCATTCGTAAGCCGCAATAATTAGACTTCCAAGTAATCTGCGGAAAAGTAAACTCAAGGGTAGTTTTATGGTGACAATGAAGTAAAATTGGAAGTCATATTTCGCGGTTAAAATATGGTGTTCTAGTGCACTCCTACTAGGGTACACTAGAACACCTTACCCCTACGGCGTAAGGGTCTCGGTGAGACTGGGGGGGGGGGGGGGCGCTGCAGTGAAATTGGCCCCCCCATAGGAGGACCCTGTCCACGCCTATGATCTTCCAGTATGCTTTGAATGTTATATTTCTCAATTTAGAAATGACTAAGTCTTGATATATTGATTGGAACATGTCATAGCGTCAGTAAACCTAAGATGCAAGGGGACACAGGGGAGATAAAAAAAGAGGGACAACGCACATACCATCCCGTTCAGTGCTGTCACTCTTTTTTTTTGTGTCTTCTCCTTTCGGTCTTCCTGCGCCTAAGATTTAGTAATGTTTAAAATTCACGGTCTTGCCTGTGCCGTAATATGTTACAATGTCTGCTATGTTACAAGTCAAGAGAGATGCCTAAATGCTTGCCATAGCACCCTATTTATAATGGCATGCAATAGCGTTTTAAATGTGTGGGATGTGTATGGGGGGGTATGTTGCCATGACGAAAATTGTATAAATTATAGGAGGCATGTTGTTTCAAAAATGTTGTGTTTTATAAACTTTACTATAACTTACCTAATGCAGCATAAAATGCCCCAGGTTAACTTCTTTGCCTTCCTTTCTGCACTTCCTTCTTCCTTCTAATGCAGCAGTAGTCACTACTAACCATTCATGTTTTTAACTTTCCGTGACGCATAACACATCATTTCAATGCATTTCTACTACCCGCCATTGTGATAGGCAAAGTATTTGCCTTACATTTTTTTCTCTGCCATTCCATGTGCCATAAAATTATGAGCATGTGCTCATATCGCAATAGGTGCCCACCCCCACTTTTGAACATTTAAAAAGTGATTAAGAACATATCAAGCACCCAGGCCAGTAAACTTCTGAATGTATTGAATGAAACAAGGCGCTCCTCCGCATCAACCACATTTCCAAGTGCGCTGGTGCAGAGCGCTGAAGCTTTCCACGCTCACTCCGGTAAGAAGCAATGAAGCTTCACATGAGAGTGCCAGCACAAAGCTGGCTGGATGCAAGCGGTGCAACTGCTTTAAGCAAATAGGGGTCCCACCAGACTACAACACTGCTCCTGCACCGTTCCGACTTTCAGCGCTGGAACCTGCAAAATGCCCATCCCATATTTTTACAATTATCTCCAACCATTTGATGAGCGCTTTCTCAATATTTTACGGCACATAGCTTCTGGTAGGAATGCCAGTTTCTTTGTCTTAAACACCAGCTGGTGTAGTACCTGCGAAACTCTTAAAAACCCATAGACAAACTTGGGGATTATGATTCTAACCCATTGTTCATAAAGCAATTGTGGTAAGATTTGTTTGTTATACGAAGAGCACAATAACACTGATCTGGGGAAGCTGTTTTTAACCAAAATTTGATATCATACTTGCATAACATGCCATTTACTGCAAAATTAACAGGACACCTGAGCATGGTAAGTCATCTTGAGTATTTATCATTCTTCTGTTCTTTTTGAGATGAGTTTTGAGTGGAATCCCCTTGCTTGAATGGGAACAATATAAGGCTTAAAATTTCACGGTTAATTATTTTTCAGTAATTTTTAATACATTTTAAATAAACTTTTTATTACTAATGAAAGACACAGGACTTGTATATACTAACACTTTTTTTTTACTGAAGGCTGCAAGTCTGCAAGCAAATATCAAAACTTGCCAGTTTTAAATTAAGGAGTGCACAAATTATTCTTAGAAGCTTAAAGGCTTTAGTGAAGATTGGTACTCGGATAACTGACACTGCCTCACACTATAATAATATGTCATGCTTTTGCTTTAACATTTGTGGTACACTGGTTCCCCTCTAATGTGTGGTACATGCTTTAATGCTTTCTGTAACTCTAATGGGATGTCTGGATCACCAAGTGGAGAAAGGTAATAAACTCCAAAATTTATGAAGGGGCAACAGGCTCTCAAAATTTGTCACCAGATTTAAAAAAAGAACAAAAAAAACATGTGCACAAGAAGTTGCGCCGATAATGGTAGAAGAGTGGCGTAGTAATTCCGTAAACACAATAATTAGGAGGTGCATCCACCAAGGACACGCTGTCGATATAATTGAGCATCCAAAACAACAATGTTATTCTTCTATCTATCATCATTGGTGCAATTTCCTGCACTCTTTCCAGTGCGCCATTTGACCGTTAACCAACAAAGTTGCTCTGCTCTCTCTGAAAGCATATTTTATACCTTTTGTGAGTGAGTCGAAATAAATTTGCATACTGGTAGCTGTGTGTTTCCTTTTATGTAGCACCACATTATAATTCGTTGGGAGTAGTTTATAATAGACTCCGTGACTAATGAAAGAGAAGTTTAGGCCTACTAAAATGGCGATTCTCGGTATAGTGGGCACACCTCTGTAATGCAGATTTTTTTTGTTAAAGCCAGGAGTGCAAGTTTTATGGAGGTGCTAATAAAAAAATTTGGCACGATGCATGTGTTGCTGAAAAATGATTAGCCCCTTCACCTCGTTTGGACAGAAGGTAAATAAAAAATGATCACACTGACGGACTGCCAGCACATCGAAGCAAAAGTTTTGCAGCAGGTGAGTAAGGCACAGGCACAAAAAACGTACGTGGACACGAAACTTTGTGCACATGCCTTTCTGCCCAAACATAACTTTCAGCTCTGATATGGAAAGATTTTATACTCCGCTCATATAAAAAGGTACTTCGCCAATTGTCTTTTTACTTGATTGCAAACAATGAGCTACAACAGCCTTTTTTTAGAAAAAATCGTAAGGGTGCAGGCGAGGTGGTGAATATTAACCATGTTGAATTAACCCGAGACTGGGGTAGAGAAGAAACATCAAAACGTAGAAGGGACAGAAAATAGACAGGACGATCTCTCAAACTCTGCTAACTTATTTATTTATTCTACCTCCTAATATATTCTCAATCTCAAGGTCATCCCCACCAACACGAAAGGACGAAGTCTATACAGATCAAGCGCCACAGCCTTCATCACACAATGCAAGAACGTTGACAACTTTTACAGGTCGACGCGATAAGGCAACATCCATTTACCCTCAAACTTGAACAGAAGTATGAACTGGAATAGTAGTGGAAGAGATCCTTTTGTTCAAGTTTGAGGGTGGATGGATGTTGCCTTATCGCGTCGACCTGTAAACGTTGTCAACGTTCTTGCATTGTGTGATGAAGGCTGTGGCGCTTGATCTGTATACAGTTCGTCCTTATGTGTTGGTGGAGATGACCTTGAGATTGAGACTATATAAGGAGGTGGACTAAATAAATAAGTTAGCTGAGTTTGAGACGTCGTCCTGCCTATTTTCTGTCTTTTCTGTTTTGATGTTTCTTCTCTACCCGTTTCAGGTTAATTCAACATGGTTAGCCTTTTTTTGCTTCTTTGCCACATATTTTCGTTTTTGAAGTTATGGTTAAGAGTAGGACTGGAATACGAAGTTTCAGTCCCAAACTTTCTACTCCGAGAATTTCGGAGATCGCTTGTGAAAATCGCAACTGTACCAAAAAGCCAGATCGAGTAATGTAGCTCGTAGAGCCTAGGAAGGATGGTACTCATTTGACCACATAGGCAACTGCAGACAAGAAATACACCCAACTAAATGTGATGGACTGTTCAGGTAAAGCTCAATTGGACTGTTTTTATTACAGCAACAAAGTGAGATACATTTTCCAGTGCTCGCTTCACCTATAAGTATTTCTCTTGCTGTAATTAAACTTGTAACCAATCCAGTGTAAACACACTATGGCAGCCACCTGGTTAGGGGCCTTCGGCCTACATGCTCTACCCCCGTCTCTCGTGAGCAAAAGAAATGACATTTTCATATTAACTGATGTCGCCCAGATGAAGTAGTGGTTCGAAAATATTTACTGCCACTCTGCTTCCTCTATGCACTAGTCCAAATGAGAGTTGTCTTTGTCCTAAACGATCGAGTGACTTTACATGACGAGAACATGGTGTAAAAGGCAACCTCCACTGGACAAAACCGCAACACCGGGTGAGCTTCATATCGATCTAGCTTATTTACTCCCGGTGCGGTAGCGGAGTCTGCTAAGCATACTTCTGGGCCAGAAATTATGAATGTGGTGGAGAAATTTCAATCAAACAAGCCGCTTGTGTGGCTCAGAGGTGTAGCTTCTTTTCCGGCGCCTGTCATCGGGGCTCTGATCGATGCATCAACCACTTCGCTCCACGACGAACACATTAGCAGCGCAGGTGGGTACAAAAGCGAGGTGCTCGCCCTCGCTGGATACCGCTAGCTTCCACCGGTTGCGAGTTGCTTTTCACTACGCACTCCGACACCGGCCCGGATGTACTACAGTCCACTCTGGTGCAGAATATAAGTTCTGGTACATGCAGCTTGTAAGCAAGGCGCTGCACAGAGCCGTTAGGTGTCAGCGGAAATCCCGATGCCTTCTCTCTTCGATTAGGTTGGCGCTCACTCACCTGTTATTGACGAAAAAAAAAAGTATGATTTTCACGGAAGAGAGACTACCGTCTCGATTACGGGAGCGTTTTTATCAGTTTCTTATTAGCCTCAGTCACGTCGCACTCAATCGGCGAGCACCGTTGCTTTATCGCCGGTTGTGTCATCGACCGCTACCGGCTGCACCGCTGCACCGACTGAACCAGACTGAACGCTTCACTTACACACCTTCAATGTCGTTTTCAATGTTGTGACGTAACTGTTTGCTGATTGGTGCAAATGGCTTACTTAAAGCTCTCGCTATAACCGCTTGGGGAATAATTGGCACTGGCGGCGGCCCTTGCACCTCCCAATGACCCAACTCTCCCAATATACGGCTCTGGCCCACTGCTGTCAGTTACAATGAGCGCTTCTTTGTACAGAAATCTGGTGTTTGTATTGGCTCGTCGGTTGCCCCTGTTTTATGTAATGTATTTTAAGCGTCAATGGACAGACGCATTTTGGATTGCCTACCGGATTTGCATGTAGTTAAAGTCTTCAGATATGTTGATGATTATCTTTTAATTTTAGACACAAAATCGGGTTTGGATGAGGTTGTTGCGGGGATCGTTGATGCTTTTAAAGAAGCGTCAGGTAGACTTAAGTTTACATGGGAAATGCCCGTGCTGAATTGCATTCGTTTTTTGGACTAGATGGTCATGTTTTCCGACGACCATGTTTGTTGGAAGTATAGCCCGCGTTCGAAGAAAAGTCTTGTTTCTTACAAAAGTGCACTTTCCAAACTGGTCAAGAGAGGTATTGCGTTAACATGCCTTCAGGCAGCTCCTGGAAAAAGTTGCAAACATCATATGGACATCCGTTTTGCTCAGCAGGTAAAAAGGTTAGAAAACGCAGGGTACCCACCTAACCTAATTTCGAGCTGCTGTGAGAGCCTACTTCAAGAAATAAAAAGAACTAACTTACAAGGGGGCAGTCAGACAAATAAAGTTAAAAGACGTGTACATGTGATTTCTT
Source organism: Ixodes scapularis (assembly GCF_016920785.2). NCBI lineage: Eukaryota > Metazoa > Arthropoda > Arachnida > Ixodida > Ixodidae > Ixodes > Ixodes scapularis. Next base: position 711,624 of record NW_024609909.1, read on the forward strand.
ATTGGCATAAAGTGTCCCAGAACATTAAAAATATAGCTAGTAGATACGATGTAAATGTTTTTTTTTTTCGGCCCCTTGCAAGCTCTCAAAAATCTGTTCGATGCTTACATGGCAGAAAAAAGCACTTTGCTCTAAGAAGCACGCTGTACAGTACACTGAATGTGTGACCAATGTTGTATACGAGATTCCATTAAGCTGTAGAAAAGTTTATATTGGACAAACCGGCCGCTGTTTTAACGAACGGGCACGTGAGCATAATATTTCTGTGCGCAAGAACGCGGGGGGACACCTGGCAGACCACTGCAGGCGATGTGCACGCTGACTTTAAGCCTCTTTTTGCTGAAACAAAGTTTTTAAAGAAATCAAAAGATAAGACCAAGAAAGATATTATAGTGGCGTTTTATATCAAAAGGAAAGATGACAAATGTGTTAGCATGCCTTCTCTCTTTTTGCTCCCGAAAGAAATAATGTTTCTAGATAGCTGCTTGTGAGAGTGGTGATTGGTTGCAGTGTGGGTGTGACATACGATCTTGTGTATAAAAGAGACAGTGCTTTTTCTAATAAAGTCAGTTGTGAGTGAGCGCCCGTCCTGTCGTCTTTGTGTCTTTATTGTCCTTGTTTTTTTTTGCGCTTTTTAACCTTTTATATCATTATAAAAAGCAAACATTGTCACGTAGTCAGATGTCATCGAAACTAACTTCTGTACGTAAGTGGCGTTTCAATCGCGCGAGAAAACATATTAGCTGAGTTTGAAACGCCGTTTGACCGACTTCTTTCCCTGTCTTTAACATTTGGTTGCTTCAAGATTTTCTTACCCAGTTTCAGGTGTTCTAAAAAAATGAGAAATGTACGCCAGACCTCCGATCGGGCATATAAGCTGGCCGCGTCCCACGGCTTGCATTCGCGCCTATTTCAGTCGGTGATGTGACCTAACGTAATCATAAAAAATAAACAGAACCCAAATGAAAAACACTGGCTCAAAAGGAAAACGAAACATCTAACCTGAGTTTTCATGCGAAGACCCGGAAAGCGCGGTGCGAGTGCAGCTTGCCGCCAGCCGCACTCGCTCTGCGCTTTCGTGGCCGTCCTCGATGCTTCTGCGTACCGATTACTACTTAACATATCCGTAGAAGTAAGTTGAGACGTTCAGAAGTGCGTAAGTCACCCAGCGGCACAGGAAGGTGGCCGAATTGATCGGGTTTCAACACCCGCACACACTTCCATGGGGCCGCGTCGGCTGCTAGCTACGAACCGGAAGTGAATAATACCCATAGTGCTTTGCGGCTGCTGCCAAACGCCGGTCACCTAACATTTTCCTTCTTAAGCGCGATCCAAACCAACGCTTCTTTTTGCGCCTGTAGGTCGTGCGGCTGCGGATGTGACGCATTCCGCGTCGTTTTTGCTGTTTCCGGGCGCGCTTTCTGAGTCAGAAGCGTGCGCTTTGGTTTGGACGGGCCAGCTACGGGCGGGGGCGCACGCGCGCACGCAGGCACGAGCGCACAAGCAAAGTGCAACAGCGACAGACTGGCCGGCGAGAGAAAGAGAGAGGGAGAGAGATCGCGTTGTCATGTTGGAAGAGAATAAAAGGGGGGGGGGGGGGGAGGAGAGGGCAGCCAGACGGCGAGAAACGCGGAGCCGGAACTAGCTTGCCCTCCACCGATTGGCCGGGACACAGGCGCGGCCTGCTACGTCACCGCGCTTTTTTGTGCGGCTTGAGAAAGAAGTTGAAATCAACCAACTTCTTCGTGCGCGCCCGGAAGGAGCGAAGAAGCGGCGCGACGTCACGAAAATGCGTCACATCCGCAGCCGCACGACCTACAGGCGCAAAAAGAAGCGTTGGTTTGGATCGCGCTTTAGCTCTCCTCCTAGCTCACTCACAAATCGCGCATCGTACCAAACGGTCAAAGAAGACCGAAAAGAAAGACTCCCCTCTTTCTCGGACCCTCGTTTGTGCAACCGGAAACAGCCACTCTCCCCCTAGAAGATTAGCCCGTCGCTCAAAACTCGAACAAAAGTTGCTTTCCCCACCCCGTTCAGCCCTAAGCTGACAGTGTTGTGGAAGCTACGTGCTCGTTGGGCCAGCCACACGCTCATCACCCCACGGGTACTTCGAACGGCTCGGTTGTAACGCGCCAACGCTGACAACGCCACCAAGGGCAAAGCTCATAACCACGCCAGCCTTTCTACGTCACGAATGCGGGGGAACCTTTGTTTTTGTTGGCGCCGGATATCCCATGACGCATCGCGCTCTCCGTTCGCTTCTCTTCGAGCGCTTGCTCGAGTGCACCGTTTGGAACGAAAAATATAGCCAGTCGTTCAAAATATAAACGTGCAATTATCATTTACGGTTATTATCCTTCATGCTTGACTCATTTCCGAACAAAATTTGTATATTTCAATTTTTTGTTTTCCGTGGATACTTCAACGAAGTTTGAAATATATCCGTTGGGTTCAAAAATAGGTTGAATACGATCCACAATATCCGTAAATGTCAATCGCACGTTTGTATTTTGATCCTGGTTGCTGTATCTTTTGTTATAAACGACACAATCAAGGGAACGCTCGGAGAAGGCCCAGCTTAGAGCACGTGACATCCAACGCAATCATGACGTGGGTCGCTTCGGGACGAGCAAAGCTACGGCGAGGCTGACGCCGACGGGATGGCCTAGTCGTTCCAGCCACCGAAGCGGCTGCTTTTGTACGAATTTTGAGTGACGGGTTAATCTTTTATAATCTTGTAGGGGGACATAGCTACTTCTGGAACACACAAAAGGGATTCTCCGGAAGACGGGAGTTCCTCCTTCCCCTCTTCTATCGTCGTGGCCGGAGGCGAAACACTCACCGTCACTAGCTGTCAAGGTTCCTAGACGGGCATTACAAACGAGGCGTTAGCGACATCCGCCAGGTGCTCTTTGCTAATCGTTTAATTTGTTTTAAAATTCCTTTTTGTGACTTTTTCTAACAAGAGATTGGTGTGCTCGATGTGATACTGCTCCTTTGAAAACGTATAGACCATAAAATAAGCGCCGAAATTTCGTTGTAGTATCCTTTTAACGCCCGTTCAGTCATACTCGAAGAGGGACAATCCCGGCTTCTTAACAACGTGAGCGCTATTAAGACAAATCAACGTTCCATTGAAAATAAGGTAACAGATATCCACAACAGACTATCCGCAGTCGAGCAAGCGACTTCCGGCATCGGTGGCGCTCAACATGAACTAAAAGCTATGAGGGAAGCAGTCGACTCCCTTGCCGAAGAAAACACCAGTCTACGCGCACGTTTACCAGAGTCGGAAGACCAATCTCGCAGATATAACTTAATATTTTATGGAATCCCCGATTGTCATTCGGAAACGTGGTCATTGTCGCAAAGTAAAGTATGTGAAACAATTAAAGACAAACTTCAGGTAGGCATCACCTCTGATTTCATCGTTCGCGCGCACAGACTGGGTCGTGTTTTTAACGCCAGCACGTGCCGTCCAGTCGTTGTCCGATTTTCTTCTTTTAGACCAAAGGAAAAGTTCTCCTTTCTAAACCCCAACTTCGCGGTACTAACATTTCCATAGCGGAAAACTTCTATGTTGAATCACGCAATGCTAGGAGGAAACTCATTGAATTTGCAAAGGAGATGAACGTGTCTTTTAAACTGCGATGTAATAAACTGCATATTAACAATAAATGTTATATCTACTGCCCAAACAACAATAACATCTGTGAAACACGCCACAGTTAAGGCCTGTTCACACATGTAGCGGAGCGCTACAAGTGTAGCGCTGACCTCGCGCTAAGCGCGTGCTCACGGGAGCGTTCACCAGCCTTGTATCGCACCGTCATTACTGTTGTTCATGGCAGACAATAAGCAGCGGGCGACACGTGAGAAGCGCTACATTAGCGCTTCGCTGCATGTGTGAACCGGCCTTTACACGCAGCGCGTTGTGACTGATGACAACGCTGCTGCCCCTAGTATTCCTGCTGACTCAGATTGTGAAGAATACAAAAAACTACACGTAGTAATCTGTTTCGTTTTTGTTTTTCTAACGGAATTAATATAAGAAGTGTCATTCGAAACCGCGATGATCTCTCCTCTCTTATCGATTCATTACGGAGTGATATTGTAGTGCTGGCTGAAACTTGGTTGTCGAGTACAGTCCGTGACAGTGAAATTTTGAAGAGCGATAAGTGTTTAAATTCTTATCCAGGAGGGGAGGCGAGTTTTATTAGCACTGAATGAAATTTCTGAATCTTTTTACGTAAATGTAGCTACCGCACTCGAATTTCTTCATGTACGATTACAGTGTTCTTTTGTGCGCCTACTATCGACACCTAATGCCAATACAGGTTTCTTTTTTTATTTATATGATATTCTGAATGCTATTTGCTCTAGGTTTCCTTTGACACCACTGTTTTTACTAGGCGATTTTAACCTTCCGGACATTGATCGGTCTGGTGAGTTTCTTTCTGCTGTAAGCTGTGCTTCGCAGAATTTAGACTTCCTTAACCTTTGCTCTGATTTTAGCTTGTCTTAGGTTGTGATAGAGCCTACCTGAATTACTGATTCAACTGCTAGTGTATTAGATCTCATTCTTACTACTGCTCCTGATCTTATCTCTCCTGTTCGTTATTTACCAGGCATTAGTGATCACTCAACACTGCATTTCAACTCACGCACGACGGTGCGTGTTTCTCTTAAAATCGTCAGACATTATTACGATTGCAACAAAACTTATTTTGACTTAATCAACAACAAACTAGCTGAGTACCTCGATATGTTTATTAGACAACTTTGATCAGCGCTCCGTTGATGAGAATTGAAACATGTTCAAGAACAAAGTTAGTTCACGCATTGCACTTTTCATTTCAGTTAGATTCATTGCCCCCAACTAGTCTAGTAGGAAGAAACGTCTTTTTCGTTCTGCAAAGCATTCCGACCGTGATGAACGTTGGGACGCTTATCGCTGCGCAGCTGAAGCATATAAGGCAGCAATTACGAAGGCAAAACTAACTTTTTTCAATCTTACCTTACCTTCAATGCTGTTAAAGAATGCTAAACAATTCTGAAATGTTGTGAATGGATCAAAGGAGTCAGTCATATCACTTACAGGTTTAGATGGTGGTGTCATACCGAGTAGTTAGTGGACCAATGGCACCCTGACTGCCTTTTGTATTGTATACATTTTTGTATTTATTCTCACTTTTTGTATTATGTTTTGTTACTTGCCCCTCCCCTCTGTAATGCCCTCGGCCCTTGAGGGTACTGAAATAAACAAATAAATAAGTTAATGTGAACTGCCTTTTTTTTTTTTAATCAAACAGACATCGGAAGCCGTGTCATATATGAATGCCTCTTCAGTCTGGAATTCACGTCAGACATCGTTCTAACACAATTACAGAAGTGTGAGTGGGGCGAGTTGGCATGATGACGTGCTGAAAGCACTGCATGACTTTCAGCACGTCCTCTTCGAGCCCCACCCCTGCCCATTTCGATCTGGATGAGCATCGTACCGGCGTGCGGTCGTGTATCACTACTGCGTGAGCACGTTAAAGACCCCAGGTTAGCAGTCGTACTGCACTGGCAAAATTGCTCATCTACAGCGTGTGACTCGTCGCAAGTTTAATGGCACACCAACTACACGCTCTATAAATATCCGCACAACCCCCAATTAATTAATCACGTCCTCTTCTTCTTCCTTTCATGTATAAAATCAGTTGCGAGTCAGCGATTGCGTGTGGTTCATGTTCCTTCTCTCTGTCCTCGTCTTTTTGTGCGCTGTTCGGTTCACTACGTTTCAATATAACTTCATCCAATCACCTTTTAAAAGGATATGGAACATACACTACTTACCCAGGGTGCCGAGGTCAGTATGTGCCGACAGTGCATATGCTGGCAATATCCACACCTCAGTGGGGGAGTACTGGTACCGAGCAACGGAGCTTCCACGAAGTAGCCTATGCAAAGTCCTTCTCCTGAAACGACCGCCTTACAATTCGAAACTCGTCTCTCTTTGTCAAAGCCGCCATGGAGGCCTAAATAAACAGAGACGATGAAGCCCTAGTACCCCGTTATGTATCCAATATAAATTATTTTGAACAAGTCAAGATTAAATCGACCATAAAGAAAAAGAAAAAAACACCGATATATGACAGCCACCGGAGTCCTGACCACCACCATGCTACGCTACGCTACGCACCGCTACTACTTCCAGCCTAACTATGCAAGCGCGCCGGCGCGCCCCGTGCCGGCGATCAAGGCGCCAAAAATCTGGTCCCGTAAGATGACGTGCCTAAAGTTTCGGAAACAGTTACACGAAAAAGTTGAATTAACTCACATTCCCTGTCTTATGCCTTTGTCCTTGGGCCCATTTCTCTTTGTCTCTCTCACTTTTCTCCCTCCCTCAAGGGGGCTGTTTTTGTAAACAACCATGTAAAGGTTCCGAGTTGCTACGAATGGTTACATATTAGAGGTTACAATGTCCGAGCCGCAGGGTAACCACTAAATGTGAGCGCGAACGACACAATTCGCTGTTTTAACCTAAAAAAAAAAAAAGAAATGAAAAAACGTTTACAACTTTCTGTAGCGCCGACTTAGAGCGCAGCTCTTGAGGAGGAGAACGGGAGGGTATGACCCTCCTCTCATCCATAGCCTCGCCTCCTCCACGTCTCGTCCTTTCACGCGCGAAACGCGCGTTCTCACGCGACGTTTCGGCGCGAAACGTCACCGCGCCAAAACGTCGCCAGTGACGTTTCGACACCGTCCCATAGTGCACTGAGCGGTTACGCCGACGCCGACGCCATCCAAGCCGTAAACGGGCGCCTAAGAACTGCAGTAATGTTTGGAGGCGAACTAGTCGGTGGTGCACTGTAAACATATAAGTAAAACGGCGCAAACGAACGCAAGGACAAGTAGAAGAAAGGACACAGACACAACGCAGCGTCAACGACTTACTCTCTATACTTTTTAGTTCGGAGCTCTGAAGAATTGGTAGATTATCTAAAAAATGACAACCCTGGAACTTGTAATCTGGTTTCAATTAACGTGGAATACTTCTACTACACTCTAAGACCGGTCCCTCATAAAAAACGCTGTCCCTCTGATTTTAGAGGGGACAACAATGCTTTCAGGGGGACAGCCCTTTTTAAGAGGGAAATTGAAAAATAAAATAGCAACATCTAGAGGGACACCAACATATTAAGAGAGACCAAGGAAACCGTTTCGTTAGTCCCTCTGAACAGGAAAGACAGACAAAAAGATTCACGCGTGTCCCTTCATATTAAGAGGGGACCGGTCCCTCTTAACTGGACCAATGTAGTTCGGTCAGGAGGAGGGGGGCAGGCGCACTAATCCACGGCAAAGAGTTCAGACGGTGCTAAGGCTTCGCGCCAATTCACGGAGAGCTGGAAACGGTCGTTGCCGGAGAGTCGCAAGCGTCATGCTGCTCGTTTGACTTCCTTCGGGTGAGTAATCCTGTCATATTGGCGCTTTTGTTTTGGGTGCATTGCGGGTGGGAATAACGAGCCATCAATATTTTCACGCTGGCTCTGAGATGCACGAGCTTTGCATGTAGAGTGAGAGTGTTCAGCTGTAGTCCGCGGACGCGGTCGCTTCCTGGATCTGCTCGTTCAGCTAGGACAAAGCGTCGCTAATCGTTTGCCCTGCCGTGAGCCGCAGGACTGTCTTTCGCACAAAACACTTTTAGCGGGCTAGGGTGTCCCAATGTGTACGCGTCTGTCTTAAGCTGGTGATATCAGACCATTTCCTGTCCGACGCTTTTGTCTACTTTTCAATTTCGAACGCGCGATCGTTCTTCTCCCAGCTGGAGCTGCTAACTTTGGCAGTGCTACGCCGGCATTTTGTTACCGGCAATTTCCTGGTATTTTATCCGTGAGCGTACACTGTCGGCATCGAGTACTACAAAGGATGGCATCACCCTCCCTAAGGCAAAGCCAACATAAAGGCACCCTAGCTGGGGCAGTCAGTGTTTGTAAGCTTGGCTCGCCGATTTCTTTCTCGGTGTGCACTCTAAATGCTTGAGGTTGACCGCCCGAGAGCGTTGATTGACAGAAACAATGTTGGCGATTTTGCGTTTGTTTGCCTTCACAATTCATTACAGCAATTTACACTGCAACGTTATGTTGTAGACATCGTTAGCGTTGCAGTGATTATGAAAATTTTTTTCTCAAGTGGGCGGCGAGCAAGAACCCATAATGTGTGTGTATGTTTGTGAAAAGGGCAAGGGGATTGGACGAGCACAAAACAAAAAGAAGAAAATAAGGTTTTTTTTTTCTTCGCGTGTTCGCGTTGCGTCGGCGTCGCGGCGTCTGCGGATAGGGGGGAAGGGTGTAGCGGCGGCCAGGGAGTACATTTTTTTTTTTTTGTATTTCTTTGGCGTACTGTTTTGTTCGTTATATTTTGACGGTCGTGCCGGCACAGCTACCGGCTTTTCTTCTTTTTTTTTTCTTTTTTTTGGCGCCGACCATGTTTTTGTTTTTGGAGATTTTATTTATGATGTTTATTATGCTCTTTGTTTTCTGTAGCTCGCTAAATATTTTTTTTTCTGTGTCGTGCATCCGCGAAAAATATATAAACAGAAGTTTGCTTTTTTTTTTTCTTTTTGTTTTCTCTTTCTTATGCGCTTTAGGGCTAGTTTGACTGTGGGCGTTAAATGACTGACCGTTATTAACAATCTTATTTTCAGAGTGGGGCAATGGCAACGAACGTTGACATGAAGGGAATCAGGCGGGGGCTCCGCTCGGATTGCTCGTGTAAAGAGCTCTACCGGGACCCTCTGCACGGTGGAACGCACCACCCTGAGTGGTGAGCCTACTGCGGCCACCCGCACACGGTTCACAACGAACTCGGTAATTATTAACTTTTTGTATTCCGGTATGTAGGTAGGCTCTATTTACGTACTGTTGGCATATGCACTGCTTCTGAAAAAAAAAAAAAAATGAATGGCTTGAGGCGAAATATTTACAGAAATGTAATTTTTTATTTGATTATGTTGCTTTCTTAAACATGCACTAGATCACTTCTGCAGCTTCGAGCCGCAAATGCAATCCATGCTTTCCAAAGCACATGGGGCTTCTAAAGTTCATCTACTACTAAATGCGTTTTCGTTTTGTCTTGGTAATACAGAAACAATTGATTCTCGTAAATTAATTAAAACTGCAGTCTATTCTCGTACCAAAAATTAATAGTAGCAGAAGTTGCGTCATAAGCCAATGTCACTCGCTATTTCATCGTATACAGATTGGGTTCCGAATCTTTGAACTGTTTGCACTTTATTTTCGCATTTGTTTCCTATCGCCTGCTTGATAACAGGTGAAAGCGCTTCATTACCTTTATTCTAATTCCCACCCTCTGTATCTAAAGGAAAACAATATGGTCTTTCATTCAGCTAAAGGTGGATGCACAACTTCGGTTCCATAACACGACCGTCACCATGCTGGGAAACCTGGAGGAGGTAAAAGGGGCCTTCTGCGGAGACAACCCAACATTCTTGAACATTAAGACCATCCTCCGGTCTCGATTGGCCAGAAGTTCTTTCATCACCTATGGTATGTGAAAAAGCGAATGCAAAAATAGAGTAGAGTCGATTGTTGGGCTAGTTGGTTTTGGAATTTGGAATACATTTTAGCGCTCAAAAAACAGGGACAAAGAGGCGAGAAACAGACAGCACAGTGCGCTACTAACAACTGATTTTATTACGTGAAACAACACTTTTATACCATCCGAGTTTCTGATTTTGCTCCACCACTAGCCAACCCGGTGCCAGGCCGCGTCATTGAGGAACGCACGCTCCTTGTCCAGTAAATCAATTGAGGCCACGCTGACACATGCTGCACCACCCTTCCTAATCTCATCTGCCTCGATTATCTCCCTCACAGTTTTTTCCTTGTGCCGTGCCAGAATCTTGCTCTCGGAAAACAACGGCATACACTTGCACCTTTCACAATGATCAGACAGATGACCGTCCCGATAATTTCCTACTTTAAGTTTGTGCTCCCTCAGCCTATCATTAACACACCTACCTGTCTGACCTATATACTTGTTTCCGCATGATAAGGGGATCTGATATACTACTCCCTCCGCACATTCAACGAAGGGATCCCTGTGTTTTACCGCGCAGCCAGAAGGGGCCTTACGAAAAGGATCTGTCATCCTACATAATCTACTAAGTTTGTTTGGTGCGGAAAACACTACGTTCACGTTTGATCTATTGGCCACCTTTTTCAAGCCATGCGCCGTTTTGTGAATGTACGGTATCACCGCGACCTTCTGTTTATCTCTGAGAGCCATTGGGCAAGGCCGATCTTCATTACGCAATCTTTTTAATACGATCTCTGCAACTGAGACCACTACATTCTTCGGGAAGCCAGCTGCCAACAACCGCCTATACTGCGTGCCCAGGCCTTCTGACATCACATGGTGGCATGATTTTTTGAGGGCGTTCAATACGCACATATTGGCAATACTCCTTTTTACCAGTTTTGAATGAGCTGAATTGTACGGCAACAGGGGTTTCTGGGCTCTAGGGTGGTACATCCAACACACATGTCTTTCAGAAAAGGTTAGTCTGATATCAAGGAACTGCAGCACACCCTCTACTGGTAGTTCCTGGGTTAGTATGAGGGGGTGTAAGACATTTTTAAAAACAGTAAAGAGGTCATCCACTCTCGACTGGAATTCTGCAGGCTCATGCTTGAACAGAACTAAAAAATCATCCACAAATCTAAAAACTTTGATTTCATTAAAATCGTTGCCTTCATTAAAGCGCTCAAAAAGAACTTTGTCCTGATGGGCTAAAAATATGTTACTGAGGATGGGTGCCAAACATGAGCCAATGCATACCCCTTGTTTTTGTATATAGACCCCGTCATTCCATTCCACAAACGTCGATTTAAGATAAAACGAGAGCATTTCAATAAAACTCTCTTCCCTCATGCCGATTTGATTCTGGAAAGCCACTGTACCAAAGCGATCGATACAATGTTCCACGGATGTTAGTAACCTGTCGTGCGGCAAAGAGTAGTATAAATCTTTAATGTCAAATGAGCAGGCTGAAAATCCTTTGTCAGAGTTATCTTTTAAAAAATCTAAAATATCGTCAGAATTTCTTACCAAAAATGGATCGTTAAAGCCTAAAACTTCCAATTTGTCTTGGAGGAAAAGCGCGACCGGCTTCTGCCATGAGCCCCTCTCTGATACTATGACCCTCAGAGGACATTGGTCTTTGTGGGTCTTGGCGCTAAACATGATTTGCAAGCTTCCATCTTTGTTCTTATTGATGCTCTGAGCTAGCTGATGAAGGTTCAACATTTTGCATCGTCTCACTGCCTCTAATCTCAGCTTTTTTAGAGACACATCATCTCGGCGATTAAACACTGATGAGATAGCCTCAAGGGCTTTGCTACCGAATTCTGCTTCCGTTAAAACTACGAATCCTCCCTCCTTGTCAGCTGGAAGGAGCGAAAGCCGTTGTTCTTTTAAAAACGACACCACTTTTTTGACCTGACCTTGAGACACCGCTGGTTTGTTTCGAAGTATCACGTCCACTCCCTCTTAAATACACCTTTCTACCTCCCCTTCTGGAGCAAATCTCGAAACTCTACGAACAAGACCTATTAGTTCTGGTGGACTCAACTTTGGTTCAACGGCGAATTTCGGTCCAAAACCGAGAACTCGTCTTACATCATCCGGGATGGGCACTTGACTCACAGATTGGACGTTCCCACGGGCCACCGGTTGCCTCTTCGGAAGACTGGCCCTGAGCTTCTGTAGTGTCAGCCGCCAAAGGAATTCCGTGTTGCGTTCCACGATGTTGAAGAACTCCCGCAGACGGTGGTTGTCCTGATTTCCTTGGTTAGAGTCGCACAAAACGGCTCTCAGCAGGTCCCTGTAGACACGTGCCTGCCTCTGCCATTCAGCTCGCAGGATCTTCATCAACCTTGTGCTGTGCCCAGCTGACGGCTCAAAACCTCCAAAGAGCCTCTTGACTTCCTCAGGTGGATTCTTGCCACGAATGCAGAACGACAAAATACGGGCTTGGCATGTGGCGTGAATCAGAAGTGGTACAATGGAGCATGGTTTCAACGAAGAACAAATAAAAGGGCCCGTTGTACAAGAAATAAATTTCAGTAGAGTCGATTGTTGGGCTAGTTGGTTTTGGAATTTGGAATACATTTTAGCGCTCAAAAAACAGGGACAAAGAGGCGAGAAACAGACAGCACAGTGCGCTACTAACAACTGATTTTATTACGTGAAACAACACTTTTATACCATCCGAGTTTCTGATTTTGCTCCACCACTAGCCAACCCGGTGCCAGGCCGCGTCATTGAGGAACGCACGCTCCTTGTCCAGTAAATCAATTGAGGCCACGCTGACACATGCTGCACCACCCTTCCTAATCTCATCTGCCTCGATTATCTCCCTCACAGTTTTTTCCTTGTGCCGTGCCAGAATCTTGCTTTTCTTTTCTTTTCCGAGAGCAAGATTCTGGCACGGCACAAGGAAAAAACTGTGAGGGAGATAATCGAGGCAGATGAGATTAGGAAGGGTGGTGCAGCATGTGTCAGCGTGGCCTCAATTGATTTACTGGACAAGGAGCGTGCGTTCCTCAATGACGCGGCCTGGCACCGGGTTGGCTAGTGGTGGAGCAAAATCAGAAACTCGGATGGTATAAAAGTGTTGTTTCACGTAATAAAATCAGTTGTTAGTAGCGCACTGTGCTGTCTGTTTCTCGCCTCTTTGTCCCTGTTTTTTGAGCGCTAAAATGTATTCCAAATTCCAAAACCAACTAGCCCAACAATCGACTCTACTGAAATTTATTTCTTGTACAACGGGCCCTTTTATTTGTTCTTCGTTGAAACCATGCTCCATTGTACCACTTCTGATTCACGCCACATGCCAAGCCCGTATTTTGTCGTTCTGCATTCGTGGCAAGAATCCACCTGAGGAAGTCAAGAGGCTCTTTGGAGGTTTTGAGCCGTCAGCTGGGCACAGCACAAGGTTGATGAAGATCCTGCGAGCTGAATGGCAGAGGCAGGCACGTGTCTACAGGGACCTGCTGAGAGCCGTTTTGTGCGACTCTAACCAAGGAAATCAGGACAACCACCGTCTGCGGGAGTTCTTCAACATCGTGGAACGCAACACGGAATTCCTTTGGCGGCTGACACTACAGAAGCTCAGGGCCAGTCTTCCGAAGAGGCAACCGGTGGCCCGTGGGAACGTCCAATCTGTGAGTCAAGTGCCCATCCCGGATGATGTAAGACGAGTTCTCGGTTTTGGACCGAAATTCGCCGTTGAACCAAAGTTGAGTCCACCAGAACTAATAGGTCTTGTTCGTAGAGTTTCGAGATTTGCTCCAGAAGGGGAGGTAGAAAGGTGTATTTCAGAGGGAGTGGACGTGATACTTCGAAACAAACCAGCGGTGTCTCAAGGTCAGGTCAAAAAAGTGGTGTCGTTTTTAAAAGAACAACGGCTTTCGCTCCTTCCAGCTGACAAGGAGGGAGGATTCGTAGTTTTAACGGAAGCAGAATTCGGTAGCAAAGCCCTTGAGGCTATCTCATCAGTGTTTAATCGCCGAGATGATGTGTCTCTAAAAAAGCTGAGATTAGAGGCAGTGAGACGATGCAAAATGTTGAACCTTCATCAGCTAGCTCAGAGCATCAATAAGAACAAAGATGGAAGCTTGCAAATCATGTTTAGCGCCAAGACCCACAAAGACCAATGTCCTCTGAGGGTCATAGTATCAGAGAGGGGCTCATGGCAGAAGCCGGTCGCGCTTTTCCTCCAAGACAAATTGGAAGTTTTAGGCTTTAACGATCCATTTTTGGTAAGAAATTCTGACGATATTTTAGATTTTTTAAAAGATAACTCTGACAAAGGATTTTCAGCCTGCTCATTTGACATTAAAGATTTATACTACTCTTTGCCGCACGACAGGTTACTAACATCCGTGGAACATTGTATCGATCGCTTTGGTACAGTGGCTTTCCAGAATCAAATCGGCATGAGGGAAGAGAGTTTTATTGAAATGCTCTCGTTTTATCTTAAATCGACGTTTGTGGAATGGAATGACGGGGTCTATATACAAAAACAAGGGGTATGCATTGGCTCATGTTTGGCACCCATCCTCAGTAACATATTTTTAGCCCATCAGGACAAAGTTCTTTTTGAGCGCTTTAATGAAGGCAACGATTTTAATGAAATCAAAGTTTTTAGATTTGTGGATGATTTTTTAGTTCTGTTCAAGCATGAGCCTGCAGAATTCCAGTCGAGAGTGGATGACCTCTTTACTGTTTTTAAAAATGTCTTACACCCCCTCATACTAACCCAGGAACTACCAGTAGAGGGTGTGCTGCAGTTCCTTGATATCAGACTAACCTTTTCTGAAAGACATGTGTGTTGGATGTACCACCCTAGAGCCCAGAAACCCCTGTTGCCGTACAATTCAGCTCATTCAAAACTGGTAAAAAGGAGTATTGCCAATATGTGCGTATTGAACGCCCTCAAAAAATCATGCCACCATGTGATGTCAGAAGGCCTGGGCACGCAGTATAGGCGGTTGTTGGCAGCTGGCTTCCCGAAGAATGTAGTGGTCTCAGTTGCAGAGATCGTATTAAAAAGATTGCGTAATGAAGATCGGCCTTGCCCAATGGCTCTCAGAGATAAACAGAAGGTCGCGGTGATACCGTACATTCACAAAACGGCGCATGGCTTGAAAAAGGTGGCCAATAGATCAAACGTGAACGTAGTGTTTTCCGCACCAAACAAACTTAGTAGATTATGTAGGATGACAGATCCTTTTCGTAAGGCCCCTTCTGGCTGCGCGGTAAAACACAGGGATCCCTTCGTTGAATGTGCGGAGGGAGTAGTATATCAGATCCCCTTATCATGCGGAAACAAGTATATAGGTCAGACAGGTAGGTGTGTTAATGATAGGCTGAGGGAGCACAAACTTAAAGTAGGAAATTATCGGGACGGTCATCTGTCTGATCATTGTGAAAGGTGCAAGTGTATGCCGTTGTTTTCCGAGAGCAAGATTCTGGCACGGCACAAGGAAAAAACTGTGAGGGAGATAATCGAGGCAGATGAGATTAGGAAGGGTGGTGCAGCATGTGTCAGCGTGGCCTCAATTGATTTACTGGACAAGGAGCGTGCGTTCCTCAATGACGCGGCCTGGCACCGGGTTGGCTAGTGGTGGAGCAAAATCAGAAACTCGGATGGTATAAAAGTGTTGTTTCACGTAATAAAATCAGTTGTTAGTAGCGCACTGTGCTGTCTGTTTCTCGCCTCTTTGTCCCTGTTTTTTGAGCGCTAAAATGTATTGCAAAAATAGAAATCTAAATTTGACGCTGACGCAATTTTTTTTTTTTTTTTTAGGAATTGCTGCTTGCAGGACGATTTTCCTCCTGACGAAAAAGTTCCAAGACCCAAGACTTTCTTCGGTTCGGAGAAAGGGATCGTTTCTGGGAACTGGTCAGTGAAACTCACCGCTAGCACGACTATGGAGGGGGCACTAGTCATGTGCTTATGGGTGTATTACATAACGGGACTCTCCTACCCCGTGGCATGTGGACAAACCCTTGGACTCCTCTAGGGTCTGCTCGTTGAAAATAAAGTGTTTCGATTCAGTTTATGTCGGAGAAGCTCATAAAATCGCTTATGCCCGTTCAAAAACAACAGAAATTCTGAGCTTCTGCTGATGGCAAGAGACGCCGAATAATTAGTTTTTAATGCTATGAAGTAGGTAACTACGCTCTAAAAAAAAGCACAGGAATCTACTTTCCCGAGCCAGCACTTGGAAAGTCAATCCCCGTAACTCACGGAAGCAGCTCAGCGAATCACGATGCCGAAACATAAGATTAGACCAAAAAAGCGAGTCCGAGTTGTGACATTAACCAATGCAAAACATCACGCTTGTTGTGCTTAATGTCGCTACTCATTTTTTTGGTATAATCATATGTTTCGGCGTCTACATTCGCTGAGCTGCCTCCGAGAGTTATGGTGATTGTCTTTCCAAGTGTTGTGCGGGAAAGCAGACGCACGGGCTTTTTTTTAGAATGTACTTTTCTTTTTGTGTTATCCGCTAAAAAAAGTTTTTTAGTTTTCCAGCACGATTGTATTGTTGTTGTTTATGATAGGCAAAATTAGTCACTCTGCAGCACAAAATTTTTTGTGTGATAGCTTCCAAGAAACGCCGATTTCTGGCGTCGTTCTAAGTCTTTTTTTATTCGTAAAAGCTACCAGAACATCGTTATAGAATTATTATTTTGATGAAGACATATCAAAATATTTTCTTGTGTCATGGCAAATAAAACAGTGTTTACTCTTAAAGATTGTTACTGTTTTCTTTAACACATTGATTCCGTTTATCAAACAAGATATACAGATCAAATTTCAATTCTGCTACGCAGCACAAAATAACTTTGGTTAAACAATATCAGCAAAAGTGCGAGAAGTGCAGTGCAGCATGTCAGCTTACACTGAAAACACGAAGGAGCAGAAATTGTACGATACAATAACAGAGGTAACTTAAAGCCGGGGTCACGCTGCTTATACATCATACAAAATACATTCTGCAGACATGTTCCAATGCGAGTCACCGCGGCATCCGTGCTTTGTATGCCATGTGACAAAGTAACCTCTTGATTGGTTACCTCGTGGCGTACGAAGCGCGGATGTCGAGGCGACTCGTTTCGGAACATGTCTGCAGAATGTATTTTGTATGAAGTATAAGCAGCGTGACCCCGACTTAAGGGGGACTATGCCCCTGCATTTTAAGCGGGCCACCGTCCCTCCGAATTTAAGGAAGAAAATATCTTAAGGGGGGGTCACGTGACCTTGGGGGGTCACGTGACTTCAGGGGGGTCACGTGACCTTGGGATGACCTTGGTTATGCCAACGGCGACGCCGACGCCGCTCAAGCCGGGAACGGGCCCCTAAGAGCTGCGCTCTAAAACTGTCCCTCTTAATTTAGGGACTCTGACCTCAAATTTAAGGGAGACGCCGCCTCGCTTACTTTAAGAGGGGTGGTGTCTCACTTATTTAAGAGGGAGCATCTCCATGTAATATTAAGAGGTCTGTCGCCCCCCTTAAAGTTAAGTGGGAAAAAATCGAAGAAATGTCCCTCTTACTAAGTGGGACCGGGCTTAGAGTGTACAGTGTTCTAGAGGGGGTAGTAGTGGCAAGAGCGGCGGCCGCTTTGTGAAGATTTTGTGCGTAGACGACACCATGGCGCTGCTGTTCTGTGCCCTAGGAGCGCGCCCCCGTCAGCCCCATCATCAGCTCTGTTCGGCGCTTACTACTGTGGATTGACTGGAGCTTTTCGCGGTTTCGAAACAACTGCTAATATTGTTCTGTAGTAAATTGTAGGTCTGCCTTTGGACTAATGCCTCTAGAGTGTGTGCTATCCTCTACTTGAAATATTCGCGTGTTTTGAGGGAGATTATTTAATTAATATCGACTCCCCCCCCCCCCCCCCCCCCAGCACTGACACATCGTTCGGCAACGCTATCACTTGGGCTGGATGCTTAATAGCTGCGAAAGAAGTTCTACGGTGCTACATTTTGCAGAAGCGTACCGCGTCACCCTCGTCGTCTTCTTCGTTCATCGCACACGTGCCACTGATTCTCCTAGGGCACAAAACTCCAGCGCCACTCGCGGTATCTACGTGGACCGTCTTCACGCGCTTCATTAGGGAGTTTTAGTAGACCGTGTTTCCCCCACAGCTAACCTTCCGCTACGAAAAAACCGCCACTGCGCCTGCGCGCCGATGGCCTTGGCTGTAGAGTTCCGGGTAGCGGAGGGGCTTAGCGGAGGGGGAAATACCGTCTACTAAAACTCGCTATTGTAAGCGGGCGCCGCTCTTGCGACTACACCCTCTAGAACACTGTACTTCTACTCTATTCCTCACGGGTGTCTCATTCAAGCGGTTGAACTTTACTGGTGTTTCAGTGGAAAAGTTTTTGGATCTTCTCGGCTTTTACTTTAATTCAGCTTCTATTACTTTTGAGGGCAACACGTTTCTGCACAAATCCGGAATCTGCATTGGGTCTACCTATGAGGTTGTGATTGTGCTATTGCAGAAAGGTTAGATGATCGCCTTTTGAAAGTCTTCAGGTATGGTGTACGTTGATGTTTACCTGGTTGTGTTTAAACCTAAGCAGGGCTCAAGAAGTTCTGTCTTGGCCTAAGAGCACTCCGAAGAGGTCTGCGGTCTACGAATGAGGTTCCAACTAAAAAAGCTTTGCCATTTTTGGACGTAAACATTCGTCTTGAAACGAGTCACCTGTGCTGGGCTTATGAGCCTAGAACAAAAAAGTCCCGCCTTAGCTATGAATCTACGCACTCAAAGGTTGTAAAGAGAGCTACTGCAAAATCATGTTTGAGAGCTTCTTTATTGAAATCCTCTTTTCACAGAAGTTTCAACAGCTTTCTGGTTCAAGTCGATAGCTTAACAAAAGCAAATAAGACAATTTTGATATCCCACAGGATTAAAAAAGTGGCTGTTAAATACGAAGTCCTTATAGTATTTTCAGCACCTTCCAAATTATCTCGTTTGTGCGTGAGAGAGCAGGATTTCAACGTGTAGGGTGTGGGATAAACCATCGCATTACATATGATGTGGGGGTCGTTTATAAAATACCCTTTTCCTGTGGTAAAGCGTATGTGGGGCAGTCGGGAAGATGTATTAATGATAGAGCTCGGGAGCATTATCTGTCTTTGAGGTCTTCACTTTCGGGTCACCTATCCGTTCATTGCGATAGGTGTGGCTGTTCACCTCGGTTAGGTGACATTGGAAATTTGGCTAAACATTCATAAAAAATGGCAAGGTGAATTCATGAATTGTTTTACACTCGACAACACGGTCCCGATTTATGCGTAAGGTCAGTCAGTTACGTTATCCAGTGAAGAGTTCAAGTTTGTTCAGAGTTTGGGCACGTTTGTTTAATACTTTCTCGCGTACACGCAGCCTAAAAATGGTACCCACACACCGCGAGGCCACGTGCGAGACAGGTACGCACAGAGCATTAGGGCTCGCGCTGTAGTTTTGGCTTTGCTCAGACCTGAAGTGGAACGTATATATTCCTCTACTATTTATTTTCCTTTATCATTTTTTTTTTGTAATGGTATACTTTCTGTTAGAAATTCTTTGGATGGCACATGACAGTGGAGATGTCCTACATGTTGGATTATTCTTTTTATTTCTTTGTCTTCTTATGTTGATGTGTTTGAAGACGACGAAAAAGAGAGCAAGTTGTGAGTCAGCGCTGTGTCTGTGTCCCTTCTTCTACTTGTCCTTGTGCTCGTTTCCGCTGCTTTGTTAATATGTGTGCAAGGTGCCTAAGAGCTGCGCTCTAAAACGTTACAATAAAGAACCGTCTAAAAACAAAGCTTGTCGCCTCTAAATTAAAGGATACATCCGTTTATATGTAGCTATAGAGGTTGCACCATTAATAGTGTAGTGCTAGAGCTGTCGCCATGTCCGTCTTGGTCATGGTAGCTGCGTAAAACAGCTGATCGCAAGCATGTCGGCACAACCCTACAGAGTCGTTCTGTGTCGCCGTCGCTTCGTACGTGTACGAGGGTGCCATTGCCGGGTCTGCAAGGGCCGGGGACACGTGCGACGTCTCTGGCTAGGGCTTGTCGATCTTGCCGCCGTATGACTGGCACAAGTGTAGGATCGCGTCGTTGGGCGTCGCTGAGCGGTGAGTCCTGCTAAGAGCACGTAGACCAGGGCTTAGCAGCGTCGCGATACAAAGGTATTGCTACAGTATTTTAGCTATACTTTCGAGTATCTTAATCTCCGTGTCGAGATACATTCGAGAAATGTATTTCTATCTCAAAAGTGAAATGCATTTAAGATGTATCGCTTGTATCGCTATACTTTGCCAGACTTAGCTATCTCGTCACACTTGTTGGCCTTTTTAAGATAAATTTAAAATAAAAAAAATACTTGTTTGGTGCAAATTTCTTTGTAATTTATAATGTGAACCCGCCCGATCACATCATCCCTCTTAGTCACCAACATTAAAAAAGAAAAAGAAGAAAACTGTGGTTTAAAGAAGGTTACGGGCCAGAAAAAGAAAATCAGCTCCTCTCACAAAGCCATCCACTCTTTTCAATTTAGCCGAGAGAGAGAGAGAGATAAAATGTTTTATTTGTCGAACCGAGGATGGGGTATGCCTGTCGCCCTTGAAACTAGACATTGGTAACAGGAGGAAGGGGAGGAAGGTGAAGGGTGTTATATACAATGAACAAGCCCTGCCGACTTTATGTAGTCGATCAGGGAATCTAATATTGCCTTCCGGTGTTCGGGGCAGCCGACAGGGAGGATCCATTCTTGCAGGCAGCTTGGTCTCACAGGCTGGGAGAGCGACTCCAAAGCATTCTTTCTTTCTTTTGCACTACTTGGACAATCCCAGAATATATGCTGTGTATCGGCGGGCACAAGGCATTCTTCGCACAATCCGGCTTGTGGGTCTTCTTCGTTGTCTTTCCATTTAAACTTGTTTATTCTGGCTGGGGTCATGGCCGTTCCTGTGCGGAGGCTTCGCAGGCACACCCTCTCCCATCGGCTGTGCGACGTCGAGGGGAGCGGGTGTTCGTCTTGTTGGAGTTGTTCGTTGAGGCGTCTTCTTCTCTCTTCGCGCTCTTGTGCTTTAAGTTCAGCCGGATCGGTCTCTTCGATTGTGTCATTTCTGTCGACGGGGCGAGTCGAGCCTTGGCCGGGCAGGGATGCTTGTAGCTGTTCCCGTGAGGCTGCATGCGCCTCGTCGTTCCCTAGGATACTTTGGTGACCAGGGATCCATGGAATTTTAATGTTATATCCTTCAATTCGAAGTTGTTTGGCCGTCGTCTTGATTGTTCGGACGGTCTTGCTGCGACTGTCGTGTTTGCTGCATTCTTGAACTGCTTCTTTGCAGTCTGTGTAGATATAAAGTCTACGTTTTAGTTTGAATTCTTTGAAATCTATGATGGCCTTCTCAATAGCTTGAAGTTCAGCTTCTTTGACGTTGGTTTCGCTGCATAGTGTAGTGGCGAAGCGTTTGTGGGTGTTCGCACAGTAGTATGCGATGGCCGTGCCGCTTTCGTCTTTTGTTGCGTCCGTGTATATAATAGCGCTCTCGTCCTCTTCGAGAAGTGCTAACAGATCGTCTAGGTGTTTACTTGCAGCGTGCTTTCTTCTCTTCACTTCATTCTTTCCTTGATTTTGTGGAGTGGGTCTAGTGTCAACCACTATTTCGTCTTGCCAGGGTGGGGGAGGTTCCGTAAACACCGTGTAGGTTTCTTTACAGTGCCCGAGATCTTTGAGGATCTCCCGTCCCGGTTTCGTTTTCTGGAGCCTAAGCACTTGGCTTGTTTTGCTTTCTTTCGCGATCTCCTCGATGGTGTTGAGACCTGCTATTTGGTAAAGTGTTTCTATTTTGGTACACTTGGGAAGTCCGGCGATAACTCTTAAGGCTTCCCTGTTTAGTGCCTCTAGTCCGTTCTTCTGTGCGTTGGTGAGATTAAGGTAGTTGATGCCGTACGCTGCTTTAGGCATAAGGAGGGCCTTGACCACGGTCTTGAGGGTCTGATCTTGGGCTCCCCAAGTTTTTCCGGTGGTGCGTTTTATTAGGTTGAGCGCCTCTTTCCATTGGCTTCTGATTTGCTTATACCAACTTCCCGCTTTCCCGTTCTCATCGATCGGGATACCAAGAATCTTGATGGTCGGTTGTTGACGAATTTGTGTGCCGTTGACAAAAAGTTTGATTTTACTTCCCACATTTTCTTTTCGCCCCCTCCGGTCAGAAATGGCGATGTAGTTGGTTTTTTCGGGTGACAGTTGAAGTCCTGTCCGTTTGGAAAAATCTTGTATGGCGTCGAGTGCTTTTTGCAGCGGGACACTTTGTTTGGAAACGCTGCCGCCCTTCATCCAGATGGTAATGTCGTCAGCGTAAATTGTGTATCCCAAATCTGGGATTAGCTCGAGTGAGGGTGCAAGATCCGCCATCACCATATTAAAAAGTGTCGGCGAGATCACGGCGCCTTGCGGGACTCCGATTTTATTCTCCGTCTTCGGTCCTCGGGATTGTCCAATAGCCGTTTCGAATTTCCTTTCATCCAAAAAGGCCCGAATAAACTTCAAAGTTTTTCCCTTGATCCCTCTCTTTACTGCGCCACGTAATACAGCGTCATGTGGTACGGAATCAAAGGCTTTCTTAATGTCGATCACGACTATCAGCCGGGGATTGTAGCAGGGTCGTTTTGATGTGACGTCTTTGTGAATCATTGCCAAACTGTCTTGCGTTGAAAGACCCGGCCTAAAGCCGGTCTGTCTGGCGCAATATGCCTGGCTGTTGATTTCGAGGAGCCACGTGATTCTCGCCAGAACCATTCTCTCCATAGTCTTACATAGATTCGAAGTGAGAGAGATGGACCGCAGGTTCTGAATCGAGTCAGTGAGCTTGCCTGGTTTGGGAATAGGAATTACGGTGGAGAGCTTCCACGCTTCTGGTAGCTGTCCTGTTTCCCACACTTCGTTGAACCACTTTAGTAGTTCTGTCTTCTTTTCTTTCGGTAAATTCTTGAGGGCTGTTATTGTGATCCTGTCCGGCCCCGGCGCGGTGTTTTTGCCGAAGCCAGAGCCGCCATTAGTTCGCCCATGTTAAATGGCGCGTCAGCTGGGGACGGATGGTCGAGTTCAGGAATCACTTCTCTGTAGCGGTGTTGCAGCTGTTGCGGTGTTGGATGCGGAAAGAAGTGTTCGCCTGCCCTTACGGCAAGTTCTTCCTCCGCGATTCCTAGTCTGATAGCGAGGTTTTGAGCAGTGCACTTGTTTCGTTTCTTGCCGGACATACATTTGTATGTCCGCCACATTCTCCTCAAGCCAGTCTTTTCGTTGAACGAGTTGCAGTGCCGTCTCCAGATTTGCCGCTTGAGCTCCTTTGTGTAATATTTGGCTTTGGCCGTGGCGATGTTGAGTTTAATCTTGAAACGATTGTTATGTTTTGCCTTTCTGTATCGCTGTTGAGCCTGGAGTCTAGCAGCCCAAAGGTTGAGCAAATGTAGGTCAGGGTTAGGGGTGCCTTCTTTAACTTTGTAGGTCTTTGTTGCCACTTTAATTGCTAATTGGATTTGTTGGTCTAGGGGGAGTGAGGAAGTGGCCGTCTGGATGGTTTCGCGAAACTTATCCCATCTGATGAAGGGTGCGTCTCGTTTGTACCTGTCTTTGGTCGGTAGCTCGATTTTGATGGGCAGGTGATCGCTGCCCATTGCGTCTTGCATAGTTCTCCAGTTCGCCTTAACATTCTTGGTTGCCCACGTGAGGTCTAGCGTGGTATCTGCTTGCTTCGCGTGAAGTCCGATTCTCGTGGGCGTGCCGGGTTCGTTGATTAAGACGAAACCTAGCTCCTTTGACTTGCACTTCAGCGCCTTGCCTCGAGGCTGTGAGCGCTTATAGCCCCATTGCTCGTGTGGAGCGTTGAAATCTCCTCCTATTATTATGGCTTCCTTTTTATGTCGAGGTTTCATTTGTGCAAGCCAGCTCATATCATCTCCTCTTTTGACGGCGGGCCTTATATAGGTCGAAGCCACCGTAAGAGTCGTTTTGTTGTGTTTGATCTGTACTACGACTACCTCTCTCACTTCGTTGCACAGGTCTGTCGATTCTCTTTGCGCGTGCGGAACGTGCTCGTCGACTAAAATGGCCACCTGTCCTAAGATCACTGTTTCTTCTCTATTCGTGCCCTTTTTGTGCGGGATCGCTCTCGGTATGGATGGTGTGGTGTATGTTTTGTAGCCACTAAGCTTAACACTTTCGGAGTTGGTCTCTTGGAGGAGAATGACCGCCGGTCTTTTCTTGCTCATTCTTTGAAGTCGTAGTTGCAGCTACGCTGCTTTGTTTGCGAATCCTCTACAATTCCATTGAAGAATCCAGGGGCGAGGGCGTGCGTCTTTGCTTTGCGAATCGTCCGGTTTCACATTTTTTTTTCTGGCTATCGTTCATTGGTGGGTACCGCGTATCTGTCTATTTTTTCCCCGATGGATTTCATTCTGGTGAGGAACTCAGTTGCTAGAGACTCGAATCTTTTAATTCTCCTAGTGTTGGATTGGATAGAGGCCAGGCCTTCCTCAACCTTTTGGCACACGGCAGAAAGCTTTGCTTCCCAAGCGGAGGGGTCTCTCGGTAGGATGTTTGCAGGTTGTTCTGCTGGAATCTGTTGCCCCAGTCTCAATTGTTGCTTGTCCGCGGCTGTCATTCAAGCCATAGGGCGGCGTGGACATACGGGGTTGAATGCTCCTTGATTCATTTTTACTCTATCTGCCCATGACACGTCCGGCCGAGCCGACAGCGGCAGGAAAGGCGACGGCGTCTAAACGATTATATCATCTTGGAGGTCTTCGTCAACTCGCGGTGCGGGCTTCTTTGTTCGCTTCTTGTGCGAGTCGTTTCTCGGCGGAATTTTCCTTTTAGGGCACTCGTTACTTGTGGCAACGTGTGCTCCGTTACAGTTGACGCACTTTGGTGCAGCCTGGCAATCCTCCACCTTTCCGTGTTCTTGTCCGCATGATCCTCACCTCCGGATGTTATTGGGGCACACATCAGCATTGTGACCAATTTGGGGACATCCGAAACAAACCAGCGGCCTTGGTCTGTATTCTGTGACCCTGTAGACTTCGAAAACGTAGCGAACGTGCCGGGGCAACGTTCGTCCCTCGAATGTAATTAGAATAGTCCTTTTCTTGATGCCCAGGGCTCTGGCCGCGATGATCTTGTGTGTGTTGCAGTTAAGTTCATTTACGAGAGTTTCGGGTTCTTCATGTGGTGAGTGAAGGTAGATGACACCTCTCACCTCGTTGGAGCCCATAGCCTTATAGGGCTGCACTTCTTGTGGGCCTTGTTGCTCGGTAGGAATTTCCCTGATTTGGAGAAATTTTTCCGCGAGCAAGCTGTTCCTGGTTGTAATGGCGATGGTATTCGCTTTTTCGTGTCTATGCACGGTGAAGTCACTCATGTTCTTTACGCCGGTTTTCTCGATGGCGGCGCGAATCTCTTTGGTTGAGAAGTCCTCGACGTTCATTTTACACACTGGTCGGAGAACAACCGTCTGCGTGAGCGGCTTCTGGGTCCTTTCATCAGAAGACTCACGTTGCTGCGCTGAAATCAGGTCGTATTTACGTTTCCCTCGTACCGCCTGTCGGCCATCCTCATTACTGTCCATCATGACAGGGCTGTGCTGTTCGTCAAGTTTAGGGTTTTTTTTCATAGGTTGTCATCGGCAGATCTCTGGGTGAGCTACTCGCGAGCATGGGAAAGTCTTCGTACACAGCAGAAACTTGACTGGAGGGTGGGGATCTTGCGTCGATGTTTTCTCTGGAACCGTCGTCGCATTTCAGAGCTGACAGAAAGGGTTGAAGTCTCTCCCGCAGGTCTATGCATTGCCGAATAAATGGTTGATTCGCCATGCAGGTGCTTACCCATTCTTTGTTGGCGGTGCACGTCCGGAAGTTGTCAAAGTCAATTACGAGGCTGCGTTGTGGAGCTGCGGCCGGTATTGCAGCGTTGCCGCTGTTCATTTGAACTGCCTGCGCGAGAGCGGCGTTAGGCTTCGGCGTTCCGCTTCCATTGTTCATCTTCGGACCCCTGAAAATCCCCTTTTGATGAGGTCCAAGGATTCCTTGTCTTATCGGTTGGTTAGGCGAGGTCTCCGCGTCGGTCCTCGGTGTCCAGGGCGGCAACGAGGGGGTGCTGGGACCCCCTCGGATTGGGGCAATGGTTAAGCGTGAAGCGGGAGCTCAGGAACGTGCGTCTGCGGTGCTATGTTGCGCTTTTTGCACTCCCAGGAGACTTGGAAGAGGGAAGTGACGTCAACGACACAGCAAATGCAGATTGGATGTTGACAGAAGAAAACGAAATCAACACCCAATCTGCGTTTGCTGTGTCGTTGACGTCACTTCCCTCTCCCTAGTCTCCTGGGAGTCCAAAAAGCGCAACATAGCCCCCCTGGTCTCCTCGAGAGCTGAGGCCAGAATCCAATTTAGCAGAGAGAACGCTCTAAAGGAGTTGAGTGAAGAAAAAGTACGGTCATGTTGTCAAATCTTCCCACACTGTGGGTGACCCAAAAGTTATAATACGACAGTTTGAGATGCGCCCTCACGGCAAAAAAAGGTTTCATTTCGGGCAGACGCCTTTTGCCCAGCATGGTACGCAGTCCTTACCGTTCTGTAACTATGTGGTTAAACAGAGGTGGCATGTCTTTTTTAGCGGGATTAATGGTAAATAAAGAGTTCGAGGTAAGGGGAACAGCATAAAGTGGCACAAAAAAGGA
Organism: Ixodes scapularis; assembly: GCF_016920785.2. NCBI lineage: Eukaryota > Metazoa > Arthropoda > Arachnida > Ixodida > Ixodidae > Ixodes > Ixodes scapularis. The sequence goes on from NW_024609909.1 coordinate 737,940, forward strand.
GCAGAAGTTTAAATTACCACTCGCATTTGCCACGCACTAAACCCTCCTCACCAAAGACCGTTCGGGAACAAGTGCATTTTCATAAGTATCTGTATTTTAATTCGGGAATACTTTTTCGCGGTTTTGCAGAAGTATCTCAGGGATATCCCGTACTGTAAAAGACACTTTTTTTTCAGTTTCTGTACTTTGGGCCTTAAAACATATGTACCTCAGTATTTGTGCTCCCGAATGCTTTGTAGAGTATCTCTTCCCAGATCTGACTCCGTTCTAACATGGCGACGAGAAAAACGAAAACCAACAAAAAAAAAAAAAAATGAAAGCCGTTTACAATTCCCTGTAACGCCGAATTAGAGCGCAGCTCTTGAGGAGGAGGAGGGAAGGGTACTGGGGGGTGGGTCAAGTGACCTCGGGGGCGGGGGGTCACGTGACCTTGGGGGTCACGTGACCTTGTGGAGTCACGTGACCTTGGGGCGTCACGTGACGTCGCGGGGGTCACGTGACCTGGGGCCACGTGACGATACCGATGACGTCATCAGTAGCGTCACTGATGACGCCATCAGTGATGATGATGACGATGCGGATGCCGGTGACGTCATGAGTGACGTCACTAATGACGTCATCAGTGATGATGACGATGACGATGCGGATGCCGGTGACATCATCAGTGACGTCACTGATGACGTCATCAGTGGCTATGACGTCAACGGGGGGTCACGTGACCTCGGGGGTATCCCCAGGTCACGTGACCCCAGGGGGGGTCACTTGACCTGGGTAACCATCGTGACCCTCGTGAGGGTAACCCTAGTAACCCTTGTGAGGGCAACTCTCGTGACCCTCGTGAGGGTAACTCTCGTGACCCTCGTGAGGGTAACTCTCGTGACCCTCGTAAGGGTAACTCTCATAACCCTCGTGACCCTCGTGAGGGTAACCCTCGTGAAGGTTACCCTCACGAGGGTTACTAACCCTCGTAACCCTCGTGAGGGTTACGAGGGTAAGTAACCCTCGTGAGGGTAACTCTCATAACCCTCGTGACCCTCGTGAGGGTAGCCCTCGTGAAGGTTACCCTCACGGGGGTTACTAACCCTCGTAACCCTCAAAAGGGTTACCTTCACGAGGGTTACCCTCACGAGGGTTAGTAACCCTCGTAACCCTCGTGAGGGTTACAAGGGTAAGTAACCCTCGTGAGGGTAACCCTCGTGAAGGTAACCCTTTTGAGGGTAACTAACCCTCGTAACCCTCGTGAGGGTTACGAGGGTAAGTAACCCTCGTGGCCCTCGTGATCCTCGTGAGGGTAACTCTCATGAGATTAACCCTCGTAACCCTCGTAACCCTCACGAGGGTTACGAGGGTTGCGGTTACGCCGACGCCGACGGCGACGGCGACGCCGCTCAAGCCGGGAACGGGCCCCTAAGAGCTGCGCTCTAAAACACGAATCTTACATTGAGCATGTCTGCACCGGGCGGCGAGATCGAACAATCGCCGGACGGCGATTTTCGTTCCCGCCGCCTGGTTGTCCATCAATGTTACGACAACGGGCCCGATTTCACGCAAAACCACGGAGAATCAAATGGATGCAACAACCACCCATACAGCCCTGGCATCGGCCCTCGAGACGATCGTACGACTCCTCGAATGGCAAGCCGATTCGACCAACGTTACCCCGATGCACGTAACCAAGGCACCGAATCTAACGCCAATGCTGCTGATTTACTCTGGAAAAGAAGCTGAAAGCTTCTTGGAATGGCTCGCTGCCATCCAGTCAATGAAAAATCGCTCAACCTGGAACGAACCAGCGACGCTGAGCGTAGTAATCTTACGCCTTCGCGGACAAGCCTCCGAATGGCACCGCACGGAAGACACGAGAATCACGGGTTGGACCGAGTGGAAAGCGGCCATCTGAGCGATATTCGACAGGGCTCTTCTGTGTCGCCGATGGGTCTCGTACATGAACCCCAGAGTACGGAAGCAAAGCGGAACACTTACCGACTTTATGTATGCCCGCCTCACACGAATTAAGCGAGGAAAATATCCACACAATCAAGCGAGCGAAATATCCACACAATCAAGAGAGCAAAATATCCAGTTGAACCTCTTAGCGTACATTATAATAACTATATGGGTCAATGTTCCTAAAACCATTCAGTTAGGAAACTGCCATAGAGCCTGCCCTGACAAAGTGGCACCGATCCGTACTCGAGATTCATTCATTCATTCATTCATTCAGGAACTTTATTGAACCAAGAAATCATGGGGGATGGCTCGAGTTAATTATTTGGGTTGGGGAGGTGGGAGTTGTCTTGTCTTCAGCCGCTCTCGAAGCCGGTCTTCTATGGCTTGAGTGCGTGTGATGATCGTCAGCTGGACTTCGTAATCTTCTGCCGCCAGAAGTTGTTCCCAGGCCGGTAGATTTTTTTCCCCGATGTCAGAGATGGTCGCCGTCAGGGTTGGTGGCAGTTGGTTCCGGGAGCACGTCCAGTAGACGTGGCTCCAGGATCCCTCCGCCAGGCCGCAGTCTTCACACAGTCCGGAAAACAGGTCCGGCCAGGATCTTCTCAGGATTCTGGGAGTCAGGGTGTTCTTCGCTTGAAGCTTTCTCCAGGTAGACTCTTGAGCCCTGGAGAGCTTTTGTGAGGCATGTCCAGCGTTTTACGTTGGTGGCGGAATTTTCTGAGAGTTTCACCATAAGTTACGGGGTCCTGGTTGTATGGCGAGGCCCCGTAGCTATTGTCACCCTGATTCGTGGGAAGGCCAGTTCCACTCGTGGCACGGTGGTTGAGAGCTCGTACCACGAGAGAGTGGGCTGTCTCGTTGCCCCGGTGAGCCGTGTGGCCGGGAACTCAGGTCAACGTGTCTCTTCTTTTTGGATCTGGAGTCTCCTTCTGGAGTAACTTGGCTGCAGCCAGTCCGATTCTTCCTTGACACATGTGTAGAATCGCCGTTTTAGAGTCTGTAGCTTGTAATATTGCAAGTGCGACTGTGGCCTCTTCTGCCTCGTCAATATTCTTGGCTTTAATGGTAGCTATTACGTCTTGCTTCAAGTTGTGTACCGCTATGACGTATGTTCCAGTACGTCCAAGATACGGTCCTGCGTCCGCATGAAAAATGCACTCGCAGCTCCTGTGCAGCTTTTTAAGCGCACGTGCTCTGGCCTCTCTTCTTCCTTGATTGCGTTCTGTGTTCATGTTCTTGAATAGAGGCGCGCAGTACATCGAGTTGGCCCAGTCCCTTGGTATATCTTTTTTCTCGTCCTCTTTTTTCTGTGTGCCGTCTCCAACGTCTCGCAGGACTTGTCTTCCTGCCGATGTTTTAGAGAGTCTCGTAACTTGTGCTTCGTGTTGTGCTCTTGTCATTTCTTCGAAGCCATTGTGGATTCTAAATTGGTCCAAGATTTCGTTCGAGGTCGTTTGTGGGATGCCCAACGCCGTCTTGAAAGACTTGCGTATGGTTGCGTCAATCGCGTCTTTCGAAGTTCTGCTGAGGTTCATGTGCGTGGCAGCATACATGAACCTGCTCAGCGTGAAAGCTTGTACCAGTCTGCACGAACCATTTTCTGTGAGTCTGTAGTTGCGTCTCGAGACACTTCTGATGAGCCTGGCCGTATTGTATGCCTTTTGCCGAATACTTCTTACGGCGTCGCACTGTATAATGCTGATCGAGATTTCCAGTTCGAGTACCCGTGTCTGGTTGACTCTCGGTATGTCGATGTTTTGTAATTTCAGGTAAAGTTTCATATCGCCCTTCTGTTTACGGTTCTGCGGGGGTCTTATGACTAGGGCCGATATTTCTGCCGCACATTCTAATCCCACGTTCTTGGCTTCTTCTTTGACCACTTCGACTCCTGCCTTAATGGCGATACCCATATGGGGAGATGGAAGTGATGTCAATATCGTAATGTCATACGCGTATACCGCGTGATGTAGCCCACCAATTTCTTCTAGCCTTCGGGATAGGGGATTCATGCCAATGTTAAAGATAAGCGTGGAGATGACCACCTCTTGTGGGGCGCCGCTTCCATCATTCACCTTGAATTCTGTGGATGTTTCGCCTTCTATTTGCATCTGGGCCGTTCTTCCGGACAGAAAGTCCTTAATGTAGTGGAAAGCCTTCTTTCTAAGCCCCAGACAAGCTACTTGCTCCAGTACAGCTTCGTGTGAGACCCGATCAAAAGCTTTCCTCAAGTCGAGAGCTGCCAATGCGGTCAATTTCTTGGTGTCTTCTCTTTCCTTCAGTTGAATGAAGACATCCTGTGTGGACAAATGCTTTCTAAATCCGAACATTTGGTCCGTGAATAGTCTATGGTCCTCCATGTACTCTTGTATTCTGGTTTGAATGATGCATTCGAGCAGTTTTCCCACACAAGATGTGAGCGAAATGGGTCTGAGATTCTTCAGGTTGAGTTGCTTCCCGGGCTTTGGAATAAAACACACTATGGCATGCTTCAAACTCCTTGGTAGCTTGCCCGTCTTCGAGATTTGGTTGAAGTACACGACGAGTGCTCTGACCGACTCGTTCTCCAGGTTTCTGAGCACCTTATTTGTCACCTTGTCGGCTCCTGGTGCTAATGATGTCTTGGGTCCCATCATGGCTTTCCTCGTCTCATGCTCCATGATGGGTGCGTCAAGTCGCTCGTTTCTTTCACCAGTGTACTGCTTGAGGTCTTTGTGGGGTGTCAAGGTATATTTCCTTGATTTCCCAAAGATGCTTTCCATGTCTCCATCATGATCTCGCACAATCTTGGTTAAGAGTTTCCTCTTTTCGACCCTCGTGTCTTCCGGAGCCAGTAGTCGTCTGAACAGGGACCACGGGTTCTTGGTATGCAGTTGACCTTAGAGTTCATTACACAGCTGTTGCCCCTGTTGCTGGTTAAGTTGCTGTGCGTAATGTTCGATTTCCTTGTACAACTTGGCTGCTCTTTGCGGAGTTTGGGGAACCGCTTCCAGGTGTTCTGCAACCTTCCGTAAATTTATTTGTAGTCTTCGCATTCCTGTCAGTCTCTCATCCATGAATCTTGCTTGCGTGGGATTTGCAACTTCACGGGTGACCGCGCGTTGATCTTCTACTATACTTGCAGTCCATTCTTCTATATCTCGGAGACGTCTCCCTTCCTCTTCCCTGAGGCTGCGGTAAGCGTCCCAGTTTGTGGACACTTGATGGGGGTAGCTCTTCTCCAGTACCCTTCCAGCATTAGTTCGACGTGTATGATGAAATGATCGCTTCCGAGATTCTCTTTACTGTACGTCCAGCAGTAGTCTTCTATGTTGATGCCGAACGTAATGTTCGGGTTGGTGTTTCTCTGCACACCGTTTCCGGTCCTTGTGTATGCGGCTGTATCGTTCATCAGGATGGCATTGTGTATGTCGGCTTGCCCAGCGACTTCCTTTCTCTTGTAAGAGTCCCGGGGGTATCCCCACATACTATTCTCGGCATTGAAGTCTCCCATGATGAGGATGTGATTTTGTCCCGCAATGCTTTCCGCTTCTTAAAATATAGTAGCAATGTAGTCGGAAGTATCCCTCGGACTGGAATATGCGTTGCATACGAATAGGCTCTTCAGATTCTTCTTTTTCGGAATGATTTCGGTGACTACTGTTTTGCTTCTATCAACCAGGGGGATGTCGTGCTGTTTGACTGGAAGATTTCTTCTTACGAAAGTGTGCACGATGTTTCCTCCCCCTCCGCCAATCTCTTCATGCCTGTCGTAGCCAGGGATGGTACATTTTTCGTTAGATTCTTGTATGCCAATTACGTCTGGTTGCCTGGCCGCATCCAGAATGAGCATTTTAAGCGCGTTGATCTTGGTGTCGAGACCACAGCTGTTCCTATGCAACACGTAGATGGAATTATTGTCCGCCATCGTGTTTGTATGCGTTTGCCTGTCCGCTGCGTTCATGTCCCTGTTGGGCCAATATACTCTTCTATTCGACGGAATCTTTCCTCCGAAGTTTGCATGAATGCTTGAAGCGTCCTTGTGGTAGAAACCAGCATTTCCTGCATCTCTTGCATTGTCTTAGCTATTCCTTCGAACTTAGCGTCAATGTCTGCGTGGTTACACAATCGGCGCACTTTGACAGATTCCACATCCGTGACCGATGCTTCTGTTCCCTTAGAGTCTGGCCTTGGTCTTTTTTTTCTCAAGACTTTTATGGTTTGTGTAGTTTTGTGCTCTTCGTCTTGCTCCATCTGTCCATAGTGCTGTGGCGTCAGCGGCGGAGCCGGAAGGGCGACTTTGCGGGGGTCCTGTTTTCTTCCATTGTTACCGCCGTCATTCTGTAGCCTTTGTTTGAGGTCGTTGATTTCCTTTTGAAAGGCTGCTCTCTCCTCCTTTAGCTGTTTCTCGAAAGCAGCTCGTTCTCCTGTCATAGTCTTCTTTAGGGCTGCGATTTCCGCCATTGCCGGATTATCGGCCCGTTTCTCTTGCGAGAATGCTTGCTTCTTATTGCTTAGAGCACGCAAGTAGCTTTGCCCTTGTTCGTTCTTTCGCTCATCCTCTTTTTGGGGCGAGATCTCGACGAAATCTTCCTTCTTGAAAGAAGCTTTCTTCAGTAGGTTCTTGGGTTCTTGGTACGGCTTGAATCTCTCCTTGCAGTCCCTGCAGCCTATGTAATGCTGTCCTCCACAAATCAGGCACCTAGGGGTGCACGTGTACTCAGTCCTCACTCCACGCACTTTTGGCGGGTGGTCGTGGATTTCCTCGCAGTTCGGGCATCTTCCGGTGTCCATTCGATGACCCATCTTCCAGCATCTCATACACGCCTGTTTCTTCTCCAAGTAGTCGTGGAAGCGAAATAGACCGCACAGGGACTTAACTAATCCCGGCGGCTTATGAGTTCCCAATGTTATGAGCACCGATGGCGTTCTTCCCATTCTGTTGGCGTCCACGATTACCGTATGCGGATAACATTTCACTAAGTGTACCAGAAGCTCACCTTCGTCGACTTCAGTTTCAGTGTTCATGCAAGAGCTTAAGCACCACTATTCGACGAAATCTGTCCGACCTCGTGCCGTGACCGTAGACGTCCACCCTCTTATCTTGAGCATGGAAGCTTCGGACTTCGGCATATCGCTGGGCTCTCTCGTGGTCGTTGGTGAGAAGGAAGACCATGATACTCTTGGCGTTAAAACGTATGCTATCTTCCACGTGGTCAACGGAACTCTGGCCGCCTTGACGATGCCTGTTAGTAGCTGGTCGCGCGTTAATCTCTTCACGTCGAAATCACGTATCCGAATGACGACCACGTGTGTCCTGGCTTCCTAGAGTTTCTTCTGTCGTTTGTTGCCGCCGACCGTTTGCCATTGTTCCTCCTTCGTTGAAGGGCTTTCGTCTTCGATGAGGTTTCCCTCTTGCTCCTTCCTTGCCAGCTCGCTAAGAAAATTGCGAACGTTGTCGTCATGCAGTCGCTCCCTTCTATCTGTCTCCGGGTCCGCCATGCTCGCCGGGGAACAACGTGGCGACGGTAGGCTTAACGTTAGGCCTAGCGCCAGCACACCTTTTCAGGACTACAAATCGACTTCGGCGGGGAAATTGTCCATCACAGCACCTCTCAAAACATACCGGAGTCAATCTTAGCACGAAATTATGCGAAGCACACCCCAAAAAGGTCCGTATCCCGGGCACTTGTACCGGAAAACACGGAGCTCGTCGGAGGCACGTCCGCACACGTCCGCTCTTCATCCGCACTCTAAACATAGAGTAATATAGTAAACGTAAAGAGAGGACACAAGAGCCGATTCGCGGCCCAGATAGTGCGTTTCATACCCTCCGCTACGTGGCGCTTTTCTGCAATTTGGTTAAAATTAATTAAAACTCTTTCTGTGAAAAGTATTTATTTTTTAATTGGCAATGCTTTAAAATTGTTTAAAGTACTTACAACGGCTAAATAGTTTAAATCAAATACGTCACAAAAACCACGTGATGAATGGCGCCTGCCATGGCCTGCCTGCCTGCACGCCGTCGCTTCTAGTACACCATACCGTCGCCTCTGCATCATTCTGCATGGCCCCTGCTCGTCCCTGCGTCTTTCGTCTGTGCCGTGCGTGCCGTCCATCTGTGCTTTCTGCTGCATCATGTTCGGTCGACTTTGCATCAATCAAGGTGACGCATGACCGCCCGCATGCCCCCATGCTCGGCGTGAATTCGTGGAGCCGATCGGTTCGAGCTTCTCGCGCTGTTGTTTCTGCCGGGCTGTCTGGCCGCACTTGAACCTGTGTGCATGTTGATTTTCGATGAGATTGTTTAAAAAAAAAAGAATTTAACTTACGACCCAGCACACGACATTGTCCATGGGTTTACAGATGACGGTGTTGAACGAACCTCTAACATTGCAGATAGAGCCTTGGTTGTTATGCTGTCTGAAATTTCCAGGAGGTGCGTTTAGCCCCTTGTATACACTGTTGTGCACACTCCAACAACGTCTTCTGTTTAACGCAGTCTCCTCATTTCTCTCATTCGGGAGCTTAAAGGGGCGGTGCAACGATATTCAATGGGAATGTTCTTCACTTTGCACAAGCTTACTGGCACTAGTGGGACTCACGGATATTTGCACGCAACGCCACTGACCAAGAAACTCCTTTGTTGCGGAGGACGACGACGAAGTGCTCTAACCAAAGACGTCCAATCTTCCATTCCTGGTAATTTTTCGTATTTGTTACCTTCTATTGCGAAAATCTCGATCAAATATTAACGGGCAGTTTTTCTAAACTCAGTGTGCCTGACAAAGAAATCAAGCAGACCGCCGAGATCTCCTTTAGAGAAAACTGCAGCCTTTTCCGCTGCTATCGTTCCATGTGAACGAACATGGAAGCTGCCCAAGCGGGCGTCCCTGGCGCTGCTAATACAGCACTAAGCATAACTCCTGAGCAACATCAAAGGAACGAAGCACGCGTAACGTCGCAACCAGATGATGGGCACTCTATTTGCTCCGATGGTTCCGTTGCATCGTCGACTACAGACATCAACTGTATGGAACAAGACGACGATACCGGAGGTCCGTATCAAGAAGTGAGATCAAGAAAGAGAACTCGGCGCAACAACTCCAACTCCAGCTCGGAGACAATAATCCAATCAAAAGCCATCGAAGAAGGGCTCACTGTTGTGTTCGCCCCTGCGGATACTGAGACGTTAATAACATCCCTCAGTAGTGTGAAGCTCTCAAGAGCTCTGGAAAACTCCTGTCCTGAGGGCATTCACGAGGTTCGCTTTAACAGCAGATTGAATGTCATCGCAGTTGACACCAGAAATGGTGAAGCTACAAGAACATTGCTCAACTTGAAGGCTCTCTGTGGAATTCCGGTGATGTCATACTCTCCACTGGCTGGAGCAACGGTGAACGGAATGTTTCAGGACGTCGACAAAGAGCTTTCTAATGAGGAGATCACCTCGCATCTCAGGTCCAATATTAACGTTGGTGCCGTCCGACGCCTAGGGAGGTCTAGCACAGTCAAAGTCACCTTCCGGGGCAAGATTCTGCCAACCCATGTTCTTCTGGGGCATGTACGCCATCCCGTCCATCCTTTTCAAGAAAGGCCCATCCAGTGCCTTAACTGCTTTGGATTCGGACACAAGCGAGTGACCTGCAAACGCCCCAAAAAGTGTGAACATTGTGGAAAACCACATGAATCAACAGACATCACATGTCAATCAATGCCTGCCAAATGTGTCAACTGCGGCCAAGAACACGAAGCTACAGCACGCTTCTGCTCGAAGCGAAAGAAACTAGGGGAGATCCAGGCGTACTCAAAATCCAACTTGGTGGGATTTCATGTCGCAAAATCCGCCTTGGAGTACGATGAGGTCTTCCCGGAGATGGAATCTACTCAAGCAGGCAGCAATGCCACGAAAGAACCGACTGTCACTGAACTCGAGAATTCAGGAGAGCGAGACATGGAAGAAACTTTAAAAGATGTGACTACATCATCGCTATTCACGACGGTCGTCAAACAAACAAAACCTAAAAGTCAAGCAACTAAAAAAAATGAAAGCCGCTTACAACTCCCTGTAACGCCGAATTAGAGCGCAGCTCTTGAGGAGGAGGAGGGAAGGGCACTGGGGGGGGGTTAAACTAACCAGGGGGGGTCACGTTACCTTGGGGGTCACGTGACCCCCAATGCCAATGATGTCATCACTGACGTCACTGATGACGTCATCAGTGACGATGACGATGCGGGTACCGATGACGTCATCAGTGACGTCGCTGATGACGTCATCAGTGATGATGACGATGACGATGCGGATGCCGGTGACGACATCAGTGACGTCACTGATGACGTCATCAGTGATGATGACGATGACAATGCGGATGTCGGTGACGTCATCAGTGATGATGACGATGACGATGTGGATGCCGGTGACGTCATCAGTGATGATGACTATGACGATATGGATGCCGGTGACGTCATCAGTGATGATGACGATGACGATGTGGATGCCGGTGACGTCATCAGTGATGATGACGATGACGATGTGGATGCCGGTTACGTCATCAGTGATGATGACGATGACGATGTGGATGCCGGTGACGTCATCAGTGATGATGACGATGACGATGCGGATGCCGGTGACGTCATCAGTGATGACGATGACGATGTGGATGCCGGTGACGTCATCAGTGATGATGACGATGACAATGTGGATGCCGGTGACGTCATCAGTGATGATGACGATGACGATGTGGATGCCGGTGACGTCATCAGTGACGATGACGTCATCGGGGGGTCACGCGACATCGGCGGGGGTCACGTGACCTCGAGGAGGGGGCCACGTGACCTCAGGGGAGTCACGTGACTTCGGGGGGTCACGTGACCCCCCACGAGGTCACGTGACCTTGGTGGGGGGCTCGCGCGGTGCATTATGGGACATTTCCCATGATGCACCGCGCGGTTACGCCGACGCCGACGCCGACGGCGACGCCGCTCAAGCCGGAAACGGGCCCCTAAGAGCTGCGCTCTAAAAAGATTGCCAGGGTTCAAGTCCACACGAAAAACAAAAAAGCAATATGCCGGCTGCATCAACACCTCAGGAATCCCAGACCTTTTCTGCACCCACCACTCAGCCGCAACCCTGCCATTCGAAGGACACAAATGCGCAACCAAAAACATCCTTTGGAGACAGTTCACCTGAATGGATGTCTTTTGTCAAGGCCGCAGTCAAGATCGCTCTCAGCCTACTTAAAAGCATCGAATCAACCTGGGCAAAGACACTTACTACCATAATCCAAGCAGTGCTCCCTCTTCTTGAGGGATGCTAGGGTCATCTTCTACTCAAATTAAGGGTTTTACCACCAGTATTTCAGTGGTGTCCGCAGGAGCTACCATACGCGACACGCCCAGTCGGGTAGACACCCTCAGTAGAAATGGCAGAGCCCGCTTATGGCAGAGCAACGCCGAGCGGCCATAACTAGAGTCTGGCAATGGAACTGCCGGGGGTACCGCAACAAACGTGGGGCCCTAGCGCAGTACATTGCCGGACTCGACAAACCCCCCGACATAATAGTACTCCAGGAAACTGGAACCGAGACACCCTCACTTTCGGGCTACAAGGTGCTTGTCCCTCGCATATGCCAGCGCGTGGCAGTCCTAGCAGCAAACCACGTAAATGCCCGCATGCACGAACTCAGCGACGAGAGCATAGACCACGTGCTTATAGAAATTATTCCCGAGAAACGCCACTGGCCCTCGTTCTTTATTCTCAACGTATACAGTCCGCCACGCAACAGGCACGAGAATTTTAGCAAACTGTTTGCGCGCGCGCTTAAACTTGCACGGAACCAGCTCCTCATAGTAGGCGACTTTAACGCGCCGCACTCGGCCTGGGGGTACACTCGCTCTATGGCCAAGGGCACCCGACTTTACCACTTAATCTGCCAACAACGCCTCTCTATCCTGACCGACCCGGAGCAGCCCACGAGGACGGGCAACAGTGTTACCCGCGACACGTGCCCGGACCTCGCGCTGACGAGATGCGAACGGTGGTCGGAATGGTCAAACCTCGAGGTGAACCTGGGAAGCGACCACGCCATAGCCCAAGTGGACATCGCCGTCTCGCCAGGAAAAAAGTTCCTCCGGAAACAAGCCCTGACAGACTGGGACAGGTTTCGTGCAGCAAGCACGGCCACACACAGCGAGCGAGAGCACGAGGATGCTTCCCTTGCCAGCTGGACCGAGCGCCGAGTGTGCGACAAGAACACCTATACGGAAACTCTCAACCTGACAACAGACACTCCCGAGGTGGACAGGCACCTGCTCAACTTGTGGGAGGCAAGGCACGGTCTGATCAAGCGCTGGAAGCGCCAGAAGCTAAACCGCAAGCTCAAGAAACGGATCGCGGCAATCACGACGGAAGCGCTCGAGTACGCAAGCCAACTGGCGCTTTCCAACTGGAACAAAAAGTGCACCGATCTCCAGGGAAAACTGGGGACCAAGGACGCGTGGCAGTTCTTGCGACACCTCCTGGACCCTAGCAAAAGTAAACGCAATACCAGCCAGAACCTCCAGAAAATTGTGCGCGACTTCCCCGGCACCAACCAGGACCTCCTCGAACAGCTCAAACTACGGTACATCGGCTCGTCCCCGGACGAGGTGTATCATGACTACGAAGGCGAGCCAAACCCAGAACTCGACGTCCCCTTCAGCTTCGAAGAGGTATGGAGCGCGCTTCAAGACCTGGGCCGTAATACGGCACCTGGCGAGGACCGCGTCCAAAACACGCTGCTTCGTAACCTAGACGCGGGATCGGTTCAGACCCTCTTAAAACATATCAACCAGGTATGGGAGAACGGCGAGCTCCCCAATGAGTGGAAACACTCGGAAATTATCCTAATCCCCAAACCTGGGAAGGAGCTCTGCCTCGACAACCTGCGACCAATCGCCCTCACGTCCTGCGTGGGAAAGCTGATGGAACGGGTCGTCCTCAAACGGCTGCAGCCACACATGGAGGAAACGGGCGTGTTCTCGCACACGATGTTTGGTTTTAGAGAGCACTTGTCAACCCAGGACGTCATGCTACAGCTAAAAGAGGACATCCTCGACCCCATCTCCAGGACGACGACCCAAGCAGTGCTCGCCCTGGACGTCAAGGGAGCTTTTGATAATGTGGGCCACCAGCTAATCCTCCGAAACCTGACAGTCACCAATTGCGGTTCCAGAATGTACAACTACCTGCGGGACTTTCTACGGAACAGGACAGCCACCATTGGTGCAGGTGACCTCCGCACGGACGTCATCAACACCCCCAACAGGGGCACGCCGCAGGGGGCGGTGCTCTCGCCAACCTTGTTCAACCTGGCAATGAGCGGGCTGCCCCCGATTCTGGAACGCATCCCGCACATCAAACACTCTCTGTACGCGGACGATCTCACAATTTGGACCGTGTCCGGGTCTGACGGACAGAAGCAGGACGCGCTTCAGGCGGCAGTCGACGAAGTTCAACGGTACTTACGCCAGGGTCAGCTGCATATCTCGGCAGCCAAATCGGAATTGATCCTAGTCTGCAAGACGCCAAGGTCCCGCCGCAACTCGGAGCCCAGAGACGAGATACAAGTCTTCCTGGACGACGGCTCTCAAATCCCCGTGGTTCCGCGTGCCAGAATCCTGGGTCTCCACCTCCAGGAGGACGGAAAGGCGACCCATACCCTCACACTCCTCCAAAACCAAGTCACTCAGATTCTACGCATCATGCACCGGGTCGCCAGCCGGCGGCACGGCCTCAGGGAAGACGACACGATCAAACTGGTTAACGCCCTGGTGGTGTCGCGCATCATCTACGCCACACCCTATCTCAATCTCACCAAGGGAGACGAGGACAAGCTAGATGTCCTCATACGCAAAGCGTATAAGACGGCCCTCGGACTCCCCCCGTACACCTCCACAGAGAAGCTACTCAAGCTCGGCGTCCACAACACTTTTAGGGACCTGGTGGACAGCCACCTTGCCACTCAGCGAGACCGACTCGCCCAAACCCCTGCGGGCAGAAAGGTTCTAGAGTCACTCAAGATTCCCTTCCAATGGGACAGAGAAGAAACCACGGCACCCCTCCCGAGACACATCTGGAGCCAAATCAAGGTGCACGCGATCCCCCGCAACATGGACCCGACGCTCCACGCGGAACGCCGCAAGGCTCGGGCAAGATTCTACCAAAAGGCGTATGGCAAACGGGCTGATATCCTGTACACAGACGCGGCCACATATGCCAATCAACGGAATGCAGCGGCAATATGCGTCGTGGATGGAACTGGGAGAACCCGAATCACGGCGTCGCTGCGCACCTCTAATACGACCATTGCAGAGGAATTCGCCATCGCCATGGCCATTGGGCTCGGAAAAGATCATGTCACCATCATGAGCGACTCACAAGCAGCACTGCGTCGCTTCCTAGCAGGCCCTGTCTCGCCGAAGGCACTCAAGGTCCTCACCCAGAGAGACCTACAGGGCTTCCCCACAGTGGAACTTATATGGATCCCAGGACATGACGAGGTGAAAGGCAATCGGTGTGCTGACACCGAGGCCCGAGCATGCACCCTCCGGGCCGCTCCTGCCGCCGCGTCACGACTAGGGCTAGGTGCATACTTTATTCCGGTGCCAAACAGGTACTCCGAAATCAGGGCCTACCATCGTGGCCAGAGGCGTGAATACCCGCCGCCACACAAAAATCTCAGCAGAGAGGACGCGGTCGCTTGGCGCCAGCTCCAGACAGGAGAGTTCCGCAACCTAGCGCTCTTGCACAAATTCTATCCTACAAGCTACAAAGCCGAATGTCCGCACTGCGGGCAATATGCTTCCTTACTACACACCGCGTGGTTTTGCACCGCTCACCCTAACATCCCCCCCTCCCACCCTGATCCCACTCCTGAAAACTGGGAAGCCGCACTGCTCAGCTCGTCTGCTGCTGACCAACTAAAGTTGATCGAGCGGGCGAGGCTGACAGCCGACAGCGTTGGGGCCCTGGACTAAGGGAACCACCCAGAGACCAATAAACAGGCATAATAAAGTTTATTCCTCCTCCTCCTCCTTTGTTGCGCTGTAAGTTCGAGGACAAAACCGAGTGGTTTCATTCAATCTCTCCTTCGAAAAACCTGATGACGTAGCTGGGCGGTAGCAGTACCGCCCACTGACGATATTTGAATACGGTTCATAGATTGGACCCGAGCATGGCGTGGACACTCGATTTGGGCTCGTGATAATCGATAGTTCGAGAAACATTCGTGTAGTGTCCTGTGTCCAATCGCTGCAATGACGACAACAGCCGAATCATAACAATGTCTTGAACTCAGCGCGTGTCCTGTGCCTTGCCAACCTCAGCGCATGGCTATGATCAACATTGGCGGCATATAATCGGCTCCAGATCACGGGGCCGCTTGTTATGGCTTCGAATTAAAGGGGTGAACTCTGCTCGTTTTTCTTTATTTTTTTTTCTGCGACTTCGATTGCGTGTGGTAAAAACGAACGGGTATTTCACAGATCATTAACGTCAGGGATTCGTTCTAAGCGGTATTTGCGCAAAATAAAAATATCAGTGCATCGCCCCTTTAAGACTGTTGGCTTTACAGTAAAGGCTGTGGTCTGTGGTTAGGGGGCTTCAAACATCAGCTTGGTGTGTGTGGTGATAAGACATTTCTTGAAGTTGACAGCGAACACGTTTACTTTGTCTTTGAGGTTCCGCACCTTCCCAAAACAACCAAGAGCAATCTCCAAGCCCACAAACTTTGCATTTGAAATGAGGTCATTGAGTGGTCTTCTATTGTTGAACTTTATTGTTCTATCCATGAGATGAGCTTGTAATTGGCTCCGAAACTTACTGAGAGACACATTTTTTCAAGAACCTTTCTGTAACATGGAAGAAAATTGTGCCCTACAGGTACTGAGTGCCTCACTCTTTCTTGCAATCATATCCCTTGTTTATGCCAAGGAACTTCCTGAGGCAGCCATGGCAACAGCCTTTTTCTGTGATAGGATGTGCATACTTTTTGACTGTCTAAATAGCTAAAAAATTCAAGAAGACAGGGCAGAAGTTGCGTCATGCCATTCTGAAGGGAGAATCTGAAATACTTGATTTTTTCCACCAGTAACTCGGATGGATTTCAGCATGGCAGTTCCAAAGTAGGAGGTAGCCATAAGCCATCATTGGGTGGCAAGTTACTATAAAAAGTTTCCTCATGCTCTGTGATGAGCTTTCAAGCAGCCATGACTTGAAGTTCTTAATTACACGACGCCTGCAGCAAGACACACTTGAGAACGTTTTTGGAGCTATATACGACAAATGCTGGGCTGCAACACAAACCCAAATGTGGATCAGTTCACCTCAGGACTAAAACACCTCTGGATAAAGAAACTGTTCAAACTGTCGGACAATGAAAACGTAGAGAATGACAAGGCTGACCTCCTAAAGGAGTTGCAAATATCTTCGCACCATGAAAGTTTAATTTCAGACATTGTGGAATGTCTTCCAATTGATAACTTCCCGCCACTAGAGGATATTTCTGAGCTGGCATCAGACATCAGGTCTAACATAATTGATGACTCGTCCACTTTTTTTATTACGTTTGGGGCTATTTGATCAAGCTTTTGCTTGAACAGACAACTTACAGCTATGGCTGTTTTCAGCTGCTATCGGATGAGTCTAATAACTTAACCAGGCCTCACCAGTACTGTCATGTTCCTACAGCATACCACGTACGTGCCTGGAAAATTCTTCGGGAACTTAGCAGTACCATCACAGGCTGCCTTTCATTTTATTCAGCAACTAGAAAATCACTTTCTTCCCATAATAGAGAGTGTGACACATGTTCGAGGAGTCTGTGCCGCCTTGTATAGCACACTTTGAGGTCTGGGTGGTTTTAGCCTTTGCCCAGAGCAGTGCCACAAAGGGTTTTTTAAAGTTGTTTTGCAGAATACGCTTGTGTTGACATGTTTGATTTCTTAACCGGAATTTGGACAAAGTTCGGTTGCACTCTTCAGTGGTTAATAAGAACGAGACAGGTTTAACCGTTAACAGTGTATTAACAGAGGCGGTTGACAAACCAAGAACAAAAAAGTGCTTAAGTGGGCGGTGCAGCTTGCTCTCCAAATATTTGTTTCCCCTTTTTCTAGCGAATGTGTATCACGGCTCCCTAACAAAAATATTTGTCGACTTTCTACAAAATTTTTATAGAAAATAGTGTATAGAGGCTAAAAATATTTGAAAGAAAATGTGTCCACTTTTGTATCCACTGTCCATAGTTTTTTAGCCGCTTTTTTCTGAAGCCATATTTCTTTTCTGAACAATTTCGGGGAATGTTTAGGGACGTTGAATCTTGTCAGATTTCGAATAGAGTTCTCATTGTTTGGTAATGGCTCGCCCGCAGTGAGTTTGAGGCTATTCAAATTGGTGTTTTTTTATATTTGAAGGAAATCGGGAATTTGTACTATCCGGCGTGTGCTTCGCACTGTTATTATACTCTTCTGACTGGTAATGACAGCGAAGTCTTATTTATTTTTGCACTTACTTCCCGTACCCGAGTCGGCGTGAAAGTGAATGTATCATACAGCTTGTTATCCGTGGAAATGTTTTGTTAACTTGGTTCCGCTAAGAATCTATTACGAAGTGTACGATATGCCGAAGTCCTTCATATTCATTTATTTTTGTGAGTATCGATCTCTTTCGTATAAAACATACAGAGCTTCTGAAGTAAATCATGTATACATGAATGTGGTCCAATAAAATGTGTTCGAACCACTTACTGTTGTTGACCCCAAAATGCTCCACCAGCCAGGAGTCAATGCGGCGATTGTGTAACGTCAATGCTTTACAATAGAAAAAAAACAAGAAATATATATACTTATGCTTTGTGAAGTAAGTTGAAATATAGTTTGATATATTTTGCACGGACTCTATCGTAAAAAATAAAGCAAAAGTGCGTCAGTATTAAAAAAACAAAACAAAAAAACAGCGGCTTCGGGAGTCAAGGAACTCCCGAGAGCCGAGCGAGGCGGGGAGAAAAGAGAGAGAGAAGGGTACCGGAGAACCGGAGCAGAAACGCCCAAACCGAAACCGAAACTAACTTGACCGGAAACGGAATTAGATTACACTTAATACCGCCCGCTAGGAGCGCTACCTGTCCCTGTCTATCTGGGCCGCTGGGGCCTATGGCAGTGTCCGCTCTTTACCTTGTGTATATTACTCTATGCTCTCAACCCGTACTCGAGAACCGAACTAATGGCGATCGCAACGCCGCCATTTTTCCCGCAGCGGTCACTCGGGGAACTGCACGGCTGCTTTTATTGGTGAGGGAGTATCGCATTCGATAGTGTCCGCTGTGACTGTTTGATTTTGGCTTTAATCCGCCATTTTGGCGCCGAAACATATACGGCTTAAGGGGTTTCAGGGATGACAGCACCCGTCTCCCAAGTGGACGCGCCGCGAATTACTTCCGAAATTAGGACGCGCGCAAATTGGGACGCACTACCTGAAATCACCCGTGAGGCATGGTTATATAAAAACAATACTAATTGTGCCGCAAAACCTTGTAAACTAAATATTTTAGAAAACATCACACGCCTGTTATGTTGCACTAGTCTCCGATAAACGTTCCTTCAAAAGGAGTTTTTCCCGTTCTGTTTTTACGCAAAAACATGGTTTCTTAAAGCTCAAGGTAACCACAGTAAAGGAAAAAGATTAAGAGTGGCTCTGTTATTGTATTTAGCTCGGTCTCGGTGGACGCCAGCGGTCCAGGTTTCAACGGTGAGTTTCCCAACTGTGTTTTCTAGTAACGTTGGCTGTCAGTGAACGCTGTAGTCAGTGACTCTCACTGATCTCTATGTCTATTTGCTGGATCTACCAAAAAAATGGCCACTGGTTGTCATCTTCTTGGTAGAGTTATGTTAACTCTAGCAACGCTATAGTAGTATGGTGGCGCAATCTACCGCCCGTTAGATGGTGTACGGCTGGTGCAGCCCAGAGCCGTATATGTAGAGAGTTTGACCATTTGTTGGGAAGTATAGGAGACAAATGAGGAGGCGTCATTGGCCGAAACCGGGCTGGCCGTGTTCCAGGGCGTCTTCAGAAATTCGAATGTGAGCAACCAGAAGCCGGAAATAATACCCTGGCGGTGGTCGCGAGAAACAAACCTGATAACTGCATTAGAGTAACTCTCGATGACTGAAAATATGGTACACGTGATGTCTCAATCACGCTCATCCAAAATGATGGTGGAAGAGTGTGACTAACGGAACGATCGACATAACCCGTACGCCAAGCGCCGAGAATCTGCCGTTGGAGCGGTAACACTCTGACCGAGCAAAACAGAGTTGAGCGGCGCATTCGTTTCTTACATCTTTCTACATGATCATGATCAAAACAACACGGGCACCCTATTTTCAACCACAAAGAGTTACTACACTTCACTCTTACGCGCTTATTAAAACCATTTACGAACATAGACCTTTGATCCCTTTGATCAGAACTGTTTCTCGCTACCCCCGCTAGGGGATTCTTTTCGGCTTCTGGTTGGTCAAGAGAGCATGTCAAGCCCTCTTTCCGAATCTGGTGCACGCCCTGGCTCTGCCCGCGCCCCCCATTGACCAAACTCTCTACATATACGGCTCTGGTGCAGCCATTATTATCCAGCCATGGCAGACAGCGTTGTGGCAGTTGTGGTGGCAGGCTGCCGTAAAAATAATCGTGGGTGATATTTCGTGCTTGATTAAAATTGGTCGACGGAACATATTGTTGAAACGTGGCGTGAACGGTAGCCCGATCTTTGAGCACCCGGCGAGAGTTTTACGTAATCGCAGCACCGGGAAAAGCAGCACAGCTCGCATCGAAGGCGGATTCGGGCAAGGGCTTTCTTACGGGCACATCGGCACACAGGTTTGTAGAGACGCCCACGGTAAATATCTATGCTCGCGAGAATTCCCGAAATAATCGGGAGCACATTCACGGCGTCTCTTGTTGCTTATCCAAGCGGTCGAGAACACAAGACTTCACTACCAACGAAATCACACCACTACCTGTCAACAATGTCGAACCGCGGAGGGGCCCACACTCTCAACAAAAGGGTAGTCGTAAGGTACTACATTTGGCATAGTCAGAAGCCGTCACAGATAACGCTACCCCCCCTTAGTAATGGCGAATTCCACTGGGCGTTTTGGAGCGCGCCGGGATCAGTCGACCAGATCCGGATTGGAGCACAAGATTCGGAGGGGGTCGCGCCGCCTACGGATCCCCAGTTGAACATGACCACTGCTCCCTGATCGGCGGATGCCTTCCTGTCATTTAACTGCCCGGGAATCCCCTTTTCGCGTGCGCCGCGGTCATTTCGAAGACGTTTTCGCTACGCGGGGCTAACACGTGTTCGACGCACGAGTTGCAGGAATGGCTCAGGCGCTTCTAGCAAAGATTGCCGGAATGCCCGTTGCGCGGCAAATACCTTCTCTTCTCCTTCCTGGAAAACGAACCGGCTGTCGAGCCAATGGGCAAGCAAGCGGCCATTACAAATTCTTCAGGGTAGCTAAACTCGTCGAGCACAACTTTGTGCCTGAAAGTTGCGGAACGCGCTGATTGGACTCTCGCGACGCTGACGTCAAGCCGAGCGAGGTGTCAATCATCCAAGCTCTCTCGGTGCTCAAATTCCAGCGAGAATGTAAAACATAAAGTCGTAGCGAGCTCCATCGAAGCGCGTGCGAGAAACACCGTGGTGCCAGCCGATTGAACGGCTGCACTGATGACGTCTCGCCCGAGTGTCCCTACATCCCTACGCTGCGTTAGAGTCAATGATGCGTAGATTGTACCTAGGCGGCCGGAAAGTACTCTGAACTTTCTCGTTGCAAGATCGTCGTTTCTGGAAGTTATTGGTGACGACAAAGTGACGTTTCACAACTTTGGGAAGGAGTTATTCGAGGCCAAAATCTTCGCTTCGCAATCGAGGCGAAGATTGAACTTTGTGATGTTGTGGAGCCGTACGCGGGCGGCTTTATAGAGCTCATCTTCCGCCACCGTCAACAACGCCACCGGGGTCACCCACAGGCGGTTTGTTTAGACGTCGGTAATGTCTGAGAGATGACGAAAAACGAAGGATAACAAAAAAAAAAAAAAGAAAAAGCCGAAGAAAGGGAAATAAAAAAATTAAAGACGTTTACAAATCTTTGCGATGCGAAATTAGAGCTCAACTTTTGAGGAGGAATAAGGGAGGGCACGGAGCGGAGCGTATGCCCCTCCTCCTCCCCTCTTCCTCTCCTCCTCTCCTCCTCCCATTCAGTTTCTCCGCTAAATTTAGCAGGGAAAAGGACATCGCATGACAGTCTAGTGGAGAAGTGAATGGCGTTGAAGTCACGTAGCTGGGAATTGAATTGGTGTTGAGGTCATGTGACGTCAATTTCGCGCTAAATGCAGCAGGCTGTTACGCCGACGGCGACGCCCACGCCGCGAAACCCTGAAACGGGCGCCGAAGAGCTGCGCTCTAAAGAAAGAATTAAGGTACGACACACACACACACACACACACACACACACACACACACACACACACACACACACACACACACACACACACACACACACACACACACACACACACACACACACACACACACACACACACACACACACACACACACACACACACACACACACACACACACACACACACACACACACACACACACACACACACACACACACACACACACACACACACACACACACACACACACACACACACACACACACACACACACACACACACACACACACACACACACACACACACACACACACACACACACACACACACACACACACACACACACACACACACACACACACACACACACACACACACACACACACACACACACACACACACACACACACACACACACACACACACACACACACACACACACACACACACACACACACACACACACACACACACACACACACACACACACACACACACACACACACACACACACACACACACACACACACACACACACACACACACACACACACACACACACACACACACACACACACACACACACACACACACACACACACACACACACACACACACACACACACACACACACACACACACACACACACACACACACACACACACACACACACACACACACACACACACACACACACACACACACACACACACACACACACACACACACAAATAGGAGTCTCAAAAGGGGCCGTAGAAATTGTTCGGGAGAGAGAGAGAGAAAGGAGGTGATGGTGGTGAAGAAGGGTAATATTCCTTTCCCCTTATATTTTATTATAGCTCTGAAATGTTATGATGGTTCGGGGCTGGGGCGATACCCCCCCCCCCCCCCCCTTCCACCCTTATCGCCCCTTGCCCCTTCGACGCAACTAGGGGAGGGGGGCTAAATCCCCCCCTCCCCATTCTCCTGTTTCGATGACCCTGCTTAGAGGTGGTCCAATGAGCAGTGACCAGGAACAGCACAGCCTGCAATTTTCGAAATAACGGTTCAAGAGATTGTGGAATTAAAACGGCTCGCGTTCCATGAACTCAAGAGTGGCCATGACAGACTTTCAAGCGAAAGACTCATGCCAGGGCACGTATATAGTGTGCGGGCGCGTTCAGTGACGTCATTTTATAGTTGATACCTTTGACGATGGAGTCAGGATTATCAGTTGTGAACGACAAATTTGATGGTGCGTGTTCAAATCGTCGATGCAAGTTTAGTGTCCTTGCGTTCTTGAAGCATCACCGCCAATATTGACAACTTGACATTACTTTTATTTCCTTATTTCCGTTGCTAAACATACTTAATCCCAAACTGACTGATCTTCGAATGTCTACCATAATATGATTTTATCCCGCCGATGAAGAGACAACTGCCCGGAGGCGAAATTTGCCCGAAAGTGGACAACGGTAGTCGGCTGGTTGTGACCTAGCCACGTCGGGCTACACTTTGGCCAGATTCGAAAGGCCGAGATAAATAAAAAAAAAAACGGCAGGGACGCTTTTTAGTAAATCCTGCTTTATCGGCGGAAATAAGAACGATACCAGACTATCAACTTCGACGGTGTTGATTTTAAAATGCAATTCCCAAGAATCCATCGTGCTTTTTAGAGACCATCAAACATGACGGTCGCAGCTGATAATCTTTGTTGTGACGTCACATGTATGAGCCACGGTCGTCTCCGCGCGCTCTCTAATGCTGCTCTTGTTCGGTGCCTAGGGAGGCGTAGGGATTTTTCGCCCCCTCAACGAAAAACGTCACGAAGACAGACGGATCTGCGGGTTTGTGAGAAAAGAAAACTTCGCAGCAATCTTTCGGCTCCTCCCCCCACTATGTCATAACACAAAGAATATCTTTGTTGACGAGTTTAGCGACCCTGATGTCGAGACAATCTAGGAGCCCAGCCCGCGACGTGCTTCTTCTTCTTCTGAGACGAGATGCCCCACGAGAAAAGAAGTCACGTGTGTGCGCCGAGGGCTGGCCCGGCTGGCTTCGGGTTAAACCTGCCAAAAATCGTGGGAGAAGAAGAATAATACAACTTTATTGTCCCAGCACTGTGACTTTTCTCGTAGCGAATTCCACGGGTCGTTTTGGAGCGCGCCGGATCCACTTTTCCGGAGCGAGTCTATTTCACTGGGCGATTGGGATCGAGACGAACGTCTTCCACAGGTCGTTTTGGATTAGCTCCCGCTCCAGATCTCGATCTGGATTCGAGAAAAGTCGCTCCCCCGATTTTGGCGGATTCAACCGGAAGCCAGCCGGGCCAGCCCTCGGCGCACACATGTGACTTCCTTTCTCGCGGGCATCTAGCCTGATCTCGCCCCAGAAGAAATGGTAATGGCCGCTTGCTTACCCCTTGGCTCGACAGCCGGTTCGTTTTCC
This sequence comes from Ixodes scapularis, assembly GCF_016920785.2. NCBI lineage: Eukaryota > Metazoa > Arthropoda > Arachnida > Ixodida > Ixodidae > Ixodes > Ixodes scapularis. Next base: position 761,795 of record NW_024609909.1, read on the forward strand.
AGGAAGGAGAAGAGAAGGTTTTGCCGCGCTACGGGCATTCCAGCAATTTTTGCTACACGCTCCTGAGCCATTCCTGCTGTTCGTGCGTCGAACACGTGTTAGCGCCGCGATTGCGAAAACGTTGATGCTTGGAACTTGGAACAAGCCGCTACCAGACACCTGATTTGTTTCAAAAATACCCAGGACGTTTTGGGGCAATGAATCGATCACATAGCAGGCGGTCGACAAGTAGACAGCGTTGAAAAATATTTATTCCACCCATTGTTATGAAGGCCGATGATGTCGGTGTCGCAGTTTTGAAGCACTGTCAGTTCAGCTCAACACCACGTTACAAAAGACGGTTTGGGGTACTGCCGGTGCTAACGCAATTTCACAGTAGAATTAGGAATAGCATGAAAGAACCGGACAGAAACACTTCATACGGTGGCGTAAATGCCGAAAATAATTAGCGATGTCACTTTCCTCGGTTAGGGCTATCTGCTTTGTCAGCGAATGAAGAACGTCTCGATAAAATAAGGAGCGGAAAATACTCCCGTGTCAAGTTTTCTAATTACAGCCACTGGTTGATGTCGTACCGTGGTAATTCCCGGCCCTTAGAACGCACTAGCACTTTGTAGCTTCACATTTCCAGCGATTCCGCGCCGCACACGAACGAAGGTAAACAATCAAGATGGCGGAGTGTTCCCTGTGTTGTCCTCGCCGTCAGCGCGGTGTGACAGGGTCGTCAGACAACAAATCGGGCAACACTGTTGCCGGGTGGCAGCATCCTGTTGCCTGACTGTTGTTGTTGCCGCGATGTGACAGGGTCGCCGGCAACACGACTTCCCCGTGTTGCCGGATAGAGCTGTCCAACTGTCCCCTCAGTGTGACAGGGCCTTTACCCCTTGGCTCGACAGCCGGTTCGTTTTCCAGGAAGGAGGAGAGGAGGTTTTGGCCGCGCTACGGGCATTCCCGCAGTCTTTGCTAGAAGCTCCTGAGCCATTCCTCCCGCTCGTGCGTCAAACACGTGTAATGCCTGATTCACATGGTGCGAATTTGCCTGCGATTTCGCAATTGCGACGCCGTTCTTGCGGCACAACGCAGTTGCGGTGCGAATTCGACTAATTCGCAACTCCGTATTTTGCCAAACTTTCCTTGCGAACGGCCGCTCTTGCGAAGGGGACGGACAGCCAATCAAACGCGGCTCGTGAAAGACGTCACGGTGGTCATAGCAACGTGGGAAGCAAAAATACCAAGAATGCGTCACCTACGTCGTCGTCTTCAAAATTCGCTGCGGGGGTGGGGCGGCGGATGTACTTCTTCCATGTGAATATTTTTCGCCGGGGGATGTAAGCTTCAGCTCGGCATTAAAACGAACTGGCGTTTGCGTACCACGCGAAGGTTGTGATTGCTTCCTTTGTAAAATTGCAGGCGATAACAATTGACGCTTTTGTTCGATCACTCTGCGTAAGGGATTCGTGGCGTAGTAGAAAGATCCTTTCTTCAAATCTGTTTGCAGATGACGCGAAGGTCTGTCTAGAAACCGAGAAACGCTGAACAGCAGCTCGTTATTAAAGCCACTTGATAAAAATCGAGCTTCACATTTTTACGTATAGTGACAACAACTATTGATATGCAAACGCGTGCTACGCGAGCGACACGCGTGTAAAATGGCTTTAATTACAAGGTGCCGATCAGCGATTCTCGGTTTCTGGACAGACCTTCGTGTCAGATCCCCAAACAGATTTCAAGAGAGGGTCTTTCTACTATTCAATGAGTCCCCTACGCAAATGTTACACGTGCCACGCGTGACATTTGTCATAGAAATCCTGCGACAATTTGGTTTCGTGCATAGTTTGCGATTATTTCACCAACATGATTGTTTTGGCTTTTTTTGCATCTGAAAACCTGATTTTTTTTTATTTATGCCGTTTCCTTTATCTTCAGTGTTTTTGTCATGTTCGCAATCGCTAATATTGTTTTGAATTTAAAAAAAAGCTAAACATTTACGTTAGCTTGTTTATGCTGACCTACACTGAGGAAGTACAAAATGTGTTTTGCACGTCCAGCGTGTCGTTCATTTCATGAAAGTCGGCCGATAAAACGCATTCTGTGTTAAGTAAAGACCCGATTGGGCAGCGTAGGTCCAATGAAAACAGCAAAATAGCACCTCACCCTGTGGGGAATCAGTCGGTACTCTGTCGACCTACTTTGGGCTATACCTGCCTCAAAAAGTTTCCGCCAGTTTGTCCGTAAAAGAGGAAAAGACCACAACCCATTTTCTACAAAAAATTGACTGATTTGCAGGCAACAGGTCCGGGGTGGAAATGAACGAGAGAGATGACATGAGGCAGGGGTGATCCAGGAATAAATTTTTATTGCTGGCTTTAAATGTTGAAAGATAACAACTAACAAAAAACAAAAAAGATGCAATTACAAAAGAAAAAAAATCAAGTACAGGCTCACCTTTTTGGCAGACATCAAATATGAATAAAGAGGAACATAACAGGTTGCTGGAGTCATGGGGTGCACCGGCGCCAAAAGGCAAATATTTGAATTGTGCGCCGGTGTTGCAAGGCCGCCCGCTCATCTACGCACGCCGCCGACGATCCGAGTACCCCTTGTCAATGGCCAGACGAAATTGACCCCTACGTGACCCGGAAGCTACAACGCAAGGCACGACGAGAAAAAAAAAACTCATTGTGCCTTCTGTTATAGTTTCGTCTTAACCACATAACCCCCTACAGCCCACCCCACACTGCAAAGAGGGCAGATTCTACGCTTCTTCGGCGTGTAGAAACACACTCCCTCTCAACACTACACTACCTCCAGCACGTTGCAGATCTACCTGAACCACCTAAATTGCACATACTTCGGAGACCACTCAAACAACTCTCACACACCAAGTTTAAGGAAAGCTGAAGCGGTTTTGTATTTGAGGAAACACACCTAAATCGTCTTCATTTCACCTCCAGGATCTTGAATATAGAAATTATTTATTTTATAATTTGGTGCATGGAGGTTGCAGAAAATCATTTTCAAAGTACCGCCGAAGGCCCTCCTTCCAGGAGCGTGTCGCCACAAAAGGAGTTTTCGGAATCTTCCTTTTAGCAGCGTCCACCAAAGCTATGCACGCGTACTCTTGCTATTTTTTTTAAGAAGGGCAGAAAAAGATGTTAACACTTGTGCCAGTACGTGGGAATACACCTGGCAAGCTAGGGATTGCATGCGCAGCCCTCAAGCGACACGAGCTTTGCGGCCGAAAGGTCCTTTTATGAAGCCACGACGGGTCGGGTGTTTCTCGTGTTTTCTCGAGTTTAGTTACATCTTCGGGGAAAACGAACGTGATATTCATATCCACGGGATAAAACTACGCTAGAATCAAGCTCTATCTCATCTTTTTTAAAGAAGTGTTCCGGCTTCCCTTTAAGGACTGCTTCTCAGTTCAGGATCTTGCAGAACGTGCACTGAAAACACTCGTCCCACTTATCCAACCAAGGATCTGAGAGGACTGTGTCACTCCTCCACGGGCGGTAGAGTATAAATTACGTCCACTCCTAGTTAAGCACATTAAGAGCGTACATGAACAGGGAGAGTCCCTAATTTCATCCCCCTTCAGTAGCACCGGTCTTGGTACAGTACAGATGTTTCACTTTCTCTGTTCAAAGTCCTAGTGGGCCTCACACGGAAGCCGTCTCTCACCAGAGAGCCCTTTCAAAAGTAGCTAACTAGCAGCGGCAGAATATTGTTTTAATGGTGGCCTCTGCTCCCTGTTCCACCGGAAATAGGTCAGACGATCCTCACACACAAAAACTTGAAAACTTCGTGATTTGTCACCATACCGCTGACACTACTTAGGATTTCAATCCAGCGCGGTTCCTTTGCCATGACATTGCAGCTTCCTTTACAAAGTACCTGCGGTACAGGTCTCTCACTGCGGTGGCCACTGTGTTTCATTTTCCGGCAGATTGATCGACGTGCCGCGATTTCAGCCTCGGTAGGTAGAGGAACGCGTTTGTCTGTTGAGAGACCTCCTTGCGCCACTGGCCATCAACGATGTTGCTGAAGTGGTCGACTTCAATCCGCATTGGCATTTCGCATGGGCAACTTGTCGTCTTGTAGGTAGTTGTGCAGTACACAAGCTGCGCGGACGACTCCAGTGGCGTGGTCTGGGAGGAGGTCGATTGGCCTGCGGAAGATGCAAAATCTAGTATCCAAAATTTCGAATGCGTTCTGGACGCCCCTTCTTGAAATGGGACAAAGACAACACTGCGATTTTTGTTATTATAATGCAAGTAAAACAATTTTAAGGGTTACCTCGCCCTACAAAGTCGATAGTTGAATATTTTTAGATAATCGCTGAGGTATCAACCAGGACAGGGCCTCAGAAAGTCCGACCTCAGTTGAAATGCCTCGTCTCCAACGAAGACGGACGCGGCGATAACATGGGAAGATGGCAGCAGATTTGGTGGTGGACAATTCAAGGCAGCTTGACTGAGGCACTGTCCTATCCTTGACGCCTTGAAGACGCCACCATCACTTTGGTGGCCATACGCTCCAGCGTCTATGGCCATAAACCTCAACTTGCAGTCCACGACGGCCATCAGCACTATAGAGTAGGTTACCCTGGAAAGCCGAATGTTACCTCACTTCATGCGCTCTTGCAAAAGATGATATGTGTTAAAGTAAATTTGTAGACCCATATACAGCACCTCGTAGTTATAGTACAGGCTTCCAGAATCGGCAAGGGCTTCGATATGTCCGTGTTTTCCGTCAACGCTCCCCACACAATGAGGAAAATTCCGCCCTGTCTCAAAGCCCTTGGCAATTTCCCTTAGTCTGTGATTCTTGATGGGAGCTAGAAGTACAGCACAACGTTCACACATGGTTTTACGTTGTTATTTAAAAGCCGTTCATGTAATCTTACTTTACCTATAGTAATACTGGTAATAAATGCATCCTCAAATATGAGAAATACTTGTTGACGCTTAACAATTGCGAATACTTTTGTAACTGAATCTGAAAAGCTGTGTGTCTGTTTTTTTTTCTCCCTCGCTCCGTTTTTTCTACGTTCAGCTTAAACTTTTAGAAGCATGTTTAGCCAACTAGCCCAGCTCCAGGAACTCACCACTTACTTTTGTAAGCTATCATATTATGCCCAAGTCAGGCCGGTGTCAGACTGCTTATACAAAAGACAAAAAAACTGTCTGCAGACATCGATCGAACACGACTCACTGACGCATCCGTGTTTCATAAGCCGCGTGCCAGGCTGCTCCTTTCATTGGTTGCCGTGCGACATACAAAGCAGGGATGCTGCGGTGCCTCGAATTACTATTTGTCTGCAAACTGTATTCGTAGGATGCGTAATGTGTGACCCCGTCTTTCGAAGGTGGCGCAGTAATAGCATTGGGGCCCTCAACATCCTCAGGTCTGCAGCGCTCTCTTCCCCAAGTTCGTCCCTATAATCATAGATCAATGGCTCTCTGTTGTGTAAATTTTTTGAGAAACCATTTTTGACAGTACAGCTTTCAACATGATTCATTTAGACATTTCGGCTGCGAATAGTTAGGAGCAGCTACAAAGGACGAGTTTGCTGCAGTGATTTGTACACCCGACTCCCATAATTATCTTGAAGTGGGGTGTGACATCCCCCCCCCCCCCCCAGAATGTCTTAAGCAATGTATATCAACGTAAAGCCAGCCCCTTCCAACACCCCCCTATTTATCTCCAGGTTGGGGGCGACACCCCCCAGAATTTCTTGACCAATGCATCTAGACCTAAGGCCACCCCCTCCCAACAGCACCCCCCCCCCCCCTCGAATAATTGCAACACCCCTGATTTCGAATTCTGGATGATTCCGTGGTTTGGTAGTGTGTAGAAAGAGTACACCGGGGCATTGGGGGGGGGGGGGGGGGGGGGGGGGGGGGGACTTGAATTCATCAATTTCGCAACACCACCACAGCGAGTCTTGTTGTTCGCAATGATCTACATCTTTAAAGGCGGTATTTAGTGGACGCCGTATTGGCGCGGATTGTTCGCAGCTAGAGCTCAAAAAGAACTGCTACGTACTGCTGGCAAAGATAAACAAGCTTGACGGTGTGAAATATACGTTGCAGAAGCGTTGTGCAAATTCACTAACAGCACGTGCTCTCAACAGCAACCGGCGCAAGCTATGGCCCCCAGTGAATACCACACGACTGGAATACCACCTCCATTTTCAAGTGTTTTTTTTCATTACGAGACGCCAGCGACTCTTTCACAGCATGCATGCGACAATAAGAATATGGTTGGTTTTGGATGAGGCGCATTTTTATTGGCTGTCTTTTCGTACCGTCGCAGCGGCGCTGGTGACGTCTCGAAAGATGTTTGGCAATTGACGCAGCTCCGATTATTTCATAATCGCATTGAACCTGCCTGTTTGCCGCAACAGCGCCGTCGCAACTGCGAAATCGCAACTAAAATCGCTCCATGTGAAACCGTCCTCTTTTCCACAAGTTACCAAAAACGAAATCAGATTTTTTTGCTTACCTTCATGTGTTTTGGGCGAAGCACCTTTCATATATGCGGACATCTCTCATGCACGATGGATGCCCCTGTTGACACTCCAACCTTGAATTGCAGTGCGAGATCCTGCATTGACGTTGCCGATGACAGGTACCTGAGTAAAAACAAAACATTGCTGTGTACGTTAATGTCTGGAAGCCGAGAAACTAGTAATGAATTCGCCATATAAACCAGTTTAATTGCACCTCGTATTCACGCCAAACAGTGCAGTTTAAAGAGAATACCATTTTACCTCAAAGTGATAGCAAGCCGCACCCGCGACGAAATGGGCTCTCTGACGACATATTGCTTCGTAAGCTTTGTTTCCAGGCAAGCGTGTAGTCTTTCAAAGGCGTTCGGCATTATCCGGTAATATCTTCGAAACTGCTCCGGGTCCCTGTGCAGCATCAGGAGGGTCTGCAGAGAAAAAGTATTCCAGAAACCTGCTCGCAGAAAAGCACAAGTCGACTTACCAATGAGTAAAACTCCGATCCTTTGGCTCTGTTTTGCCAGCACGGCCTGACCCACCATCACCACGGGCTTCCGTCTAGGAGCAGCAGTTTTTTTTCGCAGAAGTAGGTATTCCTTTTTACAGAGCAGTCAGAACTCGTCGGTCATCTAGAGTAGCGGCCATCATGCTCTATGAAAGTCAAGACGCGCTGCTACTTGCCCTCTTTCAATATGGAACATCGTCCACGTGACGAAGCCACCGGGACAACTGTTCGCCTTGCGCGACATGCCAAGCAACGCAACAACTAGCTTGCTCAAGCAGTTATGAGCTGTGGCTCTCCCGGTGTCCTTGTCGCATTCGTCGTACTCGTTGTTTTCGTCGTTTTCGTTTATGCGAATGCAGTCGATGCAAACATCTGAATCGGCCCTAAATATAAGTATACCGCGTACTTTTTACAAGCAGCTAATAAATAAATCTGAAAATTTTATAGTTTTGTTAAATATCGAAATTAGTATCGTCAAACGAATTCAAGGGTTCCAACCATGTGCTTCGCAAGTGCGGAAAATCGCATATGTTTTTAATCAATGTGAAAGGCAACGCGAAATTTCGCATGTGCGGTTCATCGCTTCACCGATTTCGCAGAAGAAAATCGCACCATGTGAATCAGGCTTTAGCACCGCGATTGCGAAAACGTCTTCGAAACGAGCGCGGCGGCCGCGGAAAGGGGATTCCCCGGCAGTTGAATGACATGAAGGCAAATGCCGATCCCGGAGCAGTGGTCATGTTCCATGGGGATCCATCGCCGGCGCGACCTCGTTCGGATTGTGAGCTCCATTCCGGATCTGGTCAACTGATCCCTGCGCACTCCAAAACACCCAGTGGAATTCGCCATCGGATCCAGATCGAGATCTGGAGCGGAAGCTAATCCAAAACGACCTGTGAAACATGTCGGTCTCAATCCCGATCGCCCAGTGAAATAGGCTCGCTCCAGAAAAGTCGATCCCGGCGCGATCCAAAACGACCAGTGGAATTCGCCATAATACTAACGACCCCGTGCGTAGTCACGCGGCATGAAATCAACAGGTAGTCAATGTGAGCACCCCCAATAGCAACATGGCGGCTGGCAAGCGACAGTGGAGCAATAGGAGTAAGGCCTAGCGAGCTGGACTGCTTTTTGCTAAAATACGATTCTCAAGTGCTCATGCCCGTTCGCTGCCTCCCGTGCCCACTAAAACACTCCAAAACGCGCCTCGAAGCACCGGCACCGCACTTATTACGAGTAGGGGCGGCAATGTAACGGGGGGCATTCAAGGGGGTTTGTCCGCGACTGCTTTCGCGCGGCCGGCTGCATTTACTTCGCGGCCAGAAAACATTCAAAGGGCTCGTATAGCGACAAATGAAATGATGTCTTTATTAAACAGAGAATCTGCTTGCTGTGCTTGCAGCAAGTGATCCGGCGTTTTCGGTTGACAGCGGCGAGGCGAGGCATCACCGATTCAAGCGGCGTCGGTTTCGACCAGACTTGTACACGTTACTGAAAAATAGTAAGGAATTACATTTACAATTACTCAAGGCTAGATTGTAATTTATTACAATTACAATTACCCTTCCATGAAAGTAACTGACCGTTACCCCAAAAAGTAATCCGTTACTTTCGTGGCGTTACTTTCAACAATATTGTCTTCAATTAAGAAACAAAGGAAACAGGGTTATTTAAGTTCTTATTGTTGCAACCTGTTCCATTTGCGCACAAGCGGCGGCGGAGTGTCGGATATCGTTAGTGGAGTCATCGGACCGATCGACTAAAAATCTCCATTCTCGAAATCGCAAAGCTGTAGAAGTCATCATACATCTAGCCAAAACTAGAATAAGAATTGATTTATGTCCATCTTACTATACCGGCATATATTGCCAGACAATAGCAAAACATAGTTGTAACAGTAAGGTGAAAATTAAATAGTAATTAAGGTTTGGCTTGATATCCCTCTTCCTTTGGTTCTGAACAGGTCGAGCCTCGGTTGAGACATTGGTGAATAAAAAAAAAGTTTTCAGTAAATAGATAAAAGTAATCGAAAAAAGGACACCCATAACAACAATTAATTAGAATGTCGGTTAAAACAAGGAAATGTAAACGCACGTTTGCCGTGTGTACCTTTCTTGGTGCCGTTCAAAAACGCTCGGAGCACGAATCGACTGCAGTTTACTCCGGTGTTCTCCGGATAGACGTCCGCTGATGCCACGGGCAGCGAAGGGCAGAGTACTAATAGCGAGTTCCTTTCACACGCACTGGCACCGTTCGAGTTCTCTCCCAGAATGCATCGCACTCACAGAGTGTTGCAAGGAAAACTGGACTAAAACGAACTCGCCAAATGCACCGAGTGCAGAAGACTGATGTTGCCGCCATCTATGTTGTAGAAAAGGTACCGACTTCAAACCGAAACTAGCGCCTTTCTGTTCGGAGTGATGCGTGGTAATTCGAGAATGCAGTCGGCTACCAACGTTTATCTACACACGTTGGTCGCTGCAACCTGTAGTTTATAGTTGCGATGACTTCAAGCAGCTCGGCTGCCGTAGAGATAGTTACAGACGGCGTAAATTTCCGCACCCAGTTGTGTACGAAGCAGCTGGTTGCGATCTTTCAATTCTTATAACCGTTTACCCTGAAGAAAACTGATGATGCTGTCCGAGCAGAAGCTTGATCCGTTTGAGCATGGTATTATGCGTGAACCACTGAAAGGGTACGGCTTAAAACTAGCCTGTTGGAATATCCAGCAAAACTGGGACTTTCGATTTGGATCGTCATTATAGGTGGATCAGATATTAGCCTTGGTGAGGGCGTCAAGAACGAGAGCTTTCTCGAACAAAATACGACGGGGCAAGTTAGCTGACGTAGGTAAATGTTAAACATGATGATGTTGCCCAATCCTCGGGTAAAATTACCATCTTTAGCTTTCTCTGATGCTTACTGGGCAGTCAGAAGTTTCTGCCGGGGGAGTTTTGCCGACAAATGTTAAATTTTTCACCCGCACACGGATGAGGATAGACATCTCGGGGGCCGCTGTTACGTTTGTTCTAAGCATTTCTTTACGCACTGGTACATTTCAGCGTTTGTACGGCAACAGAGCGATTTAAAACCTGCAAATAAATCGCGGGTTGTCAATTGCTTCCTTCGGGAAATAGCAGACGCTCACAATTCAAGCTCGCGTTTGATTTCGTGGCCCGCGGGACGCGATTTCTATCAGAAAATCTACTTTTTGTTCCGTTCGGTTCCGCGACACATCGTAGCAGACGAACCCTCGTCGTCTGCTCCCGCTCCTCGCCGGCCCCGCCGGAGCGAGGCATGACGGGATTGCATTTTGGCGCACTCCCGATTTTCTCGGTGCAGCGAGGGCATGCACGCGTGGGGTATCAGCGCTGAAACGAACTCGGAGAGTGCAACCACTCGTGGAGTGCCGGCTGAAACGAACCCGTTCCACGCTGCGAGTGGGCACGCGTGGGCACGAGTGCCGTGACACGAACTCGCTATAAGTAAGCCGCGCTATGGCACCACTCTCAGTTTCACCCTCTCCCCAAGCCCAGAATATCCAGTCTACGTCAGCCACTATTATGTTTATTTGCAAAAATATCTGCTTCAGATACGATGCGTCCTGCTGGGGGAAAAACAAGAAGAAGAAGAAAGGAAGACCGTTACCGTTTTCAAAGTGCTCGCAAAAAGCTGACTCACAAAAAGGGTGACCGAGATGGAGATAACCTGGCTGGAATTCACAAATAAAAAGGGCCAACTCTAGAAGTTGGACTAGAAAAAAGTAAGTAGCTTTTAAAACAGGGTAAAATAAGGTGAAAGAAACAGAAAAAAAATACATCCTGGTTTCGAGAAGATGATAAGTGTGCAGCAACGAAGGAGGATGCTTGTGGCAATAGCACCTTCACATATTATCACATCTGTTTTAGTGGATTTTAGGGTATACGGAGCGTTGTCTGGTGTTGTAACATAATTAAAATGGGCGTAGTCATTATAAGCGAGAAGAATATTGTTAATTCTTGTCTGTGCACTTACCGTCTGGAGCTTCTTGAAGCGGTACACAATCACTTCGCGTACTCCTCTCCCCGTTTTCGATCACTAAAAAAAAAAAAAAAGACAAAAAAAAAGCGGATATAACTTGCGCCCCCCCCCCCCCCCCCCCCTCTTTTTATTTTTTTGTAGAAATGTTTATTTGGGTTTTTTGACATTGTTGTTAGGGTCTGAACAAAATAGATTTAGGGGCTCGGTGTTGCAAACAAAAAAGGCCTTGCGGAACTGAAGGGTGCCAAGCCTCCCTTGGCGCGTGAGTGTCACTGCGCTCGACTTTACCAAAATAAAAACAACCCTTCCTTTAGAAAGCGGGGGGGGGGGGGGGGGGGTTTGGTCCTAAAAAAAAGTAACGGATTGCAAGGAATCCGTTACATAAAAAATGTAAGGGAACTACTTTAAAATTACTCTGGAAAAGATGTAATTATTCCGTTACTAAATTACTGATAAATGTAAGGGATTACAAGTAATTTCCTTACTTGTAACGGATTACGTACAAGTATGGTTTCGACCATTCAACGCTCTTGCGCACCTGTTAGCATTTGTTATCCACTTTCAAGTCCCTGGTAATTCCCACCGCGTCTGTGCACGCACTATTCACCGCACGGAACACCCATTCATCTGGCTATGGGACTGATTCCACTGGGACGAGAGGCCGAGAACCGAACCCTTTGTGGCGGCTCCGTGGAGCTATGGAGCGCCTCCATGCTTTTCACTCAAATAAGTAGACACATAAACGCCTCCTTGAATTGGGTGGCGACACGCGCCACCTAACGGAGAGCGCTCAAACTAAGGAAAAAGAAATCAAACATCTTTGCTCTGAGCGCCTCGCCTGACACGCACGTACTACACATTCCACACCACACTTCACACATAGGCGACATACAGACACCATACAATATTATACATGAACGCGGTCACAAATAGCACAAGGTACAACATGAGCTATTGACACCCTACATTCCTATATACACGACCAGTCGACACCACCAGCTTATATACTGCTGTATTTTCTGTGACCGATTAGGATGGTGACCACTGTCATATATTGCATTAATACGAAAAGACTGTGCAAGATTTGTCCGTATATATTATTTTCCTCTATTGCCCTTAGGAAAGCGCTCGTATCTCTTATGTAATCCATTGAAAAAGTGAACTGCAGCTTATAAATCAAATTGTATAGTCGTTACACGCCACGTTTTGATCAGTTTCCTTTTTCTCGATTGCCTACACTTCAAGTATACAGAAGCCTGTTTAATTAATTGTATTAATTATCGAAACCAATTTCAGCTATCATAACTTTCTCAACACGCTGATTCATTTTCCCTCCTCTTTTTACATATCTGAATGACTTCAGCGGCGGTTGAGTAAATGTTGAGTACACTGAGCGCGCGCAGGTGATTTTAGCGAAGCCCGTCTACAGTGCACTAGAATACTTGAGTAGTGTTGGGACCGGAGCGGCTCGGCAACGGGAGCTCGTGAGGGCGCGTGTATTGACAGTTCGTGGCGGCGCTGTAGTCGAGTTATCCGGCTCGCGCAGCCCGCCTTTTTTTTTCTTTTTATCTTTTTCTCTTTGAGCGGTGCATCTAGCGAAAGCTAGGAGCGCGAGCTCATAGCGTTGGCAGCTGCCCTTGGTGCACGGGAGCTCGTGCCGCTGAGATGTGCCCTAGAGCAAGGAGCTCGCGCTTGTAGCCTTTCCTGCAGTACAACACAAGGTGAAACAGAGTATAGGGCACGTAAAAAAAATCGGTATTTTCAAATCTTTTTTTTCTTTAACTTTTGCGGTAGGCAAAGGGTTAATGAAATGTTTGATGGGCCATGTTGCAATTGCAGCTTTAAAGGGATACTACAACGAAATTTCGGCGCTCATTTTTTGGTCTATATGTGTTCAAAAGAGCAGTATCACACGGAACATACCAATATCTTGTTAAAAAAGTCTCGAAAAGGAATTTTAAAACAAATTAAACGATTAGCAAAGAGCACCTGGTGGATGTCGCTAACGCGTCGTTTCTAATAGGGTGCCTACATGTCTGTCTGTCTCAGGGTGAAGACATCCATTGTTGCCCTGAAAGTGCTAGCGCGTGACGCTCTCGGGCACTCGGTGCGTGACTTGGGCGGTAAAATGGCGTCTATGCATTAGCCAAAGCTAAGCGCTCGAACTGAGTGTCACCGGATGGCGCGCACTTCAAAATGCATAAAAAAACGATTGGGCTGAAAAATGGCTGAGATGTCACCACTCAAGCAAAAGCGCACGTATGTATGAAGGCACTCTAGTTTGTAATGCTCGTCTAGGAACCTTGACAGCTAGTGACGGAGGTTGTCTCGTCTCCGGCCACGACAAGAGAAGGGGGGAAGGAGGAACTCCCCTCTTCCCGAGAATCCCTTTTGTGTGTCGCAGAAGTCGCTATTGTCCCCCTAAAAGGTTATAGAAGATTAACCCGTCACTCAAAATTCGTACAAAAGCAGCCGCTTCGGTGGCTGAAACGACTAGGCCATCCTCTCGACGTCAGCCTCGCCGTAGCTTTGCTCGTCTTGAGACCACCTACGTCACGATTGCGTTGGATGTCACGTGCTCTAAGCTGGGCCTTCTCCGAGCGCTTGCCAGAGTGGGCCGTTTATAACGAAAAATACAGCCACCAGGATCAAAATACAAACGTGCGATTGTCATTTACGGATATTGTGGATCATATTCAACCTATTTTTGAACACGACGGGAATATTTCAAATTTCGTTGAAGTATCCCTTTAAAGGGAGCCATCATTAAAGGCCAAACTAATTTAAAAATTTCGCGAACAAACAACGAGCTTTGAGCGAAAGCAACAAGGCGTTCGTTCTTGTTGTGTTTGTCCGTCCATTCTCGTTTCTTCCTCAAGCTTAATTATCTCTACCAACCCGCTCGTTCTGTCCTGAGATATTCCTCGCTAAAATTTTGCCTTTCTTCACTTAATTAAAAAACTGCGCGCTGAAAGCGCGAATGAGGTTGTGCTGATATTGATGCGTAGAAGAATGACGCAGTTGTTTCTGTCCCCTTGTCACTAACTAAACAGCGTTTCTTCGGTGGACTCGCCGGCGCCACACATCAAGACGACTAAGTTACTATTCTACGTATTATTTTCATAACGCGGTTTCTGAATCAAGCGAAGAAAGGTAAAATTTACGATTAATTTTGCGAACCTCGTTGGCCTTTTCGCGAATTGTCGAAATTGTGTTTGCCTTTAATAATGATTCCTTTTAAAACTGCAATTGCATCATGGCCAATTAAGCCGTTAATAAACAAGTTAACTAACAGATCTTGGTTCATTATTAAACATTGCAACGGTTATTCACCCATTCATTGTCCACCGAGCCCTACAGATATAACGAAAGACGGCATCCATATATCTCCCACATCCTTTTTTTTTTGTAAAATATGGAAAGTTCTGTAAAGAATAAAACAAAAACACCCTGAATGTCTGCGTGAACCAGATACGCCCCCTGTGGAACCATGGGTGTTTCCCTTCGAATACCCAGCTCAGGCGAGACTTACCTGGTCGTCAGAAAGCAGCTGTCGGTTAAATGTATTGTTGTGAGCGTGTAGGTTTCAGATGGTTTACCCTCAAGAGGATAATGCGCTGCATATTGTAACCATGTATGCGCTGCACATTGTAGCCATTATTTCAATGCCGTGCTGTAAACTATTACAACTTTTTCCTTGCCTGATCTACGTGTGCTCATGTTTTCTGCTCAAAATGATGTGAAATAGTTTCTTGTTTTCTTTGAATCTTATAAAGCATTACTTGTTCAGCCCACATTGTCTCAGTTTTTGGACTTAAGTTAAATGTTAAAACGCGTGATAAAAATTGTCACGGCTTATAAGCCATTTCTTACAAGTGAACGTCGGGTGATTCTCGGATGGTCGTGGCAGCCACGAAGAAATAGAAGATTCTCACCCCTTTGCGACCGTCGCTTGGGTGGTTCGTCGCATAAATGGACACAAGAATGAGTGACAAGTGAAGCGAGCTGATTAAGGTCAAGAAAAATAAGACGGACAGAAAAGAAGACAGAGAAGTTAACCTGGGGTATTAAAAACATACTAAAACAATCTCGAACTTTAGTATGTGCTGTTTCGTTCCGTTATAAAATAGGATAGGAAAAAAAAAAAAAAAAACGCTTCCGAGTTCTAGATATCCCTTTCAAATATCTAATGTTCGGCATTTGCGACCAAGGAAATGGGCATTTCATTTAAAATGCTCACCATCTGACAAACCGAAACCGCTTCTTTAAAGTCGCAATTGTTTTTATGTAAAGGAAGGGTAATGTAGCTTGTACCGTCCAATACATTGAAGCATCATGTTGCTAACGATCGTGCCGCAGCGTAATTGATGCCGCGGTACGACCGCTGGCAGGTCGTAGCTGTATCAGAAATCCTACGTGCACTCCACCAAAGCGGCACCAAAGATTCATATTTTCGCGCGTGCTGCCGCGCATGCGCACACCTTCCGGATAAGGCGCCGGACGCGACACCTGTCGCGATCAATACCACGCGCTTCAGGCGAGCCCCTTCGGTCCCAACTAGGGTGCCTTCATGTGCGCTTTGCTTAGGGTGGTGGCATCTCGCCATTTTGTCACACACGTTTATTTTAATTTTTTGTGGAGAAGCGCGTGAAAGAGCGTGTCCCTGCACGCGCTTGTGGCGCTGACTGTGCTATGGCGACATTTTGTTTTCGTCGATTTCTTTGTATTTTGCCCATGAGCGCGTGCTGTCGGCATCTGGTACTACAAAGGGTGGCATCACCCTAAACAGAAGGACATTGAGGCACCCTAGTCCCAACACTACCCAAGTATTCTAGTACACTGTAGCCCGTCCGCCGGTCCTCCCCGAAGTGTTGTTTCAGTTTTCTTTTTTTCGCTACAATTGTTTCTGCTCAAGCGCGTGTCTTTCAAATATGCGTTCTATGCGCTCGCGCTCGCGCCAAGAGGACAGTGCAGAATTGCCGTTTTCGGGCCCGTGCCTTCACCTGCAACGAACGCGAAATACGTATGCTAAACTATCTAAAGCCTGGTTCAGACAGTTGCGTTTGATTGCGTCTGACTGCGTTGCGGCAGCGAGAAACCAGGATAGCTAGGTTCGACATTGTACATGTTCCTTTTTTTAGTACACGGAAGTGACGTCATCACGTCTGATTGGTTGAAAGCAAAAGTGACGTAATTTCCCTAGAAAAATGTGGGTGGAGTCGGCAAAACTGGGCGGAGTCGGCTACCGAACGTGACAACAAAATGACGTTTCGTTTTGTACCGAGTACGTTTCAAAAGGTACTTGCTCGGAACTAGGTGTCATTGGCAGCATGTTTTCGGCGGCGAGGCGTCGCCGTCTCGTCAATTCAACTTTTTTCTTTAATAGAGCTTTTTTTTTCGCCGGAAAGGCTGTATCGGGAACACCGCGATGCATTCGAGCTCCCAGAGGAGATCTTTCGGAAGCAATACCGCCTGCCCAAGATCGTGGTGCGGTGGTTGTGCGACAAACTTCGGGAGGAACCGGAGGTGAGGAGAGTGTGTACCTCGTGGACGGTCATGACTGTGGAGCTTCAAGTGTTGTGTGCACTGCGCTTCTACGCCACGGGGAGCTTCCAAGGCATGGTGGCGAGCGACGAACACGTAGCGCGGGACCAAAAGACAGTCAGCGTGGCGGTCCGCGTCGTGTCCGTCGCTATCGTGCGTCGTCTCGGTGTCCAGCGTGGCTGGATCCACTTCCCCGAAACGCCGAGCGAGAGGTTCGACGCGGAGAAGGGCTTCAGGCTGCTCGGCAGGATACCCGGCGCCATCAGTTGCGTGGACGGGAGCATGGTCTCCATCGTCGGCCCGTCCAAGAACGACCCCACCGTCACGAAGGCGGCGTACTGGTGCCGCAAGTACTTCTACGCCCTCAACGTGATGGTGGTAAGTACACTCATGTTACGTTGTCAAAACGCGCCCCAAATCTCTAGAAAAAAAACAAAAAACGTATTGCCGATACGCTTTAAGTATGCCGTTTTATGACTGCGGGCTGTGGGGTCTCACGACTGCGCCAGCGTGTGCTCTACGTTTCATGTGAGCCGTGAGACGCTTCTCCCAAAAATAATACTCGTCTGTTAAAACGTGCAAGCTTCCGGAAAAAAAATTATTTTTGTTTTAAGGTAGTTAGTTGTACCTTGCATCCAGGAAGGTGTGTTGACATGCATGTGTCAGACAAAATAACTTAAAAGGCACTTAAATTGCGACTGCTTTGTGAACCATAAGTACAATCTACTACTTCTGGATTCAGGTAATTACATGTCAATATTTCTCCCACTTTCATGTGTGTGACGCCGACTGCCGGATAATGTGCATCGACCCACGGTATCCCGGGTTGGTGCACGACTCCTTCGTGTGGCAATTTTTCTGGTTCCGAAACCAACTCGAGCAAGGGCAGCTGCTACACGGCGGCCGGTTCCTGCTTATTGAGCATACTAAATTCATTCCTTACGCACACGGTGGCTCCCACTGCTTGAAAGCCACAGTACCACACGTACTGTGCTTGTTGTGAGGCACACAGACACAGTTGCTGGAATTCCTTGAAGTGAGACAACACCCAAAGTTTGGCCATCAATCTCTGTTTATGTCCACATAACTCTCACACCCTGCAGGCTACGAAAGCCACACTACACCAATCTCACGACAGTGATAGACTACGCAAGGCATGCGACCGCAGTGCGAGTCGCTGTCCGGTTCGGCCCACTCACTGTTACTGTCTGCCTGTACCCTCTTGGTGGTTGGTTTTTGCATGAAGTTGGAGCTCTTTCACTGATCCCCGGGGGATCGCCTGGTCGCTTTGCCGGTCGTCAGTTTGTACGGAATGGGATCAATTCCTCCTTGGCCACTTGGGGCTCGCCAAATCTGTCCTCGGGTCGTCTCTGTCCCACGCACTGGATTCTTTTCCCTGACCCTTCTTCTTCGGTCTGCCTATATAGCTCCTCCCATTAAACCTTCCGTGTCCCAACAGGACCTGACTCCTTTCCAATCTAACCACCCCCTCTCTTTTCCCCATCTACAACTCCACCGATAATTAGGAAAGAGGTTCGTCGAACTGGCGCCTTATCCCCTTGCTTTCCAAAGACAAGGCCAGCGTGTTTTGCTCTGCCCATGCCTGAGGTCACGGCCACACTCCCAAAAGCAACAGAGCTTTTATCTGTCGGATGCAAGGGCCTAATAATGCACTTGCATACAACACAGCACCCCTAAGGAATCCTATACAACCCACCAGGAAAACACATAGTTACATGAAATAACAGGGAGTTTGCAGGCAAGCTGGTGCTAATTAATCATAATGTAAACTGATACTGTAGTGTAGAAATATTAACACACTTTTAAGTCACACTTAAGTTACATTATAATTGACGTAGTTGCACACAGCTGTTTTTGCTGTTTTCTTGCCTTTCATTTTAAAAAGTAAAGAATGTAATATGTTCCATCCTCTACATCTGCAGGTGACAGCGGCTACCCTTTAGAGCCTTGGCTCATCACCCCTGTCCCCGGGAACCACGCGACCTCCACCGCTTGCGGCCGGTTTATTAAGGCGCATTCCTCGATCAGGTCTGTTGTGGAGCGCTGCATCGGGCTGTTGAAAAACAGATTCCGGTGTCTGCAAAGGCACCGGGCTCTGTATTACCACCTTTCAACAGCCACCGCCATTATTTCGGCATGTGCAGTGCTCCACAACATGTGCCTTGCATCGAGCGAGCCAGAACCGGAGTCAGACTCCGACCCTGAAGAGTCAGAGTTGGAGTCTGAGCGGAGCTCGGACGGTTCTGAGCCGAGCTCGGAGAGGTCAGCGTCGGCTCCCGAGAGGCTGGCTCCTGCCGGCCCTCCGGTCGGCCTCTCGGACAAGGGGAAGGCTCTGAGGCAGCGCCCTGTCGCCCGGTTCGGAACCCGCCGCAGACGTGCCCGTGCGGAGCGCCACACGCAAGGGGTCCGCCGCCACGACGGTAGTTCCGACCACCAGGGACACCGTCGGGAAGCCCCTCAGCGCCCTCGCCGCGGTGGTGCCCAGCATGGACGCCGCCAGCGACAGGGAACCTCTCGCCACCACGACTGAGGTCCTGACCACCAAGGACCCCGTGACATCCTTGCCCTCAGTGAAGCCCTCCCCGTGCAAACTGTAAAGTGCACACTTCGCTTCCTGCTCCACAGTCATGGCCGTCCACAAGCTGCATACTCTCTTCAGCTCCTACACCTTGTGAAGTTCGTCGCACAGCCAGCGTGCTGCCTCCGGATACGTGTCGAGTGCATCGCGGTGAAATCGATACAGCCTTTTTTTTTTATTTTTATGAGCAGAAGGCACGAGACGCAGTCGACAGTGACAGAAAAGGTTCGGAGCTTTACTTGCCAGACCAACAGGTCATCTGGATTGCCCCTGCAAAGAACTCAGAATTAATTTAGACTACCTCTAGAAAGAAATGCTTGCTTTTGCAGAGATGGCTTTCTTAGTTGCTGATTGAACCAGGGAAATTGTTGTCATGGACATTGTTTCGTTTTACAAATGCTTCAAAGCGTCTTGCCTTCTGCCCCATTTTATTATCACTTTTATGGTACTTCATCAAAGTTAGGGGATTGTGTTATCTCAAAACAGTGCACATGTAGTTTGTTTTGAAAATTGCCTTATTCCTTAAAGAAAAACCTGTGACTTCATGAATGAAAGTGTGATAAAATAGAATGTAATATTTCATTCTTGGAAGTAAAACTGAGCATCGACTAAAACAATGTAAACAACTGGGCAATCTGAAGTATATATTACAGATATCTTGTTGAACACTCTGGTCTTATTTGAGCAAAATAGTTAAATTTCGAAAGGAAAAAATATATATATATTCTCTGACTAGCATGCCACCATATAAACACTGGACCACTTTGAAAGAATTATCACAGATGTTGCGCCACACCTTCTTATTTGAGCACAGCAATAGCAAGTTCTCGAAAGATAAAAAAAATTTTCTGACTAAAGCAGCCGTCACTCGCGCGCTCCCCGTTGGTTCCGCCGACCCCTCCGCTGCCCCCGGCACCCCCGGCTCCTCGTGGTTCGACTTTTTGATTTTGATGAAGGCGCGTAGCGCACATCCCGCATAATATTGGAACAACTTTCTCTCCAATTAATTCTTAAATGTATTGCAAAAGGACACAAAAAAGCGCTTTGTTTTAACAACGCAACACAGGTTTTGAATGTGTTTCAATACTTTTACCTGTAATAGAACAGATGCGACGACCAGCGACGCACAGGATTGGTCGCCGTTCCTTCGCTAAACGCAGGAACTGCTCCCCGCGTCGTAGTAAATCCTACTCCGTATGCCGCGCGTAGGGACGCCTCAGGGAATGCGTAGCTCCTTCCGCTCGTCGGGGGTTGGCTCCGAACGTCGCTCAAACGGGTGACAGGTGTCAAGTTTGCGATGACGTAGCGGCGTCAAAGTGGGCAGAGCCGCCACGTGAGTGTTGCTAGGATACGTTCCTCCTTTCCATTACGTCACTTTTATGTACCTTCTCTCAAATGTCCAACCTAGCGATCCAGGACATCCCTGCTGCTTATATCGCGTGCCAAGATGATTCCTTGAATTGGATTCCACGCTTCATACGAAGCACAGATGTGCCGGTGAGTCGCTTTCGGTTCTCGACGCAACGCTGTCAAACGCATTCAAGCTCAAGTGTCTGAACCGGCCTCAAGCATCAAAGAACGCCGAGAATATAGTTCTCCGCGCTGCACCTGCTGGCTTCTTCAGCAGTACTCCCCCCCCCCCCCCCCCAAAAAAAAAAAAAAAAAAATCTAAATTAAATAGCACGTGTATGTTTGCCGTCGCCTTATTTTTGGAAATTTACTTGGAATCTTTGATATAGGTAAAAGGAACGCGTGCCGAAAGGTCTGAAATCCTAGTCCCTTTCAAAGTCCTCCACCTTGGATGACACACACTTGTTTGAAGCATTTTGTATCGAGTATGCTCGACGAAACGTGCCAAATGAGCCAGTGAAGGCGAATCATATATCCCGAGACAGAGAAATACTCAAATACACAGGCATGATCCCAGATATCTGTGTACGTTCGTCCTGTCCGGCCTCAGTCGTGGTGTTCAATGCTTAATACTTCACTGCACTTGAAAGCAAGAAACTTTGGTATGACAGGCGTGCAAGTTCGGCGGAACCGAGCAGGTCATTTGCAACTGATTTGCACGCAGAACTGACCGACCACACCTTCAATGAGAGCACGCTCTTTACTGAACCGCGCAATAAAAGATGACAAGAGTGTCTCGTCCGGCGAACATTCCAGTCAACTCACGCCTGTCCGTAGCTTCCTGTGCTTTTCTAGAGATTCGGTTAAATTCCTCGAGCAGACGACGCCAGCTGCCAACTGTTTACTAGCAGTACATGGTAAAACCCGCGACAGAACCAAAAAGGACAACCGCGATACTTTTTATCTGCCTCGGGTTTTAGTAAGTGCCTACCAAGGTTGCCTGTACTCTTTGGCATGTTTGTTTTCTGCCAGTTTAGGCGAACTGAGCCACACGCCTGTTTCGACCGGTTCGAATTTGAATAAATGGTAACCAACGCACAAAGAAAACAAGTTTCAAGTACTTTTTGAGATTTTTGAAGTGACTTTTACTCAGACTTGTACACGTTACTGAAAAATAGTAAGGAATTACATTTACAATTACTCAAGGCTAGATTGTAATTTATTACAATTACAATTACCCTTCCATGAAAGTAACTGACCGTTACCCCAAAAAGTAATCCGTTACTTTCGTGGCGTTACTTTCAACAATATTGTCTTCAATTAAGAAACAAAGGAAACAGGGTTATTTAAGTTCTTATTGTTGCAACCTGTTCCATTTGCGCACAAGCGGCGGCGGAGTGTCGGATATCGTTAGTGGAGTCATCGGACCGATCGACTAAAAATCTCCATTCTCGAAATCGCAAAGCTGTAGAAGTCATCATACATCTAGCCAAAACTAAAATAAGAATTGATTTATGTCCATCTTACTATACCGGCATATATTGCCAGACAATAGCAAAACATAGTTGTAACAGTAAGGTGAAAATTAAATAGTAATTAAGGTTTGGCTTGATATCCCTCTTCCTTTGGTTCTGAACAGGTCGAGCCTCGGTTGAGACATTGGTGAATAAAAAAAAAGTTTTCAGTAAATAGATAAAAGTAATCGAAAAAAGGACACCCATAACAACAATTAATTAGAATGTCGGTTAAAACAAGGAAATGTAAACGCACGTTTGCCGTGTGTACCTTTCTTGGTGCCGTTCAAAAACGCTCGGAGCACGAATCGACTGCAGTTTACTCCGGTGTTCTCCGGATAGACGTCCGCTGATGCCACGGGCAGCGAAGGGCAGAGTACTAATAGCGAGTTCCTTTCACACGCACTGGCACCGTTCGAGTTCTCTCCCAGAATGCATCGCACTCACAGAGTGTTGCACGGAAAACTGGACTAAAACGAACTCGCCAAATGCACCGAGTGCAGAAGACTGATGTTGCCGCCATCTATGTTGTAGAAAAGGTACCGACTTCAAACCGAAACTAGCGCCTTTCTGTTCGGAGTGATGCGTGGTAATTCGAGAATGCAGTCGGCTACCAACGTTTATCTACACACGTTGGTCGCTGCAACCTGTAGTTTATAGTTGCGATGACTTCAAGCAGCTCGGCTGCCGTAGAGATAGTTACAGACGGCGTAAATTTCCGCACCCAGTTGTGTACGAAGCAGCTGGTTGCGATCTTTCAATTCTTATAACCGTTTACCCTGAAGAAAACTGATGATGCTGTCCGAGCAGAAGCTTGATCCGTTTGAGCATGGTATTATGCGTGAACCACTGAAAGGGTACGGCTTAAAACTAGCCTGTTGGAATATCCAGCAAAACTGGGACTTTCGATTTGGATCGTCATTATAGGTGGATCAGATATTAGCCTTGGTGAGGGCGTCAAGAACGAGAGCTTTCTCGAACAAAATACGACGGGGCAAGTTAGCTGACGTAGGTAAATGTTAAACATGATGATGTTGCCCAATCCTCGGGTAAAGTTACCATCTTTAGCTTTCTCTGATGCTTACTGGGCAGTCAGAAGTTTCTGCCGGGGGAGTTTTGCCGACAAATGTTAAATTTTTCACCCGCACACGGATGAGGATAGACATCTCGGGGGCCGCTGTTACGTTTGTTCTAAGCATTTCTTTACGCACTGGTACATTTCAGCGTTTGTACGGCAACAGAGCGATTTAAAACCTGCAAATAAATCACGGGTTGTCAATTGCTTCCTTCGGGAAATAGCAGACGCTCACAATTCAAGCTCGCGTTTGATTTCGTGGCCCGCGGGACGCGATTTCTATCAGAAAATCTACTTTTTGTTCCGTTCGGTTCCGCGACACATCGTAGCAGACGAACCCTCGTCGTCTGCTCCCGCTCCTCGCCGGCCCCGCCGGAGCGAGGCATGACGGGATTGCATTTTGGCGCACTCCCGATTTTCTCGGTGCAGCGAGGGCATGCACGCGTGGGGTATCAGCGCTGAAACGAACTCGGAGAGTGCAACCACTCGTGGAGTGCCGGCTGAAACGAACCCGTTCCACGCTGCGAGTGGGCACGCGTGGGCACGAGTGCCGTGACACGAACTCGCTATAAGTAAGCCGCGCTATGGCACCACTCTCAGTTTCACCCTCTCCCCAAGCCCAGAATATCCAGTCTACGTCAGCCACTATTATGTTTATTTGTAAAAATATCTGCTTCAGATACGATGCGTCCTGCTGGGGGAAAAACAAGAAGAAGAAGAAAGGAAGACCGTTACCGTTTTCAAAGTGCTCGCAAAAAGCTGACTCACAAAAAGGGTGACCGAGATGGAGATAACCTGGCTGGAATTCACAAATAAAAAGGGCCAACTCTAGAAGTTGGACTAGAAAAAAGTAAGTAGCTTTTAAAACAGGGTAAAATAAGGTGAAAGAAACAGAAAAAAAATACATCCTGGTTTCGAGAAGATGATAAGTGTGCAGCAACGAAGGAGGATGCTTGTGGCAATAGCACCTTCACATATTATCACATCTGTTTTAGTGGATTTTAGAGTATACGGAGCGTTGTCTGGTGTTGTAACATAATTAAAATGGGCGTAGTCATTATAAGCGAGAAGAATATTGTTAATTCTTGTCTGTGCACTTACCGTCTGGAGCTTCTTGAAGCGGTACACAATCACTTCGCGTATTCCTCTCCCCGTTTTCGATCACTAAAAAAAAAAAAAGACAAAAAAAAAGCGGATATAACTTGCGCCCCCCCCCCCCCCCTCTTTTTATTTTTTTGTAGAAATGTTTATTTGGGTTTTTTGACATTGTTGTTAGGGTCTGAACAAAATAGATTTAGGGGCTCGGTGTTGCAAACAAAAAAGGCCTTGCGGAACTGAAGGGTGCCAAGCCTCCCTTGGCGCGTGAGTGTCACTGCGCTCGACTTTACCAAAATAAAAACAACCCTTCCTTTAGAAAGCGGGGGGGGGGGGGGGGGGGGGGGGGGGGGGTTTGGTCCTAAAAAAAAGTAACGGATTGCAAGGAATCCGTTACATAAAAAATGTAAGGGAATTACTTTAAAATTACTCTGGAAAAGATGTAATTATTCCGTTACTAAATTACTGATAAATGTAAGGGATTACAAGTAATTTCCTTACTTGTAACGGATTACGTACAAGTATGCTTTTACTATTGAACGGCTGCATGTACTTGAATGTTCAATTCAAGAGTTTATAAGACGTGACTACCCCATGCTTGTCACTTGCCAATAGGGTGGTAACGCTCAATGGCTCGAGCCCAGTGGGTAGTTAAGTAAGCCTGTGGGGTAGTTACAGCCGTCAAAACGCATGATTATGAGGGGGGGGGGGGGGGTGCTCACTGTTTCTTAGCGTGCATTCCCGGTACGGCGTCTGCTTTCGATGCGAGCTGCGGTGACTTCCGTTGGTGCTGCGCTTTCGTAAATCTATCGCCGGTCCCTCAAAGATGGGGCTACCGTTTACGCCGGGTTTCAAGAATCCGCTTCGTCGAACAACTTCTGTTACAGTGACCTAGAGAGGGGTAGTGAGTTCAGAATCGGGAAGGAGCGGTTACTCTTTTTGTGGACGCGACAAGAGGGCGCCACCGCCGCCTTCTCCTGAACTTTCCCTGATCCGCTCCGTTGATCGTATACGAAGCTCTACGCGGTGACCTCTGTTAAAATTGTTTTAAAGAAGTACTTACCGAAATATAACTGTGAAAGTTGCATAACCTTGCCTATAATTCGCGTACGTGATGCTTGCGGGTATTGATCGATGTTAGTAAGTAGCACTTTTCTCCTTTATGAGCGCGTTCATGCAGACGACGAACGATCCAAGGCAGCGCGCTTCGGCTGGGGGCCCTTCCAGCTGTTGTATCTCAACGTAAGCCAACACATCGTTTTACTAAGCTACTTAATCACCTATGGTAGCAGTATAGATAAGTTTAGGGAGGGGGTACAAGATACTGCCTCGGATCCTCAACTTATGAGGCACTAATGTTACTGCTTTTGATCACACCAAGCGAGGCAGAACATTTGATACATGATTAAAGCTGATATAGAATGGCATACATTTATTTAAAACGAACAACACATTAACAAAGATCATAAAAGAAATCATGGAAACAATGAATTTACATCTAGTTGTAAAGATGACAAAATCAGTTTTTGCTAAGCCGAGGTTTCAACTGTGTCGTAGTTAAGTGACTCGTCTGAACTTCAAGTATTTAATTTTCTGACGCTTTGCAGCTCTTGCCTGATTTAATGTTTTAGTGAAAAATTGCAGGTGGGTGTGGATGTAAAAGCTGACGATATCTGCAGAGAGCTTGCTGCTATGAGTAGGGCATCCAAGACTAAGAACGCATTTTGCCTTAATCATAGCGAGAACATCTAGTATGC
Source organism: Ixodes scapularis (assembly GCF_016920785.2). Classification (NCBI taxonomy): domain Eukaryota; kingdom Metazoa; phylum Arthropoda; class Arachnida; order Ixodida; family Ixodidae; genus Ixodes; species Ixodes scapularis. The sequence continues at coordinate 787,765 of NW_024609909.1, forward strand.
TTTCTTGTGTAGTTTTGTCTTGCTGAAACATGATGTGAAAATGTTTTCAAGCCTTTCAACAAACCGGTAAAGAGGTGTTGCCGGGTATAGCCGACCACCTTCGTCAAACGAGCGAGTGAACGATGCCAGAAAGCCTACAGATTCAGGGGATGTCAGAAGAAGAGCACAACAGTCTTAACATTTGTAGCTCAAAACCTCGCTTTCTGGCAGCATAACTAGCCATGTGATACATAAATCGCGCATCACTCTTCTCTGACACAAGTGCACCGTGATCCCGCTCCGCCGCAAAGTCTACCAGATCCCTGCTTGAAGCATCAGCGGTATCTTCCGCCGAGCACGTGTTGACGAGTTGACATTTCTCGTTTATAACGTGGTTATCCGAACCTAACAGAGAGTCCAAAACTGCGGGATCGTGACTGTTGACATGTTTTAGCGGTTTTGCGACATTGTAAAAGCTGAGGCATGTGATCGTAGCCAGAAACTGCTGTGGTGTCGGATGATCATTAGACCCAGATGCTTGGCGGGCAATGCCGAAGAGGTTCTCAATGCGATCTTGAAATGTGCGCGATGTCAATAAATAGGAAAAACCACGCTCCTTTGTGACGTACCCAAAATAACCCTAGAGTACTGCTTACGGTCACTCTGAGGCCTACAGCTGTGGGCTCACTTAAAAATCCCAGTCCCTTTGCATGGGCTTCCCAACGATCCAAGTAGACTAAGAAGTGCTCCAGTGGAAGTTCCTGTGATGAGTCAACTCGGAGAGCCCTGACACGGTAGCGGGAGGTCATCACGCGAATGAGCTGGTTAATCATCCTGTAAAAAGATCAATGCGATTTCTGTTAAGTTCTGAACACTTTACGTACTAACACATGAAGCATGCATACTTACTGAAAGAAACTCTGTGTTGCGTCGGTGCTTCCATAGACACTCTCCAGCTCTTCCTTGTAGGATTTGAGGCCTCTAAGGATCTTGTAGCCAAAAAGTTGGAATGCCAAGCCAACCCTCATTTTCTCGAAGCCGTTTGGGTACAAGTGGCTCCGTGAAATTCCTGGCATTACTTGAAGAGTCACACTGTCCGAATCAAGCTTGAATGCTCGAGCTACATGGTCGATGGGGACCTGAAATAAATATATCTAGTTAGACTCACCCAGGACCACCTTAGCTACATTATTTTGAAATTAATTACTGTTGTTCTTACTCGTCCTTCTGGCGTGTTGAAGCTCTGAAGTACAAACTTGTTGCGGAGGCACTTGATTAGGTGAGGAAAGTCCGATATGAAATACTGCTTCCTTCTTGAGTCGACAGGGTGGCTTGCATTGCAACGGATCTTCTTGGATGACGCTCCGATACCAAAAAGTCTCCACATTTTCCGGTTCCATGTTGTCCCATCGCATGAAATGAAGTCAACGAAAAGGCCGGCTTTTTCGGCAACAACTATGGCCTCAACAAGAATCTTGGCCAGTAGCTCACTTTTCACGTTTGAGCTTGTCGCAAAGACGCCAAGAATCTGCGTCCACTTTCCAACCAGCGGTGCAAACATGATCACCATCCCATGGTCGCAAGGTAGGTGACGTTCATTTGCAGGTGTGAAAGGGCCGAGATCGACAAAGCCATCGATTTTACCGGTTGGCCCGACTTGAAAACTCTCCGAAAGTTTCATTTCATCCACCAGGATTCCTCCGTGCCGTCGGAACTCACTCATACTGCTTGTTTTGACTTTCAAAACACGCAACCCTTCTTCATTGAAGCCGAAGCAGGTCTTGTAGCGACGAAGATAGCGTTTGAGCGTGCTCTCACTAGGCAAGGCCAGAATTTGCTGCCTTCTGATGTGCTTGTAGAGACGAGGACTCTTCAACTTCATTAGGATGCACTCCAGAATTCATTCTTTACTGTACCGCATTCCTTTGGTACTCGTCTTCGCAGCTTTTAAACAGTGCCTCACATATTCCTTTTGTTTCTGCGGTAAGGTGCTGAGTTGCCTTTCAAGAGTGTCTTCATCGATAGCTGCTCTCCTCGCTTGTAAGGAGTGAAGCTTGTCCTTCAAGTTGATCACTTTGCGATGAAGCCTCTTGGCTTTCCTCCTTGCTGCCCTGAGCCTCTTTACAAGCGGCTTGGACGAGGAGCAGTCTTTCTGTTTTACTCTCGACTTCCTTGTCAGCAGCACTTTCCGAAGGTATCTGCAGCAAACACATGGTGCACCTGCAACAGCAGAACGTCTGTTAGTGCCATGCTACATGAAGCAAATATCTTAAATTTACAGTATGTGGGTAGATTGCTTTTAGGCTATAATATTCAGACATTTTCTCACCTCTTTTTGGGCTTGATCCATTGCACTTCTTGCTGAAGTAAGTTCCTGACAGCACTGTCCCTTGTTGCCATATAGATGACGTGATTGCACTGGTAGCCAGGTATTCCACTTTCAATGCCCCTTTGCCCAGATTCAGTTTGTCTACATCTGCAAGCAGGGTCTCAGCTTCTTCTCTTGTTTTCAGAAAGCGTCTGCAATGCAACTTTCCCCTCAGGTATACTTTCCCGGCTGTCCCGCTGGCACCGCCTCCGTGGTCAGATGAAAACACAACAAGCTTTTCGGTCAGTATGACGACCTGGGGCTCGGAGGCTACCCAAGCAGCACGAATTTCGGCCAAGCAATGGCCAATTGCTGGGGATGGTCTTGTGGCCAGTGGCCAAAGAGTGGCCCTTCATTGGCAAATGCTTGGCCGATGGCTGATGGCCAGTGGCCGTCGGCCAATGGCCAGAGAATAGCCAGTCATCGGCCAATCTCTGGCCACTGTCTGGCCACTGGCCAAAGGATCATTGCCAGCCATTGGCCAATGCTTGGCCAACTCTGTGCTGCTTGGGATAGCGACCCGAACGAGTACACTACTCCGGAAACATCTGGAAGTAGTTGCCTCGTCCAGAACTTCGACGGGAGGTTGATGTCCAGCGGGACAACGGAATGTAAACCCGCGTCTTGATTTGCCTGCACCTCTTTTGCGGCACCACAGCTCACACTACGCGCAGGCTCATCAACGATGGAGCATTCCACCGGCTCGGCTCCTTGTCGACTTGTTTTGGTTCGCGTCTTGGTTGTCGGGGAAGCAGCGTCGTGAAGTCGTTTTCGATCACGCCTCTTCGGGGGAGCTCTTCTAGACAGTCGTTCCGGAAGGTTTGGCAAAATTGTAGGCACCGCACCTGGCACCAGCGTCGGCTTTCAGCGTGGAGCTCTAACCTCTTTCCAGGCGATCACGTGCACGTAGTCTCTAACGATATATTCTGGCTCAAAATGCAGCTCGCACACTGCGCACGTCTCGTCCAGCGGCCTGTCACTTCTTCTGAGGTTTCTTTCCCATACCTGCCGCAGTTTTTTGTCCGCAGCAACCGAAAATAACGAGCATTTCGTAGCATTTTTTTACCTTGAATACCCGGTTTTGCATCCCGGAGCGTAACAATAATTTTTCCGTTTCGGTTTCGTCATAACATATGACTTATATGACTCTACTAGCTGTATGTAGACATACCTGGCGACCCGAGCAAAGATTTCGCACCGTCAGAAGAAGAATATCCGTTAAATTGGTTGAAAACCCGTGAACGGAGTATGACCACAACACCGGCCAACACACAGAGCCAGCGAAACCGTTCAGGAGAGGTCGACTACAGCGCCACCGCTATACTCCGCATTCTTCCACGTTTTCGAGACCCCTCGCCCAAAGCAGATGCGCCGTCGAGTGAACGAACTACCCCTCTCTAGGTAACTGTACTTCTGTAAAGCAGGAAATATCACCCACGGTACAGTGTACTAGATGCACGGCTATTTTTATGGCAACCTGCCGCCGCAGTGGTGTGCGCCATGTTACGATGATGGCTAGAGATAATACAACTCTACCAAAAACATGACCGACCGTGGCCGCATTCCCGTCCATAGGCGGAGCTGATCAAATGGGATCCAGGAAATCGACATAGAGATCGGTAGGGACTCTACATATCAACGTTGCTACATATTTACAAAAAAAAAGAGCACTTCGGTTGCCGGATGTTGCGACTTTTGCGACCCCTATCAGCCAAACATTTCTGTCACCCTCCTGGACTTTTGATATCCAGTCAAAGCGACTCTACAGATTCGTCGTGCCTTCGGAGTTCACCGGCCTTTCTTTGAAGTTTTTAGTTTATTCACCTATTCAGGACGCTTAGCACTTTTGTTTTATCTTCCACTGTGAGATCCAGGTAACCAGGCCTTCACGAGAGGCGTAAGAAGAGAGTAAACGTCGAACAGCTCGCGACGGGCAGTTTGACTGCACGTGCACGGGCAGCCCACGTTGTGCCCCTTGGAGTCCACCTCTGTCAACCCTGTTCCCGTATATAGGGAGTATTCACTAGCGGCCATACCTGTGTGCGCGAATTCTGAGCGCGTGCTGATGCCGAGCTTCCGCAGTTCTTTTGCAACGTACATTCCGCACCATCAAGAGTGCCGGTTTTAGCAGCCCATTGATGTGAGCTCGTTCTGAGCATGCGCTCTAAACAGCACCCACAAATATGGCGTCCAGTGAATACTCCCTATAGCACATGCGAGACCCACACTCTAAGAAAAAATGGAGGAAAAAAGTAGCAATGGCGCGTCTTCCTCCCTTCTACTGACGCGCCCCCAAGCGGACACGAGAAAAAGGGAGGAGCGAAACGTTTTTCTCCTCCAGGCAGACGGGTGAAAGCTTTCGCCCTCCCGACTCATCTGCTTTCGGTTTCGTTTTTCGAGAAGGTCGCGCACGTTGTTTAATAAATAGCTGTTGAGTTGATGGAGCTTCAGCGGCAGCGAAGGCCGCCTGTAATTCCGTCTTCTAGTCTAAACGTGCAGAACATTTCGGTTGCATTCATGTTTTTATCACTAATTTTATCAAACGAGCAAACGAAGCCGCTAGAAACGGCGAAGTTTCGGAGCAGTGCGAGCAGCGCCACGTACACTGGGGGATGGCCGTCTCCGGTCCCCGGATTGCGGAACTACAGTAGCGACACCACGCGGAACTGTGTCGACGTTTTCCACGATATGGAGACTGCAGGAACTGCGTCCAAGACAGGAACGTTTTGCTGCCGGCTGCCTGGGTGCCTTCCGTGCCGATTTCGGTTCTGTTTTCCGATGCGGAGTGCAACCGGCGTTCAACGTGGTTCTGTATTTGTGCGTGTCAGCAACATAGCTGCAACATCGAGATGGCAGTGTTGTGGGTTGTGAGCAGAAGACTGGAGTTATCGCCGATGTGACCGTGTGTTCGCGTATCAATGGTGTAACAAGAAGATGAGATCGTGAACTGTCGGGCATTGATGCCTCTGGTCGGGCCTTGATCGGAGCGGGCGGGGTGTCGCAGGTTAACATTCCGCTGTACATTAACACGTTTAATACCACTTGAGGGATTACGTGCAATCGATCAACGTGCAGACAGTCATGTTGGAACGCTGGTCTGAACAGTATAAGCTCCTATCGTACAGTGGCCAATGTGACTGTCGGAATTGTCTCGTCCCCGAGAGCGATTGCGCTCTGGGGCAAGGACAACAGTACGAAATCGTGACGGAAAGCACATATATTTGCAGTGTGGAATTTTAGCATTAAAAACAATAGTAGGTAAAATCGAGAAAAAAAGCTACCTTTTATTTTGCTGTTTAAATATACTACGGTTCCTGGAGAAACTGCCCTCCAAGTGGCGCGCTGGGATGAGCGCTAGAAGTTTTCGGGCTCGCCACGGCGTAGCTCCGTACACTTAACACCTTCCGTAAGTCGCGGCTTTGACTGCATTCAAGTTGATCGAAAAGCAAATTCTCAGCCCGTGAAGCATCACTTCCAGCTGAGTGAATATCCGCTCTTCAGAGATTAATTCAAGACGGTAATTGCAGCTTTGCGCGAACAGCACAAATAGAAAAAACAAACTTTGCAATAGAAACACAGGCTACGACGTGCCGTGCGAAGAAGCAAACTTATGGCTTCGAACCGCATTGGAACGGCTTAATTTATTGGCTTTCAAATAATTACAGCATGATCAAGCGTTTGCCTTTTTAATAAGAGATTCATCCCCTGAGCCATTCAAAATACTCTTAGAGGTATGAAATTGCTGGAAAAAAAATCAACACGCTGGGAATATTTTTATTGCTTACTCAGTCACCGAGTAATTCCGTCCGTTCAAAACGACCAGTATAAAAGACGGAAACACTGAGCACGGGTGTAGTGGTCGGGTTAGTGTGGTGTTCCGTTGTATTGATATTTGTGTGTGCGCAATGTATATTCACTTGTTGCTTCTAATAAGCATAATGTGTGCATAATAGAGGATCCCCAAGCGCAAAATTAGCCTGGGGAAATCAATATATTTTTTGTAGAACATGAATTGGGCGGTACCTAGCGCCACCTAGCCTAGCTACTTGGAATTACTCTGCTTGACCCCGCCATCTGGTGGCTAGCGATTTAACCCTCTTTCACGCTGCTACGCGATAAACAGCGGCTTCGAGTTTGTTCTTTCAAGAGCGGCTTTTGGTTTCGCGGATTGCGTTTACCCTTCTCCCTGAAGTGCGGTTGACGAAGGAATTGTGACTCGAGGTAAGACGCAAAGTGCGCGAAGTAACTGGGTATTGGTTGTCTCCGTTTAACATCGCAGTACTGTCGACGCGAAGACGGAGTAACTGCTTTCGAAACGCAAGTTCCTGTACCTGAGGGGGGAATCTGGCTTCGGAAATAAACACAGTTCGCGGAAAGCTCGTGTTACGCTTTTATTTGCTGCTCCTCTCGTCCCGTACAAGAGCCGTAGCCTCCTCGTCAAGCCTTATTGGGCTCGATTTGCTCGATTCGGGGCCGCCTTATTGAGATGCAAGCCAAAGAGGAACTTTGCAGCCCTGCTTCAGGGACGAAAGTTTCTCCCTTTCTAAAGGAACATAGGTTACAAGACCGTTCCTCCCCTAAGGGAGGACTATCCATACCCTATTTTCTAAGAGTGCACGAGGGTACTGCGTGGGCAGCCCACGTGGGCGTGTCCTCGCATTGCCGACATCTACGCTAACTTTGCCCTCGCATAACCGGGGTGGGATTCACGAGAGTGCAGCAGGGGCTACCCCAGCCCACCTTGGCTACGTGAGCCTCTCAAAGTTATCGAGAACGTTCGACGCTTCTTCTACAATGAGACCACAGGTAGCCAATATTTGTTTGTTTCATCGAAAGCTGTAGAACTGTCCTCACATAACAAAACATATGCCAAATAATAATAAATGCCACATGTCTTTTTTAATTCAAAATAGCTACACATTACTGCACTAGATACGCACCGGCAAACAATGCAACATGGCTTTTAAAGAGAAAACAATTATAGAGAATGTACTGAAAGGTTTTGTTTATTTCTGTTCATTTTTTTTTTCATAACCATCACGCTCTTCTTTATTGCGTTGTTTTTGGAATATTCTTATTGTTGATTACGACTGAAAATCGCGCGGCAGAGAAGACTAAATGGCTATCATTATTAAACCGCGGCTATCCAAAGTCATGAAAGCCATCTCACGAACACGGAATAACTGTTACTTCACAAGCGCCGCGCAATTTTCCTCCTAAACCAGGCTCGCTATAGGCACAGTGATATAATATAGTTTTATTATGACACGAGCGAATCATTTTCGAAAAAAATTAAATTACCGTTCATACAAAGAAAACATACAAGACCGAGAACCCAAAGCGTGAGGAGTGCATCACACGTAAACTGGTTTTGTGAAAATTCCACTCAGTGTCTACTATTTTTCGCTCAATACAATGCATCTATGGGGATATTTTTTATTAAAAGAAGCCGACTTGATTATGGCGGTATGTTTTGATCTCAGTTCAGAATCCGCCTGTGAAGGTATAAAAGCATTAGAAATCTCAACGCATTATCGCTTCTTCAGCGATGTCTCCCCCAGGTACATTTCTTGTGTTGATTGTGACGCTAGCGGCTGCCGGGCACGTTAGTGCGCAGAGTGACCAGACTAAACTCGCCAGGGCAAGCTCAGAGTTCGGTTTAAGCCTTTTCAAGGAACTGTGCTCTACCAGGAAGCCTCAAGAAAACATCTTCTTCTCCCCAAGCAGCATCTTCGCAGCGCTGACCATGGTCTACGCTGGTGCAAACGGTAGGTCTGCCGCGGAACTTGAGACTGTCCTAGGCCTACGCAGGGCAAAAATCACGACGCGGGACGCCGTTCTAGGGGTGTACAGGAAGTACCTAAATGACCTCCACTCGCCCAACGTGACCGTGAATATTGCCAACGCAGCTCTGGTCGACAAAAGGCTTAGAATTCTCGAGAGCTACAAGCGAGACCTGGCTAAGACGTTTGGTGCCGAGGTTCGGTCTGTTGATTTTGAGAACAATCTGAAAAAAGTAGTGTCGGAAATTAACCAGTGGGTCAAGACGAAGACAAAAGGCAAAATTTCCGATATCGTTAGCGAAGATTCCTTACGCGAGGCAGTGATGGTCCTCATGAACGCTATATATTTTAAAGGCTCATGGAAGAACGCCTTCGACACCAAACAAACAGCTAATTTTCCGTTCTACAATGAAGGCATAAAAACTGTCCAGGTGAAAACAATGACATGCAGGAGTCATATGAAGTATCGTGCCCTGCCAGAGCTCAAGTCTCAAGCCGTCCAGCTTCCATACTCCGGGGACCAGTACAGCATGGTCATTCTACTTCCAAACAACAGGACCGGACTTCCTCAGCTCATACGAGCCCTCTCGGTCAGAACACTTCTGACTCTTCAGAAGAAACTGTATCAGGACGAAGTGAAACTCAGACTCCCGAAGTTCGAGCTAAGAACAAGTTACAAGCTTGAAGATCCGTTGCAGAAGCTCGGCTTAACATCCATATTCAGCGGTAAGGCCGACCTATCGGGGATCTCAAGTGATGTGAAACTGAAAGTGTCAGATGTTGTGCACAAAGCTATGGTGGGTGTGAGCGAAGAAGGGACCGTCGCAGCCGCTGCTACGAAATTCCAGTTGGGAGCTGTCAGCGGCCGCTTATATCCTATTCCAGAGTTTTACATCGACCACCCTTTTTTATTTTTCATCTGTGACACTGTAAAACAGCGCATCCTCTTTATTGGTGCGGTTCATAAATTGTGAACAGGCCGCATCTGAACAGAGGTTATTTGAACTTCGTTCGCCGCACTTTCTAAAAACTTGCGAAAGGTGTTCCTAACCAATAAACCATATTCGAAAAAATCTGGGTGTTTACGTTCCTCTAAGGAATGTTCCTTCAAAAACACAGTCATGCAGTAAAATGGACTCTCAAACAAAATTGTATTTAAATTGCTTGTCATTTGCCGTTAGTCCGGATTATCTGTGAGGTATAGCAAAATGTTCAGTGTATGCTGGTACTCCGCCGTTTGTTTTTCTTTTGTTGTTGTTGTTTCATTGCCGTTAATTTTCCGTAAAATTGGCTCAACGTACCAAAAGAGTTTGCTTATCTATTAACAAAAATATAACGACCAATAAGATTTTCGGAAAGTTATAGGTTGTTTTGTTTTTGTTTTGTTTTTTGTCATCGCGTTTTATTAAATACAATCTCTTCTAGTGACACCAAAAAATGTTGGCAGCGAAATTTACTTCTGCAGTATTTAAGGAACAATCGTTTTAATTTGTTTAGAGTTCAATAGACAGTCTACTAGAGTATGAGTCACGTGGCATAAAACGGTAAGGTCGGTCTGCCAGGACGGGGCGACACCGGTCTACACTGTAGATGAGCAATTTCGCCAGTGCAGTACGACTGCTAACCTGGGGTATTTAACGTGCTCACGCAGTAGTGATACAGCTCCGCACGCCGGTACGATGCTCACCCAGATCAAAACGGACAGCGGTCCCGTTTCGATTCCTGGAGTCAGGTTTCAATCTGGAACCTAGGATCCCTGGGTTCAGCAGCGCGAGATATCGCTCCACGCGCGTCGAGCTGGGTGTGCGCTTTAGCCCACTCGGCCACCAATCTGCCCGTCACGTGGCATTAACATTTACAAAAGCCAACGTCACTAGATTAGCTCAGTTACGAAACTGCCAATTTACCCCAAGTGACGTGACTGCTCCAATCAAACCGTTACTAGGGGCGTTGTTATAGATGAATTCATGAGACTCTTTGTCGCTACGAAAGAACTATCGGTAAAAAATGAGAAGTAAAATTTGAATGCCTGAAGATAATAGATATAGGGAGCCTAGATTTCACAGTTACTATGACAGAAGTTTGCGGAGCATTGGCTGTTTCTGAAACATTTGCGATGGCAAGTTCCCGCCCTCGAGACGTCTCTAGATGCCTGCTAGAGACGACAAAGGCATGACGAGCTCACATGGAATGACTGAAGTATGTCGTCTGCAAGAGTTTGAATCGTTTGCACAATGATTAGATTTTGTAATTATTTGGAACGTGGCAGGCCTAAGAAAACTCTCCATGTTCATAAAAACCAATCGTATTTGCGTGCGATACGATACTGTCTGACAAAATTCATCACACGTATAGATATCTGCTAGGAATATAGTGAGAAAAGGCATCTGTGTAAAACATATCAAAGCATCGTCGGGCCCCCATTCTCACTTTGCAGTTCGCGTGCTGGTAATAAAGGAGCAATATATATATATATATATTACAGCAGAGCTGTTAAGGGTTAGTATCCCCAGAATCGTGTCCACCAGCAAAGAAGTGATGACACCAAACTCTGAGCGGCTACCGCCATCTATAAGCGAAAGTGGCAAGCCGGTTATCTGGTTGCCGCCATCGCTCGTACATGGCGACAGCCTTTCCACTCTACACCTTCGCTGGTCTTCCTTCTTCAACAGTGTGGAAAGGCTGCAATTTTTTTACTCTAACGTGAGACGATTAGAGACCCTGACCTTCCTTTTTCATGCTCGCAATACGGGTGTGTGTTTTGTAGCTGCTTGTAATCATCAACTTGAGAAAAACTCCTACTGGTTCCTCGGATTTAAGTAACGCCCCAAATAGCGAGGGAGCTGCGTAATAACATCGGGTAAGTCATATTGCCGCGTGCATGACCGAGAAAAAACGCTTCTCCTTACATCTAGAAGATGAGTGTTTACTTTTACCGAGTTTAAAAGATAAGGAGGCCAGAACGACATTGCCTAGTCAGTCTCGACCATTCCAGGCCGAATGTTCGAGAGGCCGAGTCCAGTGGATAAGGAGTCGAGCGTGAACTTTGCCGACTCACTCAGGTTCTCCTGATGACGAGGCACATTCCCTGTCTCTCGGGCCAGCTGTCACGCGGACGCCGCAATGTACGCTGCTGCTGTTTCGACACAATCCTTCGTTTGCTTCCACCACAAGTTCGCTGAATAAGCCTTTATTTTCAGTTTACACTCGTCGAGACTTTTGCATCCTTGGCAATTCTGGTGGAGGTGCGGGGTAGAGGGGCAAACGTTTCTTTCTGGGCCATATACGCGGCAACATACTGTAAAACCCTTAATGTTCGCGAATTTCAGGAATTGAAAAATTCGCAAAATTTAAGGGCACGCCAAAAGTTTTGGTCCTTAAGAGTTTCAATGCAGGTGTCCGGAATTTGAGAAACTTAGTGGCCGCGGTTACGTCCTCTTCTGACCGTTTCGCAACATAAGGGGCCGCGAAAAATAGGATCCGCGATAACTTTACAGTATATGTCTGTTACGGACAGTTCGTTTGATCACATAAATGTGCACCGAAGAACTGTGCTGTCAGAAATTTGTGAAACGTGCGCTGGCCTGCACTTCCACCTTGATACCCCTATTGAAAAAGGCCAATATGAACTCGGCTTATTGGAAATATTGTTTTCCAATGAAGTTGAAGGAAACCAATAAAAACTTATTGTTATCCGATTAATCCAATACGCACCATGGAAATTCCTATCGGAGCACAATATTCCGATATAGTATGTGGTTATTGGTATACAACAGGATATTGGAGCACGATATCCCGAGATAACTTGAGCTTATTGGTATACAACACGATATTGGAGCACAATATCCCGACAGAACGTGCGGTTATTGGTATACAACACGATATCGGAGCACAATACCCCGATATAATACGCGGTTATTGGAACAGAATACGACATCGCGTGCATATTGGTGACCGACACGGACATGCTGTACGGCCACACGATATATAAATATGGGTTGTCGATCACGGGCCCAAAGGTAAATACAATATGATATCGCGTGCATATATCTCATAACGGATGCAAAGTCACCAATATGATTTAGAGAGGAGGAAAAGGAGGCGGAAAGCAGGGAAACATACGCCGGGGCAAGAGAAACGTCGGCGGAGCGACCGTAAAGGTGGCTTTCTTGCACGCCACCGGATGCTTTTCTTCTCACGTGATGAATCTCGGCGAATAGCGGCATGGCGGCGCGGGGAAAACAAATGCGCAACTCTGGCTCCCGTAGGGAGCCGATACAGGAACTCTAGCGACAGCGCGCTCGTAGCGCCATCTGTACTCCAACAAAGCAACTGAAATAGGAGCCCGCAGCGCCCGTGCCTGCTTCCCGGCGCGCGCCCCTCCGCGCACCTCGCCATTGGCGCTCCGCAATAGCCCCTCCCCCTCCCCTCTCCCAGGCTCCTCCCTTCTTCTTAGGCCACGCCAGCGGCAGACCAGCGACATCTTTACCGGCACAACTCAACGCTGCCGCTAGCATGAAAAAGGACGAGACGACACGCAATCAAGCGTTTAACAACACAGAACAGTTCACTGATAGCAACGCGTACTTTAGAAACAATCTAATCAGCGTCTCTGCAGTGCTCCGGTGTCGCAGAGCATTCACGGGATTCTCAAGATAGCGGCACTGCGACGGCGGCGCCGCCGCCGCCGCTGCCGGTCAGTGCTAAGACGATTTCACTTTTTTCGACTCAAATCGTAGAAAAAAGTGAAAAATCATCCAAATTACGGTGGCAACGTGAGCTACGTTGTTCCGAAGATAATCTAGCATATCTGGATATTCTTCTAGCATGCATTATGAATATGAAATCGGCAAAACTTACCTAAACTCGGATCGACCGACGCACTCCGAGAAAGGCCTTTGGGTCCTCCGGAACGAACAAGGATCCAGAAGTTGCTTGCGGCTTTGAATTAGCACGAAGCCAAGCCAGCCAAGGCAGCCAAGGATTAAAATACGACTTAATAGTTTCGGTTTCGACCCCACTCTATCTCAGTCCATATTTCTGGGGCCGGTGTCACTACGGTTGACATTACTGCAGTTATCGTACTCTATACGAACTTTGAAGTCAATCGAATGCGAGCAGACATAATTTCCCAGCTTCTTCTCCTGTTATACGTTGCTTGATAACCTTTGTTTGCTGATTGGAATCTGCATCAACTCATGTCCATCTGGTCCTTCAAACAAACGGTGTTCAATATCTTAATTCGACTCGATTTGTTATTTGTGAATACATGCAATTGCTTAACCATTCACTGGATACCTGTTTTAAGTTTTTTTTTTTGCTAAAAAAATGTACGTATTTTTCAAGTTTTTTTTTTTTGGTTTGGTTTGAATTACAGGCCGTGTTTTGTGGCTCAGTAAAACAGGTTGTTTTGAGAAATTCAAGATCATGTACAGCCGACAATACACCAGTGATGTAAATACAGGGGAGGCGGGAGAAGCGTCCCCCCCCCCCTCCCCCTCCACCTTATAGAAAATATTCCTGGCTGCGTCGCTAAATGAGCATAAGAGGCACTGCGTTTTTTGCCTTATCAACATACACACAAATCGAAGGAGGGAGGAGCTGCTTCATCTGAAAACTTTCAGTTTTGAGATGAAGCAGCTCCTCCCATCTCTTTCCACTTTTGCAGAGCGAACGCTCGGGAGGAGCCGACCCCCTCCCCAGCGTTTACTTTCAACCTGCCAACGAGTATGGCTGTATTTTTTTTTTTCGTGGATTTTCTAGATTGCTACAGCTTCAGTGCACACAGCGGTGTAATCCACTCGCTAACTTCCTGTGCGTGTCTAAACAGAAGACATGTTTCCCTCCGGAGCGGGATCGGCGGCCGAGTGGGCTAGAGCACACCAGCTCGGAGCACGCGGAGCGAAAGCTCGCGCAACAGAACCCAGGGACCCTGGGTTCAATCCGCACCCCTGCCCGTTTCGATCTGGATGAACATCCTACCGGCGCGCTTTCGTGTATCATTACTGCGTGATGCACGTTAAAGACCCTGCGCTATCAGTTGTACTGCATTGGCTAAATTTTTCATCTACAGCTGGGAGACTCGTCGGCCGTTGAGGCAGACCAAATTCTAGGCTGTATAAACATACACATTCCCCAATTTTTCTCTGGAGCCATAGCTACAGGTTCAGCGCACGTGATCAGCGCATGCAGAAAACTAACTACAAGAGCACGCCCACGAGGCTTGGCGTTGCCTCTAATTTGCACGTGCTCACCCCAGCTTTGACGAAATCGGAGCCCTGCAGAAGTGGGCTGAAGCGCACACCCAGCTCGACGCGCGTGGAGCAAAAGCTCGCGCTGCAGAACCCAGGGATCCTGGGTTCGAGCCCCACCCCTGCCCGCTTCGATCTGGATGAGCATCGTACCGGCGTGCGGTCGTGTATCACTACTGCGTGGTGCACGTTAAAGACTCCAGGCTAGCGGTTGTACTGCACCGGCTAAATTGCTCATCTACCGCGAGTGACTCGTCGCAAGTTTAAATGGCTCACCAACTCCACGCTGTAAAAATATCCCCATAACCCAATTTACAATTTTTGCCCTGCAGAAGTTACGCTAACCTTGATGACGTAGAACAAATTAGTTCTGAACACGTCGACGCGTGCACCGCCGAAACTTGCCCCACATGTCCTACACTTCGTTTCACGCCCAGTGCACGCGAAAGCAATGTGAGGTCGATGTTGACACGTCACGAGCTCACCTTCGCTCGTATTTATGGTCAGAGAGAGAATGAAGAGTCATAGAACAAAGAAATGATAGAAAACATAGATGTAATCTATGTTTTGTATGTAGATAGCGTAATAGATGGCAGGGTAGATCTATGTCATCTATGTTTTGACTGCCTAAGCTAAGCCTATTTCGTATTTAGAAATTCTGATCAGCATGAGTCCACGTGGAACCTATCCAAACGCGGATTAAAATCCGGCTTGCTTAATTTTGAGATGAAAATAAAAATGTAAATACATATTTACATTCGCGATACCCCTTACTTTGTTTTGATTCCTTACATCAGTGAATGCAATTTTCCGCGGAATAAACTTCTTTTTTATGTACTTGATCACTAGCGCCACTTGCACATACAACGTTTGTGCTTTACACCACGCGTAGCCAAGGCTTTCGTAACTTGTGGTGCGGTCCGTGCGGACCGCATTCCACGTGTATTGGCGGTGTAAGGTGAGTCAGATGGGTCGTTCCCGCTTTAAATAAATACTAAAAATCAGTTTCTCATACTGCGGCACTAGGCGTTGACGTTGGTGCAGCGAGAGCAGTCTTGCCTCTTCTTGAACTTAGAAATACCAGCCAACATCTAAGCCTTTCTCGTGTCGGAATTTTTGCGTGTCCCGTTTCATTTAAAAAAACTAAAGGCTTAGCACATGTCGGTTTTAGAAAGCATTTTTTGCTTGAAGCTTCTGAGGCAAGTTCGCTTTCGCGAAGAAAACGCACCACCAGGATGCAATTACGTAGCATGTGAAACTGATATTTGTTGTTTATTTAAAGGTGGGACGATCAATTTGACTGAAGCACCCGGTCATTCTTTTCAGTCTGGAAAGAACTCGGGGTCTTAGCAAACGGAAAATTGAACACGCGCGCTCAACGCCGCTGCAATGTACGCAGATTTAGTTGAGCAGCATGTTTTTCACATATTTTTTCTTGAAGCGCCGACTGATTTGCGATTAGTTAATTTGTTCTGGAATAAACACCGGCCTCTGGAATTTGATGAAATGTGTTCTATTGTTTTTTTCTAATTTACACATCCAGTGCAACAGTTTGTTTTTGGCGTTTTTGTGAAATCAGACATGGGTGCTGTTTTGCGGACCTTGCTTGCGGTTGCGATGTAATGTCGGCACGGTTGTGTCAATAAAGCCCGACGATCGCGTCACGCCGGAAAGCGCAATTTTCTTGAAAAGGAGGAAACGGTTCCTGGCCAAAGGTCTAAGCGCAGATTCTCGTATACGAAGCTGTGTGTCACTGGCTTTGTGATAATAGCGTGAGAGTCAAATTTAAGCGAAACGTACGAACGGATTTTAAGTTGATGTAAGTAAAAGTGGCCGTATCGAGTACTTCAGGGTCCGATGTCAAGCAAGTTCCAGACAAAAAATAATGAACGACGGTAATTGCCCGTCGTTCCTTCGCGCGCTGATCTTGCAAAAATAAACGACACCCGAAACCAGTGGCGTCACGAGGGCCAGCGGCACTCGCGGCGGTAGCCCGCCGCGACACCCCCCTCCTTCCTCCCCCCCCCCCCCCCCCCCCTCCCCCGCTCCGCTCGTGCGTGGCCGCGTAACCCGCCGCTCCCCCACTCCCCCCTCCGCTCTCGCGTGGCCCGCCGCGAACTTCCCCCCCTCCGCTCTCGCGTGGCCCGCCGCGCCCCCCCCCCCCCCCCCCCTCCCCCCGCATCCCGTCGCGGCACCCCCCTGAGCGCTGCACCCGGGCGGCGTATTTCCAAAACCTGGCCATTCCAGATCTGCCGCGGAGCGGCGTGCTCTGATTGGCCAGATTACCGCCGCACAAAATATTGACGGCGACGCACATACGGCGCCAGTCGCCGGCAGGAGCGTCTGCTACACTCCGGCGGATACTTTGGTGCCGTGGTCCGTGGTGACTTAGCGGACGGGTTGTTTCATCTGCCAGTGCATATCCATTGAGTTATTCCGCATATCACGCGCATAAAAGTCAGTAGCAGAAGTTTCGAGCATGCCGATGTCCACAGTTCGACTGCTCCAACCTCGGCGATTCTCTACCCAAGCTCGAATGAAGTAGGCCTCGCTGCTCTGTTCCGTAATTGAAACCGTGTAGTACACGTGGGAGTGCTTGCAGTGCTAATGCGCAGTGCTTTTCAACCGTAATCCAAGAAGCGAGAACGATAGCCCTGCACAGCGTGTGTGGCTGGTGTCAACGTTTTCCGTGTGGCTCTTGTCAAAGTAAGCCTTGTCGCCTTCCTACGCGCCCGCGTAGCGCCCGCAATGCTGTCAATCGTACTGCTCAATTAATTCACCGGTTTTCTTGCTCTGAAACGCTACGCAGATTTTACATCCACTTCAATGCTTCACAGCTGAATGAACACTTGTTTGTCGCTGAACAAGATTGCCATGAACGGATTTACTTCCGCGGTTTTACGCCCCGCAAGTGTTTACTTTTTCTGCCGTATTTTCAGGTTTTATTGCACAGACTGCTTTGATTTGTACCAGTTTTAGGCTATTTGGCGTATACCAAGTTTTGTGAAATTAAAAGGACGCAAATTGGTTTCAAGCTGTTTGTTTCTTACGCCTATAATGATTTCACGTCGTGTTATTTTGATCAGCACTGGAGGTGAGCTAGGACTGCTCCAATACGTCTTTTTAACCCCAAGGAGCAGAGAATAAAAACCCATACAGAACTCGGTTTCAATAGATAGGGGCCTTTTCCTGGTGCCTTTTTGTAGACTGTTCTTTTCTCTGCACTTGATACATAGGTATGTCACCTGCCCTTTCAGCCTGTGGAAGTCCATGGGAATTAGAACGGAAGCATTGAAGCCATATTCAGAATTACTTGTGCATTAAATCCTGTTACCCACGGGACATTCTTGTGTGAATCCAAAGTCCATGCTATTAAGAGCTTCTCCATGCTAGTGATAGACTCCAGCTACAATCTAGTTTTGTCAGCTTTATTTCGGTCCCATCAATTTCCAGCTGCTGATGTCATCACTGTGTAATGCTGAAGTTCTAAAAATCCCATAAATTACAGGCAGATCCAGACAATCCAGGACACTGAGCACAACGAATGCAATGCTGTACCGTGTACTTAAATCTTAGAAATACTGCCCGCCCCCCTTATGTAAAGCCCCATGTGGGCATTTAAGGGATAAATAAATGAAATGAAATGCTGCTGGTTCTCACGACCAGCGACTTATACGCACACACCCCTAACATACCCCAGGCCGAGTCCCTAATAACCGCGTCCCACTAGAGCAACAGCTACAGACGACAATGAGCGACATACAACACCGACAAACAGCCCATTTGTCGGAGTCCGCTGTCCCACCTGGCGGATACGACGCAGAAAAAGGGGACAAGGAAACTTGTTTCCTAGTGGGACTGGAGTTGTCAACAAAACACTTTAAAATACAGAGACAAACAGAGTATCGTGATGCGGGTTTTTGCGTTTCTCTCTTTGGCCGTGAAACGCACCGACAAACACGGTGAAAGTGGAGACGATTACTTTCTTTCTTGTTTAAAGCTTCTGCTTGTCTTCATTTGCCATTGGCGACTTTCTGAAAACAGTCGTGACAATCGACACCCAACTTTTTCCAAACTAGAATTTCTGAATCGTTCCTCTTTTGGGTCGTTCGAAGCATTCCAGATGGGCACCACGGAATTTCACGTCGATTTGAGGACGTTTTTAATTTTATATCCGAATGACCGAGGGCAGGCGTTTTATGGGGGACAATCACAGAACGGACGACAAGTCTCTCGTTTTGCCGGAATGGCTTGCCGCAGAACTGGTGGAACGTCGTGTCCTACTTCGTGGTGAGCGGTCTTACTTTGGTCAGTCCTCGCACATGGGTGTATCCATCCTGATGCAGGGGCGTAGACTTCGGCATCTCGAAGCACCAACTCGCGCACCAAGTTTTCGCGAGCAACACCAGCCACAGCAAATTCCCTTTTGCAACACGACATCTAGCAAGCAAGCCGTGCCCGCGACCACTACAAGCAATCCAGGAATCGGAACTGCGGGAGCAGGAACGATCAGTGGCCGCCAAGGACTGAGTCACGGGAGGAATGGGAGGAAGGGCAGGAGGAGGGTGGGGAAGACAGCAACAGAAGGCACAAGCGGGCGAGAAAATTAAGTATGTTCCCGAGTGATGTTCCTCGGAGGGCCTGCTTGCTGCGCTTCAAGTTCAACGAAAGATAAGTACTTGTCCGTCGTCGATGGTTTGTCGGCGTTTGTCGCGGGTGTTGGTCATTACAGTGGAACAGCATCAGCAACACAAAACTTTGTGATGTTGCAGGACAAAAATCGGTATTTGTCGCTGTAGTTCCGGGGTGGCCAGGCTGACCCGGCCTAAGAGCCACAAACAAAACTACGAAACTTTCAAGAGCCGCGGGGGCGGGGGGGGGGGGGGGGGGGGACTTTTGTCTACAGCAATTAACGAAGCTCGAACTACTTTCAATCTATCCGAGTCAAAAGCAGTACAACCGTACGTAAGGTAGCAGTAGCACAAGACTATCAAACTATAACCTGTCTTTCCACTTAAAACGCGTTCCATTTCTTTCTTTGGGGAAGTGCTCGTGTGATCGGGAGGGAGGCGGGCGAGGGGGAGGAGGGGGGGAGGGAATCGCGAGCTGCACTTTAACACGCGAAGTCGCGAGCCGCAGCTTGGCCACTCCTGCTCTAATGGGACAACGCTATAAGAATTTTCTACTCGCTATATATCCCTCGGGAGGCCTTTCCCAGAATTAGCAACACCTTCCCAGATTGACAATCATGGATGAACCCGTGGCCTCAATCCTGGCAATGTTACAGCACTGGAACGCGGGCACCGCAGATGCCTGTTCTGCTGCGGCTCACTAGCATGTCAGTCGAGGGAGACTCAAAGAACTCCAATTTGGGACGTTGGCACAAAAGCAACATTTTCCCCCCTCTCCTTGAACTTCTAGAACGAGCCACACCGGGATCGAGACAATCAGCACAAGTACTACATGGTGGCTCCTATGACACATCTTGTAACGCCTTCATCTTAACTGCCATTCTCCAGCAGTTATTTTTAGGCACAGTTTTCAGAAGGCAGTCAAAAGAGCATGCACAAGCTACGTCAGAGGTCCAGGTGCAGTTCAAGGTCTTGCATCCAAGAAATATTTCTTGACAGTCACCACATATGTTGACGAACACCAGTGTTGCAGGCAATCATCTGCCAAGAAGCCACACTTGATCATGCAGAGGCTTGCTTCCCAGAGGTTGATTGCGCAGAACTGGATGGTGCAGCTTGATCGTGCCCATCAGGGCCGTACCCAGAAAAAAATTTCGGGGGGGGGGGGGTTTTCGGGGACAACGGCGGCCATTTTGTCTTATTTTCGCCTATGAATCATGTGCATCGGTGGCATATAATGGAGAGTT
Organism: Ixodes scapularis; assembly: GCF_016920785.2. NCBI lineage: Eukaryota > Metazoa > Arthropoda > Arachnida > Ixodida > Ixodidae > Ixodes > Ixodes scapularis. The sequence continues at coordinate 808,024 of NW_024609909.1, forward strand.
ATAGCAAACCGAAGAACCGGTCCCGGTTTGGTACCCGGTAGCCGACCGGTGCCACTGCGCGTGCGCAGAGGTGGAGAATAAAATCGGCTGGCTGCAAGTGCACCGACCAGGGCCGTACCCAGAAAAAAATTTCGGGGGGGGTCAAAACCCCCTAACCCCCCCCCCCCCCTGGTTACGGCCCTGGTGCCCATCAACCAGGCCTTTGGCATGTACCCTCTACTGGGTAGCATTGCAGATGCTTGAAGTAGACTGTAGACTGCCTGCCTGATGGGGAAAGGAAGACCAAGCAATCAATTCAAGCCACTCTTGAACCAATGTGCAGAAAAGGAAATTTAAACATGGAGATATGAAACATGCTGTAGTCAAGACAGATTGTAGGTCGCTATGCTTGTTCTGGGTGTGTCTTGATCAATCCGTTAAGTGGGAGTCGGAGACTCGCCCTTTTAAAGGGCCCCTGAAAAAAAAGAAAGTGTATTTTTTAACAATCTATAGTCGGTGACAGGTCAAGAACGAAGTGGATGCTCCTCCCACCTCTTTCCACTTTAGCAGTGCGAACTCTGGAGAGGAGGCGACCTCCTCTCCACCGTTTACTCCGCTGAAGTGGAAAGGGGTGGGAGGAGCTTCCAATTCGTTCTTGACCTGTCACCGACTATAGTTGGGACACGCGTGTCAGAAATAATTTTACGCGAGGAAAAATATTTTTTAAAGCAATATTGACGGCGCAAGACGCGATTTAGTCGGCAGTCACGTCCCTTACGGCTTGTTTCCTCTCTCGGCATTTCAGGCGCATGGAGCAGAGGTCGATCGCCTTCGCCTTCACGACCAAGATGTCATTTTGGAATGACCCGTGACGTCATGGACTTCGCGCACAATTTCAATTAAATCTCTCGCAAGCGCTCTAAAAAACATTTATTTTTTTCGTAAACTTTTTTTAGCACATGTGTCCCACTAGACTGTTTAAAAAAAATATTTTTTTGCTCTTCAGGGTCCTTTAAGTTAGCCACAAAGTTACTTCCCAACCAGCAAGTTATCCCTTGAAGTCCTGCTGCATGCTACCATACGAAGAAAGTTGAAGATGGGAAATTTGCATCAGAATGAGCAAGAAGGCCTTCCAAGGCGAAAAGCATTGACGTGCATGCTCCGCCAAAGCTACATTTCACCAAAATGTAATGAATTTGTGCCTACATTGCACCATAAGGGAGTTTTCGTTCATAACTACCGAAACTAATAGTTCAGGCGTCGCAGTACTGCCAGATTGTTCCTGCAACATTGTGTGAATCGTTCAGAACTTCCGGTTATTGCTTAGAATAACGTGTGGTTTGATTTGATTTACACACCGAAGATGACTCAGTTTTCGGATGTTTCGTGATATCTCTCATTGTACGTGGTATGTTCGGGCAGTCTAATTATCTCCGTTGAGTGCGCTTCTCACACCATGCACTGGTGCACTGCCTAGAAGCTACACCCGTGGAGTAGGCATTGCAATTCTGCATATGCCGCTTTGTCGCAGCGCAGCCTTGTCTTGAAGGGGCACTAAAGTGCTTTTTGAGATCCTCGTTTTATTGTTATAACTCAATCTACAAGCACTAACCATCCTAAAAAAAAAAAAAATTACATTCATCTGCGGTCGATTTGCATACTAAAACAATTGATCAAAATTCTCGACACTTAGCGTCGGCGCAGAATGACAGATGGCGCTACCGAACCTTGGTGAATATGGTCAAACAACGGACGGCACATGTCGGCCACTCGCGAGCGATTGAGTCCACCGTGGACGAGGTGCCGACCAGTCGTGCTCGTCCACGCGGGAACCCGTCGCTCGCGAGTGGCTGACATGCGCTGCCCGTCGTTCGACCATATTCAGCAAGGTTCGGTAGCGCCATCTGTCATTCTGCGACAATGGTAAGTGTCTGGAACCATCACTTTCTTAAGATACGAATCGGCCGTGGATGAATGTAACTTCTGGTTTTTTAGGATGATCAGTGCTCGTACATTGAGGTATGACCGTAGAATGAGACTCTCAAAACACGTTTTAGTACCCCATTAAAGGGATATTGAACCGAAATTTGGATTTCGCGAAATAAGGACGCATGAGAGTTGAACAAGACGCTGGGAACTCCAAAACATGACTCGTACATTAGTATCTCCAACGGATGGCCGCACTTTTGAAAAAAAAAAGGGCGCAATCAAGCGAGGTCTTTGACGTCATTGTCCTCCGGCAGAATTTCAGAATGAGGGGAAGCAGCATCGCTTCTCTCCTCCTTGCTTCGGTTCACTAGCTCGAAGGGACGTAGCGAGAAGGAAAGAGAATCTGAATCGTGACGTGACTTGTCTCGTCGGCTGTGTTCACTCGCACACTTCTTTTCCAAAAATACAGAGATCCGATCCGTTAGAGGCATCGCTGTATGAGTGTTGTTTCGGGGTTTTGCAGCATCCCGCCTATCCGTCCAGCTTTGTTTCGTGAGCTCGAAATTTCTGTTCACTATCCCTTTAAGGGTAAAGCACTATTCCAGGGAGAAAAGGTGGACAACAAAGCATATGAATTAGAAAAATAAATATATATGTGAAAGGAAAGGGAACTTGGTGAATGCTGATGTGATATTTACCTTACACTAAACTTTGTTAAATAAAAATCCGGTTAGTCTATATCAGGGGTGGCCAAACTGCGGCTCGTGAGCCGCATGCGGCTCGTCACGGGTCCAAGTGTGGCTCGCTGGTTTTGGGTAAGCATGCCGCCCTACCCCTCCGGTGTTCCAAAGCCGAACAGACTTTTAAAATTAAAAAAAAAAGCTCACAGACTTGGCAGCCTTGTATTACATAACATAGATACAGCTGGACTGGTTTTTAACACATTAATGTGTCCGGTGACACTGTTTCCTTTATCGTTCTAGAGAAAATTTCGAACCGTATACGCATAACAGACGTCAGGGGCAGTGGCTGGTTAGCAAACCAGCCGAAGCTTTCATTTTTGCTGAGCGGTTAAGGTAACATTCTGCTGCTTGCTGTTATTTGTTGTAGTCAACAATTATATTTGTCCTTTTTGGAAAGCACTGCTCCCTCCATATAGTTTTTTTTTTTTTAAGAAGCCTCCTTTCCTTTATTTTTCCTGTGGCTCTTTGAACCTTTGTCGTTTTGTCTGTGGCTCTAACCCCTATCACTTTGGCCACCCTGGCCTATATGATAGACATTGACACCTTGAAAATATTACACACAATTCCTTTATGTGGTTAGCATCCAAAAGTGCTCATCAGTGAGTAAATAATAATCGTCCCCAGAGCCCGACCTGTATTTCTGGGGGTGTGCTGTGTATTACGTCATTTATATGTGTCAAGACTGACTCCAAAACAGAACTGTGAGCTGGCAGAGGGTTTGCAACATTACCGTTGCTTTCCACACTTAGGCTTCAATTTGTTAGGTGGGAATCAATCCAGTTAGTTATTGCTGGTTCCATCTTAAATGTTTTGATTCTGGCCACAGGTCTCCAATGTGGCACTCAATAAGAGGCCTCATATAAGCCTACAAACCATATAAACCTGCTCTCTGTCATTTAGTGTTAATGCAATGAGCTGTTTCCTATCTCTGTTCACCACCAAGTTGACAGTGCGATGGGAGCTACACATTCACTGGACCTATCGACCGCCTTCCACTCGTCACCAAAACCTGCTCCTGGCGCATGGATGTAGGTGGGGGAATGTGATCAGATGGCAAATGATGGGCGTACAACTGGTCCAGCAAGCACGTAGCTTCCAATGCACCCTCAGCTTAGGGGTGAGCGGAGTATACCAGTTTTGCGACTGTACATAGGCCAGGTCAAGAAATGAGATACATTTATTTCCCTCATGAGCTACAAACAACAGAACTAAATAGCCATAAAACCTTTATCCATGACGACCCATACGTTGCACCCGAAACGAAGGTGTGGGATGGCGATAGGTGATACCATTAAATGACAAAGCAGTACAACATCATGCTAGTGTTTAATATCTGTTAAAGTGGGTGGCAGTTCTGCAATAACCCACACATTAAATTGAGAAAACTAATTCGCAACTAGCAACATGGTTTTGTAGAAATCAAATATTGTTTGGAATTTTTGTGTGACGCTTGATGTCCCCAGTATTTAGGTTCATCAAAATTGAGTGTTGAAAAAACATTGATTCAAGGCTTTTACAGTACGTCTTTCCTTATTCAATTTCATTGAATGGCAGTGACAGCACCATAGAAATTGAACAAAGAGTGAAATCTGCCACCTTGTTGACAAACCTACCTGCTGAAGGTGGCCACGAGATTCCCTTGTCACTACTTGGTCACTTGAATACAACGTTAACTATTGTATCTAGATGTACTGTGGCAGCAATGTTGTAGCTGTGATGCTCATCGGGCCAGGTCTCCTTTCAGATGTGCATATTCCCGTCGAAAAGTAGCCCATCGCCTTGGCAGCTGGTATGACAAGAGTATAACTACATTAGCCAAAAAATTGAACAGTTAGACAAGCTAGTCTACATGCCACAAAATTCTACACATGAAGAATAAAAAAAAAGAAAGCAATGCAACATTGTCTTTACAGGGCTGTGCATCTCAACTCTCTTCCCTAGCCTTGCGTTGACCAAGACGTGATGTGTGCATAGTTCCAAGTTCAGACAAAATGAAACAATCTACCTACGTCGATCTCTATAGTTTGCATTGCAAAAGCAAACCATGTTTTTTATGTCAGCAGTGACAAGGAGACTACAGGCATAATCTGAGGTTCTATTTTAAACCAAAACAATTCTGTAAAGCGAACCCATGTTACAGCCTGTACCGTGTCTAAGTGAGGCGAGTTAAATTCTGGTTTCTCTCCTGAATGTTTATAATAAAGCACTATACACCTAGCAGTGCTAGAGCACAAAGTGAATAAGGCACAGAGCTTCCTTCAGTTGTCTAAGACCGGAAGATGAACCTCTCAGAGGGGTGAATGTGCTCGAAACGCGCCATTTAGGAATGTATAACAATGAGTGCGTAGTGGGCCAGATGTAGATAATACGACAGATATATACTTTATGATGACATCTGAGCGTATGTACAATGTCTAGACATGCGAATTTGCTGCCCAGCCAAACGTATCCCCCACAGCTTTATTCTGAGCGACGATTGCTACTCAATAACGTCACTGCAGCGTGGTGGTTTCAGACGGTGCTGTGTCATTAGCTATTTTCATACGTTGGAAACTTAGCAGCAGACGGAAAAACTACGGTCGCAACTTCTACATCAATTCAGCCCAACTAGCTGACTAATAAAATCATAACTAGGGATGTCGCAAACCTGCTGAGATTGCACGAGTTAAGGTTTGAACTTGAAATGTTTTGCAAATTTCGAACCCTGCTGTGTTTCGAATTTGAAAAGTTTGACAATGTAAAGTTTCTGAAAGTTCAAGTTTGAAGATTTCAACTCTCTTTACAGATTGAGTATGAAAAGTTTGAAAATTTCAAATTTCTTTGCTATTTATGTTAGAAGAATTCAAATTTAGATTTTTGAATCTCAAGGTACAAGATCAAATACCACAATTTAAAATAAAGTTTTTAAGGGCTCATCTGGAAAAAACCTGAAAGTGCTACAAGGTTGACTAAAAACGCTGCACATTTTATTTTGTGCCATAAACACTACTTTCTTCTCGGTACCGGGTTCTTAGGATACTTCTCGTTATTTACTATGATTTATGAAACAAGCCTTGAGTTGGTTGGACGGTTTAGCGACAAGACTTGAGGCGGTCTGGTATGCATCAGGAATTGCTACCTCTTTGCAAACTGGAAGCAATGCGATTGAATACCCCTAAATGAGATGCTGGCATGAAACAACGAAATACGCAAGATAATGCGTACAGACAAAGTCGCCAAGGCAAGACATCTTGCTTCACGAAAGTTTGTAGTTGCTCTGGGCGTTTATTTCCAGTGGAATGGCCCGTGGGGCAGAGAAAACACTGCACGCAGGGACAGCACCCGACAGAGCTCAAGGTCAAGAAGCATGCAACCAGCCAAGCTCGCAGGTCCCCTGGCCCCCCAAGATACACCTGATCAGGTAATGACAGGTCGTGCATCAGGCTCACTACACTGCCGGTTTCTTTGGCACCTCGGTGGCTCCAAGGCAAGGCGCCGGCCTACAGACACCAGGTGGCGGATTATAATCCCGGCCCAGGGGCCCGTAATTTGACAAAGGCTTATTGCGGAGAAGGTCTTGTAATCAAGCTTTCTGCTGCACGTCTGATCCCCAGGTGGTCCAAATTAATCCTCAGTCATCTGCTGAGGTGTTCCAAATGCTTCTCGTCGGTTTGGCTTGTAAAACACCCAGATTTGATTTTGCATAGCTGGTTCTTCGCGCTTTCCTTCTTAGAAAAATAAGGAAACAAGAGGAGATATTAGTTGCTTTAATATGCAAGCGGATACTGACGATAATGGATCAAGTGCCGATCCAGTGTTGCCTCTCACAAGTCGGTGTCGCTTTCAGTGCACGCCTTTCCCCAACCATCCACTAACACGAGGAGATCGGGCAACTTGCATTCGAAAACAGCCAGGGTTATGAACAATGCCCCAGAAAAGTGCCTTTGTCGGATTACCAACCTGCAGACAAGAAACCTGCAGGTTACTTTGGGGCAACCTACACAGTTTTACACGGTAGAGGCTCTGTGCGAAAGCAGGAGTAAAAACTTTCAGGTACGACGCCACCCGCCACCCCAATGCGAGTCGTTGGTGGCACTACATCTTTGTGTTAATAATATTTAGGACCTTATACGATTTGGGAAATGTTTCTTCACACCTCGTGAAACTTCTGTATGTTTCACATACCCAATTTTCCCCCTTCAACTGGAAACCTAAAAGATTATTTTTCGGTTTCCAGTTCAAGTTTTTTTCCAGAATAAAAAAAATTCTAATGTTTCGGTTTGTCTCCGGTTTGTACACAAATTGGAGTTTTTTCTTATGTTTGGTTTTCTTTTCAGTTCGATGCCCTGGAGGATTAATGAAATCCACTGTCTACGATGCAAATGACCTCTTTCGTCTTTATACCTTGAAAAATGTAGAGGCCCCCAACGCAGCATCAGTTTGTACCGTCGACTCGGTCACTTAATCGTCACTTCAGTGTCGCGTCGTGCAAGCAACTGAAAAAGGGTTCGGCTTTCAAGGCACAGTGTTATGTAAGGAAAGTAACGGTGACCAGTTCCAGTCCCAACCCAACTACCCACCTCGTGCAGAGCTTGTGAGCTCCGGTTGGAATGGCCGGGGGGGGGGGGGGGGGGGGGCCATTACAAACAGCTGATTTCACTCTCCTTGAGCACATAAGTTATTCAAGGTTATTGCGTACCGTAACTTCATTGTACTGTATACCTTGCGAGCGCATGAGGCACCGTCATAACCGGGGCCATGTAAGCAAACTTGGACGGGTGAAATCCGGGCGGTCTTGATATCACGAAAGCTCGCCTGCACCGTCAAAAAGTAAGGAACAATATGCTAAAAACAATCTTTCTCTGAATTCAGCACAGCTACGAACCTCCAACGAAGTTGGCCCTGCGAACAGGAAAGTTCACGATTGGTTTTCAAGGCATTCCGTTACGGGGTTCTGTCAGTAAGTGATATTTTCTGTTTTCTTTTTTTTCATAGTTTTTAAGTGGCAAGATGTGAATGAGTATAGCGCACACCTTAAGAACGAAAAGCTTAATCCGTCATTCTTTACTTAAGTACCGGGTATAGCTTGATTACGTTAAGCTGGGGTCATACTGCTTATACATCATACAAAAGACAGCCTGCATACAGATTTGAGGGCAAGTCACCGTGCGATCCATGCTTCGAATGCAGCCTGGCAATGGGTTCAAGGAGAAACTTAGCATGCAACATTCGAACCACAGATACTGTGGTGACTTGCGTGTGCAGACTGTCTTTTGTATGATGTATGAGCAGTGTGACCCCGGCCAGCTGTCTTCTGGGTAAAAGCAGAATGTCCCGCTATCACATTGAGAACCCGGCCAGCTGACACGGGGGATTCGCGTCATAGGCTTCTGAAACACGAGCTTTTGAAAGCAGGGCAAAAGGGGCAGGGTGCTTCACATTGGGTGCTTTCGAGCACCACCCACAAAAGGCTGCTGAAACCTTATCAAAATTTTCTTTTGAACCATTTTTGCTACTATTTGCTCAACCTACAGCTGCACAGTGATGAGGCATAACAATTATGAAGCCAAGCCGTGAGAATAACGGAGGTAGTCAAGCCAAAGCAATCCTGTCTGAGTGACTGAGTGGACGAGAGAGCCCCCAAAAATGGTGCGTTTCCCTTCCCTCCTCTCTCTGAGTTCACAGATGCGCCCAGGTATACATGGCTTGCATTGACCTCACATGAGCCGCCATTGGTCCATACCATGCGCCTGTTTCTGTACCTTCTGCAGCATACATTTGACACCATCAAATTTGTCTTCTGGGCAAGGCTTGCCGAGAGAAACAAATTGAATGGTGCGAAATGTATGCTGCACAAGGTACGGTGCAGCAATGGCAGCTGGTACGGTGCCATATGACGCCCCGTGCAAGGCATGGTTCCCGGACATTTCATCGAACGCCGTTTCATCGAACACCGTTTCGTCAAACGCTGTTTCATCGAAAAAATGGATGTTTCATCGAACGCCGTTTCACCGAATCGCTGACGAGAGTTTCATTGAATGTCTTTTAAATAAAATGTGTGAAATATGTTCTTTTATGCACGGATCGAGTGCATTTTCGTGTCATTCACCCATTTCATCGTCAGGTTTTTTAATGTCCAGACCATTTCATGTGTTCGTGCGACAGCCATTCACCGTTTCAAATGATGAGCAATTGCTCTCAAAAAGTTCCCCACAGCCATGGTCCGTCGGTTCTCATAAAAGAGGCGGACCTTCTCATCCCTTGCCGCTATGGCCATCTTCTGGCGAGGAGGCTTTTGGGAACTCAGCATTGCCTCCAGCTTGTCTTCCGTCAGTTGATGTTCTGTGGCGATGCAAGTCAAAAACTTCCAGAACCTGGGATGGGCACTTCCGACCAGCTTCAGGAAGCGAGACTGCCACCATGGCGTTCGATAAGACGGCGTTCGATAAAACAGCGGTCGATGAAACGGCTTCAATGAAACGGCGTTCAATGAAACGGCGTTCAATGAAACGGCGTTCAATGAAACGGCATTCGATGGAACGGCTTTGATGAAACGGCGTTCGACGAAACGGCGTTCGACGAAACGGCGTTCAATGAAATGTCCAGTCCCAGCAAGGCATGTATACAAAGTCTACAAACACAGATATGAGACCTGCAAACGTGGGTTAGGCACTGATAACAAAACTGACACCTGGATAAGCATGTCTTCAAGTAATTTGGTCTGAGATACTAGTGTCATCGTACATGTCACCTAATTAATTATGTATATTCTTCTATCCTGGAAAATTGAATACGATCGATGTACTGGCTCGAGCGTACACGGTGGCCGGCTAGCAGTCACAGATGCGTCAGGGTTGCAACCTTTCTGCCTAGCCTTGCGCGTTGTCGTGTACGCACCAATCTCTTGTGCAAAGAAATTAGAATTAAAATGTGTCACTGCCTCGAAATCTGCCTTCAGCAACATGAAATCAAACGGGGCTATACCGATCTCTTTCTACCCGTTAGAAACTCCGCAACAAATTCTGAAGTTTAATCATATCAAGGCTGGCAGCCTGCTATTTGGGTATTTGTTTTTGATCGGCATGGCAAAATGCGCACCACGATTGTTTCTGTACTCATTATATGGCTAAAATCAAACTTGATGCTCGTACCCAAAGGTTACATCAAAATGTTTCACATATATCGGAGCATAGCGTCTAAATAAGCAATAGGAGCAAACTTGCCAAGGGACGCAGTCCGCAGGCGACGTAGGTTCATGTAGCCCTCCTTGGTGTAGCCCACAGTGGAAGAAACGAAATGCTTCTTCCATCGTGGTGTAGCCGACAGACGATGGGCGCAGCCATGACAGTTATTCTAATGTTTGAAGTGTATGATGTTGCAGAAAGTTTCGCACATCAACTTTGGTTATTTATTACGTTCGTTATATGTAAACCAAAACAAAACATTTAACTACAATTGTAATTTATTATTTATTATAATTTGTTTAATGTTTTAATACGTTAACTTAACGTTAACGGAACTAACAACTACGAACGAACAGAAAAGAAATCGACAACAAGCAAAATGGCTGCGACCAGTTGACGCTGCGGTGGTCAAGTTAGCAGCATTCAACGTTACTGGATTTAGCTGTAAGCTCTTACACCACTATAATTCGACACTGTGATTTCTGAAAAGTCGACATGCTATAAATAAAACTGTAGCGTGCCCTTCTATCTAATTAGAGCTGGAAATACATTTGGGAGTGAAGTGATTTGAATCTGAGCAGGTCGCCCGCTGCAACACAACGGTATGTATTCACGATTCACGAAGATTTCTTGTGCATATATCAGAAGATATTCCTTAAAGCATGGATCACGGGGCATTTTCATCATCTTAAGCGGCCTTGAAAAAAGGGAATATTGGAAGCTACACAAGGGAACCAAACGTTAGGATCGAATAGAATTGTTCGACGGTGCCACACGAACGACGTTGTATTTGTCAACTCTACTAAAGATTTGTGTTGATATGGAGACCTTTTGCGCGATGCACCTCTTATTTTCTTACATTTTGCACCCAATTCCCTGAAATTAGAACGCCTGACGGGCCAGTGACAAAAAGTTTATTATCTACAATACAAATACGATAACATTGAAGATGATCGTTTCTTTTGAGCCATTGTTTATATTATTGTATTTCGAATCTTAAAGCACCAAGGTATTTATGTTTTTCCGGAGTTTACAGAAACACGACAAAGAAGGTCCCAACATTAAAAAGAATATTTGTGACTCGTAATCTCGAGACTGTCGCTCAGGGCTTCCCTCTCTCTGTTTTCTGCAGTGGCATGGAAAGATAACACTAAACTCTTCATAAAGGAAAAAAAAAAGGATTAAGGTTTTGAGGAGTAATGAGCTGTTGGGCACCAGGGCATTGAACGGAAAAGAAAACCAAACATCAGAAAAAAACTTATTCGTGTGCAAACCAGAATCACACCGAAACATAATAATTTTTTTTCATTCTGGAATGAAACCGAAAAATAATCTTTGAGGTTTCCACTTCAAGGGGAAAAATTGTTCAAAGTGAAACATACAGAATTTTGACGAATTTCGAACTTCTGAACAGAAATTTGACGAAGTGTGATGAAACTTTAATCGTATAAGGTCTTAAATATTATAAACGCAAAGATGTGGTGGTGCTACCAACGACTCGCTTGTAGTGGCGGCTGGCCTCGTACCTGTAGGTCGTACCGTGTAAGACTGCGTAGGTTGCCCCAAAGTAAACTTTAGGTCCCTTGTCTGCAGGTTTGAAATCCGATGAAGGCACATTGTTTTTTTGCTGTGTTCATGGCGAATGACTCTATGATCTCCCTGCTGCTGTAAAAACGTGTCAAACCCTTCCCTCCTGCTGACGAAAACTGAGGTTGAATTTCTAAAATTCGAGATAAACCCACCTCTCTGATTTGCACTTTGCGTTTTTTATCTCCCCTTCTCCCCCCTTTCCCTCCTGGATATAGTTGGCTGCTCGCTGTGGAAAGTTTACTCGTCTGTTGCTAGTTGAAAGACGTGGCTGTGTTGTCCCTGTTTTAATTGTTTTATTCTTTCTTCATCCATGGTTGTTCATAACCCTGGCTGTTTTTGAATGCAAGTTGCCCAATCTCCTCGTGTTGTGGCTGGTTGGGGAAAGGCGTGCACTGAAAGTGACACCGATTCGTAAGAGGCAACACTGGATAGGCACTCGATCCATTATCGTCATTATCCAGTTGCATTTTAAAAGCGACTAATATCTCCACTTGTTTTCTTATTTTTCTAAGAAGGAAAGCACGAAGAACCAGCTATGCAGAATCAAATCTGAGGGTTTTGCAAGCCAAGCAGACGACGGGCATTCAGAACACCTCAGCAGACGACTGAGGATTAATTTGGAACACCTGGGGATCATTTGACGTGCAACAGAAAGCTTGATTGCACGACCTTCTTGGCAATAAGCCTTTGTCAAATTGCGGGCACTTGGGCCGGGATTAGAATCCGCCACCTGGTGTCTGTAGGCCGGTGCCTTGCCTTGGAGCCACTGAGGTGCCAAAGAAACCGGCAGTGTAGTGAGCCTGATGCACGACCGGTCATTACCTGATCAGGTGTATCTTGGGGGGCCAGGGGACCTGCGAGCTTGGCTGGTTGCATGCTTCTTGACCTTGAGCTCTGTCGGGTGCTGTCCCTGCGTGCAGTGTTTTCTCTGCCCCACGGGCCATCCCACTGGAAATTAACGTCCACAGCAACTACAAACTTTCGTGAAGCAAGATGTCTTGCCTTGGCGACTTTGTCTGCACGCATCATCTTGCGTATTTCGTTGTCTCAGGCCAGCATCTCATTTAGGGGTATTCAATCGCATTGCTTCCAGTTTGCAAAGAGGTAGCAATTCCTGATGCATACCAGACCGCCTCAAGTCTTGTCGCTAAACCGTCCAACCAACTCAAGGCTTGTTTCATAAATCATAGTAAATAACGAGAAGTATCCTAAGAACCCGGTACAGAGAAGAAAGTAGCGTTTATGGCACAAAATAAAACGTGCAGCGTTTTTAGTCAACTTTGTAGCACTTTCAGGTTTTTTCCAGATGAGCCCTTAAAAACTTTATTTTAAATTGTGATATTTGATCTTGTACCTTGAGATTCACAAACCTAAATTTGAACTCTTCGAACATAAATAGCAAAGAAATTCGAAATTTTCAAACTTTTCATACTCAATCTGTAAAGAGAGTTGAAATCTTCAAACTTGAACTTTCAGAAACTTTACATTATCAAACTTTTCAAATTCGAAACACAGCAGGGTTTGAAATTTGCAAACTTTTCAAATTCAAACCTTAACTCCTGCAATCTCGGCAGGTTTGCGACATCCCTAGTTATGATTTTATCTAGTCAGCTAGTTGGGCTAAATGGATGTAGAAGTTGCGACAGTAGTTTTTCCGTCTGCTGCTAAGTATCCAACGTCTGAAAATAGCTAATGACACAGCACTGTCTGAAACCACCACGCTGCAGTGACGTTATTGAGTAGCAATCGTCGCTCAGAATAAAGCAGTGGGGAACACGTTTGCCGGGACAGCAAATTCGCATGTCTAGACATTGTACAGTCGGCACAGAATGAAACCATCGTCACAGGCTGCTCCACTAGAGGGCCCCTGAGAACTAATGAAAATGTGCCTTGGAGCGAGGGTGCAGGTCCTACTAAGATGTGCTCGACCCTCGCGCGACGTATCTGGGACTTCCGTGTTTCGCCGGTGGTCGAGGGTCGAGCACAGCTTAGTAGGACACGCACCCTGGCACCCCAGGGCATTTTCATTAGTTCTCAGGGGCCCTCCAGGTCGAGCAGCCTGTGTCGATTGCCATACGTTGTGGCGTTCGGGTTTCATTCCGTGCTGACTGTACATACGCTCAGATGGCGTCATAAATTATACATCTGTCGTATTACCTACATCCGGCCCGCACTCATTGTTAAACATTTCTAAATCTTTTTTTTCGTGCACATTCACCCCTGCGAGAGGTTCATTCACCGTTCTTAGACAACTGAAGGAAGTTCTGTGCCTTACTCGCTTTGTGCTGCTTGGTAGCCTCTGAAAAAGAAATGCTCTAGCACAGCTAGGTGTATAGTGCTTTATTATAGACATTCAGGAGAGCAACCAGAATTTAAGTCACCTCACTTAGGTACAGGCTGTAACGTGGGTTTGCTTTACAGAATTGTTATTTTCTAAAAAAAGAAAAAGAAAATCAGATTATGGTTGTAATGCGTGTGTTATACCTTGTCACTGCCGACATAAAAAAAACATGGTTTGCTTTTGCAATGCAAACTATAGAGATCGACGTAGGTAGATTTTCCCATTTTGTCTGAACTTGCAACTATGCACACATCACGTCTTGGTCAACGCAGGGCTAGGGAAGAGAGTTGAGATGCACAGGCCTGTAAAGACACTGTTGCATTGCTTTCTTTTTTTTTAGTCTCCATGTGTAGAATTTTGTGGCATGTAGACTTGCTTGTCTGACTGTTAAATTTTTTGGCTAATGTAGTTATACTCTTGTCATACCAGCTGCCATGGCGATGGGCTACTTTTCGACGGGAATATGCACATCTGAAAAGAGACCTGGCCCGATGAGCATCACAGCTACAACATTGCTGCCACAGTACATCTAGATACAATAGTTAACGTTGTATTCAAGTGACCAAGTGGTGACAAGGGAATCTCGCGGCCACCTTCAGCAGGTAGGTTTGTCAACAAGGTGGCAGATTTCACTCTTTGTTCAATTCCTATGGTGCTGTCACTGCCATTCAATGAAATGGAATAAGGAAAGACGTACTGTAAAAGCCTTGAATCAATGTTTTTTCAGCACTCAATTTTGATGAACCTAAATACTGGGGACATCAAGCGTCACACAAAAATTCCAAACAATATTTGATTTCTACAAAACCATGTTGCTAGTTGCGAATCAGTTTTCTCAATTTAATGTGTGGGTTATTGCAGAACTGCCACCCACTTTAACAGATATTAAACACTAGCATGATGTTGTACTGCTTTGTCATTTAATGTTATCACCTATCGCCATCCCACACCTTCGTTTCGGGTGCAACCTATGGGTCGTCATGGATAAAGGTTTTATGGCTATTTAGTTCCGTTGTTTTGTAGCTCATGAGGGAATTAAATGTATCTCATTTCCTGACCTGGCCTATGTACAGTCGTAAAACTGGTATACTCCGCTCACCCCTAAGCTGAGGGTGCATTGGAAGCTACGTGCTTGCTGGACCAGTTGTACGCCCATCATTTGCCATCTGATCACACACCCCCGCCTACATCCACGCGCCAGGAGCAGGGTCCGGTGACGAGAGGAAGGCCGTCGATAAGCCCAGTGAATATGTAGCTCTCACAGGCACTGTCACCTTGGCGGTGAGCAGAGCTTAGGAAACAGCTCATTGCATTAGCACTAAATGACAGAGAGCAGGTTTATATGATATGTAGGCTCATATCTGGCCTCTTATTGAGTGCCACATTGGAGACCTGAGGCCAGAATCAAAATATTTGGGATGGAACCAGCAGTAACTAACTGGATTGATTCCCACCTAACAAATTGAAGCCAAAGTGTGGAAAGCAGCGGTAATGTTGCAAACCCTCTGCCAGCATATTCAGCTGTAGCTCACAGTTCTGCTTTAGGGTCAGTCTTGACATATATAAATGACGTACTACACAGCACGCCCCCAGAAATACAGGTCGGGCTCTGGGGACGATTCTATTATTTACTCACTGATCAGCCCCTTGGATAAGCAAGCCTCATTAAATAAGTATGCTAACCACATAAAGGAATTGTGTGTAATATTTTCAAGGTGTCAAATTTATCATACAGACTAACCATATTTTTATTTAGCAAAGTTTACTGCAAGGTAAATATCACATCAGCATTCACCAAGTTTCCTTTTCTTTCACATATATATATATTTTTCTAATTCATGCTTTGTTGTCCACCTTTCACCCTGGAATAGTGCTTTTACCCTTAAAGGGATAGTGAACAGAAACTTCGAGCTCGGACACAAGGGTAGACGGATAGGCGGGACGCTGCAAAACCCCAAAACAACACTCATACAGCGATATCTCTAACCGATCGCTGTATTTTTGGAAAAGAAGTGTGCGAGTGAACACGGCCGATGAGACAAGTCACGTCACGATTCCCATTCCCTCTCCTTCTTGCTACGTCCCTTCGAGCTAGTGAACTGAAGCGAGAAAGAGAGAAGCGAGGCTGCTTCCCCTCATTCTGCAATTCTGCCGGAGGACAACGACGTCAAAGACCGTCACAGATGGCCGCACTTTTTTTTTCAAAAGTGCGGCCATCTGTTTGAGATACTGATGTACAAGTCATGTCTTGGAGTTCCTAGCGTTTTGTTCAACGCTCATGCATCCTTATTTTGCGAAATCCGAATTTCGGTTCGGTATCCTTTTAATGGGGCACTAAAGTGTATTTTGAAAGTCTCGTTCTATGGTCATACCTCAATCTACGAGCACTAATCATCCTAAAAAACCAGAAATTACATTCATTTGCAGCAAATTCGTATCTTAAGAAAGTGATCAAAGTTCCAGACACTTACCATCGTCAGAGAATAACAGATGGTGCTACCGAACCTTGCTGAATATGGTCGAACGACGGACGGTGCGTGTCAGCCACTCGCGAGCGATGGGTTCCTTCGTGGACGAGCTCGACTGGTCGGCAGCTTGTCCACGGGGGACTCCATCGCTCGCGAGTAGCCGACACGTGCCGTCCGTTGTTCGACCATATTCACGAAGGTTCGGTAGCGCTATCTGCCATTCTGCGCTGACGCTAAGTGTAGAGAATTTTGATTGATTTTTTTAGTATGGAAATCGGCCGCAGATGAATGTAATTTTTGTTTTTTAAGGATGGTTAGTGCTCGTTGATTGAGTTATAACAATAAAACGAGGATCTCAAAAAGCACTTTAGTGCCCCTTTAAGACATGGCTGCGCTGCGGCAAAGCGACACAAGCAGAATTGCAATGCCTACTCCACGGGTGTAGCTTCTCGGCAGTGCACCAGTGCATGGTGTGAGAAGCGCACTCAACGGAGATAATTAGACTGCCCGAACATACCACGTACAATGAGAAATATCGCGAAACATCCGAGAACTAAGTCATGTTCGCTGTGTAAATCAAATCAAATCTCACATTATTCTAAGCAATAACCGGAAGTTCTGAACGATTCACACAATGTTGCAGGAACAATCTGGCAGTACTTCGACGCCTGAACTATTAGTTTCGGTAGTTATAAACGAAAACTCCCGTATGGTGCAGTGTAGGTATAAATTCATTACATTTTGGTGAAATGTATCTTTGGCGGAGCATGCACGTCAATGCTTTTCCCCTTGGAAGGCATTGTTGCACATTCCGATCCAAATTTCCCATCTTCAACTTTGTTCCTTAGGTAGCATGCAGCAGGACTTCAAGGGACAACTTGCTGGTTGGGAAGTAACTTTGTGGCTAACTTAAAGAACCCCTGAAAAGAAAAAGAAATTTTTTTTAAGCGGTCTGGTTGGGACAGATGTGTTAAAAAAAGAAATTTTATGGGGCAATATTGATTGCGAGAGATCTAATTGAAATTGTTCGCGAAGTCCGTGACATCACGGGTCATTCCAAAATGACCATCTCGGTCGTAAAGGCGAAGGCGATCAACCTCTCCTCCACGCTCCTGAAATGCCAAGAGAGAAAACAAGTGGTAAGGACGCGACTGCCGACTAAATCGCGTCTCGCGCCGTCAATATTGCTCTAAAAAATATTTTTTTTCGCATAAATTTTTTTTTGATTAGTGTGTTTTAACTAGATTGTTAAAAAAAAAACTTTTTTTTTTCTTCTCGGGGGCCCTTTAATAGGGCGAGTTCCCTACTCCCATTCAATGGATTGATTGGGACGCGCCCAAAACAAGGATACCGACCTACAATCTGTCGTGCACACAGCATGTTTTATATCTCCATGTTTAAATTTCCTTTTCTGCACATTGGTTCAAGAGTGGCTTGGATTGACTGCTTGGTCTTTCTTTCCCCATCAGGCAGGCAGTCTACAGTCTACTTCAAGCATCTGCAATGCTACACAGTAGAGGGTATGTGCCAAAGGCCTGGTTGATGGGCACGATCAAGCTGCACCATGCGGTTCTGCGCAATCAACCTCTGGGAAGCAAGCCTCTGCATGATCAAGTGTGGCTTCTTGGCAGATGATTGCCTGCAACACTGGTGTTCGTCAACATATGTGGCGACTGTCAAGAAATATTTCTTGGATGCAAGACCTTGAACTGCACATGGACCTCTGACGTAGCTTGTGCATGCTCTTTTGACTGCCTTCTGAAAACTGTGCCTAAAAGAACTGCTGGAGAATGGCAGTTAAGATGAAGGCGTTACAAGATGCGTCATAGGAGCCACCATGTAGTACTTGTGCTGATTGTCTCGATCCCGGTGTGGCTCGTTCTAGAAGTTCAAGGAGAGGGGGGAAAAAGTTGCTTTTGTGCCAACGTCCCAAATTGGAGTTCTTTGAGTCTCCCTCGACTGACATGCTAGTGAGCCGCAGCAGAACAGGCATCTGCGGTTCCCGCGTTCCAGTGCTGTAACATTGCCAGGATTGAGGCCAGGGGTTCATCCATGATTGTCTATCTGGGAAGGTGTTGCTAATTCTGGGAAAGGCCTCGCGAGGGATGTATAGCATAGATTTGTGTACTTTGAGTAGAAAATTCTTATAGCGTTGTCCTACTAGGGCGGCAAACGCCGATTTTCGTCCGGCGACAGCACTAAGTTTTGTGTCACTGATGCTGTTCCACTGCAACGACCAACATCTGCTACAAGCGCCGACAAACCATCAACGACGGACGAGTTGTTGTCTGTTGTTCAACTTGAAGCGCAGCAAGCAGCCCTACCGAGGAACATCTCTCGGAGACAAACTTAATTTTCTTACCCGCTTGTGCCTTCAGTTGCTGTCTTCCCCACCCTCCATTCCTCCCGTGACTCAGTCCTTGACGGCCACTGATCGTTCCTGCTCCCGCAGTTTCGATTCCTGGATTGCTTGTAGTGGTCGCGGGCACGGCTTGCTTGCTAGATGTTGTGTTGCAAAAGGGAATTTGCTGTGGCTGGTTTTGCTCGCGAAAACCTGGTGCGCGAGTTGGTGCTTCAAGATGCCGAAGTCTACGCCCCTGCATCAGGATGGATACACCCATGTGCGAGGACTGACCAAAGTAAGACCGCTCACCACGAAGTAGGACACGACGTTCCATCACTTCTGCGGCAAGCCATTCCGGCAAGACGAGAGACTTGTCATCCGTTCTGTGATTGCCCCCCATAAAACGCCTCCCCTTGGTCATTCGGATATGAAGTTAAAAACATCCTCAAATCGACGTGAAATTCCGTGGCGGTCACCTGGAATGCTTCGAACGACCCAAAAAAAGGAACGATTCAGGAATTCTAGTACGGAAAAAGTTGGGTGTCGATTGTCACGACTGTTTTCGGAAAGTCGCCAATGGCAAATGAAGGCAAGCGGAAGCTTTAAAGGGATACTTCAACGAAATTTGAAATATTCCCATCGTATTCAAAAATAGGTTGAATATGATCCACAATATCCGTGAATGACAATCGCACGTTTGTATTTTGAGCCTGGTGGCTGTATTTTTCGCTATAAACGGCCCACTCTGGCAAGCGCTCGGAGAAGGCCCAGCGGAGACCACGTGACATCCAACGCAATCGTGACATAGGTCGTCTCAAGATGAGCAAACCTACGGCGAGGCTGCTGTCGAGATGATGGCCTAGTTGTTCCAGCCACCGAAGCGGCTGCTTTTGTACAAATTTTGAGTGACGGGTTAATCTTCTATAATCTTGTAGGGGGACAATAGCGACTTCTGTGACACACAAAAGGCATTCTCGGGAGGAGGGGAGTTCCCCCTGCCCCTCTTCTCTCGTCGTGGCCGGAGGCGAGACAACCTCCGTCACTAGCTGCCAAGGTTGCTAGACGGGCATTACAAGCGAGGCGTTAGCGACATCCACCAGGTGCTCTTTGCTAATCGTTTAATTCGTCTTAAAATTTTTTTTCGTGACTTTTTTTAACAAGATATTGGTATGTTCGATTTCATGGTGCTTTTTTGAACACATATAGACCAAAAAATGAGCACCGAAATTCCGTTGTAGTATCCCTTTAAACAAGGAATAAAGTAATCGTCTCTACTTTCACCGTGTTTGTCGGCGCAATTGACGCCCAAAAAGCAAAACAAGAAAACTGCGTCGCCATACTCTGTCTGTATTTTGAAGTGCTGTTGACAACTTTGGTCCCACTAGGAAAGAAGTTTCCTTGTCCCCGTGTTCTGCGCCGTGGCTGCCAGGTGGGACAGCGGACTCCGACAAACAGGCTGTTTGTCAGCGTTGTATGTCGCTCATTGTCGTCTGTTGCTGTCGTTTGTCGCTCTAGTGGGACGCGGCTATTAGGTACTCGGTCTGGGGCATGTTAGGGGTGTGTGCGTATAAGTCGCTGGTCGTGAGAACCAGCAGTATTGCATTCGTTGTGCTCAGTGTCCTGGATTGTCTGGATCTGCCTGTAATTTATGGGATTTTTAGAACTTCAGCATTGCACAGTGATGACATCAGCAGCTGGAAATTGATGGGACCGAAATAAAGATGACAAAACTAGATTGTAGCTGAAGTCTATCACTAGCATGGAGAAGCTCTGAATAGGATGGACTTTGGATTCACACAAGAATGTCCCGTGGGTAACAGGATTTAATGCACAAGTAATTCTGAAGATGGCTTTAATGCTTCCGTTCTAATTCCCATGGACCTCCACAGGCTGAAAGGGCAGGTGACATACCTATGTATCAAGTGCAGAGAAAAGAACAGTGTACAAAAAGGCACCAGGAAAAGGCCCCTATTTTTCGAAACCGAGTTCTGCATGGGTTTTTATTCTCTGCTCCTTGGGGTTAAAAAGACGTATTGGAGCAGTCCTAGCTCACCTCCAGTGCTGATCAAAATAACACGACGTGAAATCATTATAGGCGTAAGAAACAAACAGCTTGAAACCAATTCGCGTCCTCTTAATTTCACAAAACTTGGTATACGCCAAATAGCCTAAAACTGGTACAAATCAAAGCAGTCTGTGCAATAAAACGTGAAAATACGGCAGAAAAAGTAAACACTTGCGGGGCGTAAAACCGCAGAAGTAAACCCGTTCATGGCAATCTTGTTCAGCGACAAACAAGTGTTCATTCAGCTGTGAAGCATTGAAGTGGATATAAAATCTGCGTAGCGTTTCAGAGCAAGAAAAACGGCGAATTAATTGAGCAGTACGATTGACAGCATTGCGGGCGCTACGCGGGAGTGTAGGAAGGCGACAAGGCTTACTTTGATAAGAGCCACACGGAAAACGTTGACACGAGCCACACACGCTGTGCAGGGCTATCGTTCTCGCTTCTTGGATTACGGTTGAAAAGCACTGCGCATTAGCACTGCAAGCACTCCCACGTGTACACGGTTTCAATTACGGAACAGAGCAGCGAGGCCTACTTCATTCGAGCTTGGGTAGAGAATCGCCGAGGTTGGAGCAGTCGAACTGTGGACATCGGCATGCTCGAAACTTCTGCTACCGACTTTTATGCGCGTGATATGCGGAATAACTCAATGGATATGCACTGGCAGATGAAACAACCCGTCCGCTAAGTCACCACGGACCACGGCACCAAAGTATCCGCCGGAGTGTAGCAGACGCTCCTGCCGGCGACCGGCGCCGTATGTGCGTCGCCGTCAATATTTTGTGCGGCGGTAATCTGGCCAATCAGACTCCGCGGCAGATCTGGAATGGCCAGGTTTTGGAAATACGCACCCGGGCGCGGTCCCCCCCCCCCCCCCCCCCCCCTTGTGACGCCACTGCCCGAAACCACTCCCCGGCAGTTCCGTGGAATCCTGGGGCCAGTGAATACAGTGAATCGCCCCGAAATCCTTAAATCTTGGCAGCCGTCTGTCTAACCTGGTCGGCTCGGACCAGGACAATACAAGGAACGCCGAGGAAATCACTTCCCTGGCAGTTACGTAGAATCCCGGGGCCAATGACCACGCTGAAGCGCCACTAAGACTTCAATGTTGGTGGCCGCCTGTCTACCCCGGTCGGCTCGGACAAACAAAATACAAGGAACGCCAAGGGAATCACTTCCCTGGCAGTTCCGTCTACACTGGTCTGCTCGGACCAAGAAAAGACGAGGAACGCCAAGGAAATCCCTTCCCTGGCAGTTCCGTGGCATACCGGTGCCCGGGAAATACGGTGAGACGCCAGGCTGGCAGTTCACCGAATTCCCTGGGCGGTCCCGGTCCAGTCTACTACGGCCAAGGCCCCATCCTGGCCCCAGCTAGCCCAAGCAAGTGTGCTGCTTGGGTGTTGGGCTCGGTGGTGGGCGGTGCACCGCGGATTCCGAACACTCTTTGCCCTTCTATGGCGCCCCACCCCTCTAAACCCCGTTCAGGGCACGCCCTTAAAGGGCGTTGCCTTGAACACAAAACCAACAAAATACAAGGAACGCCAAGGGAATCACTTCCCTGGCAGTTCCGTAAAATCCTGGGGCCAATGAACATACCGAAGCGCCAATGTTGGCGGCCGCCTGTCTACACTGGTCTGCTCGGACCAAGAAAAGACGAGGAACGCCAAGGAAATCCCTTCCCTGGCAGTTCCGTGGCATACCGGTGCCCGGGAAATACGGTGAGACGCCAGGCTGGCAGTTCACCGAATTCCTTGGGCGGTCCCGGTCCAGTCTACTACGGCCAAGGCCCCATCCTGGCCCCAGCTAGCCCAAGCAAGTGTGCTGCTTTGGTGTTGGGCTCAGTGGTGGGCGGTGCACCGCGGATTCCGAACACTCTTTGCCCTTCTATGGCGCCCCACCCCTCTAAACCCCGTTCAGGGCACGCCCTTAAAAGGCGTTGCCTTGAACACAAAACCATTGACAAAGATCCCGAGGTAGAATCCTTCACAAAGTTTTTTGTTGTTCACTCTCTTGATGAACACAAGACAGTAGCAAAGATGTCACCCTTCATTGTAGAAAAAGTTCTAGAGCACCTTGTAGGGTTTTCCTACAAGGCAAAAAGACTGTACTCTGGAGACCTCCTTGTGGAGGTAAACACAAAAAAACAAAGCGAAGCACTCCTCAACCTGACCACCATTGTTGACGTAAAGGTGTCGGTGAGTCCTCACCGCACACTTAACACCATTCGTGGAGTCCTCTCTGAAGACGACTTTCTGGACACAAGCGAAGAAGAACACCGTGAGGGACTCAAAAGTCCTGGCGTTGTCGCTGTTATACGCATAATGTTTTGGAAAAATGGTGAACAGGTTCCTTCTAAACATGTTATTCTTACTTTTGAAAAGCACACACTCCCAGAGACCGTCAAGGCAGGATACCTGAACTGCCGCATTCGCCCTTACGTCCCCAACCCCCAGCGGTGCTTCCGTTGCCAACGTTTTGGTCACGGAGCACGCAGCTGCCGAGGGAAGGAGACATGTGCAAAGTGTGGCAGTCAGGGCCATGTTTCTGACATTTGTGAGGAGGCTGTGGCCCACTGTGTTAATTGCGGTGGACCACACCCCGCTTACTATCGTACCTGTCCCTCGTGGAAACAAGAGAAAGACACCCTTACCATTAAAGTGAAGGACAACATTTCGTATTCGAAAGCGAAAAAACGATTCTCCTTTGTGTCAAAGGGGAGTTTTGCCGACGCGGTGCGCAGGGGCCCTGCACCACGCTCGGAGTCGAAAGCCACGCAGGTCTCTCCCGAGACCTCGGCGGCCGACCTCAGGGCCCCAGCTCCCCGACAGGGGCAGCAGCAGCTTTCCTCAGCCCCTGGTGGTGGCACGCGTGCTGCCCCTCCATCCAAGAACAGGCCGGCAGCAGCCGCGCCTTCCCCCTCTCCTAGGTCCCCTCCTAGGGGGGAGCGAGCTTCTCGCTCCTGCTCGGTGGAGAGGGTCCCCTTACTGAAGGAGCAGCATGGTACCCATGCAGCTCCTGTCAAAGGAGGTGTCAAGACGAGCTTGGGTGCCCCTCGCCCAGTTCGTCCGCCACTCCTCCATCCGGTCGTGGCCGGGGTTTTCCCCCGCGCGTGCCAGGCCCGACCAGCTCCGTCATACTCCATCCATTGGACACTTCCCAGGACATGGAGACACCAACTGATGCTGACAGTCAGTCTACTCCTGGTTCCGACCAGGATGGTATGGAATGGGAGACAGCTTCTCGTAAATCTAAAAAGAAGCAACCTGTAGTAGCGCCCAAGTGATGACCCCAATAACTGCCGTATTGTGGTCACATATTCCACCTAGCTCGAGTTGGCTCTCCATAGCTTTATTTATTTTTCTAGGTTTTATCTTATATTTACATATTTACACACTTTTTTAATAGATGACGAAGTTACATTTTATGCAATGGAACTATCGCGGTATTTTAAGAAATATTAATGATGTCAATCATTTCATGGATGAGCTTCGACCCATCGCTCTTGCCTTGCAGGAAACCCATCTTCACTCTAATTCTTTTAACATCTTAAGGCGCCATCAGGTTTTCAGGAAAGACCGTCCCTCTTCCACTCCTTCAGGTGGCGTTACAGTAGTTGTGCAGAGTGGAGTCCCTTGCTCTAGAGTCCCACTCCGCACACCTCTGGAGGCAGTTGCAGTGTGTCTCCTCGTGGACCGCCTTGTAACGCTTGTTTCTTTATACTTACCACCAAATCTTCCTTTAAATCTTCAAGAGCTGCAGGGACTTGTTGGACAGCTTCCTCAACCGTTTTTAATTTTAGGTGATTTTAACGCTCATCATTCCATGTGGGGTAGTACCCGTCAGGACTCCCGTGGTGGTGTAATTGAACGTCTTTTATTGTCTTCTGGGCTGTGCCTTCTTACGGGAGAGAGCCAACATTTTTTAGTGCGGCACACAACACATTCACATCCATTGACCTTTCAATTGCTTCACCTTCATTACTTCCTTGCTTCTCCTGGAAGGTTCTTCATAACCCTTTTGGAAGTGATCATTATCCAGTTGTATTAGAAAGTACCGTTCCATTGCCTAATCTTTTAAAACGGGTTCCTAGGTGGAAGTTAGACAAGGCAGACTGGGCACTTTTTAATCTTCACTCCACTTTAGATCCTTCGCTTCTTTCTTCTATGTCCCCCGAGAACGCTACACTTTATGTTACTGAGCAGGTACTAAAGGCTGCTCAGCAGTCCATTCCCCAAACATCTAGTAATATACCCAAAAAATGTAAACCTTGGTGGAATAAGGAGTGTGCCACAACCCGGGCGGACCAAAATAGGGCGTGGGGCAGATTTCGCAGATACCCCACTTCAAGCAACCTTGTTGAGTTCAAGCGACGAAAAGCCAAGGCTCGTTGGACTAGGAAGCAGGCAAAGCGGAAGTCGTGGATGAAGTATCTCTCTTCTTTAACCAGCTTTGTCCCAGCCAAGGAGGCCTGGGACAGATACAGGAAAGTAAATGGGGATTACAGGTGCTTTGTCATTCCAACATTTAATGCTCCTTCTTTGTCTCTAAAAGATATTGGTAACATACTCGGGGAACATTTTTATAATTCATCTAGTTCGGCCAACTACAGTGTTACCTTCCCCGCAGGGGGCACCTGTGAAAGCAGGTGTTTGGAGAGTGGCGTCTCCACGGACCCCGAGCCGCGCAGGGGGCGCCTGCACCTTAGGTGCTAGGTGCTTGGTAAGTAGCGTCACCACGGACCCCAGCCACGTGGGCCACCATACCCGCACGCAGGGGGCACCTGCCTTGGTAGGTGCTTGGTGAGTGGCGCCACCGCGAACCCCGAGCTATGTGGGTTTACCCACCCACGCCTGGCTGTGCGTGGCTTAACCCGTGTCCGGGGAAAAGGGGACCCTGGTGGTTGAGCTGAGCCCGGGGTATGTTTGGACCCTTCGGTGCCCCCCGGGCGAGGCAATACACCGCTTCGACCTCTGCTTCTCGTAGACGGGTGTCCTGGCTTGGCCCGACCGGGATGATTCAGTCAGTCGCCTCTTCTACCCTCTTCTTCCTTCTTTCACTTTTCCTCCCACCTCTTTCTCTTTTCTTCTACACTCTCTTCCTTCCTTTTTCACCTTCTTAGGCGGCAAGGGCCAAATTGAGTGGAAACAGGTCCTGTCCCTGCAACCACACTAGGGTATAGTGCCCGGGCAGCACTGGTAGAGTAATTGTGTCAGCCAAGCCTTTCTTGTTATGGCACATTACCTACCCCCTTGTTGGGCTCCGTGGTGGGCGGTGCACCCGGGCACTGAAGTTTCTTCCCCATCTTTATGGGTCTGCAAACTAAAAAAACCTTCTGATCGGGCCCCGAAAAGGGTCCGCACCGAAGTACCGCTCCAGTCTGAAAATTCATTTGCTTCTGAAAAATTTCCAAGGTTTCTTGTTCTTCATTCTGAAAATGAAAAGCCACTGGGCAAACTGTCCCCCTTCCTTGTAGCTAAGGCTCTAGAGGGAGTTGTTGGCAAAAACTTCAATGCAAAGAAAATGGCGTCTGGAGACCTCCTTGTAGAAATCAGTACAAAGCAGCAGAGTGATGCCCTCTTGGGTCTCAACTCTGTGTCAGACTATAAAGTCAGTGTCGCCCCTCACCGGAAACTGAACACCGTCCAAGGAGTAACCTCCGAAGATGACCTACTAGACACATCTGACACAGAGCTGGTGGAGGGCCTCTCTAGCGAAGGAGTTGTCGCTGCGCGACGAATCACAATTCGTCGTGATGGCACAGAACACAAGACAAAGCACATAGTCCTAACATATGAGTCCGCCACACTTCCAGAGGCCGTGAAAGCTGGCTATCTCCACTGCAAGGTTCGGCCCTATGTGCCTAATCCTCGAAGGTGTTTCAAATGCCAGAGGTTTGGCCATGGTTCCCAGCAATGCCGTGGAAAAGCCACTTGTGCGAAATGTGCCAAGAATGACCACCTCACAGACACTTGCACCAACGACGCACACTGTGTGAACTGCGGTGATCCCCACCCTGCATATTCTCGATCCTGCAGAACGTGGAAGGAGGAGAAGGAGATACTTACACTCAAAGTCAAGGAAAACCGCTCCTACCCAGAGGCACGCCGTCGCTTTGGATTCTTGCGTAAAGGCAATTTTGCGCAGGTGGTGCAGCGGGGACATGCACCACTGATGGTAGCAGCGGCCACCCAGACATCCTTTCTGGACTATGGGAGGCCACTGCAGTCCCCCACGCCCCAGCTGAAGATTCAGCTTCCGGGGCGGGCAATTTCAGCTGGGCGGTCCACCGACCCTCCCAGCCAGAGTGCGGACCTTCACACTCCAACGGGACAACAGCCTTCATTCTCTCAGGCTGTTTCCCAAACCCAGGATGGTCCGGTGGCTACCGCAACCGTCCCTCCTCCGCAGTCTCCTTCCAGGGAGAAGGGTCAACGCTCTCGCCTACGCTCCCTGGAGAGAGCATCATCGAAGGAGCGGCATGGCTCTCGTGCCGCTCCTGCAGCGCCTAAGGGGCAGGAACGGATGGACCTGGGTGACGCCTCACCCAGCACCTCCTGCCCCTTTGGCTGGTCGTGGGCGGGGCATGGCGCCCCGTTCCCCAAACGCAAACAAACCTAGAGGAAAAGCTTCGCCTCAGGAAACTGAGGCCATGGATGAGTGTAGAGAAGTCTCCACTCATGCGCCTGACCAGAACGACATGGAGTGGCAGACTTTTAAGAGTAAACACAAAAGTAAAAAACCTGTGATCCCTCCAACGTGACATTGTAAATTAATCTTTGCCACATGCGGCAGCTTTAGAGCTTTTATTTATTTTCCCAGTGTTTCTTCTTTATTTGTATTTTAACTCCTTTTCAAAACTATAACCAATTTTCATTTTATGCAGTGGAACTGCCGGGGCCTAATCAGAAGTATAGATAATGTAAATTATTTTATGGACGAGCTGAGACCCATTGCACTCAGCCTGCAAGAAACACATTTAAATAACACTCATACACAGATTTTACGTCGGCACCAAGTTTTTAGAAAAGATAGACTCTCCCCTAACATGTCCGGAGGAGTGGCACTAGTGGTGCAGAGTGGTGTTGCTTGCTCGGAGGTCCACCTTTCTACGCCTTTAGAGGCTGTAGCGGTGCGCCTTCTTGTTGACCGTTTGATCACTGTAGTTTCTCTTTATTTGCCACCGAACTCTCCACTGCATATCAGTGAACTTGAGTTACTTGTAAAACAATTACCTCAACCTTTTTTAATTTTAGGCGATTTTAATGCCCACCACCCTTTGTGGGGTAGTTCTCGCCAGGATTCACGCGGAGGTGTCATAGAGCGGTTCTTATTATCATCTGGGTTGTGTCTTTTTAATGGGAGGGAACCTACATTTTTTAGTGCAGCACATTTATCATTCACATCTATTGACCTTTCAATTGCATCACCAATTTTACTTCCATGCTTTTCATGGACTGTTTTAAATAACCCTTTTGGGAGTGATCACTTCCCCATTGTTTTAGAAAGCACGATGCCAATTCCTTCTATTCCGACACGACTTCCAAGGTGGAAATTGGAAAAGGCTGATTGGTCTCTTTTTTGTTTGGAGGCTTTTATTGATTCATCTGTTCTTGTAAATATGAGCCCCGAAGATGCCACGCTGTACGTTACTGAAGCGATTATAGATTCCGCATCACATAGCATTCCCCAGACTTCTGGACGACTCCCCAAAAAGTGAGAGCCGTGGTGGAACAATGACTGCAGCACAACACGAAAATCGCAAAACAACGCGTGGTGCATCTTTAGACGATATCCCACTCCACAGAATCTGCTTGAATTCAAGAAAAGCAGAGCCAAAGCTCGCTGGGTGCGAAGTCAAGCTAAAGGCAGTTCTTGGAAAAAGTATGTCACATCTCTGAGTAGTTTTGTTTCATCAAAGGAAGTGTGGGATCGTCTTAGGAAGATTAGGGGAGACTATCGGTCTTTCAGGATACCCCTTTTTCCATCAGCAACATCCCTTAAGGAGCAAGCAAATGTTCTTGGTGAACACTTCCAGGAAGTCTCTAACTCAGCCAACTACAGTGAATCCTTTAAGAGGTTTAGAGCAACAGCAGAAAAACAAGCTATTTCTTTTTCTGGTGCCCAGGGTGTTCCTTATAACAGCCATTTACACGGTGTGAGCTTGAGTTGGCTCTTGGTGTCAAAAAAGAATCTGCAGCTGGGCCGGATAGGATTCAATACGAGATGCTAAGGAGACTATCGCCTGAATCTTTAAACAGTTTGCTCACCTTTTTTAATTTATTGTGGGATGCTGCTTGTTTTCCTGACTGCTGGAAAATCGCACACATAATTCCTCTACTGAAACCCAGCAAAGACCCCTTCTTATCGACGAGCTATCGCCCGATTGCATTGACAAGCTGCCTGGGCAAAACCTATGAGAGACTTATTAATCGCCGTCTTGTCCACTTTTTAGAGGCAGAGGGTGTGTTTGATAGGAATCAGTGCGGCTTCCGAGCGGGCCGCTCCACGGTTGACCACCTTGTCCGCCTAGAAACTTCTATTCGGGAAGCATTTGTCCATCGCCAGCATTGTGTTTCTGTCTTCTTTGACCTACAAAAGGCTTACGACACGACTTGGAGATATGGAATCCTTCGAGACTTGTACTCGTATGGTGTCCGAGGTCGCATGCTTCGCTGCATTCAAAGTTTCTTGACGGGTTGGACCTTCCAAGTGCGTTTGGGCTCCATCCTTTCGGATGTCTTTCTCCAGGAGAACGGCGTCCCTCAGGGTGGAGTACTAAGCGTTACACTTTTTGCCATGAAGATTAATAGTCTGGCTATGGTTATACCACCATCTGTATCCTATTCAATGTGCGTTGACGATGTGCAGATATCATTTTCCTCTTGTAACCTGTCCAGCTGTGAACGGCAATTGCAGCTCACTATCAATAAGATGAGCAGGCGGGCTGATCAAAATGGCTTCAGGTTCTCTCCCGAAAAGTCAATCTGTGTTCCCTTTTCACTCCGCCGTGGCCTGTCTCCAGATCCAGTGTTGCACTTGAATGACGTTGCTATATCTGTAAAGGAAGAACACAAATTTTTAGGAATAATATTTGATAAAAAACTCACTTTTATACCACACTTGAAAGATTTGAAACATAAATGCCTACGTTCATCAATTATCCTCAAAGTCCTGTCGCATACGTCCTGGGGGTCTGACAGACGGTGCCTCTTGCGACTTTATAACTCCTTGGTGCGGTCCCGCCTGGACTATGGCGCAATGGTTTATGGTTCGGCGCGTCCGTCTGCCCTAAAAATGTTGGACCCCATCCATCATCTCGGGCTCAGACTTGCCACGGGAGTGTTTCGAACATCACCTGTACTTAGCTTGTATGCTGATACACATCAAATGTCCTTGGAAAGACGAAGGCAATATTTGAGTCTTTGTTATGCTTACAAGATATACAGCTATCCTCAACATCCCACTTTCGACGCCCTTCAACCTTCTACATCGTTCCGACTCTATGAAAACAAGCGGAGCATTGTTCGGCCCCTGAGTTTCAGAGTGCAGAGCATGGCAACATCGCTCCATCTCCCCTTTAGTGAAGCTGCTTTGCTGAGGAGCAATGAGAGAGTTGCGCCTTGGGACCTTCTGCCAATCTGTTTTGACTGGTCACTGGCCAAGTACAGAAAGCGAGCTACTTCTCCACTCGTTCTTCAGCGGGAGTTCGCCGAATTGGAACAGAAATACAAGGACTACTCGCACTTTTACACTGACGGATCAAAAACATCAACCTTCGTGGGGTGTGCGGTTTACTCCACTACCTTCAGGAAAGTTCGACAACTCCACACTTGTGCAAATATTTGTACTGCTGAATTGTACGGTATTTTAATGGCTGTTGAATACTTATTAGAGAACAATATTATGAAAGCAGTTCTGTTTGTCAACCCCCAGTCGTTCTTTTAGCCGTTTCGTCCTTAGCAGACAGCAAAAACCTTCTCGTGCAATGTCTTCGGGTACGACTAAACCGAGCACTTCATCTAGGACACCAGATCAAATTCTACATGTTAGAAAACCAGAGGGTCTTTGATAACAATCAATGTGGATTTCGCCAAGGTCGATCTACCCTTGAATACTTAGTTCGCCTGGAGACTGTGATAAGTGAGGCATTTGTAAACAGGCAGCTCTGTGTTGCGGTTTTTTTCGACTTAGAAAGGGCATACGACACAGCGTGGAGGTATGAGATTCTCCGAAACCTGTATGCCTGTAATATCCGGGGCCGTATGCTGCGAAGCATAAAGGAATATCTGACAGACAGGACTTTCCAAGTTCGTCTCGGCTCAGCCCTATCTGATTCCTTTGTTCAAGAAAATGGAGTCCCTCAAAGGGGTGTTTTAAGTGTGACTTTGTTTTTGCTAACAATGAATTCACTCGCACGACTGCTGCCACCATCTATTTCTTATTCTCTTTATGCTGATGCTATACAGATTTCATCATCGTCCTGTAACCTTTCTAGTTGTGAGCGCCAGTTGCAGTTAGCCATAAACAAATTGTCCAAGTGGGCGGACGAAAATGGGTTCAAGTTCTCTGCTTCAAAAACGGTCTGTGTTCCTTTTTCTTTGCGACGCGGGCTGTCTTTGGATCCCTCCCTGAAATTAAATGGAACACCTATTCCAGTTAGAAAGGAGCACCGATTTCTTGGTGTAATATTTGATAAAAAGCTTAACTTTATTTCCCACCTTAAAGGGCTCCTGAAAAGAAAAAAAAAAGTTTTTTTTAAAACAGTCTGGTTGGGACACGCGTGTCAAAAAATGAATTTTACGCGAAAAAAAAAATTTAGAGCAATATTGACGGCGAGAGATTTATTTGAAAATTTGCGCGCAAATTCCAGGTCATTCAGCTCGGCTTCTCATTGGTAACCATGGTCATTCAAATCGGCTTCTCATTGGCCAATAGAATGAGTAACAGCTTAGATGTTGGTTCTAAAATCTTCGTGATCTCTTGAAATCGCCTTTTGAATTACATATTTTTAGGTTTAAGAAACAATCCATCGAATGAATGTCGCAATTGTTTACAAACGTTTTACAAAATCGTAATTTCCGTTCGGATACTACAACAAAACAACAAACAAAAGCTTCGCCAATTTGTTTTCTGTCGTGGTCGCCGTCTTCGCGTTTCGCGTTCTGAAGAGGGCTTGTTGCTTGTGTTACTTAGTCAGTCATAGTAAGTACTTAGGAAGTGGCACGGGGTGACAGGTTTCTGTTTTTCTGCTCTTCTTTGCGCGATTCGTGTGTCCCGTTTACCTCATCTTTTGTTTGTTTTCTGGCCCGCGCCAGTGCCAATGTTTGTTTAGACGTCGGTTCCCGTGGTTCCCGTAAAGAGTTTAGTGAGGCACGCGGCACCGCACTCAACGTTTAATAAAAAAAATCAGTTACCACTGCGTGTCCTCGCGGCGGCTTGAAGGATCGTGCGGCTCAAACGAATTCGTCGAGGCACCCGCTTCGCCGCGGCGAAGCGGGTGCCTCGCGAGCGGTTGTCTCGCGGCGATCGGAGCGGACGCCTTCCGGCAGGCGAGGCGTGTCCTCGTACGGGCGAAGGCCCAGCTGCTGGCAGCGCTGAAGCAACCGACGCTTCAGGTCGGGGTCCACCGCGACGACTATGTACTGTGTGTACGACCACGGTGACCACGGTATGTGCACGACACGACGCGGTATGTCGTTCGACCGGCAGACAGCCGGCCAGGGGCTGTGTTCCAAATCTCCAAATGGATCCGAGTTTCTCCGGCGGATCGTATCACGTGACAGCACAGATTAAAAAACGCTGTACGCGAGTAGGTTTTAGAAAGCCAAGAGTACAAAACCCTCACCCTGGGGTAAGATCGAGTCAATTTTGGAACACGGACAGGAAGTAGCAATGGCTCTCGTGCGGGGCGCAGCCAAGCCAGGAAAGCAGCCAAGCCGATCCACTACGAAGAGGCGGGGACTACCTCTCCTCCACGCGCCCGAGATGCCGAGAGAGAGAAAAGTGGAAAGGAGGTGACTGCCGACTAAATTGCGTCTGGCGCAGTCAATATTGCTCTAAAAAAATTTTTTTTTTCGCGTAAAATTTATTTTTTGACACGCGTGTCTCAACCAGACTGTTTTTGAAAAACTTTTTTCTTCTTTTCAGGGGCCCTTTAAGGCTCTGAAGAAAAAATGCCTTCAGTCCACAAACTTTTTAAAGTTTTATCTCACAAGTCTTGGGGGTCTCATAGAAAATGTATCCTGGAGTTATACAACGCCCTTGTACGATCCCGTCTTGACTACGGTGGAGTAGTGTATGGATCGGCTCGGCCCTCTGCCCTTAAAATGTTGGACCCAGTTCACCATCTCGGCTTGCGACTGGCAACAGGAGCCTTCCGGACGTCTCCCGTCCTCAGTTTGTATGCAGAATCCAATGAGCTGTCCCTGAACAAACGACGTACATATCTTAGTCTAACATATGCTTATAAGATTCTGGCCGACCCCAACATCCGACATACTCTTCACTTACAAGGTCAAGGTTCTTTCGCCTTTTTGAAAATAAACCAAGCATTGTGACTCCGTTAAGCTTCCGTATTGAACATGTTCGCACTTCTCTGCACCTTCCTCTGGGCAAGGTCGGCCTCGTTAGGAAAGTCAACGGTATTCCACCTTGGAAAGCACAGAGAGTTGAATCTGACTGGTCTCTTGCGAAGTTCAACAAGCACGGCATTTCCCATGCTGTAATTATGCAAGAGTTTGGTGAACTGCAAACTAAGTATGACGGTTATCTTCATGTTTATACAGATAATGCCAAGACTTTTTCTTTTGTCGGTTGCGCTGTGTATTCAGAACGCTTCTCCAAGGTTCAACGACTCGATTGTGTCACCAGCATTTTTACGGCGGAGCTCTGTGCGGTATCAATGGCGATCGAATGCATTATCAATAGGAAAATACTGAGGGCGGTCCTGTTTGTTGACTCTCAAAGTGTGATTCTTGCAGTTTGCTCTCTTAAAGATACTAAAAATATGCTTGTACAACAGATTCAATATAAACTTAACACTGCTTTGCATGGAGGTCAAAATATAAAATTTTGTTGGGTACTTAGTCACAGTGGCATACAAGGCAATGAAGAAGCCGACAAGCTTGCAGGGTCTGCCGGTAACCTTCCACAATCTCTGTCCTGTTTACCCTATCAAGATATTAAGCCCTTGGTGAAGTCCTCGATTCTTCATTCTTGGCAATTGGATTGGGACATGCAGTGCGGTAACAAGCTTCATGTTACCAAACCGGCTTTGGGAGTTTGGGAAAGCTCTTCATGCAAGAGCCGACTTCATGAAACGTTGTTGTGCCGTCTGAGAATCGGACACTCTTTTGTAACCCATAGGCATCTGCTTTCGGGAGAAGATCCACCAGTCTGCGATCAGTGTGGAGATAGGCTCACTGTTTTGCATATCTTGTGGTTGTGCCCTGGTCTTGAGCCCAAGCGCCGCATTCATTTCCCTGAATTTTTTCAACATCATATCCCATTTCATCCTGCTCTCCTTGTGGGAGAAAATCCTCTGGTCTCTTCTGAACGAGTAATATAATTTCTTGGTAGTATTGGCCTTTTACATCGATTATAGCTTTTTGGTTACCCGTTTTGTAAAACCTGTTTTATAGTACAAACCTTCAATTAGTTTGGCGCAGGTGGCCTCGTAGCTATTGCGCCATAAACCCCCAAAATCTCTCTCTCTCTCTCGCGCTCACTAACAACTCACTATTTAGCTTGTGATTCACTTTTGTGGAGAATTTTTTTTCTATCTACACGTGCTTTCTACGAGCGTCCCATCGATGTCTGGTTCTAGTAAACCGTGCTTCCCTGCTCATGCTCTGGAATCACAGTTTTAAAAAGTATTGCACTAAAATAGCGCTTTGGCGTCAGTTCGTATAAGCTTGAGGTACCTGGTGCCCATCCAACTTTGCAGCAAGCCTGTGTCTTCTTTCCTCGTCTATGCGCATAAAGCTCGCGTTTGCCTTTTC
The DNA here is from genome assembly GCF_016920785.2 of Ixodes scapularis. Lineage (NCBI taxonomy): Eukaryota > Metazoa > Arthropoda > Arachnida > Ixodida > Ixodidae > Ixodes > Ixodes scapularis. The sequence continues at coordinate 842,649 of NW_024609909.1, forward strand.
CGTTTTTGTTTTCTTTTATATTTTATCTCGGTGTGTATTGGCGCTGATGACTTACTGGAACCAGGGTTTATATCACGATTTATATCAGATTTCTTAGGATTTAAATTGCTGATAAGCTGCTCTAACATTTTCTGCTCCCAATCTGCTCCAAACTGTAGGGTCACGCCACTATTCAAATTTTTGGATGGAACTTTCAAATTATATGCTATTTGATATTCTCTTCACAATGAACTGCGACATTCATACTTTTCGAAGTGTTGATTGCGGCGGGTTATCCGCCTTAAGTGTGCTTCTCCTCAAGCAGCGTTGCACTGCGCAGAAGCAATACTTGCAGAGCTGACACCGCGATCTCGTGACTCGCTTCGTTGCAGCGGAGCCGCGCACGTGTGCGAAAAACACACCTTCAAAGTAGTCTGGTGCACGCGAGCGTCTAGTGCATTAAAAATAAAATAATAAAGCTTTAAAAAAATATTAATAATAAAACTTTGGGCCTTTTGGTAGAACATTCTTGACTTCCACTGGAAGAGTAGCACTTCCCAAAACTGTGACGTTGTCAGCGGAACTCTCGGCTTTCCTCTTGCTTTGTGGTAACCTGAATTGCGCCCTTTGCCGCAAAAACTGTAGATTGTGCCGCCAATTTCGTGTATTATGCATACCGGAAGAATGACATCCAGCTCTTCCAATCCTCCTTGACCGACGACACGGAGCCAGTCCAAGTACAGTCTGATTTGTCTTTAATATTCAGATATCAAAATTTTCACAACCTTGTGGTGTGAAGGTTCCACAACCCGGAAGAGGCTCTGCACTTCCAAAGGTACTGTTTCACCTTCATGCAGTACGACAGGATCCGGGCCTGGCAAGCCGAAAGGCGATGAGCTGAAAGCAGGTTATGTCAGGATCCTGTTTTACATGATGAAAAAGGAAAGAGCCCAGAGTAAAAGAAATATGTTGGATTAAAACTTAGGTCTGGGCGAGTTGGTGCATACTGATATATACAGCAAAAAAGGGGGGAAAAACAAGGGCAATAAAGGCATAAAGACGTCCTCTCGTCTTTTTTTATCAAAATCGATGCAGACAACACTGCTTTGACCAGCTCAAGAACTAAACCATAGGCCCATGGCTACATTTGAAGTACAGACAGTTTCTTGTATAAACCACAGCTCACTTTTCACAGAGTAAATGTGCAGTATGTTGTGTCTTTGATAGGTAAGAACTCAACTTTATTAAGATTGTACAAACTGGCCGGTCTGCCCGGTGGAGATTACATGGTGGTGTCGCTCCAAAGCTGGGTGGGGACGCGCGCGGTTTCCGGGGGCGTAGGGTACTGCAGGTGCACGAGGCACGCTCATGCGAAACTTGACACGCGCCCAGTTTGTTGTTCTCCGGACGTGTGGACCCATCTGGTGCCACTCGGGAAACCGCAATATACGCGACGCCTCGGTGAGGGCCGGGGCGGGAGAACTTGAATACACAACACCCCTTCCCTTTAGACGAATTCTTGTAAATGGGCGGGGTAGCACGTTGTCCGACTTGATCGGCGGAGCGCGGTGTTGTTGCTCTCAAAAGAATCTGTGGGTCGCTCAGCAGCGGGCGAGGGCGAGGTAGGAGCAGTGGCCAGAGTCACTGGCTTCGGCAGGTGTTTCTTCAGTTTCAGTCTCACTAGGCCTAGACGTTCCCTGTGCGTTGTGCGCTGCAGCCGACCCAACGCCGTCATGAGTCTCCTGTGGATTAAGGTCCATGCCATTAGAATCCGGAATGCGATCACATGCATCAGGAATGTCTGGAATGTCCGTCGTTCATCGGTGATTGTGGTCAAAGTGCCGTCTTGCAGCTTCACCCGACATCAGACTGGTCCACGGCGAGAGTAGACGACGGCGGGAATCCAGCATGGACGTCCCAATGCAAAGCTGCGAGCAAACACACTGTCGTCGGGGCAGAATTTTCTCGTTCTGTTGCTCTGTGAGTGCTTTTCTTGGTGCTGCTCGATGTAGCGCTGATGGTCTGGGTGAACGCTGTCCAAAGCCGACCTGAGTTGGCGCGACATCATCAACTCTGCCAAGCTTCTTCCTGCGGATGTGCTTGGCAGGATATGCTGCTCAAGCAGGAAACATGTGAGGCGTACATCGATGTCAGTGCCTTTCAAGTGTCTCAACGCTTTCTTTATGTCTTGGACGAACCTTTCCACTTGACCATTCGATGATGGATGGTAGGGAGACGCCAACGCTTGTTGGATGTTGATATGGGCGTGGAACGTGCAAAACTCCTTTGACGCTGTAGGAATTCGCGTACCGCCGCTGATACGCCAGTTCCCACATCGTCCGTCAACAACACGAGTCCAGCCTGGTTCTTTTGCGGGAGCGGGATTCCGCTCCACGTTTATTGGTACATAAAACACAACGCTACAAAACACTCAATCTAAACTACAAATACACGCGACATTACACAATATTTACGAACACACTTTAAGCCCGAAGCTAAATACAAAGAGGGCCCCCAGGCCTCGTGTCCCGGGATTACCCTAGATCCGGTCGATGCACACTTGCCTGGGATCGGTAGCGTCCGTAGATCTTAGAGGCCCTTCGCTCCCTGGTCCACTGAGTATATCTCGAATTTTCGATTGATAGGCGTGGAGGTTTCCCTTCGCCCGCCATGGGGCGCCTGCAGCGCCATCTAGTGGCTAGGAGAGAAAGCGGCACGTCGGGAGCCGAATTCGAAATCCCGATCGACCCCGCGGCGACACGACCATCAAAAGTCAAATTTGGGGGTTTTACGTGCCAAACCTACGGCGGGCATCTGGCACGCCCCAGCGGGGGGCTGAGGATTAATTTCGACCACCTGGAGATCTTTTGACGTGCAACTGAAAGCTCGGTTACAGGGCGCCTTATCCGCAATAAGCCTCCGTCATATTGCGGGCACCTCGGTCGGGATTCGAACCCGCCACCTGGGGATCCGTAGGCCGGCGCTCTCGCCTCGGAGCCACCGAGGCGGCTGGCGACACGACCATGTGATCGTGTCTGAGGTGAGGCAACTACATAGCTGCCTCGCAGCAACTATGCCAGAGTGGTTTGATGGGTGCCCTCCTGAATGCACGGTGCGCCATAACGCCAAGGCAGGGTTATTTTCCGAGACAACCACATCAGGCACTCCGTGGGTGGCGAACATCCTTAGTTGGCGGACGACAGTTGTTGCTGGCGTGGACTTTGTAATTCATACTTATAACCACTTAGAATATAAGTCCGCGACCAAAAGGAACGTCTTTCCTTAGAAGGGGCCTGCGAAGTCCACGTGCAGTCGGGACCACGGCTTGGGGCTGCATTTCCAGGGATGCACTGGAGCTTGTGGAGGCGAGTCCCTTGTGACTTGGCAAGTCGCGCAGGTGCGGACCTGCTCTTCAGTGTCCTTGTCCAGGCCTCTCCACGGGACATAGCCCCGCAGGGGGCACCTGTGAAAGCAGGTGTTTGGAGAGTAGCGTCACCACGGACCCCAGCCACGTGGGCCACCATACCCGCACGCAGGGGCACCTACTTTAGTAGGTGCTTGGTGAGTGGCGTCACTACGAACGCCGAGCCACGTGGGTTCGCCCATCCACGTCTGGCTGTGCGTGGCGTACCCGTGTCCGGGGAAAAGGGGACCCTGGTGGTTGAGCTGAGCCGGGTTATGTTTCGACCCTTCGGGGCCCCCCGGGCGAGGCAATACACCGCTTCGGCCCCTGCTTCTCGTAGACGGGTGTCCTGGCTTGGCCCGACCAGGATGATTCAGTCAGTCGCCTCTTCTACCCTCTTCTTCTTTCTTTCACTTTTCCTCGCACCTCTTTCTCTTTTCTTCTACACTATCTTCCTTCCTTTTTAACCTTCTTAGGCGGCAAGGGCCAACCTTGAGTGGAAACAGGTCCTGTCCCTGCAATCACACTGGGGTATACACTCCGTGCGAGGCGACTGGCGCGCCGCCGCGCGGCCGGTACCGAAGGTAGGCAGTGAGAACCCCAGAGAAAACGAAACCGAAACCGCGCCGCGTACGTTGGTACGCATTGAAGTCGGAGTGGTGCGGTTGCGCTGGGTTCAAAGCATGAAGTGCTGCCTGTGCTGCGTCATTAAGTGCTTCAATATTTATGCGTCGTATCTCGTGGAGACAAAGTTTCACAGTTTTTCACCTCACCGATGTTTTGTGGGACAGCGACAACGATGGAGCCGTGCCGTACGACGCGAGAAATTTGGTCTCCAGATCATGTCTGCATGCACTGTGTCGGCACGGCTGACATATTCTAACTGCCGCTTTGCGCTCTGCGTTTGTTTTCGTACCAGTAACGCCTACATGTGTCAGCGCCGATGGGACGAACTGAAATGCCATCCCACACTCGCGGGATTGCAGTGCCAATTTCGTTGGAGGAATGCCCTCTAACGAAGTTTCGTCCCCATCGTACGTGTCGATGATATTTCCAGACAAGTATGGCACGCAATCTGTACTTCATGAAGAAAAATTCGAACGGTAAAAAAAGTGACAAATATAAATCTAAAGAAAGCAACAATGAAACTCGGAATCACTGGAGAATCGACGTTTGAGTATGGAAGTTTATGTGGTGTGCTTTCTTTCTTGATCAGCCTCCTTTTGGATGTGGAAACGCTGAATCCCCGAGTTCTGTAGGCAACAATTTTTTTTCTCGGCTTTAGAGCCACTTATCGCAAAGTGGTTCGAACTGGAAGTACCGTCCACTGGTCCCTTCCTACCTGTAAAGTGTGCACCTTTCACGATGACTGGTATTATCTGACAGCCTTTGACGGTCAAAGCCAGTTCCCATTTAGTTACGCCGCCCAAAGTAAATTTCGACCTGGCTTCGCTATGCCAACTCTTTTTGTTATAATAAGTGTTGTGCCAAGTGACGGTCATGTCAAAGTACCTGTGCGCCGAAAATCAGCACCTTGCACAACAGGTTATTACACAACAGCTGACCGCAAAAGCCCTTGGCGGCCAAACCGTGTGTTGGCCGACAACTTTGTTTTCTCGGCCTTGGAACCACCTTTCGTAAAGTTGTTTCAATCAGAAGTACAGTCCCACTAGTCCCTTCCTACCTATAAAGTCTCCACCTCCCCCGACCAGTGGTATTCTCTTGACAGCCTTTTCATGGTCAAAACCGGTTCTCATTGAGTTACGCCGCCCAAAACAAATTTTCACCTGGTTTCCGTATGCCACCTTTTTTTTGTATAATAAGTACTGTGTCATGTTACTGTCAGGTCCAAGCACCTGTGTGCCCAAATGTGCACTTTGCACAGCTCGCTATAACAACATTTTGGGTTCAATATTGGATATCCCGTACAGCTTTATTTCTTTATTCGTTAGAAACATAACTTTCACGCCTGCTGCATTAAAGAAACTTGGCACTCTTGATGCACAAACTTAGCGAACATCTCACTCGCCTCCAAATATCATCGTTCAGCAGTCCTAGGTTTACAGCGACGAGCGAAATAAATTTCCCACTCAGAGCAATTATGGTGGCGGCCGTCTTGTTTTTCAGAAAATTGCTCCAACTCCTTTTTCAGCCGCAACTAGAGAAATTACCCCTAATAACGACTCAAACTCAATATATAAGAAGTGGAGAACAGCTAAACGCCCTTCTGCCCCAGCACTCATGCAACGTCACCCTCAACTTATCGGCTCAAAAAGCAAAAGTTTCGCCCGTGCGCGCTTCCGCCGTTACAGCTTGGCATGCGAAAAGGCGCCGCAGGCTGCTGAACGCGCCTCACAGTCAAACGCCAGCTCCTCCGCTAGCGGCGCTGCGCGCGTTTTTCAAAGCGCCCCCTATAGATTCCGCACGGAGTGTATAGTGCCCTGGCAGCACTGGTAGAGTAATTGTCTCAGCCAAGCCCATCTTGCTATGGCACATTACCTACCCCCTTGTTGGGCTCCGTGGTGGGCGGATCACCCGGGCACTGAACCTTCCTTCTCATGTTATGGGTTCTCGCGCAACAACCTCCCTCGATCGGCCCCTGAAAAGGGTCCGCAACGAAGTCTAAGCCACAAAGGAGACACCACCTACACCTGCTAGATTCACAAAGTTTTTGGTTCTACACTCTGAAAGTGAGAAACAGCTGTTGAAATTATCTCCATTCCTTGTCGCAAAAACACTCGCAGGTGTTGTCGGAAAGGAATTTAAAGCCAAGAAAATGCCATCGGGTGACCTACTCGTCGAAATCGAATCAAGTGAGTAAAGTGCTGCTTTCCTTGCCTTGAGGACTGTAGCTGATCACGAAGTAACGGTCACACCTTACCGCACCTTAAAACTCCAACCAAGGAGTTATCTCCGAGGATGACCTTCTTGAGACACTGACACCGAAATAGTTGAGGGCCTTTCTGATCAAGGATTTATTGCTGCAAGGCGCACCTCTTTGCGTCGTGATGGCCAAGAAGGTAAAACCTAGCACATAGTTTTAACTTTCCAATCCACCACACTTCCTGACGTGGTGAAGGCTGGGCACCTGCATCGCAGGGTTCGGCCCTATGTTCCAAACCCTCGGAGATGTTTCAACTGCCAGCGGTTTGGTCACGGCTCTCAGAACTGCCGTGGTAAGGCCACTTGTGCCAAGTGTGGGAAAAATGACCACTCTGCAGATTCTTGCTCTAATGAAGCCCAGTGTGTAAACTGTAGTGATCCACACCCCGCATACTCTATATCTTGCGAGACATGGAAAGAAAAGAAAGAGGTACTTACCTTCAAGGTCAAAGAAAACCTCTCCTACCCGGAAGCGCGCCGTCGCTTTGCGTTCTTGCGCAAGGGTGGCTATGCACAGGTGGTGCAGCGGGGACCTGCACCACTGAAGGTTGTGGTGGCAACTCAGACGCCCTTTCTGGACTATGGGAAGCCGCGGCAGTCCCCCACGCCCCAGCTGAAGATTCAGCTTCCAGGGCGTGTAATTGGCTGGGGGGTCTGCTGACCCTCTGAGCCAGAGCGCAAACACTCGCGCTCCTGCGGGAAAACAGTCTTAGCCCTCTCACGTAGAGGGTACGCAGGCTGCTTCCCAAGCTCAGGATGGGCCGGCGGCTGCGGCAACCGTCCCTCCTCCACGATCTCCTTCCAGGGAGAAGGGTCGACACTCTCGCCCACATTCCGTGGAGAGAGCACCATCGAGGGAGCGGCATGGCTGTCGTGCCGCTCCTGCAGCACCTAAGGGGCAGGAACGGGTGCACTTGGGCAATTCCCCGCCCAGCACCTCCTCGGCCAATTTGACTGGGGCTGGTCGTGGACGGGGCATGGCGCCCCATCCTCCGAGCCTGCCCAAACCAGCAGCAAAGGCCTCGCCTCAAGAAGTAGAGGCAATGGATGAGGGCACGGAAGTCTCCACTCATGCGTCTGACCAAGACGACATGAACTGGCAGACTCCTAAGAGTAAACAGAAGAACAGAAAACCTGTCATCCTCCCAAAGTGATGATGTTGATTTAATGTTGCCATGAGCGGCAGATTTGTAAGTTTTTATGTATTCCCTTCTAGTGTTACAAATTTAGCAGCGTTATAACATTTTTTTTTATTATTTTGTTTTTAGAGGCATGACTAAATTTCATTTTATGCTGTGGAACTGCCGCAGTCGTTTACGTAATATTGACAGTGTTATTTTTTTATGGACAATTTACGTCCTATTGCTCGCCCTTTACAAGAGACACACCTCAATGATCATCATAAGTCAATATTGCAGCGCCATCAAGTTTTTGGAAAATATCGCCTGCATCTAATTCATCTGGTGGAGTAGCTGTGGTTGTCCAGAATGAAGTCGCCTGCTCTCACGTTCCACTGGCTACGCCTCTTGTAGCGGTGGCTGTACGACTTCTTTTGGACCGCCTTATTACTGTCGTTTCTATTTATATTCCACCTAACACTTCACTGCATCTTCATGATCTTCAACGGCTGGTTACACAGCTTCCTCATCCATTTTTACTGTTAGGGGATTTTAATGCTCACCACCCCCTGTGGGGTAGTGCCCGTCAGGACTCGCGTGGTGAGTAATTGAGCGATTTTTATTATCTTCTGGGCTGTGCCTTATGAATACAAGAGAGCCAACCTTTTTTAGCGTTGCTGACAACTCATTTACATCTATTGACCTTTCAATTTCATTCCCTCACTGTTTTCTACGTTTACTTGGAAAGTTTTAAATAACCCCTTTGGGAGCGACCACTTTCCAGTCGTTTTAGAGAGTCAGGTTTCTATTCCAAGCCTCATGAAACGCAGTCCACGTTGGAAACTGGAAAAGGCACACTGGGGTCCTTTTAGCCTAAATTCAGAGCTCAAACCTTGCATGTTCTTGCCATTAACACATGATAAAGCCACCACATACATTACAGATCAGAATATAAATTCTGCCTTTCGCTCCATCCCTCAGACTTCATGTGGCATTGGAAAAAAATGTAAGCCATGGTGGAGTAAAGAATGTCCCGCCACTAAGAAAAAACAGGATAAGGCTTGGGGTATATTTCGTAGATACCCAACATCTGTGAATTTGTTAGAGTTTCAGAGAAATAGAGCTTAAGCTCGTTCAACCAGGAAGCAGGAAAAGAGGAAGTCTTGGAAATGTTATCTGACCTCTATCAGCAGCTACGTCCCAGCGAAGGAAGCGTGGGAACGACTTCACAAGGTCCAAAGCAAATACCGCTGCTTTACAGTTCCTCTTTTTCCTTCAGTGGATTCGTTGCGCGACCAGGCTAATGTGTTGGGCAAACATTTTGCAGCAATTTCCAACTCCTCTTATGACTCATGGATGAAGAAAGAATACAATAATTAAAACAGGGACACCCCGCAAGATGCACCTGTGAAAGCAGGTGTTTGGAGAGAGGCGTCTCCACGGACCCCGAGTCATGCGGGTTCGCCCGCCCACGTCTGACTGTGCGTGGCTTTCCCGTGTCTGGGGAAAAGGGCATCCTGGTGGTTGAGCCGAGCCCGGGGCAGCGTTGGACCCTTCGGGGCCCCCCGGGTGAGGCAATACACCACTTCGGCCCCCGCTTCTCATAGACGGAAGTCCTGGTAAGGCCCGGCCAGGATGATTCAGTCTAGTCGCCTTTTCTTCTACTATCCCCTCCGATCTTTCGCTTTTACCTTTCCTGTTTCTTTCACTTCCTTCTCATATCTTTTGCTCCTTTTTCACCCCTCTTTGGCGGCAAGGGCTAACCATGGGTGGCAATAGACCTCTGTCTTGACCCACACTTGGGTATAGTTTCCCGGCAGCACTGTTAGTGTAACGTCTCCAGCCAAGCCCTTCTTGTTATGGTGCGTTACCTAACCCCTTGTTGGGCTCGGTGGTGGGCGGTGCACCGCGGATTCCGAACACTCTTTGCCCTTTTATGGCGCCCCACCCCTCCAAACCCCGTTCAGGGCACGCCCTTAAAAGGCGCTGCCCCGAACAAAAAAACATCGATAAAGAATGTGAAGTAGAAACATTTACAAAGTTTTTCATCGTTCATTCGCTGGATGAACAGAAATCTGTTTCAAAGCTCTCACCTTTTAGTGTAGCAAAGGTGCTAGAAAACCTTGTAGGGTTTTCCTACAAGGCTAAAAAACAGCACACTGGAGACCTTCTTGTGGAAGTGAACACAAAAAAACAAAGTGACGCACTCCTTAAACTGACTACCATCGTTGACGTGAAAGTGTCGGTGAGCCCTCATCGCACACTAAATACTGTCCGTGGAGTGCTCTCCGAGGACGACTTCCTGCACACTAGTGAGGAAGAACTCCTCGAGGGACTCCAAGGGGCCGGTGTCGTTGCCGTAAAACGCATTATGTTTAGGAAAGACGGCGAACAAATCCCTTCGAGACATGTTATTCTGACTTTTGAAAGGCATACTCTTCCTGAGACAATCAAGGCAGGCTATTTGAACTGCCGCATCCGCCCGTACGTCCCCAACCCCCAGCGGTGCTTCCGTTGCCAGCGTTTTGGTCATGGAACACGCAGCTGTCGAGGGAAGGAGACGTGTGCGAAGTGCGGTAGTCAAGGTCACGTTTCCGACACCTGCGAGGCGGCTCTGGCCCACTGCGCTAATTGCGGTGGACCACATCCGGCTTATTATCGTGCATGTCCCTCTTGGAAGCTAGAAAGGACATCCTTTCCATCAAAGTAAAAGAAAATATATCGTACCCAGAAGCTAAGAAGCGGTTCTCCTTTTTATCAAAGGGGAGTTTTGCCGAGGTGGTGCGCAGGGGCCCTGCACCAGGCTCGGAGTCGAGGGCCACCCAGGTCTCTCCCGAGATCTTGGCGGCTGACTTCAGGGCCCCAGCTGCCCGACAGGGGCAGCAGCTGCTTCCTCCAGTCCCTGGTGGTGGCACGCGTGCTGCCCCTCTTTCCAAGGACAGGTCGGCAGCAGGCGCGCCTGCCCCCTCTCCTAGGTCCACCTCTGGGGAGACGGAGCGAACTTCTCGCTCTTGCTCGCTAGAGAGGACCCCCCTACCAAAGGAGCAGCATGGTGCCCATGCAGCTCCTGTGAAGGGAGGGGACCGGACGAACTCGGACGACCCGTGGCCCAGTTCGTCTGCAACCCCTCCAGCCGGTCGTGGTCGGGGTTTGCCCCCCCCCGCACACGTGGCCGGACAAGTACTGTTCTAAAAACAACGGATACCTCTCAGGAGGTGGAGATGTCGACAGATGCTGACAATCTGTCCACTCCTGGGTCCGACCAGGACAATATGGCGTGGGAAACGCCCTCCATTAAACATAAAAAGAATAAGAAGCCTGTCGTCCCACCCAAGTGATGATCCCAATGACTTCCACCTAGTTCGTGTCGACTCTACAGTCTTACTTATTTTACTAGGTTTCTTTTTCAGTTGCATATTTACATACCTTTTATAGATGACTAAGTTACATTTTATGCAATGGAACTGTCGCGGTATTTTAAGAAATATTGATGATGTCAACTATTTTATGGATCAGCTTCGACCCATCGCTCTCGCCTTGCAAGAAACCCATCTTAACACTAATTCTTTTAACATTTTAAGACGTCATCAGGTTTTTAGAAAAGATCGCCCCTCATCCACCCCTTCTGGTGGTGTTGCAGTGGTCGTACAGAGGGGAGTTGCTTGCTCTCAAGTTCCCCTCTGCACGCAACTAGAAGCTGTTGCAGTACGTCTCCTTCTAGACCGCCTTGTAACAATTGTTTCTTTATACTTACCACCTAACATTCCTTTAAACCTTCAAGAGCTGCAGGGACTTATAGGACAGCTGCCGCAACCTTTTTTTTAATTTTGGGAGATTTTAACGCTCATCATCCTATGTGGAGTAGTACCCGTCAAGACTCCCGTGGTGGTGTGATTGAACGTCTTTTATTGTCTTCGGGGCTATGCCTTCTTAATGGGAGAGAGCCAACGTTTTGTAGTGCAGCACACAACTCATTTACATCCATCGATCTTTCTATTGCTTCACTTTCATTGCTTCCTTGCTTTTCCTGGAAGGTTCTTCATAACACTTTTGGAAGTGATCACTATCCAATTGTTTTAGAGAGTACCGTTCCATTGCCTAATCTTTTAAAGAGGGTCCCTAGGTGGAAATTAGACAAGGCAGACTCAGCGCTTTTTAATCTTCACTCCACTTTAGATCCTTCGCTTCTTTCGCCTATGTCCCCTGAGAACGCTACACTTTATGTTACTGAGCAGATACTAAAGGCTGCTCAGCAGTCCATTCCACAAACATCTGGTAATATACCCAAGAAATGTAAACCTTGGTGGAATAAGGAATGTGCGACAATCCGGGCGGACCAAAATAGGGCGTGGAGCCGATTTCGCAGATACCCCACTCCAAGCAACCTTGTTGAGTTCAAGCGACAAAAAGCAAAGGCTCGTTGGACTAGGAAGCAAGCAAAGCGGAAGTCATGGATGAAGTATTTCTCTTCTTTAACCAGCTTTAATTGTCCCAGCTAAGGAGGCCTGGGACCGATACCGGAAAGTAAATGGGGATTACAGGTGCTTTGCCATTCCAACATTTAATGCTCCTTCTTCATCACTAAAAGATATTGGTAACATACTCGGGGAACATTTTTATAATTCGTCTAGTTCGGCCAACTACAGTGTTACCTTCGGAGAGTTAATAGTTCGTGCGGAACGACAAAAGCTTCTCATGTCAGGAGAAAATTCAGCATCCTATAACCAACCATTTACGCGATGCGAGCTTGAGATGGCTCTTAATGTGACAAAGCTCTCGGCCCCTGGTCCCGATAGAATTCATTATGAAATGCTGCGCCGCCTTTCTCCGGAGTCCCTTGAAAATCTTCTCCTGTTTTTTTATCTTTTGTGGGAAAAGGCATGTTTCCCTCAGGCTTGGAAACGTGCACACATCATCCCTCTCCTAAAGCCTAACAAAGACCCCTCACAACCATCAAGCTACCGCCCAATTACACTGACAAGCTGCCTTGGGAAAACATATGAAAGGCTTATAAACAGGCGACTGGTCTACATGTTAGAAAGCCAGAGGGTCTTTGATAAAAATCAATGTGGATTCCGCCAAGGTCGATCTACCCTTTACCACTTAGTTCGCTTAGAAACTGTGATACGTGAAGCATTTGTAAACAGGCAGCACTGTGTTGCAGTTTTTTCGACTTAGAAAGGGCATGTGACACAGCATGGAGGTATGGGATTCTCCGAAACCTGTATGCCTGTAATATTCGGGCCGTATTCTGCGAAGCATAAAGGAATATCTGACAGACAGGACTTTCCAAGTTCGTCTCGGCTCAGCCCTATCTGATTCCTTTGTTCAAGAAAATGGAGTCCCCCAAGGGGGTGTTTTAAGTGTGACTTTGTTTTTGCTAACAATGAATTCACTCGCACAACTGCTGCCACCCTCTATTTCATATTCTCTTTATGCTGATGATATACAGATTTCATCATCGTCTTGTAACCTTTCTAGTTGTGAGCGCCAGTTGCAGTTAGCCATAAACAAACTGTCCAAGTGGGCCGACGAAAATGGGTTCAAGTTCTCTGCTTCAAAAACAGTCTGTGTCCCTTTTTCTCTGCGACGCGGGCTGTCTTTGGATCCATCCCTGGAATTGAATGGAACTCCTATACCTGTTAGACAGGAGCACAAATTTCTTGTTGTAAAATTTGATAGAAAGCTTAATTTTATTTCCCACCTTAAAGCGCTGAAGCAAAAATGCCTTCAGTCAACAAACCTTCTGAAAGTTTTATCTCACAAGTCTTGGGGGTCTGATAGAAAATGTATCCTGCAGCTATACAATGCCCTTGTACGATCCCGTCTTGACTATGGTGCAGTAGTGTATGGATCGGCTCGGCCCTCTGCCCTTAAGATGTTGAACTCGGTTCACCATCTCCCCGCAGGGGGCACCTGTGAAAACAGGTGTTTGGAGAGTGGCGTCTCCACGGACCCCGAGCTCCGCAGGGGGCGCCTGCACCTTAAGTGCTAGGTGCTTGGTGAGTAGCGTCACCACGGACCCCAGCCACTTTGGCGACACCACAGACCGTGAGAAAAAAGTGGCTAAGACCCACCCACGTCTGGCTGTGCGTGGCGAGCCCGTGTCCAGGGAAAAGGGCATCCTGGTGGGTCAGCTGAGCCCGGGGTAGGTTTGGACCCTTCGGGGCCCCCCGGGCGAGGCAACACACCACTTTGGCCCCTGCTTCCTGTAGACGGGTGTCCTGGCTTGGCCCGACCAGGATATTTCAGTCAGTCGCCACATCTTCTACTATCCCCTATTATCTTTCTCTTTTCTCTGCTCTTCTTTCTTTCATATTCACCATCTTTGGCGGCAAGGGCTAACCTTGGGTGGCGATAGACCCCTTGTCTGGACCCGCACTAGGTTATAGTGTCTTGGTAGCACTGATAGCGTAATGTCGTCAGCAAAACCTTTATTGCTATGGCGCATTACCTATCCCCATGTTGGGCTCCGTGGTGGGTGGTGCGCTACAGACACCGAACGCCTCCCCATTTCTCATGGGTTCCAAGCAAAACCAAAAACCGGATCGGGCCCTGAAAAGGGTCCGGACCGAAGTACACGGTATGAAAGCATTTACACCTGTGGAGAAGTTTCCTCGATTTCTTGTTATGCATTCTGAAATGGAAAAACCCTTATCCAAGTTATCCCCTTTCCTGGTTTCAAAGACACTTGAATCTGTGATCGGAAAGAATTTTAAAGCAAAAAAAATGCCATCTGGAGATCTCCTCGTTGAAGTTGTGACCTCTCAACAGTGCTCAGACCTGCTGGCATTCAACTTGGTTTCCGACTACAGGGTTACTGTATCACCCCACCGCACTTTGAACACTATTAAAGGCGTAATATCAGAAGGTGATCTTCTAGAATCCCCCGAGGAGGAAATTGTCGATGACCTTCGTGACCAAGGAGTCATAGCAGCAAAGCGAATTTCTTTTCGCCGGAACGGTCAGGAGATTAGGACAAAGCATGTCAATCTGACTTTTGAGCTGAGAGCGCTCCCAGAATCGATCAAAGCGGGGTATCTAAACTGTAAAGTACGGCCGTATGTGCCAAACCCTCAGCGCTGCTTCCACTGTCAGATGCATGGCCATAGCGCCCTGAGCTGCCGTGGTAAGACAACGTGCGCCAAGTGTGGCAAAGATGATCACCCTACAGAGAATTGCTCGAATCCACCTTTCTGCATCAACGGCAAAGAACCTCACCCTGCTTATTCCCGATCTTGCAAAAAATGGAGAGAAGAAAAAGAATTTATAACACTCAAAGTTAAAGAGAACATTTCGTTCCCCGAAACCAGGAAGCGATTCTCCTTCCTGCAGAAGGGACCTTACTCTTTGGTGGCACGTGCAGAGGGTATGCCGTCAAAGTCTTCGGTAGGAACCCAGGTCGGTCCTAATGACCTGGGGATTCCACCAGCTCCCCCTGCCTCAAAAAGATTCGGTCCACGACTCCGTTTGTCGTTGGAACCGAAGACATCACAGGGGCCTCCAGATGGTGCAGAGGCGAGGGATGCCTCTGTGCTAGTGGAGGGGAGACAAGAGGAGAGGCGGCAACAGCAGCCTCGGGGAGAAGGCATTAGTGCCTCCTCCATTCCAAAGGACGGGCCGTCGAACGATGTGCCTGCCTTGGTTACTCGGACCCCTCCCAGGAAGAAGGAGGGTGTGTTTTGTTTTAAGGCACTAGGAGAGGCCTCGACATCTAAGGAGGTGCCCGTACCAGCTGCTCCCACAGCCGTTCAACCTGAGGAGGAGCGGATGGAACTTGGTGAACCTCCTCCCCCTCGTTCAGTCCCACCTGATGACACCAGGCTTAAAAAGTTTTCCCAGAAAAAGCTCAATCCGCGAGTAACTGCACCCAAACCGCCCCAGGGCACCTAGAGCACGTTTCCTTTTTTGTTTTGTTTTACTTTAAATCGTTTTTAACATGAACACATATAGTTTTATACAGTGGAAGTGTAGAAGTCTCCTGCAAAATATTGATGACATTCATTTCTTTCTAGATGAGCTACAGCCCATTGCTGTGTGCTTGCAGGAGACGTATCTTAACAACACCCATACAAATGTTTTTAATCATCACCGCGTTTTTAGAAAGGATCGGGATTCAGACCACTCTTCTGGTGGTGTTGCCATTGTTGTACGGAGTGGCATAGCATGTGTGGAAGTTCCTCTGCGTACATCACTAGAAGCAGTTGCGGTACGTGTTCTTACCGATCGTCTCATTACGGTTGTGTCCTTGTATTTACCACCTCATCGTCAACTGCATCTTCATGAACTTCAAGGATTGGTTCAGCGACTCCCAACGCCTTTTTTAATTTGTGGTGATTTTAATGCTCACAATCCCATGTGGGGCAGTAAGCGCCTTGACTCTCGTGGCGCTGTTGTAGAAAGATTTTTACTCTCGTCAGACATATATCTTTTAAATAAGAAAGAACCAACATTTTATAGTTCCACTCATAATTGCTTCACATCCATTGACCTCTCCATTTCATCACCATCAATACTTCCCTGTTTTTCTTGGAAGGTTTTAGACAACCCTTTTGGGAGTGATCATTTGCCAGTTGTAATCGAAAGCCTCGTTCCTCTGCCGACTATTTTAAAACGAACCCCTAGTTGGAAACTGGACAAAGCCGACTAAGCACTCTTTAAACTTGATGCAGTGCTTGATCCGTCAGTTCTAGCAAATTTGTCACCTGAAGAAGCGACAGTGTATGTTACGGAGCAAATCATAAGTGCCGCCCAAGACGCCATTCCTCGCACCTCTGAAAATTTACCCAAGAGGTGTAGGCCTTGGTGGAATGAAGACTGTGCGACCACAAGGAAAAAGCAGCATAGGGCATGGGATACCTTTCGGAGGTACCCTACTTCTTCAAATAGGATAGCATTTAAAAGACTAAAAGCAAAGGCCCGATGGACTAGGAGGAAAGCTAAGTGGAAGTCCTGGACCAAGTACATTTCTTCCCTAAATAGATTTGTCTCGGAGAAGGAAGTTTGGGATAGGTACAAAAAAATCAAAGGGGACTACCGTTGCTTTGTTATTCCTCTATTTCGTTCCCGTGCTACTTCGCTGAAAGATGTTGCTAATGTGCTTGGAGAGCACTTTGAGAATGTTTCCAGCTCCCGAAATTATTGTATGGAATTTAAACGTTTTAAAGCAAGTGCTGAGTGTCACCGTATACCCATGTCCGGTTGTAGCTCTGAGCCATACAACACTCCTTTCACAATGCAAGAACTAGAGGTAGCTCTGGGCTCCAAAAAGAGATCGGCTCCAGGCCCTGATGGAATCCACTATGAAATGCTCCGTCAGTTGTCTCGTGAATCGCTGAACACACTACTAGGTTTTTTCAACTATCTGTGGGAAGCAGCTTACTTTCCTCAAATCTGCAAACAGGCGCATGTAATTCCTTTGCTGAAAGCGGGGAAGGACCCTTCGGACCCACGTAGTTACCGTCCAATCGCGTTAACGAGTTGCCTTGGCAAAACCTTCGAACGCCTTATTAATAGGCGGTTAATATATATTTTGGAGCATAACCACATCTTTGCTAATAACCAATGTGGCTTTCGAGAAGGGCGGTCTACTTTGGACCACATAGTCCGTCTGGAAACAAGCATACGTGAAGCTTTCGTAAATAGGCAACATTGTGTATCTGTTTTCTTCGACCTGAAGAAAGCATATGATACGACATGGCGGTATGGTATCCTTCATGACTTGTATGCCTCTGGTGTGCGTGGTCGCAAGTTGCGGTGTATAAGCAGTTTTCTCACAGGTCGCTCCTTTCAAGTTCGACTTGGCACCACACTATCCGACCAGTATATCCAGGAAAATGGTGTTCCGCAAGGAGGTGTACTGAGTGTCTCCTTGTTTGCCGTAAAGATAAACTCGTTGTCAAAGGTAATTCCACCTTCCGTTTCATACTCCCTCTACGTGGATGATATTCACATCTCGGCCTCTTCTTGTAATTTGTCTAGCTGTGAGCGGCAACTGCAGCTTACCATCAACAGAATTAGTAAGTGGGCTGACGAAAATGGGTTTAAGTTTTCAGCTGATCAGACTATCTGCGTGCCATTTTCTCTGCGTCGGGGGCTGTTTCTAGATCCAGGACTGATGCTAAACAGGGTTCCTATTAATGTAAAAACAGAGCATAAATTTTTGGGCATAACGTTTGATAAAAAGTTAAAGTTCGTTTCCCACCTGAATGACCTGAGGAAGAAGTGCCTTAAATCAGCTAATATTCTTAAAGTCTTAGCGCACAAGTCATGGGGATCCGACAGAATGTGTCTGCTACGCCTGTACAGCTCCCTTATCCGGTCACGTCTGGACAATGGTGCTATAGTTTACGACTCAGCAAGGCCTTCTGCACTGAAAATGTTGGATCCTCTGCATCATCTCGGCTTAAGGCTCGCTACAGGTGCCTTCCGCACATCGCCCATTCCTAGCTTGTACGCTGAATCTAATCAGATGTCACTTAGGCACAGACGACGTTATCTTGCTGTGACTTATGCTTCCAGAATTTTGTTCTGCGGTGCTAATTGGGGAGACTCCTATAGTACCATTTGATCGTGTCATAAATTAGTTAAGAAAAACCGGCTTCCTACTGGAGTTGTAATTTTAACTCTGACTTTTAACCTTGTCATATGAACCTCTTTTCGATAATTCATATAAAACAGTCATGAGTATGTCCCAACTAAACAAGCTTGGCGCAGTATGGCCATAGTAGCTTTGCGCCATAAAGCCCGCAGTCAACAACGACATCGGTTCATCATCTCGGCTTACGACTGGCAACAGGAGCTTTCCGGACATCCCCCGTCCTTAGTTTGTATGCAGAATCCAATGAGCAGTCCCTGAAAAAACGACGTACATATCTTAGTCTAACATATGCTTACAAGATTCTGGCCGATCCTGAGCATCCGACTTACTCTTCACTCACAAGGTCAAGGTGCTTTCGCCTTTTTGAAAATAAATCAAGCATTGTAACACCGTTGAGCTTCCGCATTGAACATCTTCGCTCCTCGCTGCATCTTTCTCTGGACCAGGTCAGCCTCGTTCGGAAAGTGAACGGTATTCCATCTTGGAAAACACAGCGAGTTGAATCCGACTGGTCTCTCGCAAAGTTCAACAAGGACGGCATTTCCCATGCTGTAATTAAGCAAGAGTTTGGAGAACTGCAAAATAAGTATGATGGTTATCTTCATGTTTATACGATGGTGCCAAGACTTCATCTTTCGTCGGTTGCGCCGTAAACTCTGAAAGCTTCTCCAGGGTTCAACGACTTGATTGTATCGCCAGCATTTTTACTGCGGAGCTCTACGCGGTATCAATGGCGATTGAATTTATTATCAATAGTAAAATACTGAAGGCAGTCCTGTTTCTTGACTCTCAAAGTGTGATTCTTGCAGTTTGCTCTCTTAAAGATACTAAAAATATGCTTGTACAAGAAATTCGATATAAACTTAACTTTGCTTTGCATGGGGGTCAAAATATAAAATTTTGTTGGGTGCCCAGTCACATTGGCATTCATGGCAATGAAGAAGCCGACAAACTTGCAGGGTCTGCCGGGAACCTTCCACAATCGCTCTCCTGTCTACCCTATCAAGATATTAAACCCTTGGTGAAGTCCTCAATTCTTCATTCTTGGCAATTGGAATGGGACATGGAGTGCGATAACAAGCTTCATGTTACCAAACCTTCATTGGGAGTCTGGGAAAGCTCTTCATGCAAGAGCCGACTTCATGAAACGTTGTTGTGCCGCCTGAGAATTGGACACTCATTTATAACTCACAGGTATCTGCTTTCGGGAGAAGATCCACCTGTGTGTGATCAGTGTGGCGACAGGCTCACTCTTTTGCATATCTTGTGGCTGTGTCCCGGCCTTCAGCCCAAGCGCCGCATTCATTTCCCTGAATTTTTCCAATATCATATCCCATTTCATCCTGCTCTCCTTGTGGGAGAGAATCTTTAGTCTCTTTTGAACGGGTGATGGAATTTGTTAGCAGTATTGGCCTTTTACACCGACTCTAGCCTTTTGGTCAATCTTTTGTAAAACTTTTCCTTTAATACAATGAGCCTTACAATTAGCTTGGCGCAGATGGCCTCGTAGCTTTCGCGCCATTAACCCCCAAAATCTCTCTCAAAACAGGGACAACACAACCACATGCAGGTGCAGGGGCCCTCCACCTGCATGTGGTTCGCGGTGCAGGGGCCCTCCACCGCGAACAGAATCGAAGGCCACCCAGGTCTCGCCTGAAGCCCTGGCAGTGGCCCTTCGGGCCCCCATCCCCCCGCAGGGGCAGCAGCTCTCCCCACCTTCTGGATGGAGCACACAAGCTGCCCTCAAGTCTAAGGACAGGCAGGCAATGCCATTGCCAGTCCTTACTTCGACGCCTTCCCCCGGTGAGAAGGAGCGACACTCTCGCCCCAACTCACTGGAGAGGGCCTCCTCCAAAGAGCGGCACAACTCCCGTGCTGCTCCCCCAGTACCCAAGGGGTCGGAGCAGGCAGAGTTGAAAGACGCTCTGCCCAGCACCTCCGCTGCCTCCTCGGCTGGTCGCGGCCGGGGCCTGGCTCCCCGTGATCCAGGTCGAAAGAAAACGCTGGCTAACATCAGCGACACAACTCAAGAGGCAGACCTGTCCATGGAGTTAGACGATTCGGCTGCTCCTTCTTCTGACCCGGATAGTATAAAGTGGCAGACGGAGACCCGTGCTGGGAAGAACAAAAAACCGGTTACTGCGCCGTAGTAATCCAAGTGGTCTCTCTCCTGAGTTTTAACCTTTTAACTGCCGAGTTTTATTAATTTACATTTTCCGATATATACAAATTTTATAAATGACAAAAGCAAATTTTATGCAATGGAGCTGTCGCGGACTTTTAAGGAATATTGATGATATAAATCATTTCATTGATGAGCTTCGGCCGATAGCTCTTGCTCTTCAGGAAACCTATCTTCATGACCGCTCTCCTCATATTTTAAGACGTCACCGGGTCTTTAGGAAAGACCGTCTTAGTGACACTCCCTCTGGTGGCGTGGCAGTGGTTGTACAGGGTGGGGTTGCCTGCTCTGAGGTCCCACTCTGCACACCACTTGAAGCCGTGGCAGTGCGCCTTCTTTTAGATCGCCTCATAACTGTAGTATCACTTTATTTATCACCTAACACTCCATTACATCTTAGTGAATTGCAGGGTCTTGTAGGTCAACTCCCACAACCCTTTATGATTCTAGGCGATTTTAATGCCCATCACCCCCTATGGGGTAGTATTCGTCAAGACTCTCGTGGAGGTGTAGTTGAACGTTTTTTATTGGCATCTGGGCTATGCCTTCTTAATGGGAGAGAGACAACATTTTTCAGTGTGGCTCACACCGCATTTACATCCATATATCTGTCGATCTGATCCCCCTCATTGTTTCCTTGCTTTACATGGAATGTTCTCAACAACTCTTTTGGTAGTGATCAATTTCCGATTGTTTTAGAGAGCGTTGTTCAGCTGCCCTCACTTTTGAAACGTATCCCTAGGTGGAAGTTAAAGCTGACTGGTCACTTTTTGGGTTACATTCCACCTTGGACCCTTCTCTGCTTTCTTCTATGTCACCCGAAGATGCTACACTGTATATTACTGAGCAGATACTAAATGCTCCTTAACCCCTGAAAAGTCTTCTCTTGTTCTTCAATTTATTGTGGGAAAAAGCCTGCTTTCCCCATGCCTGGAGGCATGCACATGTCATCCCACTCCTAAAGCCACAGAAAAACCCTTCACTACCATCAAGTTACCGTCCCATTGCTCTGACGAGCTGTGTCGGGAAAACATTTGAAAGACTTATAAACAGGCAGTTAGTATACATATTAGAAAGCCAAAAGGTCCTTGACAAAAATCAGTGCGGGTTTCGCCGAGGTCGGACCTACTCTCGATAACTTGGTTCGCCTGGAAACCGTTATACGCGAGGCATTTGTGAACAAGCAGCACTGCGTTGCGGTGTCTTTTTACTTAGACAAGGCGTATGATACCACTTGGAGATATGGTATCCTGAAAGACTTGTATGCTTGCAATATCCGTGGTAGGATGTTGCAATCCATTAAGAACTTTCTAACAAACAGAACCTTTCAAGTCCGGCTTGGCAGCACCCTGTCTAAACCTTTTGTTCAAGAAAACGGAGTCCCACAGGGAGGCATTTTGAGCGTCACTTTGTTTGTACTGAAAATGAATTCTCTCGCACAAATACTACCTCGGTCTATTTCCTACTCTCTTTATGCCGATGATATACAGATCTCCTCATCTTCTTGCTATATTTCTAGTTGTGAGCGGCAGTTACTACTGGCTATAAACAAACTTTGTAAGTGGGCAGACGAAAATGGTTTCAAGTTCTCTGTTGCAAAGACAGTCTGTGTGCCTTTTTCCCTACGTCGCGGGCTTTCCTTAGACCCAGCTTTGGAACTAAACGGTACTCTGATCCCTGTTAGGAAGGAGCACAGGTTTCTTGGTGTCATATTTGACAAAAAACTTACCTTCATTCCCCACCTGAAATTTCTCAAGGAAATTTGCCTTCGTTCCAGAAACCTTCTGAAAGTTTTGGCTCATAAATCATGGGGGTCGGATCGGAAATGCCTGTTGCATTTGTACACCGCGCTTGTGCGATCTCGTCTTGATTATGGCGCCGTGGTGTACGGATCAGCTCGCCCATCTGCTCTCAAAATGTTAGATCCTGTACATCATCTTGGCTTGCGTTTGGCAACAGGTGCTTTTCGGACATCGCCTGTACTTAGTTTGTATGCGGAATCAAATGAGATGTCGCTGTGTAAAAGACGTCAATACCTCAGCCTAACCTACGCGTCTAGGATCCTAGCAAACCCTGATCACCCAACGTATTATTCCGTACAAAGGTCTCAATTCTACCATCTCTTTGAAAATAAGCCAAGCATCATCAGACCGTTGAGTTTTTGTATAGAGCAATTTTGTTCCTCACTTCAACTTCGTCTGAACGAACTTAACCTAATTCAGAACACAGTCTGCGTGGCGCCCTGGAATGTGGTGCGTGTTTTTTGTGACTGGACTTTCACTAAGTTTAATAAAAATAGCATATCAGCTTTTTTGATCCAGCAGGAATTCCTTGACCTGGAAGAGAAATATAAAGATTATGCTCACTTTTACACAGACGGTGCCAAGACTTCATCGTTTGTCGGGTGTGCCGTGCATTCAGGTCGTTTTGTAAAAGTTAAACGTCTAAAGGAATTTGCGGGTATATTTACTGCTGAAATCTATGCTGTGTCTTTTGCATTGGATTATATTCTGAATACTAAAACTAGACGGGCCGTAATATTTGTGGACTCTCAAAGTGCCATTACTGCAATTTTCTCTCTAAAAGCCACTAAGAATATGCTTGTGGAACAAGTGCGAAGTAAACTTAACGGAGCTTTACGTAAAGGTCACAATATAAAATTCTGCTGGGTTCCGAGTCATGTGGGAATGAAGGAGGCAGACAGGCTCGCTGCATCTTCAGGTAACCGCTCTCGATATCAAGCTAGCTTGCCCTATCAGGATATCAAGTCATTAATTAAGTCGTCACATTTTCGTCTATGGCAGGCGGAGTGGGCTATGGAGTCTAATAACAAGCTCCATGTAAGCAAACCAGTCCCTGGGTCTTGGGAGAGCTATTCACTTAAGAACCGCTTTCACGAAGTTGTATTGTGCCGGCTTCGAATCGGGCACTCCTTCCTTACACACAGATATCTCCTTTATGGGGAGGATCCACCAGTTTGTGAGCACTGTGGAGACAATCTTACTATTCTTCATATTTTGTGGATCTGCCCGGAATTCGACATTGAACGACGCGCTCATTTTCCTCACTTTTTTAGATTTTGTATTCCATTTCATCCTGCTCTTTTGCTGGGAAAGCACCCTCTCGTTCCTCTTGATCGAGTTTTATCATATATTACTAGTACTGGCCTTATACACCAGATCTAGTCCCAATTGTTTTCAGGATCATCTTTTTGTAATGAGGTAACCATAGGATTTTCATTAGTTAATTTAGTCTGGCGCAGTACGGCCTCCGTTGCTGTTGCGCCAAAAAACCCGCAAACAACGTCTCAAGGAATGTGCAAGTATTTACACGCAGAGCTCTATGCAGTGTTGATGGACTTGGAATATATCCTCATCAGCAAGACGATGAAATCTATTTTATTCGTGGACTCTCAAAGTGTGCTCACCCCACTTTGCTCAATAAAGGGAAGTAAAAATAGACTGGCACAACTTGTCCGATCTAAGGTACAATGTGGTCTACGGCTTGGCCGAAACATCAAATTTTGCTGGGTGCCTGGCCATGTGGGGATTCTAGTTAATGAAAGAGCAGACGAATTGGCCACGAGCTCTAAGCACCTACTGCCAACCACCTCACAGATTCCATTTCAAGACATGAAGCCCTTGGTAATATCATCAGTTTCCCAGCTATGGCAATCGGAGTGGAGTCTGGAATGCGAAAACAAACTTCACAGGATTAAACCAGCTCTTGGTATGTGGGAGAGTGCATCCTACAAAACCCGCCGCCTTGAAGTTCTTTTGTGTCGTGTTAGAATTGGACATTCCTTCCTCACCCACAAACATCTGCTCAGGGGGGAAGCCCCACCCCTGTGTGATGAATGTGGGGAGCGTTTAACAATTTTACGCATTTTGTGGCTGTGCCCAGGGCTTGAGCAAGAACGACGTACACATTTCCCCGAGTTTTTTTCACACAAGATTCCTTTTCACCCAGCGCTGCTAATTGGGGAGACTCCTATAGTACCATTTGATTGTGTCATAAATTAATTAAGAAAAACCGGCTTCCTACTAGAGTTGTAAATTTAACTCTATGACTTTTAACCTTGTCATATAAACCTCTGTTCGATAATTCGTATAAAAAAGTCCTGAGTATGTTCTAACTAAACAAGCTTGGCGCAGTATGGCCATAGTAGCTTTGTGCCATAAAGCCCGTGATCAACAACCAGTGCACCATCTTGAGTTGCGTATAGCAAGGGGTGCTTTTCGAACATCCCCTATCCCAAGCTTGTATGTTGACTCTAATGAAATGTCACTCGAGAAAAGGCGGTCTATGTTTACAAAGTTTTATCGGATTCTAATCATCCAGCTCACACTTATATCCGAGAGTCTAGATTTTGTCGTACCTTTGACCACAAGCCAACTGTTGTTCGACCCCTGAGTCTTCGTTTTGAGAACCTTCATCTCTCTCTTGGCTTGCCTCGTGAAAATGTCTACCTCATAGAAAGTGCATGTCATATTGACCCATGGGATATCAAGCCCATAGCTTGTGATTGGTACGTCACAAAATTTAATAAACATAATGTCTCTCCACTCATTTTACAACAGGAAGTTTTTGCACTGCAAGAAAAGTGCAAGAATTATCATCAATTTTACACTGACGGTGCCAAGTCCTCAACGTATGTAGGCTCTGCTGTTCATTCTAATTCGTTTACACATGTGACACGGCTAAATAATGTTGCTAGCATTTTTACTGCCGAGCTTTATGGCGTGCTTTCAGCACTTGACTATATTATCTGGAGCAAAGTGATGAAAGCAGTTCTTTTTGTGGACTCTCGGAGCGTTGTTACCACAGCATGTTCACTTAATCCAACCAAGAACAAGCTGACTCAACTTGTACGTGCTAAAGTCCAAGTGGGCCTCGGAGATGGGAAGGATATTTGGTTTTGTTTTATCCCGAGCCATGTGGGTATTGCAGGCAACGAGGCTGCAGATAGGCTGGCCGCCTCGTCGCGTAACCTCTTATCATCACACGCACGCATACCATACTAACCGCCGAATTCAGAAACCTCACTCAAACTACACTCAAACTGAAGGGCCCCTCCACTTCCTCGAGGAAGGCGCGAGGGCCGGCACAGGCCAATCGCGAGGACGGATCCGCCGTCGCGATTGGCCAGCGCCGGCCCTTGAGCCTTCCTCGAGGAAGTGGAGGGGCCCTTCACTTTAAGTGTAGTTTGAGTGAGGTTTCTGAATTCGGCGGTAAGACCTAACAAGGCCCATACTGCTTTCACTTCTAAAACTGTGGCAGTCCAAGTGGGATTTGGCCGATAACAACAAACTTCATATCATCAAGCCAAGCATCGGTACCCGGGAAAGCTCCTATAACCGGAGCCGTTTCCGTGAAGAAAGCTCCTATAACCGGAGCCGTTTGTGTGCCGGTTGAGGATTGGCCACACCTTCTTTACCCATCGATACCTACTTGTTGGTGAGGAACCACAACTGTGCGACCACTGTGGAGACACCTTGTCTGTTCTACAATTTTTTCTTTGCCCTGGTCTTATTCAACAACACATGTTCTTCTTTCCTGAGCTTTTCAAGTACTGTATCTCTTTTCATCCTACCCTGTTCCTGGGGGAGCAGCCTTTAATATCAATTCACCGTATCTTGACTTTTCTAGAAAATATAGCGATTTTACCCAAACTATAGCGGAAATACTTTCTTGGTACATTGTTTCTAGTTAATTTTAGTTTACCTAGTTTGGTGCAGTGTGGCCATCGTAGCTCTTGCGCCATAAAACTCGCAAACAACAACAACCCTCAATGCGCATCATGCCGAGATGCGCAGAGTGGAGAATCTTAAGGATCTCGGGGCGGATGCTAGGTGGCACAACTACGTGACTGCACCCATAAAATGCCAGTGGTGGAACTGCTACGCCATTTATGCCAAACTGCGCCAGAACAAACCTGCTAAATGCTGCTCCACAGGCTGTATTTGTGCACAATTTGTGCCATGTCTGCGCCAAAAGGGAGCTGTTCTCGAAAGGTAAACTGAAAGTGTGGGGCACGTGGCGTTGTCGGCGATGCCACTAAAAATTAAGAAAGTACACTTGTTGTTTTTTCGGATGCCTACATACTACGTGTGAAGAGTTGGGTTGTGCAGATATTCAAATTTTCCGATAGTAATTTTAAATAATACGTTACTTGAGATTCTCTTCAAAATGAACTGTACCCACCGGTGTGTGAACATTGTGGGGATACGCTTACCATCATGCATATCTTGTGGCTGTGTTCAGCTTGGACAAGGAACGTCGTATTCACTTTCCAGAATTGTTTCACTTCCAAATCCCATTTCATCCTGCTCTTTTGCTGGGAGAATACCCCCTCATCCCATTCGACCGTGTGTTGTCTTTTATCACAAGCGCGGGGTTTATTAATAAGATCTAACCCCACATCGGTAATTATTATTCTGTAGCTCGTTAACAGCAACAGCTGATTTCTTAAATTTTGTTTGGCGCAGTATGGCCTCCGTAGCTGTTGCGCCATAAAACCCCCAAACATCATCATCATCTTCAAAATGAACTGTGATATTCGTGCGTTTTGGAGTGTTGGTCGCGGAGGGTAAGCCCTCTTGAGTGCGCCTCTCCTCACGCACCGGTCCAGTACAAAGAAACAGTACCCGCGGAGCTGACACTGTGGTTTTGCGACTCGCTTCCGGAGCCGCGCACTTAGGTGAACAACACATTACAGAGTGACCTGATGCATGCGCGTGCCTGGTGTATTGAAAAAACAAACAACAACAGGAAATGTTGTGATCGCTGATACATTGCAGTAGAATCTTTCAAATTTAACTGTGGCTATTATGTAAGGGTACAGTAGGATCTCGATGATACGAATATCGCGGGATCGAGGAAAATATTCGTATGATTCAAAATTCGTATGAACGAAAAACAAGTCACATAAGTACAGTCTCCGGCAGTATGAAAGACCCACTGGGAGCGCGTGGCCGAGGCGGTGGCTGGCGGGGGCGCTGCGAGCGCTCCGGGCAATTCCATTCTGCTTCGAGGGAAGGACGCTCACTCGGGGCTCAGCACAATCTGATACGCGCGTTTCGCTTTAGCTGAGCCCGAGTGAGCGTCCTTTGCTCGAAGCAGAATGGAATTGCCCGGAGCGCTCGCAGCGCCCCCGCCAGCCACCGCCTCGGCCTCGCGCTCCCAGTGGGTCTTTCATATTGCCGGAGACTGTACATGAAAGCAAAGCGGGGACTACTTGCCGTTTATTGGCCACACTCCCGGCCAAAGAAGTCAGTAATGTACTTCTGAGTCTTCTTTTTTTCAATATCACACAGAAGACAGTTTTGAAACGTGTAAAAACTATCCAAAACTCCATCGCCAAATCCTTGCGTTTTCTTTTAGCCCTGCAGGGGGCACCTGTGAAAGCAGGTGTTTGGAGAGTGGCGTCTCCTTGTACCCCGAGCCCCGCAGGGGGCGCCTGCACCTTAGGTGCTAGGTGCTTGGTGAGTAGCGTCACCACGGACCCCAGCCACGTGGGCTACCATGTCCGCACGCAGGGGGCACCTACCTTGGTGGGTGCTTGGTGAGTGGCGTCAGTGCGAACCCCGAGCCATAGGGGTTCGCCCACCCACTTTTGGCTGTGCGTGGCGTACCCGTGTCTGGGGAAAAGGGGACCCTGGTGGTTGAGCTGACCCCGGGGTATGTTGGACCCTTCGGGGCCCCCCGGGCGAGGCAATACACTGCTTCGGCCCCCGCTTCTCGTAGACGGGTGTCCTGGCTTGGCCCGACCAGGATGATTCAGTCAGTCGCCTTTCTCCACCTCTCCTTTCTATACCTTTCTTCTTCTCCTCTTCCTTGTTATTTCACCTTCTTTGGCGGCAAGGGCTAACCTTGGGTGGTGACATATACCCTCGTCCAGATCCACACTTGGTTATAGCTTCCCGGCTGCACTGTTAGCGTAACGTCTCCAGCCAAGCCTTTCTTGTTATGGTGCGTTACCTAACCCCTTGTTGGGCTCGGTGGTGGGCGGTGCACCGCGGATTCTGAACACTTTCCGCCTCTTACGGCTCCCTCCCTGTCTAAACCCGGTTCCAGGCAGCCATCCAAACGGCACTGCCCGGACCAAGTCACTGCCAAAGCACCAGAAGTAGAACACTTTGTCAAGTTTTTTGTAGTTCATTCTGAAGAAGGTCAACGCCCTGTCGCCAAGCTGTCTCTGTTCATTGTTGCAAAAGTTCTTGAGCACTTGATCGGACACTCCTACCACGCAAAAAAGCGGCATTCTGGGGACTTTCTTGTAGAGGTCACCACAAACTGCAAAGTGAGGCCATTCAAAAGATGAAAAGTGTCGTCGATACCTCCGTCACGGTAACGCCGCACAGGACGTTGAACACTGTGCGTGGTGTCATCTCTGAAGAATACCTCCTTTTATTTATTTATTCATTTACACTAAGGGCCCTTTTGGACATTACATAGGGGGAATTCATACAAAAGGAACACGTTGATAGTAGTAATACACAGAAAACAGGAAAAAAAGAAAAAAAAAAGCCACGGCACACAAAAAAGCAGTACGTATAATCACAAAGTTCAATTGCTGTACTTCAATGGTTACATTATACAAATACAAAAAGAAAACCAAGGACACACTGCAGAACTATGAGTTATCTGCGACGAGGGGCAAACTTGATTATGTATTTTGTGAAATGAAAGAAATCATAAGATTTAAAAAAGCCTGATAATCCTCTGTCACTGCGATATCATACGGTAAGGCATTACCGTATGATATCGCAGTGACAGAGGTTAAAAGGAGAGCCTTTGTATAGGTTAGTGCGTGCAAAAATTGGGGTTACTTTGTTGGGGTGGTCTAGCCGTGGGAAGATACGGTTAGCTGGAACAATGTGTGTTTGACGGAAAGGTGTAGAAGAGTGATATATCTTATGAAATAAAGAAAAACGGGCGATTCGCCTTCTGTTCTCGAGAGATGCTAAATTTAAGGACTCTTTTATACTTGTTATACTACAGCTGGTTGAATAATTGCGTGTTATAAACCGGGGTGCTTTATTTTGAAGAGACTCTAATTCATTAACTAGATAGGCTTGGTCGGGATTCCAAATAATTGACGCATATTCTATTTTGCTTCTTACAAGGGATGTATATGCCATTAGTTTTGTCTTTGTGTCAGATAAAAACAAGTTTCTTCTCAGAAATCCCAGGGTTTGATTAGCCTTTCGTAATATTGTCTCAATATGTAATTTCCAAGATAACTCTACTGTGAGGTGAACACCTAAGTACTTAAATGATTGCACCTTTTCTATATCTACACCATTAATTTGATAAATATGCTCGGGAGTGTTGGTTTTTGCAGTGAACGTCATATGTTTCGTTTTATCCGTATTTATTTGCATTTGCCAATCAACACACCATAGTGAAATTTTGTCTAGATCTGCCTGAAGTACTGCGCTATCAGAGGGGGAAGATATAGTTCCGTAGATGACGCAGTCGTCTGCAAAAAGTCGGATCGTGGACTGAATGTTTACGTGAATATCATTAATGTATAGTAAGAAGAGGAGTGGCCCAAGTACTGATCCTTGGGGTACACCAGATTTTACGGCTATTGGGGGAGAGATTATGTTATCGATAACGACACACTGACGTCTATTTGAAAGAAGGTCCGAGATCCATTTAATGACACCGTTTCTATATTAGCATCTGTCAGTTTTTTTATTAACCTTGCATGGGCTGCGTACAAGGATTATGTCAAGTACTTTGCGCTGAAGCTAGGAGAGTCGCATCTCCCATCACCAGCCAGGCCCAGGTGCTGGTCACGGAGCTTGTCCATTAGCTGCCCCTGCTCATTTGCCTACACCTGTGGCAAAAAATATTGAAATGCTTGATATTGCTATAAACAATGTAGAGAAACACTATACTAAAAGAAAAGAAAAAAATACAGAAAAGACTAAGAGTAACGTGATTATTACCTGTGCAATTGCTTGGAGCAAAGCCGTTCGCTGATAATTGTAGAAAGTCTTCTCGCAGAAGACCTCCACGTTCATGAGGTTGAGCACCGGCAGTGTCCTGGCTGATGATGCCCCCGTGAACAGGATGACTGCCGACAGAAGCAGGGCACCAGCAGCCCTGCCGTTGATGGACGGCGTGCTGTCCCACATATGCACATGCTCATCGGGGCAATGGGTGCGCACTGTGAGGCATGTGGCATTCACCATTCTAGACACTTTGCAGGGGCCATAGCAGGTCTTGCAGGTTGTGAACAGCTCCTTCAAGCAGCTTTCGAACACGAGGAACTTTCGCTCCTCGTGTAGAGGCACGTTGCTTGTAACCATGTGATCCGTGGAAAATGTAATAATAATTAGTATTCAAGATCTACTTGTGAACTAGCTAACATGCCATTGCTTCCCTGCAACAATAACTGCACACACTAGGAGGGAACAATTAGGATCGGGCGAGATGTCTGCTGAGGGTTTAAAAAGGCATTGGAACTATTCTAGCTTCTCAAGGGGTGGCACAGACAGCTTACACCAAATTGAGTGTCTACAGAAACGGGTCTAAGACTAGCGACGTCCAGCCAAACAGCTGCTGCGTGAAGAACACGGGGCAGAGAAATTTATTTAAACAGACACCATTGGCAAGCATGAGGGACTGACGGTGTCATCTATTGCAGCAAGCTACTCACCAAAATGAGTTCGGTCTAAACATGCCAACGATATCTATCTGAACTGTAAAAAAATGAAAGTTTGAAATGGCCTGAACTGATTTGCCTCGAGGGCTTTTGGGTTTCTCAATAGCTTTTCTTCCCCCAAAATTGCCGTTAGTGCTTACTGATTACCAGCTGAACGTTAGGAAAAGCGACGAAGAGAACGTTCAGCTGGTAATCAGTAAGCATGAATAACCAACCGGCTCAGCTACAGGCCATCACTACTTGCCGTTAGTGTCACCTGTGGCAGGAAAATTTACTGGGATAAGCCCTGAATAAAATTTGAATAATTTTGGGGTTTACACTTGTTAATTGGTGAAGTAGGTTTATGTAGGTGGGCTGCACTGTAGTTACCAGGGCTTTCCTGATGCTGATTCAAGTTGTGCATTACACATCCCATTTTCTTAGCCACTATCTAGCCCAGGGATGGCCAAACGGTGGCTCCCGAGCCGCACGCGGCTCTTCGCGTATTCAAGTGTAGCTCGCGGCTCCCTCCACTTCCCCCCCCTCCCCACCACACCCCCGCCTTTCTCCCGGTCACACGAGCACTTCCCCAAAAGGAGAAATGAAGCCCGCTTCAAATCAAAAGAGAGGTTGTGGTTTGGTAGTCATGGTGCTGCTGCTACCTTACGTAAAGTTGGACTGCTTTTGACTCGGATAGATTGAAAGTAGTTTGAATTTCGTTTATTCCTCTGGACAAAAGTTTGTCCCTCTCCCCTTTTCTGCCTTTCCTCTTCCATGCGATTCTTGGAAGTTCCGTGGTTTTGTTTGCTGCTCTTGGGCCAGGTCAGCCTAACCACCCCTGATCGAGCCTGTTCTACCCAACTAGGAAAGCATTCTCACTCGACAAAGCTCCACTCGACGGGTGGCACGTAGAGAGGATCCCTGCTGTCCTCGAGATCAGTTGATACTGAGCTTTCGCCCAGCTCTATGAATATACCGTATTTTCGCGATTCTAAGCACCCCTCGACTCTAAGCACGCCCCCTTCCCCCCACTTTCAAACATAAACACCTGAAAAGGTTTGCATGCGAATGTAAGCATCCCCCTCCCAACAAAAAATTTGAGATCGGAGACGCCGGTATCGCCGAGCGCCGGAGTCGCGAGTGATTGAGTGAAAACACGTTTATTGGTCATCTTTGATGGCGGGTGGAGGCACTATGGCATGGCCCTTAGGGGAGGGGGGAAAGGGTTTAGAAGCAGTCTTGGGTAAGTTACTTTTAAACGTAATTCGTTGCAGTTACAGTTACTTTCAGAAAAAAGTAGCGAAGTTACCGTTACAGTTACTGAAACAAAAAAGTAACTAGTTACAATTACAGTTACTTTTAAAAAGTGACGATGTTACTTGTCAGTTACTTTTCTATAACATAAAAAAAAATTGGGAAAAGCTAGAAAACGCTGTTCATTAAGTATCTTTGCATAAAATTAAAAAGTGTGCTTTTTACTTCACATTGTAACTTAGCAGCCGTTGCTTCTCAAAATTAGTCTCTGAAAGTTTCCCTGGTTTGGTAATGAGCACGTCCCTGCCCTTGCTGAACAGGCGCTCGTCTAACGCGCTGGATGGGATTGCTGTGTTGTTTCGCCGGAACAGGTTTTTGATTGCCGGGTAGGCGTTGAGGCAACAGAGTGCCGTTTTGTGCGGTCAAGTTGTTAGTAACCACCTTCACCACAGCAAAATACTCTCAGTACGCCGGCCATGGTAGTTCTTCTTTGTTCTTATCAACATTCATATCCTTGGTAGCACTAGCACATTGCTGGCTCGTCGACGGTTGCGCTGGGTTCATAGAGTCCCTGGACATAATTCAGTTCGTACCCTGCAAGCCAGAAACAAACCCCGCGCAAACAGCAGTAAATTTCGCCTCGACTGCTGACTCTAGACCGGAGTAGTGGGGCAAATCAAATTACGAAACATGCTCAATGCGAAGTGGTGGCGCTAATCAAAATACGAAACATTCGCAGTGCCCTCGGCGTGTATTATTGTTTCACGTTTGATTCGCCCGATTAAAAAGCGTTTGCGCAGAAAAAAGAAAAATCGCAAAAGAGATAGTTCTTCAAGATACTAAGATGCAAGTATTTAGTCACAAAGTACAAGCGCCTGCTAAAGATAACTTTTTTTTTCACCAAATCTACACGTGGCTATATTCGGGTCGTGACTGTCAAGAAAGAACGTATTCACAAGTTTGTGCAAAAAATAACTTGACACTCGAAATGTCGGAACAGGCAATTCGGGAAGCGCAAAGAATGGCTAAATTGTACTCGTTCATTGATATATTATTCATAAAAAAACTGCCCCGCAGGGGGCACCTGTGAAAGCAGGTGTTTGGAGAGTGGCGTCTCCACGTACCCCGAGCCCCGCAGAGGCGCCTGCACCTTGTGTGCTAGGTGCTTGGTGAGTAGCGTCACCACGGACCCCAGCCACGTGGGCCACCATACCCGCACGCAGGGGGCACCTACTTTAGAGTAGGTGCTTGGTGAGTGGCGTCACTACGAACCCCGAGCCATGTGGGTTCGCCCACCCACGTCTGGCTGTGCGTGGCTTAACCCGTGTCCGGGGAAAAGGGGACCCTGGTGGTTGATCTAAGCCCGGGGTATGTTTGGACCCTTCGGGGCCCCCCGGGCGAGGCAATACACCGCTTCGGCCCCTGCTTCTCGTAGACGGGTGTCCTGGCTTGGCCCGACCAGGATGATTCAGCCAGTCGCCTCTTCTACCCTATTCTTCCTTCTTTTACTTTTCCTCCCACCTCTTTCTCTTTTCTTCTACACTCTCTTCCTTCCTTTTTCACCTTCTTAGGCGGCAAGGGCCAACCTTGAGTGGAAACAGGTCCTGTTCCTGGAACCACAGTAGGGTATAGTGCCCGGGCAGCACTGGTAGAGTAATTGTGTCAGCCAAGCCCATCTTGCTATGGCACATTACCTACCCCCTTGTTGGGCTCCGTGGTGGGCGGTGCACCCGGGCACTGAACATTCCTCCCCATGTTATAGGTTCTCGCGCTAAAACCTCCCTCGATCGGCCCCTGAAAAGAGTCCGCACTGAAGTCCAAGCCACAAAGAAGACACCACCTACACCTACCAGATTCCCGAAGTTTTTGGTTCTTCACTCTGAAGGTGAGAAACAGCTGTCGAAATGATCTCCATTCCTTTCGCAAAAACACTCGAAGGTGTTGTCGGAAAGGAATTTAAAGCCAAGAAAATGCCATCAGGTGACCTACTTGTTGAAATTGAATCAAGTGAGCAAAGTGCTGCTCTCCTTGCCTTGAGGACTGTAGCTGATCACGAAGTAACGGTCACAACTCACCGCACCTTAAACTCCATCCAAGGAGTTATCTCCGAGGATGACCTTCTTGAGACGAGTGACACCGAAATAGTTGAGGGCCTTTCTGATCAAGGAGTTATTGCTGCAAGGCGCACCTCTTTGCGTCGTGATGGCCAAGAACGTAAAACCAAGCACATAGTTTTAACTTTCCAATCCACCACATTTCCTGACGCGGTGAAGGCTGGGTACCTGCACTGTAGGGTTCGGCCTTATGTTCCAAACTCTCGGAGATGTTTCAACTGCCAGCGGTTTGGCTACGGCTCTCAGAACTGCCGTGGTTAGGCCACTTGTGCCAAGTGTGGGAAAAATGACCACTCTGCAGATTCTTGCTCTAATTAAGCCCATTGTGTAAACTGTAGTGACCCACACCCCGCGTATTCTAGATCTTGCAAGACATGGAAGGACGAAAAAGACGTACTTACCTTAAAGGTCAAAGAAAGCCTCTCCTACCCGGAAGCGCGCCGTCGCTTTGCGTTTTTGCGCAAGGGTGGCTATGCACAGGTGGTGCAGCGGGGACCTGCACCACTGAAGGTTACAGTGGCAGCCCAGACGTCCTTTCTGGACTATGGGAAGCCACGGCAGTCCCCCACGCCCCAGCTGAAGATTCAGCTTCCAGGGCGTGCAATCTCGGCTGGTGGGTCTGCTGGCCCTCCCCGCCAGAGCGCAAACACTCGCGCTCCTGCGGGAAAACAGCCTCAGCCCTCTCACGTAGAGGGTACGCAGGCTGCTTCCCAAGCTCAGGATGGGCCGGCGGCTGCGGCAACCGTCCCTCCTCTGCGATCTCCTTCCAGGGAGAAGGGTCGACACTCTCGCCCACACTCCCTGGAGAGAGCATCATCGAGGGAGCGGCATGGCTCTCGTGCCGCTCCTGCAGCACCTAAGAGGCAGGAACAGGTGCACTTGGGCGATTCCCCGCCCAGCACCTCCTCCGCCCATTTGACTGTGGCTGGTCGTGGACGGGGCATGGCACCCCATCCTCCGAACCTGCCCAAACCAGCAGCAAAGGCCTCGCCTCAAGAAGTAGAGGCAATGGATGAGGACACGGAAGTCTCCATTCATGCGTCTGACCAAGACGACATGAACTGGCAGACTCCTAAGAGTAAACAGAAGAACAGAAAACCTGTCATCCTCCCAAAGTGATGATGTTGATTTAATGTTGCCATGAGCGGCAGATTTGTAAGTTTTTATATATTCCCTTCTAGTGTTACAAGGTCAACAACGTTTTAACGTTTTAATTTATTTTTTTTTTCTATTATTTTGTTCTAGAGGCATGACTAAATTTCATTTTATGCAGTGGAACTGCCGCGGTCTTTTACGTAATATTGACGATGTTAATTTTTTTATGGACACTTTACGTCCTATTGCTCTCTCTTTACAAGAGACACACCTCAATGATCATCATAAGTCAATATTGCGCCGCCATCAAGTTTTTAGAAAAGATCGCCCTACATCTAATTCATCTGGTGGAGTAGCTGTGGTTGTCCAGAATGGAGTCGCCTGCTCTCAGGTTCCTCTGGCTACGCCTCTTGAGGCTATGGCTGTACGACTTCTTTTGGACCGCCTTATTACTGTCGTTTCTATTTATATTCCACCTAACACTTCACTGCATCTTCATGATCTTCAACGGCTGGTTACACAGCTTCCTCATCCATTTTTACTGTTAGGAGATTTTAATGCTCACCACCCCCTGTGGGGTACCGCCCGTCAGGACTCGCGTGGTGGGGTAATTGAGCGATTTTTATTATCTTCTGGGCTGTGCCTTATGAATACGAGAGATCCAACCTTTTTTAGCGTTGCTCATAACTCATTTACATCTATTGACCTTTCAATCTCATCCCCCTCACTTTTTTGTACATTTACTTGGAAAGTCTTAAATAACCCCTTTGGGAGCGACCACTTTCCAGTCGTTTTGGAGAGTCAGGTATCTATTCCAAGCCTCATGAAACGCAGTCCACGTTGGAAACTGGAAAAGGCAGACTGGGGTCTTTTTAGCCTAAACTCGGAGCTCAAACCTTGCATGTTCTTGCCATTAACACAGGATGAAGCCACCACATACATTACAGATCAGATCATAAATGCTGCCTTTCGCTCCATCCCTCAGACTTCATGTAACATTGCAAAAAAATGTAAGCCATGGTGGAGTAAAGAATGTTCCGCCACTAAGAAAAAAATAGGATAAGGCTTGGGGTATATTTCGGAGATATCCAACATCTGTGAATTTGTTGGAGTTTCAGAGAAATAGAGCTCAAGCTCGTTCAACCAGAAAACAGGCAAAGAGGAAGTCTTGGAAAGGTTATCTGACCTCTATCAGCAGCTACGTCCCAGCGAAGGAAGCGTGGGAACGACGTCACAAGGTCGAAGGCAAATACCGTTGCTTTACAGTTCCTCTTTTTCCTTCAGTGAATTCGTTGCAGGACCAGGCTAATGTGTTGGGCGAACATTTTGGAGCCATTTCCAACTCCTCCCATTACTCTTCAGCGTTTTTGAAGTTTAAGACAGATGCAGAAAAAACGAAAGTCAGCTTGGCAGGATTAGCATCTGCACCCTACAATCAACCGTTTACGATGGTCGAGCTCCAAATGGCACTTAATGTCCGGAAACACTCGTCTCCTGGTCCTGACCGAATACATTATGAGATGATCCAACACTTGTCGAAGGAATCACTCGCTGCCCTTCTCGTTTACTTCAATGGTCTGTGGAAAGACTCGCATTTCCCTTCCGAATGGAAGCGGGCAGAGGTTATTCCACTACTGAAGCCTGGAAAAGACCCTTCCTTTC
This sequence comes from Ixodes scapularis, assembly GCF_016920785.2. Lineage (NCBI taxonomy): Eukaryota > Metazoa > Arthropoda > Arachnida > Ixodida > Ixodidae > Ixodes > Ixodes scapularis. The sequence continues at coordinate 879,596 of NW_024609909.1, forward strand.
CTGCCAGTTACAGGCCGATAGCACTGACGAGTTGCTTGGGGAAAACTTTTGAAAGGTTAGTTAATAAACGGCTTGTTTATTTCCTCGAACAACACAATATTTTGGACATAAATGAGTGCGGCTGTCGACCTGGACGCTCCACGACCGACCATTTAGCCCGGCTGGAGACAGTTGTACGTGAGGCATTTGTGAATAAGCAGCATTGTGTTTCTGTCTCTTTTGAACTTGGAAAAGGCTTATGATACAACTTGGAAACATGGCATCCTGCGTGACCTATTTATGTATGGAGTACGTGGCCGATTGCTTCATTGCATAAAGAACTTCCTGTGTGGACGCACTTTCCGTGTTCGGCTAGGCACTACATTATCTGATTCGTATGTTCAAGAAAACGGTGTTCCTCAGGGCGGAGTCCTGAGTGTAACTCTGTTCGCCGTAAAAATTAATTCTCTCTGTCAGGTCATACCTTCTTCCGTGTCGTACTCCCTGTATGTGGATGATATTCAGATTTCTGTGGCATCTTGTAATATGTCTAGCTGTGAAAGGCAGCTGCAGCTAACCATAAATAAAATGACTAAATAGGCAAATGAAAATGGTTTTAAGTTCTCTTCAGAAAAAACAATCTGTGTCCCCTTTTCTCTGCGGCGTGGGCTTCGGTTAGATCCGATTCTCAATTTAAATGGAAATAGCATGGCAGTAATATCAGAGCATAAGTTCCTAGGAGTTATTTTCGACCGTAAACTTAGCTTTGTACCTCACCTCAAGTGGCTGAAGCAAAAGTGTATGCAGACTATAAATATCCTAAAAGTTCTTTCTCACAAGTCTTGGGGCTCTGATAAAAGGTGTCTGCTTCGTCTCTATTCCTCTCTCGTACGATCACGTCTTGATTATGGCGCAATTGTGTATGCATCTGCTCGACCATCTGCATTGAAGATGCTTGATCCAGTGCACCATCTTGGGTTACGTATAGCAAGTGGTGCTTTTCGAACATCCCCTATCCCAAGCTTGTATGTTGACTCTAATGAAATGTCACTCGAGAAAAGGCGGCAGCTCCTTAGTCTAGTCTATGTTTACAAAGTTTTATCAGATTCAAGTCATCCAGCTCACACTTATATCCGAGAGTCGAGATTTTGTCGTACCTTTGACCACAAGCCAACTGTTGTTCGACACCTGAGTCTTCGTTTTGAGAACCTTCGTCTCTCTCTCGGCCTGCCTCGTGAAAATGTCTACCTCATAGAAAGTGCATGTCAAATTGCCCCATGGGATATCAAACCTATAGCTTGTGATTGGTACTTCACAAAATTTAATAAACATAATGTCTCTCCACTCATTTTACAACAGGAATTTCTTGCACTGCAAGAAAAGTACAAGAATTATCATCAATTTTACACTGACGGAGCCAAGTCCTCAACGTATGTAGGCTCTGCTGTTCATTCTGATTCGTTTACACATGTGACACGGCTAAATAATGTTGCTAGCTGTTTTACTGCCGAGCTATATGGCGTGCTATCAGCACTTGACTATATTATCCAGAGCAAAGTAATAAAAGCAGTTCTTTTTGTGGACTCTCGGAGCGTTGTTACTGCAGCGTGTTCACTTAATTCAACCAAGAACAAGCTGACGCAACTGGTACGTGCTGAAGTTCAACTGGGCCTCGGAGATGGGAAGGATATTAGGTTTTGTTGGATCCCTAGCAATGTGGGCATTGCAGGCAAACGAGGCTGCAGATAGGCTGGCCGCCTCGTCGTGTAACCTCTTACCATCACGCGCATGCATACCATACCAAGACTTAACAAGGCCCATACGACTTTCACTTTTAAAACTGTGGCAGTCTGAGTGGGATTTGGCCGATAAAACCATACTTCATATCATCAAGTCAAGCATCGGTACCTGGGAAAGCTCCTATAACCGGAGCCGTTTCCGTGAGGTTCTTCTTTGCGGGTTGAGGATCGGCCACACCTTCCTTACCCATCGTTACCTACTTGTTGGTAAGGAACCACCAGTGTGCGACCACTGTGGAGACACCTTGTCTGTTCTACATGTTTTCCTTTGCCCTGGTCTTCTGCAACAACACAAGTTCTTTTTTCCTGAGCTTTTCAAGTACTGTATTCCTTTCCATCCTACTCTGTTCCTAGGAGAGCAGCCTCTAATATCAACTGACCGTCTTTTAGCTTTTCTAGAAAATATAGCGATTTTACACAAACTATAGCCGAAATACTTTCTTTGTTTCTAAATAATTTTAGTTTACCTAGTTTGGCGCAGTATGGCCATCGTAGCTCTTGCGCCATAAAGCTCGCAAACAACAACATAAAAAAACTGGAAAGTAACGACAAAAGTAACGTCGTTCCTTTCATCGTTACCTCAGAAAAAGTAATAGAACTACAGTTACAAGTTACATTTTTAAGAAGTAGCTCGTTACAGTTACAAGTTACCAAAAAAAGTAACGAAGTTACAGTAACGCGTTACTATAACGCGTTACTACCCAAGACTGGCTAGAAGGACTGGCTGAGTCCCGTTTTCTTCATGTAGAAGACCACAGATCTCAGCACTCTGTCTTATCTCTTCGTCCTCTTCCGGTGGCCGGTTCCAGGCTCCTAGGTCTCCCGGTCGTTCTTCATCGTTTAGGGAGGCTATAGCTTCTCTCTCCTTTTTGAAATGCTCACACTCCCAAAGAAGGTGTGCGACGTCAGGGCAGGTAGGTTTCTTGCAGTGGTTGCAGCTTGGGGCCTCCGTAACATACTCGGGATCATTTCGCTTTTTCATTTCGTCAGCCCAATTCTTGAGAAAATATGGCGTTACCGCACTACCCGTCATCACCCGTCTCAGCAGCACCGTCTGGTACCTCCTGAGGCATCGGGTGAGGACAAGGTACGGTTCTTGGGGCAGTCTGGTACTCATCTCCTTCTTGAGCTTCGCCTTTGCCTTGGCCGTCAACGCAGTTGGGTTGTACTCGCGGTAGCCGTTACTGATTTCGGCTGCTCGCTGTTTAAGTGGGCCGTTGGCGCTGGAGAGGAGAAAACGCTTGTGCTCTCTCGCAGCTACGTGGGCCGCCTCATTTCCCTCCACGCCCGAGTGCCCCGGGACCCAGCGTATCTGCAAGCGGATTCCGTGGTGCTCGCTTGTGCAGATGGCTGTCTTCATGGTCTGTCCTACCGTCGGGCTCGCGAGACGATATTCTTTGCATGCCCTCAACACTTCTTGGGAGTCGGTGAAAATCATCACCGTTGTCGGCTTTTTCCGGTCCTCGCTGTCTTGTCTCTTCTTGTCTGCTTCTGCATAGGCGAGCTTCACAGCCACGACGACCGCCTGTGCCTCTGCGTCATCCGGGGTCTCGGCTTCCAGGGGAACCGCCCACGTCCCCATGCCTCGCAGGTTGATTCCCGCCGCCGCCGTCGGCAATTCTTCATCCGCCGCAGCATCCACATAGTACACATCGGTCGCCTCGGGTTTTTTTTTTTTTTACCATTTCCTCCATTTCCCTTAGGTGCTTGTCCGCGTACCGCCTCCGTCTTCCCCGCAGGGGGCACCTGTGAAAGCAGGTGTTTGGAGAGTGGCGTCTCCACGGACCCCGAGCTCCGCAGGGGGCACCTGCACCTTAGGTGCTAGGTGCTTGGTGAGTAGCGTCACCACGGACCCCAGCCACGTGGGCCACCATACCCGCACGCAGGGGGCACCTACTTTTGTAGGTGCTTGGTGAGTGGCGTCACTACGAACCCCTAGCCATGCGGGTTCGCCCACCCACGTCTGGCTGTGCGTGGCGTACCCGTGTCCGGGGAAAAGGGGACCCTGGTGGTTGAGCTGAGCCCGGGGTATGTTTGGACCCTTCGGGGCCCCCCGGGCGAGGCAATACACCGCTTCCACCCCTGCTTCTCGTAGACGGGTGTCCTGGCTTGGCCCGACCAGGATGATTCAGTCAGTCGCCTCTTCTACCCTCTTCTTCCTTCTTTCACTTTTCCTTCCACCTCTTTCTCTTTTCTTCTGCACTCTCTTCCTTTCTTTTTCACCTTCTTAGGCGGCAAGGGCTAACCTTGAGTGGAAAGAGGTCCTGTCCCTGCATCCACACTCGGTTATAGTGCCCGGGCAGCACTGGTAGAGTAATTGTGTCAGCCAAGCCTTTCTTGTTATGGTACATTACCTACCCCCTCGTTGGGCTCCGTGGTGGGCGGTGCACCCTGGCACTGAACTTCTCTCCCATCTTTATGGGTTCTAGTCAAAAAACCTCTGATCGGGCCCTGAAAAGGGTCCGCACCGAAGCCATCACTGCAAAGACACCTGACCTTCCTCCAAGATTCTCCAAGTTTCTAGTCATTCATTCTGGAGGCGATAAACAGCTCTCACAGATGTCCCATCCTTAGTTGCAAAAGTACTTGAAGGTGCAATTGGGAAAAACTACAAGGCAAAGAAAATGAGCTCCGGCGATTTACTTGTTGAGGTTGAAACGAATCAGCAAAGTACTGCACTACTAGGTTTAACATCTATTTCCGGTTATGACGTCTCTGTCTCTCCCCACCGAACGTTAAACAGCATTCAAGGAGTTATCTCCGAAGATGACCTTCTTGACAGCCCTGAGAGTGAAATTGTTGAAGGCCTCACTGACCAAGGTGTCACAGCTGCAAGGCGGATCACCATACGTCGTGACGGGAACGAACTCAAGACCAAACATGTTGTACTCTCCTTCCAATCGACCATCCTTCCTGAGGCTGTGAGGGCTGGGTATCTACGCTGCAGGGTTTGACCTTACGTGCCCAACCCCGTAGATGCTTTAAGTGCCAGAGATTTGGCCATGGCTCTCAGAGCTGCCGTGGAAAGGCCACCTGTGCGAAGTGTAGCAAAACCGACCACGAAGCTGATGCATGTTCTAACGACCCACACTGTGTAAACTGCTCAGAACCTCACCCAGCATATTCCAGATCATGCAAGAAATGGAAAGACGAGAAAGAGATCCTCACCTTGAAAGTTAAGGAAAACCTTTCTTTCCCTGAGGCACGCCGTCGCTTCGCATTCGTGCAGAAGGGCGGCTACGCCCAAGTGGTGCAGCGGGGACCTGCACCACTGAAGGTTGCAGTGGCAACCCAGACGTCCTTTCTGGACTATGGGAAGCCACGGCAGTCCCCCACACCCCAGCTGAAGATTCAGCTTCCGGGGCGTGCAATCTCGGCTGGGCGGTCTACGGACCCTCCAAGCCAGAGTGCGAAACCTCGCGCTCCAACAGGGCAACAGCCTGGGTCTTCTCAGACTGTTTCCCAAACCCAGGAGGGGCCGGTGGCTGCCGCAACCGTCCCTCCTCCACGATCTCCTTCCAGGGAGAAGAGTCGACACTCTCGCCCACACTCCCTGGAGAGAGCATCATCGAAGGAGCGGCATAACTCTCGTGCCGCACCTGCAGCGCCTAAGGGACAGGAACGGGTGGACTTGGGCGACGCTTCGCCCAGAGCCTCGTCTGCCCCTTTGGCTGGGTCTGGTCGTGGACGGCGCATGGCGCCCCGTTCCCCAAACCTAAAGAACCCTGCAGGAAAAGCCTCGCCTCAGGAAACTGAGGCCATGGATGAGTGTGAAGTCTCCACTCCTGCGTCTGACCAAGACGATATGGAGTGGCAGACTACTAAGAGTAAAAACAAAAGCAAAAAACCGGTGATCCCGCCAACATGACATTACGAATTAATTTTTGCCACATGCGGCAGCTTTAGAACTTTTATTTATTCTCTCAGTTTTTTTGTTTTTTCTCTTTATTCATATTTTAACTAAATTTTAAAATAATGACCAATTTCCACTTTATGCAGTGGAACTGCCGTGGCTTAACCAGATATATTGATGACGTAAATTATTTTATGGACGAGCTGAGACCCATTGCACTCAGCCTCCAAGAAACACATTTAAATCACACTAATACGCAGATTTTACGTCAGCACCAGGTTTTCAGAAAAGACAGAATTTCCTCAAACTCGTCTGGAGGAGTGGCACTATACTCCGTTTCACCTTCAGTCCGAGCGCAGTGGACGCCACGAGCCATCCCAGCCGATCCAGCGCCGGGAGAAAGTCGCGTGAACTGCCGGTAGGGCGGGGCGACACAGGGAGCTCAAGGTCGCATGACACTCCCTCAACGCCGCATTGGCTGGGATGGCTCCTAGCGTCCGCTGTGCTCGGACGGAAGGTGAAACGGAGTATTGTGGTGCAGAATGGTGTTGCTTGCTTTGAGGTCCCCCTTTCTTCGCCCTTAGAGGCTGTAGCGGTGCGCCTTCTTGTTCACCGTTTGATCACTGTAGTTTCTCTTTATCTGCCACCTTACTCTCCGCTGCATATCAGTGAACTTGAGTCACTTGTAAAACAATTACCTCAACCTTTTTTAATTTTAGGCGATTTTAATGCCCACCACCCTTTGTGGGGTAGTGCTCGCCAGGATTCTCGTGGAGGTGCCGTAGAGCGGTTTTTATTATTATCTGGGTTGTGCCTTTTTAATGGGAGGAAACCTACATTTTTTAGTGCAGCACATCAATCATTTACATCTATTGACCTTTCTATTGCATCACCAATTTTACTTCCATGCTTTTCATGGAAGGTTTTAAATAACCCTTTTGGAAGCGATCATTTTCCTATTGTTTTAGAAAGCACGATGCCAATTCCTTCCGTTCCAACTCGACTTCTAAGGAGGAAACTGGAAAAGGCTGATTGGTCTCTTTTTTGTTTGGAGGCTTTTATTGATTCGTCTGCTCTCGTAAATATGAGCCCTGAAGATGCCACGCTTTACGTTACTGAAGCGATTATAAATGCCGCATCACGCTGTATCCCCCAGACGTCTGGACGACTCCCCAAGAGGTACAAGCCCTGGTGGAACGATGACTGCACCACAACACGCAAGTCGCAAAACAAGGCATGGTGCATCTTCAGGCGTTATCCCACTTCTAGGAATTTACTTGAATTTAAGAAAAGAAGAGCCAAAGCTCGCTGGACGCGAAGGCAAGCGAAAGGCAGGTCTTGGAAAAAGTATGTCACCTCTTTGAGCAGCTTTGTTTCTTCAAAGGAAGTGTGGGATCGTCTCAGGAAGATTAGGGGAGACTATCGGTCTTTCAGGATACCCCTCTTTCCATCAGCAACATCCCTGAGGGAACAAGCAAATATTCTTGGTGAACACTTCCAGGAAATCTCTAATTCTGCCAACCATAGTGAATCCTTTAAGAGGTTTAGATCAGCAGCAGAAAAACAAACTATTTCTTTGTCTGGTGGTCAGGGTGCTCCTTATAACAAGCCATTTACACGGTGTGAGCTTGAGTTGGCTCTCGGCGTCAAAAAGAAATCTGCGACTGGGCCGGATAGGATTCAGTACGAGATGCTAAGAAGACTGTCGCCTGAATCCCTAAGCAGTTTGCTCACTTTTTTTAACTTATTGTAGGATGCTGCTTGTTTTCCGGAATGTTGGAAAATAGCACACTTAATCCCTCTACTGAAACCCAGCAAAGACCCCTCTTTACCGACCAGTTACCGCACAATAGCTCTGACAAGCGACCTGGGCAAAACCTATGAGACTCGTTAATCGCCGTCTTGTACACTTTTTAGAGGCAGAGGGTGTTTTTGATAGAAATCAGTGTGGCTTCCGAGCAGGCCGCTCCACAGTAGACCACCTTGTCCGCCTGGAAACCTCTATTCGGGAAGCATTTGTCCATCGCCAGCACTGTGTCTCTGTCTTTTTTGACCTACAAAAGGCTTACGACACGACTTGGAGATATGGGATCCTTCGAGACTTGTACTCGTATGGTGTCCGAGGTCGCATGCTTCGCTGTATTCAAAGCTTCTTGACGGGTTGGACCTTCCAAGTGCGTTTGGGCTCCATCCTGTCGGTTGTTTTTCTCCAGGAGAATGGCGTCCCTCAGGGTAGAGTATTAAGCGTTACACTTTTTGCCGTGAAGATTAATAGCCTGGGAAAGGTTATACCGCCATCTGTATCCTATTCAATGTATGTGGACGATGTGCAGATATTGCTTTCCTCTTGTAACTTGTCCAGCTGTGAACGGCCACTGCAGCTCACAATCAATAAGATGAGCAAGTGGGCTGATCAAAATGGCTTTAGGTTCTCCCCCGAAAAGACAATCTGTGTTCCCTTTTCACTCCGCCGTGGCCTGTTTCCAGATCCAGTGTTGCACTTGAATGATGTTGCTATATCTGTAAAGGAGGTCCACAAGTTTTTAGGAATAATATTTGATAAAAAACTCACTTTTATACCCCACTTAAAAGAGTTAAAACATAAATGCCTACGTTCTTCAGACATTCTCAAAGTACTGTCGCATACAACGTGGGGGTCTGACAGACGGTGCCTCTTGCGACATTACAACTCCTTGGTACGGTCCCCCTTGGACAATGGCGCGATTGTTTATGGGTCGGCGCGTCCGTATGCCCTAAAGATGTTGGACTCCGTCCATCATCTGGGGCTCCGACTTGCCACGGGGACATTTTGAACATCACCTGTGCCTAGCTTGTATGCTGATACACATCAAATGTCTCTGGAAAGACGAAGGCAATATTTGACTCTTTGTTATGCTTACAAGATATACAGTTTTCCTCAACATGCCTCTTTTGATGCCCTCCAATCTGCTACATCCGTCCGACTCTTTGAAAACATGCCAAGTATTGTTCGGCCTCTGAGTTTCAGAGTTCAAAGCATTTCAACATCACTCCAGCTTCCCGTTAGTGAAGCTGCTTTGCTGAAGAGCAATGAAAGAATTGCACCTTGGGACTTTCTGCCAATCTATTGTGACTGGTCACTGTCCAAGTACAGAAAGAGAGCTATTTCTTCACTCGTTCTTCAGCAGGAATTTGCGGAACTGGAACAGAAATACAAGGACTACTCGCACTTTTACACCGATGGATCAAAAACATCAACTTTCGTGGGGTGTGCGCTTTACTCCATTCCCTTCAAAAAAGTTAGACAACTCCATACTCTTGCAAATATTTTTACTGCTGAATTGTACGCCATTTCAATGGCTGCTGAGTACTTACTGGAGAACAATATCATGAAAGCAATTCTGTTTGTCGACTCCCAGAGCGTTCTTCTAGCCATTTCGTCCTTAACAGACAGTAAAAACCTTCTCGTACAATATCTTCGGGTATGGTTAAACCGAGCACTTCAGCTAGGACACTTGATCAAATTCTGTTGGGTTCCTAGCCACGTAGGTATTTCCGGCAATGAAAAAGCAGACTTGCTTGCTGGCTCTGCAAAAGAGTCCCCTAAACAGCCTCTTGGCTTGCCACACCAAGACCTGAAACCAATCATCCAGAAATCAATTATGAAGTCATGGCAGTTGGATTGGGATATGGAAAAAGAGAACAAGCTTCATGTTATCAAGTCCCAACTGGGAGTGTGGGAGAGTTCCTTCCATAAAGACCGTCATTCTGAAGTTCTCCTTTGCCGCTTACGAATCGGTCATACCCGTTTGACTCATTTGCACCTGCTCTGTGGTGAGGACGTTAAACTCTGCGACAACTGTGGGAAAGCTATGACTGTTTTGCACATCCTGTGGCATTGCGAATCTTTAAATCAAGAGCGGCGATCATGTTTTCCAGAACTTTTTCGAGGTCACCTTCCCTTTCACCCATATTTTCTGCTCGGCGATCAACCATTGGTACCATTCAATCGAGTTTTAAATTTCCTTCATAAAACTGGCTTTTTACACCAGCTGCAGCTTCCTGTTCTTATAGATTATACTTTTAAGCCTCTTGGAAAAACCTTTGTTTGGCGCAATATGGCCTAAGTTGCTCTTGCGCCAAAAAACCCCAATCATCAGCCTCAACCGTCGTGTGGGGCAACTTTGCGACAACGTTGTTTTTGGTTGAATATGATGGGAAAAAAGGGCTGACATAAAGTTTATTTGCGTTATCTATAATTGGTTTCTGTTCTGGCAATGTTACAATTGTATTACAAATTATTCATACATTTACCCTCTCAATCAAGATCTTTTACCTCAAAGATGCCTCGCTTGCCCACCGGCCTAGGTGATTCAGTTGTCTACAAAATTTCTTCTTTTGAGTACAAAATAGCGTCTTCGCGGTCCGGCCATCTCCAATTCTTTTTGGTCCTCTCCATAGTGCTGACGATGTACCGCTCTGGTTTGACATCCGTCACTCTTCCCGGGAAAAGTCGTCCTTCGAAGTTTATTTCAACAAAGTCATCCCTCTTGAAGGTGCTTTCTCCGGAACACGTACTGCGGACCCCCGGGACGTTGCTAGTACTTGGAATCACGGAAGTGGTAGGAGTGTCCGTTTCCGATAGGTTGTAAAGACTTCCGGAGAGTACCTCGGAAACACTTTATCTTCTTCCAACCACCTTTTGTTGTCGCCGTGCTGACCATCTGAAGACGATCCGCTGTCACTGCTTTCTTCTGCGATGTCGTCCTCAAGAGAAGATCCCCGCAGGGGGCACCTGTGAAAGCAGGTGTTTGGAGAGTGGCGTCTCCACGGACCCCGAGACATGCGGGTTCGCCCGCCCACGTATGGATGTGCGTGGCTTTCCCGTGTCCGGGGAAAAGGGCATCCTGGTGGTTGAGCCGAGCCCGGGGTAGGTTTGGACCCTTCGGCGCCCCCCGGGTGAGGCAATACACCACTTCGGCCCCTGCTTCTCGTAGACGGGAGTCCTGGTAAGGCCCGGCCAGGATGATTCAGTCTAGTCGCCACTTCTACTATCCCCTCTCTACTTTCACCCTTGTCTTCTCCTTCTTTTCACTCTTCTCATTTCTCTTCTTTCCTTTTCAACTCCTTTGGCGGCAAGGGCTAACCTTGGGTGGCGACAGACACCTTGACCAAAACCACTCTTGGTTATAGAGACTGGGCAGCACTAATAGCGTAACGTCTTCAGCCAAGCCATTCTTGTTATGGAGCGTTACCTAGTCCCTTTTTGGGCTCGGTGGTGGGCGGTGCACCACAGTTTCCGAAAACCCTCCCCCTTCATATGGGTTCCAAGCTTAAACCATTTGATCGGCACCCCCAAAAGGGGCCGCACCGAAGCACTGAACACGAAACAGTCTTTTGTTCTGGAAACATTCCCGAAGTACCTTGTTATGCACTCGGAAGGTTACAAGCCACTTGGCAAACTTTCTCCCTTTCTTGTCTCCAAAGTTCTTGAGGGTGTTATTGGCTTAATTACTGGCTTAATTACAATGCAAAGAAGATGGGATCTGGTGATCTCTTTGTCGAGGTCAACACAAAGCAGCAAAGTGATGCCCTCCTTAAACTGAACCTTGTCTCTGACTACAAAGTAAGCGTCAGTCCTCACCGCAAACTGAACAGTGTTCAAGGAGTCATTTCTGAGGATGACTTGCTTGACTCACCTGAGCCAGAGATAATTGTGGGCCTCTCTAGTCAAGGAGTTATAGATGCACGACGAATCACTACCCGCCGTGATGGTGTGGAACGGAAGACAAAACATATAATTTTGGCTTTCGATTCAACCACTCTGCCGCAGACTGTAAAGGCAGGTTACCTTCAATGCCGGGTCCGACCTTATGTGCCGAACCCTCAACGGTGCTTTAAGTGCCAGAGGTTCGGCCATGGGTCACGGAACTGTCGGGGAAGGGACACCTGTGCAAAGTGCTCCAGCAAGGAACATGTTGCAGATGTGTGCGATAATGAGCCTCATTGTGCGAACTATAGTGGCAACCACCCGTCATACTCTCGATCTTGCCCTGTGTGGAAAGACGAGAAAGAAGTTCTTACATTAAAAGTTACCGAAAACATTACCTACACTGAGGCAAAGAAGCGTTTTGCTTTTGTATCGAAAGGGTCTTATGCCGAGGCCGTGCGCAAGGGACCAGCGCGGCCAGTAGTTTCGATGGGAACGCAGACGTCTCCGGACGACCTGCATCTACCGTCACGGTCCCCCTCTAAACCCCCGAGAGCGGCGCCAGTGGCACCGCCTCCGAACCGCAAGGTGAATGCTGCTTTGCCAGCATCCGCCCCAGAACAGGAGATGTCTCCTGCTCAACCGGCTGCTTCGACCTCTCGGGGTCGGGGCCTACCTCCCCACACCTCTGCTCCTCAGAGGAAGCCTGGAGAGGTGCCAAAGCAGTCGACCTCCAAGGGCCAGCTGCCAGCAAATGCAGACGAGCCCATGGACGAGGGTGGGTCGAGATCTGATGAGGAGGCTCTCCTCTCAAGATCATAGTCCACCCCCTCTGCCTCCGGTGACTCTAATCGGAGGCAGAATAACCCCCTTAAAAAACAAAGTGCACCGCGTGTAAAAACAGATTTTAAACCGTAAGGAATATAGCTTTTTAATATAATTTGTATGTTATACTTGTTTTGTTTTAAACGGTTAAAAATATAGGTATAATGCAATGGAACTGCCGCGGTCTTTTTCGTAGTATTGATGATGTCAACTTTTTTCTCGATGAGCTCCAGCCTGTTGCCATCTGTTTACAGGAGACTCATCTTAATGAAACACATACACGGGTACTACGGCGACATCAGGTTTCTAGAAAAGACCGTGTTTCTTGTAACACTTCTTCTGGTGGAGTGGCTGTGGTTGTGCAGATTGGTATCGCCTGTGCACCTGTCCCTCTCGCAACCCCCTTAGAGGCAGTAGCAGTTCGTGTTCTGCTTGACCGCCTAATTACTATTGTTTCGCTTTGCCTTCCACCAAACTTTCCAGTGCATTTACATGACCTGCAAGTGCTTGTGGGCCAACTGCCACAGCCTTTTTTTTTAATCTTAGGAGATTTTAATGCACACCACCCTATGTGGGGCAGCGCTCGTCAAGACTCTCGTGGCGGTGTTATAGAACGTTTTTTACTGTCATCTGGCCTTTGCCTTTTAAACAAGAGACAACCAACTTTTTTTTGTGCACCTCATAATATTTTTACTTCCATTGATCTTTCCATATCATCACCTACTTTACTTCCTTGTTTTCCTTGGAATGTTTTAGAAAATCCTTTCGGTAGTGACCATTTCCCTGTAATTTTAGAATGTTCAGTATCGCTTCCTTCTCTTCGAGCTTGTGCTCCCAAGTGGAAGTTAGATAAAGCCGACTGGGCTTTATTTTCTCTGGAGGCAGTGGTTGATCCCGCTGTTTTTTTAGCTTTGTCTCCTGAGGAAGCGACTCTTTATCTTACCGAAAAAATTATAAATGCTGCTTCTCTGTCAGTTCCCCGAACTTCTGGAAATATTCCCAAGAAATGCAAGGCTTGGTGGAACAAGGATTGTACAACCACCATAAAAGCTCAGGATAATTCTTGGGGAAGGTTTCGGCGGTACCCGACTGTTCAGAACAAGATCAGATTCAAACAGTGTAAAGCAAAAACTCGTTGGACACGAAAACAAGCCAAGAAGACCTCATGGGTGAAACATGTATCCTCCCTAAACAGTTTTGTTCCTGCAAAAGAGGTATGGGATCGTGTTAAGAAAATTCGAGGTACTTACCACTCATTCAGCGTTCCCCTTTTTCCTTCATCATCCCCATCACTAAAAGATCAGGCTGACATTCTTGCTGATCATTTTCGAGCAGTCTACAGTTCTTCAAGTTACTCTACCAAATTTAAAAAGTTCAGGTCCTTGGCAGAAAAACAGCATATTGATTTCTCTGGAAGTGATACTGGTTACAACCGGCCGTCCACAATGTCTGAGCTTGAATTTGCCCTTGCAGTAAGGAAGCAGTCAGCACCTGGTCCAGATATGATTCATTATGAACTGCTGAGGCACTTGTCGGCTGAATCCTTGGTGAATTTGTTGTCTTTCTTTAATTATTTATAGGAAGCTTCTTGTTTTCCACAGTGCTGGAAGCGAGCACACATCATTCCCATCTTGAAGCCTGGCAAAGACCCTTCCCTACCAGCACGTTATCGGCCTATAGCACTGACTAGTTGTCTAGGAAAAACTTATGAACGGCTTATTAACAGAAGGCTAGTATAGATTCTAGAACAAAAGAAAATTTTTGATAAAAACCAGTGTGGTTTTAGAAGAGGTCGCTCAACCTTATATCACTTTGTGCGGTTGGAAACTTTCGTGCGTGAGGCTTTTGTGAACCGGCAGCATTGCGTTTCTGTCTTTTTTGATTTACAGAAAGCTTACGATACGGCATGGCGGTACGGAATACTCCAGGACCTGTATAGGTGTGGCGTTCGTGGTCGCATGCTGCGTTGCTTAAAGGACTTCTTGACAGACCGTTTCTTTCAAGTCCGCCTGGGATCCACGCTCTCGGATGTTTTTACACAGGAAAACGCAGGAAAGTTTCCCTGAACTATGAGGTGTAATTTGCTTTCGAATTCTTGTCTAGTTCTGTAAATGCCTTATACAAAAAAAAAATCCTTTTTTTATTTTTTTTTTGTTTTTTTTTTTGGGGGGGGGGGCAATTGTGTGTATGGACGCACTCGAGGGCAACTGTGTGTATTGACTCATAGCCTCCTAGATACTGACAAAGCCTGGCAAATCGCCACGAGAACCGGTCGCCGAAATGGAAAAGGTGAAGCGACAGACAACGCATGAGGGGAGAGCCATGTGACTGGCTCCTCGCTGCGGCGAGACGCCGAAGCACACTTCTTTCGAGCGAACGTGTGTTTCAGGTCCTCGCCGCTGCAAAAGCTGTGCGCTGACGTCCAGGTTCCCCGAGAATTGGCTTTTGGATGCTCTGTGCTAACAGCTCCTCGCGCTCCAAATCTGCGACCGGGCACCCTATGGCTCCGTCGTCGAACTGACAGGCTTTGTGAGCATAGAGGCGGCTATGGTGGACCTTATGTTGCTTTTGTCGATAGTATTTAATGCCGATCGCGTTGCGAGCGTCGCTATCGCGTTACGAAGAGCAATAAATGCTGCGTGCTGCTCTTGTGTAAGAGGTGAGACAGAACACCGTGATAGGCCTAACGTGGCCTCCATCAGTTTTGCTAACCTATGACATGACGCAAGTATAATATGATATTTATTGCTCTTTTGGGGCGTTCCTGCTCGAGGAGGCGCTGCGTAAGAGCGACGAAGTCTTGGATTCGCGCAGGGGCGCGTTTACCGATGGCCTCGTTCCTGTACGCAACGCTTCAGTAAACCACAGGCGCGGAAAGACCTCGATGGACGAAAGGCTGAACGGATGTACAGAAAATATCAAGGCACGCCAGACGAGGTGTGACAGAATCTTTGTGACACGGACCCTGAAAAGTACCGGAAACGGTAAGGCACGTCAGCATAAAACAGTTCCTGCAGCTTTTTTCAAACGTCGAACCTGAATCGTGGGAGAGAACAGCGAAAACACATGCGTCACAGCATAGAGGCAGGGGATCCTCCGAAACATGTATGCCTGTAATATTCATGGCCGTATTCTGTAATTCATAAAAGAATATCTGACAGACACGACTTTCCAAGTTCGTCTTGGCTCAGTTCTATCTGATTCCTTTGTTGAAGAAACAGATTCCCACAAGGGGTGTTTTAAGTGTGACTTTGTTTTTGCTAACAATGAAATCACTCGCACGCCTGCTGCCACTTTCTATTTTATATTATTTTTAAACAGGCGATACACATACTTCATCACCTTTTATCCTTTCTAGTTGCACTAAGTTAGTCATAAACAAACTTTCCAAGTTGGTCGACGATAATCGGTTCAAGTTATCTGCTTCAAAAACGGTCTGCATGCCTTTTTCTTTGCGCCGTGGTCTGTCTTTGGATCCGTCCCTGGACTTAAACGAAATTTCTATCCCTGGTTATGAAGGAGCAGAGATTTCTGTTTATATTTGATGAAAAAAATGTTTTCGTACCTGAAAGCGCTGACGCATAAATGACTTCACTCCGCAAACCTTTTGAAAGGTTTATCTCTGATCAAAAACTGATAGAATGACTTGGTACGATTTCGTCTTGACTGCGGTGGAGTCGTGTATGAAGCGCTCGGACTTCTGCCCTAAAATGTTGGATTCAGATCACCGTCTTGGCCTGCGACTCGCAGCAAGAGCTTCACGGGCGTCCGGTGTCCTCAATTTGTATGCAGAATCCAATGAGCTGTCACTAAACAAACGAAGTAGATCTCTTAGTCTAACACAAGCGTACACGAATCAGGCCGACTCTCAACATGCTACTTACACTTCACTTATGAGGTCGAGGCTTTGGCGTCTTTGTAAATAAACCAAGCATTGTAACACTGTGAAGCTTCGGCACTGAACATGTTCGCCCTTCGCTGCACCTTTCTCTGGACCAGGTCGGCCTCGTTCGGAACATCGACAGCATTCCACATTGGAAGGCACAAAGAGTTGATTCCGACTGGTCTTTCCCAAGGTTCAACAAGCACGGCTTTTCCCATGCTGTAACTACGGAAGAGTTTGGTGAACGGCAAATTAAGTATGATGGTTATCTTCAGGTTTATATAAATGGCGCCAAGACTTCCGCTTTTGTCGGTAGCGCCGTGTATTGTGAATATATGTATATGACATCTTGTATATTACATCATAACATAATCATCATCACTTGACGCGGCACTGCGGGCCTTCTTGGTACGGGCTGTTGCCTTTCTGCGGTGCAGCGGCTCTTCTGAGCAAATAAGGATTATTATTATTATTATTATTATTATTAGTAGTAGTAGTAGTAGTAGTAGTGTTGTTCGTGCGCTACAGCTTTCACGGTTTCCTCAGTGCCGGGCCCGAGTACATCATCGCTCAAGAGCCACCATCAGCCCAAAACTAACGTAGCCTTAGCCAACTGACACCTTTTATTTCACGGGTGAGCCTGGATCTATACATTCTGCTTTCCTTTTGTTTAGTCATAACCTCGGTGGCAATAACCTTCCTAATTTTTCCTCAACTGAAATCGACTATCATGGCTACTTCTGAACTCTGTGCACTATGCTCAGACTCCATGCCAAATGATGGCCGCTACCTGAAGTGCGATGAATGCGCCAAGGTCTACCACCTAGGAAAAAAGTGCTCAGGTATCTCTGAAAGCACATTTAAGGGAATGAGCGCATCGAAGGTAGACAAATGGCGCTGCCCTGCATGCCGCGGAAGGCAGTCAAAGGCTAACTTTGAAAGCCTTGATATTCCATCCACTCCAACCAACACTAGTGCTGTCTCAGCACAGCTCACAGAAGTTAATGAGAAACTAGACCTACTTATTTCTTGGAAAGACTCAGTTGGTGCTCTTTATGAGCTACTCCCGAAGGTCGATACTCTGCTGCTTTTGACGCAGACTGTAGATACTTTGAGAGTTAGAATGAGTGAGATGCACAAGTCACTGAATTTTTTTCATCACAATACGACTCTCTTGTGGAGTCATCCAAATCTCACGACAACGTCACCAAAGAACTTCAAACCGAAATGAGTACATTGCGTTCTGTCTAGGCAGAGCAAGCGAAGGAAATTCAACAGCTCAAGTCCAACCAGAATGACACAGATCAAACCAATCGCCTCCCGAACTTGGAAATACATGGGATTCCATTCAAGTCGAATGAGAAAGTTGCAGATCTTATGACTGACCTGGCAGGAAAGTTGAAGATCGATTTTGAACCTGCACATATGATGTCTGCTCAACGTCTGCCGACCAAAACAGGATCAATACCTCCAATCCTGATTCGTTTCTCCTCAGTCCCATTAAAAGAAACTTGGATGTCCACTCGGGGAAGCTTAAGATCCATCCCCCTTGAGGACTCCCATCCTCGAATATACTTCAACGACAATCTTACTGACGCTAATAGGAAGCTCTTCTGGATGGCACGCACAAGAGGAAAGGAGAAAGGCTTCAAATACATATGGACTCGGCATGGCAAAATTTATGCAAAACAAAATCAAAGCTCAACTGTCCTTCGCATCGCTGACAGTGATGCACTGGATCTAATCAACTAGGTTTTGATGACTAGTTTCTTTCAGCTAAAAGACCTTCAATCTTGCTTAGAAATCTTCAACCTTAACTCAAGTTGTTCCTTCAATTTATTTCATGTAAATATCCGAAGCATTAATAAGCACTGGGATGAATTTCTTATCGCTGTTAAGTCCGTACTTCCCATAGCTGACGTCTTCGTCCTTACGAAAGTTAATATTCACAGCAAAAATGTAAACCAATTCTCCTTGCCTGGTTTTAAAAGAATATTCTACACACGAGACAAGAAACGCGGTGGTGGAATTGCGGTGTTCTTAAAAAACGCGTTGTTTTCTTCGGATGTACAGTTATCGTTCAACTCAGCGGAGACAATAGCTCTGCGTATCTTTACTTCTGTCATTGAAATCTACTTACTTGCCTTTTATAAACCGCCTTCTGGGAAAATTTCCGAATTTATCTCTGACCTGCATAAAGGCCTACAAACTTTGCCGAATCATGCATCGCTCTGCCTTGTAGGCGATTTTAACATCGACCTTTTGAAACCTTCCAAATCTTTGGTTTGTGAATATCTTACTCTTTTGGCCGATCACGGTATTGAACCTCTGATACTTGCACCCACAAGGGAAGAAATCTTGGGAGACAAGTTAGTAATTTCGGCAATTGACCATATCAATGTAAGATCTTCATCCACTAATACAAATGCGGCAGTTATATCACACAAACTAGCGGACCATTACTTTGTAGCCTGCCACTTGGAATTTTCAGTTTGCGCTTCAGAACCAATCCCC
The DNA here is from genome assembly GCF_016920785.2 of Ixodes scapularis. Taxonomy (NCBI): domain Eukaryota; kingdom Metazoa; phylum Arthropoda; class Arachnida; order Ixodida; family Ixodidae; genus Ixodes; species Ixodes scapularis. Next base: position 898,138 of record NW_024609909.1, read on the forward strand.
AAAAAGTTTCGTCGTCTTGAACTTGTAGATAAAAAAAAATTCGATCACTTAATATCTACTCATGATTGGTATACTTTTCAACGATCTGTAGCTCAATCTGACATCTACTCATCCTTTGTGCTACTAATCAAGGAGTTCTCGCAAGCTTCAAAAAGGGTTGTTATGCTAAAGCAAAGGAAAACAAATATCCGCTGGCTAAATACCGAAATACTATCTGCTATAAAACTTAAGGAATTGGCCTGGAAAAGATGTCGCCGCTCGCCTCATAACACCAGCCTACGTGATGACTTCAGAACATTACGGAACAGAGTGAGTGCGCTAATTAGATCGGCGAAGCGGCTCTATTTTCAGAAGCAATTCACTGACTCTCGATCCAACTCAATTAAAACCTGGTCCTTAATTAACGAATTGCGCGGAGCTACATTGCCTCGTTTAAAAGCAAACAATTTCAATTGTGTTTTTGGACATAGTGCGCAAGATACGGCCAATATCTTTAACAACTTCTTCGCCTCCTTCTCGGCCAGAGCACGCTCAAATGCCACACCGTCATCTTTTCCAAATTCGAATTCAACTTCCGCATTTCTCCCCAAAAATGTCCATTAATGACTTGGAGTCGATCATATTAGGGCTCAAACCTAATAAAGCTCCAGGTCAGGATAATATATGTCTTATTAATCTTCGCAGAAATTTAAGGTACATACAGGACACACTTCTTATGTTTAACGAAATAATCGAGACTGGGTCTATTCCAAATGAAATGAAAACTGCCATTGTAAAACCGCTTTACAAGGGAGGGCAACGAGATAAAGTAGAAAACTATCGACCAATATCTATTCTATCATGCCTAGTTCAAATATTGGAAAAATTTATTTGTAGAACCATGGCTTCTTTTGTTGATAAATATAACATAATAGCTTCTTCTCAATATGGTTTTATTCCAGGACAGGACACAAGCACTGCTGCAAACACTTTCTGACAACCTAAATTTAGGTTTTGAACACAACCTGTTTAGCTGTGCATGCTTCCTCGACGTTGCGAAGGCGTTGGACACTGTGAGCCATTCGATTTTGGTACAAAAACTTTCTTCTGTTGGTTTCCGGGGACCTTTCCTGTGTCTATTACAAAATTTTCTGCAAGATCGATCCCAAGTGGTTTCGATCGACGGTGTATACAGTGGCAAAGTTTTCTTAAAAGCGGGTGTTCCTCAAGGTTCAGTTCTTTCTCCTCTTCTATTTAATATATATGTGAATGATATGTCTAGCATGGTATCAAACTGTACCCTTTTTCAATATGCGGATGATACACTCCTACTAACGAGTCATCGGTCTTATCATACAGCAATACAAATGCTTCAGGAATGTACACATAAACTCATGGAATGGTTTGAAATTAATCTTATAAACATAAATATCTCCAAAACAAAGCTTGTCTGCTTTCGCAATCCTTTAAAAGTTGTGGTTCTAAATATTCCTTTTCTTCTTCACACATCACACTGTGTAGGATGTCATTGCAGTCCAATTCCTTACTCAGAGACGGTAAAATACTTAGGCATCCACTTTGATTCGGACCTTTCATGGAATTCCCATCTGACAATAGTATGTTCAAAACTAAGAAGCGTCCTATGCTTACTCTACAATATTAAGACGTTTTTACCATTCGGAATTCGCAAGCTCTTAGCCTACTCTTTAGGATATAGTATACTTCGGTATGGCATTACAGTTTTCGGCCAATGTTCTGGATTATGGCATAAGAAAGTAAATAATATCTTAAAAAGTATTGTACGAGAGGTTAATAACAAACCTTCAACCTCAAACGTGAATCTTTTTCAGGCCTTATCTATGCCCACCTTCGAATCACTGTTTTTGGAATCAGTTATACTAAATCACTATTGGACAAAGGATTTTAGAGCACCTCGACCTAATTCACGAGAACTGAGAACGGTTTCAAGGTTTCTTGTTCCAGTATGTTACACCCGCTATAGCAAGAACCTGCGATCTTTTTATGTCCCTCAGATATTCAATTCTTTACCTTCCGAATTCTTCGACTTCACATCCAAAAAGAAGCTAAAAAAAAGCGCTTCGCCATCTTTTATCTACCAACGGGGCCCTTTAATCCGTCACAATTGTATTTCACAATTCCTTTTCAGTTCTATAAAGAATGTTGAACACCAGATTTTATTATTTTTATTTTATTTGGTTTATGCTTGAGCAAATCAACACGACTTACAACACCCAGTGTTTCTGCTTCAAGAACCACAACACCAAGAACATAACATCTATCAAGACCTTCTTCAATGGTGACAATGACCGGCTTGCGTGTTTGTGCATATGTGTAGGTGTGTGTATACGTGTTTTCCCTTGAGTCTAAGTGTAATAAGTGCCACAAATGTTATTGGAACTGACTCAAACTTTTTTTTTAGTACGTGGCATAGTTATTTTTGAGGCCACTGCAGATAGGTTCAGTCATACAAGCCCTGGATGGCTTTGACGAACCTGACTTGTGACGTGGACACGCTAGTTTTATTAAATAAATTTATTATTATTATTATTAGTATTATTATTAATAATATTAATATAATTATTATTGTTATTGAAACAGAGTAAACGCCATGGTTCGCTCTGCTAAGCGAATTCATTTTCATACGCAATTTTCTGGAAAACCGTTTCAATATAGCAAAGACTTGGGCACTTGTCAACGAGCTCCGAGGCCACCATTGCCAACGCTCACTCGATGAGGTCTTGCTCAAGAATTCCGGGGACAAATACATAGAGACAGTTAAAATTTTTAGCAATTTCTTCGCTACTTCTTCAGAGCAATCTCCGGTTGACTGCGTTCAGGATGTAACCTTGAAAGAGACAGTCAGCGCCTCCGCCTTGCTTTATGACATAGACGAAGGTCTACGGTTGGCCTTGTTTAGTATTAAGGGGTCTAGATCACCTGGCGTGGACGATATTAGTGTAGGTTTCCTTCAAAAGGAATTTTGAATTTTTAAAGTGTGTACTTCTTTATATGATCAACGGCTTCATTCAGCTGCGCGCGGTTCCGGAAGTGTTAAAAACAGCTATTGTTAGGCCAGTGCTAAAGGGTGGCAAATCAACTGTAATTGGTAATTATTGCCCCATATCTATTCTGCCAGTTGTAGGACATTTATTAGAAAAGCATCTTGTTTCGATGATGACCAGTTTTTTTAGACAAGTAACCAATTGTACCGGAGACGCAATATGGTTTTGTGCCTGGTAGAGGCACGCAATTGTTGTTAGATGACGTTGCCGATTATTTAAACTCCGCTTTTGATGATAATATGTTTTGCTGCGCTCTTTTCTTGGATGTGTCAAAGGCCTTCGACACCGTGAACCACTCCGTCCTGCTGCGTAAGCTTTTTAAGGCAGGTTTTATGGGGCCTTTTTTTTATATGCTGTCTAATCCGCTTTCCGGTCGCTCGCAGCGGGTGCGGGTGGGGCACGAGTTGAGCGACAAGCTTGCGGCGGCTGCAGGTAGCCTTCCTTAATCGCTGCCCTTTTACCCTCCCCGCAGGGGGCACCTGTGAAAGCAGGTGTTTGGAGGGTGGCGTCTCCACGGACCCCGAGCCATGCGGGCTCGCCCGCCCACGTCTGACTGTGTGTGGCTTTCCCGTGTCTGGGGAAAAGGGCATCCTGGTGGTTGAGCCGAGCCTGGGGTAGGTTTGGACCCTTCGGGGCCCCTCGGGTGAGGCAATACACCACTTCGGCCCCCGCTTCTCATAGAAGGGAGTCTTGGTAAGGCCCGGCCTGGAGGATTCAGTCTAGTCGCCACTTCTTCTACTATCCCCTCCCTTCTTTCATCTTTGTCTTCACCTTCTTTTCACTCTTCTCATTTCTCTTCTTTCCTTTTCAACTCCTTTGGGGGCAAGGGCTAACCCTGGGTGGTGACAGATACTCTTGTCCAGATCCACACTTGATTATAGTTTCTGGGTAGCGCTAATAGAGTAATGCTTCCAGCAAAGCCATATTTGTTATGGGGTGTTACCTATTCCCTCGTTGGGCTCCGTGGTGGTCGGCGCGCCACAGATTCCAAAAAACCCTTTGCCTTTTTATGGCGCCCCTCTCTTCTCAACCCCGAGCAGAGCCACCCCCGAAGAGTGTTGGCCCCGCTCCCCCTACTTTTGAAAAAGCTAATGAACCTGAAAAATATCCTCGATTTCTTGTAGTTCACTCTACAAGTGACGCTGTGCATCTGTCAAAAGTTTCTCCCTTTGTCATTGCAAAGCATTTAGAACAAGTGGTTGGAAAGTGTTATAAGGCAAAGAAGCTTGCTGGAGACCTCCTTGTTGAGGTAGAAAATAAGCCACAAAGCACAGCACATTTGAAGATGACAAGCCTCGGAGACTACCCGGTTACTGTCACCCCCACCGTACCCTGAATACTGTTCGCGGTGTCATCTCAGAAGATGACCTTCTCGAATGCAGTGAAGACGAGATCCTCGAAGGTCTTCGCAAGAGTGCTGTCGTTGCTGTTCGACGAATCACCTTAAAACGTGACGGACAAGAAAAACCAACCCGCCATCTGATACTCACATTTGAGCTCCATGCTCTTCCATCCACCGTGAAGGCATGGTACTTGAACTGTAAAGTCCGCCCCCTTTCATCCCAAATCCTCAGCGGTGTTTGCGCTGCCAACGTTTCGGGCATGGTTCCCGAAACTGCCGCGGCCGAGAAACATGTGGAAAGTGCGGTGGTACTGACCATGTAGCAGACATCTTCGAAAATGAAGTCAAATGTGTGAAGTGTAGCAGAGCTCACCCTGCTTTTTCTTGCTCTTGTCCAAAATGGAAAGAGGAAAAAGATGTCCTGACTTTTAAAGTAAAACATAACCTTAGCTACCAAGCAGCCAAAGAACAGCTTGCCTTTCAGGCAAGGGGTTCTTATGCCAAGGCAGTGTTGAGGGGACCCCCACTGTCTACGGCATCTGTGGAGACAGAGACTTCTTCGGAAGACCTGTCCTCTCCACAGGGGTCCCGTTCCGAACCTCTGAAGGTGACGCACACTCAGTCACCTTCATGTTCTAAGGGTGCTGTACCCTCCAAGGAGGGTACCACTCCCTCCAAGGTACCAGAGGTGCCATCAGCGGCCCTAGCTGGCCCTTCTGGCAGGGGTCGAGGGCTCTCTTCTCGTGCTTCCTGCAGCCACCTGAAGCCCAGGCGGACAGAACAACCTCCTTTTCCGTCCAAGAACCCAACGCTCTCGCCGGATGAAAAAATGGACGAGAGCCTACCGCTCTCTGAAGACGACCAGTCTCTCCCTGAAACAGAGTCTCTTCCTCTGGTCTCCTCTGAGGTTGTAGGACGACCAAAGGACACTTCTAAGAAAAAGACAATCCCACGTGTTGAGGCACCAAAAGCCCCATAGATTTATGTTCTAGCTTTCTCTGGTATATATATATATATATATATATATATATATATATATATATATATATTTATATATATTTTTTTTCTGACTTCCTTTTCAAAATATCAATGTCCGTTTTTCTTCAGAGGAACTGTAGAGGCCTCCTTCCTAACTATGATGATGTGAGCCAGCTACTTGACGATCACGGCCCCATTGCATTTTGCTTACAGGAAACACATTTAAAAGCGAGCCACAATAATATATTAAAGTACTTCCAGGTGTTTCGCAAGGACCGGTTACAAGTCGTTCATTCATCTGGAGGCGTTGCAGTTGTAGTGCAACGCTCAACCCCATGTAGCGAAGGGACTCTGCAGACTTCGCTGGAGGCTGTGGCAGCCCGCGTTTTGTTAGATCGTTTAATTACAGTTTGTTCCTTATATATACCCCCCAGTTATCAGCTAAGGATTGAAGAGCTTGAAGACCTTGTTAGCCAGCTCCCACCACCTTTTCTGCTTTTGGGAGATTTTAAGGCACACAATCCTTTGTGGGGGAGTGGCAGACGAGATCCCAGAGGGGCTCTCATTGAACGCTTTCTTCTTTCCTCGGGATTGTGCCTAGTTAACACAAATGAAGCCCCATATTTTAGTTCAACAACTCACACTTTCACTTCCATTGATATATTAGTCACCCATCATTATCCCCATTGTTTCCATGGAAGGTCATCCCGAAACCTCACGGAAGTGACCACTTTCCCATCATTTTAGAATTTAACCATCTTCCCATGACAGTCCCTACCCGCTCTCCTCGATGGAAATTTGAAAACGCCGACTGGTCAACTTTCAAAGAATCGTCTCTTTTGGCATGCACATCACTTGACGATCTTGATATCGATAGAGCCACTGAACATATCACTCACCACATTTTACAGGCTGCCATTCTTTCCATTCCCATGACGTCCTCGCATCTACCGAGGAGACCTAAGCCCTGGTGGGACAAAGATTGCCGTTTGGCCAAAAAAGAACAAAATCGAGCTTGGGGTATTTTTAGGCGCTACCCTACAGCAAACAATCTTATTGAATTTTAAAAAAAAAGGGCCGAGGCGAGGTGGATTCGAAGACAAGCAAAGAAAAAAAGTTTTAGAGGGTACGCTTCCTCAATTAACAGCACTATACCTGCGAAGGAAGTCTGGGATCGCGTAGATAAAATTGACGGCCCTTACCGGGCATTCACTGTCCCACTCCTGAATCGAAATGGAGTCTGTCCTGCAAGTCTTGAGGAACAGGCCAACATCCTTGGCGAGCATTTCGAGTATGTCTCCAGTTCCCCAACATTATACTCAGACGTTTCAGCGACACAAGATAAATGCAGAAAAAAAAGCTGTTAACACATCAGGTGGCACGCACGAAACCTATAATACTCTATTTAAATTATATGAACTTCAAATGGCAGTTCTTTATCCCAAACAAACTGCCCCTGGACCAGATGGTATTCATTATAAAATGCTTGAACATCTTCATCCATCCACTATGGAGCTAATTTTGTACCTTTTTAATAGAGTTTGGCTCGAGGGCCGCTTTCCATCCTCTTGGAAAATTGCTATCGTTGTGCCAGTGCTCAAGCCCGGAAAAGATCCCTGTTGTGCATCTAGCTTCAGACCAATAGCTCTAACTAGCTGTCTTTCCAAGACACTAGAAAGGATGATTAACAAGAGACTGATGTTTTTCCTAGAACGAAACAACTTCCTTGATAAGTTCCAGTGTGGCTTTTGTTCAGCACGGTCCACTGTAGAACATCTCGTCCGCTTTGAGACCCTCGTACGTGAGGCGTTTGTCAACAGGCAACAGTGTCTCTCCATCTTCTTTGATTTGGAGAAGGCATACGACACGGTCTGGCGTTACGGCATACTGCAGGATTTGTTCGATCTTGGTTTCCGTGGCAGAATGTTGAGTGCTACACAGAGTTACCTGCAGCAGCGTACTTTCCGCGTGAGGCTGGGAAAAACTCTCTCTAAGGAATTTTTACAGGAAAATGGAGTCCCTCAGGGGGGTGTGCTGAGTGTCACTCTTTTTATCGTCAAACTTAATTCCATTGGCCGTGCAATTCCTCCTTCGGTACAGTATTCTTTATATGTTGATGATCTCCAGATCTCCGTTTCATACTGTAATTCCTCAATTTGTGAACGTCGCATGCAACTTGCGGTCAATATTTTGGTCAGATGGGCCAATACAAATGGTTTTAAATTTTCTCCCGAAAAAACAGCTTGTGACAGCTTTTCTCGTCGACGTGGTGCTCTTCAGGAACCGTCTTTGAACATGTATGGTTCTCCTATTGCTGTAAAAAATGAACACAAGTTTTTGGGCCTTGTGTTTGATTCCAAGTTGACTTTCGTTTCACACATTAAGAGCTTAAAACTCAAGTGTCTTAAATCTGAACATCCTTAAGGTCTTGTCACATGTATCATGAGGCTCCGACCGACTATGTCTGTTGCATATCTATCGCTCAGTCATTCGCTCTCAGCTTGATTATGGTTGTATTGTCTATAACTCTGCTCGGGCATCAGTTCTAAAGATGTTAGATCCTATTCATCATCAGGGACTGCGATCGGCTACAGGTGTATTTCGAACCTCACCAGTGCTTAGCCTTTACGCGGAAGCAAACGAACTGCCCCTTGAGTATAGGAGGTTTTCCCTGGGTTTTATGTACTCTGTCAGGGTGCGCTCTGTCGCAGAGCACCCCGTTCGAGATAATATTGAGACTATCATGTTCCAACGTACATTTGAAAACAAACCTTCCATAGTCCCCCTCTCTCTATGAGGAATAATACTGCAGCACAATCTGTTGGGATTGATGCAAAGCCTCAGCTAGTCCATTACCCACCAGATATAGCTCCATGGAACAACTGCCACATACATTGCGACCTTACACTGACCAAGTATAACAAAAAGAATGTTCCACAGGAGGTCATAAGGCAGGACTTCTTTGAGCTTCAGACCAAATATCACGAGTATGCCAGTTTTTATACAGACGGGACAAAAAAAGACTCCGTAGTAGGCTGTGCTATGGTGGGACCATCGGTAAATCAGGTGAAAAGAATAAATCCAAAAGCCTCTATACTAACAGCAGAGCTTTATGGTTTGCTGCTGGCTGTTGATTACATAATCAAAAAACAACTTTCTCACGCTGTAATCTACACCGACTCTTTAAGCTCTCTGAAGGCTGCCGCATCAATGAACCGTGTTAAAAACCCACTGGTTTCTGAGTTAAAGCACAAGATTATCCTGGCTGCTAAGAAAAATCTTGACATAGTCTTATACTGGGTTCCTAGCCATGTTGGCATTCCTGGAAATGAAGCAGCTGATTGTGCAGCTAGCTCTGCTAATGATCGAGAAATCGACACGCACCAAATACCCTACAAAGATTACCACAGCTCTCTGAAACGTTGCATCAAAGCAAAGTGGCAGCTGCAGTGGAACAGCGAAACCAGCAACAAACTACACGCGATCTAACCTCTTCTAGGCGAGTGGGAGAGTGCCCGACATCGGGAGCGCTTTTATGAAGTCATACTCTGTAGGTTACGAATCGGTCATACTCGTCTCACACATGGACACCTCTTGAGCGGGGAGGATGCCCCTGAGTGTGTGCACTGTATCCTACCTCTAAGTATTATGCACATACTCATTGAATGCCCTAAGTATGACCAATGCCGGTATAAACACTTCTCACTGCTTTATAAAGAACACATTCCACTACACCTCGCCCTACTACTAGGTGACGAACCGCTCATTCCATACAGTTGTGTTTTTAATTTCCTCACAGATATCGGCCTTCTACACCGACTGTGATTTTACTTTCTATCCTAAATTCATTGTCATATTGTTTACACTTATACACATTCATGTTCATGGTTTTATCATATATCTCGCTACTATAGCTCTTTCCTCTTCTTAAACCCGAATTCCAATAGTCGAAGCTTGGCGCAATATAGCCTTAGTTGCTGATGCGCCATAAACCCCCAATCAACCAATCAACCAACCCTTTTACCCTATCAATGTATAAAGCCTTTGGTGAAATCTTCGATTCGTAACTGCTAGTAGTTGGGATAGGACATGTAGTGCAAAAACAAGCTTCATGTTACCAAAACTGCTTTGAGAGTTTGGGAAAGCGCTTCATGAGATACCCTACTTCATGAAACGTTGTTGTGCCGTCTGAGAATTGCACACCTTCTACTAACTCATAGGTATCTGCCTCGGGGTAAGATCCACCGCGGTCTGTGATCAGTTTGGTGACAAGCTAATTGTTTTGCGTATCTTGTGGTTGTGCCCCGGCCTTGAGCCCATGCGCCGCATTCAATTTCCTAAAATTTTACAACATCATATCTCATTTAATCCTGCTCTCCTTGTGGGAGAGAATCCTCCAGTCTTTTTTTTTTTTGAACGGGTAATATACTTTCTTGGTAGTATTGGCCTTTAGCACTAATTTTATTATTGTTTTATACTTGTGTCACAGCCTTCTTATAGTACAATGATCGTTTCAATTAGTTTAGCGCACACAGCCTCGCAGCCTTTGAACCATACATCTCCAAAATTTGTCTATAAATGCCCAACGCAAGCCAGTGAAGCTAAATTTCTTGCCGTATTTTAAATGAGGTTGATTGATTGATTGATTGAATCGTTATCGATATAAATGCGGCACCCTATTTACACAAAGGAAGAATGAAAATTACAATTGAGTTTAATGGAACTGCTAAAGAAATGGTTTATGTTACATACACTCTTGTTTTTACATGTAGCTTACATGCAGTAAGAAAAGCGACGGCCGAAGAGGGTGTCAATCAGGGGCTGCCTGTCGTACTGGGACAAGACGTTTCGTGCTCTGCGAGATTCTCGCGTATGCCTATGAACCCGATGGGTGGCATCCTCTTTTACCGTCGATCGTCTTCCACTTGGCGAGGCCTTGCTCGGTCCTTCGAGGCCTCGATGAACCGGTACGCGTAAGGATGTTGAAACCCGAGCGAAAACTGGATGCTCCGGTGCCGTGCTTTTACACAGTTGTTGGCTTAAAGCCGGGGTCACACTGCTTATACACCACACAAAAGACAGTCGGCACGCAGATTTGAACGCCAGTCGCCGCGAGATCCGTGCTTCGGATGCCGCATGGCAATGAGGTCGGGGAGAAGCTTGGCACGGGGCATTCGAACCGCGGATATGTCGGTGTCTTGTGTTTGCAGACGGTTGTTTGTATTGTGTATGTGCAGTGTGATTCGCGGCTTTCCGAAGCTCGTCTACAACGTGTCCATGGCATGTGGGGTGTATACCCATACACGACCTTGACGTGAGGCCGCTGCGGCACCCACACCTCATGCTTGTAAACATACGGGTTGGCCTACATGTAGGTGAGAATAGAATAGTATAACGCTAGATAATAAAACGGAACGGTAATACGAATGTTTTGCTGAAAATGTTAGCACTGAGTATTTCTTTTAGGCGCGTGGTGCTAATGAAGTTTCCTACCGCGAGAAAACAGCGTGGATTTACGAGCGCACTGTTTCGTTGGTAAGCTGTTTTCTGGCGTGCTGTTTAGGCATCTCCTCTTCTGTCGCTCTGCTGTTTTGACGCCGGGGGCTGTTTTGTCGCGTGCTGCGTTGACGCGTGCTGGTTAGACGCGGTGCTTTTTTGACGCGGTGCTGTTTGGATGCGAGTTGTTTTGAGGCGTGCTATTTTGACCGTGCTGTTTTGTCGTGCATTGTTTGATCGTCTTCCCGTGGAAACTGGCTTGTAAACACCATCTTTTTGCAAGCGCCGACAGATGGCGGGATGGGTGCGCGCTTTCGACCTCCTGGCAGGCTCCTGCCGCCAGCTTTGGAGACCTGCGGATGCACACGGGATGCGGTTCCCTTCTTGGCTCTGCCGCGCCGTTTTGAGGCGCAGACTTCTTCCCATGTCGCCAAGCTGTTAGCGCAAGGTGTCGTCGGCCCCATAGGCACAATACGCGTGGCAACGCAAGGCTCAAAGCTGGGGTCACACTGCTTATACATAATTTTTTCAGTTTCCGATCCAACACTATTTCTTTTCGTTCAGAGTTACCCCATACATTTTAGCTAAATAAAAGTATGTAACGATGTTTTTCAGTTTCCGATCCAACACTATTTATTTTCGTTCAGAGTTACCCCATACATTTTAGCTAATTAAAAGTATGTAACGATGTTCTTTCCTTGTGAACTGGGCACTGTATCTATATTTTGCATCGCTTGAGATGTTAACGGATATGTGAATTATTATTTATTTTCAAGTCATTATGTGCTTTATGTCACCCAGCTGTGCAAATGTTTGGCTTATCTTCATGTGCTCAGTTTAATATTTTTTGTATGGAGTCGCCGTCCTCTCTGCATTTCTTATTCATATTAATCAGATTGTACAGACCCCCCTCATGTGATGCCGACGGGCCTTCGAGGTTCTTTAAATAAATAAATAAATGCAAAGGGCAGTCTGCATACAGACTGCCCTTTGCAGTCTGTATGCAAAGGGCAGTCTGTACCTTGAGATCCGTACTTCAAATGCCGCATGGCAGTGAGTTCAAGATTATTTTGCGCGCGGCATTTGAACCGTGGATATTGTGGTGATCCGTGTTTGCAGACTGTCTCTTGCATGACGTATGAACAGTGTGACCCCGACTTAGACGCATCACGCACATGTCCTTGATGCACACGCCAAATGAACTGATCTGCTTGCACCAGGGTGAACGCGGATTTCGAGGATGTTCACACAGCATAGAAGCACTGGGAGGCTGCATTTATCATGCTGCGTTACATCTAACACGTGTGCGAAATGCTAACGCATTTCTTCGAAAATCGACGATTTGGGCCTTTTTTCTTTTTTTCGACGTGCGCGGCATTTACTGTGTTTGTTTGAACAGCCTTAAACTTGAGATTCGCGCTGGACCGAACGCTCAATATTCCGACCTACGCTTTGACGAAACTTCGCGGAGAAAGACCAGAGCCACGATGGCGCCACTTATCTCAATTAGGCTTCATGCGGATCGGGAGCCCGTCGGTGGCCATTGCTTTACAGCTGGCAATACGCTAGTCTATGAGACAAAGACACACACAGAAAATGAGTATTAAAACTTGTACGTGGTGTTCGAAGGCGATTTTTTTATATGTGATGCGATCATTATATCGGGAGTTCGGAAATCTGATGGGTATTTGTGAAATGCTTGAACGCCGATTAAAAACAATGAAATGTTCCGCAGCACCGCCGACTCTGCCACCTTCGCTTGCTTCAGTTGCTAGATAAATGACACGTTCAATAAATGACACGAGGAATAAATGACACGTGCAATAAATGAACGAAACGCATCGAGTTTTAGTTCGTCACAGAAGCCCTCACTGCAGTTCATAGCAAAAGCTTGAACCAGAAGTGCTCTGTACGAGCGCTTGAAACGATGCGAATGTTCCCTTCTAACTTATTGTCTGCTAAGCCATGATGACTTAGAGATCACCAGCGACTCCATATTGAATCCCGGCAGTTGACGCCCAACAAAGTCGCAACCCTCAAACCTCAACAAAACAACAACAACAACTATTAAAAAAATGATGTCCGAAAGCTTTTGGTATTCGCGCAGAGAATATTCATTGTCATTCTCGTAACACACAATAAAAGTTTTGTCGTTGAGAACAACCAACTAAGGTAAGAATTGGCCGTTTTTCCCATTGAGTCCCGTGCATTAGCTGGTGCCGCTCGGCCCCAGTAAGACAATCCTCGATCCGCGATCCATCCTACTATAGTCGGTTACAGGTTAAGAAGGTAGCGGCAAATGCCCCTCAAAGGGAATCCTATATCCCTCCGCCACCTCCGCATCCAATAGCGTCCCATCGTTTCCGTGACGTCGCGGCCAACGCGCGAGGAGGGTCTTGCCTTTCTGTACATATTTGCTCTATCTTTCGACTTCGACTTAGCATAGTGGAAGCCACGAGAGGGAGATTAGAGTTTTCCCCCACCGACGGAAACAAATACGACTTTCGGGGATTAGCTTACCCCCCGATGGATACAAAGGCTGCTTTCAGGGGCTCGGTTCCCTCCCCGAAGAATACAAAGGTCGCGTTCTTAAAAAGTGGGATCGGAGACAAGTTGGAATTCATTGAAGCGGAACAAGGAGCGTTTCCAGCGAACTCTTCTTTCGACTGCGGAGAAATTTGAAACGGGCGCATCACGATTGTGGGAGGAGCTTCTCCTACCTTCTTGACTTGTAACCGACTATAGAGTGCCTACATGTTTCCGCCGCTCTACTGTTTAGGGTGGCGACAACGTTTGTGATACAACTGCCGACAAACCAGTGTTGCTTACCTCGTTACCATGGCAAATTCCGCTGTTTTCGTCGACCATTTTGTCACACTCGCCAGTCGTGCGCTCGGACTACGCCGCTAATCCTCGTTAGGGCTAGGGAGCGCTCACCGCTCTCGTTCCGACGGCGAGGTTTCGGCGTTCAATGCCGGTCTGTTGCGTTTCATTTTGTCGCCGGAACTCGCGTTTCGAAAAAAGCAACGTCCACTTCCTGCTCGAAACTTCAAAATATGAAACACCCGAATAAAGAGAGCGACAGCCATGACGACCGGCTTCCCGCTGAGCCAGTGGGGTGAAGCTCTCGGCTACTTCCGTCCCGCCGCGTATACTTATGACGTTCGTCCGGTCCGGCGAACTGCTTCCGATTGCCGCGCTCCCAGCGGGTGTTGGCACTTGTTATTTTATTTTAAATAAATATGATTCATATATCTAATGATGCGAAATAAAGGTGAAGTTGTTGTGAAGGTGTGAATGGCTTTGAAGCTTGTTATCGTAACTTTCTCTTTCACTCTTTCAGCGTGTCTGGGCGCGCTTTCTCTCTCTCTGAACCCGCGCCTCGCGCCTCGGCATGCGCTGGCCGCTGGCGCCGGGAAGTCGGTGGACCAACGCGCAGGTACGCGAGCCGGCGAGCTGCTTGCTTCTGGGAGTGCGTCGCGGCGCGAGATTCGTGCCGCGTTCGTGCGCGCGCGGCTTTCTTTTCTTTTTTGTGGGAACTCGTTGTTTTTGTAATGTGGTCAAGCACGGATTTTCGTCATCACCACACCACCTGATGTGCCAAGTGGGGAAACAATGACTGCCGAAAGCCGGGACATCAACATCAATGGTTTCCAGCTTTAATGGACGTGCGGTCCGCTCTTTTGGTCTTCTGTTGCTTAACTCCCTGATTAGATGTTTGCAACGAAACCTAATTTTCGCAGTGGTAGTGAGTATTAATTGTTTGATTTTGGCACTAGCTACGATGGTTTCCAATCTCAAAACCAAATCCTATCATTGTTCAGGATTGCTCTTCACTCGCCGCGAGAAATATGTCATTGTCAAATTACTGGAGACTTCTGTGTCATATCAAGATCGAGCACATATGCTCACTATAAAAGATGGGAAACTTTCAGCGATTCACGCGTCTTTTCGCGAGGAGTGAAAATGAGCCTAAATATTTTTCGATTAACTGAGGATGAGCGATAGAGCGATCCGCTCTGGTTTCCCGTTTCGTTTAGCAGTGACGCACTCCTAAATTTAAGTGATAATATTAAAAAACGAATGCAGGTTCTCGATGAAGACTCAATACCATAGAGCCGAGCTGTTTTTCTTGACCTCATTGCTTAGTTTCCTTTAGTTGCAAGACACCGTCATCGGTCTTTGCTTATATGCTTACTTATATAATCAAATTCGAAATTATTGTCAATTTTGCTGGAGGCATTTAAGTCAAGGACAAGAAAAATAGAGGAGTGTTTTTGCAAGGACCCATATCATCACCTTCGTCGCGCGTAACCTTAACATTTCATCCTGTTTTGTTGTTCATTTCTTTGATTCTTGTCTGCAAAATAGTGAGAAATTTCGTCTGTATTTTCAACTGTCTGTTGAATAAAAATGAACGCAAAAGGACAAGCATTGCATATGTTTTGTGTATGTGTCACTTTCGTTGCTTTGCTAGGTTTCTACTACTTTGCTGCTGGTCTCGCTTTTCAGTGCTGGCTTGTGTGCGTTTCAACGCACATTAACCAGCACTGAAATGCGAAAACCAGTCGCAAAGCAGCAGAAGCCTAGCAAAGACGCGCAAACCGGTAAAAAAAAAACAAAAAAACTACAATATATATATTTTTAACTCTAGGTGGCGCAAGCTACCGCTCATCCATCCAAACACAATGGCGCTGCCGTGCAGTTTCCGTTTGGGTTTCTCTGTGCCGCCATGTTGATTTTAGTACAGCCACCAGATACCAGGGGATTCAAATGGCGCTGCGGCCTCCCAGGGTTTTCCAATTTGCGTTCCATGGGTGGTACAGGAAGTTGCACTCCTCTGGCTGAGCCTCCGACTCCTCTTATGAACGGAAACGGAAGTGTCCTCACTGTGTTGCCGGTGTGTCGTGTCTACAGAAACTTAACGTGTTTTACGTTTACCGAAATAAGAAGCGGGATAAAATGGCGGTGGGACAGGATCTGAGAAAGGGTAACAAGAAGTTGGCGCCACCCTAAAGCGGAGCAGAAACATGTAGGCACCCTACATCCTATTAGAACAGAGACCAGTAGGTGAAACAACGTTATCATCCTAGCGCTTCCCTATCTTCGATCCTGCGGCGACAGCCCGCCGCGCAATGGCTGAAATGAAAGCAAATGTTTGGTGCGAATGTGCTCAACAATCTTACCGATAAGATGGCGTCAGTGGCAAGGTCGAATATAAGACGCTTATCGTGGGCATAGTTAATATCCGACTCCGTTTTTCTATAGTGAAATTCGCCCGTTCGGAAGTCTCCACGGTCCCCAGGTTCGGCGCGAGAGACCTCCTCAGCGTGGTGCGCGCGCGGTCAAGGGTCGCTGCCTCTTCGTTTTGTTCGCGTTGTTCCCCCAGCGCCAAACGCGCCCTCGTGGACGAGGCGGCCGCGATGAAGGCGACCAGAGTTCTGCTCCGGGTTTTTCGACGGGAGGCCCACCGGGGGCCTGTGGCAGCTCTGTCAGCCGACGCCTCCCGCGGCGGCGAGTCGCGGGTCACGGCCAAGCCCTTCGGCCAGATGCCCCGCGTGCCGTCGTGCCCGCTGGTTGGCAGCTCGTGGATCTACTGGCCCCTCGTCGGTGAGCGCACGCCCTCTCTCGGTGCAGCGCACTAGGGCTCTCTTCCACCAGAAAGCCGCATTGACACTCCTCGTTCATTGTACACAAGAACGCGGAGTTTCTCCGCAGGCGCGATGGCAGAAATGTCCGCGGACACGTTTCAAGAATGTTGGAAGGCTTCGTGCGTGTGTACGCTTTGAGCATACCTGCAAACAGTGTTTGTATGACCAACCTGACATACACACTTGTTTTGTCTTGCGTGTTGGTTTCTGTGGCGTTATGAAGTGAACGCTCGATTGCAAAAAGGACGCGGAGAACTTCAGCATTCATAGAAAGAAAAATAGCGCGAAGAAAAGAGTCCCATATACCGACCTCAATGTTGATCCGTCCCTCTGGCCGGTTCCCTCGGTCTTGGGCATCCACCATAAAATATCTCTTCGCTTGCCAGATTCACAAATGGTCGAAATACAGAAATGATTATCCTGCGTGAAGCTTAACTGATCCTTATATCATTAGCAGTGAAAGAAATCTCTCTTCCAAAAAGATCAGGTGAAACAAAATATAAAAAAAAAATTGAAATGCTTTACATTTAGCAAAAACAGTAGCAGTTGTACACGACAAAAATATGGCAGCAAAAATATTTCAATTAGCATTGGTTGGGGGCGTTAGAAGCAAATAAGACGCAATGAATACAGAGTAAAAAAAGAGTGCATGTCTCGTTGTATGGATTGTTTATGTACTGACTGTGCTTATGTTTAGGTAAAAGTTCTGTAAGAATTCATTGAAATCGTCAAGGGCAGAGTCCACCGCCTTAAACTTCACTATTATGTATGTAAATTGATATTTATGTTTTTATAGCGGAAAACAATAGCCGTGTGCGATTTGCTGGTGAACCTCGCGCTCTATTTGGGGAGAGGTCTTCTCGTAAAATATTGTAGTCCACCAAATTGTTCGTCCGGCGGGCGCAGTCTTACCACCGTCGCTTACATTACGACTGAAGAAAATGCATCAAAGTCAAAGTCGCATAGACAAAATAAAAGACGTTTACAATCCCCTGCAACGCCGACTTAGAGCGCAGCTTTTGAGGAGGAGGAGGGGAAGGTACGGAGAGCAGGGTATGTCCCTCCTCCTCTCTTGCTCGCCTCCCATTTAGGGGAAAATTTTTCTTCTAAACTTGGCAGAGAGTTCTTTCCGCTAAATTTACCGGGGAAAGTTTTTTTGCTAAATTTGGCGGGAAAATGTTTCCGTTACATTTAGCGGGCAAATTTACCCATAACGCACCGCGCTCTTACGCCGACGGCGACGCCGACGCCGCTCAAGCTGGAAACGGGCACCTAAAAGCTGCGCTCTAAAAAAAAAAAAAAAAAAAAAAAGCCAAGAAAAAATGTCATATTTAAATGTGAAAGGCCCTCGTCTACGTTTCATGTCTACAAAACCTCACACATTCATGAAAATGTAATATCTTTTTTTTTTAGTCAGGCTTCACGGATCTAATACCTCTGTCGGACGGACCGCTTAAGCTGCTTTAGTAGAAGGGACAATGTCCCAAAAAGAAGGAGTTCGTGCCACACGTCACCGCAAATCCTCATTTCCCTAAAACATCCATTTCGGGAGAGGAGCTCGCTAGCGTCCTTCAGCACAAAGGAACTACTCTCGGCAGTCGGCGCTAACGGCATTGGAGGCGAGCTGGCACATCATTTCGTCTCCCTAGGTTTACAGGATATTCGCTTACAATCCCCTATCAGACAGGGTAGGACAACTGACAGCATAACAGTGAACGAAACAAAAATCTAAGCCCTTCTGTCCTAATCGGGTCTCATCAAGAATCTTGGGATAAAAAGCGCCATGTTTCATTTTTGTCCACTAACAGCCGCACTGTAATCCCTAAATATGATTTACCATCATCATATTTGGACGATAACAATACCGAAGTTGTAATCCTAACCAGTGTTGCGGAGTTGCCACTCCGGAGCTGGAATGATTCCGGAATCATTCCGCATTTTCACGACGCCGGAATGGAATGGGAATGGAATGACGGCAACGTTGGAGGGAACGGAATGGGAATGGAATTAGGTGCCTTTTGCCCGGAATGGAATGGACGCGGGTCTTCTTTTTATTTTTTTTTTTGTGTTTACGGTCAGCTAAACCGAGCCAGTCAGCGAGTCAGTTGCCCAGAAATAAAATGAGCGGGAAACTGCTAGCCCGCGTGGAGCCCTAACAAACTTATACGCCGGAAAAATGCAATAAAAAAAAGAAACAAGCGTCAAAGCAAAGAGCGAAGGGGGAAAGGGGGGTAACGCGGCGCCTTTCACGGACGCGCTGGCGTCGGGCTTCGAAGGCGTTACACGAGAGCGAAACAAGAAACCAAGCACCAAGCAAAAGAAAAGGGAGCGGCAAAGAAAGAAACAGCCATGCACAACTCCTCACCATACTTCTTGTCATGCTGTTTTTGTTGTTGTTGCGACGGTTTGTAGAATGCACGCGCGCGCACAGACTGAGATCTGGGAGCGGAAGCGACTCATAACTCGCAGAGCTCTAATAACTTGTTGACTCGTGCGCCGTCGAAAGATGATCAGGTATTGTTTTCTTATAGTTCGAGGCGCGTTGCTTAGCAGACAGCCAACCCTGCTGCCTTTCACGTTCATTCGTGGGCACTCCTTTGAAGTGCGAAATGTGGGTTTGCTTCGGGCATTAAAACAAAGCGAGATTCACTTCCCTCTTCTCCTGTTGCGCTTTGCTCCGAGGCTTGTGTTTTTATACTGCATTTGTAGTGTAAGTCCGCCTATTACTTGGTCTTTGTTCCGATGCTTGTTTTTCTGTGTTATATGTTTTAGTGGGTCGGGGTTACAAGCAAGCTAGCGAATTCCCGCTCACTTCCTTTGACTTTAGTCTCTGCATACTTCGTTTCACCTTGCGATGGACCGCTGCGGACGCTGCGAGTCACCCTAGGCAGTCCAGCAACGTCAGCGGGACTGCAGGGTCACGCGACACTCAGAAAGCGCTTGATTGGTTCCGATGGCTCTCGTGCTGTCTGTTGAGGTCCATCGTAAGGTGAAGTAGACCATCGTCACCGCTCTTGGTGTGACCGAACTGTCTAGGCCTGCAGAAAGGTCGTCCCGCGCCAGACGAGGCGCGACCGTTGCTGTGAGGGCAACTGAGGAAAGCTAGGTGCTATCTGCCACTGAGGTTTTGGCTTCCGCACGTCTTGGCTGTCCGGTCTGCATTCGTGCTCCTTGTTCTGGACCCTATTTGAGGCGGTGAGAAGTCAGTTGACTGTGTTATTGAGGAAACACGGGGAATGTCACTTTGAACTTGTGCGGTATTACCTCGTTAATTGTATCTTGATGTGAAGAGCTTCGTCAACGCTGACTTCCCGACCCGTCGCCACAACGGGAACAACCGACACCGAGGTAGAAGAAAGAATCGGTTGGCACCGTCTGCTGCCTGAACCCGCCACTCGATTAGCGCGAAAAGGAACATCACAATTCGTACGAGAAGACAAGATAAATACAGATCGAGTCCTGGCATCGTAGAAGACATTTTTTCACATTAGTCGCGAAGAAAATAATCAAGCTGCAGGCTGAAAGTTGTGCAACGAAATTATACACGGTGCAGTCGCCGTATATCATCGAACTTTATTGGCCATCTGAAGAGGAAACACGAGAATATGTATGCGAAGTGTGGAAAAAGAGAGGCGAACCAGCCAAAAATTGAATTGAATATGATAAGAAATATCGAGATTTGTGAAGCAAGCGTGAAGCTATGCGTTTTAAAACAGGTTTCGTGACATGGTCTATGCGGTCCCTCGTGCTGCGCCGCAGAGGTTGCATTTGTCAGAGCATGTGCTCTTACCGCTAAGCATGGAGTCACTTCCAGCAGTGTACTAGCCGTGTTGCTGTAATTGAAGAATACAGTAATATAGCTTATTCCTGCGCCACGCACGAACTGGATATTTTTATGGTCTTATCAAACAAACACGCTGACCGCGTATGTCTTAAAAGTCAAATGAAAAAAAGCTAAAACAATAAAAAAAATGAGTGGATTTAAGTATTGCTGTTTGTTGCGAGCCACGTGGTCGCGAGACCGATGTCTTCAACAAGCATCGACATATCAAGGGGCTTTCTCGATGTTTGCAGTACATTGTAAATAAACACTTTCTGCAGCGGTCCGCTTAGTAAAGATCCATGCTTTTTTGAGGAATTTAGCTTTCTTTTTTTGCAACTGTTTCTGCATTTGATATTGTCAGCTTTATACTGATTATGGCGGCAACAAAATGTAGCTGTCAAGTGCCAATTTTTACGTTTGGGAATTAGAGGAATAGAATGGAATGATTCAGCCATTCCAGGAGTGGGAATGGGCTCAGTGTCTCCATTCCTAGGAATTGAAAGGAATTGAAATATCAAAAACTTCAATTCCCCGAAATGGAATTGGAATAGAACGGGGGTGCCCATTCCGCAACACTGCTACCTACCCCCTTGTTAGGTTCGGTGGTGGGTGGTGCGCCACAGTTTCCGAACATCCTCCGCCTTTCATGGCTTCCGCAAACCCCAAAGCCGGTTCGGGACGAACCTCTAAGAGGCAGCGTACAGAACCATAGACCATTGAAAAAGAAACTGTTGAAACATTTTCAAAGTTTTTTGTTATTCACTCACATGACGAGCGAAAACCTGTAGCAAAAATGTCACCCTTTATTGTCGCCAAAGTGCTAGCAAACCTTGTTGGATTTTCTTACAAGGCCAAGAAACTACACTCGGAAGACCTTCGTTTTGATGTAAACATTAAAAAACAAAGCGAAGCGCTTCTCAGACTGACCACCATTGTGGACGTGGAGGTGTCGGTAAGCCCTCACCGTACGCTGAACACGGTCCGTGGCGTTTTTTCTGAAGAAGCCTTTCTTCACACCAGTGGAGATGAACTTCTTCAGGGACTAAAAAGTTTGGGTGTCGTCGATGTCAGACGCATAGTGTTCCGCAAGAATGGTGAAAATATCCCTTCAAAACATGTTATCCTCACTTTTGAAAGACGGGCACCCCCGGAGACGGTCAAAGCCGGTTACCTCAACTTTCGCATCCGCCCATACATTCCCAACCCCCCAGCGGTGTTTCCGTTGCCAGTGCGCGCTTTGGCGACGGATCACGCAGCTGTCGTGGGAAGGAGACATATGCCAGGTGTGGAAATGAGGGTCACGTGTCTGATGGTTACGAGGCGGAGGCACACTGCGCGAATTGCAGAGGACCACATCCTGCCTACTACCGAAGCTGCCCCCTCTGGAAGCAAGAGAAGGACACCCTCGCAGTTAAGGTTAACGAAAACCTGTCGTACGCAGATGCGAAGAAGCGTTTTTCCCTCTCTTTCCTAAGATCTTGGTCGCCGACCTAAAGGCCCCATCCCCACAACAGAGGCAGCATGCTGCTCCCCTCGGCTAGGACGGGCCGGCGATAGCCGTGCCCGCCCTCCCTTTCAAGACGGTGGCGAGGGGTCAGCAGGGTCGCCCTTCTCGCGGAGAGGGCGCTCCAGCTGACTCCTCTGCTCAGGACAGGCCAGCACTGGCTGTACCTGTCAACACAGGCCACACCCCTATGGAGGAGAAAAAGCAAGTACCACAGCCTCAGTCTCTGGAGAGACAGCCAGGAACCAAGGAGCTGCGTGGATCGCATGCAGCTTCCTTGTCGGGAAACGAGGTGGAACAGATGGACGGGGTAGATCCCCTCCACAGTTCTTCAAACACCCTTCCACCCAGTTCTGGTCGTGGCCGCGGATCGGGGCCTCGCGGCACGGACCCTCCCAGGCCGGCAGGTAAGTCTGCCTGCAAGGCTCAGGAAAACACTAGCGCTGCCTTGTCTGCCCCCTCGTCGACTCCGGGTTCTGACCAGGACGAGATGGAGTGGCGGGGTACTAAGAAAGAAAAATAAAAAAAAAAAACGTAATTCCTCCGAAGTGAAACAACTGACTCAACTTTCCATGTGCTCCGTTTTTTTTCCTAAAATGGCTTCAGTACTCTTACAGTGGAACTGCCGTGGCCTTCTAAGAAACCTGGACGATGCAGAGCATCTTCTGGACGAGTACAAGCCACGAGCGCTGTGCTTGCAAGAGACTCATTTGAGTACCGGCCGCACTAGTTTTCTGAGACGTTACCAGGTGTTCCGGAAGGATCGCCCGGGCTCTGGAAATTCTTCTGGTTGAGTTGCGGTGGTCCTCCCGAGAGACGTTCCCTGCACAGAGGTTCCACTGTCCACACCGCTTAAAGCAGTGGCAGTTCGGTTCATGCACCATAAAGCTCTGACGGTATGCTCTTTATATTTACTGCTTGTTTCACCTTGAACTGTTCAGGTTTTAACTCGCTGTTAGACCAGCTTCCAGAGCCTTTCCTTTTGATGAGCGATTTTAATTGTCACAACCCTTTATGGGGTAGCACACGTCAAGATGTCAGGGGAAAAATTGGTGAGTCAGTTTTAACCACACAAAGTCTCTATCTTTTAACACGGGCCAGCCAACCTATTGTAGTCCATCGTCTTTGTCATCAACTTCCATCGACCTTTCAATTGGTTCTGCTATTTTACTTCCAGATTTTTCCTGGAGTGTCGATTCCGATCGACGTGGAAGCGATCATTTTCCTACTCTTAACCTGTAGCGTAGCCCCTTCTTTAATTCATACACGCCCGCCTCGTTGGATGCTTGACAAGGCTAATTTGGCCTTTTCAAGCAGGCATCGCTTTTAGCATATTCTCGTCTCGAAAGTCTCACAATTGACGAACTCAATCATCTTTTAACCGAGCGCATTATCACAGCAGCCAAGTTGTCCATCCCGCAGCCATCTCAATTTCTTCCTAGGAGGCCAAAACCCTGGTGGAATTCGGAATGTGAAGAGACACGCAAAAACCAAATCGGGCTTGGGGTAATCTGAGACGATACCCCACTAGAGATAACCTCATATCCTTTCGGAAAATGAAGGCCCGTGCACGCTATGTCCGAAGAAAAGCCGAACGGGAAAGTTGGTAAGGTTATGCTTCCACTATAAATAGCAGTACCTCACCTAAAGAGGTCTGGGATCGAATACACAGGATCAATGGTTCCTATCATTCATTTAAAATCCCCCTGCTCTTCAGGAATGGAACATGCCCAGACACACTCGAGGAACAAGCTGATATTTTTGGAGAACATTTTTAATATATATCCAGTTCACATCATTATTCATCTACTTTGCTTCGACACAAGCTGAAGGCTGAGAGCAATCCCTTAAAAACCTCAGGAGGTGAACAGGAAGAATATAATGCTACATTCAGCTTGCACGAGCTCCTCGCAGTTCTTCATAACACAAAGCCCTCAGTTCCTGGACCAGATGGTTTACATTATTCAATGCTACAGCGTCTTCATCCTTCTACACTCGATGTCATTTTATATCTTTATGACCACATATGGCAGGAGGGCTATTTCCCTTCATCTTGGAAGGTAGCAAATGTCCTTCCACTTTTGAAGGCTGGTAAGGATGCTTCTTGTGTTTCCAGTTATAGGCCCATTGCTCTTACCAGCTGTCTTTGTAAGACAATGGAGCGAATGATTAATCGTATACTAATGTGCTATTTGGAGCATGGTAAGGTGCTCGACAAATTTCAGTGCGGCTATTGTTCATCAAGGTCTACAGTCGACCACTTGGTCCGTCTCGAAACTGTTGTGCGTGAGTCCTTTGAGGGACCTGTTTGACCTTTGACTACGTGGTCGCATGCTTCGTTCAATTCAGAGCTATTTAGACAGGCGCACCTTTCGAGTCCAGCTGGGAAACACACTCTCCCGTGAATTTCTGCAGGAAAATGGAGTGCCACAGGGGAGAGTGCTAAGTGTCACCTTGTTTATAGTTAAAATGAAATCCATTGCTTCAGTAATTCCTCCGTCTTTTCAGTACTGTCTTTAAGTCGATGTGTTTGCTTCACCCGCAAACGTGGAATCTTTATTGAACCATCCCTAACAATCTACAATAGTAATGTTAGTGTCCAACCTCAGCACAAATTTTTGGGTCTTACGTTGGATAGTAAACTGAATTTTATTGCTCATGTAAAAAGCCTGAAATTGAGAGCTCACAAATCTCTCAATATCCTTAAAGTTCTCTCGCACCGGTCTTGGGGCTCAGATCGATTGTGCCTCCTGCGGATCTATCGCTCTTTGTTACGCTCCCGACTAGACTATGGCTGCTTTGTTTATGGGTCTGCCAGACAGTCTGTTCTCAAGATGTTGGATCCCATTCATCATCTTGGGCTTCGGTTGGCTACAGGTGCGTTTCGTACATCCCCTGTGCATAGTCTATATGCAGAGGCTAACGAGTGATGCCTCGAGAGACGTAGATTTGCATTGGGCATGATGCACTCTCTTCGCATCCGAACTGTCCTCTAGCACCCTACTCGAGAAGTTGTTCAAGAACCACGCTCGGAACGACTCTTTCTTGCAAAACCTAGCGTGATCCCTCCGTTCAGTATGCGACTGAAGACCTTGGCCGAGTCTGTCGGATTTGATGTAGCATCCCAGGTAGTAGAATTTCCTGGCATCATAGCACCTTGGGAGCACCCTGACAAACACTGCAACCTGTCTCTTGCACAGTATAACAAGAAAAACACTTGAAGTGCTGTGCTTCTGCAAGAATTGTATGAACTGGCTCAATTGCATGAAGATCATACAGTTATATACAGATGGATCAAAATCTGAGACCTTTGTTGGCTGCTCTGTCACTGGTTCTTCAGTGGAAGTTGTAAGGCGGATAAACACCGCCGCTACCATTTTGACGGCGGAGCTGTATGGCCTCCTGCTGGCTACGGAACACATAGCCCGCCACAGGATACCGCTGGCAGTAGTTTCACGGACTCTCTTACTGCCTTGCGAGCCATCTCTTGACTGCTGCCTACAAGGAACTCCCTTGTTGTTGAAGATCAGAATAAGGTTATTGTGGCAGCTGGAAAGCATTACACCATTGTCTTTTGCTGGATTCCCAGCCATGTTGGTATCCCAGGCAATGAGGCGGCCGAACGTGCTGCTCGCACATGCGTCAACAGGGAGGTAGACATAAAAGGGATCCCTTACGTGGACTACCCCTCTTCTGTAAGGTCTCGCATACAAGCCCAATGGCAAGCCGAGTGGAATGGAGAGATCTACAACAAG
The DNA here is from genome assembly GCF_016920785.2 of Ixodes scapularis. NCBI lineage: Eukaryota > Metazoa > Arthropoda > Arachnida > Ixodida > Ixodidae > Ixodes > Ixodes scapularis. Next base: position 923,749 of record NW_024609909.1, read on the forward strand.
CTGCATCTCATTAAGCCAAACCTGGGTGAATGGGCAAGCACCCGACACCGAGAACGGTTTTATGAAGTAATACTGTGTCGTTTGCGCATTGGCCACACGCATCTGACTCATGGCTACCTGCTCCGTGGAGAGGATGCTTCTTTGTGTGAACAAGGCGATAAATCTCTAAGTGTTCTCCATTTTTTAATTGAGTGCCCTTTCAACGAACGGGAACGCCAATCTCAGTTTGCACAGTTGTACAGAAATCACACTCCCTTACACCCAATGTGTTGCGGTATTTGAAGAATACAGTAATATAGCTTATTCCTGCTCCACGCACGAATTTGATCTTTTTTATGGTCTTATCAAGCAAACACGCTGGCCGCGTATGTCCTAAAAGTACAAATGCAAAAAAGTTAACAAAAAATATTGAGTGGATTTAAGTATTGCTGTTTGTTGCGAGCCACGTGGTCGCGAGACCGATGTCTTAAACAAGCATTGACATATCAAGAGGCATTCTCGATGTTTGCAGTACATTGTAAATAAACACTTTGTGCCACCAGCGGTCCGCTTAGTAAAATCATTGCTTTTTTGAGGAATTTAGCATTTTTGTTTTGCAATTGTCTCTGCATTTGATAATGTCAGCTTCATGCTGCTTCTTCCGGCAACACAATGTAGCTGTCAAGTGCCAATTTTTACGTTTAGGAATTAAAGTGAGGGAATGGAACGATTCAGCCATTCCAGGAGTGGGAATGGGCTCAGTGTCTCCATTCCTAGGAATTCAAAGGAATTGAATTATCGAAAACTCAAAATCCCCGGACTGGAATTACAATGGAATGGGGGGTGCCCATTCCGGAATACTGATCCTAACAGAGACTTGGCTTAAACCCTGAGTGATGAAGTTGTAGTTCTCTGCAAAGTCAATGATGAATATTCCCTCGGTTGTTGGAAGTGTTGAGTTGAGAAACCTAAGGTAATTTGACTGAAGTTTGCTCACATAGTGATGAGATTTCAAGTTCTCCAAGTTTTCGAGGAGTTTTCCCACTACTTCTGTGGTACTCGATACAACTGTCATGAGCAGGCACTTGCCCGGGTGAACCCATCGCTTGTATTCTATTTCGTCGTCTTCGGGAGTCTTGCTTTAGGGAAACGTTTTTAGCGGTTCCGGTCCTGGGTATCTCGAGCAGGTGTGCTTCATGCAGCTCTCCTTTTGGATTGAACAAACGGTTAAAGCCAAAAACTCGCTACAGGTTTCTTTTATTCCCAATGAATGCAGCATAAGCCTGACGTTTTTATGGTACTCGGACTCACAAACAGAGTGTGTGCCAGTTGAGCCTGCTAACACACACCAGGGGGGACGCATGGATGCGAAGGTTGAAAAACAGGCTGGCGGGTCTGGATTAATTTCCTCTTTCGATTCAATGAAAACTTCGTCTAGGTTCAACAAAAGAAACCGCGTTTCATTTCTTTTCAGGCCGTCTTTCATCCCAGGAAGACAATACGAAATCCCGTCATCTTGGTAAAAGGCCTCAGTTGAGGTTTCCACCTCGGAGAACAGTGGGCGATATTTTCGTGGATCGCGTTTTTCGAGAATTCCTCTCGTGTCGCGGAGTTGTCTGGCAAATCGCACTATCTTCTTGCCGCAACCAAAATATCCACTATTTTCTAATATTGTCCAAGATGGCGGGCATAGTGCTAAAGTTAACAGCTTTTTGTGTCTTGACTTGGAGCTTTGAAATTTGTCTGGAAATCTATCCACAAAAGACTTACAATTGCCCAGAAATGATTTGTCCTCTCCAGAAACTTCAGTTTGTGAGATATTCGGATAGGCACTGGCACTGGCCTCCATACAGGAATTTGAATCTGCACTTTGCACTTGGATGGTTTAGGACTCTCGCGGTTCTTTGCGGGACGCTTTCTGCTTCCTGAGGCCTATGTTGTGGGGCTGTAAGGTGTATTCGCAACATCCTCCTTGGATGACATTTGAGCTGGTCTGTCGCCGCCGAGCTCGGATGCCTCTTTCAGACTTGCACACTCCATATAACATTTGGTACATAACCTGCCACCAAAAACTAAGGCGAGAGATATCAGCCTTTATTCCAAAGTGTAAGAAATAACAGAAGTTCCGCGGCATCGTCTTCTGTATTTCGCAAAGGGGTCCACGCACAGCTTGGATGTGATGTGGGTCGTGTACTTAGAAAATTACATGTAAACCTGGTGTGCGCCAATGTCTGTGACAGTAGACTTAAGTCGTTTTCCACGACGACAAATAACGCCCTGTTGGTTGTGCGGCAAGTCTAAAAACAACTTTCCCCTTGTTATTCGTACTAGGCACACACCAAAAACAGGCAATAGCAATAAAAAATACTAGTGATGGGACGAATCACCGGGGATTCGGATTCGGACGGATTCGGAAATTTCCGAACTTCCCGCAACCGATATTCGGCAGATTCGGGGATCGGCAGATTCGTCGCTGGTTTGGGACGGCAGCGTGAACCTTGTCGTAAACCTTGCGAATTCGGTCAGTTTTGTGTTTTTTATGTACTGTTACTGCATATAACCAGATTTCGTCTTGTTCATTTCAACGTACGGTATGTACTGTACTGTCATTCTAAACCCTGGCACTCGCCCAGTTCCAGCTGAGCTGATCGGTGTGGTTGACGTAGGCCTAACCAATGCACGGTCTCGGTTACTGTGCGGTTTCGCGGTGATCGGTAAAATATAGCGAAATGCTGTGTATTATACATAATACGGCACAACGCACAATAAATATATTCAGGCAAGGAAATGGTTCGTCTCCTTCTCTGGAGCTGCGTGTGTCTGTACCTGTAAGGCGCGAGAGCGAGATGATTGTTGCTCGTCCCAACTTCGACCGCGTACCGGTGGCGTTTCTCCGTTCTCGGTAGCAGGTCGGCCGTGAAACGTTATACGCGTTGCATTTCATAAAAAACAAACAGAACGCACGGGTCTCCAACGCAACTTTACTGTTCGGAAACAAACACTAATTGAATCGGATATCATTAACCAGAAAGGTGCAAATGCAGTACAGGAGATAGTACAGCGCAAGGAGTTTCAGATTGTTTCCCGGATTGCTTCCCGTGTTCCGATAACAATACCTCAGTGGACACACGCTGGAGTGAATTGAATCGAACATACTCACGTGTGTGGAGTGTGCCAGTATGACCGTAATCATGGACACAAAATGTGTCTCTACCGGACAGCACGTACGGCATTGATCTCTTCCAGCGATGAAAACATGCGCTTGTATTTCCACGTGCACCAACATGCCTCGTTTGGTCGTAATCCGGAACCGAAACCAATTTTCCCGCGATACCGTTCTCGACAAACATCCAAAATAATATGAACAAGCGGAAAATTTTATTTATTACTATGATATCATGTTACAAAATTATTTTGTGCGCTTTGTGGAATTTAGTGAAGTTAATATAACAAAAAGTTGAACCATGCATCAACGCGATCTGGCAACCATGGCAACGCTCCGAATCTTTCCAAACTTTTTCAAATCGCTTGAGATTCGGCTACTCTTCCGAATCTTCAGATTCGGCTCCGAATCTCGATTCGGATAAAGATTCGTCCCATCACTAGAAAATACTACAAAAATGATAGAAGCGAACCTGGGCCCCGCCAGTGATGGGAGCGAAGCGGCCTCTTGTGTAGTCGGCAGAGGCGAGGAAATCGGCTTAGATGGCATTGGCGATAATCCTTGGCGCCACCGTCATTCACGAGCACACGCACGTTCGAAGGCACGAAGCGACGCCTAAAGGGGTGTCCAACCAGGACACTACAAAACGCACGACTCCGACAAATCGTGAAAATTGAAGCGGGCGCGAAGCGGGCGCGCCCGCTTCCATTTTCACGATTTGTCGGAGTCGTGCCTTTTGTAGTGTCCTGTTTGGACACCCCTTTAGTCGGGACGTCCGACCTGACCTCTTCCCGCACTGAACGGACTGCCACTCGCTGTGTCCTCGAAACCCGCTTCGCTTGCACCGTCGTTCAAGTAGTCTCCAAACAACGCGCACACATCCGTCTTTTCAAAACTCTGCCAAAGATAACCACACGTGTCTCAAATTCTCTGTTTCTACCACTCTCTCTCATTTCTGGCACGCAAAAGCAGCTCGCGGCGCACCTGAAGCGCCCCGTCGTCTACCAAAAACGAGAGGACAAAGAACAGGACCTGGCCTCGTCCCAGCCGAAGCCGACCTTGGCGCGCGCGCTCCCAGCAAGACCAGCTTGACCACCATGATTATGAGTTCGACCAGCTTCACCAGCTTGTCTCCCAGCTTGACCACATTGGCTCCATGGAAAAGCAGTTTGACCAGCTTGACCAGTTAGGACCAGACTGGCTCCCAGCTATACCAGATTGAATCTAAAACCAGATTGTAGTTAGACCATGCTTGTTTTTACCAAAACCAGACTGACCAGCTATAATTCTAGCTTGCCCAGCTTAAACCAGCTTGATTGCCAGTTAAACCAGTTTAAATACCAGATTGACCAGTTTGAAAAGCTTAGTTACCAGCTTCACTTGTTAGATTTTCATGCTGGTTTTTCCAATAGAGTTGGTATCTTGCAAATACTTTCGAACGTCAGTATTTAGTACTGAAATAATTTTTTCAAGTAACTTGTATTCATTTTAAAGCTACTTTTAAGTTACTTTCTATTTTTTTATTTTCTTTAGAGGTGGGAAGCTGGAATATATTGTACTCCAGTTATTTTGGCTAGACGCCCCGCCATTGCAGATACATTTCGTGCCGGAAATACAGTGCACTTCAGTGCTTCTGCTGAAAGAGGTGACACAGAGAAGTAGGTGTCGCAGCCTCAAGCCGAGCGGACGCGTGTTGTGTCTTCTAACTGAAGAAACGTCAAAGCACATTTTCTTACAATTTGTTTGTGGCCAAGCCCAAGAGCGACAGAGATTCCGAAGCAGAAGGGCATACGGGTGAAACCATAAGGTGTGTACAAGGCTGCAAGCCAGAGGGAGGGAACTTGTGTCGGAGAGAGGGTGGGTTCTACAAGTGTCTGGTAAGAGTCGACAGCACTGTCAAAATTAGACAGAGTGGAGCTTCCAGAAGTGAGAACTACATTTCCTTCCGGACAAGCGTTGAGTGAGAATACCAGAATATATATATATATATATATATATATATATATATATATATATATATATCTTTCTCCGATTGTCCATCAAAATACCTCAAGGAAGCCCCGCAGGGGGCACCTGCCTTGGTAGGTGCTTGGTGAGTGGCGCCACCGCGAACCCCGAGCTATGTGGGTTTACCCACCCACGCCTGGCTGTGCGTGGCTTAACCCGTGTCCGGGGAAAAGGGGACCCTGGTGGTTGAGCTAAGCCCGGGGTTTGTTTGGACCCTTCAGGGCCCCCCGGGCGAAGCAATACACCGCTTTGGCCCCTGCTTCTCGTAGACAGGTGTCCTGGCTTGGCCCGACCAGGATGATTCAGCCAGTCGCCTCTTCTACCCTCTTCTTCCCTCTTTCACTTTCCTCCTACCTCTTTCTCTTTTCTTCTACACTCTCTTCCTTCCTTTTTCACCTTCTTAGGCGGCAAGGGCCAACCTTGAGTGGAAACAGGACCTGTCCTTGCGACCACACTAGGGTATAGTGCCCGGGCAGCACTGGTAGAGTAATTGTGTTAGCCAAGCCCATCTTGCTATGGCACATTACCTACCCCCTTGTTGGGCTCCGTGGTGGGCGGTGCACCCGGGCACTGAATTTTCCTCCCATCTCTTATGGGTCTGCACAAAAAATCTTTTCTTGATCGGCCTCCGACAAGGGGTCGCACCGTTTCTACCTCGCACGAGACACACACTACTCCACCTAGATTCCCAAAATTCTTGGTACTCCACTCTGAAAGCGACAAACAACTCGCAAAAATGTCACCATTTCTTGTTGCAAAGGTCCTAGAGGGTGTGATTGGAAAGAGCTTTAAGGCTAAGAAGCTGGCATCTGGCGATTTGCTTGTAGAAATTGAGACCAGCCACCAGAGATCTGCGCTCCTTGCACTCAACTGTGTGTCAGACTACAAAGTTACAGTGACACCCCACAAAAAATTGAACACCATCCAAGGAGTCATCTCGGAGGACGACCTTCTGGACGCGTCTGAGAGCGAAGTAGAGAGGGCCTTTCTGAGCAGGGGGTTGTAGCTGCAAGGCGCATCTCCTTGCGTCGTGACGGCCAAGAGCTGAAGACTAGGCACATCGTGCTTACCTTTGAGTCCACCACACTTCCTGAGTCTGTAAAAGCGGGATATCTCTACTGCAGAGTTCGTCCTTACGTTCCGAACCCCAGAAGGTGCTTTAACTGCCAACGATTTGGACACGGTTCACAGAACTGCCGCGGCAAAGCGACATGTGCTAAGTGTGGCAAAACCGACCATGCAGCAGACTCTTGTTCCAACGACACACTCTTTGTAAACTGCAAGGAGCCCTACCCTGCTTACTCCAGATCGTGTAAGACATGGAAAGATGAAAAAGAAATTCTTACACTTAAAGTGAAAGAAAACCTTTCATACCCAGAGGCGCGTCGCCGCTTCGCGTTTTTGCGCAAGGGCGGCTTTGCACAGGGGTGCAGCGGGTACCTGCACCACTGAAGGTTGCGTTGGCAACCCAGACGTCCTTCCCGGATGCTAGGAAGCCACTGCAGTCCCCAACACGCCAGCTGAAGCTTCAGCTTCCTGGGCGTTCACTCTAGTCTTGTAGGCCTACATCCCCCTCCAGCGAGAGTTGTACCACTTCCACGGGGCAGCAACCTGTCTCCTCTAGTGTAGAGGGCTCACAGGCTGTTTCTCCTACCCAAGATGGGTCGGTTTGTTCGCACCTATCAGTGCTTCGCGGTCTCCTTTCAAGGAGAAAGGACCACGCTCCCGACCGAATTCTTCGGAAGGAGCGTCCTCATCCAAGGAGCGGCACGATTCTTGTGCCACTCCTCCAGCACCCAAGGGGCAGGAGCAGGTGGGCTTGGGCGACTGCCTGCCCAGTACCTCTGCTCCTCCGGCTGGTGGAGGTAGGGGCCGGGGTTTTCCTCCTCGTGCCCAGAACCTCTCTAAACCGGCTAGAACAGCCTCCGCCCAGGAGGCAGAAATAATGGAGGAGGGTGCCGAACCATCCACTCCTGCGTCTGACCCAGACGACATGGAGTGGCAGGTCCCCAAGGGCAAGCACAAAAGCAAAAAACCAATTGTTCCACCACAGTGACAATTTTACTCTACAAGGCTGGTATTCTCTTTCAACAGGAACATCATCCTACATCCTCAGTCACTACACCAACCTCACGACACCAAGATATCTTGCTCATTTCCATTTCTCCACCTACTCCTATGGTTCAGCCGAGACAGTGGAGTAACGGCGACTCCCTCGCCAGTGGCCTCGGCCCGAAGTCTCGACGCCCTTGGAGGTCGGAGAGGTCAGTTCCATATAGACCAACCAGAGGACTACTGGCGACTCCCTCACCTGGGGCTTTATTTTTAATTGCTTTTCCCCAAAGGTTCGGTCGGAGCTGCCTTCTTGCAGACTCATTAAATCATCATTCATGTCCTTTTCACATTTTACTAAATTCATCTCCTATGACTGGCTTAGTTTTGCTCTAGCTACCATTACACGAAGCTTGTGACTTTCTGGTGAAAAGCTAACTGCATAACATTAAACACGTCTGTTTTTAGAGCGCAGCTCTTAGGGGCCCGTTCAAGGCTTGAGCGGCGTCGGCGTCGCCGTTGGCGTCGTCGTCGGCGTCGCCGTCGCCGTCGGCGTTGGCGTAACTAAGAACACCCCAAGGTCACGCGACCCTCAAGGTCATCCCAAGGTCACATGGCCTCCAAGGTCACCCCAAGGTCACGTGACCCCCAGAGGTCACGTGACACCCAAAGTCACGTGACCCCCGAGGTCACGTGACCACCCCCAGGGTCACGTGACCTCCCCGATGACGTCATCGTCACTGATGACGTCACCGGCATCCGCATCATCATCGTCATCATCACTGATGACGTCATCAGTGACGTCACTGATGACCTCACCGGCATCCGCATCGTCATCGTCATCATCACTGATGACGTCACCGGCATCCGCATCGTCATCGTCATCATCACGGATTACGTCATCAGTGACGTCACTGATGACGTCATCCGTGATGATGACGATGACGATGTGAATGCCGGTGAGGTCATCAGTGACGTCACTGATGACGTCATCAGTGACGATGACGATGCGGACTTAGATGACGTCATCAGCGATGATGACGATGACGATGTGGATGTCGGTGACGTCATCAGTGACGTTATGACATCACTGGCATCGTCACGTGACCCTCCAAGGTCACGTGACCCCCAAAGTCACGTGACCCCCAGGTCACTTCACCCCCCAGTACCCTTCCCTCCTCCTCCTCAAGAGCTGCACTCTAATTCGGTGTTACAGGGAGTTGTAAACGGCTTTCACTTTTTAGAGCGCAGCTCTGAGGCGCCCGTTTCCGGCTTGAGCGGCGTCGCCGTCGCCGTTGGCGTCGCCGTCGGCGTCGCCGTCGGCGTCGCCGTCGGCGTAACCGCGCGGTGCATTATGGGTAAATTTCCCCGCTAAATCTAGCGGAAAATTTCCCCGCTAAATCTAGCGGAAAATTTCCCCGCTAAATCTAGCGGAAAATGTCCCTGCTAAATCTAGCGGAAAAAATTTCGCCGCTAAATCTAGCGGAAAAATTTCCCCGCTAAATCTAGCGGAAAAAATTTTCCCGCTAAATGTAGCGGAAAAATTTCCCCGTCAAATCTAGCGGAAAAAATTTCCCCGCTAAATCTAGCGGAAAACTTTCCCCGCTAAATCTAGCGGGAAAAATTTCCCCGCTAAATCTAGCGGAAAGATTTCCCCGCTAAGTCTAGCGGAAAAAAATTCCCCGCTAAATCTAGCGGAAAATTGTCCCGCTAAATCTAGCGGAAAAAAATTCCCCGCTAAATCTAGCGGAAATTTTTCCCGCTAAATCTAGCGGAAAAAATTTCCCCGCTAAATCTAGCGGAAAAATTTTGGTCACGTGACCCGGGGGGTCACGTGACCTGGAGAGTCACGTGACACCCCGAGGTCACGTGACTCCCTCCCGAGGTCACGTGACCTCTGAGGGGCACGTGTTTGCCCCCACGTGACCCCACCAAGGTCACGTGCCCTCGGGGGGGGGTCACGTGACCCCCCCCCCCCGAGAACACGTGGCCCTCAGTACCCTCCCCTCCTCCTCCTCAAGAGCTGCGCTCCAATTCCGCGTTACAGGGAGTGGTAAACGACTTTCGCTTCTTTAGAGCGCAGCTCTTAGGGGCCGTTTCCGGCTTGAGCGGCGTCGGCGTCGCCGTCGGCGTCGGCGTCGGCGTAACCGCGCGGTGCATCATGGGAAATGTCCCATAATGCACCGCGCGAGCCCCCCACCGGGGTCACGTGACTTCGTGGGGGCACGTGACCCCCCGAGGTCACGTGACCCCCCGAAGTCACGTGACTCCCCTGAGGTCACGTGACCCCCTCCTCGAGGTCACGTGACCCCCGCCGATGTCGCGTGACCCCCCGATGACGTCATCGACACTGATGACGTCACCGGCATCCACATCGTCATCGTCATCATCACTGATGACGTCATCATCAGTGATGATGACGATGACGATGCGGATGCCGGTGACGTCATCCGTGATGATGACGATGACGATGTGGATGCCGGTGACGTCATCAGTGATGATGACGATGACGATGTAAATGCCGGTGACGTCATCAGTGATGATGACGTCATTAGTGATGATGACGATGACGATGCGGATGCCGGTGACGTCTTCAGTGATGATGACGATGACGATGTGGATGCCGGTGACGTCATCAATGGTGATGACGATGACGATGTGCATGCCGGTGACGTCATCAGTGATGATGACGATGACGATGTGGATGCCGGTGACGTTACCGACATCCGCATCGTCATCGTCATCATCACTGATGACGTCATCAGTGACGTCACTGATGTCGTCACCGGCATCCGCATCGTCATCGTCATCATCGCTGATGACGTCGTCAGCGACGTCACTGATGATGCCACCGACATTCGCATCGTCATCGTCATCATCACTGGTGAAGTCATCAGTGACGTCACTAATGACGTCATCGGTACCCGCATCGTGATCGTCACTGATGACTTCATCGGCATTGGGGGTCACGTGACCCCCAAGGTCACGTGACCCCCCCCCCCTTGGTTAGTCTAACCCCCCCAGCGCCCTTCCCTCCTCCTCCTCAAGAGCTGCGCTCTAATTCGGCGTTACAGGGAGTTGTAAGCGGCTTTCACTTTTTTACAATGGAACCGTCGTGGACTTTTTTCCAATTATGACGACATCACCTTTTTATTAAATGAACACCGCCCTGCTGCCTTTTGTTTGCAGGAGACGCACCTTAAGGAAAGTCACTCAAATGTGCTTAGACACTTCAAAGTCTTCAGGAAAGATAGGTTAAACGCCTCTGTGGCTTCCGGTGGTGTTGCAGTGGTTGTCCAACGCATGGTCCCGTCCACTGAAGTGGCCTTGCAAACCTCTCTCGAGGCCGTCGCTGTCCGTATGCTGCTGGACCGTGTGATTACCGTCTGCTCAGTGTACATCTACCCGGGATATCAGCTGCAGTATGAGGAGCTAGATAATTTAATTAGCCAGCTTCCGGCGCCTTACATCATTTTAGGTGATTTCAATGCACACAATCCTTTGTGGGGAAGCTGTAGAAGAGATTCTCGAAGGGCACTCATTGAACGGTTTGTTCTTTCGACAGTATTGTGTCTGCTCAACACAAAAGAAGCCACTTATTTTAGTTCAGCAACTTGTAGTTTTACTTCCATTGATCTTTCATTTTGTCATCCTTCATTGTACCCTTTGCTTTTATGGAAGGTCATCCAAAATCCATATGGGAGTGACCACTTTCCACTCATTTTAGAGTTCAACCTGCTGGTCTTTTAACACGCACCCCTCGTTGGAAGCTTGAAAAGGCTGGCTGGTCAATCTTTACAGAAGCCTCACTTATAGCATGTTCATCCCTTGATGATCTTTCCATCGACAACGTCACCGAGCACATTACTCAGCATATCTTGCAGGCCGCTATGCTTGCCATTCCCATGACGTCCTCACATCTTCCAAAAAGGCCAAAGCCATGGTGGAACGAAGACTGCCGCCAGGCAAAGAAAGAACAAAATCATGCATGGGGTATTCTCAGGCGCTATCCCACGGCCAATAACCTGATCGGTTTTAAGAAAAAACGAGCGCAAGCGAGGTATATCCGACGGCAAGCCAAGCGGCACAGCTTTAGAGAGTATGCTTCCTCAATTAATAGCAGTGCATCCTCGAAGGAAGTTTGGGACCGTGTGCATAAAATTGAAGGCTCCTACCGGGTATTTTCTGTCCCACTCCTGAACCACAACGGAGTATGCCCTGCCAGCCTAGAAGAACAGGCGAATGTCCTTGGTGAGCATTTCAAATTCCTTTCACGTTCTCAACATTACACTCCGTCATTTCAGAGACACAAGCTACAGGCAGAGAAAAAGGCAGTTCCTTTGTCAGGTGGCTTGCAGGAGCCCTATAATTTATTATTTACAGTTTTGGAACTACAGCTGGTACTCCATTCGTCCAAACAGACGGCTCCTGGGCCAGACGGCATTCACTACGAAATGCTTCAGCACCTCCATCCATCAACTCTTGAGCTTGTATTATATTGGTTCAACCGCATTTGGCTTGAAGGTTGCTTCCCCTCATCTTGGAAGGTGGCTGTCATAATTCCCCTGCTGAAGCCAGGAAAGGATCCTACCTGTGCATCTAGCTTTAGGCCGATAGCTCTCACGAGTTGTTTTTCAAAGACACTAGAAAGGATGATAAATAAAAGGCTTATATTTTATTTAGAAAGAAACAAGCTACTTGACCGTTACCAGTGTGGATTTCGCTCAGCTCGATCGACGGTTGACCATCTGGTCCGCTTTGAGACTGCTGTGCGAGAGGCCTTTGTAAATAGACAGCATTGCTTCTCTGTCTTTTGCGACTTGGAAAAGGCATTTGATACAACTTGGCGCTACGGCATGTTGCAGGATTTGTTCAACATTGGTCTTCGGGGCAGAATGCTAGGTGCCATCCATAGTTACCTCCGGGATCGCACTTTTCGTGTGAAGCTTGGGGCAACTCTTTCTAAAGAATTCTCGCAAGAAAATGTAGTCCCACAAGGCGGTGTGCTTAGCGTCACACTTTTTATCGTAAAAATGAATTCAATTTTTCGTATTATACCGCCATTTTTTCAGTACTCGCTCCATTTTGATGATGTACAAATTTCAGTCTCATCTTGTAATCCGTCCATCTGTGAACGTCGACTTCAACTTGCAATCAACAATTTGGTCAAATGGGCGGATGTAAATGGTTTTAGGTTTTCTCCTGCGAAAACTGTTTGTGTGTGCTTCTCGTCGCCGCGGAATTTTACTTGAGCCTTCCTTAACTATGTATGAAGTCCCTATTGCAGTAAAGAACGAACACAAGTTTTTAGGTCTTATATTTGACTCAAAATTGACATTCATTCCGCACGTTAAGAGCCTCAAAATGAAATGTGTAAAATCACTTAATATACTAAAGGTCTTGTCGCACGTATCCTGGGGGCTGATCGGTGTTGTTTATTGCGCATCTACCGCTCACTCGTACGGTCCCGACTTGATTATGGCTGTATTGTGTACGGCTCCGCACGGGCATCGGTTCTCAAGATGCTGAACCCCATTCATCATCAGGGTCTCCGACCTTCCACTGGTGCTTTTCGCACATCTCCAATACTCAGCCTATATGTAGAGGCAAATGAGCCCTCACTGGAGAAAAGGAGGTTTGAATTAGGCTTCATGTATTCTCTGCGAATTAGGTCTGTTCCTGGTCACCCGACCCTGGACTGCATAGAACAAGTACACTATGAGCAGACTTTCATAAACAAGCCTTTATTTGTTCCACCACTCACCATGAGAATTCGTTCCTCTGCTGAGTCCGTAGGGCTGGATGTGCTACCCTCAGTTGTGCAGCGCTTGAACTCAGTAGCTCCTTGGGACCTCAGGCCCCTCCACTGTGAGTTGAAATGAACAAAATACAACAAGAGAGAGACCCCTAATGAAGTTCTGAGACAAGAATGTTTCGAACTCCAGGACCAGTACCGAGACTTCACAAGTTTCTACACTGACGGGAGCAAAACTGATTCCTATGTAGGCTGCTCAGTGGTAGGGCCTTCCGTGAAGTGTGTCCAGAGAATTAACAATAATGCCTGTATTCTTTCCGCAGAGCTTTACGGCTTGCTCCTTGCCATAGACCACATTCTTAAAAAGAAGATCCGTAAGTCAACCGTTTACACTGACTCACTTAGTGCTTTACGAGCTCTGGACACAATGGGGGATGTTCAAAATCCACTTGTTCTAGAAATAAGGAACCGGTTACATTCAGCATCAAAAAGGAAGAAAGAAATAACATTGTGCTGGGTACCTTCCCATGTAGGAATTCCTGGGAATGAGGATGCTGACCGTGGAGCGAGCACTGCTAAGGATCGACAAGTGGATCTGCACAAGATACCCTACAGAGATTATAGACATGCCCTGAAAGAATCTACAAAGTGCAAGTGGCAAGAGGAGTGGAACCAAGAAATGAACAATAAGTTGCATGCCATAAAACCGTTAATTCAAGGATGGGAGAGTACACGCCATCGTGAGCGATTTTATGAGGTGATATTATGTCGACTCCGAATCGGTCATACACGTCTTACCCATGGGCACCTTTCCCGCAGGGGGCACCTGTGAAAGCAGGTGTTTGGAGAGTGGCGTCTCCACGGACCCCAAGCCATGCGGGTTCGCCCGCCCACGTCTGACTGTGCGTGGCTTTCCCGTGTCCGGGGAAAAGGGCATCCTGGTGGTTGAGCCGAGCCCTGGGTAGGTTTGGACCCTTCGGGGCCCCCCGGGCGAGGCAATACACCACTTCGGCCCCCGCTTCCCGTAGACGGGATTCCTGGCTTGGCCCGACCAGGATGATTCAGCCTAGTCGCCACTTCTACTATCCCCTCCTTTCTTTCACCCTTGTCTTCTTCTTCTTTTCACTATTCTCATTTCCCTTCTTTCCTTTTTCAACTCCTTTGGCGGCCAGGGCTAACCTTGGGTGGTGACAGATACTCTCCTCCAGATCCACACTTGGTTATAGTTTCTGGGTAGCGCTAATAGAGTAATGCTTCCAGCAAAGCCATATTTGTTATGGGGTGTTACCTATTCCCTCGTTGGGCTCCGTGGTGGGCGGCGCGCTACAGATTCCGAACACTCCTTGCCCTCTTATGGCGCCCCTCTCTTCCAAACCCCGTTCGGGGCAAGCCGTTAAAAGGCGCTGCCCTGAGCACAACACTATTGAAAAAGAACCAGAGGTAGAAAACTTCACGAAGTTTTTCGTTGTTCATTCTCTCGATGAACAGAAACCTGTGTCAAAGCTTTCACCATTTGTCGTCGCCAAAGTACTTGAACACCTTGTAGGGTTTTCCTACAAGGCTAAAAAACTCCACTCAGGAGACCTCCTAGTTGAGATAAATAATAAAAAGCAAAGTGAAGCGCTTCTCAAGCTGAACACCATACTTGATGTGAAAGTGTCGGTGAGGCCTCACCGCACACTGAACACCATCCGTGGAGTCCTCTCTGAAAACGACTTCCTTCACACTAGTGAGGAAGAACTCCTCGAGGGACTCCAAGGTGCCGGCGTTGTCGCCGTAAAACGGATTATGTTCAAAAAAGATGGTGAAGAAATTCCTTCAAAACACGTCATCCTTACATTTGAACGACACACACTGCCACAAACAATCAAGGCTGGATACCTGAACTGCCACATCCGCCCTTTTGTCCCCAACCCCCAGCGGTGTTTCCGTTGCCAGCGTTTTGGTCACGGAACACGCAGCTGTCGAGGGAAGGAGACGTGCAAATTGTGGCAGTCAGGATCACATCTCTGACGATTGCGAGAATGTGGCCCACTGCGTCAATTGCGATGGACCACACCCTACCTACTATCGTGGCTGTCCCATATGGAAGCAAGAGAAGGAAATCATTGCCATTAAAGCCAAAGAAAATATCAGCTATAGCGAAGCGAAGAAAAGGTATTCCTTCATGTCTAAGGGATCGTACGCCGACGTGGCACGGAGGGGTCTTGTGCCACGCTCGGAGTCGAGGGCTACCCAGGTCTCACCTGAGGTTCTGGAGGCAGCCCTCAAGGCCCCAACCCCCCAGCCGGGGCAGCAGTGCCCCCCTCTTCATGGAGGGAGTGCACATGCTGCTTCCCTAGTTCTAGACAGGCCGGCAAATGCCGCACCTGTCCGCACTTCGCGGTCTTCTCCCGGGGAGAGGGGCGAAACTCCCGCCCGACCTCCTCAGAGAGGACCTCATCTTCGAAAGAGCGGCACAACCCTCGTGCCGCTCCCCCAGTACCCAAGGGGCCGGAGGAGGCAGAGTTGAAAGCCCCTTTTGCCCAGCACCTCCGGTGCCTCTTCGGCTGGCCGTGGCCGGGGCAAGCCACCCCGCACAACAAGCCAGCCAAAACCTTCAGGTAAAGGCTCGCCTCCAGAAATAGAGGCGATGGATGATAACGCTGAGTCACCCACTCTTGCATCCGACGAGGGTGACATGGAGTGGCAGACTTTCAAGTCTAAAGGGAAAAAACCAGTGGTCCCTCCCAAATAACCATTAATTTCATACTCTCAATTTTTTCATTGCCTCTTTCTTTTTAATTTTACACTTCACCTTTTTACATAAATGAAGAATTTGCATTTTATGCAGTGGAACTGTCATGGTTTTTTACCCAATATTGATGACGTTAACTATTTTATGGATGATCTCCGGCCTATTGCCCTCGCGTTACAAGAAACTCGTCTCCAAGCTCGTCATACACAGATTTTAAGGCGTCATCAAGTTTTTCGTAAAGATCGTGTTAATTCAACTTCTGGGGGCGTGGCAGTGATTGTACAGAGTGGGGTTGCCTATTCCGAGGTACCACTCTGCACCCCACTGGAAGCCGTAGCGGTACGTCTTCTTTTAGACCGCCTTATAACGGTTGTCTCTATTTATTTGCCTCCGAATGTTCCCCTGCATCTCTCTGAGCTCCAGGGACTCGTGGGACAACTTCCTCAACCCTTTTTAATTTTAGGTGATTTTAATGCCCATCATCCTATGTGGGGCAGTGCTCGTCTCGACTCTCGAGGCAGAGTAATTGAGCGGTTTTTACTATCATCTCAAATATGTATTTTTAATAGGAGGGAGCCTACATTCTTTAGTTCAGCTCAGAATTCATTTACATCTATTGATATATCTATTGCATCACCTTCATTACTGCCTTGTTTTTCATGGCAGGTTCTTAATAACCCTTTTGGGAGTGACCACTTCCCTATTACTTTAGAGAGCGACATTTGTCTTCCCACTCTGTTAAAAGGAATGCCTCGGTGGAAGTTAGACAAAGTCGATTGGTCTCTTTTTAAGTCAAGCTCCACGCTGGATGCATCCTTGTTTTCCTCCATGACTGCGGATGAAGCCACGTTGTATGTGACAGAGCAGATAATTAACGCCGCTCAGCAGTCAATCCCCCAAACTACCGGTAATCTGCCTCGTAAGTGCAAACCTTGGTGGAATAAGGAGTGTGCCATGACGCGCACGGAGCAAAATAAGGCATGGGGCAAGTTCAGGCGGTATCCCACCTCAAGAAACCTGGTTGAGTTTAGAAAACGAAAAGCTAAAGCGCGGTGGACCCGTAAGCGATCGAAACGGAAAACCTGGATGAAATATGTGTCATCTCTGAGCAGTTTTGTAACTGCCAAGGAGGTCTGGGATAGATTCATGAGAATCCAAGGGGACTACAGAGGGTTTACGATTCCTGTTTTCAACCCTCCATCTGCTTCACTGAAAGATACGGCTAACGTCCTTGGAGAGTACTTTTATTCTGTGTCCAGCTCCTCTAATTATTCTGATTCCTTCAAGTTGCTTAAACGGCGAGCAGAGCAGCATAATATAGTTACAACGGGATCAAACGCTGCATCTTATAATCAGCCCTTCACACAGTACGAGCTAAAGAGTGCCCTTGATATAAAAAATCTCTCTGCTCCTGGACCCGATGGACTACATTACGCAATGCTGCGTAATCTCTCTCCAGAATCTCTCAAATCCCTTCTTAATTTCTTCAATTCATTGTGGAAAAGGGCTAGCTTTCCAGCAGCTTGGAAACAGGCACACATTATCCCTCTCCTGAAGCCGGGTAAGGATCCATCTCTGCCCTCTAGTTACCGTCCGATCGCTTTAACCAGCTGCCTTGGGAAAACATATGAAAGATTGATTAACAGGCGGCTGGTGTACGTTCTAGAAAAGGAAAGTATTTTGGATAACAATTAGTGCGGGTTCCGCCGAGGACGATCCACCTTGGATCATTTGGTGCGCCTAGAAACGGCCATACGTGAAGCATTCGTGAATAGGCAGAGCTGTGTATCAGTCTTTTTTGACTTAGAAAAGGCCTATGATACAGCATGGCGGTATGGCATTCTCCAAGACCTTTATGGCTACGGAATTCGTGGGCGTATGCTGCAGTGCATAAACGATTTTTGGAATGACAGGACGTTTCAGGTCAGATTAGGAACTGTTTTGTCAGATCCTTTCATTCAAAAAAATGGGGTTCCCCAGGGAGGTATCCCGAGTGTTATACTTTTTGTAATCAAAATGAATTCTCTCGCACAGGTTTTGCAACCGTCCATTACATACTCACTTTATGTCGACGATATCCAAATCTCAGCATCGTCGTGCAATCTCTCGAGCTGCGAGCGCCAGCTACAGCTTGCCATAAATAAGCTTGCTAAGCGGGCGGACGAAAATGGTTTTAAGTTTTCTCCCGGGAAAAGTGTTTGTGTCCCATTTTCTTTACGCCGTGGTCTATCACTGGATCCATCCCTAAAACTGCAAAGAACCTTCATCCCTGTCAGGAAAGAGCACAACTTCTTAGGTGTTACCTTTGGCAAAAAGCTCAATTTTATTGCTCACCTCTAATCACTCAAAGAAAAATGCCTCAAAACTGTGAATATTCTGAAAGTCTTATCCTATAAAACCTTGGAAAAAGAAGCCAAATTTGGGGGTTTTACGTGCCAAACCTACGACGGGCATCTGGCACGCCCCAGCGGAGGACTGAGGATTAATTTCGACCACCTGGGGATCTTTTGACGTGCAACCGAAAGCTCGGTTACACGGCGCCTTCTCCGCAATAAGCCTCCGTCATATTGCTGTCACCTCGGTCGGGATTCGAACCCGCCACCTGGGGATCCGTAGGCCGGCGCTCTCGCCTCGGAGCCACCGACTATAAAACCTGGGGATCTGACAGAAAATGCCTTCTACAGCTGTACGACGCTCTTGTTCGATCCCGTCTCGACTATGGGGCTCCAGTTTACGGTTTCGCACGACCGTCGGCGCTTAAGATGTTGGATCCAGTCCATCACCTTGGACTGCGACTCGCAACAGGTGCTTTTCGGACGTCGCCCGTCCTCAGCCTGTATGCTGAATCAAATGAGAAGTCATTCGAGAAAAGACGCCATCATCTAAGCTTAACTTATTACTACAAGGTGCTTGCTAACCGTAATCATCCAACCTACCACTCCCTACAGAAATCTAGATTTTGCCGCCTTTTTGAGAGTAGGCCAAGCATTGTGAGGCCCTTGATTTTCCGAATAGAGCAGTTATGTTCCTCACTTGATCTGTGTTTGAACGAAGTTAATCTTTTGCAGAGTGTAGACTGTGTTGCCCCCTGGGACATAGTGCCGGTTGCTTGTGACTGGGCTCTCGCAAGGTTTAATAAACATAGCGTCTCTGCCCTTATCATGCAACAGGAATTTTCTGAGCTTGAGAAGAAGTACGAAGGTTACACTCATTTTTACACCGATGGCGCCAAGACGTCGTCATTTGTTGGCATCGCCGTGCATTCTGATTGTTTTATTAAAGTGAAATGCCTAAATGCTTTCTCTAGCATTTTTACAGCTGAAGTTTATGCAATATCTATGGCCATAGATTATATTCTCCGGGCTAAAATAAAACAGGCTGTCCTATTTGTAGACTCTCGGTGTGCGGTTACCGCAATATGCTCCTTTAGAGTTACTAAGATTGCGCTGGTGCAGCAACTTCAAAATAAGCTTAATAAAGCGGAACATGGAGGCCTTGATATAAAATTTTGTTGGGTGCCGAGTCATATGGGAATAAAAGGTAATGAAGAAGGAGACATACTCGCTACATCCTCAGGTAGTCTTCCCCCGTCTCACGCCTGTTTGCCACACCAAGACATTAAACCTATAACAAAGTCATCCCTTCTTCGTTATTGGCAGTCTGAATGGAACATGGAGTGCAATAATAAACTTCATATTATAAAGCCGGTTCTTGGGCTCTGGGAGAGCTCTTCTCAGAGGAACCGATTCCATGAAGTACTATTGTGCCGTCTTCAAATCGGTCATTCTTACGTAACGCACAAATATCTTCTTAGTGGAGAGGACCCACCGGTGTGTGAACATTGTGGGGATACGCTTACCATCATGCATATCCTGTGGCTGTGTTCAGCTTTGGACAAGGAACGTCGTGTTCACTGTCCAGAATTGTTTCACTTCTAAATCCCATTCCATCCTGCTCTTTTGCTGGGAGTATACCCTCTCATCCCATTCGACCGTGTGTTGTCTTTTATTACAAGTGCGGGTTTTATTAATAAGATGTAACCCTACATCGGTAATTATTATTCTGTAGCTCGTTAACAGCGACAGCTGATTTCTTAAATTTTGTTTGGCGCAGTATGGCCTCCGTAGCTGTTGCGCCATAAAACCCCCAAACATCATCACCATGGGCACCTTTTGCGAGGGGAGGATGCTCCAGAGTGTGAACACTGTCACATACCATTAAGCATCCTGCACATTTTACTTGTATGCCCTTTGTATGACCAAGAACGCCACAGACACTTTGCTAAGGTTTACCAAGAGCATACACCATTACATCTCGCCATTTTACTCAGCGATGAGCCATTGATTCCACACAAGTGTGTTTTCAACTTTCTTAAGGATATAAGACTCCTGGACCAGCTATAATTTTAATAGTTTGTCGTATTCATTGCCACATCTTATGCGCTTGTACTTTCATGATCATTGTTTTATTAAATTACAAGCTACTATAGCTCTTTCTTCTCTTTAACCTTGATTTCAGCAATAGTCCTAGTTGTTGGCGCATTATTGGGGAGGAGGACAGACCGTTACGCCCCAAGCGGTTAACTTATCAACTACATGGATGGGGACAACAAATACAATGACGCAGCGCTCGGCCAACATAACCGAACGCGGCGTCAGCGTTCGACTGGAGTTCGTGTTCTCCGGCGAGGGGGAGGAGGGACTCTTTTGTTTCCACGACGGCCTGCATGAACAATGCAGCATGCACGATCCCAGCTCAGCACAAAAGCCGAAGTGGGTCAAGCTCGCATTCTCAGAAGATAGATCCGGCACTTAACGTCGCTTCGTCGATTGTTAGTATTTTTTACATTAAACTGTGCCCCGCGCTCTATTGTAGAAGATGACATGGCCATGCCCATAAGGCCTGTTGGCATGTGTACAGGCCTTGTGTTGAGTAAACACCGAGCGTGGGGAAAACAAACGGGTCAGAGTGCCCCCTATAGTTCGATCTCCTGCCCAATAGCCTTGGTCGCTGCTGCGCCATTAAACCCCAATCAATCAATCAATACCTCAAGGAAGGAGCAGGAGGGGGAGAAGGAAAGGAGCAGAGGGGCACGGGAGGAGGAGAGAACAGTACGAATGAGGAGGAGGGGCATACCCTCCCCCCTCCTCCTCAAGAGCTGCGCGCTAATTCGGGGGTACAGGGGGTTGTAAACGTCTCATTTTTAGCGAGTCCCATGTTGTTCTTAGAGCGCAGCTCTTAGGCGCCCGTTTCCGGCTTAAGCGGCGTCGCCATCAACATAACCGCGCGGTGCATTATGGAAAGTATCCCATAATGCACCGTGCGGGGAGGAGGAGGTGGGAGGAAGAGGGGGAGGACGAGGGAGAGGGGGAAAAGGATAAGTGAAGAGGGGGAGGAGAGGAGAGAGGGGGAGGAGCTTGAAGGATGATTGGAGGAGGAGGAGGGAAGAGTAGGCGAAGAGGAGAGAGGAGTCGCAGGTCGGACGAGGGGGAGAGGGGGAGGGGTATGCCCTCCCCTCAGTACCCTTTCCTCCTCCTCCTCAAGAGCTGCGCTCTAATTTGGCGTTGCAGGGAGTTGTAAACGGCTTTCATTTGTTTTTGCGTGTCCTAGACACATTTTTTTGTGTGTTTTTTTCCCGTTTAGCTGCTGACAGAGCCGTATATTAGGAGAGTTTGGACAATGTGCAAAGCAAAGGCTGCCGCCAGCGCCGAAAACTCCCCTCGCGGTTAGAGCGTAAACTAAAGGTACGACACAGCGTCGACCAATCAGGAGACCGTGACGTCACAATATTGCAAACGAAATTTCAAGCCTGAAATAGAAGCGTTCAACCTCAGCCTCTCTACTCCATCTCACAAATTTCTGCAGTAAAGACAAAGGCACAGGTGCGTGAGCCTAGCTCAACGAAATGCTTTTGTTTGTAGAAGACTCGTGCATAAGAGGCACTTTCCAAAGCCACGCGCTCGTGCCTATGCCTTTGTCTGCACTGCTGATGTTCGTGCAGAATGAGTATCGGTGACAGTTTGCTCTGGGCCGGCTTGCTATACTCTGTTTCATACTTAGTGTGCAACGCT
Source organism: Ixodes scapularis (assembly GCF_016920785.2). NCBI lineage: Eukaryota > Metazoa > Arthropoda > Arachnida > Ixodida > Ixodidae > Ixodes > Ixodes scapularis. The sequence goes on from NW_024609909.1 coordinate 945,513, forward strand.
GTCAAAGCTACTGGCGCGAGCATGGGGCTTGATCTCGTTGATCATTCGCACGTGTTCTCGCGCAAACAAAACCATAGATTAAGCCACGCTCTCGCGCTAGTATAGCTTTTACAGCGCTGCACCCTAAGTATGAAACGGAGTATAGAACAGCGTCAAAGCTGAGACTGGCTGACAGAAGACAGGGCAAATGGTGGGGCGCGCGAGCGTCTTGAGACATGGAGTCCCGCTCGGCTTGTGCGCTAGCTTTGGCCCTAGTGCTTTCTTTCCCCAACTCAGCTGAGACGCTGTTTCTAACAAGTCAGCCCTGGGTTGGGGCGCACGTTCGTTTATCCTACACTTGAATATTGGTGTGACGAAAAACCTCACGTGCGCAAAGTTTTCAGTCCCTGAGAGCTAAACCTTTTCACTCTAAAGACACTAAGACGGCTCACATTAGTCGTCCCTACCAAAAAAACGGTTTAAAAATAAACCGGAATGAATCCGGATTTTCAAACCGTCATACGGGCCCCTAAACAAACCGGATTTCTAGAAACCGTAAAATGAACCGGAAATGCCCAGTCCGGAAACCCAACCGTAATTGGTCGAAGCGGAAGCTGAACCGTATCTGCCGATCCGTAAAGCTTCACCGGAGTGGGTCTAGCCGTATATTAAACCGTATCAGGTAACACCGGAATATAATAGAAATAGTTTAATAGTGACATTCCTACTCTTTCACCTTCCGATGTGCTGCAGCTGATGCTACAGGTCATCCCTTACAAAAATGTCATATCTAGACTTCTAATAAAAATACAGATATGGATATATAAGGAATTGGGCAGATATGGACCACATATGCATAATCCGACCGTGTCTGGATGGATATAGCCATCTCTGCCCAATTCCTCACATACCATGTATAGACTGCTTTATATGATCCCATGTTTGGGCCTGGAAAATATAGTACTTACCCCATATAAAGCAATTTTCAAGTGATGCTCCTCCTAGCATCACATTAAAATTATTGCCATGGGGCAGGTACCATACTTTCAGGTCCAGACAAAGGATCATATAATGCATTTCTATGAATATCCACAAAATATACATTTTACTGCTGTTCCACACTGCCAAACGTGTGTTTATATAGATGCATCGACAGAATAGGCCACTGATCAATCTTTATTGGCCTGGATCGAAATTTGTAATTCCTACAAATATGTATGCTACAAAGATAAAATGCAGGCGATCGCTAGTTAGGAAACATGTCATTGGATGTCGGAAAATCACAGCCCCTTACAAAAATGATCAATGAGTTTCAATTGAGTTTCTATTCAGTTGAATGGCTTTCGATTGAAACTTGTTTCATTTTCTTGTAAGGGAGCCCTTTGGCGGGATTGGTTGTTGAGGGAGCAGTGAGAATATGGTTTGCAAAAAAAGTTTTATACATAAAAGCGCCAAAACTCCAAACAAGCACTTCGCCGTTCAAGAAAAAAAATCGTAATATCACACGGACAACCATTAAAATAAACTAAAAATGTAATAGCACACAGACACCTATTAAAATAAAACAAAAGGAAGGTGACAATTAAGCTGTAAACTATACGAAAGTTCCAAAGTCGTTGATTCTTACTCACAGGGTCACAGTCCTGATTCAACTCTCCGGTCGAGCACATCAGTTTTGACAAGGGCTTGCTTGCTAGCCTCGTCGTTGAAGTCCTTCCTTGCACCGTGCGATGTTCAAAGTCCCCCAGTCGCTCCTCGCTGGCCTTGTTTTCCCGTTCGGTCCCGAAATCATCCCTTATGATCAACATATCGCACACACACACGCACAAAGACACCATTGTTCGCCGAAAGCAATACAAGATGGAAAGTTCATTTCTGCTCCTTGAACACGACGAGGTCACCACCGTTTCCCGCACTAGAAAATGACGAGGGCATCATATCTTTAACTAAAACTTAATAAAAGAAAAAAATAAATAAATGATGAACATATAACAAAAACACGGACTAAATGATGAGAAAAACATGAAATAATGAATACACAAATAAGAAAGAATAAAAACACGAAGGACTTACACAGACAGCCACATTTGTTCAATTAACAATCAGGTTTCAGTCTGATAAAAAAATATTTCTGCTGTGCTAAACATAACCAATATGGTGTGTAAACTAGGCGACTTTGAGCAATGCAGGAATATTTGTGATCTTATTCAAATGTTATTGCGAACTCAAAACGTGCGGCTACCCTGCCTAGGTCCTTCATATTACTATTCTTCTGAATTCTAGGTTCATTTTGTGGCTGTTCAGAACCAGGCGGAACTTGGTGGTGCTCTTTCCATTCTGACCTTACTTCGGACAGCTCTGTACCCATAGAGAGAAGCACTAGCTTCTTTACATAATCCCACCCCTTCTCCTTGGAGATACCCTCCGTGTATGCTGTAATTGGAAGAAAAAAAAAACAATAATCAGCAGATATACACATTATTAGCTACATTGTTTTGCAATAATTTTTCTAAATAGGCCCCTGGGCTAGGACAACAGAAGACTTTTTTTTGGGGGCGATGTAAAGATTTGACACAAACGATTTGGCCCGCATTTTGCTGAACAGCCAAATCCGCACACTTCACAATAATTGATGATTATTAAGCAGTGTGCTTTATGTGGGGCCTTTAAGGGCAAAGCGTCCAAAGTGTGTGTCCATCTGCATTTGCAGAGTATATGGAAGAGGGGAGAATGCGGCCAGACTACTGTTTTTACTCCTTGCAGCATATAGCTCGAGGATTCTCTAATTTTGCTTATACAGGGCGTTTCACCACACAGAACGTACAAACACAAGCTTGGAGGTCGCACACGCAGTCTACAAAAACGATTACATCGCGTTTTTTTTCTTTGCACTATAAAACGTTGTGTAATCATAATCATAACATCAATGGAAGTACACACGATTGCATTAAAGTTCCCAATTGGGTTTGTTTTATACCGCGCAGCCACTGCCTGTACACAAGTCAACTAACTCTACACATTCCGCTCAGCACACTACTGCTAGGCTGAATCAGATAAGTGTCACACTTGCCGAGCTTGAAGTACACTCATGATCTATACGAAGGTGAACAAGCAATCGTCGACTGCTCAGTACTGGGAGCATCATGCAGCAGCTGACTTGCTCTCCTTTTCAAATGCCTTGCGAACCAAGTGTGGTAAGTCGTCTGATAAGGAGAGAACGTCACCATGGATGGAACTGAGCAGTTGATACTCACCTGTTTACCTTCATATCGATCAAGTCTCTACCTGGCCGAAGTAGCTAGTCTGTGTGCAGCATAAACGGCTGTAATGAAATCTCAAGAGGACGAAAGTTCAAAACAGGCTTGGTAAGGCTTCACGTTGCAAGTATGCCCATGCATATTTCACTTTCTAAAACATCAAAATGCATTTCAAATTGTCACCCAAGACAAGCTGCTCTTACACAGCTGTATATATAAGGCAGCTTACCCATCAACAACCTTTGGAGACTGCCATGGACCTGAACCTCGGCCTAGTCGATGCTAGCTTCTGTTCGGCGAGGGCTTCACTGAGTAGGAAGGTGAAAAATGTGCTGTAGATTATGTGAAACAAACAAGCAAAAGCAATCCTAGCATGCACAATTCGCTAGAGGCACTGACAAATAAAAATCAGAGGTTGGGTCAATTATGTTAACGCAATATACTTCAAACGTAAAGGTTGAAATATATTTCGATGGAACAACAAAAACCAAAGACTATCTCTGCAAATATGGTGCTATCTAGTACACCATAGATGAGTAGAATCGGATTAGAGCGTCCCCCTTACAAAGACTGAAGCAAAACAAGTATAGAGTCTGCAGTGCCACTACAACAGACATGATGGTATTGTGATCTCGTGGAGATCATAGTTCGGAATAAGTGTGACAGGCTTTGGCATGACAAATATGCCACTGTCATTATTCATTTTTGCATATTCTACGGTGACAGTGCAGGGAAACAATCACACACCAGATACTCAGAAAGACAAGCACACGCGCTAAACTTATAGCTCTTGTGTATTCGACTACTTCATTATTCTCTTCAACGTCCGGATTGACTTTCCAGAACGTGATAAGCAGAAGAAATAGCACGAAATACAAGGGAAAAAAGCGAAAGGCAAGACAAAAGAAAAAAAAAGAATAAAAAAAACCCTTACAAATCATCCTTCTTCCTCACCACTATAGTTTAGATAGAAATTGAAGCTCTTTAGTCGACAGTGCTATAGAAGGACTACTTACACATTTGTCCTTCAGATGTTCTATTCTCTGCGCTTTCATTATTTCTATTTATCTATTAATCTATCTATTAGAAAACAATTTTCAAAATGCGCTACGCAACCACAATCTTGACAGCAGATTCCCAAATGTACAGCGACGACTCGGGGGTTATTATAAAAATGCTCCCTTAAACGATCATTCAAACACCTGCCAGTCTGGCCTACATACTTCTTACCACACTAGTTATGTAGACCAGACTGGCAGGTGTTTGAATGACCGTTTAAAGGAGAATTTTCATAACACCCACCAAGTCGCCGCTGAACATTTGGGAACCCGCTCTCCGGATTGTGGTTGTGTAACACATTTCGAAAATTGTTCCGTAATAGTTAAGAGTCGAGACCCATTGTCAAGAGAAATAGTGGAGGCACAAAGAATAGAGCATCTGAAGAACAAGTGGGTAAGTAGTCCTTCTATTGTGTTGTCGACCGAAAAGCTCCAATTTCTAACTTAAGGATAGCAGTGAGGGAGAGGGATGACTTGTAAGGGCTTCCTATTTTTGTTTTTACTGTTCCTTTTTCTTTTTGTTGTTTGCCTTTTTCCTTGTATTTTGTGCTATTCTCCTTATCACGATCTGAAAAGTCAATCTAGACGTTGAAGAGAAGAACGAAGTGGTCGAATACACGAAAGTTGTAAGTTCAGCGCTTGTGCTTGTTTTCCTGAGTGTCTGGTGTGCGAATGTTTCTCTGCGCTGTCACCATAGAATATGGTTCATCAACTTACCCAAGCATCCATTCTATCATTTCTGCAACATTAAAATGACTCTGAAAGTGCGAGCACCTGCAGGGTGTATTCATGCAAGTCTTGCAAGTGTTGAGTTGTGGGTACAGTGCCCTGGTTGTGTCCATATGCGATATATGACCAAATACCACAAAGACCAACACTGCAAACTTCTCCGAAAACCAATGGGCGCGGTGGTGAGCGGCAAAAGTGGTGCTCTTCACCACTCTCGCCGTTTGTTCGCGTTTGTGTGTTGCTACTAACATGCGCACCAATGGGAAGGCTCAGCCATTATTGGGAACACGAAATAAACAAATACAAAATACAGATACAACACACAGCAATACTGGATGCAAGTAGTGACGCAGTTCTGTTGGGGTTCTGTGGACATTTATACAGCGCGTAGTTGGTGAGCCATTTGAAAGTTGTGACGAGTTGCTCGCTGTAGATGAGCAATTTAGCCAATGCAATATGACTGCTAGCCTGGAATCAACCTGCACCACGCAGTAGTGATACACGACCGCATGCTGGTACGATGCTTATCTAGATCGAAATAGGCAGGGGTGGGGATTGAACCCAGGATCTCTGGGTTCTGCAGCGCAAGCTTTTGTTCCACGTGCTCCGAGCTGATGTGCGCTAGCCCAGTCGGCCACTGATCCCCAACGCAACGTACTTCTGTTGTAAACTCAGCATTCCGCTTACGAATGAAATGCGCAATTTTCCTAAAGGCTTTCATTTCACGTGAGTGGCAACAGAATTGCTAAAGGCCAACCCATAAATACATTCTGTGTTAAAAGCAATCCTAGCAGAAATAAGTTGCTATTATATTGCTCAATATATAGAGCACCTTACCATGAACTTCAGTCTTCCATCAAGCCAGGACTTCAGCAGGGGAGACTGTCCTTTTGTGTCGTCTCAGGTCACTCACATCAAGATGGCGAAAGTGAATGCAAACGTCTAATTGGGAAAGGCTGCAGTAAGTATAAAGATGAAAACACAGATTAGAATATATGGTAAAAAACATCATGGACCAACTTGAAAAAAGTGCACGCAGACTGGTGCACACTCGCAACTCGATCTATTGAACACAAAAGAAAACAAGTAGGAGGATGAGAGAAATCAGAAAGGCTGTACTCGGAGAATGTGAGCTTCAGGAACCGGGGTGTGAGACATAGATGTCAGGTAGATTGTTTTACAGACACTCTAAAATTAGCAACAGCTTTTCCATGTAGTAAAGTGGTGAGTTCAATCTGATTGAACCTCTTGAAATATAGCACACAAAAAACAAGGAATAAAGGAGAGGAATACTTACACTACATACGAGTGCAGACTTCCAACACTCATAAATTAGAGAAGAAAAAAAAAGAATGCATTAGGAGCTTTAGCAAAAGTTCAAACAGGTCCAAGTGGGCCATGCTAATTCATCCATTTGCATAATAATGTAAAAACAATTTCCTCGGCAGCTCAGGTAACAGACGGATGTGCGGACAAAATGGTCGCCCATACTACGAATAATAAAAGCCTATAATAATTCTCTTCTATGTTTTTATAGTATCTGCTAATTATTCACGTTTTTCCTAAGGATGTAAACAGTGCATAGGTAGGTGACAATCCATCGTAATTTTATGGAAAAATGGAGTTATTTTTATGTACTAGCCATCCATTTGTTACCTTCACTAACGTGAAAATTGTTTTTTTCTTTTTTTAGTCGGCTCTTGCTAAGAGGTAAATCAGCGCGTTCCACTTGGGCCTGTGCTCGAGCCCCTACCACATTTTTATTTCTCCCTTCTCTGATTTATGCGAGCTCAGTTAGCGCTTGCATGAGGTCTAAGTGTTACTCTCCCTGTCTCCTTGATTTTTTGGGAACTATTTTTCAAGATGTTCAAGTAGTACCAGCTCACCACCTTACTACAATCATGCAACAACTAAAAACAATTACAACTTTCACCATTCGCTAAAGTCAGTACCAAACGAAACATCAGGGATAGGGTAAGGTATGTCTAACACTATATACTTATACTCACCAAAATATAGATACCAAAAACTGGCGGGACACTACCTTAATTCAGGACATGCTTGTAAATTTCCCTAGAAGCTTGTAATTAATACTTGATAGCCTCTAAAAAACAGCAGTATGAAAAGAGTAAATGCTTCAACATTTGAAGCAGTCCGAGGGTTTCTGGAGGTGTGAAATTCGTTGCACGTGCGTTGGATCATACAAAACACGTGAACAGCAAATGATATTTAGAGCTCGAGATTTCGCGAGGTATAAGTGCCGGCGTCAAAACTTATTTCGCGGGCACAAATTTTTGCGATCGAAAGTGGTATGCTATGCTATAATAACCATGGGGTGAATTCATTGCGGCACCAGTTTTGGCAATCCTTTTCTGATTACGAATCGCGAAAATGAAATCGTTTGGAGACGACTGGGCGGTGGAAGCTACGGGCTTGCTCGATCAATCAATCGCCGCTTTTTGTCGGGTCCAGCTCTCCGCACGCAATGGTGTCGGGAATGGAGGGGCACCGTACCGCGCGCTTCCAGACATTCTAGTTTACCAGCAAACAATACGGCAGAGGGAGGCAATCAACACCCCCGCCCTCCCCCATCCTCTTCCGCCTTTGACCCCCACCCCCCTACCCTCCGTCTCCCAAAGAGTTCCGCCGCTACTGATGGACTTCGAGCGAGTACAGTCTCTGCATCAGGGAAAAAAGAAGAAAATCAGCCTCGCGTAACACCATTCGCGCACAATTATTAATACCGGTAAAAGCAAGCGATCTACAGACAATAAAAAGCTTTCTGAACGCAGGAAATAAGCTAGCCCTAACGAACAAAGAAACAAACTTACTTCGGTTTCCGTGCCATGACCTTGGCTGTTGAGCCGATTTGACGTAGTTCCACGTCTCACAGTCGCTTCCGTCTTTTTCAGACACGTTTGAAACTAAGGCCTACTCCACAGATCACGACTAATCGGGAAATTTAACCGTTATCCGGTCGTGATCGCAGGCATTCAAACTGTTCAAACGCACACTGCGCACACGGCCGACACGCCCGGCAAACCGTGCGAAACATAGGCTGTTGATTCGATGGATTGTTTCGTATCTTCAAAACGTTTAAATAAAAAAATAAGCAAACCGCATTATAAAACTTATAAAAGACACAGTAATAATAAATTATTGCGCACGTCAATATTGCCATAATATTATAAATAATTCCTGAACACTTAGCAAAATATTAAATACGAAACTAGGTGTACCTGTTTCAAAACGAATTTAGGAAACATGTATACTTCTAGAAAACACACCAAGTCAACCCAGCGGTTGTAGCGTAGTGTATTAACGCTCCGTCTTCCTGAGCGGCCGGTCATTGGTTCAAATCGCGGTGGGCATCCTTTCAAGTCATGCCTTTTTAAAAATTAGTTATTATTGTCTTAAATATTTTTCTTTACCTTTTGTATTAGTTTTTATTATTTTTAATATTTTTTCTCGCCTTTTTGTAGTAGTTCTTAATATTTTAGATATTTTCCCCACGTTTCTGTATTAGTTTTTTATTAATTTTAAATATTTTCTATGTTTTTGCAGTCGTTGGCACCGTTCTTTAGGGTAATAATCACGTAGAAGGTGAAAAAAAAAAAAGAAAACAAGAGCGACCCAAAGTTTGAACCTTTGCAATGCACAAACCGTGGCCCTCTTGTTTTGCCGGGATAATTCATAACCGTAGGCAAATGGCACAAGTCCTTTAAAAGAAGAAAGCTATGCAATAATAATGAGCATATTGCGAGCGAAATGGGAAAATGTGAAGTGGTAAAATTGCCACAGTAATGCAGTCGAAGTTTTTCTGAAAGCGGCCATCTTCACCCACTATTTAATCAAAAATACCGCAATTTTAAGGCTGTAATTTAGTTGAGCTCATAGCGCGCTACGTATTAAGCACATCTCTTGATATTCTTACTTCCGGAAAGTAGTATTTAATTTGTTCTGGTAGATCAGTGCTATCCCCCGTGTGCCGCCAGGTTTTATTTATACAGGTTGCGCGCCGCAGTTTTACTTATTTTATTAGGCCTAAACACGTTTTTATTCCTGAGATTCAAGTACAGCACGGATAATTAAACTAGCTATCAGAAATGGTATCGTTCGGCGTTGTAACAATTATTTTTCGTAGCGTCAAGGGGTCACGTTCACAAACCCGGCAGTGTGAACATCCACAATGCAGTAATGCTTCTCGTTTCTTTGCGTTAAAAATGATTTATATTCGCGTTCCTCTGATACGGTATGTCGTATAACATAAGCTATCAAAGAGACAGATATCGTTTGGCTATGGGAACATTTGAAATATTTCTGTTAGAATTAGATAATCGTAACTACCACAGAAAACAGTTGATTCCTGCCTGAAATAACATATTTTCACACTCAATTTCGTAGCGTCAACACATCTTTTACTTTTCTAGTCTCTGAAAAGTAATGTTTATTATTGTTTTTGTAACTGAGAGTGCGTGCTCAAGAATGCCATGTTTTTTTTTCATTTTTTCGCTCCGTTATACCATTTTTTTTATTTTTTATCAGAGCCAAACACGTGTGTATACCACCGGACCTTAAGTATATGACATCAAATTAAACTAGCTTCCTGAAAAAAGTAATGCTCGGCGTTGTGAAATTTATTTTTCGTGGCATAGGCAGTCATATTCTCAAATTCTGGGCAGCAAATTTTCTTCACCGCATTGTTTTTTCTTACGTTTTCGCGATAAAACACGTCAGACTTGCCATGCTGGAAAAAAATACCCTAGCGTCGGCCGTCATTTAGGAAGGATTGATCAAAACAAACATTTCCACTCGCTATTCATGAATTGCCGCAGTTCGCCAGAATCTCAATGACTTGACTGCGTAGTGAAAAATTAAAAAAAAAAAAAAACAAAAAAAAAAACAATGCCGGTCAGTAAACGGATCTTCCATGACGGGGCTCGCCAGTTTGAACAGCAAAGCGCCGATGCCGGCCAGTCACTGAACTTCCATGTAAATACTGGCCATCAAAGGACATATTAGCTTTCAATGCACAAAATACTTTTAATTTTTGTGATTGTTTTCTGTTCAGATAAATTCTTGATCACGTTTAATATGAAACATACACTTAACACCAATGTCAAACCTCTCACATTTTTTTCTTTCTGTGCTGTTACAAAATTGTCACTAGCGACACGTTGCAGACTAAATTAATACCAGGTTTTCTTTTCCGCCAGCTCTGCATGACGGTCAATTTACATCGTTTCTTCATACTGGCTACTGCATGTCAGGAACATCGGTGGTTTTGATAGAACCGAATTGGATGGACATATGAGAATTCTAACTTATTAGTTATTACACTGAAGGCGATCACACACTGATACATGTAGCGATGTAGGAGTGTGACAGATTTAGAAATAGAGACTTTTTTATTATAAGCACGACTACTGATTTCAACTAAGTATCCTTAATCCCAAAAGTTAGATTGAACGGAAATATATTACCAGATGCACCACTCGCTGAAAGTAACTCTCTCAAATTGCCACGATATTTCATGATCCCTCTTCCAGGTCCTACCTGAGAAAAACGTTTTTTTTCGGATAATATTGGTTAAAACCGGTTACCGGTAAATACTTCACGATTACGGTTACGGTTATGTTTTTTTTTTAATTTCAAATAACAATTTTGTTCCGATTATGGAAATTTTCGTTCCTAAATGGTTTTCAGTTTCGGTTACGGTTACGGTTCGAGTCCCTGCTTTGCGTACCTATATGGATGAAAGCCCTTGAAATTGCCTGCATGTGCACCATAATAGAATGTTGAACATACAGGCATAAACAAGGAAACCGCAGGAAAGCTCTCAAAGATACTGAAATGACACTTTCCGATTGTGTGTACATCTAGCTGTGGCATCAAATTAGTTCTTCTTTTTTTTGTTTGTTGTTATGTGGAGAAAATTATGTGAAAAAGGTTATTTGACAGTTATCAAGCAACTTAAAAAAAAAACCAAAAAAATAACAAAACATGGTTTAAGCATAATAATGAACAAGTATTACAGAGTCCATAGAAAAAGCTAGATAGAATTAGATGGCGATGACTTGCGCGAAAATCGCCTAGATGTCACTTTTTTGACACCGCGTATCAGCTCGCTGTCTTCTGCGGTCTGAGCTCTGATCGACGCAGCCCGTACGGTATTGGGATGGTTTGTTTACAACTTGATGCTTCAACCATACGCATGAAAGTCTTCGGCATCATGCGGCTGATCCGATTTTCTTTTGAACAAGATATGGCAAAGTATGGACCGCAAAGCGGATATTTTCATTCCAGACTTTGTCTAATTTGCCTTTTAATCAAATTTGGCAAGGAATGGTTTGTTCGAACCGCATATTGTGTGTCTAGAATTCCTTCAATTGTACTTTTAACCGGATTCCAAAAAATCACAGTTTGTGCGAAGCGATTACGAAAATCACGGTTTGTGTGAGCCGGAATTTGTCTGTCTGGAATTCCTCCCAATTGGCTTTGAAGCGGATTAGGAAAATCACGGTTTGTGCGAACCGGAATCTGTCTCTCCGGAATTCCTCCAATTCGATTTTGAACCGGATTAGGAAAATCATGGTTTGAGCGAACCGGGAGTTGCCTGTCCGGAATTCCTCCAATTTGACTTTGAACCGGGTTAGGAAAATCACGGTATGAGCGAACCGGAATTTGCCTCTCCGGAATTCCTCCAATTTGACTTTGAACCAGATTTGAAAATTCACGGTTAGTGCGAACCGGAAGCCGCCTTTCCGGTGTGACTCCGGTATGATTTTAAACCTGATTTCCCTTTCCGGACTAATTTCAAACCGTTATTTTTGCTAGGGGTGTCACATATTTAGAGCTCATGACCATCGCTAGGGGCTGTTTCGAGGCCTGTGGTTGGCCCCGAGATGCTCGCTTATCCATACCAATCTTTGGCCAAACTCTCTCAATAAATGGCTCTGGCTGCTGATATCCGTGCCTAAACCATCACCTCTTGTATTGCTCTGAACCCTATGGAGCATAGGGAGCAATGTGTTTAGCTTCTGTCGCCCTAACTGTATAGGCCGGTGAGACACACTTAAATAAAAAAAGTTAAAAAGAAACACACAGAAACCTATTTGCCGCGGTTATTGTTCTGTAGTAGTTCAATTTCAAATCGCAGAAATTATGAGCGCTCAGCTTGCAAATTTAATAAACACCCGAAGTACATTTTTAAAATAGTTTCCTTCTAGCCCGTTTAACGATGCCATAAAGCAAGCGATTCAAGCAAGTGGAGGACCTAACAAAAGCTGCGGAAAACTAAATGACAGCATTCGAACATAGATAACAATAATATGAATATGAAATGAGTATTTGTTGGGGCTTGAAGGTTGAGCATACTTATTTTTACGGATTCCGGGTATCCTTAAATAAAAAAAGTTTGAAAAAACCGAAATTCATGTGTTGTGGTTATTGTTGTTGAAGTTCAATTTTGAACCGCAGCCCCCCGCCCGCCCGCCCGCCCCCGTCCCGCCTTGCCCCCCTCCCCCCCCCCCCCCCCCAACTCCCCCGCCTCCCTCCCGGTCACAAGAGCACTTCCCCAAAAAGAAAAATGAAACTCGTTTTAAATTCAAAATAGTTCGAGTTTCGTTTACTGGTCTAAATGAAAATTTGCCTGTGCACCCCCTCCCCCTCCTCTCCCCCCCCTCCCCCCTTCTCCCCCCCCCCCCCCGGCTCTTGGAAGTTTCGTGGTTTTGTTTGCGGCTCATAAGCCGGGTCAGTCTGGCCACCCCTGCTCTACATGACCAAAGTAAATAAATGAGTTCAGTGTGCAAAGGAAAAATTGTTTTCTTTAGCTAAACGTTTATTTTTATACAAGCAATTCTGCAAAGAGTGTCAAATCACTTGACGTAGATAATAACTTTAAACAATCAGTGTAAGAGCGTACACGCAAAATACAAACATAAAATTGACATTTTAATGCAAGCTTCTAGAAGATTTTAGTGTAAAGGAGCAAAGTGTTGCAACGTTAGTTCAAGACCAATAGCAGCACTTTTTGCCGAATCTCTTATTTAGAAATGACAAATTTCAGCTATAAAAATAAACATCTTTTTTTTGTCTAGTACATTTACTGACTTACTCTGCTTGCACTGATAGTGTAACGGTATGCATACATTACACCAAACTGTACATTTACTGACTTACTCTGCTTGCAATGATAGCGTAACGGTATGCAAACATTACACCAAACTGTTAGAGCAAACAAGACATTGGCGCTTTTTGCTTTTTTCCCCAGCTATGTAATGCCTATATTTCTAAGATCTACCACTTAAGTTGGATACTCGCATTTACAGTTTTCTAAAAATCATTCACTTCTCACAAGAAAAAATGAACGAGAAAAATCACCGATGTTTGTTCATGCAAACTTCGTGGTGCAGTGTACCTATGTTTTTAAAATGTCAAATTATTATCCTGTGTCATGCTAAAAAAAAGGGCTCCAAGGAATTATTCGGAGTGCTATAGCACCGACACGAGCAACGCTGAACGAAAACAGAACGCGCGAAACTCCCGAACAGGGATTTAATATAGCGTTTTACGCTCCAATAGCAGGTGTGGAGTTCGTTAAATGTACTTGGGAGCAGCCACGGGAGCAGCTGAAACAGCTGTTTTGGAGCAGGTTGGCAGCAGCTAGAACTACATTCTGGAGCAGGATAGGAGCAGCTCAGATCAGTTTTCATTTCACTTTAGCTTGTGCCTTAGACGAGCACGGGAGCAATTTCAATTGTGCTTAGCAGCACAAATGAACACGAGTGGTTAGGAACCTAGGTAGATGGGATAGCAGTGTAACAGATGCGAAAACTTGAAGCTTTGTGAGCCTTAATGAGAATCAAAAAGAAAGTACCATATGTTTCCGAAGTGTCCTTGATATTTTCTGAGTGGCTTTCAGCTGCACAAAATGCAAACCAGCACCGCTTATCGCACAACCCAGACGTCTTCGACATAGTAATTATATGCGCGAGCCACGTGACGTGCGTAAGCAACGGACGTGCAGTTGCGTGGAGGAACGAGGCAACAAATTTCGAGTTTATCCTATTGTGCAAATCGATATTGAAGCAGCAGACTACGGTTAACGGAGTTATCATATTTGAAGCGATAAGCAGGAGCAAGGTTAAAGTACGCCGAGCAGATCTACTGCTTGCGTGAGAGCTGCAGGGCGGCAAGGTTTCGGATCGGACCGCGTTTTAGACCTATTGAATCACGATTTATCTTGCGGGAATGAGGTTCCAACTTCTAACGATGAAGTACTAAAAGGAATCTTTTGCTGGTCTGTTTTCAACTGGCTGACGTCCGGATCCCGGGCTGCAGAGCCTCAGGCAATCTGACGCTTAGCGATGCAACCGCATTTCGGCCGACTTGCTTAACCGGTTATGGTTGAAAAATAACAACCCAGTCGTAGGTAGTGTAGCGCTTGGAATCCGATTCCTGAGTTTTTTTCACACGCTTCCGACTCTGGATACAGGGGGAGGATATACAGAACAAAGGATTAGATTGCAAGGCCGGCCATGCTAAATGCGCTCATTGTTGCCAATCGAGTCGATCAAAACCGAAATTAAGACAAAATACAAATTTTTTGGCGCACGTTGTGCGATTTTGTGCATAATGGCGCGAGGTATTGGCTGTGGCGCCGTTACCGCAAAATGGCGTAGGATGGCGCAGGCAAATGCGTCTGGCGCAAAATGGCGCAATCGCGCAGTCGTTGCACCCCTGAGATAGCCGTGCCCAATAAAGAATGCTCCCAGCAAGCATAGCTTATAGTGTCACGAATGACAAAGGATGAGGCGGTGAGTTAGCTGGAGAAACCAAACGTTTAATGGGGCAAACGCATGCCCGAAATAAAGTAGAAGAACGTTGGCGTCGCAGACATTGATATCGGCGAAACAACAGGATCGAGCGCTGGTGCAAAACTGACTTTGGCTCACTACGCGAAGCCCCTTATGTACACGGGTGGGCTTCTGGAATAATCGGCGTAGAAGGTTCGACGCTTAGAACATTTGGACCTTGAATAAACGATGTTCTCGAATTCACAAGAACGCAACATTTACAGAAACAACAAAAAGACGTGTCCGCTCCGAGGCATCGAACCTCGAGCCTTTGGCACAGGAGCCAAGGACGATTACCATTTAGCCACGTGCGCGCTTGCTTGCAGATGTGCGTGGCAATATATCGTTGTGAAGCATGGTTATTGGAAAGCTAAAAGCCATCCACTAAAACTTCCCTAATATCGACACTCGCCCTTGCTGCTCTTTCAACTCGTGTGGTTGTTAGGATTTGTAAATATAAATTTCATCCCTTTGCTGCCCTTTAAACTCAAGTGGTTGTTAGGATGTGTAAACATAAATTTCATCCACATTTCGTTGGCTATCATATCCTGCGAGTTAGGCACGCAATAAGTTGAGCGCACTGTACGAGAAAAGAGATCCCCTAAGATGCCTTGGCCTGGTACATATGTATTTTTTTTATCGTTCTCCATTTGAGGCCCCCGCAGGGGGCACCTGTGAAAGCAGGTGTTTGGAGAGTGGCGTCTCCACGGACCCCGATCTCCGCAGGGGGCGCCTACACCTTAGGTGCTAGGTGCTTGGTGAGTAGCGTCACCACGGACTCTAGCCACTTTGGCGACACCACAGACCCTGAGTAAAAGTGGCTAAGACCCACCCACGTCTGGCTGTGCGTGGCGAGCCCGTGTCCAGGGAAAAGGGCATCCTGGTGGTTGAGCTGAGCCCGGGGTAGGTTTGGACCCTTCGGGGCCCCCCGGGCGAGGCAACACACCACTTTGGCCCCTGCTTCCTGTAGACGGGTGTCCTGGCTTGGCCCGACCAGGATGATTCAGTCAGTCGCCACATCTTCTGGTATCCCCTCTTATCTTTCTCTTTTCTCTGCTCTTTTATTCCTTTTCACCTTCTTTGGCGGCGAGGGCTAACCTTGGGTGGCGATAGACCCCTTGTCCGGATCCACACTAGGTTATAGTGCCTGGGCAGCACAGGTAGTGTAATGTTGTCAGCAAAGTCATATTTCTTATGGCACATTGCCTACCCCCGTGTTGGGCTCCGTGGTGGGTGGTGCACCCGGGGCACCGAAATTCTCTCCCATCTCTATGGGTACTAAACAAAAAACCTTTCTTGATCGGCCCCCCAAAAGGGCCTCGTTAGGAAAGTCAGTGGCATTCCACCGTGGAAAGCACAGCGAGTTGAATCCGACTGGTCTCTCGCGAAGTTTAACAAGCATGGCATTTCCCATGCTGTAATTAAGCAAGAGTTTGGTGAACTGCAAACTAAGTATGACGGTTATCTTCATGTTTATACTGATGGTGCCACGACCTCCTCTTTTGTCGGTTGCGCTGTGTATTCTGAAAGCTTCTCCAAGGTTCAACGACTTGATTGTGTTGCCAGCATTTTTACTGCGGAACTCTATGCGGTATCAATGGCGATCGAATGCATTATCAATAGGAAAATACTGAGGGCGGTCCTGCTTATTGACTCTCAAAGTGTGATTCTTGCAGTTTGCTCTCTTAAAGATACTAAAAATATGCTTGTACAACAGATTCGATATAAACTTAACTCTGCTTTGCATGGAGGTCAAAATATAAACTTTTTTTGGGTACCCAGTCATATTGGAATACAAGGCAATGAAGAAGCCGACAGGCTTGCATGGTCTGCCGGTAATCTTCCACAATCTCTCTCGTGTTTACCCTATCAAGATATTAAGCCCTTGGTGAAGTCCTCGATTCATCATTCTTGGCAATTGGAATGGGACATGGAGTGCGATAACAAGCTTCATGTTACCAAACCGGCTTTGGGAGTTTGGGAAAGCTCTTCATGCAAGAGCCGACTTCATGAAACGTTGTTGTGCCGTTTGAGAATTGGACACTCATTTATAACCCATAGGTATCTGCTTTCCGGAGAAGATCCACCAGTCTGCGATCAGTGTGGTGATAGGCTCACTGTTTTGCATATCTTGTGGTTGTGCCCCAGCCTTGAGCCCAAGCGCCGCATTCATTTCCCTCAATTTTTTCAATATCATATCCCATTTCATCCTGCTCTTCTTCTGGGCGAGAATCCTCTGTTCTCTTTTGAACGAGTAATCGAATTTCTTGGTAGTGTTGGCCTTTTACACCGATTTTAGCTTTTTGGTTATCCGTTTGTAAAACCCACTTTGTAGTACAATGAAGCCTAAAATTTGTTTGGCGCAAATGGCCTCGTAGGTATTGCGCCATAAACCCCCAAACCTCCCCCCCCCCCCCCAAAAGGGGCCGCACCGAAGTACATGCGATTAATATTACTAGATCTGCAGAAAAATTTCCAAGATTCCTTGTGATGCACTCTGAGAGTGAGAAACCTTTGGCGAAACTGTCACCATTCCTTGTTTCCAAAACACTTGAGTCCATTGTTGGAAAGAACTTCTCTGCCAAAAAAATGACATCCGGAGATCTGCTCGTTGAGATTAAAACCAGTGAACAGAGCACAGCACTCCTATCACTAAATTCAGTTTCTGACTATAAAGTGACAGTCACTCCCCACCGTACATTGAACACAGTAAAAGGTGTGATTTCTGAAGATGACCTCCTCGAAAGTACAGAAGATGAATTCGTAGATGGCCTCAGTGACCAAGGAGTTGTCGCTGCAAAGCGAATCTCCCTTCGTCGAGAGGGGCAAGAGATCAAAACAAAACATGTCATTTTGACTTTCGAGTTGAGCAAAGTTCCCGAGTCAATCAAGGCTGGGTACTTAAACTGTAGAGTACGGCCATATGTGCCGAACCCCAGGAGATGTTTCCATTGCCAGAGGTTCGGCCATAGTGCCCAGAGCTGCAGGGGCAAGACCACGTGCGCCAAGTGCGGTCAGAACGATCACCCGTCAGACAACTGCGCAAACCCACCACACTGCGTCAACTGCGGCGAACCACACGCCGCTTACTCCCGTTCTTGTAAAAAATGGAAAGAAGAGAAGGAAGTAATTACCCTCAAAGTAAAAGAAAACATCTCGTTTCCTGAGGCCAGGAAGCGACTTTCTTTTCTACAGAAAGGATCCTTCGCTACGGTAACACGCACAGGGGGCGTGTCACCGAAAACCTCGGTGGGAACCCAGGTCTGTCCCAAAGACCTGGCAGCCCCGCCGACACCCCCTGCCCCCCCCCCCCCCCCCCCACGTCGGCTCCACGACCGCGTTTGTCGTTGGATCCAAAAGGTTCACAGTCCCTGAATGGTGCTGCCGCGCCTCTCTTAAAGGAGGCAATGGACACCATGGCACCAAAGGAGTTATCCCCTCCAAAGGCATCAGGGGTGGTGCCTCTCGCACCACCCTCAGTCCTTAAAGAGGGTCCGTCGCAGACCACCTCCTCTAAGGAGCTGGAGCGGATACCCTCGTCGTCTGCTCGCTCTTCAGGCCGAGGCAGGGCTTTGCCCACTCCTGCCTCGACCAGCTCTCGAAAGCCTGGCCAGCTGGACGAGGCATACTCGACCGCAAGCCAGCAGTCAATAGATGAAATGATGGATGAGAGCATGCCACCTTCTGACGGCGACCTGGTCCCTTCAGGTGCTGAGTCATCAGTACCTTTCCAGGTCGTAGAAAAGAAAAATAAACTTCCTAGAATTTTTCCCCCAAAGGGATCGTAGTCCCTTTAGAAATGAATCATAAGCAAGTCTCCACTTAGTTATCTTGCGGTGTCCTAAAGGCCAGTTATAATTTTAATTTTAATTTCCAGTTTTAATCTTCACCATGTCTCTGTTTTTACAGTGGAACTGTCGTGGGCTTTTTTGTAATTATGATGATGTCACTTTTTTATTAGACGAACACCGCCCTGCTGCCTTCTGTCTGCAGGAGACGCATCTTAAAGAAACTATGTCAAATGTACTCCGCCATTATCAAGTGTTTACACAAGATAGGTTGCACTCCTCTGTGGCGTCTGGGGGTGTTGCTGTAGTTGCCCAGCGCACAACCCCATCTGTCGAAGTGGCTCTCTGCACCACTCTCGAGGCTGTGGCTGCCCGAATACTGCTAGACCGGGTGATTACTGTTTGTTCAGTGTACATATCACCGGGATACCAGCTGCAGTACGAAGAGCTAGAGGATCTTGTTAGTCAGCTCCCGGCTCCATACTTAATTTTAGGCGATTTTAATGCACACAACCCATTGTAGGGCAGTGGTAAACGGGATGCTAGAGGAGCACTGTTTAACGTCTTCTTCTTTCCACGGGACTGTGCTTACTTAACACTAAAGGAGCCACACACTTTAGTTCAGCGACCAGGACTTTTACTTCCATCAACCTTTCTATATGCCATCCTTCACTATACTCGCTGTTTTCATGGAGGGTCATCCCAAACCCATATGGAAGTGACCATTTTCCAATTATTTTAGAGTTTAACAGTCCTCCTGCTGGTCTTCAAACGCGTACCCCTCGTTGGAAGTTTGAGAGGGCTGACTGGGCAACTTTTAGCAGCTCTTCAGTTTTAGCTTGTTCATCACTTGATGATCTTTCCATCGATGATGTCACTCTGCATATCACTCGACACATATTACAGGCCGCAATCATTGCCATTCCCATGACGTCCTCGCTTCTCCCAAAAAGGCCGAAGGCGTGGTGCAATAAAGACTGCCGCCAGGCAAAAAAGGAACAGAATCGTGCATGGGGTATCTTTAGGCGTTACCCTACTCCAAGTAATCTGATTGGTTTTAAAAGAAAAAGGGCCCAGGCAAGGTTTATTCGAAGACAAGCCAAGCGGCAAAGCTTTAGAGGATATGCCTCTTCAATCAATAACAGTGCATCTATAAAGGAAGTTTGGGACCGCGTGCATAAAATTCAGGGTTCCTACGGCGCTTTCTCTGTCCCACTCTTGTGCCGGAATGGAATATGTCCTGCAAGCCTTGACGAACAGGCTGACATTCTTGGTGAGCACTTCGAATTTGTTTCTAGTTCCGAACACTATACGCAATCATTTAGGCGGCATAAGCTACATGCAGAAAAAAAGATTGTGCCTACGACCGGTGGTTTGCAAGAGCCTTATAACTCTCTTTTCATGCTGCACGAACTGCAGATGGCTCTCGATTCGTCCGGACAGACTGCCCCTAGACCGGACGGTATCCACTATCAAATGCTTCAGCACCTTCATCCATCTACTCTAGAGCTCATCTTGTATCTTTTCAACCGAGTTTGGGTCGAGGGTCTTTTCCCATTGTCCTGGAAGGCTGCCGTCATTATCCCCCTTTTAAAGCCAGGAAAAGATCCTGCCTGTGCCTCCAGCTTCAGGCCTATAGCAGTAACTAGCTGTCTTTCGAAGACATTAGAAAGGATGATCAAAAGAAGGCTGATGTTTTATTTGGAGAGTAATAATCTTCTTGACAGGTACCAATGTGGCTTTCGTTCAGGACGATCCACGGTCGACCACCTAGTTCGTTTTGAGACTGTTGTGCGAGAGGCATTTGTAAATAAGCAGCATTGTGTCTGTCTTTTTTGACCTGGAAAAGGCATTTGATACAACCTGGCGCCATGGCATACTGCAGGATCTGTTCAGCTTAGGTGTACAGGGCCGAATGTTAAGTGGCATTCAGAGTTATCTCCAAAACCGGACTTTTCGCGTGAAGCTTGGGACAACTTTTTCTATAGAATTTTCGCAGCAAAATGGAGTACCTCAAGGTGGTGTACTTAGCGTCACTCTTTTTATTGTGAAGATGAACTCAATTGTCCGCGCAATAGCTCCATCTGTTCAGTACTCACTGTACGTCGATGATCTGCAGATTTCTGTATCGTCTTGTAATCCATCCATATGTGAACGTCGGCTCCAGCTCACAATCAACAACTTGGTCAAATGGGCTGATGTCAACGGTTTTAAATTTTCTCCTGAGAAGACCGTCTGTGTGAGTTTCTCACGTCGCCGCGGAGTTTTGCACGAACCTTTTTTGACTATGTATGATGTTCCTATCCCAGTGAAAACTGAACACAAGTTTTTAGGTCTTATATTTGATTCCAAATTGATTTTTGTTCCGCATGTCAAGAGCCTGAAGATGAAATGGTTTAAATCGCTTAATATACTTAAGGTCCTGTCGCATGTGTCCTGAGGTCCTGACCGTCTTTGTCTCTTGCGTATCTATCGGTCGGTAGTTCGATCCCGTCTTGATTACGGTTGTATTGTGTATGGTTCTGCCCGGACATCGGTTCTCAAAATGCTGGACCCTGTTCATCATCAGGGGTGGCGGCTTGCTACTGGTGCTTTTCGCACATCTCCTGTTCTCAGTCTATACGCAGAAGCAAACGAGCTCTCTCTAGAGAAAAGAAGATCTGAACTGGGCTTCACATATTTTATGCGAATTAGATCGGTTCCTAACCATCCAACCTTACACTGTATGGAACGAATACGCTACGAGCGAACCTTCAGTAACAAGCCTTCAGTTGTTCCACCTCTTGCCATGAGGGTTCGCAATTCTGCGGAGTCTGTAGGACTGAACGTGTTGCCTCCAGTTGTACAGTGTTTGAGTTTGGCAGCCCCTTGGGACCTAGTTCCAATTCAGTGCGAACTGGAGCTAACGAAATTCAACAAAAAAGACACTCCTCGCGAAGTCCTGAGACAAGAATTCCTTGAACTCCAAGTACTGTATCACGACTTTATACGTTTCTACACTGATGGTAGTAAAACTGATTCCTCTGTGGGTTGCGCAGTGATCGGGCCTGGGATGCAGCTTGTCCGGAGAATAAATGACAGTGCCTGTAGTTTTACGGCAGAGCTCTATGGCTTGCTCCTCGCCACAGATAAGATCCTCAAACAAAAGCTTCACAAGTCAATTGTTTACACCGACTCACTTAGTGCTTTAAGAGCTCTTGCCAGAGTGGGAAATGATCGCAATCCACTTGTAATAGAAATAAGGAACAGACTAATTTCAGCCGCAAAACGGAAGAAGAAACTAATACTATGCTGGGTTCCTTCACATGTCGGAATTGCTGGAAATGAGGATGCTGACAGCAGCATGTACTGCTAAGGATCGAGAAGTCGACCTGTGGAAAATACCTTACAGAGACTATAGGCATTTTCTGAAATTTTCCATAAGACGCAAGTGGCAAGAGGAATGGGACCGAGAAATAAACAATAAGTTGCGCGCAGTAAAACCACTACTTCAGGAATGGGAGAGTGCACGACACCGCGAGCGTTTTTATGAGGTGGTTTTGTGCCGACTGCGAATTGGTCATACCCGTCTTACCCATGGGCATCTTTTGCGTGGGGAGGATGCTCCGGGGTGTGAACACTGCTGCATTCCGTTAAGCATCCTACATATCTTACTTGTATGCCCTTTGTATGACCAAGAACGCCACAGACACTTCGCTAAGGTTTACCAAGAGCATACACCATTACATCTCGCCCTTTTACTCAGCGATGAGCCGTTGATTCCACACAAGTGTATTTTCAACTTTCTTAAGGATATAAGACTCCTGGACCAGCTATAATTTTAATAGTTCATCGTATTCATTGCCACATCTTATGCGCTTGTACTTTCATGATCATTGTTTTATTAAATTACAAGCTGCTATAGCTCTTTCTTCTCTTCAACCTTGATTCAGCAATAGTCCTAGTTGTTGGCGCATTATTCAATCCATTCGAGGCATGTTTGAGCGTGATAGGCTGGCGTTGTGAGGATGCTGAACGTTTTATGAACATGCAAATCATTTTTACATATTGAAACCGCCACATCATCGTGCATGCGTTCTGCACTCCTTATTTGAGAAACCGAGAATAAGTAGGAAAAATATGTTCAATTGGTGTGGGGATGCGTTGCAGCTTTCCAGTAAGCGTTTACTTTGCCACAGGCTACAGCCAAACATATTTGACAGCTCAAATGGGTGACTGCTAGGGTGCACCCTTCCAGCTTCGCAAAAAATCCACCCGGAGTGCTAGGCTTAGCGAGGGGCCAAAAATCCTGCTTATCCTACGCTTATCCTCTCAGAAGAACCCAATACAAAAGGGGACCCTCCCCCCCCCCCCCCCAGCATAGAGTTAGACAAGAAGGAAAGGGCAAAAAAGAGGGCGAGGAGGGCTTTCCGCCAGGTGGAAGAATATTTCTGCTGGTCCTCCTTTAAGAAAGGTTTCCTTCTAGCCCGTTTAACGACACCATAAAGCAAGCGAAGCAAGCAAGTGCAGGACCTAACAAAAGCTCCGGAAAACTAAATGACAGCATTCGAACACGGATCCCAATAATATGAATACGAAATGAGTATTCTTGGGGCCTGAAGGTTGCGCATTCTTATTTTTACAGATTCCGTGTATCCTTAAATAACAAAATTAAAAAAAAAACAGCAATTCATTTGTTGTGGTTATTGTTCTTAAAAGTTCAATATCGAATCGAAGAAATTTGCACCGCTCAGCTTGTAAATGTAATAAACATCAAAGTACATCTTAAGAAAGGTTTACTTCTAGCCCGTTTTAATGACGCCATAAAACAACTGAGGCAAGCAAGTGGAGAACCTGACAAAGCTCCGGATCAATAAATGACAGCATTCGAACACGGATCACTATAATATGAATATAAAATTATTATTCTTGGGGCTTGAAGGTTGCAGATACTTATTTTTACAGATTCCGTGTATCCTTGACTGATGAACACGTCACGAGCAGCTATAAAATATACGTGGATATGCGTTTGTTTCATTGGCCAAATATTCCGAAGGTTTCCACGATCGAAGAAGCCCATTGTTCATGAACGAATAAATACACACAATAAGGAACGTGGAAAAACAGACGAAAGACCAGTTTCGATGGTGCTTGCCGAAAAGGTTTTTCTCGTCTTGTTTGTTCTGCTAGCAGGGGACAGCGAATGCTATGCTGAAGATAGCGACATGAAGCTCGCCCGAGCCCAGAACCATTTTGCCCTCCAGCTTCTCAAGGAACTGTCCAGCGAAGCACCGGAATCGAACATCTTCTTCTCGCCTACCAGCATCTCCGTTGCACTCGCCATGGTCTACGCCGGCGCCAGGGGCAAGTCCGAAGCGGAACTCTCCTCTGCTCTCGGCCACACCGCGGCAGGACTGTCCAACAGAGAATCTATACTGGAGTCTTACAAAAAGATTCTGGCAAAACAGCAGACTGATGACAATGTAAGTTTGATGATATCCAATGCAGTCTTTGTGGAGAAAACTCTAAAAGTCTTCGAAAGTTACCAGAAGGAGCTCTTTGACACCTTTGCGGCAATGTTCCGGTCGGTGGACGTTGGGGCAGAAAAGTCTGCCATGGAATCCGAGGTTAATGAGTGGGTGAAGAACAAGACCAGAGGCAAGATCTCAGGCTTTCAAATTCCCGCAGACACCGTAATGGCGCTTCTCAATGCCATTTACTTCAAGGGACTATGGAACACCTCTTTCGATCCTAACAATACCTCCCCTCTTCCTTTTCATAACAAAGGATCTGAGGTGGTTATGGTAGAAACCATGACGCGATACGGCAAGGTACCGTTCACCTCTGCACCCGACTTTGAAGCCATAGAACTGTCTTACAAAGGGGACAGACACTGCATGGTAATCGTGCTTCCACATGAAAAAAAGGGACTTCCCAAACTACGGGACGCCATAACTGTCGAGACCATTAAAAAAATCCAGGGAAGTTTGAAAAACGAAACTGTCAAGATTCAACTTCCCAAGTTCAACTTGGAAACGGAGTACGGCCTCATCCCTGCCCTGAGAA
This sequence comes from Ixodes scapularis, assembly GCF_016920785.2. NCBI lineage: Eukaryota > Metazoa > Arthropoda > Arachnida > Ixodida > Ixodidae > Ixodes > Ixodes scapularis. Next base: position 970,226 of record NW_024609909.1, read on the forward strand.
AGTTGGGTGTGCGTTCGATCTTCTCCGACGCCGATCTGTCGGGAATCACTGGCGGCAGAGGGCTGAGGGTAACCGAAGTCCAGCACAAGGCAGCCATCGAGGTCAATGAAGATGGCACGGTTGCCACCGCCGCAACAGTGGTGTTAATTAACAAAAGTGGTCCACCGTCTTTCGCAGTGAATAGACCTTTTCTCTTCTACATCCGCGAAAAGGCAACCGGCCGTGTGCTATTTCTGGGAGAAGTACACGAACTCCCAGCCGCTAAGCCCAACCTTGGCTAGTGCGTTTCTGCACCAACAGGTGGCGATGGGGTCGCCTTTCAGGCCCATGCACGAATGCAATAAATCGTGTGTGGTGGTACTGTGATACAGTGTGGTATTTTTATTTCTTCTAAAATTGATATCCTTGGTCGTTCACTTTTTTCTCGATGCACAAGCTCCCTGGGGAACGCGGACCGTTGCACATGTTCTCGTGCAATGGAGCAGCTGCCTACGCCTTGAGCTGGCGTCTCCAGGATATGTGGTCCGAACGAAATGTGAAAATTGTTCTGATGTAATGGCGACTCCTATAATCGTAGTCCTCTAGTCCCTTAAACCACAGCGCAAAGGCAGCTGTGGTATACTTGCAGCCTCGTGCCTGTTGTTTCCACATCACCGGCTCGCTCACTGTGGGCATTCAGGCATTTGACGCCCACACGTCTTGCGCCGTTTCTGTTTCTCGTGTGGCGTTCCAAGCGGCACATGACGACAGGTGCAAATCAAGATTTTCTTGAACATGTGTTGCCACCTGTGTTTGATATTAGAGAACTGCAACCTGCCGTAACTGAATAAAAAAACGTTTCCGATTAAATAATGAATTTCACTTGTAATCAATCGATATGCAGTTTCCGCATATCTATCGATGTGCAGAAACTGCATATCTATTAAAGTATGAAACATGAAGATGCTTCATACTTATATGTCTCGGTATTGTCGTTAGGTGACATGATTCTGTTTTCATTGAACGAAAAAATTATAGCATTTTAATTCTTTATTTTAGAGCGCAGCTCTTAGGCGGCCGTTTCAAGCTTGAGTGGCGTCGCCGTTGCCGTCGGCGTAATTGCGCGGTGCATTATGGGTAAATGTTCCCGAAGGAACCCGAGGTTCTACCGAAGGACCTCGGGTTCCTTCGGGAGGACCTCGTGTTCCTTCGGTGACCTCGGGGAGGGGGTGACGTGAACCCCCCCCCCCCCCCGAGGTCACGTGACTTCCCCCTGAGGTCACGTGACCCCATCCCAAGGTCACGTGACCCCGGGTTCCTTGGGGAGGACCTGGGTACCTTCAGTGACCTCGGGGAGGGGGGGGGGGGGGTCACGTGACCCCCCCCCCCCCCGCGAGGTCACGGACCTCAGGTTTCTCCGGCAGCTCCTCGGGAGGACCTCGGGAGGACCTCGGGAGGACCTCAGGTTCCTTCAGTAGGACCTCGGGAGGACCTCGAGTTCTTTCGGGAGGACCTCGGGGAGGGGGGGTCACGTGACCTCCGGTTCCTCCGGGAGGACCTCGGGTTCCTTGGCAGGACCTTGGAAAAACCTCGGGTTTCTTCAAGAGGACCTCGGGTTCCTTAAGGAGGACGTCGGGAGGACCTCGGGTTCATTCGGGAGGACTTCAGGAGGACCTCGGGTACCTTCGGTGACCTCCGGGGGGGGGGGGGGGAGGTCACGTGACTTTCCTACCCCAGATCTCGTGACACCCCCCCCCTCCCCCGAGGTCACATGACCCCCCTCTGTACCCTTCCCTCCTCCTCCTCAAGAGCTGCGCTCTAGTTCGGCGTTACAGAGTTGTACACGACTTTCACCTTTTTATTTAAAAATTCAATTTTTGTACAGCTTCTTGCTTACTATTTTAACTATTTTATATGTCACCCATGAAATTCGCCGAGAGAAGGTCATCACCAGTGCTACAAGAGGTAATGGTGATGACGTTTAGCTCAATGTTGGCTACACCCTTCACTGCGCTATGGGCTGCACCTCCATTTGGCCGCTAGAGCAAGCCGATTTCGGCAACTTGGTGCCTGGCAACTCCTTGCCAAGGAAACTCACTCAGTGCCACAAAGTAATCCTGGTGACAATTTCTTGGCCGCCATAGCTGGTACCGAGCCAGCCGATATTCACCCGGATCTCCCACCAGCCATGCTTGGAGACCAGTTGACTACCAGCCAGCGGTCTGCGATAAGGGAAATCCTAGCCCAGCACCACATGATTTTTGCACACCACGAAGACGACTTGGGGCATTTCACGGGCATGCAACATCGCATAGACCTGCTGCCAAATGCCTTGTCTTACAGCCACAGCCCATACAGCTATGCTCCTGAGGACGCACAGTTCCTTGAAAAGCAACTGCAAAACCTCACGGGCCACGGAATTATTCTTCCAGCATCAGGCCCGTGGGTTTCTGTTGTCGTAGTACAGTCGAATTTCGTCAATTCGAACTCGAGGGGGACTGAAAATTTGTTCGAATTAAACAATGTTCGAATGAACGAAAGCTCACTAAATGGAGTACTTACGTGCAGCGCTGCGTTGGGCGGCACATGTGCACTGAGCTAACATATGAGTGACGAGTTCAAGGATATTTATCTTCACCGTTCACAAAAGGAAGCAATCCGTGATGCGTGACTGCGCACGGTTCCTCAGTTGTGAATCAACAAAGATCGCTTGGAGCTTGGAGATCAGCTCTAACGCGGCATCATCCTTTTACTGGCAAGAGAAGTAGCGCGCGGTGGTGTACAGCACTTCGAGTGCTCTTCGTGATGCTGTGTTTCTTCGCTATTTCCGTCTTGGAAAGTACGCCTTGGTCAACTTCATGCAGTATCTTTACCTTCGTCTTGAGGTCCTTTGGTGGGCAGTACGTGCCCCGGGTCGCCATAACGCTTGGAATCGAGATAACATCAGTCGCGCGCGCAGCGAAAAAACGCCGAACCGCAGCAACGTGCGAGTGCAAGGCAAGAAACGGAACTGTCGGGCTCCCGCCGAAAACACACCGAACCGCAGCAATGCGCGAGTGCAAGGCAAGAAACGGAACTGTCGCACTCCCGCCGAAAACACGCCGAAGAGCAGCGGCGCAGCAAACGTCAGTCGTGCGCCCACCGAAAACACGTCAAACCACAGCAATGCGTGAGTGCAAGGCAAGAAACGGGACTGTCGGGCTCCCGCCGAAAACACACCGAACCGCAGCAATGCGCGAGTGCAAGGCAAGAAACGGAACTGTCGTACTCCAGCCGAAAACACGCCAAAGAGCAGCGGCGCAGCAAACTTCAGTCCCGCGCCCACCGAAAACATGCCGAATCGCAGCAACACGCGAGTGCAAGGCAAGAAACGGAACTGTCGCACTCCCGCCGAAATACGCCGAAGAGCAGCGGCGCAGCAAACTTCAGTCCCGCGCTCACCGAAAGCACTTCGATCCGCAGCAACGTGCGAATGCAAGGCAAGAAACAAAACATTCGTACTCCCGCCGAAAACACGCCAAAGAGCAGCGGCGCAGCGAACTTCAGTCGCGCGCCTAACGAAAACATGCCGAATCGCAGCAACGCGCGAGTGCAAGGCAAGAAACGGAACTGTCGCACTCCCGCCGAAATACGCCGAAGAGCAGCGGCGCAGCAAACTTCAGTCCCGCGCCCACCGAAAGCACTTGGAACCGCAGCAACGTGCGAATGCAAGGCAAGAAACAAAACTGTCGTACTCCCGCCGAAAACACGCCAAAGAGCAACGGCGCAACAAACTTCAGTCGCGCGCCCACCGAAAACAGGCCGAATCGCAGCAACGCGCGAGTGCAAGGCAAGAAACGGAACTGTCGCACTCCCGCCGAAATACGCCGAAGAGCAGCGGCGCAGCAAACTTCAGTCCCGCGCTCACCGAAAGCACTTCGAACCGCAGCAACGTGCGAATGCAAGGCAAGAAACAAAACTGTCGTACTCCCGCCGAAAACACGCCAAAGAGCAGCGGCGCAACAAACTTCAGTCGCGCGCCCACCGAAAACATGCCGAATCGCAGCAACGCGCGAGTGCAAGGCAAGAAACGGAACTGTCGCACTCCCGCCGAAATACGCCGAAGAGCAGCGGAGCAGCAAACTTCAGTCCCGCGCCCACCGAAAGCACTTGGAACCGCAGCAACGTGCGAGTGCAAGGCAAGAAACGAAACTGTCGTACTCCCGCCGAAAACACGTCAAAGAGCAGCGGCGCAGCAAATTTCAGTCGCGCGCCCACCGAAAACATGCCGAATCACAGCAACACGCCAGTGCAAGGCAAGAAACGGAACTCCCGCCGAAATACGCCGAAGAGCAGCGGCGCAGCAAACTTCAGTCCCGCGCCCACCGAAAGCACTTCGAACCGCAGCAACGTGCGAGTGCAAGGCAAGAAACGAAACTGTCGTACTCCTGCCGAAAACACGTCAAAGAGCAGCGGCGCAGCAAACTTCAGTCGCGCGCCCACCGAAAACATGCCGAATCGCAGCAACACGCGAGTGGAAGGCAAGAAACGGAACTGTCGCACTCCCGCCGAAATACGCCGAAGAGCAGCGGCGCAGCAAACTTCAGTCCCGCGCCCACCGAAAGCACTTGGAACCACAGCAACGTGCGAGTGCAAGGCAAGAAACGAAACTGTCGTACTCCCGCCGAAAACACGCCAAAGAGCAGCGGCGCAGCAAACTTCAGTCGCGCGCCCACCGAAAACATGCCGAATCGCAGCAACACGCGAGTGCAAGGCAAGAAACGGAACTGTCGCACTCCCGCCGAAATACGCCGAAGAAAAGCGGAGCAGCAAACTTCAGTCCCGCGCCCACCGAATGCACTTCGAACCGCAGCAACCTGCGAGTGCAAGGCAAGAAACAAAACTGTCGTACTCCCGCCGAAAACACGCCAAAGAGCAGCGGCGCAAAAAACTTCAGTCGCGCGCCCACCGAAAACATGCCGAATCGCAGCAACGCGCGAGTGCAAGGCAAGAAACGGAACTGTCGCACTGCCGCCGAAATACGCCGAAGAGCAGCGGCGCAGCAAACTTCAGTCCCGCGCCCACCGAAAGCACTTGGAACCGCAGCAACGTGCGAGTGCAAGGCAAGAAACGAAACTGTCGTACTCCCGCCGAAAACACGTCAAAGAGCAGCGGCGCAGCAAATTTCAGTCGCGCGCCCACAGAAAACATGCCGAATCACAGCAACACGCCAGTGCAAGGCAAGAAACGGAACTCCCGCCGAAATACGCCGAAGAGCAGCGGCGCAGCAAACTTCAGTCCCGCGCCCACCGAAAGCACTTCGAACCGCAGCAACGTGCGAGTGCAAGGCAAGAAACGAAACTGTCGTACTCCTGCCGAAAACACGTCAAAGAGCAGCGGCGCAGCAAACTTCAGTCGCGCGCCCACCGAAAACATGCCGAATTGGGCGGTAACTTGTCGGTAAAGAGGGGTCTTTGCTGGGTTTCAGAAGAGGGATTATGTGTGCCATTTTCCAACAGTCAGGAAAACAAGCAGCATTCCACAATAAATTAAAAAAAGTGAGCAAACTGCTTAGGGATTCAGGCGACAGTCTTCTTAGCATCTCGTACTGAATCCTATCTGGCCCAGCCGCAGATTTCTTTTTGACACCGAGAGCCAACTCAAGCTCACACCGTGTAAATGGCTTGTTATAAGGAGCACCCTGACCACCAGACAAAGAAATAGTTTGTTTTTCTGCTGCTGATCTAAACCTCTTAAAGGATTCACTATGGTTGGCTGAATTAGAGACTTCCTGAGAGTGTTCACCAAGAATATTTGCTTGTTCCCTCAGGGATGTTGCTGATGGAAAGAGGGGTATCCTGAAAGACCGATAGTCTCCCCTAATCTTCCCGAGACGATCCCACACTTCCTTTGAAGAAACAAAGCTGCTCAAAGAGGTGACATACTTTTTCCAAGACCTGCCTTTCGCTTGCCTTCGCGTCCAACGAGCTTTGGCTCTTCTTTTCTTGAATTCAAGTAAATTCCTAGGAGTGGGATAACGTCTGAAGATGCACCATGCCTTGTTTTGAGACTTGCGTGTAGTGGTGCAGTCTTCGTTCCACCACGGCTTGCACCTCTTGGGGAGTTGTCCAGACGTCTGGGGGATACAGCGTGATGCGGCATTTATAATCGCTTCAGTAACATACAGCGTGGCATCTTCAGGGCTCATATTTACGAGAACAGATGAATCAATAAAAGCCTCCAAAGAAAAAAGAGACCAATCAGCCTTGTCCAATTTCCACTTTGGAAGTCGTGTTGGAATGGAAGGAAGTGGCGTCGTGCTTTCTAGAATAATGGGGAAATGATCACTCCCAAAAGGGTTATTTAAAACAGTCCATGAAAAGCATGGAAGTAAAATTGGTGATGCAATTGAAAGGTCAATAGATGTGAATGATTGATGTGCTGCACTAAAAAATGTAGGTTCCCTCCCATTAAAAAGACACAACCCAGATGATAATAAAAACCGCTCTACGACGCCTCCACGTGAATCCTGGCGAGCACCACCCCACAAAGGGTGGTGGGCATTAAAATCGCCTAAAATTAAAAAAGGTTGAGGTAATTGTCTTACAAGTGACTCAAGTTCGCTGATATGCAGTGGAGAGTTTGGAGGCAGATAAAGAGAAACTACCGTGATCAAACGGTCAACAAGAAGGCGTACCGCTACAGCCTCTAAGGGTGTAGGAAGGGGGACCTCAGAGCAAGCAACACCATTTTGCACCACTAGTGCCACTCCTCCAGACGAGTTTGAGGAAATTCTGTCTTTTCTAAAAACCTGGTGCTGACGTAAAATCTGTGTATTAGTGTTATTTAAATATGTTTCTTGGAGGCAGAGTGCAATAGGTCTTAGCTCGTCCATAAAATAATTTACATCATCAATATTTCTGATTAGGCCACGGCAGTTCCACTGCATAAAGCGGAAATTGGCCATTGTTTTAAAATTGAGTTAAAATATGAATAAAGAAGAAACACTGGGAGAATAAATAAAAGTTCTAAAGCTGCCGCATGTGGCAAAAATTAATTCGCAATGTCACGTTGGGGGGATTACCGGTTTTTTGCTTTTCTGCTTACTCTTAATAGTCTGCCACTCCATATCGTCTTGGTCAGACGTATGAGTGGAGACTTCTCTACACTCATCCATGGCCTCAGTTTCCTGAGGCGAGGTTTTTTCTACAGATTTGTTCAGGTTCGGGGAACGGGGCGCCATGCCCCGCCCGCGACCAGCCCCAGCCGAAGAGGTAGAGGAGGTGCTGGGCGAAGCGTCGCTCAAGTCTACCCGCTCCTGTCTCTTAGGCACTGTAGGTGCGGCACGAGAGCCATGCCGCTCCTTAGATGATGGTCTCTCCAGGGAGTGTGGGCGAGAATGTCGACCCTTCTCCCTGGAAGGAGATCGCGGAGAAGGGACGGTTGCGGCAGCCACCGGCCCATCCTGAGTTTGGGAAACAGCCTGAGAAGACACAGGCTGTTGCCCTGTTTGAGCACGAGGATTCGCACTCTGGCTTGGAGGGTCCGAAGACCGCCCAGCGGAGATTGCACGCCCCGGAAGCTGAATCTTCAGCTGGGGCGTGGGGGACTGCCGTGGCTTCCCATAGTCCAGAAAGGACGTCTGGGTTGCCACTGCAACCTTCAGTGGTGCATGTCCCCGCTGCACCACTTGGGCGTAGCCGCCTTTCTGCACGAATGCAAAGCGACGGCGTGCTTCAGGAAAAGAGAGGTTTTCCTTAACTTTCAAAGTGAGGATCTCTTTCTCGTTTTTCCATGTCTTACATGATCTGGAATATGCAGGGTGTGCTTCTGAGCAGTTTACACAGCGTGGGTTGTTAGTACATGCATCAGCTTCGTGGTCGGTCTTGCTACACTTCGCACAGGTGGCCTTTCCACGGCAGCTCTGAGAGCCATGGCCGAATCTCTGGCACTTAAAACATCTACGGGGGTTTGGCACATAAGGCCGAACTCTGCAGCGTAGGTACCCAGCCTTCACAGCCTCAGGAAGGATTGTCGATTGGAAGGTGAGTACAACGTGTTTGGTCTTGAGTTCATTCCCGTCACGACGCATGGTGATCCGCCTTGCAGCTGTGACACCTTGGTCGGAAAGGCCTTCAACAATTTCACTCTCGGAGGTGTCAAGAAGGTCATCCTCTGAAATAACCCCTTGAATACTGTTTAATGTTCGGTGGGGAGAGACAGAGATGTCATGTCCAGAAACAGATGTTAAACTAAGTAGTGCAGTACTCTGCTCGCTTGATTTGATCTCGACAAGTAGGTCGCCAGATGGCATTTTTTTGCTTTAAACTCCTCGCCGACCACACCCTCGAGTGTCTTTGCGACAAGGAAAGGCGATAATTTCGAAAGCTGTTTGTCACTTTCAGAGTGAAGAACTAAAAACTTGGGGAATCTGGCAGATGTTGGTGGTGTCTTGTTTGTAGCTTGAACTTCGGTGCGGACCCTTTTCAGGGGCCGATCGAGGACGGTTTTAGCACGAGAACCCATAAAATGGGAAAGAAGATTCAGTACCCGGGTGCACCGCTCACCACGGAGCCCAACAAGGGGGTAGGTAATGTGCCATAGCAAGATGGGCTTGGCTGACACAATTACTCTACCAGTGCTGCCCGGGCACTATACCCTAGTGTGGTTGCAGGGACAGGACCTGTTTCCACTCAAGGTTGGCCCTTGCCACCTAAGAAGGTGAAAAAGGAAGGAAGAGAGTGCAGAAGAAAAGAGAAAGAGGTGGAAGGAAAAGTGAAAGAAGGAAGAAGAGGGCAGAAGAGGCGACTGACTGAATCATCCTGGTCGGGCCAAGCCAGGACACCCGTCTACGAGAAGCAGGGGTCGAAGCGGTGTATTGCCTCGCCCGGGGGGCCCCGAAGGGTCCAAACATACCCCGGGCTCAGCTCAACCACCAGGGTCCCCTTTTCCCCGGACACGGGTATGCCACGCACAGCCAGACGTGGGTGGGCGAACCCACATGGCTCGGGGTTCGCAGTGACGCCACTCACCAAGCACCTACTAAAGTAGGTGCCCCCTGCGTGCGGGTATGGTGGCCCACGTGGCTGGGGTCCGTGGTGACGCTACTCACCAAGCACCTAGCACCTAAGGTGCAGGCGCCCCCTGCGGGGCTCGGGGTCCGTGGAGACGCCACTCTCCAAACACCTGCTTTCACAGGTGCCCCCTGCGGGGTTCTATCCACAGGACATGCCCCAACTCCCCCTCAACATTGTCAACAGGTGAAGCCACCAGATTACTTGGCGCTCAATACTACTGTCAAATGCTCAACTTTTTCAGTTGAAACCGAATCTCCGAAAATGAATTCGGCATAATTTTGTCGGTCTGTATCGGTTTCAACCGAAAACGCCGAACCCTAGTTGTATCGCACGGCTATCAGCCCCTTCGTAAAATGAGGGGCCTTCTGTGCAACCACTGCCCGCTGTACGTCGAACTGAAGATTTGGGGTGCATTATACGGACAAAAGAGTGTAAGGTGATATCCTTTTTTTTTTTTTTTTTTTTGAATGTCGGTTTTGGAACGATTTAGATTTTCTGGCAGCGACGAGCGACTTTGGCCGTCCGCTCCCAAATCCGATGCCCGCCGGCGGAGATCCGCTAACGAATTTGCAAGTGTAAACGGACCTGATCGTAGTTAGGCACTGTATCATCTCCAATGTGGTGGAGATGATGTTGAGGAGGTCTTCTCGTCTACGTTCCATTGGCCCTCGCCGGTTGCAGTGATAACCGAAAACGCGTGGACGGCACACCACATGACCCTCTCCACCCGAACACAAAACGCTGGCAACTGGCGTTTTCCAAGCCGGGCGCCAGTGAAGTCACCGGAAGTCCGATGCTCGTCCGGAAGTTGAGTGTTTGCTGGCCTTTATTGTGCATTTAGTTAATGTTTTGGTTCACGCTTTCTTGCATTTTTACGTGGGTTTTAATAATCCCCCTTAACATTGATTCATGAGAATGAGGCATTTGAGTGTGGGGCATGTACAAAACAACTAGAATCTCAAAATTCACACCCATCAAATTGCTTTCCAAAAAACTTCTGGGGCCTGCATGCGCAGTTATCGTGCAACAAGCAGGCCTCTTGAGATAACAAATGCAAATCAAGCGCCTTGGACGCTGTTGGGACCAACGCTCGGAAGAGTTAGCATGCCTGTCAAGCGCTCACCTCCGAGACAAGCTGCGTACTTCCGGTGGCTTTATACCTGGTTGCTCGATGCTCCATTTAGCCCTCTAGTGGAGAATGGTTCTCTTTTGCCCGATTTTCGCGAGAGCTGCTTTCGTCTTCCTCGAACGTTTTAGGGTATATTGAGCACGGAAACGACCGAAAATGAGAGATCCTCGTAAGCACCTGAGATGCACAGGAATACGAAGAATATGATCGAAACAATAACCTTACCGACACAGGCATCATAGCTTACAAGATATCAAATAAGTAGAGTACAGATTACTAAATCTGCATTCTGCTGCTTAGGTACGTGCCGAATTTTGTAAAATTGTTATAATATAATAGGACTCCCAAAGGAGGCTTCGCAATATCTATATAATTTTTCTGTTATCTGTTTACGTTTTCCGTGCTATTAGTATTGTCATTCCGCTACTTCACAATTAAAAAAAAATTGTTTTGAGCCCTGCATTTTTTAACTTTTTTTTGTGGTGGTTCTTGCAATGTCCGCATCTTACGCCTTTTTTGTCAAGTTTTAAGGTACTTGCACTTAGTTTCATGAAAGTTTATTCGCATTTATAAAGGCGTCCGTGTTTTGTGTCAAACATTCGTTGTTGTAAGTTTAGAAAGAGTTATATACGTAAAAACAGGGGACGGGACAACACATCTTTCAGCTTTCCATTTGTTTGTTGAAAGTTGAAAGATGTGTTGTCCCGTCCTCTGTCTTTACGTATATAACTCTTTCTACACCTACATCATTACCAACGCGCTCACTAACAAGAAAATTCGTTGTTGCTGAAGCGTTTTAATTTGTGCGAGATGCGGAGGAATTAGCGTATCTGGATCTAATACATAAAAGTTCCCTCCAAAGTGCAATATTGCATTAAACGCCCTCGACCAACATGTTGCATTGGTTCCTCTTCTCAGAAAGTACCAAGTTTATTTTTTGGAATTCTGGCACCTACACTAATACGTCTTAGAGCGCAGCTCTTAAGCGCCCATTTCCGGCTTGAGCGGCGTCGCCGTCACCATAGCCGCCGGCGTCGGCGTCGGCGTAGCCGTGAGGTCACGTGAACCCATGAGGTCACGGGACCCCCATGAGGTCACGTGACCGCCGAGAGGTCACGTGACAACCGTGAGGTCACGTGACCACCGTGAGGTCATGGGACCCCGGTGACGTCACGTGATCCCGTGAGGTCAGGTGACGTGGCTCGACTTGGCTTTTGTGGGCTACATTAACTTAGCTGGATTTTGGCCGGTTGGATGGAGGTGGCTAATCACAGGCCATTACCTTGCCTCCGCGAAAGCACGAGGACGAAGACGGTGGGGTGTTTGATTGAGTTTCCAGAACGAAGGAATAAATGAGCAGTTTAATGTAGTCTATGCAGGTAAGCTCTCGGCGTTTGATATCCGCACCTTGAGTGGTGAGACGCAGATGTTTTCATACTTTTCCTCTCCCATGGAGTGATAGCATACCCGACATTGATAACCTAACCGGAGCACCGGCCCCAGGGGCTTTATGTTGCGCTTTTAGGACTCCCAGGGCGACCAGGTAGAGAGAAGTGACGTAAACAACACTCTTTGGATGTTGATTGGTGGAGTAGCTGATGACTAATTTCTGCACAAGAAAACAAAGCTAATTTTTTCTTTGTTTTCTTTCGCGGAAATTCATCATCAGCGACTCTCACCATTCAACATCTAACCTGCGTTTGCTGCGTTGTTGACGTCACTTCCTTCTCCCTAGTCGCCGTGGGAGTCCAAAAAGCGCAAAACAGGGCCCTTGGGTCGGAATCGATCCGTTTGCCTTAAACAAAGCAGTCGTAAGCATGACTGTAAGGGTGCGTCTGATACAAACCCTACCGAAAAATCCGGTATAACTTTTCGCTATCCGGATTATGGAATCGGAAATCTATCTGGATTCTATCTGGAGTCTATCTGGAATTTCGGTTTTCAGAAATTATTCCTTTGTCTGCAATCTGGATTTTGGGTTTCCGGTAACAAATTTCCGGTTCCATAATCCGGATAATGAAAAGTTATACCGGATTTTTCGGTAGGGAAGCCCACGCGATTCACGCTTGCAATCGACTAACTTGATAAATAAAAATTCTTGGGGAACATGTGAAGCTTAGTACCATTGCAGGCACACTTGCGGAGCAGATTCTTGTGCTTATCGCTCACTTTCCGCGATTCTTCTTATGATTATTAAAAGTATTTGTGCACCCGTCGACGACGCAGTGATACCGAGACAACCGGGGATTTTTGAAAATTGTTACACGATGAAAAGAAGCACCTGCAACAAACTCACGCGCGATGTCCGTCTTGAAGTCTTTTCGCTCAAACCCTTGGCGGTTGCATACCCTGCGTCAGCGGGCAATCCAAAAATGAGCCTGGTAGTGGGTACGTCTTTTGCACGCTGGTATGAGGTTATGCGAAAAGGGTCTATAAGAAGTTGAGCCTTGCGGATAAGGAGACAGTGAAGACGTATCCAATGCTTTTGTCTGCCTCTTCCATGTTCCACCGGGGAAGTGCTACTGGAACGTAACACAGATATAGAGCTTACAAGGTTACGATTGTGCATGCTCAGAGGACGAAAGTAAATAAATCCCTTGGCATCGTTATGGAGTCCAAACGTAAGTAAACGCATGCATGCAAACTACAGAGAGACAACCGTAGCGTATGGGATCGAGTCTTGACGATTGTGACTGGGTAGAAAGTAAACGAATAACTTGAAGCGCATGTGATTGGAGATAACTAGACTGAAGCCCCTTTACACAGAAAAGTCGCGACATCCTTTGAATAATGTCGCCTGCTATCTTGAGCCAATGCAGGCGGCGCTACAGTCGACGCGCGGGTGTAAAAAAGCAAAACAAAGATAAAAGGTGTGCGCGCCAGAGGAGGAGGGAGAAGGAATGCCTATGCTGTCGGAGTGCAGTTCATGCTATGAGCTCATGCCGCCAATAAAATAACACCTACTTTGCAACGTCACGGCTTTCATCCTCTTTCTTTGAGCATATCATTTCAAGCTGGTAGACCGTGGCATTGCGCTTTTAGCCGGTGTGTATGTATTTGCGTGTACTTCAGCCTATAATTACGTTCTGACTCAAGTATAGAAAGGCCGTCTGCTATCTTGGGCCATTCCAGGCGGCGCTACAGTCGACGCACGGGTGTAAAAAAGCAAAACATAAAGGTGAAAGGTGTGCGTGTTAGAGGCGGAGGGAGAAGATGTCGCTACCTTTTCTTATTCAGGGGCACTAAAGTAGATCACAGCGTCCCCTATACCGAGACAGCCTGGCACGTCGCGAAAAGACACGGCCGCCAAAAATGGGAAAGCAGGGGCGGGGAATCGGGAGAGAAGGAGAGATTGACTGCTTTTCCTCTTTTCTGTTCGATATCGTGGAGAGGAGAACCTCAGCGTCAACCCTTTCCCGTTCCTACCTGCGTCCGCTTCTACGGAACGGTCCTTGAACGGTCGTGGTCGTCGGTTTCGTTTGCGCTGGGCCGAGATTGCAGTAATGACATTACTGTAATGGAATTACGGTAATTAAATTACTTTTTGGAGTAATGAATAATGTAATAAATTCCTTTTCTGTGCTAGTAATTTAGTAATGTAATGAATTACTTTCAGGCAGTAATTTAGATAAAAATACTCATTACTTTTGAAAGTACTTTTTTCCTAAATTAGAAAATTCGTTTGGAAGCTTTAAAGGGATACTGAAGCGAAACTTGAAATACACCTATTATGGTCAGAAATAGGTTCAATATGATCAATGATATTCATAAATTATAATCGCGCGTTTGTATTTTGAACAGATGGCTATATTTTTCACCCTAAAGGGCCCGATTGGGCGCGCGCTCAAAAATCGGCCATCGGAGAGCGCGATGCGTCTTGGGATATTGGGCGCATTCATGACGTCACTTGTGCCAGTCGGGAAAGGCTACAGCGTGAATGTTGTGGTTACGAGCGTTGCCACTTGGTGGCGCGTCGACGATTTACAACCTGTGACAACGTGGCCGTTTGAGATGTGCAAGGGCTGCACGCGCACGCTGCACCACGGCAAGTCGGCAACCACGGCAGCACTGACAAAACCAGTTCTGAGGCCGGATTCTCAAAGCGAATTCACGACGAAAAAAGTGCGTACGACAAATTTGAGAGAAAACCCGTACTCTCGAAACGAAATTGTCGTAACCTTTGCCCAGGTTACGACAGAATCCTACGTCAGCTCCGAAGCTGTCTTACGCACTTTTTACGATCAAAGGAACAAGGCCCACAGCCTCGCTCAGTTACTTGGTATCGGCCACCAACGGACATTTATTTTTCTTCGTGCTCTTCTCGTGCGTCCCGACTTCAACCAGCAAGAAAAAGGAAGGAGTACTTAAAACAGACCACGACGATCAAGAACGCAGGATCCACAAACACACGAGAAGAGCTACAACCGCCACGATTCTGCCGACCGAGCGAGCTCGGCAGAATATAGTAGGCCTAGCAGCAACATCGACTCGGCGCACCGTTGCTCCGGCGGTCCTTGGCCAAGACCGTCTGTCCATGACCAGCTGGCCTGCTGAATGGAATATGCCCGCGCGACCCTTGTGGCCCCTTACCATATGAGTAGTTTGTTCCCTGAACTAAATTTCAAAGGTCAATATTTTCCCCTTGTCATCTCGATCTCCTTGTTTTCCGAGAGAGCGGTGACGAACGCTGTCGTCGAAAAGGGACTCTCATTGATTCTATCTCTTTGTTTTGTGTGATATAGAGCTCAAATAAACGCCATACGGATTACCTTCGCAACTCGGTATGTACACTCTGTTATTAGTATGCCATTTTTATTCTGACTCGACGCTACGTCACTGTCGAGCTATAGCAGTTCGTGGGAGCTACGCGATGTCGGTCTAACCTTTCTTTGCCGAGTGTCATGTCAGTATCGAGCTGCAATCATAAAAGATCGGTCCAGAAGCGCTTACCGAAACGCGGTCTAACAGAGCGAATCCAGCACTTCGATCAAACGCGCGTGTCCGCTCCGAGTGTGAACAGGTATTTGCGTGGCTCTTGCTGACACCCTCGTAGTTCAAACATATCCTTTTTAACGTCGGCTCGCAGCTCGCGACTCGCGGCAACTAATACCGGCCGTGCCAGAAGCATGCACGGGTCGTGTCGTGCAAAGAGCCGCAACGAGAACGAGCTCACTGTGGCCAACTACGCTTTGGCTTTCTCCGCCAAGGCTTTGCAAACGCGTTCAGGCCTAGGCGAATTCTGCCGGCACGCCGTATTGCCGCAGAACGGCGCTGCTATTATGCCACAAGTGATGTCACAAAAACTTCCCCCCATCCACCAGATGAGAATTTGAAATCGTTTATTATGTTTAAAATTAGTTCTCCTGTGTTTTACAGCGCGATATTTATATTTCCGAGGTGGTGCCTGTCCCTAGCCGATATTTATGCAACAAGATCGGCGCTAAAATTTTGTTTCACTACCCCTTTAAAGGGACACTGACACCCCCCAATTTTTTTGTTCATTGTTGCCAGGCGATTTATTATAGTGTCGGAATACTACCCAAACAATATCTTGCTACAGAGTCACGTTTTTTTTTTTTTTTTAATAAAGCCAAAAAACGCCACTGCTCGAAACTGAAACCGAAACCCCCGCACCGCGCAGAGAAGTGGAGAAGAGAGAGAGAGTGGTGGAAGTCACGTGGCTACACCCGACCGTGCGATCGTTTTGTCTTCCGGGTGCAGCAGACGAAATGCGATGCGGGATTTGTTCGCCGTGCTATTCCTCTGCAGTTATGTTTGTTCCGCTCGCTGTTCTGTACTTCGAGATGAGTTGGTTTTGTACATTTAAGTGTTGGCAATTAGTAGTGAGTGCCCATGGTGGATTCCCGTGCTCGGCTCCGAAAAGAATACTCCAAAGATCTTGCGTAAAGAGCTGCGCTTCATATGTTCTGCATCTGAATGTAGCATTGTGCGGCAGAAGTGTCAGAAATGGAACCCCATACCATTTAGTTCAGCGACGTATCGTCCACAACAATTGTTTTTTCAGTGATAATTGTAACAAAAAAGAAAAGAAAAAAGGAATGTAAACGTCGCAAAATATCTGAAAAACAAAAATGGTACGCCCACACTACAGATCGAACCCGTGCCCGCTTCGTGTGAAGTGGACGTCTTTCCACTGAGCTACTGAAGAATTTTTTCTTTATTTTGCACAAAACACGCAATACAGACAAAACACTTACAAGAAACTGGGGCTAAAGCGCCACGTGCCCTCACTGGGCGCCGTAACGATCCTTAAAACTCCTTCATACCTATTAAGCCATCTAACAGGTCGACCCACTCGGGCGGGGTACCTCACTCCTTTCTAAAACACTCTTGACCTGCAAAACAGCTTCAATAAAAAATAAACGCGCTGACTTTGGGCGGACTTGGGCATGCCGCATCGCCATAGGGGACCTCCAAAGACCGTACAATCCAAGGGCCATAAACAGATCGTAAGGCACAGTTTCACCTTCCTCCACGGGAAGAAAACGAATGGTGAATTCATTAATGCACATATCTTTTTTCAGGGTCTGTTGTAAGACATCCCAAGAGAAGACAGCGTCCCAGCAATGCAGGAACGCGTGCTCAATAGTCTCAGGCTGTCGACACAGCAAACAATCGACACCCCAAGGAACGCACATGCCCCGCTCCTGAAGCCATACCTTCACTGGCAAGGTGGCAGTATGTAAACGGAAGAAAAACGTTCTTACCGCCGGCGGCACACACATTTTTTTTTACACGGACCAGTACATCCTGTCCAGGACCTGTCATATACGGCAGTCGGTAAAGTGGCACCGGCAAAAGTACGTCAAGAAGGTCGCGGGTCAATCTTTTGCGCGTTACACTCGACAAATAGTCCATTGAAAATCTCACGGCACATTGACACTTTAGACCCATGTTGTTTAAAAAAAAAACTATCTCCAGACTCCGGTCTAAAAACATGCTTTTCGTGCAAAGCTCGTCAAATTATGAGGCGCTGGAGAAATGCAGCATTCTGCGTTAAGTCCTTATTTGGAACTCTTTTTGTTCGCCTTCCGCCCATTGAAAAGCATGCGGGAAGGGCCTTAGAACGCACCTGGTATCGCTGCGCCGCAGCGTTCCTCCGCAACATAAAGTTCGTCTGCTTTCCTCGCCATCACCATGGCAACGAACGCCGAATGAATAGAAGCACGCACGGTACCGCCGCGTGAAGCCAGCAACAGCTGACGCCATTTTACGAACGCCGTCTGCTAGCCAAAACCGAACGCGGTGTGTCAGATCAACGGCCTCCGCCGGTGCGGCGCTAGCAAACACGACGAAGCTGAGACACGCCGACGGCGATTGAGCAAGCAACAACACCGCTGGACGACTGCACCGGCGGCATTTATTCGGATCAAAGGCCGCCTTCGCCGGTGCGCCGCTATAAAAGACGACGAAGCTGAGGCACGCCGACGGCGAAGGGGCGAGCAACGAAACCGCGGGACTACTGCAACTGCGCCATTTATTCGGATCAAAGGCGCGAAATAAGCAAGAACAATTTTTATTTGAATGATTACACCCGATATCCAAGTTGGGGACCACATACCTTTGCTGGGTCTTTCCTGTGAACTTTTAACAGAGACACGGGATGCCGCATTCAAAACACAGCTTCGTTTGGAAAAATATGGGGGCCCTGAAAAGGACCGCTTAGACCGCTACCAGAACCTATAACTGACGTAACGAGCACCTAACGAGCGGTTGGCGCATAAGCCGTCTTTATGCATGCAGGCGGGTGACGGACTCAGCGCAGCGGATCACTCGAAGTCACAGGGGCCGTCAAAATCCTCGCCCTGTCTGCGTCGGGGCTGTAGAGTTTGGCGGCCGCGGCGACCAACGACTACAATCTATCAGTGTTTCCGCGCGCCTTGTCTCTCCTCCAAAACATGAACTTTGCAAGGTGACCAGTGAAATGGTGGCTCTAGCGCCGTCCAGATGGAAGAGAGTTTTTCACGTGGGCCCAGGTGCAATCCACCGTATTGGTGTGCGTACCAGCGTTCGCGTCGACAAAGTGCAGCTTGTGGTTGACGATGAGGTGCGTAAAGCGAGCGTCATCTGCAAGATTGCGATAGCCAGCCCAACAATTAGTGATTATTCTTGTTCCAGGGCTGACCCACTCGGCTATTAGCCCTTGCAAGGTTTTAGCGTCACGGGTCTCCACGGAAACAAAAAAGCAGCACCCGCTGCAACGCACCACACCGCCGAAAACCCACTGGCCAGGCCTTAAATACCCGCGATGGTACTTGTGCCGACCGAACATACTCTCGTCTAGTTCTACAGTCACGCCTTAGCCATCAATCATGTCTGAATGCCTAAAGACCACATTTACCACAGCCTCCCGACAAAGGCTCGACCAATCAGTTATTGTCTTACTTACGATATCAGCCTCCCACAGAATGACGGCGCACGGTAGGTTCTGGCACCCGGAGGATGATTTTCAGGAGTTGGAGAAGCGTCAGGTGCGATCCTTCGAAAAAGGAACCGCTCCGTACCGAGACCTCGCCCCGGCACTGAACATTGACCGGCTTCCTCTGGGGCACCTCACGAGTCATCCACACACCGCACCCCCCCTCCCCCCCACCCCCCGTGTAGCCATTCGCAGATCTAGCGCGGACTTGCAGCTTGTCATGTCAGCTTCGCACTCTGGACACGCACGAAAACCCAGGAGCCAGGAGCAGACCAACGCGCTGAAGCAAATTAATTGCTTCAAGAGGGTCTTTCATGGCGCCAAGAAGACGGCAGAAGTTGAACGCCATGGCACTGCGATGCTCGCCTCTGGGAGAATAAAGCGCCGAGGGGAACTGCGCGCTTCTTATCATTTATTATTTTTATTTCATCCGCCATTTTATACCTCGTGACACAATTCTAACAAACTCATTGGTTGATCGGTCGGACCACACCATCGCGGGACAAAACAAACGCCAAACGTATGTCCACAGACGGCATCGTCACAGAGAAGGGAGCAGTCGAACCCAACAACAAAATGAAGTAACAAAGTGAATAAAAAGAAACAAAAAGTAAGAAGGGGGAGCCGTTGGAGTTTCGGACGGCGTCTTCTTTGATGAGAGGAGCTGCTGTGGCTGCTCGGAATATTCCTTTTTTTATTCTTTATTTTTTTTTATCTACAGGGTGCCACCACCCTAATTTGAAGCTGATTTGTTAAATTAATAACAAACAACGGGCTGGAACGGAGGAGGTAGATGGTCTTGGCTTCAGAATTTGACGTGGTTGAAAAGAAAAGAAAATAACGAATGGACAATACATACCGTATGCCAAGACCGTTATACTCCGCACTTGGCGGGGCCTTGTGACGCCGCCGACGACCGTTAGGCTATTCATTTTGTTTCTTTAGATATTTTATCGTGGCGACTACTCCACTGTGCCTCGGAGTCTCCAGCGGAGATCCGGCAGTTGTTAATAATTATTATTATTGTCGTTTGAACGGCACTCTTTGTATGCTGCTTCGTTCCTGACGCCATGAAAATATGGGGCGGGATTACTTTGCACCACGTATAAAAAAAATAAAAAAGTTTAGTTCATGGACGGATTGGTTTGTGGATGCAATTAGTCCAATAAAATTAGTCCAATAATTGGTAAGTACGATTATTTAGCTTCATTATTAGCATCTTTTGTGTGCATGCATGAAATACAGCACCCAACGAGAAGACACGAGAACAACGCTGCAACTGCTGGACCATAGACCACTTTTGAGAAAATGCGCTGCAAGACAGGGAGGGAGTAAGGGAGACAACAAGTAGACTAGTTAATGTCACCAAAAACCTAGGCGGGGAACACTTGGCGGTATCAGTGAATCGTTTTGAAAGCAATACAAAAACACGTCGGGGACACTGGACTTCTGGACCAACTTTGAGTGCGTGCGCGTCTGATGTGTGTGTATGCCATTCTTTCTTTTTAGATTGTAGGCGCGAAATATCCACACGGACTAGAGTCTGAGTAATTCAGAGTTGTTACTCAGGCCCCAGTCAGTGTGGATATTTCGCGCCTATAATCTAAACAGAAAGAATATTTTTATGGCGTCAGGAACGAAGCAGCATAGAAAGAGTGCCCTTCAAACGACAATAACAATTACTAAAACCTGCCGGATCTCCGCTGGAGACTCCGAGGCACAGTGGAGTAGTCGTTACGATAAAAAATCTAAAGAAACAAAATAAATAACCTAACGGTCGTCGGCTGCGTCATAAGGCCTCGCCAAGCGGGGAGTATAACGGTCTTGGCATTCGGTGTATATTGGGCATTCGTTATTTTCTTTTCTTTTCTACCACGTCAAATTCTGACGCCAACACTCTCTACCTCCTCCGTTTCAACGCGTTGGTTGTTATTAATTTAACAAATCAGCTTCAAATAAGGGTCGTGGCACGCTGTAGAGTAAGAAAAAGAATAAAAAAGGAATATTCCGAGCAGCCAGAGCAGCACGGCTGCTCTGGCCGCTCTGGTCAGAGCAGCTCCTCTCATCAAAGAAGACGCCGTCCGAAACTCCAACGGCTCCCTTCTTATTTTTTTAAAATTTTTATTCACTTTGTTACTTCATTTTGTTGTTGGGTTCGACTGTTCCCTTCTCTGTGACGATGCCGTCCGTGGACATACGTTTGGCGTTTTGTTTTTTTTTGTCACGCGATGGTGTGGTCCGACCGATCAACCAATGAGTTTGTTAGAATTGTGTCACGAGGTATAAAATGGCGGATGAAATAAAAATAATAAATGCAAAGAAGCGCGCAGTTGCCCTCGCCGCTTTATTCTTCCAGAGGCGAGCATCATAGTGCCATGGCGTTCAACTTGTGCCGTCTTCTTGGCGCCATGAAAGACCCTCTTGAAGCAATTAATTTGCTTTAGCGCGTTGGCCTGCTCCTGGCTCCTGGGTTTTCGTGCGTGTCCAGATTGCGAAGCTGTGATGACAAGCTGCAAGTCCGCGCCAGATCTGCGGATGGCTACACGGGGGGGGGGGGGGGGGGGGGAGGGGGGGGGTGCGGTGTGTGGATGATTTGTGAGGTGCCCAAGAGGAAGCCGGTCAAAGTTCAGTGTCGGGGCGAGGTCTCGGTACGGGGCGGTTCCTTTTTCGAAGGATCGCACGCACTTGACGCTTCTCCAACTCATGAAAATCATCCTCCGGATGCCAGCACCTACCGTGCGCCGTCATTCAGCGGGAGGCTGATATCGCAAGTAAGACAATAACTGATTGGGCGAGCCTCTGTCGGGAGGTTGAGGTAATTGCCGTCTTTAAGCATTCAGACATGATTGGTGGCGAAGGCGTGACTGTAGAACTAGACGAGAGTATGTTCGGTCGGCACAAGTACCATCGCTGGTATTTAAGGCCTGGCCAGTGGGTTTTCGGCGGTGTGGCGCGTTGCAGCGGGTGCTGCTTTCTTGTTCCAGTGGAGACCCGTGACGCTAAAACCCTGCAAGGGCTAATAGCCGAGTGGGTCCGCCCCGAAACAAGAATAATCACTGACTGTTGGGCTGGCTATCACAAGCTTGCAGATGACGCTCGCTTCACGCACCTCATCGTCAACCACAAGCTTAACTTTGTCGACGCGAACACTGGTGCGCACACCAATACGGTGGATTGCACCTGGGCCCACGTCAAAAACTCTGTACCATCTGAACGGCGCGAGAGCCACCATTTCACTGGTCACCTTGCAAAGTTCATGTTTTGGAGGAGAGACAAGGCGCGCGAAAACACTAATAGATTCCAGTCGTTCGTCGCCGCGGCCGCCAAAATCTAGAGCCCCGACGCAGACAGGGCGAGGATTCTGACGGCCCCGGTGACTTCGAGGGATCCGCTGCGCTGAGCTCGTCACCCGCCTGCATGCATAAAGACGACTTATGCGCCAACCACTCGTCAAGTGCTCGCATACCTCGGCAAACCTCACTCATGAGGGACCTCACTCACCCTCACTCACCCTCATCTTCACATTTGAGGTGAGGGTGAGTGAGTTTCTGAACCAGGAAAATTCATGAGTGTGAGGGTGAGTGAGGGCCGTGAGGACTGTGAGGGCGGTGAGGGCCGTGAGGGCTGTGAGGGCGGTGAGGGCCGTGAGGAGGGTGAGGGCCGTGAGGGCCGTGAGGGCGGTGAGGGCGGTGAGGGCCGTGAGGGCCGTGAGGGCCATGAGGGCCGTGAGGGCTCTGAGGGTGGTGAGGGCTGTGAGGGCGGTGAGGGCCGTGAGGGCGGTGAGGGCCGTGAGGGCCGTGAGGGCGGTGAGGGCCGTGAGGGCCATGAGTGTGGTGAGGGCGGTAAGGGGTATGAGGGCCATGAGTGCGTGAAGGGCGTGAGGGCGGTGAGTGGCGTGAGGGCCATGAGTGTGTGAGCGGTGTGAGGGCGGTGAGTACGTGAGGGGTGTGAGGGCCATGAGTGCGGTGAGGGCAGTGAGTTGCATGAGAGGCGTGAGGGCCGTGAGGGCCGTGAGGGCGGTCAGCGCATGAGGTGTGTGAGGGCCATGAGTGCGTGAGTGCGGTGAGTGATTGAGGCCCCCTTCGGATCGAGCATCTTTCTCAGCAATTTTGGTGTTAATGGCGGGTTATTCTCTAGTTTTCCCTAGATCGACACGAATTGCTGAGATCGGGTGCGGCTCGGAATAAGCAAGCAACTCTGAGCAATTCGAATGCGTTTGAAGCGGCTGCATCCAATCAAGGACGCAAAATTTTCACGTGATACCTCGTGCCGGTGATGATGACACCGAAAGACTTGGTTCTGGTTTGAAATTGATCGTTTTTTTTGGAAATAAACTCTTTCAGAAAGGTGCATTAGTATTCCTAACGAGATTTAAATGCAAAAAAAAACACGTTTGTAACGCGTAATTGTGTCTAAATAGTGCAAGAAAAATAAAATTTTATTATGACGATGGTAAATTGCAGCAATTGGTTGCTGCCTGTGATCGCGGGCGGCCCGTGTTGCTGGTGTTGTGACGTAAGGTTTCTGGGCGAATTTGCCCTATCTGAAGCTAGCCTGAGTGGCGTGAGGGCCATCAGTGCGTGAGGGGCGTGAGGGGTGTGAGGGCCGCAAGGGCGGTGAGTGGCGTGAGGGCGGTGAGTGGCGTGAGGGCGGTGAGTGGCGTGAGGGCGGTGAGTGGCGCGAGGGCGGTGAGCGGCGTGAGGGCGGTGAGTGGCGTGAAGGCGGTGAGTGGCGTGAGGGCCGTGAGGGCGGTGAGGGCGGTGAGTGGCGTGAGGGCTATGAGTGCGTGAGGGCCGTGAGGGCGGTGAGGGCCGTGAGGGCGGTGAGGGCGGTGAGGGCCGTGAGGGGGGTTAGTGGCGTGAGGGCGGTGAGTGGCGTGAGGGCCATGAGTGAATGAGGGGCGTGAGGGCCGTGAGGGCGGTGAGGGGCGTGAGGGCCGTGCGGGCCGTGAGGGGCGTGAGGGCCGTGAGGGCGGTGAGTGTGTGAGGGCCGTGAGGTTCTGTGAGGGTGAGTGAAGGGCTGAAGGTGAGTGTGACTGTGAGGGTGAGGGTGAGTGAGGGACTGAAAGTGAGTGTAGCTGTGAGGGTAAGGGTGAGTGAAGGGCTTAGGTGAGTGTGGCTGTGAGGGTGAGGATGAGTGAGGGCGACCTAAAATGCCGACCTCTGAGTGCTCGTTACGTCCGTTATAGGTTCTGGTAGCGGTCTAAACGGTCCTTTTCAGGGCCCCCATATTTTGCAAACGGAACTGTTTTCTGAATGCAGCACCCCGTGTCTCTGTAAAAAGTTCACAGGAAAGACCCAGCAAAGGTATGTGGTCCCCAACTTGGATATCGGGTGTTATGATTCAAATAAAAATTGTTCTTGCTTGTTTCGCGCCTGTGATTCGAATAAATGCCGCAGTTGCAGTCGTCCCGCGGTGCTGTTGCTCGCCCATTCGCCGTCGGCGTGCCTCAGCTTCGTCGTCTTTTATAGCGGCGCACCGGCGAAGGCGGCCTTTGATCCGAATAAATGCCGCCGGTGCAGTCGTCCCGCGGTGTTGTTGCTTGCTCAATCGCCGTCGGCGTGTCTCAGCTTCGTCGTCTTTGCTAGCGGCGCACCGGCGGAGGCCGTTGATCTGACACACCGCGTTCGGCTTTGGCTAGCAGACGGCGTTCGTAAAATGGCGTCAGCTGTTGCTGGCTCCACGCGGCGGTACCGTGCGTGCTTCTATTCATTCGGCGTTCATTGCCATGGTGACGGAGAGGAAAGCAGACAAACTTTATGTTGCGGTAGAACGCTACGGCACAGCGATACCAGGTGCGTTCTAAGGCCCTTCCCGCATGCTTTTCAATGGGCGGAAGGCGAACAAAAAGAGTTCGAAATAAGGACTTAACTCAGAATGCTACATTTCTCCAGCGCCTCATAATTTGACGAGCCTTGCACGAAAAGCATGTTTGTAGACCGGAGTTTGGAGATAGTGTTTTTTCACAACAACATGTGTCTAAACTATCAATGTGCCAAATGTTCGTAACTTTGCAGAGGCGTCTGGCCCAAGTATACTCGCACGGACCGCCGCTAAATCAGAAGCTTCCTGGTCGCGGTTAATTTGCGAGGATAAAAGAGGACTATTTCTTTGAGTCTTGCCTTCGCGAAACTTGATGATGTAATTGTGGGATCAGAACCAGCCGCCTGACGACAGTGGAGCGCGGCTCACGGATTGAATACGAGAACTGCGTGAGCACTCGACTTCGGCTCGTAACAATCAATGCCTCGGTGGACACTCGAGTAGTGGCTCGTGTCCAACCATTGCGTTCAGGAGAATAGCCGAACTCTAAGAATGCCTGGAGCTCAGCACGTGTTTTCAACATGGTGTAATACGCCAAAACAACAGGGACAGACAAAACGAAGGTAGAACTAGACAGGACGCGGCGTCCTGTCTAGTTCTACCTTCGTTTTGTCTGTCCCTGTTGTTTTGGCGTATTACACCATGATGCAAAACCAACTAGCCCAACTAGCCATCCTCATTCACGTGTTTTCAACTTTGTCGACCCCAGCACGTGGCTATAATTAACGTTGACGGCATAGGATTGGCACCAGGTCACGTGGCCGCTTGTTCTGGTTCCTAATTGAGGGAATGAATGATGCTAATATTACTCGAATTTATTTGCCGACTGCCATTGCCTCGAAAGATTAACCAAGGCAAGTTCATTCGGTTATTAACGCTAAGGAGTGATTCTCAGAAGTATTTAGCGAGAGCAAAAACATAGTTTCATGGCCCTTTAAGCTGACACTACATGTACTAAAGCTACAGGCGCGAGCTAACCCGTGCTCCTATGTTTGATAAGTGCATTTCTAGCGCGAGTGCTTGTTTTGTGGAAGATTTCAAAACAGCGACCTCATGGTCTCGTGCTTGTGGAATTGGCTGCAGTCTCTGCTTAAGCGTCGACGGAGATATAGTACTTAAACTGCCAGAACTCTGTACTTAGGGGACAGGAACGGTTCGGGAAACTTCAGAGCTTGAGGAACCCGCTCCGGGAACCTCAGGGTTCTTAGAAACCCAGCTTGAGAACTCTATTAGCTCAGTCACAGCGAGAACACGGGAGCACTTGACATACCGTTAGAGCACGTGATGCGGATATGCTGCAATCGCGTGCCGGTCCGTTTGGCGCGTTCACACTGGAAGCGGATCCGCGCGTTCTTAACCGCAAAGCGGCTGGGATCGGTCGGTTGGAGCCCGTTTTTGCCAACCGCTTTGGGACCCATTTCTCCCAACCGCTTTCGCGAACCGCAAACCAATCGCAATGCGTCGCTGACGTGACGCCGGTAGCTTTCGAAACAAGATGGCACCTGTCGCTGGTGGGGAGGCACTCACTTGATCGAATGACGTTTCAGCGAACGCCCACGTTTCATCGAACGACACTTTAGCGAATAGTCCGACGCCGCGGCTTTTTCGGGTAGGCCAAGTGAGTTCATATTTTTGTAATGAGTTGCCGCAGACTGTCGCCGCGAAGCGGAGTAAAGCGCAGCGCGACGGATGGGTTAGCGCGCGCCCCCGTTATTCGCTAAAACGACCATTCGCTCAAATGTCGGCGTTCGCTAAAATGTCATTCGCTCTTGTGATATGGACCCGTCGCTGGTGAGGCGTCGAAGGCGCTGTAGGCCTAGCGTGACAGCAGACCAGTCAACGAAGAAACGTGATTTTCACGTCCGTTACTTGAATCCGCAGCGAAAAGAATTGACTCGCTGTCTTAACGGGCTTCGTAGCGGTGATGTGGTTTCGGTAAGGGTGTTTATTATTTCGGGTGCAACAGCCCGAAGCTCGCTGCCTTGTTTATCTTTGCCTGTAGAACGTCGGAAGCCGTCCCTGAGCGAGCGAAATGTCAGCTTCTGTATTCACTAAAACTGTCGCGTGAACTATTGAAAGCTTTCGACCCCGTGCATGACCACCACGAAGGCCGATAGAGACTTCGTGAGTCTGATTGCGTAGCGAACGCACTATTTCGGAGCTTCAAAGTACCTGCGCTAGCTCGACCTGTAACGTTTAGTACTGCCAAAAGATATAAAGGGAACATACTCAAGAAATAAAGTTTACGTACCAGATGATGCAGAGGTTATCCATACGGAGTTTATTTGAGCTTAATGTGAAACAAAGAGTGCACTTGATCGATGTGCGAGTGACGAGAGGAGAGTCCGCCACGAACGAAGCCACGACTGGCTAGCATTCCGAACACATTCCTCCGCACCACGGTATACTAGGTTTACCCCACCTATCACAACTTCGAAAATGATATAAGCGAACAATGAGTTGGGAGAACTGGCCCTCTGAAAACCAGATCCAGTGGCGTACCAACTTGTTTTTGAGGGGGGGGGGGGGGGGGGGGCAAACAAGATCATCCCCCCCCCTCAGCTGCGTTCACGCTTTGCCGCGCGTTTTATGAAGGGAGCGGCGGTTTCAAACCAGTAAAAGCAACACAGAGCTTGTGTGATAACAATTTATTTGTCGTTTCTTAGCACTCAGTTGGCCTATAATAAGCAGCGAGACAATTACAAACCGAAAAAATCCCTTTAAAATATCACATTGATGAGTTAAAGCCAAGCCTTAGTTAAAACTGTCATATTGATGGGTCTATTTTACTGATGGCTGGAAATAATCACCCGTGACAGAAGCGGCCTCACCTTGTCCTTGATAATATCTCTGTTCCTTTCCTTTGTCATGTGGTGACATCTGACGTTCAGATACTCTTCAACCACCTTCTTACACGAGCTGTAAATATGGTTGTCTAGAGGATTGCAGCCTAGGTGTGGTGCCACTTGCAAGAACCACTTGTTCTCTGGCAAGGCACTCAACACTTCCAAGATCAGCTGTTTGGTCCTGTGCTGCACCGCTTTGACGGTTGCCCACTCGCCCTGCAACCGCCGCAGCCCTTTCTCGACAGCTTCGCACAGTCCGACGACGTTTTTCGTGGAGAAAAAGTCCACCCCAGTTTTCTGCCTAACAAAAGGTGCCAGCTCTTGTGAATGCAGGGCTGCGATACTCTCTTCGCATGTTGTAGTTGAACAAACTTTGCAAACAACAAAGCCCGCAATGTATGGCACCATAGAAGCGACAAAAGGGGACAGGCTTTCAGGGCGGTGAATGCGGTGCTTGTAATCGTGGTCTTCTGGCTGCATAACTGGTGCCCTTCTGGTGTCGGAAAGAGTAGTGGTTGCACCTTCTTCAGCAACAATAAGAGATCCCGTCAGGATTGATACCATGTCTTGAGAGCAATCTCCCGAGTTGGAATACTTCACTTGTCTGAATCAACAGTCGTCTGTATGAAGCCATGAACCGCGCAGCCGTAAGGTAGTAGTTAAAACGTGCCCGTCCTCGAATGCACCCGAAGCACTCAGCATGGTCCTGGCTCAACTTGTGTGTTAAGAGCTACTTTAGGCACTCCTGACCAAAAAGCTCATTCAACAGCTTTTCGGTACTTGCAATGCAGATCAAGAAACCGACGAAACCGATTTTCTTTAACCCTGCCAAAATAGGACGTCCTGATGGGCTTTCAGTCTCTTGAAGTACGCTGGAGCCTCAGAAAAAAATGCCCTCCAGCAAAAGTCCAACTTTCGGGGACACGGCCAGTTTAGTTCTAGATTTTAGCGACACGTGGCGTATCGAACTTCAAGCATTTTCAAAATGTAGTTTCGCGCGTCATCACAATGTCGCCCTTCTTTCCCATCCCTCCTCTCATTGTCCTGCTACTGTCCGCCGGTGACCTCCTCTCCTTCTTGCGTTTGCTCCTGCGGCCACGTGCTGCGTCATGTGCAAGTAAACTGTAGCGATCAAAAAAAAAAAGTCTGCGTATCGCGAACAATAGGCGCTAATGAAATGAAATGAAAAATGCATGGAATGAAATGAAAACATGCGTGGAACAAAACAAAAAAAAAATCGTAAAGAGGACGCGGAAAAGATAAAAACTTCGCTGAGAGACCAGATTCATTCTAGAGGCCTTTTCACTGTTGTGTCTAACCGTGTTAGGAAGATACTGAAAAAAAAAACGCGTTCAAAATCAATCGCTGAGGGTATTCAGTTGTAGGGCTACGCCTTTTGTGCGTGGCTTGTCCTGGCACTGTGGATTGTCCAATTCTCACCGTCCATCCTCCTTCGTTGTGTCTCCCCAAGGTGACTCCTCGGCGTTTATTTCGTGTGCTTTAGAGACAAAACAGAAATGAATATTCAGGGGAAAAATGAATTCAGCGTACCGGATAACCAGGCGTGGAGGCATAAAATATTATAATATGAGAAAGAACCAACGTAGCTTTATGAAATAAATGTAAGGGCGCAAACGGGCTGGTGTACATTAAACATGATTAAAGAAATAAACAGACTGCAGGTATCGACACACACTAAGAAGTCTCAAACACAGCTGAAATTTGATTTCCCAAAACCTGGTTAAATAGGAAAAAAAAAAAAAAAAAAAAAAAAAAAACGAACGAATAAGGGCAAGGAAGAAACCCCCCGAAAACGTCTTTTCACAAATGTACATTCCGACTGTATAAAAATCATATACTGTTGTGGGATGTGACATCAGTAGAAGAAAGGAAAAAAGATGACCACAACCGTTTGATAAAGAAATCGCTCGCAATACTACGTCACGGAAACGCTATTTGAAAAAAAACAACCTTGGTTTGGTTTGGACCACGAACTTCGGCAATTTCTTACGCTGTGAAAAGTGCTGTCTTTGAGTGTCTACAAGTTTCCGGGAAGAAAAGTTGCTTGGTTCGTTTTCGGTCGGGTTGATAGGGGTCAAAGATAAAAGAGAAGAGGAGGATGTCGCGGGAGACCGTCATTGTCCTGGTAACTGTCGGAATGTGCATTTGTGGCAAGAGGTGTTCTTGGGAGTTTTCCCTTCCCCTTATTCGTTCGTTTTTCTCTATTTATTCAGGCTTTGGAAAATAAAATTTCAGCTGAGTTTGAAACCTTTAAGTGTGGTGTCGTTATCTGCAGTCTCGTTTTTTCTTTTTTTAATTATGTAGCTTTATATTCAATAGTTCATGGTTCTATTGCCCTGTTATGTTATTTTGTTCTCATCCTTCAGGGTTCCTGTTCGTCTGATAATTGTTCTATTATATCCAATTTTGGTTTTTCATCGAGCCTCTTAAGTAATCTCTTGAACCCTTTACCAGGGCTCCGTAATTGTACAGATATTCAGCCCGTGCGGCGGGTAATGTTATACTTGGTAGTTTAATAATTTCAACAGTCGGGCTGTCCGTTGCTATGGCTGAATATTGAGCTTGTTCTGCAAATTATTCAGCGGTTGAATACCAGCGGGAAGAACATGGTGGAGAAGTAAGTTGAAACCAGAAACATATATTTGGACGTTTCTACCAGGCTGTCAACCGAGCTCAAACCCGAGTAGAAAAACGGACCAAAACCTTAATTTTGACCCGACCGGAAAAAAAACAAATTCTAAATCAAACATTTGGTAATGAACCTGAAGCAAATAACAATCTTACGTAGTTGTTTTCGGTTGATTGGGAAACGGTTTAGCGAAACAGAAAGCGAGTCAGTGATTATAATCTTCTGCTCATCAAACGCATTTTTGAAGAGCAAGTCCTTCACGCGCAGAAGTTGCAGTGACGTCAGAACAACGTCAAACTCTTATTGGCTGATTAAAAAAAAAAGATAGTGGGTGGACCTCAAGGCATCGAGCTCTACCCACTCTTCTTGCAAACAAGGTCAATCAGTGCTCGGCGTCGCTCTGATGTCACAACAACCCCTGCGCAAGAAGCAGACAATTTGCACTCCGCACCCCCGCAGGGGGCACCTGTGAAAGCAGGTGTTTGGAGAGTTGCGTCTCCGCGGACCCCGAGCTCCGCAGGGGGCTCCTGCACCTTAGGTGCTTGGTGAGTAGCGTCACCACGGACCCCAGCCACGTGGGCCACCATACCCGCACGCAGAGGGCACATACTTTAGTAGGTGCTTGGTGAGTGGCGTCACTACGAACTTCGAGTCATGTGGGTTCGCCCACCCACGTCTGGCTGTGAGTGGCGTACCCGTGTCAGGAGAAAAGGGGACCCTGGTGGTTGAGCTGAGCCCGGGGTGTGTTTGGACTCTTCGGGGCCCCCCGGGCGAGGCAATACACCGCTTCGGCCCCTGCTTCTCGTAGACGGGTGTCCTGGCTTGGCCCGACCAGGATGATTCAGTCAGTCGTCTCTTCTACCCTATTCTTCCTTCTTTCCCTTTTCCTCCCACCTCTTTCTCTTTTCTTCTACACTCTCTTCCTTCCCTTTTCACCTTCTTAGGCGGCAAGGGCCAACCTTGAGTGGAAACAGGTTCTGTCCCTGCAACCACACTAGGGTATAGTGCCCGGGCACCACTGGTAGAGTAATTCTGTCAGTCAAGCCCATCTTGCTATGGCACATTACCTACCCCCTTGTTGGGCTCTGTGGTGGGCGGTGCACCCGGGCACTGAAATTCCCTCCCATCTTTATGGGTTGCAGAACTAAACCACCTGATCGGGCCTAGGAAAGGACCCGCACCGAAGTCCTTGACATTCCAACTAAGACCTCTGATCTTTTCAAATTCCCAAAGTTTCTTGTTTTGCACTCTGAAAATGAAAAGCCACTGGGCAAACTGTCCCCTTTCCTTGCAGCCAAGGTAATAAAAGGCGTTGTTGGTAAGAACCTTCATGCAAAGAAAATGACATCCAAAGACCTCCTTGTAGAGATCAGTACGAAACAGCAAAGTAATGCCCTCTTGGCACTCAATTCTCTTTCGGACTACGAAGTCACTGTTACTCCGCATCGCAAATTGAATACTGTCCAAGGGGTTATTTCCGAGGACGACCTGCTAGACACATCGGACGCATAGCTGGTGGTGGGCCTCTCCAGCCAAGGAGTTGTCGCTGCGCGACGAATCAATATTCGTCGTGATGGCAACGAACGAAAAACGAAGCACATCATCCTAACCTTTGACAGCACCACTCTACCTGCGACTACAAAGGCAGGCTACCTCCAGTGCAGAGTCCGACCCTACGTGCCGAACCCCCCACGGTGTTTCAAGTGCCAGCGGTTCGGCCATGGGTCACGTAGCTGTCGGGGGGCCGACATATGTGCTAAGTGCTCAAGCAAAAAACATGTTGCCGACAACACTGACAATGAGCCAAAATGTGCGAACTGCGAAGGTAACCACTCTTCATACTCGGGTTCCTGCCCTCTCTGGAGTCGAGAAAAAGAAATACGCTGAAAGCCAAAGACAACATACCATACGTAGAAGCAAAGAAACAATTTTCGTTCTTATCGAAGGGTGGATATGCCGAGGTAGTGCGCAGGGGACCGGCACGACCAGTGACGGCGTCGACGGGAACCCAGACGTCTCCGGATGATCTGCGGCTCTCGTTGAAGCACCTATTGGCCAAAGTCACTGCAGCACTCACGCTCCTCTTGTCGCTACAAAAGACAGCTACGTCGTCGGCGTAGCTCATGACTTTCACTTCCACGTTTCCTAACCGGAAACCACGACACTGTTTAAAACGCTCAGACAAAATAGCTCCAGGTATAAATTGAAAAATAAAGGTGACAAGGGGCATCCTTGTCTGACAGAGGAACGAACGTTTATTACATCGGCTAACTCCTTGGTAACGATGAGCTGGGTTGTGCAATCTTTATACGCCCCCCCCCCCCACCCCCATTCTGGCCCCCTCCAAAATAACTGAGCCAACATTAGCTCGCTCTAAAACATCAAAGAGTACATCATGTTTAACGCGATCAAATGCTTTATCGAAGTCGATTTGAAGCATGGCGGCCTGGCCGTTGCCGTTATCACACGCCTCCAAAACAGTGCGCGCTACGTGAATGTTTGTTGTGATTGAGCGGCCCTGGATTCCGCAGGTCTGATGCTTCCCGATCAGTTGGCGGGCTACGCCTTGAAACCGACGCGCTAAGATTTCCGCGAAGATTTTGTAGTCGACGTTGCACAGTGTTATCGGCCGATAACCTGTTACTTTACGTAGTTTATCATCGTCGTCGCTTTTCGGGATAAGTACGGTGTGCACTCGCCCGAATGAATGCGGCAGCATTTTACGTTCGTACGCTTGGGAAAACACTCGTAACAAAACAACGCCTACTGAGTTTTTGAACTTTTTGTAGACCTCCGCCCCTATACCATCTGGCTCCGGCGTTTTTGCGTTGGACAAATTGTCGATGGCCCAATGCACCTCCTCTATAGAAATGGGTTCTTCGAGCCTCTCCCGCTCGTCTGCGTCTAACTGGGGAAGATACTTTAGTAGGCTCCCGCACGAGGGGTCTTTCCTCCCTTTGGTATTATGGTTATCAAATAGCTGCCGGTAATGTTCCACGAAGGCCTTCTGGATTACAGCTGGGCTCGTGCTGCTCGCCCCCCGATATTCCATTTCCTTTATTTCGTTGCGAAGCGCGTACCTCTTCTCCTCGGCCAAGGCACGTCTAGTCGGTTGCTCGCCTAGTAGGAACTTCTCCGAGCGAGCTCGCACTACGGCTCCCCGGAACCGCTTGTGGTGCAACACTTCCAGACGTTCTTTTATTCCCTCTAAATCTTTAAGTCCAGTACGAGGATTCTCACACTCGGCTCTCGACAGGGCCGCTAAATCGGCGGTTAAACTGTCCTCAGCACGGCGAGCCTCAAAAACTAAGACAGAGGACCTTTCCATCGCAACCATTTGAATCTCTTGCTTAAAGAGCTCCCACGACTCAGAAATGTCCACCCTCGCTCCTTCAAAAGAACTCTCACAAGCTTTATCTGCCGCCTTTACAAAGGCTTCGTCGTTGAGTAGTTTTGCATTAAGCTTCCAGAGCCTCCAGTTCAATGGCTTCCGCTACGCCTTTTCGCCTATAGTAGTTGAAATAAAACAGTGATCCGAAAAATAAACAGGCATGACGCGGTACTTTCTTAAGATGGCTGCAACAAAAGCCGACACGTACACTCTATCTAATCGCGCGTGTGAGGACGCCTGGAAATTTATGAAACGAATCTCTGACGTTTCGTTTCTCACGGTTCCGGCGTCCACCAAATCAAAATCATCGATCAAATCACTTAGTACCGTAACAGTCCTATCTGTGCGTTGCCGCGACGGCAATCTGTCCGCTGTTCGGATGACACAGTTAAAATCCCCAGACAATACCACTATTCTATTACATTCTACAAAACGGCGCAAGCCGTAATAAAAGGCAGCACGGTCTTTCACCGTACTGGGTGCATATATACAAATAAACCGCCATTGGACTGCAGAAAATAAGAAATCGCATAAAATAAAGCGCCCCTCTTGGTCGGTGGTGACTGCAAACTCTGACAAGGGTAGGGACTTACTCAAAAACAAAAAAAACAACCCTCCGAAGCGCCGACGGCCGGGGTGACACAAACTTCGTAAGATGTTAAAAAAGCCGTTAGCGCGGTCGCTACCTGCTCTTCCTCAGCCATCTTAGTCTCCTGCACCGCAAAGAAATCGGGTCCCTCTTTGATGAGCAGACGCTGTACTTTGTACTGTTTTCTGCGCGTGCCTAGTCCTCGAACATTTAGCGTTGCAACTTTGATGGCTGTGTCGGGCGTACAGATCATGTAGGGCGTGGAGTAGCACTTGCCTTAGCCTCGCAAAGGAGTCCCTGATACCAGGCGTTGCCGCCTTACTTGCTGTCGTGGCGTCGCCGGTCGTCTGGGGGAACGTTATGTTCAGCCTTGTGTCGAACGCGCTTGCCCACCCCTACCTACGCGTTGGGGTTGGGGGTCATCCCCGTCGTCGGGTCCGCCTCTTCGAGGCCCTGCTTGATGGAGTCCGTCGTCTCGTCCACGTCCTCATTGCCTTTGGGAGCCTTATTGGTCGTCACGGAACAGGCTGTAGATGAAACCTCGACGCCCACGGACGACGTCGCCACAGAGGGAGAGAGACCTGGACTTTGCTTGGAAGCGGCGTGAGCCGTCCCGGCCTCGTCTTTCGCAACGATGACTTGTGGGAGCGTGGCGTTTTCGACGCGGAGCCCCTGCTGCTCATCAGGCTGCGGTTGAACGACGTGTCCCAGTCCTTGGACAGCCCGCTCTGCCTCCTCTGTTTCCATGGTCAAGGGCGAAAGGTCGTCCGTCACGGCTGCACCGGTGATGCCGGGGTAAGTCTTGACACACTCGTCCCCGTGGTGACCAAAACGATAGCACACCGAACACTTTGGCGAGGGGCAGTTGCGTCTTATGTGCCCGGTGCGCTTACAACGAAGGCAGATGGGCGCGCGTCCGGGGATCACGATAAGGACGTTGCCTCCCTGAAGCCTTAGCTGGTGTGGCATGCTGTCCGGCGTGACACCGTTCTTTAGCGTCATGCGTACGATGCGCGTCGTCGATTCGATGGCCTGGAATCCCTCGACACGCCACTTTTCGCGAGATACTACGCCCACTTTCGCATATGGCTCGAAGAGCTTGCTCACCGCTTCGTCGGGGACGTGGTAGGGGACCCAGTGAACCCGAAGGCGCACCTCGGTGGAGCAGAAGTCGATGACGACGTACCGTAGGTTCTTGATGGTCAGCTCCCCCAAGTTCACCAGGCGCTCCCTGGCCTCTTGCGTCCGAAGGGTAGCCAGCCACACATGATTCATCTGATATGCGTCCAACGAGACGATATCAGACAAAACAGCGGTGCGCTTCAGTTCCTGGCAGAGGTCTTCAATCCGGTATGGACGCCCCTTGAGGTCGCAATGCAGCAGGACAGATTTGACACAGGTTGCAGCGGTAGGTACTGGCGGCAGTACGATCCTGTATTCTTCCGTAGAAAGTACGGTGGCAAACGACATACTATCGCGGCCGTCAAGGGCCGTTATCGCCGCTCCGGTGGAGCTAGTCATTCTGCGACCGTCGCTATCGGCAGTCGGAAACAGGCTGCGCTATCATCGCAGTATCGGCGCTCAGCATTTCCTTTGGGTTCGTAGCGCGGTCGTTGGCTTTGGACTTTGGCTGAGTTAAAGTGTACAGATGCAGTCTTGGGTAAGTTACTTTTTAAAAGTATTTAGTTACAGTCACAGTTACTTTCCTAAGAATGTATTTAAGTTACAGTTACAATTACTTAACAATAAAGTTAAGCGTTACAGTTGCAGTTACTTCGGCAGAGAAACTTAGTTACTTTTAAGATACTCATATGTGTATGCAACTATGAAAACATGGATGACAGAACCAAATGAGCAACATTTACATTTATTTGGGAATTTCTGAAAACTAAACGGTTCGAGATATATTTAATAACGCTGTGTTATTGTTTACTCTAGGTTGCATCAACGCAGCAACTGCTTTTCGAAGTTCTCGTCGCTTAGCGTTCCCCTCTTGATGTTGAAAACGTCCCACCTCTTGCTGAAAAGACGTTCAACGGGTGCGCTAGAAGGAAGTGCGGCATGGAGGCGTAAAATAATTTTCTTAATGCCGGGAAAGTCGTTGAGGCTGGATAACGCAGTCGATGATGTGTCAGTCTTCCATCGCTGTGCTTCACTGATCTATTCAACATTAGGACGCAGTCGCAAGAAGGAGTCATCGTCCTCGTCATCATCGCATGTTGGCTCCCGTGCAACTTCCGCAAAAGGGCGCAGTGCTCTACATTCCTCTTCAAGGAAGAGCAGAGAACGCGTTTTCTGCATTTCATCCTTCGATGAAGTTTTGAATTTTGAATGCACCGCTGTAGCCAGGAGGAGCAGGTCGGACCCGAGGTCTTCAGAAAATCTACGAACGAAATAAGAATATTTACTCATATGTGTAACATTAAAAGTTAAAAACAAACGTTTCACGAGCGGGTCGCAGTACAAGTGCACTAGCTGTTGCGTCCACGATACTCGCCATATGATGCGTGCCTTAATAAAAAAAAATGTAGGAATATTGTGGCCAAGGCCCTTTAAGTCTAATATGTAATAAATAATTTCAACGGTCTTGCTTATAATTTAATGAAAGTGTTTGCATTAGTTGTCTTGATAATCGTGAATAAACCTACCTTGCAGACATAACTTCCTACAAAAAGGCGCTAACAAAGAGGTACATTTTCCAAATAATAAGAAACTGACTACGTCATCACTGCGATCTTCACTGTGTTTAGAAGCGAGCTGCAGAACTTGAGCGTAGGCAGTGAATGTAGCTGCCGCATCAGCGCCACCAATGTCGGCATCAAAGCGCCCATGAACATGTACTGTTCACCTTGCAGGACGCCCGAGTGCCTTGGCAACTCCTTTTATGGTCTAAGGAATAAAAAAAAAACACAATAAAAATAGAGAAAAGACGTGATAGAGCTTTTAACATAACTGGCAACACTCCTCGATGAACTCCTGATCGTATTTTTATAGACGGCGCAGTGCGAGGGCGTCGCAGACAGCCTGTATCTTGACCTTCTGGGCCTCGTCAGCAAGCTTCATTGCGTCATAGAGGGAATTCCAGCGAGTAGTATTAAGAACCCGGAAGTATATCTATAGTTTATTTTTAATGACTTACACCACTCGCGTGGACTGGCTCCGCGTATTCCAAATAAGTTTCAGTTTTCCAAACACGGCCGTTGTCATCTGAGTGTACGCCCTGATCGTGCATCCTTTGTCCACGTCCACAGTCTCCACTAAGTTCAAAGTATGAGCGGCACATCTCCTGTGCTTGGGCAGGTGCAGCACTTCCTCCAAGGAGTTGTTCATGACAGGGCGAACATTCAAGATGCTGGTGAGGTCTTCGGGAGTCGGGGTGCCTGCTTCCTCATCCTCGTTTGCCATCTCTCCAAAGTGACGAGTTAAAAGAAAAATGAAACCAATCAAAATAGAAGCATCAAAAATATACCATAGTCAATTAATAAAAAATCTAGACACTCAAAGTTTCATTGACGTAACCTACAATTTCGCTGCTTACGATATCAAGGGCACACCCAATGCTATAATTCTGCCGTGTTTATGTGACAATGTACAGGGGAAAGATAGTCTGGCGAAATTAATGTAATTTAGCCGGAGCCAAGAACCCCACTGATCTCCAGCTCCACCTTTTCGACAAGTTTAAGGGGTGAGAAAAATGATCTTGGATAGTCTCCCCGCAGGGGGCACCTGTGAAAGCAGGTGTTTGGAGAGTGGCGTCTCCACGGACCCCGAGCCATGCGGGTTCGCCCGCCCACGTCTGGCTGTGCGTGGCTTTCCCGTGTCCGGGGAAAAGGGCATCCTGGTGGTTGAGCCGAGCCCGGGGTAGGTTTGGACCCTTCGGGGCCCCCCGGGCGAGGCAATACACCACTTCGGCCCCTGCTTCCCGTAGACGGGTGTCCTGGCTTGGCCCGACCAGGATGATTCAGTCAGTCGCCACTTCTACTATCCCCTCCCTTCTTTCGCCCTTATCTTCCCATACTCTTCACTCTCCTCATTTCTCTTCTTTCCTTTTTTCAACTCCTTTGGCGGCAAGGGCTAACCTTGGGTGGTGACAGATACTCTCGTCCGGATCCACACTTGGTTATAGTTTCTGGGTAGCGCTAATAGAGTAATGCTTCCAGCAAAGCCGTATTTGTTATGGGGTCTTACCTATTCCCTCGTTGGGCTCCGTGGTGGGCGGCGCGCCACAGATTCCGAACACTCCTTGCCCTCTTATGGCGCCCCTCTCTTCCAAACCCCGTTCGGGGCACGCCCTTAAAAGGCGCTGTCCTGAACACAAGACCATCGAAAAGGAAACTGAGATAGAAAGTTTTACGAAGTTTTTCGTTGTTCATTCTCTTGATGAACAGAAACCCGAGTCAAAACTATCACCATTTGTTGTAGCCAAAGTACTTGAACAGCTTGTAGGGTTTCCTACAAGGCTAAAAAACTCCACTCTGGAGACCTCCTAGTGGAAGTAAACAACAAAAAGCAAAGCAAAGCAATTCTCAAGCTGAACACCATCCTTGAAGTGAAAGTGTCGGTGAGCCCTCACCGCACACTTAACACCATCCGCGGAATCCTCTCTGAGGACGACTTCTTGCTCACTAGTGAGGAAGAACTCCTCGAGGGACTCCAAGGTGCCGGTGTCGTTGCAGTAAAACGCATTATGTTTAGAAAAGATGGTGAAGAAGTCCCTTCAAAACATGTCATACTTACTTTTGAGAGGCATACACTGCCAGAAACAATCAAGGCTGGATACCTGAACTGCCACATCCGCCCTTACGTCCCCAACCCCCAGCGGTGCTTCCGTTGCCAGCGTTTTGGCCACGGAACACGCAGCTGTCGAGGGAAGGAGAGATGTGCGAAGTGTGGCAGTCAAGATCACTTCTCTGAGATTTGTGAGAATGTTGCCCACTGCATTAATTGCAATGGACCACACCCCACTTATTATCGTGGCTGTCCCATCTGGAAACAAGAAAAAGAAATCATTGCTATCAAAGTCAAAGAAATCATTGCTATCAATGTCAAAGAAAACATCAGTTATATCGAAGCTAAGAAACGGTATTCCTTTTTGTCGAAGGGATCCTACGCCGATGTGGCGCGCAGGGGTCCTGCGCCACGTTCGGAATCGAGGGCTACCCAGGTCTCACCTGAGGTTCTGGAGGCAGCCCTCAAGGCCCCAACCCCCCAGCTGGGGCAGCAGTGCCCCCCTCCTCCTGGAAAGAGTGCACAGGCTGCTTCGCTGGTTCCAGACAGGCCGGCAAATGCCGTACCTGTTCGCACATCGCGGTCCTCTTATGGGGAGAAGGGGCGAAACTCCCGCCCGACCTCCTCAGAGAGGACCTCCTCTTCGAAAGAGCGGCACAATCCTCGTGCCGCTCCCTCAGTACCCAAGGGGCCGGAGGAGGCAGAGTTGAAAGACACTCTGCCCAGCACCTCCGGTGCCTCTTCGGCTGGTCGTGGCCGGGGCAAGCCACCCCTTGCAACGAACCAGCCAAAACCTTCAGGTAAAGACTCGCCTCCAGAAGTGGAGGCGATGGATGATACCTCCGAGTCACCCACTCTTGCATCCGACCAGGATGACATGGAGTGGAAGACTTTGAAATCCAAAGGGAAAAAGCCAGTGGACCCTCCCAAATAACCATTAATTTAATACTCTCAATTTTTCAATGCCTCTCTCTTTTTAATTTTACATTTCACCTTTTTAGATAAATGAAGAATTTACATTTTATGCAGTGGAACTGTCGTGGTCTTTTACCTAATATTGATGACGTTAACTATTTTATGGATGATCTTCGGCCTATTGCCCTCGCGTTACAAGAAACCCATCTCCAGGCTCATCATACACACATTTTAAGGCGTCATCAAGTTTTTCGTAAAGATCGTGTTAATTCTAATTCTGGGGGCGTGGCAGTGATTGTGCAGAGCGGGGTTGCCTGCTCCGAGGTCCCACTGTGCACCCCACTGGAGGCCGTAGCGGTACGCGTTCTTTTAGACCGTCTTATAACAGTAGTTTCTATTTATATGCCTCCGAATGTTCCCCTGCATCTCTCTGAGCTCGAAGGACTCGTGGGACAACTCCCTCAACCCTTTTTAATTTTACGTGATTTTAATGCCCATCATCCTATGTGGGGCAGTACTCGTCTCGATTCTCGAGGCAGACTAATTGAGCAGTTTTTACTATCATCTCAAATATGTATTTTTAATGAGAGGGAGCCTACATTCTTTAGTTCAGCTCACAATTCATTTGCATCTATTGATTTATCTATAGCGTCACCTTCATTACTGCCTTGTTTTTCTTGGCAGGTTCTTAATAACCCTTTTGGGAGTGACCACTTTCCTATTACTTTAGAGAGCGACATTTGTCTTCCCACTCTGTTAGAACGAATGCCTTGGTGGAAGTTAGACAAAGCCGATTGGTCTCTTTTTAAGTTAAGCTCCACGCTGGATACATTCCTGCTTTCCTCCATGACTGCAGATGAAGCCACATTTTGTGTGACAGAGCAGATAATAAATGCCGCTCAGCAGTCAATCCCCCAAGCTACCGGTAATCTGCCTCGTAAGGGCAAACCTTGGTGGAATAAGGAGTGTGCGATTACGCGCACGGAGCAAAATAAAGCATGGGGCAAGTTCAGGCGGTATCCCACCTCAAAAAACCTGGTTGAGTTTAAAATCGAAAAGCTAAAGCCCGGTGGACCCGTAAGCGATCGAAACGGAAAACCTGGATTAAATATGTGTCGTTTCTAAGCAGCTTTGTAACTGCTAAGGAGGTCTGGGACAGATTCAAGAGAATCAAAGGGGACTACAGGGGGTTCACGATTCCCGTTTTCAACCCTCCATGTGCATCACTGAAAGATACTGCCAACGTTCTTGGGAAGTACTTCTGTTCGGTGTCCAGCTCCTCTAGTTATTCAGATTGCTTCAAGTTGTTTAAACGACGTGCAGAGCAACATAATATAGTCACAACGGGATCAAACGCTGCACCTTATAATCAGCCCTTCACACAGTACGAGCTAAAGAGTGCCCTTGATATAAAAAACTCTCTGCTCCTGGACCCGATGGACTGCATTACGAAATGCTGCGTAATCTCTCTCCAGAATCTCTTAAACCCCTTCTTAATTTCTTCAATTCATTGTGGAAAAGGGCTAGCTTTCCAGCGGCTTGGAAACGGGCACCACTATCCCTCTCTTGAAGCCGGGTAAGGATCCATCTCTGCCTTCTAGTTACCGTCCGATCGCTTTGACCAGCTGCCTTGGGAAGAGATATGAAAGACTGATAAACAGGCGGCTGATGTACGTTCTAGAAAAGGAAAGTATTTTGGATAACAATCAGTGCGGGTTCCGCCGAGGACGATCCACTTTGGATCATTTGGTGCGCCTAGAAACGGCCATATGTGAAGCATTCGTGAATAGGCAGAATTGTGTAT
The DNA here is from genome assembly GCF_016920785.2 of Ixodes scapularis. Taxonomy (NCBI): domain Eukaryota; kingdom Metazoa; phylum Arthropoda; class Arachnida; order Ixodida; family Ixodidae; genus Ixodes; species Ixodes scapularis. The sequence goes on from NW_024609909.1 coordinate 1,011,576, forward strand.
CTTCTTGTTGAAGCTTTTTCCCTTTCGCTCCACCATTTCTTTAAATGGAAATAAAGATTATTATTATTTATTATTATTATCTTTTTTGACTTGGAAAAGGCCTACGATACAGCATGGAGATATGGCATCCTCCAAGACCTTTATGGAATTCGTGGTCGTATGCTGCAGTGCATAAAAGATTTTTCGACGGACAGGACGTTTCAGGTTAGATTAGGAACTGTTTTGTCGGATTCATTCGTTCAGGAAAACGGGGTTCCCCAGGGAGGTATCCTGAGTGTTACACTTTTTGTTATCAAAATGAATTCTCTCGCTCAGGTTTTGCCACCGTCCATTACATACTCACTTTATGTTGACGATATCCAGATCTCGGCATCCTCGTGCAATCTCTCGAGCTGTGAGCACCAGCTAGAGCTGGCCATAAATAAGCTTGCTAAGTGGGCGGACCAAAATGGTTTTAAGTTTTCTCCCGAGAAAAGCGTCTGTGTCCCATTTTCTCTACGCCGTGGTCTATCACTGGATCCATCCTTAAAACTGCAAAATACCTGCATCCCTGTCAGGAAAGAGCACAAGTTCTTAGGTGTTACCTTTGACAAAAAGCTCAATTTCATTTCTCACCTGAAGTCACTCAAAGAAAAATGTCTCAAAACTGCGAATATTTTGAAAGCCTTAGCCCATAAAACTTGGGGATCTGAAAGGAAATGCCTTCTACGGCTGTACAACGCTCTTATTCTATCCCGTCTCGACTATGGGGCTCCAGTTTACGGTTCTGCACGACCGTCCGCGCTCAAGATGTTGGATCCAGTCCATCACCTTGGACTGCGACTCGCAACAGGTGCTTTTCGGACGTCCCCCGTCCTCAGCTTGCATGCTGAATCAAATGAGATGTCACTCGAGAAAAGACGCCAACATCTGAGCTTAACATACCACTACAAGATACTTGCGAACCGTAATCATCCAACCTACAACTCCCTCCAAAAATCTAGATATTGCCGCCTCTTCCAGAATAGGCCAAGCATCGTAAGGCCCTTGAGTTTCCGAGTACAGGAATTTTGTTCCTCACTTGATCTTTGTTTGGACAAAGTTAATCTTATGCAGAATGTAGAGTGTGTTGCCCGCTGGGACATAGTGCCATTTGCGTGTGACTGGGCTCTCACAAGGTTTAATAAACATAGCGTCTCTGCCCTTATCATCCAACAGGAATTTTCTGAGCTTGAGGAGAAGTATGAAGGCTACACATATTTTTACACTGATGGTGCTAAGACGGCGTCATTTGTTGGCAGCGCCGTACATTCTGATTGTTTTATTAAAGTGAAACGTCTAAATACTTTTTCCACCATTTTTACAGCTGAAGTTTATGCAATATCTATGGCCATAGATTATATTCTCCGAGCTAAAATAAAGCAGGCAGTCCTATTCATAGACTCCCAGAGTGCTGTTACTGCAGTATGCTCTTTGAGAGTTACTAAAAATATGCTGGTGCAGCAACTACGAAATAAGCTCAATAAAGCTGTACATGGAGGCCTAAATATAAAATTTTGTTGGGTGCTCAGTCATATGGGAATAAAAGGTAACGAGGAAGCAGACAGACTCGCTACATCCTCAGGTAATCTTCCCCCGTCTCACGCCTGTTTGCCACACCAAGACATTAAACCTGTAATAAAGTCATCCCTTCTTCGTTTATGGCAGTCTCAATGGAACATGGAGTGCAACAATAAACTTCATATTACAAAGCCGGTTCTCGGGCTCTGGGAGAACTCTTCTCACAGGAACCGATTCCATGAAGTATTGTTGTGTCGACTTAGAATCGGTCATTCTTACATATCGCACAAATATCTCCCTTGTGGGGAGGACCCACCGGTGTGTGAGCATTGTGGGGATACACTTACCATCATGCATATCTTGTGGCTGTGTCCAGCTTTGGACACTGAACGTCATACCCACTTTCCTGAATTGTTTCATTTCCAAATTCCATTCCATCCTGCTCTTTTACTTGGAGAATATCCCCTCATCTCATTTGACCGTCTATTGACTTTTATTACTAACGCAGGTTATATTAATCAGATCTAGTTCCGCATAGCTCATTATTATTTTGTAGCACAGTAACAATAATAGCTTGTTTTCCTTTTCACTTTGCTTGGCGCAGTATGGCCTCCGTTGCTGTTGCGCCATAAAACCCCCAAACAACAACAACATTGGATAGTCTGAATGTCAAGGATTTTACACTAGCGTACAACACAAGTCTCATTTAAAGCCACTGGGCCAGCAAACGAAAGATTTTTTTATTTCCTGGTTTATTTTTGCTTTTGCCGTCAAAGGCCCAACTCCGTGTCCTCTGATCTACAGGCTGAACGCCACTGTAGGCATCGAGAGATACAGGGTTCATTTTTACGAAGACTAACTGTAACATTGCCGTTACTTTTTCGTTACATTTGCGAAAAAGTAATTAAGTTAGCGTTACAGATACTTTTTGAAAACATAAAGAGTTATGGATGAAGAAAGAATAAAACAATTAAAACAAGGACAACACAACCACATCTTTGTGTTGTCCCTGTTTTAATTGTTTTATTCTTTCTTCATCCGTGACCCAAACCATCACGCTCTTCTCCCAAGCATAAAGAGTTAGTTACAGTATACCAAAAAAGTAGCGATATACACTATCTCGATACTAGTAACGCGATACTACTCAAGACTGGACAGATGTTTGGGTGGGGAGGCGCACGTCGGGCATATGCTGCGCCTCGTGATGACGTAAGCTCTGACGTGCAGGTGTTCTCATAGTTGAGAGAGACGGCGTGCGCTCGCCGTTATAAGCGTCCCATCTACCGATAAGATGGGCAGACCTAAGAAAGTGCTCTCTCCCGAGGAAGAAAATCCGAAGTTAAATCTAGCGAAGACAACCAGCTCCGCTGTTTCCTCAGTCTTCACATCTCAATTGCGAAGGTGCCGGAATTTTCGTGGTTTGGTTTTGTCTTGGGTATATTGTTTCAGTTTGTCTTATAATATGACGCACCAAGATATTTGACAAATCATGGAAGGGGAGTTTGTTCGTGGAATAAAATACCTCCACTTTTAGCTTTATAGCTCCTATAGTTAGAAATTAATTCTGCAATCAAATGCTTTCTTAATAAATTCTTCAGTCGTAACCCAGCTTGACCATTCACTCAAAGGATATTTCAGTTTTCCATACGTTTGAACGTCACCAACGTTATTTAAAAATACTCGACATCTTAGTTACGCGTCTGCCGTCCATTGTACTGACAACTTCAGTCTCTTTTATGCTTTACTTAGGTACTCGTGAAATCACTATATATATTTGTAAACCTTCCCTCCCCAAGCAAACAGACAAACACGCACAAGCGTACAGTACTACATGGCCGCACGTTGGTGGAATTAATGAAACGGGTGTAGTGTTTTTTGAGCAAGTTTATTTCTACAGTATGAAGTATATACAGCCATAACGACACTTAGTATACAGCCCCTACGACATTTCCTTTAAAGCAACACATATCGTGTATTAAACATGCAAAGTTTCTTTCAATATGAGAGAACATTTTGGTAAGACAGCCTTGGAAAGCTGTTTGCAAATGATTGTGTAATCATACTTGATTGCACCACAGAAAATACCTTCCACCATATCATTATAATGGCATAAGTCCCATCTGAAGCAGCCAACTTTTGCTTTATCTGAGAACAAATATGGTAAACAGAGATTATAAGCCCACAACATTTAGAAATAACCTAATGTTTGCAAATTGCAAAGCGTGAAACAAAGTCAAAGGTGATTTGCAATAATTAATTTTCCACGATATATACAGATAGGCTTTGCTTTCCGAAATTTTTCCTAAGAAAATAAATATATATTGAGCCCACAGATTTTTGTTTAGTAATCACTCTAGGCCAGTGCGTATTCGCATTCACCGGTACTTCAGTAACTCCTCGGAGCATATATATTTGATTAAGGCGCGGAAAAAATCCTATCTATAAAAAAAAAAAAGAAAGCCGTTTACAACTAACTCTCTGTAACGCCGAATCAGAGCGCAGCTCTTGAGGGGGAAGAGCCAAGGCCACAAAGGTCACGTGACACCCCCTAAGGTCACGTGACCTTGGTGGGGGCACGTAACCCCCTCCCCAAAATCACGTGGAGGTCACGTGACCTCGGGGGGGGGGGGGGGGGGGGTAACGTACCCTGGGGGTGTCACGTGACCTCGGGGGTCACGTGACCCCCTAGAGAAATGTTTTCCGCTAGGCTTAGCGGCAAAACTTTTCCGCTAAATCTAGGGAGGAAATTTTCCGCTAAATCTGGCGGGGAAATTTTTCCGCTAAATTTTGCGGGGGAAATCTTTCCGCTAGATTTAGCGGGGAAATTTTTTCGCTATATTTAGCGGGGAAATTTTTCCACTAGATTAGCGGGAAAATAATTCCGCCAGATTTAGCGGGAAAAATTTTCCGCAAGATTTAGAGGGGAAATTTTTTCGCTACATGTAGCGGGAAATTTTTTTTATAGATTTAGCGTGGAAATTTTTCCGCTAGATTTAGAGCGGAATTTTTTTCCGCTAGATTTAGCAGGGAAGTTTTTCCGCTAGATTTAGCGGGGAAATTTACCGATAATGTACCACGCGGTTAAGCCGACGGCGACAGCGGCGCCGCTCAAGCCGGAAACGGGCGCCTAAGAGCCGCGCTCTAAAAAGTCGGTGACAGGTCAAGAACGAAGTAGAAGCTCCTCCCACCCCTTTCAACTTTAGTAGAGCGAACACTGGAAAGGAGGCTACCTCCCCTCCAGCGTTCGCTCTCCTAAAGAGGAAAGGGGTGGGAAGAGCTTCCACTTCGTTCTTGACCCGTCACCGGCTATAGAAACAGACGCTTTTTAGATAACGTATAGCAGGCCCACATACTTCCCGGCTTTCCATTTTCTTCTCTGGAACTCATAAGAAGATGATTGATTCACGTCATATAATATTACGCGTTTGTTGCTTCTCAAACGTCAGTCCCATAAACCATGGCGTCATATGCGTACGCACAAATTGTTCATTTCAAAGATCGAAGTGTGATCAACAGTAAGACGCACGCAGACCATGTTCACTTGATACTAATACTTCGGTAGGAGTAATGGGAAAAAACGCAATAAAACACTCATTTGAGTAATTAACAGATGAAATCCAAAGTGTCATATAAAAACAGTTCATAAGTTTAGCTCAAACTACCCTACGAGTTTGTAAAACAAAGGGAAGAATGGTAGGTACAAGACGAAAACAACAAAGATTCGGCCGTCATGTAGGAGGGCCCATATTATAAAATGCGTCGCTACAAGAGGAGCTTCAAGAGTGCGAACTTGAGCCCCGAGCATTTGTCAACATGAGTCGGAGTCGCTTTGCGTTTTTCGAAGATGTTGAAACTCCTCGGACCTTGAGTTCTGTCCGTAATGCGCCGGGCGTCATTAACTCAGGATCCAGGTACGCCGGCTGACTTGAACGTAGTGTGGCACTCAGCCGCTCTCTTTTGCTTCTTGATGCTTGGATCCTACCACAGTTCCAGTAATCATCATCCGCCTTGACATACTACCTTATCGGCCTCTCAAAATCGTAGTGCTCTAACCTTTTGGAAAGGTTCATCGCATCTCCGGCAGATTCCCATTTATTGGACTTTGTATGAAGAAGCCGTTTCAAGACGTCGTTCTTTTTTTCGAGCCCTTGACTTGAAAGCTGACCGAGGCACTTGCATTGCGTATGTTTGACAGGTGCGTGGTGGCAGAGCATATGAATGTAAGGTGTTACTCGTTCCTTGCCATACCCCTTTCTTCTAGTGCTTCCGAGACTAACGAAAGTATCCAAGAACACTTGTGCCTCACTTGTTATGTCTTTTCCCGTTTCATCTGTCTCGTACACGACAAGCATTTCGTTAAGCGTCCTCCACAGAAGCAACACATGATCTTTTGTGTCGGTGTGCAGCATGTTGTTCAATTTGGGAGGACGAGTTTGTAAGAGGTGCTTGCAGTCACTTCCAGTTAGGCTGGAAAAAGTTCTCCCCTCGTAGCGCTTTTCTTAGGCCACACATCAAACTTCACTCCGCACCCGCGAATGATCTCTACGAGCCGATTGGTGTTCTCCCCTTTGGCTGTAATGTGTGCTACCCTGTTTTCAGTGTCCATATCTTCAAACTCGACAAGCACGTTGTCCACCAGTCGCTCAACTACTCTAATGGTCATGTGCCGAGTATCCGGCATGACGAGCTGCGGGTCAATGTCAATGAGAGGAACGTACTGGACACCATACCGCAAGTTGTCGCAGTGTCTTTTTTGGCGTTCCTTTGTTCGAAGCATGCTCTGTCGGCAAGGTAGGGTTAGCGCGTTCATCGGCGCTGGCCAGACAGATTGGGCAAGCGTAACAGGCTGACGCGGACTGCATTCCGAGAACCAACAACACATATTTGAGGTCGGAACCGAAGCAAACAGTCACCGGAAAAAATACTTCATCAATAGAGATTCCTCCAGTCCGGATTAATTGGTTCACCTCAGAGAACAGCGAGCAAAAAGATTGTTGAACAGCGACATAATCTTTATCTATCGAAGCAATCCCCAGAAGATGATGTTGCTTGGGATTCTGTGTGTTACCCACACCTTTGCGGATAGCAACAAATAAAAATGTTGTCCATGTGATCAGGCGACTGATTCGACAGCCATCTCCTTCTAGCTTAACCAAGATGTCCTCAGTCATGAGATTCTGGAGAGTTTTTTGCTCGCGACGGCATGTATCGTCTATGTACTCCCATAGCTGGGACACGAACGAGGCCTGGGCACGTGGAGAATCTCCGGGGGTTCGAAAGATCTCAGATCGGTTGTCGACACTTTTTCGGTACTGATTAATCAAGCTCAAGCTTGGAAGAGGAATCGTAGTAGAGATAGCCTTACAGAATGTGTCACTCACAAAGTGATTGTCCAGTAGAGTGGTTGTCTGCTCAACTACAGTTCGTTCTTCAACAAAAAGGTTATCGAAGTTCGTGCCACGGGTCAAAAAAGCCTTCTTCATGCGGGTGCACACTTCCGGCTTGTAGTTACTTTTGTACAGAATCTGGTGATTGAAACCTTTGGAATCTTGCATAGGTAGAACTTCGAACGTCAGACCAAAGTTACGAAGCATGTCATAAGAGAAAACTTCCATCAGTGAGGCTATGATTTCTAAACGCCTACGGTCAGTTTTTCTGGATCCCTCGCCGATTTTTTTCCCAGTAGGACAGTTTTGTAGAGGTATATTTGCTGATGCTTTCATCAGTGCGTTTTCTTTTTCCAATTGCCGGCACTTTTGATTCAAAGAAGAAAGCTGGGTTTCTAAGCTCCTTTTCTCTCTTCGCAAAACTGAAGACTCAGTTTCATCATTTTCAAGGGATGTCCCAGGTCTACTGACGTTGCCTAATTCAATATCAAAGTTTTCAGGTGGGTTGGAAGACTCGCCAGCAATGCCACACGGTTTTACCGACGTTGTGGCCGCACTTTGAAGTATCATTTCATCAGTTGATTTTAGAAAGTCCATCTTTTTTTTACCCTTCATCCCACGATGCTTTCGTTCGATGCCTTTTTGAGAATGACTCAAATGGTCAGATGATACTTCGGTTAGTGATGCACCAGCGCGTTGAAGAAGGGATTCCTTAAGAATGTCAATGCTGGACTTACTGGTGCTATCGCATTTGGCCGTGATTGCGAGTGCCATTTTCGCGGCAAGGCTAACAGAAACTTGGTTTTCCAAAAACGTAATTCTGAGAAAATCTTCCATTTTAGGCGATGCACGGAGCACATTCAGTAGCGAAGAAGAGGTGAAGTTTCTCGACTGGGAACCCTGGGTACGCTCGTCCTCTGAACGTTTGCAACCTCAGCACACCCTTAACGCGGACGGGAAAATATATTTTAAGCACTTCTCCTGATCGGTTGTACGATGTATGCCATTCCGGCCGTAGGGGAAGCCCGTGGAAGTCATCTTCATTACAAAGAAGCCAACCGCGATCAAGTTGTTGCCTCTGTTTATGAAACGCCCACCTAAAAATGTCCAGTGGGAAGGACACTGAGAGCAAACCACTTGATCTCCTCCTCCACCTTAGCTTCTTTTGGGTCTCGTACACCAGAAGATCTGTTGAATCTTGCAGCCGATGCTGAACTGGACTTGACGGAGACCGAAAACTTTCAAGACAGGCGGAATGGAGGTTCTCTTCCGGCTCGATAGTACAGTCCCACAAAGAGTGTCCACTCCATTTTACAAGGTATCAGTGGCGCTGAAATAGAATTTGAAAATATCAGAACCCCGCTAGAGCTGGCAATATCTATATATCATCAATACGTACATAACGGTCATTAAAATGTGCTTAATCAATAGCTAGGAACAAATCCGGAAAAATTATACTACTGGAACATTTCGTGATGATGGTGGCGGTGAAAAAGGTTTATTAATGAAACGGTCGCCCTAAGCGTGGTTCGATGAAACATTTGGCGATAAACTACGCTCCTAGAGCTTGGGAGGGTGGCAATACAATTTAATTTGGTGTGTTTTATATATTACTGTTTCTGAGCAAAATCGTAATGTGTTGCTGCAGCTGGAGCTGGCAGGTTTGAATGGAACCCGCCGGCTCCAGCTGCAGCAACAGATTTCGTTCCTGCTTTTTCTTACTCTTGTTTAGAACCGAAAAATTGGAGCACATTTGCAAACACACTTGCCAAAACCCAAGGAATAAAAATATCGTCCCAAGCATGCAATGTTAAAACAATGACCATGCTTGCTGTACAAAAGATATAAAAGATAAATAGTTGAAAAAATATTTGCAACTGCTGTACGTGGCATTTTGTTTATTGGAGGAAACATGGTGCGGTTGTGTTCCTTGGATTGTGCATGTTGTAGGCTTAAAATGCCGAATTTATTTCTAAGTTGTTATTCCGCACATCATTTCGGTCAGTATTTATGTCATGAATGGTTCAGATACCTTCATGACTACTCAATCAACCTACCAGTGGAGTAATACTTCATAAAAAGGAGTAATATTAACGATTGAATTTACTAACCATCAGAGGGGTGGGTAATCGAACGTGTACAAGTACAAATAATATTGCGCACGTGTCACCGGGATACCATCCGGAGGCAGAAAACTGCGTCTGTTGCAAGTGGCATTTATCTCTATTAACCTTTATTAGTTCGCTTAGAATGTTATATAGCATCTCATGTGTGTACCGTTTGTTATGGTATAAAATGCTTAAAAGTGTGAAGTGTGCCTGAATGGAACCGCAGGTCGCTCACCAGCGCGCTCCTGGTCCCCACGACAAAGACATCAACGCTACGCCTATATTTTGTTTTCTCATGCCACAAGCTTAAGCTTTGTAATACGTTAAATGTTTAGTCCTCCGACACCGCAGCTCGTAATCCGTCGACACAATGGTTGCAATGCAGTTAAATCAAACTTAAATATTATGAGCGCATAGTTAGATGGTCACACTGGCGTGCGCGATAAGCGAGTCCAACGCCCTCGTTGGCGAGTCGCTTCTCGAAAACTCTCGTTCCGAACACTGTTGATTGGCTCAGGCGATCCGCGACTAGATCCCATCACAAAAAGTCGGGTCAGCAAGCGACTGCTCGAATGGCGTCGCTTTTTTCCCGCGGTGGTCGCTTTTGCGATGAACGTTATCGCGTGACTAGATCCCATCGTCGGTGTGAACGCGCCTTTACTCCCAAAGGCGCTAAATAGGAAACGGCAGACTCATCTGTTTATCTGACGAGGCAAGCCAGGCAATGCAATCTAAACAGAGGAATGGTATGAGCACTGATAGAAGTTTTGCTGATGCCGCGGCCGCGACCAATAATTCCCCAGCAAACCATCAGTGTCGACCTCTTAAGACAGTGTTCGAAGCGCATTATCACGCAAGTGTAATTTCTTTTATCAATTCGCCACAAACACTGGCTAAAAAACAGAGGTACTTGCCCGTTTAGCGATGGTTTGGTCCACCGCATAGAAGGACATCAAGAGGAGGAAGAGAGAAAATCAATTTTACAGCGATTTTCTTGTCAATTTTGACGAGTCCTAACCCTCCACCAAAAATACGTTGCTTCCGACGTCAACAAGGGAAGAAGAGGAAAGACCAGGGAGAGCAAGAAAACAAACAAAATGCGCGCGGTAATAGAGTGTCCCGATTAGCTGCTACTGGGACACGTCATCCGACTTACAACCTATCGCAATGCGATCGCGTTTCGCGCCGAAACACGCCTGGCTTCGTTCCCGTGTTGCTATACCTCGTTTCAGCTTCTGTCCGAGCGCGGCCGATGTTATGAGCCGAAGGGCCAATCAAACAGCGAAAGAGGCACAACGTAATGGCGTGCTTTCTGCAGGTGATAGGACCAGCCGGTATTCGCCGTTTCTCTGTGCGTGCTCCTCTTCCGGCTAGTTCTATAAAGCGCAGGGAGCACGCCATGACGCTGCGCTTTTTGCGCTGTTTGATTGGCCCTTCGGCTCATAACATAGGCCGCGCTCGGACCTAAGCTGAAACGAAGTATAGGAGCCTTGGGATGAAGGTTATCGCGCGACTAGATCGTATCGTCGGTGTGAACGCGCCTCTACTCCCAAAGGCGTTAAACAGGAAACGGCAGACTCATCTGTTTATCTGACGAGTGGCGGGTAACTGGGTTCCAGCTTGCCTATCGAAGCAGCCGAAGGCCTCAAAGAAGCGTCATTGATAGTCGTCACGCCATTAGTTCTGCTTTTTGCTGTAAGTGTTTTTTGAACTTGTAAGCCGGATCGGGGGTTCACGAAGCCATGCCCGGCACGTAGCTGCAGCGGCTTAAAGGTTTAAGCTACGTCTACTTTTTACGTGCATTCGTTCGATGTTGCGTTTAGCGAGGCATGGGCCTGCTAGTTAAAAACGTGCATTCCTTTTCTTGTGTTTATGTCAGAGTTTCCTTGCTTTTGTATTTGTGACATGCGTGCGCAGTGGGGGTGCCCGGTTCTCTGAGAGTACAAACGGGCACGAGATCACAACTTCGTGACGTTCTTGCGTAGAACGAGCGCTGCTTTCCAGCGTGTAGAGCTGGCGTCGTTCACAGCAATGGGTCTCTATCGTTTCGCCGAAAAACACGTTTTGTGGACTGACGTTTCATGGACACGCGTTCGTCGACATTAACGTTCCATCGACACTCATTACGCGAATTGAACGGTGTAGGGACATTTAGTGACGCGTGTATCCCACACGTACTTTTGGGGGTGGGCTATCTGGCCCCCACACTCAAATGAGTTTGAGAACACTTTTTTGGATGTCCCAAAATTTTGTATAAAGGAAGCTCGTATTAGGAAATGAGAATACTTTTTTACATGTTCCAAAATTTTGTATAAAGGAAGCTTCTATTAGGACACTACTAATGTTGAAATTAGTTTTTCTGTTTGGCGGCCAGTGAAAACAAGGTGGCTTGTGGAATTTTACGACTAATTGTGTTTTATTAGTAAAAATAAACACGGTTGCAATAAAAAAACCCGCATTCTTGAAAACACCAAATATCAGTTAGTTTGAATATATTGGGAACACATGCATTGTTTTTCTTTTTTCTCTGTGTTTTCAGTTTGCCAGCCACGCGCCTGTATCTCATACTTTTGCACCCTGCTATGCTTCAATGGTTCTCGAAATATTTTTGAAATTGGCTAATTTATTGATTTTTGATAATGCTCATTAAGTGTTGGGCCTTCACAGGGTCCTATATGTATGTAATCCTGGTATACAATTATGTGTTGCTTTTCAGGAATGCTCCATGGCTCTTGTTCGTGGTTGGCTCCCAAGGCACAAAACTAAAAGAGTGAGAAATAAAACGTGCAAAAAGAAGAGAAAAGGATATAAGCGACGTTTCTGGCGCATGCCTTTCGTCAGACCACACGCAAGCCGCAAGTTTAATCTGTATCTTTGTAGTGTATGTTTCATTTAGTGTTTATGAGCAATAAATATGTAAACACAGATGCCAATTATTGTAGCTTACTTTATCAAATATTCCATGATCCTGAAAAAGTTATATTGACAGGAATTACATTAAAGATACAGGCAAGCTGTTGGACTTACAGCATCGTGCAAACCCGACATTAAGGAACAAGAAAAATGGACCCAAACAACAATTGAGATAATTGGGTGTTCCTCTCTTTTTTTTGATCTCGGGTTTCTACTGTTTTGATCTTTGCCTTGACGTTGCTTGGCATATATACAGTCTAGACTAATTTTGACTATCACCGTTCGATTTCAAGCATTGAAAGATTCAACGAGATGGTGAAACAGGCCTATTTGACGCAAACTTGGATAAAACGAAATTACGAGCACACATCCTACAACGGTATACGGTACTAGTGTCAAGTGATTCACGAATATAGTAAAATGACATCTAATTGTTTAATGCAATGTCGTCGAATATTCATTCATAAGCTGAGACTGTGATGGAAACTATAGGTCCTCGGATCAGTCTTTCGCCACGTGATGATGCTCTTGCCCATACCCCCACGCAGAGAGCAGATTCGGGTGATGAAAGGGACGCGTCTGATTGATTCGACCGCAGTCTCAGCTTGTGGATGAACAAAGTATAGTGCAATCGACGACCGAATCGTATTTCAGATTCAGAAGGAAACGTCAAAATGACGCTTAACTGTATAATAAAATGACGCGGAAATGTTGGAATGATGGCTAAATTCTATTTCAAGTGGACAATTAAGACGTCAAAATCACGCCAGTCTGCGTAATGAAATGACGGCAGAATATAGAATTGACGGCTTAATTGTATTTCCGGTTGACAAATAAGGCGTAAAAATGACGCACAACACCGTCATTTGAAAATGACGGCCTGCCATTATTTGACGGTCGAAAGCTTGGAAATAGAGCTGCCAATATATTTCCTGTCATTTTGACGGATAATTGTTTACAGTGTAGCGTGAGATATTTTGTAGAAAATAGTTTGGGCGCCTGACAGTGCAGCTTAACTGCAGCCCAGGGCAGACTTATCGGTGGCCTGGGTGCGTGACAGCGCAGATTCCAGCGAATGTGGCATCTTGTGCGATTAATCACCGTATACTTAGGGTCAACGTTCAATGGCCATGCTACCAAAGCTCAGTGAGTGGATATTTTGCGTCTGGATGATAAGCGTTGGAAGGGTGTATACAGCTCTCCCAACGAAAACAGCCAAGTCACTGATCTCACTGAGCTCTGGAGGCGTTCGCCGCTTACCGTATTTTACAGAAGGAAGTTACTCCGCATGGCCCAGAATGCGCTCCAGCGCTCCACAGCCCAGTAGACGATCATGGCGGCCCTCAGAAAGCGATTGTCAGAATGGTCTTCGAGCGATATATAAAATAGAAAACAAAAATTAATTGATTTATTTTATTTTTATTGCGCGACCTTTTTGCGGAACGCCTAGCTGTTCAATGCCAAACTGGGCATTCCGACAATATTGTAATGGGCGGGTTCGAGCCTAGGCGGCCGAGGTGGCGGTCAGAGCCGAGGGCCGCGGAGGAAAGACTGACACAGCTGACGCTCCCAGTGCTCGGACGGCAAAAGCCCCTGTTTATTCACGCACAGCCTTTTTACGTACACCCTAGAGGGCGCCCCGTAGCTCACTGCGCCTACACGCCCTCTACATACCCCCTTTAAGGAAAACAAACGAGAGCCACACTTAGCTCCGAAGGAACGTAATGAACGACCTAAGCCCCATGGTGCAATACAAGTTCAGCCGCACCGGTGGCCTAACGCAGCGTCCGGACCTAGTGCGCACACGCGACGCAGGCAGTCTTGAGGGAGCAGCAGGGGATTCCTGTGGCGATGCAACTGGTAGAGAACTAGCTGCCCTGGGAGTGGAACTGCTGCACGCAGGCTCTGTGCGCAATGGAAACCGTGGTGGACTTTGGGATTCCTGCGGTTCTGCACCAGAGCTGCTGAGGTCGCAACCACCCGTTGGTGGAGACTGCTGCGGTACCAGATGTCTTCGGTTGCGGACGAGGGCACCTGCATCCGTATGAACCACGTAGGAGCGTGGACGCCGTGCTGGGCTAAGTACCGTGCCAGCACAATCTGCGTCGCGTATCCACACACTCTCCCCCTCCCCCAGGGGATGCAAAGCATGTGCAGCATGCCGGCGGTCGAAATCCTGACGCTTTCGACGTCGTTGGGCAGTGTCGCGCCTGTGGAAATCAGCCGCGAGAGGTGAACCTGGAACCAATGTGGCGGTTGGGACTGGGAGGCGTGTCCGGAGGCTGCGCCCCATGAGCAGCTGAGCGGGGCTGTACCCAGTCACCCCCGGTGGGTTTCGGTAGGACAAGAGGGCCAAGGACCAGTCTGGAGACTTCTTGAAAAGTTCCTTGACAGTCCGCACCATCCGCTCGACTTCACCGTTGGACTTGGGATACCTGGGACTGCTGGTGACGTGGGAGAAGCCATTGCTCTGGGAGAAGGCCAGAGGTCGGCATTTTAGGTCGCCCTCACTCACCCTCACCCTCACAGCCACACTCACCTAAACCCCTCACTCACCCTCACCCTCACAGCTACACTCACTTCAGCCCCTCACTCACCCTCACCCTCACAGTCACACTCACCTTCATCCCTTCACTCACCCTCACTGAACCTCACGGCCCTCACGCACTCACCGCCCTCACGGCCCTCACGCCCCTCACGGCCCTCACGCCCCTCACTCACTCATGGCCCTCACCGCCCTCATGGCCCTTACTCACTCATGGCCCTCACCGCCCTCACCGCCCTCACGGCCCTCACCGACCTCACGGCCCTCACCGCCCTCACGGCCCTCACGCACTCATAGCCCTCACGCCACTCACCGCCCTCACCGCCCTCACGGCCCTCACCGCCCTCGCGGCCCTCACGGCCCTCACGCCACTCACCGCCCTCACGCCACTCACCGCCCTCACGGCCCTCACACCCCTCACGCCCCTCACACACTGATAGCCCTCACGCCACTCAGGCCACGTTCAGATGGGGCAATTTCGCCCAGAAACTTTACGTCGCAACACCAGCAACACGGGCCGCCCGCGATCACACGCAGCAACCAATTGCTGCAATTTGCCATCGTCATCATAACATTTTATTTTTCTTGCATTATTTAGACACAATTACGCGTTATAAACGTGTTTTTATGCATTTAAATCTCGTTAAGAATACTAATGCACCTTTTTGAATCAGTTTATTCCAAAAAACGATCGATTTCAAACCGGAACCAAGTCTTTCGGTGTCATCATCACCGGCACGAGGTATCACGTGAAAATTTTGCGTCCCTGATTAGATGCAGCCGGTTTAAACGTATTCAAATTGCTCCGAGTTGCTTGCTTATTTCGAACCGGACCCGATCTCAGCAATTCGTGTCAATCTAGGGAAAGCTAGAGAACAATTAACACCACAATTGCTGAGAAAGATGCTCGATCTGAAGGGGGCCTCACGTACTCACCGCCCTCACGCACCCATGGCCCCCACACCCCAGCTCATGCACTCACCGCCCTCACGGCCCTCACGCCACTGACTGCCCTCACGCACTCATGGCCCTCACCTCCCTCACGCACTCACCGCCCTCACACCACTCACGCACTCATGGCCCTCACGCCACTCACCGCCCTCACACCCCTCATAACACTCACCGCCCTCACCGCCCTCATGGCCCTCACGGCCCTCATGGCCCTCACCGCCCTCACGGCCCTCACCGCCCTCACCGCCCTCACGGCCCTCACCGCCCTCACGGCACTCACGGCCCTCAGCGCCCTCACGGCCCTCACGGCCCTCACTCACCCTCACACTCATGAATTTTCCGGGTTCAGAAACTTACTCACCCTCACCTCACCTGTGAAGATGAGGGTGAGTGAGGGTGAGTGAGGGCCCTCATGAGTGAGGTTTGCCGAGGTATGGAGAAGCCAAAGAACTCTGCTGATGAAAACTGAAGTCCATTATTGCTGACGAGTGTCTCCGGGATGCCATGTCTTGCGAAGACACTTTTGATAATGGAGATCACCGCCGCGGATGTCGTCGTGCGGAGGGACAGCACATCTGGGTACCTCTAGTAGTAATCAACGAGGAGAAGGTACTATGTTCCTTCGTGATGAAGAATGTTCACACCGACTCTCTCCCAGGGACGGCTAGGCGTCACTGTAGGAAGCAGTGGCTCTGCTCGCTCGACCCGCGTGGTGGCGCAGTTGGGACAGTTCTCCACCATTGCCTTTATCTGGCTCCCCATTGTCGGCCACCAGACAGCCTTTCTGGAAATGGCGCTGCAGCGGTTCACTCCCAGGTGTCCGTCGTGGATGAGGGCCAGGACGTGTTTCCGCAGAGAAGCAGGCACCAGTAGACGTCCCCCCCCCCACAGGAGAAGGTCGTCGCCGACACTGAATTCAGCGCGATGACCCCGAAACTGAGCCATGCTGACAGGCAGACTTTCTTTCCGATGCCACCCTTGCTCGCAGTACGCCCTCAGCTGAGCGCACTCCCAATCCACAGCCTGGTGGGTACGGAAGCCGTCGAGGAGGACCGGAAGCGTGGGAGGGATAGCGCGGAGCGCTTCTTGGACGCACAGCTCAACCTTGTTGATGGTTGGAGTCGTTGGCAGCTGGTCGACCGGGTCCCGCGAAAGTGCATCTGCGGTAGCCAACTGTTTCCCAGGCACATACTTGACATCAAACTGGTACTGGAGGAGGCGGATACGAAAGCGCTGGATCCGGGGTGGCATGAGGTCAAAGTCCGCGGCTCCAAGGAGCTTGACCAACGGCTGATGGTCAGTCTCCAGGGTGAAACGAAGGCCCCGCGGAAGCTCGTCGAAGCGGTTAACGGCCCAGGTGGCAACCAGTGCCTCTTTTCCCATCTGGCTGTACATTTGTTCCGTTTCTGTCAGTGCACGGGAGGCGTATGCAACTGGTCTGCGATCCCCTGATGGCTAGTCTTGAAGAAGCACTGTACCCAGCCCGAAGGAACTGGCATCTGCGGAGACTGTCGTCGGGAGTGCAGGGTTGTACCTTGCGAGGCAGATGTGCGAGGACAGCATTGTCTTAAGCTTTTCAAACGCAGAGGCTTGCTCTGGTCCCCACGTCCAGGCTGCAGTCTTGTTCAGGAGGCTTCGGATCGGCACAGTCTTCTGAGAGAGATCCGGGAGGAAGCGACTCACATGGTTGAGCATACCCAGAAGGCGTTGGACACCATGAATGTCCCGAGGAGCTGGCATACACTGAATGGCCGCCACCTTGTCTAGATCAGGAGCAATGCCGTTGGCTACGATGACGACACCAAGGAACCTTACGCTTGACACGCCGAAACTGCACTTGGCGGCGTTGAGGGTGACCCCCGCTTGTTGGAGGTGACCGAGGACTGCTTGGAGGCACTGGTCATGCTCTTCCGCGGTGCGACCAAACACGAGGATGTCGTCCATGAGGTTAACGACGCCAGCCAACCCTTCCAGCAGGCGAGACATCTGACGCTGGAAATATTCCGGGGCCGACGTAATGCCGAATGGGAGGCGGCAATAGCAGTACCTGCCAAACGGATTGATGAAGGTCGTATACTCCTGGGAGTCCCGGGCCAAACGTACTTGATGGAAGCCTGCAGTAGCGTCCAACTTCGAAAAAACACAGGCATTGCCGAGAAGTCCGAAGGTATGGTCGACGATCGGGAGTACGTTGCGCTCACGCAGAACAACTTGGTTGAGCTTGGTCAAGTCGACGCAAAGGCGGTAACCCCCCGCTGGCTTCGGTACAACGACAAGGTCGGCACACTTGTCCCTCGGTTCGTCGACGCGCCGGATCGCGCCCTCCTGCTCCATCGTGTCGAGCTTCTTTTTGAGTACGTCTCGTAGGGGTATCGGAATACGCCGGGCTGTGCTGAGGGAATACGGTACTGGAGGAGGCAGATACGAAAGCGCTGGATCCGGGGTGGCATGAGGTCAAGGTCCGCGGTTCCAAGGAGCTTGACCAACGGCTGATGGTCAGTCTCCAGGGTGAAACGTGCATAACAACCTATGTGTTTTCCGGCGTGTACACTTATGAAGGCAAACTCTTCCAGCGCAGTTATGCGAGAAAAAAAAATCCCTAATGGGAGATTGTAGAGCGTCAAATGCACTACACAGCTGACGGTTGGGAGAGGGGAAATCACACCCTGTCCCTTGAACCATGCCAAAGATGAATGGCAAAAGCACGGGCAAATCCAGAACTCCGGTTTTTTGGGGGGGAGAAGGGGGGGGGGCGGAAATTTTGTAGGGATACTATTCTCCCATTCTTTGTTGTGCACTGGCGGGTCCACCCATGTCAAATTGCCCTCCGAGAAGGGGGAGGAAGGGGGTCGTCCTCGTTCGGGGGAAGGAGGCGCCGCCGTCGCCCCCCCCCCCCCCCCCCCCTTGGATCCGCCCCTGGCCAAAAGGGACACTTTGAGGGATATGTGTATCTAAAGGAAGGTGAAAAAAACAAAAAAAAAACTCTTCGCTTTGCCGAGGAATAGAACGAAAACAAATATGTGCAACAAAAGAAAAACACGCTATAAAAATGTATTTAAAAAAAGAAGACAAAAAAAAACGAACTGGACATGATTACATCATTTGACCTATCAGCTGTGAAACGGTGACTCATGTCACTGTACCACGACCCGCGCTGAGATAAGAACCCAAATGTTCGACTAAAGCTTGCTGCGGCCTCTGGGTATACAAGTAGCGCATGCATGTTGGGCATTATGCCCCCAGAAACCTCACTGCAAGCTACTACCTCAGGTTTACCCCGCAGAAGAGGCTACCGAGAGTCCGAGCAATCATAATCCTCTGCTACCTTTTAGGAATCACCTTAAAGTAGTTTTAGAGCGCGAAGTGTGTCTCTTTTTTAGACTTTCGCATAGAAATTCTCCCAAATTTCAACTGTATTTGGAACCTCCACCTATTTTTGTAGCAAGGCAATTTCTTTGACAACCAAGAGCTTATGTCCGCTGCGTCGGATTGTTAAAATACTCTCCGTTTTATATTATTTGGGAAAAAAAAAAACCTTTTTCGATTTCAAGATTTGGAGAGTATTATTCTCTGCTAATAGATGGCGCAAGTGGTTGATGTCCCTAAAACTTGGGTCGGCGCTTCACGCAGAAAGGCCCAGCATAACTAAACGGTATAAACCGCGTACCGACCACTTTGCGTCCTTCAAGGAAATCAAACGAGGTGTGCTCAGTGCTTGGAGAAAACTGCATCTCTATTCGACAAACGCATTGTTAAGATTATTGTAGTGCTTTAAGAGAGATTTAAGAACAGACATGCTCAGTGGTGCATCTGTCGAGTTTCCAAAGTATAAAACGACCTCAAAATATTAACGAAACAAAGGCACTCAGACCCTTTCATCACATTTAGTAAGGAATGTTTATTATTTGCGTTTAGGTGTATGTGTAAATAGGATAGTACAATCAAAATACTACATTTTATGTTAAAATGTGGCCTGGACGCGTGACAGCGTAGCCTTTAGTGTATTATTGAATGTCCCGAGACGCTCGTTGACGCGTGACACCGCAAGTTCCACTGCGTTACCAGCAGGCTTCTGACACCAGCATGGCAAAGGTCCTGTGCAAGCCATATATATGATATGTCGCTTGCGCTTATCCCGTCGGGCATCGGTTTATAATGTTAACTTTGCCGACGCTAACAAAAAAACAAAAACAAAAATAGTTATGGCGCTTGCATTTCCTCTTTAACTCTAGTGCATGCTGACTCATTTTTAATATTAGTTTGACCTAACGTAGCCCTCAAATGTTATTACAGTATAATGGCAGCGAAAACACCATGAATCATACCCAGGGTCCTTCGTTTTCGGGTAAAAGCCGATAATTCCGATTTTTGCATCCGGACGGATTTTTATGAAAACCGGGTTACAGCTGCTTTCTCCCCGAAAGCCCACTTTCCTGGAAGGAGAAAACCAGCTGAAAGTCTGTAAATTAAAAGACATTCCAGGATCACTTTTAGTGTGTCCCCAGTGTTGCAAGGTTGCAAATCACATATATTTTCTAATTTGCGTTACTGCCGATGTATATTCGCTTCATAACACGCTTAGATGGTACTGGGGGGCGGCGGAGAAAAGCTCACCGGAAAACAGCTCACCGCCAAACCGGCAGATGCGGAGAAAACCTCACTGGCCTTTGAGCGGATGCAGATAAAACCTCACCGATTTTTTTTATTCGTTCTTAAATTTTCGGATTGTGCGTCACACGTGGCAATTTAACACAATTATAATTCGTCAATTTAAAAATGATTCTCCTCTTTTTTTTTGTAATATCCTTGAAGTTGAATGGGCATATTTACTAATTCCTCAGAAATTAGTAATCACCCATTTTGTATATTAATTAAGCCGCAAGTATAAAATAAGAACATCGTACACTGCTAAAAAAAAAAAAAAAAAAGACAACAATTTACTGACAGCTTGACAGTGTTTCGTCGGTAGCTCTGTCAGATATAGGTCTGTTTTTTGCGAGCTAATATGAATAGCGGTGTGTGAACCGTTTCAGCTCCAAATATTGTGTGGTGCCTGATAGATGGGTAGGTGTTTGTTGAAGTAATCAGTGTCGGCTATGTTGTTTTCATTTTTTTGTTATTTTCAATAATAATATTTTAGTTGCGAGAACAGGCTCGTTCTGTCGTGGTTGTTGTCTTCCCTCCGTCTTCGTTGTTTGAGCGGTTTTCATCCTGTATAACGTTTACCACTCGCCCAATTCGCTACCTTACAGAAGACTAATTCTTATATCGTCCCGAGTAACAACGGTAACAGTGTGCAGCTGTGAAGGTCATGGGTGGCTCGCCGTAGAAGGGCACTATCACACAAAGATAACGCTTGGAAACACCAGCACGAACGGCTAAAAAACGTGTTTGTCCGTGGAAGAAAGAAACCTCGATATCCTACTGACTGTTCTATCCTGTTTTCAAAGGCTAACAAAAGAGTCAAAGAGAATTTCAGGCACGGCGTTGCTACGCATACACTTTCGGATTTTCGGCATTAATAGTTTTGCTTTTTAGGTCTTAGGCAGACATTAATAAGTTTTCGAACTTTTCCCTGTTCTTCAAGTTCATGAAGCTTTCAGTTAGGCTTTCGTTGCTTAGAGAATAAACCACAAAAAAAACTCGGCCGCAATTATTAAATTTTGGGCAATATACACAATAGGCTTAACAAATATTAGAAAAAAATACATTTTCTGTTTTATAAAGGTGACGAATTTTAATGATAATAAATTAACATATGTTACGCGTGAACCAACAGCCTCCATATGAAAAGAAGAAATAAGATCGGTGAGCTTTTCTCCGCATACACTCAATGGCCGGTGAGCTTTTCTCTGCATCCGCCGGTTTTACGGTGAGCATTTCTCCAGAATTCGGTACATGGAGACTGGAATCAAGTCCATGGCAGCTAAGTACTGAACAAGTGATCTGTTGGCATGACGCTATTGCGCGATACCCTAGGCTAATGAATATCGCGCCTACAATTTTTTAGGTTATAAAAGAACCGGCTCTACTTCAAGAGGTGGATCAATGTTTTTTTCTAACGTGTTTTAAGTCCTCTCTCGACACCTTGACCCCAGGTCATTTGTGGAAAAATGAAGGATGGGGAGTGCGGTGGGAGTGAAATGCTTAAAAGTGGTACCGGAGCGGGGTCTTTAGACACACCATGTGAAAAACAAGGAATATCATGTGAGATCAAACACTGTTTCGGCGTATTATCTGTACATTGCATAATTCTTTTAGTGTTAATACAAAATAATCACGCCCTCAGGCCGACGCGGTATAGTGAATTTCATTTTAAATTATTGATATTTTCTAAATATAACTCGTCAAGACCCTAATTTTGGAATGACTCTTTAAAAAGCCCGATTCTCCCGGATTATCAGGTATAAGAATAGGGTCCAATTTCTTCAAAAATATAGAACGCACAACCGAAGACCCCAATAACGCACCGTATTGAAATTGCGACAAGTAACTTCGTGCTGGTTTGCAAGAGTGTAAACAAATACATGCTAAATATGCAGACAAAAATATATAAATATTCAGCAGTGACGCGCCAAACCTACTCAAATGCGAAAATAGGTTTTAATCTGCGGGTCGATGTATATAATAAATATAATAAAAGCATGAAGAAAGGGAATAATTTGTGTCAGCCCCTAGAGAGTTCGTACCCAGGCTCGCGAACCGCTACGCGACAATAGCTGCCCGGCGTGATAACCTCTGCGCCACGACCGCAGACGGCTGTAACGGCATAAAGCTTGGTTATGACCTTGTGTGTGGTTGCCCGGCGTGGCTTGGGGGGGTATGTTGTGCAAAATGCGTTCAGGAACCTTTCTGAATGGTACTACCGTGAACCTACCTGACTAAAGGAGTCGCGCATAGTCCCGGCATCCTTAATCATCGATTACTTTTTGGGAGGTTCTGTTTAGAATAATTTAATACCGCAAAGTTCGTCTCTCTCTCGAGATTTCCCATACAAACTGACCAAAATTTTAATCGTATTTGGAACCACTTTCCGCTCTTTTTATGATTTTTTTTGTCGAGGTGATGTCAACGCTCATCAAGAACCCATGTCTGGTGTAACTTTGATAACTGTGCGCCCATTGTTATTTTATAACGAGAAAACGAATTTTCCCATTGAAATTTTGACAGGTTACCGGCGTCCAAAGATAGATGGCGCAAGTGGGCCATGTCCCTCGTTGCTGGGTATGTGCTTCATTCTGCTTCCGTAAGGCCGCCTTGTAGGATTTTGCCAACGGGTTCCTAGAATTGAGGACGTCGAACAGGTGGTCGAAAATTATGGGGAATTTCGCTGTTGCATTTGCACCTTTTAACTGCGGCAGCTTGAGCACCTGCTTGCAGAAGCCTAAACCGTCAGCCACTGATGCACTCAGTGCTTGAACTTGTGCAACTTGCTCTTCAGTGGCGCGCACCTTGTTTTGAAACCATTGCTTGGTAGGTGAATTTACAGGCAGCTCTCCCCCCGCTTTGGCCATGTCAGCAGTCGCAGCGACCATGCAGTCTCGAGGCTTGGGTGCCGGCCGCTTCCTTTTAACCTGTTATAGAAAGCATACGTGTGCTTCCTGAGTGCCAAGCTACAAGCACACTGGACGCGTAAAACAGAGCCGAAAGAGATGACGTCACAGCCTACTGGCTACACGTGAAGCAAACACTATAGGTGAAAAAAAAAGTTGTAGAAAGCCGTTACACCCCCTTTATTTCTCTCTCTCTCACACACATACACACGCGCACGCACACACGCAAGCACACGCACGTACGCACACACATCCAGTCGTCACAAACTGACACACATATCCAGCTTCACGAACTGACTCCATTCACGTCACGAACTGACACACACATCCAGCGTCACGAACTGACTCGTGATAAGATCTAAACATTAATCTTACTGTCACAATTCCCCTTTTGACTACTCACTGGCTTGTGGAGAGGCATTGGAAAGGCAGGGAACACACTGGGCACACTCTCAGGCAGCAGTCGCGTCGTTTGTCCGGTGCGGTTGAAGCACTCCGGTGCGAAACGCAGGGAACACAAACGATCTCCGTCTTTTGCTTGCCAGCGTTCGCAACGAATGGCTTGCTCCCAAATCCTTTGGAAGTCTGTTAATGACTACAAGGCTGTTAATTATCGTGCGCAAACGCCAAATCGCCGAGCATCGTCAAAGCGTAGGGAACCTCCGATTGCAACCCCATTCTCATTGTACTGACAAGTGTAATGTGATCCCTTGCCCCTCCTTCGCCCTATTGGTACATCTGTATCCAACACAGGACCAAATCATTCTTGTAGGAGTTTTGTTTACATGCCCTCTTCGCCAGTTTTCACTTGCTTTTAGTCTACAACAAAGACCGCGTTCACCCCTATCAGGCGCGTTTTCTGCCCACGGCAAAATGGCGGCCGCCGGCTTCTCTTGACGAGCGCCCCCTCCACTCCAGCAAACCTCTTTTGCAGCCTCCTTGGGCGCCGCCACCCAGTGTTTGCCATTCCCAGTAATGGCTGTTTTGGGAAGGGGGGGGGGGCAAAACACATGTCTTGCCCCCCTCTCACGCACACAACCTGAGAACTGGGGGGGGGGGGCAAGTGCCCCCCTTGCCCCCCCCCCCCCCCCCCCCGGTTGGTACGCCCATGACCAGGTCAGCTATTTATGCGGGAAGTGTTCACTTCGAAGAAGACGTCGGGGGCATCTTCTGAGTCAGCAAGGCGCGCCTAGCTGGGCTTTGCTTGTGGGTGAAGTCAAAGGATCGCAGGCGAGTTTTGCGGGTCCATGCCTCTTCTTTCGTTGTCTGAATTCGCACGTGCGAACATCCCGAAGAAAAACCTTCAGAGTGCTAAAATAGCAAGCTTTTGGTTTTGGATCATGGATTAAATTGGATTTTGGATTGTAAAACAGGGTGGCCAAATGCAAGTCTCAAAAGATCACTCGTGATCGCCGAAAAACCGCCAAACGCCTCTGGGCGAGTCTGAACGGGGTCACTCGCGAATGGACCCCGTAAGTGACTACGTCACAACATGGCGTCTGGGTCCAAAGAAACCGTTGCTAGGGACGTTGCTGTGGACTGATGCATGGAGACTCCACATGACGCTAGATTGTTGCTTACAAGTAAGTAAATAATTTTTGTAAGCAGCCTAACTTCTTGATATCTAATTATGAAGATGTTCTTGTCGTCTCAGTGTCGTACTGCAACGATGAAAGCCATCTCTGAAGTATTACACTCCGCTTTGCTTTGGTAGCAGATGGCACAATAGATTTTTTTCGTATCTGTTGCAGCGGGCGTCTTCATACGCGTCGATAAATAAGCGACTAAAACCAGTGCATCGCCATGGCCGTAGAGGCCTCCGCAGTGTGCGTCTTTTTCTGTGAAGAACCCAGCATAGTTCATTGGGGTGAAAATGCCGTAAAATCAAACCACGTCATGCAGATCAGTTACAACGACGACCTGAAGTGCATTACCGGCTTAGTGCAGGCCAGCATGAGAAACAAATTGTACGCCGTCGAGGTAAGTCGTTTATTATTATTATTATTCAAGTTGCGAGATTAATAAAGAATTGCATCTATATCGCGATTTCGCAGTATTCTGATTTTTTTCCTTAGTATATATAGCTAGTACATCAAATTCCGTGGATGTGCTTTTTTGGTAAAGATCTCCATCAAACCCGCGGTGCGAAAGCAATCTGTAAAAATTAATCCTAAAATGCATCTTAACTGTCCGCCAGTGCTACATGTACTCCCCTTATGTTTTTGTATCTAGTTGTTTCGCGGTTTGGGGTCTTGCGGAAATCTGGGGATGGTTACAACCAGGTACAATGAAGCCTCCCATAGCGCGAGTCCATAAACAAAATTGGGATCTCAACTGATCGCCTGAAGTGCTTTCGTCACGGGCGCGATGCGATCTTTTAGCAGACGATCATCTCGCATCGCACCTTCAGATCATCTCATTGCAGCGCATCGCATCGCACGCCACTATGAATTCTTATAAGTGTCGGGAACCTATTGTATTTCAAACAAATGCAATATCAAGATATCGTCTTTATACACACGATTCAAACGACGGCGCCGGCTTGGCCGGCCAGCGTGTGGCACACGGCGTACGTCTTGCATTCGTCGTCTGCTGCAGGCATCTTGAGGACCATAAGTTGCAGTCGTAAATATTTCATAAACAAGCGATTACCGGCGCACTTCTGTCGAAACATACATATATGACATTCAAGTTGTCTATATCTGTGATTGTTAATAGTTTCATGCTACTCCTGATGTTTAAACGGTAGGGTTTTCGTAGCGAAACCTAGCCACATGTATTTGTCCATAACAACGGCCCTAGCAACGGTTTCTTTGGACCCATGAGGTCACACTTACGGAGTCAATTGCATCCGCAACCGCTTCGCGAACGCGGATCCGCTTCCGGTGTGAATGTGCCACCCGATGTTACGCGCTTCCGTGTCTCCGCAAGTGTTGTTGGCGTTACGAAAAAGTAACAATCCACGTTACTCGTTACGTGCAAATAAAAGAAACACGTTACATACCTAAGTTACCTTATCAACAAAAGGAACGCCTCACCGATATCGTTACCGATTAAAAAAAAAAAGTAACGCACGTTAAAGGGGCGCTGACAGGGTATTTAGGCTCGCCAAGGTTTTTGTTAGCACATGACTTATGAGAGCCCAACTACCCAAAACTAATTTGCGGCTCGAAATTTGTTTCCTTCCCGCCCGAAAACCGCCGATCGAGAACTGGCCGGTTTGGGTCGCGTTCACTCTCTTCTCCGTGGTCACGAGTTGTTTTCTGTGGTTTAAACGCAACCACCAAATATAATCAGAGTCGTGGATCATCGAAGGCAAACACACAATATTAACAATAGAAAATAAATATTAGGCCCATTTTTTTGGCTTTTAAAGAACTGCAATTACGTTGAAAGGATAATAACAAGTTACACAGCCATGTGATTTTCGCCAACTTTCTCCTGCTCTATATTTCTTCTTCCTCCCCAGTCAAGTTTCGGTGTTTTTTTGGCTTTATTAAAAATATATGTGACGCTGTAGCAAAATATTAATTGGGTAGTCCTCTGATAACGACAATGAATCGTCTGGAGAAAATAAAAAATAAATTTTGGGGTATGCAGTGTCCCTTTAAGCGCCGTTCACACGGTTGCAACCGAGTAGGACAGAGGGAGACAAGACCAGTTTCTAAGCCTCTTGCGACGGCGTAGGACCAAATGAGCTACTATAGCGCAGGTCCTACGCTGTCGCAAGAGGCTAAAAACCGATCTTTTTCTCTCGGTCCTAGTCGGTTGCAAGTGTGTGAGCGGCGCTTTACTTTTGTGTAGCTGTTTTTTTTCGTGAAAATTAAATAAGACGTTTTACTGCTTTGTTGTTAGCATCATATTTGTTGTTGTTGTTAAGCACCATATTTGAAGAAAAAGAATGTCCATAAAAAAAACACGTAATTTGTTTTTCTTATTTTTCACGGTTTTGATTTTCAAGGTATGTAGCATGAGTGCAAGATATCATATAACATGGCACCAAACACACAAAAAAATGAAGTGTATTTTTTTTAAATATCAAAGACGTAACGAGTAAGGCGACTACGTTCCCCGTTACTCGAAATAACGTAACTACGTTATTCGGTACTGTTTTGAAAAAGAAACAAAAACGTAACGAGTACTCTACTACGTTACAAAAAAAGGTAACGGGTTCCCCGTAGCACCCTCCCTTGTAGCGCGTTACACCACCAACGCTGGTTCCCGCTACCCGTGACTAAGCTAGAACACAAGACATCCTCTGTACCCGCTGGTGCGACATCACCATGACTATGGAAAGAAACAGTCCCCGATGATAGAACAATTTTACCTTTGATGTTATCCCGTTATTCAATGGCGTGAAACAGAAGCCGTTTTCGCAGATACATTTCGGCAATGAATACGGCTGGCTATATCAGTGTACACCAACAGTTTTTATTTTTTTTACAAATAAGCCTTTGATTGTTTGCTCACACCGCGGGTGTGAGCCCTGTGCGTGCGCAGCGACAGCAGCGCCACTGCAGTGGTGTGACGTAAGAGAGATGAGTTGGTCTATTCAGTCATAGGCACTGAGAGCTTAAGGAACGCAGGGCACGACAATTCCCGCGCATCTAACCTTGGCTCCGCAGCCAATGAGATCTCGGTATAAAGCCTTACTAACGCCGAAAAACGAATCACGAAGCAAAAAGAAGCCACACCGTGCGTTTCTTCAGCTGTCGGTGACTATCATCATCATTTTCATGTTTTTATCTATGCTTCCGTAAATGACAATTGTCCGTAACGTGACAGAGTGTGTCTAAATGTAAGTCGTGCAGAAATAAATAAAACCCTGAGTACAAATGGCGCAATCGGTTGCGGCGCGTGCGTGTCCCAGAAACCCGAGGTTGCTTCCATAAATATGTGCGCATATGTGAAAACAAATGCAAACGAAGCAAAAATGCACTACTACCCTGTTGGAAAATCTTGATGACGGAAAGATGATGGAAAAGCCTCATACAAGCGTAATCGTAATATGGGACGTCCTATACCAGCGAAAAGGCGGCCCCAGCATAGTGGATTAACGCGGAACAGGACGGAACCATACAAGCGTGTCGTATTATGGGACATCCCAGCGGAGTGGAATATGGCGGAACTGTAGGCGCACGGAATTATACAAGCGTAACGTAACATGGGACATCCTATACCACCAAAAATGCAATACCAGCATTTAGGAGCCATACGGCTCCACCATGCTGGTATTGTTTTTTCGATATGTATGTAATATGTAAAGCTTTTTTAAGCTTTACATATTTGTTGGAAAAGGTTGTGAAAGCTACACTTCTGTGGTTTGGCAGGTTAGTTATACGGCCAGGGATACATAGTATAGGGGCCTAATCGTAACGATCAGACGGATAGTTAAATACAATTTGTTAATTAACTTTATGATTACTGAAAATGAACACATGGTTTCAATTAGAAACTTGCTGATCATCATCGAAAACCACTAAATCAACTCTTTTCAGAAGGATATAACGCAGGGGTAGCCTTTTACGCGTTCTGTAAGAACGCTTTATTTGGATCCGTTTCTAGGTTTCGGTTTCTTATCGGAGCGTATCTCTGCGCCCACGGTCCTGTTCCCCAGGGGTTTAGTCGCGCAACACACATGCGCCCTGCTTCCCACCATCCTACGAGGGAGGCGAGAAGGTGGCTTCGCACTGCAGCCACTGGTCAGCAGTATCGCAGGTGCAGAGATGCGCTCTGATAAGAAACCGAAGTCTGGAAACGCATCCAATTAAATTAAACCCTTTTTTAGAACGCCGTAAAATGCTGTTCCCGTCATATATTCCCGAAAAGGGTTGATTTAGTGTTTTTCTATGATGCTTAGCAACTTTCTAATTGGAATTATGGGTCTATTTGCACTAATTAAAAATTTAAGGAGCATATTATACTTAAAGAGAAGCTAGAGTAGTTTTTTATTTGAGGAAACAGATTTCAATCTTCTTCATTTGACCTCCAGAATCTCAAATATCAAAATTATTTGGTAATTTGGTGAATCGAGGCTGCATAGAATCATTTTTAAAGTATCACTGGAGGCACTCTTTCCCATCGAGGGACGTCACAAAAGGAGCATTCGAAATCTCATCTTACGCATCTTCAGTGCCAATCAAAGCTATGCACGCACACATTATTTTTAAAAAGGTGAAAAAAGACGTTACGACTGGTGCCAGTGCGGGAGAATACACCTAGAAAGCTTGCGATTGGACGCGCGGCCGTCAAGCGACACATGCTTGGCAGCTGAAAAATCCCTTTACGACGTCACTACTGGTCGGATGTTTTTTTGTGTTTTCTCACGTTTAGTTATATTTTTGGAGAAAATGAACGTGATATTCAGATTCGCGGGATAAAACTACACTAGAATCAACCTCCATCTAGTTTTCTGAAAGAAGTCTGGCACTTCGCTTTAATACGCCGACTCATCATTACAATTAACGCTTTATACCATGCCCCCCTGGCCATATAACTCACGTGCACAGACCGCGTAAGTGTAGCCTTTACGGCTCTTTTTTCAACAAATTTGTAAAGCACACAAAGAACACCCTATAGCATGTCCCCTAATACGATAAGACGGTATGGTTCCTTCCCCACTTGTATCCTTCGGGAGAGACTCGCAGACATCCAGCCTTCCATTGGAATGCTGGATGTCAGCGAGTCTCTACATCAGCGATTGGTTTGAAACAAGCATGATGTTTGCGCACAAATAAGCTCTTGTCCGTGGTCCTCGAGGAGCACTAATAGCAGTGGCGAAATGTAGTGACGTAGTAAATTCAGTAGCAAGTATTTATTTCTAGAAGAATCGCATGCAGCAAAGCTGAACTTTGCTCAAGAGATGATAATTATAAATGCAATGCTGAACAAACGTGTTCCTTGAGCTGTCAGGCCAAACTCCCACTCTTGCCACTCAGGAGTTCCTGACTTGTGCGTAGAGGATCAGAACAACCCAGATCTGTGCTGCGAGCGCACCTGCGAAATAAAAATTGAACGAACATGAGATGAAAAATAAAAGACGTTTACAATTCTTTGTGATGTGAAATTAGAGCGCAGATCTTGAGGAGGAGGATGGGAGGGTATGCTACTCCTCCCCCTCCCCTCCTCCTCTTCTGCTCCCTCTCATTTAGCGGGAAATTTCCCTAAATTTTTGTTTCCCCCCCACTCCCTTTTGTAATGTCGTGTGGCTTCGAAGGTACTGAAATAAATAAATAAATAAACTAAATTAAAGTCATTTTATGACTTAGAGTGCATTCCCTCTCTCGCAGTCATAAAATCCGGACGAAGAAATTGCGAATAACCGGAGTTCGGAATGTCAAGTTACTCGAGTGCTGGACTGCCCTCAAGATGACTTCCTGTTCAAGATGACTTTCTTCGACAAGCTGGAAAAATGTGAAGCTCGCTCCGGGAATCGTGCCGTGCCGAAATATACCTGCCCGGTCACTTGGCGCTGATTCCAAGAGATCGGATTAGAATCACCGAACTCTTAACTAATCATCTTCCTAATCAACCAATTTGTTAAACTATCCTCCCGCCTGAGGCTCGGTTCGAGGATTCCTTGCTTGCAAGGTTACTAGAACCACTCAGTTGGGAAACTGCCATAGAGACTACTCTCAAAAAGTGGCACCGATCTGTACTCGAGAACTGAGCTAATGACGATCACAGCGCCGCCATTTCTCCCGCAGCGGTCACTCGGGGAACTGCACGTGACTTCTATTTTGGCTTTAATCTTCCATTTTTGCGCCAAAACAGAGACGATGGAAGGGGTTTCAGGGGCGCCACCCCCCTCCCTCTCTTAAGCGGACGCACCGCGCGTTACTACCGAAGTTAAATGCACTTAGGTCGGGACACGCTACTTGAAATCACAGCTGACCATGGTTTTATGAAAACAGAGTTGATTATGCTGCACAAACTTGCAAACTAAAGATTTTAGAAAAACATCCCGCGCCCCTCATTTTGCACTAAATTCCAATAAAAGTTACAACAAAAAGAGTTTTTTTCTATTGTGTTTTTTTTCGCAAAAACATGGTTTCTAAAAGCTGAAGGTGACCACAGTACAGACAAATGATAAAGAATGGTGCTGTTGTCGCATTTAGCTCGGTGTCGGTGGACGCCAACGGCCCAGGTTTCAACGGTGAGTTTCCCAACTGAGGGTTCTAGTAACATTGCTTGGTTGGAAACTTGTCTAAACAAAGAACGCTATTACGAAGGGGAGTGAAACATAAAAACGGTTAGAAGCCATTTTAGTACTTCCAAAAATACTCACGTCACTCGTGAGGTTGCTCAGTAATCAATTTACTCAAATTACTGCGAAATGACTCCAACATGTTGTCGGTTACAAGGAATTTGAATCTTGAAATTAGTACCATACCGGTCTCCGCATCGCCCGACTTGGCTATAAACCATCACGTGACTGTTCTTAATGATTTAGCTGTGAGCGTGTTTTATTAGAGCAGTTTCTCAAAACGATGGTGGTGTTCAGGTACCCCGCAACTCACGGTTCCGGATCGATGTTGAGCTGCGACCTGTTCTTTGTTTTCATATACGTTGCCGCAGCGACGCCATGCTTTAATTTTTTCATGTTCCCGAGGCGCTTCGCATCTGCCCATTGGATCTACCGCAATTTTCCCTTCAAACATGACTCATTGTTTTGGAAACAGTAACGTGTTGCTGCGATCCTGAACATAAAACTTCCCAACCCAGCGCGGGTTCAGACCCGGAAGCACGACATGAGGCGCTACGGCATTAAATATGGCAACAACACGGCGCTGCCGTCAATCAAAAAGAAAGGAAAGAATCTATATTAATCATTTCTTGTTCCAGACGAAACCTACTCAGCGGGCATGTAAGCTGGTGCATATTGTCAGAGCAGGAGCAATGCACAGCCAGAAAATTAAAAAAAAAGGAAATATTTTTTAACGATTTTATGTAGCCTCTAAATCGTGGCGTATAATCGCCCGCCGTTTTTCCGGTCGAGATGACGGCGTCAGGTACGATCCTATCATTCTTGTGCACTTGAATGTACTCTCATTAAAGCGGGCATCTAGAAATAACCATGGCAACGATGGCGCAGTTCTAGAAACACCATTTAGTTTCTAATTGGCACTTAAGTGGATAGTGCTGGAAAAAAAAAAAGAACAGAAACGTCCAACTTCAAAGCGAGAGCTGCCTACAGGGTCTACCGTCGGGAAGGAAAGAGTGATCCAATCAACTTAATAATTCAAGTTCATGGTACTAGGGTACACGGAGCGCACTTATGTTTAGGGGAAATATTGAGTACCGTCGAATATGCTTCATGCGAAGTACCAACCGCGAAATTCTGCGCCGACTCGCGTCGAGTGAGGAAGGTGTTCTTGGACACAAACACAAAATCTTATTTTAAATATCAACACACGTTATAAAGTTAGGTGGTAGTCGAATTACGATATAGGTCTTGTCTGAGAGTCATGTCAGCTCTGAAACGTTCTATCCATATCATCCGGAGTGTTTTCAAACCAGAGGCGATCTTACAAGTGACCATCATCACAGCAACTTTGCTGCCAAGAGGAGTAAGCGCAGGCAAGCCGGATGAGGTGTTGACTTTGAAATCTTTCATTGCATCGGACTTATTCGACCAGTTCCTGTCATCATTCAACGCAGAAAACAGACACCTGGACATATTTGTGCAGCCTCAGTGTCTCGTACAAAAGATGACGATGTTCGCGACGTTTTTGAAACCCTTGTTATATACAGTGACACTCTGGACTGACGGAAGAGTTCAGTTTCTCTCATGCGGCGGTAAACTTTGTCACGCCTTTAGACGAAGTTACGTTCCGATCTTAATTTTTGCATGTAGTAATGATTCTGGTTTGAAATATTTAGTCGATATCATAGCGAGCAATTATTACATGACAGCGCAAATAATTGCCGAAGAAGTGACGTTGAAACCCAGATTGCGAGGTTCTTACCGGAACGTCCGGCTCATGCCAGAATTTCATAAAGCGAGTGGAAATTTCAAAATAACGCTCTTTAATGGCACTGCACACATTCAAGACGAGTTCCGAGTTCAGCCCTTGAAAAGCATGCTCAACGATCTGCAAACTCTCAATCTTCGCGGAAAAGAAAGATTGTGTCGTACTCGCTCTGGCAGAACTTGCACGAAATCTGGAAGATATGAACGCGCATCTCTCCCCAAACAGCTGTCTCTTAATGGAAGTAAAATATTTGTATTTCGCGACAGAGAATATTATGATGACCACCCAGCCATTGACGTTACAATTCAACTATTAACACATCGCTTATCTGATCTCAGACTCAGCAAGTTCGATTTTACATTCCGTAAGAGTATATCGGGGTCCCTAATAGCACTTTCCAAGGAACCCACAAGGACCTACGAGGACACGAATGTTGTACAGTACATCACCCCGGTTGGTTTTTCATTCTTTGTTCCAAAACCGGAACACGTTCTAAAAGAAGCTGTTCTCGTCTTGCCTTTTTCATGGGAAGTATGAATTGGACTGCTAATATCCTCCCTGTTTTTTATCCTGATCACTGTCTTGATCAACAAGGTTTTGTACAAGAACAGGCAGGACATGTTCACTTTTTTATCCCCTATTTTCGCTTCGCTTCTGCAACAAGGTGTTCGCTTCCACAGCGTGCTTCTTGGGACTCAGTCGTCCCGACTCGTTGTTGGTCTCATCATGTTGACGCTTTTCATCATGTCCACTATTTTCAAAGGTCGGGTCACGTCACTTCTTACTTCTTTGCCATTCCAGAGGGAGCCTCTACAGTTCGTCTCATTAGTCGATATTATGAGGAAAAATTACCGTATTTGTTTTCTCAATCACAATGCGCCTGCCGTATACGACTACCAGAGACTCCCCGACTACTACAATTTCGTCAAATTCGTCAGGCAAGGTTCAGAATGCTTCGTAACTGGTGACGGCGGAGACGATTCGAACACTATAAAAATTAACAGCGACGAAATGGACACCTTCTTAATTTCCATCGTACGTCCGGAGCTCTTCGAAGCTCTAAGACGAGAGCTTCTTGAAAGAGGTTACGTCGAAGCTTCTGATCTTGTGCTGACACACCTCACAGGACCCGAAATAAGGCGCTCCTCTGTGTACCTGGAGGACGTCAAGGACACCGTGAGTCGAGGAGCTGAGACCGGACTCTACACGAGGGCTGACACACTGCGCAAGTTCAAGACCGCATACCGTCGAGCGAACAATGCTACCCCAGTTCCGGAGGCAGTGCTCGGCCTTAGCGACCTCAGACCTGTATTTCTGATCTGGTGCTTCGGAATAATCTTGTCGGTGCTTGGGCTGTCTAGTGAGCTTAACTTTTATCGTTTTGTGTGGAAGTGTTGTAGAGAGATCATGTCTTTGTTATACAGTATCTGAAGGCTACTTTGCTTTATCGTACATCTCAAAGAAAGGAAGTGAAATTGAATGGACACGGTCAAATATTTGCTACGTAATGTACCGCGCTTTATGCTGGGATCATTCATGTACGAAAAGCATCGCAGTGTATCAGGTGTGTAATCTTATGCTGAAAATATTCATGAAATATATTTCGCATTTATCTGAATACGCGAGCAGCCAATGTTCAAGGACGCTATGTTTAATGTCAGGAGGGGCCACGTTCATCGAGTGTGCGGTGTATTTCGTTCAACTGTTCACACAAAAAGTTAAATTTGGGTTTTTTTTACGTGCCAAACCAACGACGGGCATCTGGCACGTCCCAGCGGAGGACTGAGGATAAAATTCGACCACCTGGGGATCTTTTGACGTGCAACCGAAAGCTCGGTTACACGGCGCCTTCTCCGCAATAAGCCTCCGTCAGGTTGCGGGCACCTCGGCCGAGATTCGAACCCGCCAGATGGGGATCCCTAGGCCAGCGCTCTCGCGTCGGAGCCACCGAGGCGGCTCAGCTGTTCACCATTTGGGATTCTTGAATTTGAAAACTCACAATACAGGGTAGTGTAATGTTTTGCTTAAATGTGCTTTTAAACCCTTCAGACCCTTACACTCCCACAGTGGCTGAGCAGTGTCGTTAGTCCTTTTTATGTGGCTATCATCAATCGTATTTACCGATTTGCTATTGCAAACATTTAAGCCTACTGCATTTTAACCTTCATTCTAACGCAATGTACAAGGTCTGAAAGTCCATCACCAATAGGTTTCATGAATAATATAAAACTTAGGAGCGCCTTTTAATCGTACGGGTATTTTATTTCCCCCAGAACGTTCCTTACAAATGCACGTTGATGCACTGTGAAAACGACCATTTTTAGAGCGTCGTTGCAACAAATTCATGGCTAATATTTCAAGTGCACAGATGGTACTTGCGGACCCATACTAGTCACTGTGAAATAAAAAACAAGAACTATTTGATTAGATGGTAATACACTCTCTTTCTCGTTCGAGTCTCGCACAAGTTATTTTGGTAAGATTACGTAGACTGAAAAATATATCTTTGTATCAGTATTTCTCACGCCGCCCTGCATAAACCTCATGTACGCACCTCCCTGAGGCAGCCTCGAATCATGAGATTTACGGTCCGTGTCCCTAGTTTTGAGAGTTTACGTCAGTGTTGCCCGGCTGCAATCGGCTGCGCGGTTTCTTCTTACTGGGATCTGGCAACCTGCCTAGGCGCAATAAGCGATACATGAATACGAAGAAGACGTTAGGAAGTGTGCTTCCGGCGTAGCCCAGGACCTCGCGGAAGAAAAGAGGTGCTCGCTCCTTCCGACTAGGGCGTCTGCTTCCTGCCTGCGCTCACTGCATGCTGGTCACGATTGTATGCGATTGTGTAATCGTTCAACAAGCAATGCAGCCGGAGGTTGGAGTCGGTATGGTCCGCGCAACATCCTCTATGAGACTTCATTTTGCGTGCGAAGAGCTGTTCTGGGGTTGTGGTGACAATCCAGTCGAGAGTCGCGATGGTAAGCCAGAAGGAGCATAATAGACACCTATCCTCCAGATGATGGCGGCGGTATCATAGTTGCGTTTTCACAATGGCAGAAACGTTTGCCTTCTTGTCATTTTATATCGTCTAAGCTGGTGATTTTAGAGCCTTTACGGCATGAAACGCGAAAGCATTTCGCGCTCATGTGTGCCTTCATGTTCGAGTTATTCGTGGGGTGTACTCTTTGTGTTTGTGTGTGTTGGTGTGGCTCTCTGTCTGAGGAGCGAATATTTCCACCGGGTTTCGACATTTCAACGAGCGGGTTAGGCCTAGCGTTTCTAGGCGTTTACTCGATCTGTGTGGTTTCAAAACATATCCCAGCGTTGCACTTTCTCGGCGAAAATGACAACTGCTTCCATTATGTCAGCAGAAGAATTTGGTGACATCGAGTAGCGTTGAGGACGACTTTGTTCCAAGACAGTGTGTCTCTTTTTTTTTCTTTTTACTTTGTCCTGAAAGTCTGATACCTGGAAAGTAAAAATAAATAAACTTGTGTCTATCCAAAGTCGCGCTTCTTCTTACTGCTTCTTGCTCGGCGAAATCCGAGCAAGAGCAGGCGCTAGTGTTTCTTGACTTTCAGTGAAGAACAAGGCTTATTAAAATATTTTGGAATTGACTGTGGCTGCAAAGATGTTCAATTAAAAATACTGAAATGCAGGTTACGGGCAACAAAAGCTGGTCAAATGTGAAAACAAGTTTTGGGAGCTTTATAAATTTAAAAGTCGTCGTCACAGGTGGCTGTCGGGCAGTGATTGCTCGGCGATTGGCAAATCTCCACGCCCCAAAATGGCGGAAACACAGTGCACGCCACGCGGCCCCAGCGTCGTCTTGCGTGCTACGTGTATCCAACACCACCACCGATAAATAAGTTGCGCATTATTATTCGTTGGTATGTATGGCACGAAAAAACGTCCGGGCTGTCTCTTCGAAATCTTTGATCTCGGTACTATTAAAGTGTCCCGATAGCGACTGTTTGAGCCGGCGTCGTACTTAATGCCGGGGTATTTTCGCCATGTAATCGCATCCCGGAAATACTACGTAGGCGTCGATCTGGAGGTGCTTTGATGAAAAATTTGCTGATATGCAGCGGTACAATCATCCGTGTGATTAATCGCCGCTCGATCTAAAGTTTGATTAGGGAGTGCTATAGAATAGTGTTTAGAATTCCGGTCGAACTCACCTTCAGACACAAGTAGAACATTACGTGATGTTTGAGCGTCAGTTTCATCAGTTCAACTTCGACTTAAAAAATCGTCTCCACTTTTATTATATGAATGAGGACGTGAAGATATTCAGGCCAGGCAGCAAATGATATTGTGCCGATATTGGCCTTAAATTGAAAAGATTATTCTGATATAATTTTGATCCAGTCGATACCTGTGAAGTATTGAACGGGTCGCGCCGACGCAATCCTGACATACCGTGCCCGTCGCCGTTTTGGTTGAGTGTCGTCAGTATCTTTCGTGAATCGGCTATGTCTGCGAGGTATTTATATCTCTATTTCTTGGCCGCCGCGGAACCGACATTGAGAAAAGAAAAGAAAAACAAGTTTAAGTGAAACGGTTTCTGCTTAATTTAGCCAGAGAATGAGATAGGAAGAAGGAAGGAAGATTAGCGGCATTTTTCATCTTGCATCGACTTCGACATCTCTCAAGCCTTCCCATTTTCTTTTATAACAATGATAAAACTACTACTACTGCTAATAATAATAATAATATATTTATTTCACATATCTTAAATGCAGCATAATTTTACAGATCTGTCTAAGACAGTGGAGGCTTAACGGAGAAAACCCAGCGAGTGAAATGACACAACTATGAAAGAAGTCATAGGAACACATAGCAAGCAAAGAAGTTTTCCAGTCACATGAGTAAAAAAAATAGTCAAAATAACAAAGTGGAAAAATATATAAAAAATATCCAAGGGCAATGATGAACAGAAATTTAGAACAGAATTACTTTGAAAAACAGTTCGAGTTTTAGCATATTGTCTTTATATTCGCTTTTAAAGGTAATCATGGACTCTATTGACTAGATGTGGCGCACAGTAGGAACGACCTTGCTTAACATATATCATATATAACACCGAGGGAATATAAGACCAATCTCAGCTGCTCAAATCTCTGC
Organism: Ixodes scapularis; assembly: GCF_016920785.2. Taxonomy (NCBI): domain Eukaryota; kingdom Metazoa; phylum Arthropoda; class Arachnida; order Ixodida; family Ixodidae; genus Ixodes; species Ixodes scapularis. The sequence continues at coordinate 1,049,670 of NW_024609909.1, forward strand.
TGGACACACGTGGATGTTTGAAATCATTAGACCAAAAATGAGAGCACAACACATTGAAAATGAATTGAACGAAAGTTAAACAACTGTGAAGCCTCGAAGATGTCTGCCCTAGCAGAAGTTCGAAATTGTACACGACATTTTTTAAAAAACATTGAAGAATTCCGTCAATTTTAGTTTTCAAGCTTTCTGGAGTTACCAAGTAATGTGAGACCACACCTCAGTATGCTATAAGCAAGACCACGTGCAATTGATGTTCTTACAGTAAATTGTATAAATATCCTTGTGCTAAAATGTAAGCTGCAGACGCTTCTAAGCTTTCAATATGCATATGATAAATGCGTTGTACAGGCGAAATCTGTATAAAACGTATGTACAAGTGCAAGTCTCGATGTATTCCAGAAAAAAAAACTTTTTACAGTCATGGCAATTGAATCTGTGCAAAACGAAGGATTCGTGCAATATCACCAGCTTTAGTGGATTTCTGAAGCAAACAAGTCTGGTTGTAGATGCGTCGACAGTGGTAAATACTCGTATAACCGGTCCATTAATATAGTGGAGTCCTGTTGCAATTCATGTACAGCTTGGTTGTGATTAACGTGACTGAACATAATTACTTATTGTAGTATCTAAAATAACATGCCGATGGGGTTCTTCGCTGGAACATCTTCATTGCAGGACTGTCGGAATACGACACATGGCCACGGGTGTGAGCGAGCGGCAGGGCAGCAGCGGGTGGTGCAAACGGAACCCTGGCTCAGATAGATATGGCGCCCAGGAACAGTGCCGCGAGACGCACGAGCGCGCGCTCGCTGTTTCCCGCTTATTGTATCACCCATTCAACACTCCCCCACACTTAGTTCAGCACAGTAATACCATTCGATGGCGTTCCAGTACAATACTCACAAATTAACACGATATGACAATTTAACGAAACACGAGGATACTTGAAGATCTCAAAAGTACGAAGTAAAAACAGACAAAATAATTAGTTCTGAAAAATACAGTCCTCGTTTTTTTCTCTACTTTCTTAAGACGCAAACCTATCAGGCGCACGCCGTTGCCGTTCGGGATACCGGCGCTGTGTTTCTTGCGGCTGGGCTCGGGGAGGCCCGGAGACTGGAGTTGAACCCATGTCTTGTCCCTCTACCACACGTGTCCGAAATGGAGGCAGCTCGTTCAGGAGTCCCCCTTGCAGCAGGTTGTCGGTGATGGCAGGACAATCGGTATCAGCAAACCACCTTCCTCCGCCTCTGGGGTAGAGATCTCCCGCAACCGCAGGTGGTCTTGGTGTCGCCGCCACACGAAGGTCCCACGCGGTGTGGTCACGCGAAGCCAGTAGGAGACAGGTCCCGATCTAGCCATGACGACTCCGTGCAACTTTCTCTGACCCGGCCGGAAGTTCTTGACGTACACCTTGTCACCAGAATCGAAGTGTCGGTCCTTGCCACCGTGCTTCAGCTGTAGCACGTCCTGCTTGCGGTGAACAGTTTCCTCTGTAGAGGATCGCAGTCTGTTCAGACGGGTAGTGAGCCGCCGCCGAAGCAGCAACTCCGCAGGACTCTGAAGGGGTGTGGCGTGCGGTTTGTTCCTGTAAGCTAACAAGAATCTTGCTAGTCGACGGGACAGAGGCCGGCCCGCCATCTCTTTTAGTAAGGCCTCCTTCAAGCGCGAGACTCGTGGACGGCAGTATCGTCCGAACCGACGTCCGATCCGACAGTCCGAACGCCGCTCCGAATGGCCGCACGCGACAGTTTTAGACACACGCTTCTGACCTTGCATGCGACACGACGATCCGTTAGGCTCCACCCAGGCCCCAGGAGATCACAGCGTTCCAGCGGACCCCGGAGGTCACCTCTGGTCGCAGATTTACGGTTCAGTTCGCACCAGCGAAATTACCAGCTCGTTCTTGCTAGCGCGTGCATTCTTTGCTGGGGCCATCTTTTTCGAATGAGTCAGCAGAATTCATGCGCCCGGCTTCCCCTCGCCCGTCCCGTTATCGTGTTCGTCCCGCCAGATCCAGTACGTCATCATGACGTTCGCGCAAGCTGCGCTGTCATTGGCTGGACGCTTCCGACATTGCGTCCGCCCTGCGAAACTATCTGGCACGTTGGACGCACGCCGGATCGCCGATCCGACGTTCTGAAGCGACCAAATGTTTCGGATCAGGGAGTCGTACTGCCGATCGGATGTCCGATCGGATGGAATTTTCGAGCATGTGTCTTCCGCTTCAGGGTGCGAATGAAGCCCTCAGCCAGCCCATTACTTGACGGACCTGGGGCGGGGGGGGGGGGGGGGGGGGGCGGTCCTGACGTGCCTCGCACCATTCTGTCGCAAGAAAATCTCAAATTCTTGAAAATAAAATTGGGGGCCATTGTCACTGATAAAACCATCTGGCAGACCGAAATGACTAAACAGCTCCCTCAGCTTTTCAATAGTTGCTTCAGCCGATGTACTGTTCATCACAAAAACCTCGGGCCACTTGGAGTAGGAGTCGACGCCCACCAGAAAATAGAAATCGATAAATATTCCAAATACTCTTACACGATTCAACACGATTGTGTTTTTATTTGAGTGCACCCCATATAAGCGATATGGCTGAGCAAAACGCCAAGCAACGGTAACACGCTTAAGTTGAGCTAGTTGGTCCATACTTCAAGTAGAGGGTGAGAGAGAGAGATAGAGATATTTTATTTTAAAGCAACTACTTCAGGTACGGCCAGCTGAACTACAATGAACATATACATAAAGAAAAGACCATAATTACCGTGGGACTAACAACTGATTTTCGGTTTCTTCTAATTCTACTACGAACCCAGTTTGAGGTAAATATTCTCTTTTCTTTCTTTTTGCTTCCTACTTCACCGAAACTTTAACCCCCAAAGAAACCTCTTTTCTTTCTCGTACAGCCCGAGATTAATTGCATTAACGCAGTAAAAAAGAGTCAAAAATGCAAATTTGTCGTTAGTTGTTTATACAGCAAGATGATAGTCAGCCTGAACATGGCAGCATTGTTACCCACTGCAGGTGAGAAATTTATCCAGTGCTGTACGACTGCTAGCCTGGGGCTTTAAACGTGAACCACGCAGAAGTGATACACGGCCAGCAGCACACGCTATATCCAAATCCCGTGCTCTGGCGTGGCACACACGAGTATTTCTGTGGCCCTTCCATTCTGCTCTCGTTTTGATGAACGGGCCTTGGGCGTTCAGCTCGTCCGCAATTCTGTCCCACAACTCGTCCCCCTCAAGTTTGGTCAGAGGACTGTCAGTGGCGGCCTTCACTCTAACTTAGTTTTCTGTCAAAAAGTCGTTCAGAAGGCTAATCTGGTGGACCGACACGCGAGGACCTTACTTCAGCTTCTTCGTGTTGTCGGACATGACTGCCCAGCTGCGCGACGTACAGGGCTGCAGCTAATTCTAATAATTTTTGTGCATCTTAAGTAAACTATATATTTCACGCGACAAATTTCAACACAAAACTAGTTTAGTTAAATTGCTGTGCGCCATACGTGTCGGATACTTAACAGTATTGCTTTCTAGAACCCTTCACTGCTGAGTTTTGCGATTCTTCAAAATTTCTTGTAGGGAGAAAAATAACAATCTAGTTTCACCTCAATCGCTACAGTTCGGCGACGTCACCGGACACGTCACGGTGCAGTTCTCTCCCGATGTAGTTTGTTGGCGATGGAGATTAGGCTCCTCCCACCGGTGACGTCACGATGCAGCTTCTCCACCGCTTTTTCCAGCCTAGACAGACTGGTTTATAAGGTGTGCATAGGCACTCAAATGTGGCATCCGGTGAATGCCCACTGTTGAACCTCGTCCTTTCGAAAAAGCTCGAAGGTTCCACTGCAAATAAATTGCTCTTGGCGTCTAATTTTTTTGTTTCATTTTATGAGCGCACTCGCATTCTGTTATAGATTTCTTTGTATAAAATATAGTGACGGAAATTTTTTGACGCGGAAGGAAGGCGGCACCTGTTAATTGCTCAGTTCATTCAGTAGGTACATGGCACAAAGTTTTCAGTGTGTGCTCCTCCTTCTCCTCTTCTTGGTGAGTCTAAAACTGAGTAAACTTTTACGCACCAGGTACTATTTTTTTTTTGTCTACGCTAGAGTCACTAGACAAGATTCGCTTTGGACTGACCACACTTCAGCAATCTTGGTGCTTAGAAAACCTTGTTGATACTTAACTGAAACTCTATCCGAAATCTCTAAAAACGCCTTTTCCTTCACAAGAATATACTATAGCGATGACCTTCTGTGTTCGCAGAAATATTGAAGAAGGAAGAAGCATAATTTATTTCCGCAAATTTGGTGAGTTGAGAAATAGTGTCACATCCATGTGTTTCACACGGATGTGACTCTATCACTCAATTCGCCTGTCTTGAGCTGGTGCAGTGATAAGCAAAACAATCTTCTCTGTCAAACTCAAAATGCACGCGATGCTTCCGTCTTGTGTTCGAATATTAATTTCAGCTTTTTTTCTCTCTGCAGCATTCCGTTCACCACAGTAAGTACGCTCCATTCAGGCACTTTACAAATATTTTATCGTTTATTAAATTTTGTTTGACTCAGTCAATAGACCTGTTTCTCTCGGCCAGGGGGCGCTGTAGCGTTCACGAGACGCGACCGTAAAAGAGGCCCTTTCGCTAGCGTTCGCGAGACGCGACCATGTAATGCTGACGTGAAGCGGCGTCCTAGCGTCCCGTCATGCACTTTCCACCTGCGCAAACTGGCGTCTGTCAGCGTCCCTCTACGTCTGCTCACGTTTAACTCGCACTACGGAGAAAACGTGACCTAAAAATTCCCCATGTTGCTCGCCAGGAGTGTTGTTTAAAACTTGAGAGCTACAGGTGCATACCACCTAGAAGACAAGGCCTGGGCTTTTTTCCCCCACACGTCATCAGTAGCGGCTGCACGCAGCGTATCTCCTAGCTTGAGTGAGCTTCACCGTCAGCGCGTCTCACTGCATCTCACAACGAGCACGACGCTTTAACGTGGCGAAGCCAGGCTGGACGCGTCTGCTGCTTTGCTGCGACTCTCGTAAAGCATCGGCGTGTTTGCTTCTTGGAGTGGGTTTGGAATCCACGAATGATAACGTCATGGACAAGCCCCGTCTTTTAGGTGGCATTGGCTTAATTAAATACCGGTTGAGTGGACGGATTTTTCTTTCTGAACACGGTGTCACTGGGCTAGGGAGATGGAAGGCTAAAGAGGTCGCAGTTAAGGGTCTTACCTGCGAGAGCGAGGGAAGGGGACCCATTTATTCTATAGTCTAACGTGCTTAAAAAGTTTATAAAACCTCCTATGATGAAGCTTGGATCGCCACGTATGCAGCTGTTATAACTGCTGCAGGTTTCGAAACGAGTGCATATTGTGAAAAGTTCAATGTATCCTCAGAGTCGGAAGGAAACATTTTCGTTTGCGAAAGGAGATACGAAAGTGAAGAACGCTTTACAAGAGAAAGGTTGTGAATACCGAAGCGTTCGAGCGCCACTTGTGAATCTGTCTGAAGTCCAGGGCACTGTTTACTTTTACTGTGCAGTACATACCATTTTCGATTCTGAACCGCACGATTTTCTTCACCACGCACGACCTTTTTGAATGAAAGAGATAAAATGAAAAGCTCCACGTACATAAAAACAGTGCCGAGCACCGACACTCCGTCGCGATATTGCTGGACCACAATAATTTCCCACCAATTTTCTTATTTTCTTTATAAAAACAGGGAGGGCGCAGGTGCTTATCAGATTAGGGCCTCTATAATTGTTAAACCGGCTCTGGAAGAACCCTTGGTGTTAACGTCGAGGGCTCGGGGCTTAAAAAGTGAATGGCAGGAACCTATAGTGGCGACGCACGGAATTGTGAAATGGAGGTTCCCAATCGCGTCAGGTAAAGAAGCGAGAGATTAAGACAATGTTATGTCTGAGATCTTTGTGTCGTTGCAGCTTATGCACGCGGCAACCTTAAAACTTTTCGTTTTTTTTTTCTTTTATTTTTTACGTGGCAGTTACATTGTTTATGCATCTCACAAAAACAAAAGTCACTGTGCTCGCTGCCGGCATGTTGACATAATTATATGCAGAAGAAAAAAATTAGGTGTTTAATGGCACAGCGGCAACTAAGGCCATAGTGTGCCAAACATAGGGTAGGTTAAAGGCAGTACTGAAAAGACCTAAAGTAGGTAGTTTCATTCAAAATATGGGGAATTAATGTTTAAAAAGTTTACAAGATCCAGGCCTATTAAGGCCTACAGAAACTTTTATCCGATGCTCTGCTAACCAGAGGCACCCTAAAGGAATTTCATTCACACTAGGAAGTTGGGGAGATTGTGCCAACGATACATGATCGCCGGCACTCTGCCACCGCTAATTTTCAGGCAAACGTAAAATTCATAGCCGATGTAGGATGCCAATACTATCTAAAAACTTAAAAACTTGACGGTGCGGCACAAGAGGTTCGTCACCCAATAATAATGCCGGGTGGAACGGGACACGATTCCGGAAAAAGGTAGAGAAAAAAGTGGTGCGTTCGTGACGGTACTTAGGACATACGATAAGAATATGCAAGACACTCAGAGACTCGTTACAGTGTTCACAATTCAGAGCTGCCTCTGCCCGTAGGAGGTACCCATGCGTGAGATGGGTGTGTCCCAGTCTCAGACGACAGAGCACAACCTCAAAGAAGCGCTCCCTGTGTCGGCAACTTGCCCATTCCCGCAGGGTAGGTTTCACACAATGAAGCTTGTTGTGTATTTCCATGTCCCATTCTAACTGCTATTTTTTCTGGATTGCTGTTTTAAGACTGTGTTTGTAATCAGTGTACGGAATGCACCTCATATCCACTTACCTCTCAATGCACGTACTGGCAGCTCTATCAGCATCCTCATTTCCCTGAATACCGACGTGACTAGGCACCCAACAGAAATTGATGTGTAAATCTGATTTTGCTGCAGTGTGCACAATGTTCCGGAGCCTAGTAACCGAGGTATTCTTTGGTACTTCCAAAGAAGCAAGTGCCTTTAAAGCGCTGAGAGAGTCAGAGTAGATAACAGAATGCTGGATAGCGTTTTCTATAATGAATTCAACAGCTAAAATTAAAGCATATAATTCTGCAGTAAATTTTAAGGCTCTGGCATCAAGACGCCTAACAACCTTCCATGTCTCGCTTATAACAGCGCAACCAACACCAGAGTCACTCTTAGTACCATCTGTGAAGAAACTCCTACAGTCACTGTACGTATAAATAACCTGGGAAAACTCCTGCTGCAGGGCGGCAACAGGAGTTTGCCGCTTATTATATTTGATCAGAGTAAAATTGATTATGGGTGCTACGCACTCCCAAGGAGCCACTGCCAGTGGAGGCTGGGCAACTAGGCTGAAACTGTCAAGGTTGTAAGCCTGCGAATGTATTTTACTTCTCTGCGTAAAAGGGGGTACGACAGATGGCTTGTTCTGGAATGTAGTTTCATAGCGAGAACCCTGAATTGCTTCCTGGATCGGATGAGAAGGGACAGAGCGAATTCTTAATGCATACTGGAAGCCTAAATAAAACCGTCTTTTTTCAAGTGAATATTCATTACTCTCAGCATATAGGCTAGGAATAGGGGACGTCCGAAAAGCACCAGTGGAAAGCCTCAGACCTTGATGGTGGATCGGGTCCAACACCTGAAGGGTAGATTGACGTGCGGATCCATACACTACACATCCATAATCCAATTTTGAAAGAACCAAGCAGCGATAGAGACGAAGGAGGCATTCCCAATCGCTACCCCAAGACTTGTGTGAAAGCACCTTTAGGAGGTTCATTGACCTTGAGCATTTCTGTTTCAGGTAAAGTATATGGCTACGGAAATTCAACTTTTTATCGAATATCACTCCTAGAAACTTGTGTTCATTACGGACAGGAATTGCCTGCCCCCTCAAGGTAAGACTAGGCTCTAGGATCATGCATCTACGTAATGAAAAGTTGACACCTACTGACTTCTCTGGTGAAAAACTAAACCCATTGGCATCAGCCCACCTCATCAGACTATTAACTCCCAGCTGAAGTTGTCTCTCGCAGACCGAAATGTTACACGAACAGCAAGAGATCTGCAAGTCATCTACGTAAAGAGAATAGGAAAGTGATTGTGGGATAGACTTTGCAATAGAGTTCATTTTTATTAAATATAGTGTCACGTTAAGACCACCACCTTCTGGAATTCTATTCTCTTGGACAAAACTACGAGAGAAGGTTGTACCAAGCTTGACATGAAAATATCTGTCTTCCAAAAAGCTTTTGATGAGTGAGAGCATTCGGCCACTAATTCCGTACGAGACAAGGTGGTTCAAAATTAATTTAAGAAGTAAAAGCATATGACACAGCTTATCAAATGCTTTCGAGTAGTCGAAGAACATGCAGTCGGCAAGTGATGATCGGTCAAGAATGGTGATTAGTTTATCAGTGAACGATACCAATTGAGTTTCGCACGAATAAGGTTTGCGGAAGCGGTGTTATGAAAGTGTGAAAAACGAATTCGATTCAAGAAAATTGGCGAGGTTAGAAAAGAGTATGTGCTCTAAAATTTTACACGGGATGCTCGTGAGCGAAACTGGTCGATAATTAAGGGGAAAATTCTTGTAACCTGATTTGTGGAGTGGAACAACGTTCCCCACCTTCCACTCAGCAGGAGGTAAACCATCATCAAGTGACTGCCTTCGGAAAACGTTTGAAAGAGTAATAGAAGACTAAACACTGGTAACTTTTTAATATTTTGGGTCAATTAAATCGGAGACAGGGGCAGAGGGTTGTTTAAGTGATCTATTTATGTTTTCAACACCACTGAGATCAGTTATAGCAGGAAACATCGCACGGTAATAACATGAGTTTATATTAGGTAATGGGACGTTTGTAGTTACAAAAAGATTGCGTGTAAGTATATCTTTAATAACGATGGAACATTGATTAGAGGGAATGACATTACCATCAATGGTTGACGAGGGTGATATCGTTATTATTTTATGGGTTAATAACGCGCCAAAACTTTTTTGTGTTAGTTGTTAGCATGACTGGCAAAGTATTTTGAAGATGCTCTTTTTTAGCTTCTGTTGTCGCTTTTACGTATTCCACGGAAGCAAGCTGATAAGAGGCCCAGCACGCATGGTTTGAAGAGCGTTTAGCTGACCTGAACAGTCGCTTTTTTTGTTAGATATGTGTTTTATGCGAACGTTAAACCACGGTGTGTTACTGTAAGAGATGATAGTGCGAGTAGGGATGTACTTATTGTTTAGAGCATTAACCTTGGTTACAAACATATTCCAGTTAGTTTGTACGTTACGTTTATCAAAAACCTTCAAGCATACATCAAGAAACACGGATAATTCAGTATTTATGGCTTCAAAGTTCGCACTGCTGTAGCTTCGCAGAGATTTCGCGTTTTTAATGGTTTTAGGTTGTGACAGGTTTATGCGAAGTGAAAGTAGGAAATGATCGCTCAGGCCGGGTAAATAAATGATGTTAGTTACAAGATCGGGCTTAGGTGTAAGTATAAGATCTAGGACGTTCGCGACAGATCAGGTCGTTCGGGGCAACTATCGGTAATGCGCTAAGCAACGAGTTCAATAATACATTTGTTAAGCAAGTACAAAATCTACGGAACCAAACAAGCAACACTGCAGAAAAACCAGAGCTTTTGGGCTATTCCCCGAATTCTGCGTATCTGCCAGAAATGACAGTCTCGGAACTAAGGGATATAGTTAACAGTATGTCTGTAACAAAGCCAGCCGGGAACGATAACATAAGGGTAAGAGATATACGAACTAATTTTAGCAGCTTAAAAGATGTTTTGCTTGCGATATTAAATGGCGTTTTTGCTACAGGAAATATACCTAATAAGCTGAAGGTATCAGTAGTTAGACCTATATACAAGAAGGGGAATAAAAAAGAATTATCCAATTATAGGCCCATCGCGCTGCTACCTGTCATCTCGCAGATAATGGGAAAGTTTGTCTTAAAAATAATGACCTCCTTTTGCGACAAGTATTTATTAATTGGCAACAGTCAGTACGGCTTTAGCCAACAAAAAAGCACGACACTGTTACTCGAAGATATAACGGACTTTATGAACGAAAACATAGACAAGAACCAATTAGTACTCGCACTGTTCTTAGATTTGACGAAAGCCTTCGATACAATTGACCACACTATATTGCTAGATAAGCTGGAAAGAATTGGTTTCCGAGGGCCGTTCCTCAACTTGTTTCGAAGCTACTTTTCCAACAGAACTCAAAAAGTCAGAATTGGGGATGATACAAGTGATGCCTTGTACCTCAACTACGGCGTACCCCAAGGCTCGGTATTGGGCCCCATGCTTTTTAATGTATATGTTAATGATCTCGCCTTGCTGACCTTAAAGTCCAACATCTATCAGTACGCTGATGATACGGCTTTAGTCTTGGCAGATGAAAATTACTTCACTGCGGTCTCAACTCTGCAGGCGGATATAAAACAAATAATGAGCTGGTTTTCAAAAAATTGTATTTTTGTGAACAGAGAAAAAACACAATTGATGTGCTTTAGAGCTCGTCAAAAACGCGTTAATCTTACAGAGCCTCTTTACTTGCATTCAACGATATGCAGACAGTGTTGTTGTTTACCACTACCCTACGTTACGGAAACGAAGTACTTGGGTATATACTTTGATGAGTACTTAACATGGAATCTACATGTCGATTACTTACTTAGGCATTTGCTGATAATTTCATCGTACCTTTATAAATTACGAAGTTGTGCAGATATTAACTTAAGACGAATGATTTACCAGATGCTTGGGGAATCTAAACTAAGGTATGGGATAACAGTTTACGCATTCTGCTCAAACTACAAAGTACAAAAAATAGATAACCTAATTAAAAGGATGATAAAAAATATTACGTATGGCACACACCTTGAGGATCGAACCTTTGAAGAGCAGCTGACCAACCTGGACCTGTTGGCTATTGATAACCTACGCAAGTTCGAAGTCATCACAAAATATTATTTCTCGTGTAATTTCAGAGTACAGCCCATCAAACAAAAAAGTCTTAGGCACACAGAACGGTTTGACATTCCAAGGATATACACCAATTATGGGAAAAAAATGCGGAAACATTACGTTCCTAAATATTTCAACGATCTTCCAAATAATTTATTAGATCTCTCGTCCTTAACAGAGTTGAAAAAAGAATTAAGGAAATGGTTCAACGTCGCGCAAAAGTGAAAATGAGTGTTAATGTTTTTTTGTTTTTTTTTACATTTACGTTTGAATGTTTACATATAAGTGGTCTCCTTATGTTCCCTTTGTGTTCGAGATATTTTCGTACTATTGCAAACATATCATGGATCGAGAGGAGAGGGAAAAATGCCTTTTTGTTGTCGCTTTTTGCTCTGTTAACAAACCCATTGTGTTCTCCTAGGTGTACCCAACTTTCTGCGAAGTGCAATGTAAAATATATGGTTGTATAGGGCAAACAGCATAGACAGTTTTTTTTTAGCTTTGACCCTATTTGGAAAGCGTGTGACATGTTTTATTTAATCTTTCCTTTTATTTCGCGGTAAGGTGCAATGTTTACATAAAACTAAGTTTGTAACATGTGGTGTCAAAATTGAGATGTTTTTATTTTACGCTTGTTTCTTTTTCTCTGTTTTCTTTTTCTGTTTGATTTGTTTTTCTTTTATGGACTGCCTGTTCTCACACACAAGCACGCAAGTGCTTTCGTGAGGCAGTAATTAATGTACGTGAATTATTTTGTGCTAATAAAACTATTATTATTATTATTATTATTATATCCAGACAACCCCAATTATTTTTATTGGCGTGCGGTCGTCGTGTATCACTACTGCGTGGAGTAACGACACTTACCCATCTTGTGACTCGAAATCATGTTTGCCAGTTATCTGAAGCTTTATCTAAAATCACAGGAAACGCTTTTCCGTCCTCCACAAATGTTTAAACGGTTCGCGACAGAGCAAAGCAATATAACACGAGCTTTCCAAGACTACATGCAATGCTGAGGAAGTCGCGCTTCCGGACCATGACAGTCGGCAATTGCGTACAATGATTTCCACTATAGTGGAGACCAGTGGTTGCGTATGCTCTGCCACAGCAAAGCCTGAGAGATCGCCACGAGACGGTGCCGCCGAAAGTGGAAGGGTGGTGTGGTAGAGAACGGATGAGAAGAGAGGCATATGTAGTGGGCGCCCCGATGCGGCGAGACGCCGAAACATACTCCTCCCGAGCGATGGAATGTCCGCTCGTGCTCCTCGCGTTTTTTCGTGCTACCGCTTCGTTTCTTGTCGGGTTCGAAAATCATGTTTCGGGTCGTCGCCGCAGCAAAAGCTGTGCGCTGAATGCCAGAATAGTATTCAGCGCACTTGGATGGTGCGAGGCCGCCGAACGTGCATAGACTATGCGCTCGCGTCAAAAAGATTTGGGAGCAATCTACGAAAGGTGGTTGTGGACGAAGAAGGTGAGTGGAGCCTCAGCAGCGATCACAACAGCATTTTCCTGCACTTCGGCACTGTTCGAGGAACTCCGAGTTGTTCACATTGCAAAGTTGTAACCCAACTACGCGAAGACAACATAATTACTGTCGTCCAAACTTTTGACCAGGGCACTAGACTTATGCACGCAGTAATCTACGACGGCTTTGCAATAGAGCTCAGAACCATTATCGTTAATCACTCCACCGTCAAGAGATCACCAGGAAAGCAAAAATGTGTCCCATGGTGGGATGTTGAAATTAAGAGGTCCATCCAAGAACGACAAGAAGCTAATCGGCGACCTTGGCAAGCACTGAGGACTCTTGGGAAACATTTCTGTGACCTTACAACTATGGGAAGAATACCGCAAGGGCAAGACAGAAACGCAAGGCACTGTGGAAGCAAAAATACAAGCCCATGACTGCAAGGTGACGGCGGACATTCAGGATGGAGAAAAAAAGCCGTCGAAAAGTTCTGGAGATATTTGGGATCTTTGGCTGGCAAAGACAGTATTCCAGAACTGCTAGATTACGATAGTGGGTATCCAGTTCAGAATATCGGAGAACTCCTTGAGAAACAGCTCTACATTCTGTTCGAAGTTGCTGATGCAGAACTTTCCTCAGAAAACTGGAGAACTCAGAGCCAGACCATAGAGGACGTTCCATCGTCAGCATCTAATGATGAATTTTTAATACTAGTGGTGCGAGTGCATGTAGACCGTGCACTCGCGCGGTTGAACGGCAGCACTTCTCAGGGCTTAGATGGAATCTCGGCTAAGGTGCTGAAGAATTTGAGACCCGATTCCCGTGCCCAAATGGCACACCTGTTTAGCCGCTTAGTTTGCGTCGATGAACCCATCCCAGGGGACTGGAAGCGTGGCCGAGTCACATTCATTCCTAAGAAAGGCGGCAACAAACAACCTCTGCGTGACTACCGCCCACTCACTGTCACAGCTGTAGCCTACAGGGTGCTTGCAACAGTCCTTAATTGGCGCATCTCATATTGGGCCGAGGGTGCTGGTGTTCCCACCGAACTACAAAATGGTTTCCGCCGAGATCGCCGACTGGATGACAACTTGTTCACCCTGACCCAATGCATTGAGATCGCTCGGTTGGAAAAGCGGAACCTTATCTGTTGCTTTTGGGACGTTGCTAAAGCTTACGACAGTGTTCCCCATTCCTTGCTGTTCACGCGGCTCCAGCAGCTGAACAAGCCGAAACCTTGGGTGGAGCTCAGGAAGCGGCTATATGATGGAAATTACGTTATGGCAACGTTCAACGGAGCTTTTTCTGGTGACGTTCCTGTGTGCAGGGGACTACGTCAGGGCAGTCCGCTATCCCCAGTTCTGTACATGCTATATACATCCGGCATGGAGAAGGTGCTGGAACAAAGAGGCATTGGCTTTACTCTGCGACACATGCAACACGGAGACATGGTCGAATAGCAGCTCCCCTGGCTCGCTTTCGCAGATGATCTAGTACTGATGGCCGACAGCGTCTCAGATAGCGATGCCGCGAACCACCCTAGATGTGAATTCGAAAGGTTTCGATATTTTCATGCTATAATATCGAAATATAATATTGATAATATCGAAAAGTTTCGATATTATCGACCGTAGGGAGGTTCGATTTCGAAAAATTCGCAACTTTCCAAAATCGTGGGGTTTCGAATTCGAAAAGTTCGAAGCTTTCACAGTTTCTAAAAGTTCGGGTTCGATTATTTCGAATATTTGTTTACTTGAGGTTCGATAAATTCGAAGATTTCGAACTTCACTAATTTGAAATTCGAGAGATTCGAATGTTTAGAATTTGTTTGGATCTAAAATTTGAAAAATTTGAACGTTTCGAATTTTTAAAGACATAATGTTCGATCAATTCGAAGATTTCGAATTTCTTTCTGCAAAAAGTTTAAAAAGTTCGAAGGTTCGATTCTCTTTTAATGCTAATTCGAAAAGAAAAAAAAAACATTTAGAAGGTTTCCGATTTCTTTGAGGTTCAAGTGCGCAAAGTTCGAATTCCGGCTTTCATGTTCCGCCACAGTTTCAGTTTCAAATAATGTTTTCACGCCTCACTGATTTTCACGAAATTAGGTTTAGAAAAGTTCGCGTGTGATATTTAAAGACTTGAGTGTGTTGGTGATCTACATTGACTTAAAACAAAAGAAACACACAAGAGGACGAAACAAACGACACAGCTTTCATTGAGCGTGTTGGTGATCTACATTGACTTAAAACGAAAGAAACACACAAGAGGACGAAACAGACGACACAGCTTTCGTTGTGTCGTCGTCTGTTTCGTCGGCTGTGTCGTCTGTTTCGTCCACTTGTGTGTTTCTTTCGTTTTAAGTCAGTAATATTTAGACTGCGCGAAGTTGGTCAGGCAAATAAATGAGACGCCGAGTGCCCCGGATGTGCTGGAATATTTGCCAGTGCAGTGACGTGTAACAATAGATCAGTAATTATGACCGCCAGCCCGGGGTGGTCATTAATGTGAATTACGAAGTAGCGATCCTACGAACGCACTGTTTAACGATACTCATCCAGTTCGAAACGGCCAGGGGCAGGCATGTGGTGGAGGTTCAGAAAAACTTTGAAGCGATCTGGCAAACTGCCTCCCTACCCCCTTGCACGCTGGTAGTAATCCGATCGAACGCCGCCCGAGTGACGCTGGCATATAGTAAGTTTAGTTTGTACATGATGCAAAATCTTGACACTTGGAATGAAATTTGAAAGCAAAAGTGTAAGAAGACAGAAAAAAGGGGACAAGACAACGTCTCAAACTTAACTCGGCTGAAAACTCAGCTCAGGCCAACGTCTCAAACTCAACTCAGCTGAGTTTGAGACGTTGTCTTGTCCCCTTTTTTTCTTTCTTCTTACACTATTTCTTGCGAATTTCATTCCCAGTCTCAGGATTTCGCATCGGGTTCAACATACACCAGCTCGCCTGCACCTTGTCAATTTTTTTGTTTGTAATTGCTTTGGAGGTTTATTTTCTGGAACGGAAGAAACGCCGAGCAAAAAGTACAGAAGCTGACGCAACTTGTGGTCGAGGAGCGTTCTACCATACCAGTGGCGTCGGAAGAGGAAAAACGGGGTAGGGGGGGGAAAGGGGGGAGCTCCAGTCTCTCCCCCCCACTCTCCCAGATATTTCAGAGTGTTAAAGAAAACAATACGGGGAAATAGGTCATGGTCGAGCTTATTTTAATCTGAAATTATTTATGCATATGGATAGCTACTGTCACTCTTCACTGCATAAAAGATCGCGTAGATGGTCATTGTTAAGGCCGGTTCTCGCATGCAGCGAAGCGCTGATGTAACGCTGCTCACGTGCCGTCAGGTACTTATCGTATGCCATGCGCAACAGTTTTGACGGTGCGATACAAAGCTGGTGAACGCTCCCGTTGGCACGTGCTTAGCACGAGGTCAGCGCTATACTTGTATGTGTGAACAGGCCTTTAGAAACTCGTTGTCAGGAGGCACTACTCGTCACATGCTCGGTGGCTCGAAAGTTCAAAGCTATGTCTTTTCGACCTAAATAACTGTGCCATTGGTAAAAAAAATCAATAAATAAACCAGTGTGTCGAACCGAAAAAAATACGGGTTCGGTTACGGTTCAGGTTCAGGTAAATTTATTTTGTTCCGGTTCAGTTCCGGTCCAATTAATTCGATCCGCGAACCGGTTCGGAAATTATAAATGACAAATTGCAACATCAAAATAAATTACAAATAAAACATCTGAAATCAGCACATACGAAACGGGATACATCGTAGTGTAGGGCTCAGGGATTTCTACCAGGAATGTTTCTTTATGTGCACTCAAAGGTTACCTCACCGACGTTTACGCATTCGGACTTCATCTAATTGGGTCCGACGCAGTAGCTGTAAAATCCGCGACCTCCGTACAAACCCACTTGCAAGTAGAACTTGCTAACTATCCCGCCACCTCGGCGTGTAAGCAATTGAAGGAACAGTGGGGAGAAAATACAGCTTTCTTTATTTTAACTATCCTTCGGTAACTCAAATCAGACCCTTAAGAGGGGGCGCACCGCAGAGCCCCATAGAGAATACATGAGGTTTTTCACCAAATTAAAAAAATTCTCACATAATAACGGCTGCGCGGATCTTCTTGAAAATTTCGGCTTTAAAGACATTGAGTCATTATCGAGACACTAAGCGCAACAAATTTTTCATCATAAATTTAATTATATTCTTTAAAAAATCATGAAAATGGTCAAAATCGGCTAATTCGGCACTCTTGCGTTCGGAGCGAATTTACAAAATTATCTAAATTCAAACATAAGAAGTATTGCGCTTAATGTCTTCTAAATTTATTACGGAATCGAATAATATTCAAATTATTAATTTAAGTCGATTTGTTCCGTAACTACAGCAAATATAAAGAACCAAGGTGTCGGTGCTTGTTTTCGTCGTTTTTAAGGTACCTCTCTCTCCCGTGCGGTGGCGCTCGCTGTCCACGAAATGCGAAATCGTCCGTTCGGAGATCGGCCGGATCGGCACTGTGCGAGGTGTTCTTCCGCGGCCGTATTCCGCGCCCGTATCCTGTTTCATTCTGCACGCCGAGGCGTCAGTGTGCGTGTCTTGCTTTCCTGGTTCTCGCTGGGTAGGTCTCCGTGTTTTCGCAAGTGGCAAATTCACCTTGGAGCTATGGGTCGAAGACAACCGTCCTGTGGCAAGCGGACCGCGAGGTGTTCCACAACCTCGCGGTCCGTCAACGCGTTGTGCTTGTTTCTACTTTTTTTTTTTTTTTTTTAAACGGGCTTTTTTTTTTTTGACGCAAAGTTTTATTTTATCGTTATCCTTCACACAAACGTCCTTCGGCCTTGGGGTCGTGGAAATCGGGGATGAAGCGTGCACAGAGTAGATCGTTGTTTGCCTCCTTTTTATTTTTCACGGACGTCCTGTGACCTCCGTACGGTTCGTGGTCACCGCAATCTAACGCGGGGAAAAACGGGTCGCCTGCTCTGTAGTCAGGGTATTCCTAGGGGAGGGTGATAACTCGCTGTTCTTCTGGAAATTCACATATCACCCAAAAAGGTGACATGGGTAATGATTACGGAATGTTTTTTTCCGGTGTTTATTTTTGAGCGAAAATCGGTGCATGTTTTTCGGTGCTTATTTTTTAATCACCAGTGTATTATGGGTTGAACGTCTTGTGATGACGCTCAAAAGCGTTGATAACCAACGAAAAATGCGATTGGACAAGAATATTTCAAATTTCCAATTCTATTCACATATCCATTACGCTCTTCTCGTGGGAGCATCTATCCTGACGAAAAATGCCTAAGTCATTGAGCTGTGAACGCATACTCAGTGTACAATCTTTCGGCCTAGAGAGGTATTGCGCACGCTCGAACGCACTTCACAACCCAGTAGACGAAGTTGGTGGCACCCAGAAGGCGAGTTTTTGAATGGTCTGTAGTAGGCAAAAGAAACAAATAACAATCAACGCATATCAGCTCTTCAAGCGAAGAGGCGCGTTTCTAAGGTCAATGGTTCCGGACGGCACTAATGTTGTTGGCGTTGTCGTAAGATGACGTCAGTTCATACGAACTGACGTCATCTTACGTGATCACGTGACACAGACACGTCACACGTTAGTGACTTAAACAACTATAGACCTATTTCTGTACTTTCAGTTTTTGCAAAGATAGCCGAACATATTATAAATAAAAGACTTGTTAAGTTTTTGACCTTCAATAACATTTTAGTAAAAGAACAATTTGGTTTTCAGAAAAATAAATCGCCAGAAGTTGCACTTCTTGGAATTAAAGAACAAATTCTCGAGAACATAGAACAAAAAATATACACGCTTGGTATATTTCTAGATCTCAAGAAGGCTTTTGATTGCGTTCAGCATGAAATACTTTTACAGAAACTTCCGTTTTGCGGAATACGCGGTATTTCCTTATCACTGATTAATAGTTACCTCACTACAAGAACGCAATATACAGTACTAAATGGAGTAAAGTCAGACGTTCAGTACATAAAGTATGGGGTTCCTCAGGGGTCTATTCTTGGTCCTATATTATTTTTGTTATATATTAATGACATTGTAAACATACATGGCAGTTCAAATATAGTCCTATATGCAGATGACACAAATATTTTCTTTTCTGGCTCGGACATCGACGACCTCTTTGGAAAGGCAAAACAGTGGTTGCGGGGATTAGACTTATGGCTTAGATCTAATAAACTTTATTTAAACATAGAAAAAACAAAGTACTTACTGTTTAGACCAAAAGGAACGATACCACCTTCCAATTTGCAATTAAAATTCCAGGACTCTTATATTCAACCATCTTCAACCATTCGATTCTTGGGGGTTTTATTCCATGAAAATCTATCATGGACGCCACATATTGATTCTTTGAGAACAAGTCTTTGTCGAGCTGTTGGTGTCTTAAATAGATTAAGATATTATCTTCCAACAAAAGTGAAACGTCAAATTTATTTCGCTCTTGTGCAATCCCGCATAAGTTACTGCCTTTTAGTGTGGTCAACGACATCCCAAACAAATCTAGACAATATTGTATCCATACAAAAGCGAGCATTGCGAGCAATAGGTAACATACAACTTCTTAAAAGTGCCACACCATATTTTAGGACATATCAAATACTCAACGTAAGAAATCTACATCAATATAAACTATCACTTGAAATTTGGCGGCAATTTCAGCTCGATAAATTGGTGTTCTATGCTAAGTACCACGCGAAAGATAGCCCGTATAATTTAAGGCGTCATTTATTAATAAAATCGCGTTCGCGAACGAATTATGGAGACCAGAGGTTGAGTTTTTTGATACCAGACTATTTAAACCAATACCCATATATTTTAGCTTCATTGGAGTGCGTACGATCACTCTATCAATATAAAAATATTGTAAAAGAATACTTACTCACAGGGGAATAAAACCGTATGTGTTTTAAACAAAATGCTTGGAATGATAAGTAGCAATTGACCTTTCACGTCATGTTTTGTGATGTATTTGTTTTGTTTTGTATAGATTCTTAGTTTGGAGTGAAATTCTGTCATTCCTCATTTATTTGTTTTGCTACCGTTGCTGCCAAAAGGGTGGCATGGCCCCGTCAGGCATTTATGCCTTTTGCCACGTCACCTGGGACATCTCTGTACAGTTATGTCTTAAATAAAAAGTTATCAATCAATCAATCAATCTTACATGATCTCGTTACACGAAATGACGTCATCTTACGTGATCACGCTGCACGAAATGACGCCATCTTAAGCGCCGTTCACACTCTTGCAACCGAGTACGACCGAGAGAGACGAGACCGGTTTTTAATCCTCTTGCGACTTCTTAGGACCAGCTCCGCAGCAGCGCGAACGGTCCTAAGAAGTCGCAAGAGGATTAAAAACCGGTCTGGTCTCTCTCGGTCGTACTCGGTCGCAAGAGTGTGAACGGGCCTTTACGTGACCACATAACACGTCATCTTGTAAGTCAACCTCTCCCTACAGCAGCGCGCTCCGCGCTTTCCAGGCCCGTGCAGTGCTGTAGTCGAAAGCAAGCTTCCTATGGCAAGCGAAAGCTTCTGAAGTCTCACATTGAGAATACTCGCAAGCGACCGTCTGTGGAAGCTTGGCACGTTGAGGTTTTTGTTGAGATCGAGCCATCGTGTTCCATTAACTATAGTTGAAGTTATCGTTCAATAAAGCCCTAAAAAATATGAATGTAGTTCGTGTAGACATCAAGATCTAATCAAAAATGCGGTTTGACGTCGTTTAATTAACGTGTATATACAAGTGTAGAAAAAAATGAGTTATTTGTGCATAGATGTTTAAAAAAGTGTTTATTATTCGACATAGGACTTTGCGAGAAGGATGTGTTCAGATTTTTCTTCATGAGCGCAAATATACCTGACGCAATAAATAGTGACGATTTCATCGTCCCAGTGGTGAGCAGGTGATTTCTTGCTCGAAACAATTATGCCATTTTATAAACCAAGTTCTGTGACATATGCTTTTCCAATGTCTGGTCACTATTTTGTAAACCTTTCAGTCCAAACGAGTATACTTCTGTTTGTTTTTGTTAGCTTAGGAGGGGGGTCACAGAGCCTATCTTTTTGTCTTCCTCTAGAACAGACGTACAGAGTTATACCGCAACACGCATCTGTGGAGCACACAGAGCTATCGCTCTCCTGTTAGCGGTACAGTAGCAGACGACACAACGCAGCTCCGTAGTCTATCGAGGGCACGGCTAGCCGCGGCCCGTAGCGCGACCGTTCAGACTAGGGAAATGGTTTTGAAGAACCGAGAAATGGTATCTTGTGTACAATACTCACATGTCGTTAGTATTCTAGTATTCTACTTGCTAAGCCAAATAAATATTTGCAGCTTGTGAGAATATGTTTGCGTGACGATTTACCGTTCACACTCCTGACGGATGTTAGCGAATCCTTCATGTTCGTGGCTCGCAGTTATCGGTACCCCCTCGGAGTGACTTCACCATATATATTTCTTCTTGCTTGCAGGGCATCATAAAAATCACAAACACGCGAGAAAAAAAAAATCTTATGAGTACGCGTGATTTTGAGCTTCGCAGCTCTAAAGATGCCCGGTAAATGTCGTCCAGCTTGGGAAGAAACTAATTTTTTTTGTTGGAGTTTGACTATCGTATGCTGGCAGCTCGTTTCCGGTCTGTTTTGTCTATACTCTGTTTCACCGTAATTTGGCAACCCTCAGTCAGAGCTGCTGTGAGGGAATCACAGTCGCGGAGCAAAGCACGTGACAGCTACTTTTAGGAGCAGTTCTATGGCACCTGGAGCGCGTCTCCGACTGGTGTGTTTATCGTCTTATGCTGGCCATACATCAAAAGTGGTCCCGAAGTGCAACAAATGACGTCACAGAAGACGGAGTGTCACGCTGTTGCATCTCGCGATCCTGGCAATTCATCGTAGAAATGCTGGCGAAAACCACGAGCGAACACGAGTGTCGCTGTCGTCATGGCGTCCCAACGAAAAGCAATTATACAATTTCGACGTTTTTGTAATTCGGTAATTTAAATTACTGTATACAATTTTTAAGAAAATAAAGACATCATAACCAAATAGGAACTTCCGTTCTAAAACATGCAGTGCGAAGTGAAGACAACTACTATCTTTTTTTTTTTTTTCTTGATGTCCACAAAAAAAAAAAGGCTATGCAGCATCGATCCTACCGTTTTTTGTTGTTTTTTTTTTTCGCACATTATGTGATGTCCTCTAACACGAAAGTACTGACGTAAAAGCGCTGTAGAGACGATATAAAAACAAAAATTTAAGTGAATCCAGCTTTGTAGTGGAACGGAAAAAAATAAATAATTAACGCCTTTTTACGGTAAACACTTCACCTCTAAGTAGAACTTCAAAAAGTGACGGTTACGCGCTTTCATGCCCATTTCAACAAAGTTGGGAGAACGATGTATTGCATCTTGTGAATAGACATGTGGAGCAGCATGTTTATGTTAGAGGCGGGTAGCGGACATTTCATCGAACGCCGTTTCATCGAACGCTGTTTCATCGAATGAATGGACATTTCATCGAACGCCATTTCATCGAACGCCGTTTCATCGACTCGCTAAGGGCCGTTTCATCGAATTTCTCTGTATCGAGTTTTTGGGCATAACAGTGCTTTATAGATGTTTTACCTTACATTTGTTAAGACTAAGGTAGTCAGTTGTGAAACTGTCTTTAGGGTGGAGCCAAATTACTAGAAATAAAAACCATTGGTATAAAAACAAATGGGTATGCGACTTACTGAGAAGTTTTACTCATGTACCTGTCAGAAAACATAACACTGGAGGTAAAGGACCGAAACTTAAAACACTTTTAAATGCCTGTGTCGTTTTTTTTTTGTTTTTTTTTACCGGCTGTCCGGGGGTTTCGGTAATGTGCCATTCACACCAGCTCATTTGCACACTTACGCTTAGTTGAAGGTTTATTCACGAAAAGCATTTAACTGCCAGGGCAGCACGCTTATAATAAAGCGGCACTCTGCCAGGAGAGCACACGAAGTAAAATATAATGATACTCTGATTATCAGATTTATGCTCAGATTGAACGTTTCTGCTTTTCTTTTTTTTTTTTTTCGAACTCTACAGAGTCAAAAGCTGCCCGAAGTGTCAGCCAACATGGTTTCGGGCTACACCTGGACTGGAACCACCTCCCCTTCACTGTCAACTTTATTATCGACCCTTTTGCCTATGAATCATCTTCAGGACGCTTTCTTAGGAAGTCCAACCCGCACCAGACAATAGTAAAGCCCTGGGTGTACTCTGTCACCCAAGAAGGCAGAACCCTTTCGGATCCTTACATAACCCAAGGTTACAGGTACACGCTGTCAAACAATAAAACACTACCCGCTTCTTAGAAAGCACATCGTGCTTTCTGTTTTTTTTTTTTTTTGTCTCATTTTTAATTGTTCCATATGACATGGAGAGGGGTCATTGTTTCATGGAGGCTTTCTTCTTGAAGCAGGACATGTTCACGATGGAACTTATCTCGTCACTGCATACTGTGATTTAAAAAAAGGGAGAATTAGATGACGTGGTGTATAAAAATAAAAATAAATTGCAAAAATATTGCAGGCTGCAACAGCGTTCGATGAAACGGCTTCGATGAAACGGCGTTCGATGAAACGGCGTTCGATGAAACGGTGTTCGATGAAACGGTTCGATGAAACGGCGTTCGATGAAACGGCGTTGGACGAAATGTCCGGACCCAGTTAGAGGCATTGTGTGTAATCGCTGCGCAGCACCTGCCAAAAGAAGATATTATTTGGGCACAGTCTCAACCGTTTCCGTCTGTGTGTGCTACGAATACAGCAACTCTTTTCGTAGAAGAAGTGATGAGGAAATGGCGTGCCCTTGATGATACGATTGTGATTATGAAATCAAATTTTTAATCAGCCAATAATTGCGACCTGTCCGGTCGCCTGGAACCCCGACAACAACTATCGTTCTCTGGAAAGTTCATTCTAATATTTACACGTTTTGTGGAGTTCATCGAGCGAATAAGAATGTTCCAACAATGAGCTAAACCTACACGAGTTCCCGAATCCAACACGGCGCTTCTGAATTTTAGCGCCGTAGATAGTTCTGCGAACAGTGTATACTTCTGTGCAAATATTCGTCTAACAGTTTTGCAACGTTGGAAAGCATCGGAATGATTCAGAATCACTGCTGAGTTGATACTCGGGAAGATAAGACGGACACTTGGGAGAAACGGACCGTGGCATTTGAGAGAGGGGCACAACCGGGGGACAAACGTGCTACAATCGCATACCCTTCCAAGGTCATCGCTTGGGCGACCGCGCGCGCGCCCAAGAAACCTTTTTTTTCTTCTTTTTAGGGGTGGTGGGGGGGGGGGGGGGGGGGGGGGGGGGAGGGGTTGGGAGGGGAGTGGTGTAGGCGCTGATTGTCTTCCTCCTTTGTGGCTTTTGACAGACGCACAACGAGACTGGCAGAACAAGCGCATGATTCATTTCTTTCGATGGAGGCGTTCTGTCTGTGTATGCATACCCTTCTGTCTGTGTATGCGAACATGATTTTTTGCCCCTTTTAGTAGTTAGTTGTTCTTGCCCTGACTCGGGTCCCAGTGGGTGCGTTGTCGTTGTATGCCCACTATTCTTTTTTTTTTTTTTAGTTTATGGTAGTTTTTGCGCTGATGGGGTATCAAAGTAGACAAAAAGAAAAAAAATGAAATAGCGCCTCGACAAAAAAAAAAAAAAGTTGTTGCGATCAGGAACGTTTTCAAAGCGATTTTAGGAGCCTGCAGTGTTACCACAGGTGCAGGATTGAGAGCGTAACCCACGCACTTGAAGAGAAGGGGAAGCTCTCGTCTTATTGGAACTCTCTTTTATGGGTTTCCACGTCGCGATTGTCCTTCAAAATCAACTGTCATTTATTTCTCGCTCGTGGCTTCCAAGTACTGGAAGCCACGACTCGAGCCACAATAGTTTTGCGAAATCAAGGTTTCGCTGAAATGGATAACTCTCACGTACAGTTCGACGCACAATACCTTTGCCGTATTGACTCGCGAGAGATGCCCCCAAGATGGCTGAGTATGGCGGTGTTCCAGACCTAACATCTAAATTTTGTTGCCTTATCTGTTACTATTTCGCGCCCATTTTGAGCCATATCAAGATGAAAGCGCACGATGAAATAAAAATGACACTCGTTTTCCGCTCGATGGAAATTTCACGCCAGCTCACTGTCTTTGCTGGTACCTTGAGCGTTTCCCAGCGATGCGGAGAGTTAAAAAAAAAAAAAAACACGTACGATGGCATCTTTTGCACACTCATTACTTCTATAACACTGAGCCTCCTCGTATCCTTTTGTTTTTCTTTCATGGTACTAATTTCTTTCTGCGCATTACGGCTGTTACGACGCTAAGTCTGTCTGCCCTTCGAATTTGAACTTAGGCTCAGATCAGGAACGAACCAGTTTAAATCAAGAAAATATAATTAACACTGTAGCAAAGTAAATCTATCATATCGATCGGAAATACAATTTGGCACATTCCATCTGAACACATATTATGCAATAGCGAGTCAGCGTGCAAAACGCCGCCACACTGAGCTACCATAACATCTCAGCGATTTTTGCATAGCACCGAACACGGAAAAGAGAAAACAGCTATTCATTCACATAAACGAAGCAAATTTATTTAAAGCCCGGACACTCCGTACGTCCAATCTAGCTAAGGTTATCAATAGACTCGACCATGTCATTTGTCGAAACAGATAAAAGACGTTGGCAAAAATGATTAGACTGAATAAGTGAATCTAACGCACGTATTTTATTAACCATTCTGATGTTAGCCTGAGACTGAGGCAGGAAAAGAGGAAGTTCCAAAGTAGAAGAAAAAGGAACAGTCGAGGATACGTCTCTAACACAGCTAAAGACAAGTTTATTCGGTCACCCTCTTAAGGCCCGTTCACACTCTTGCGACTGCTTGCGACCTCTTAAACCTGGGTTCCTTAAAACTTCTTAAACCAGAGAACACACTGGCGCCATCTAGTGGGAAGCAGTGTAAACTCAGCAGTCCGGCATATTTTTTTTTTATTTCTCGCGCAATATCCTTTCTTTTTTGGCTCGAAAAACTTTTGTCAATGTTATAAACGAGCCTTTTGATGGGTATTACGCACATTTTACCTCGGAAATCCCGCAAAACCTTCGCTTTTGTGAAATGCAGTTCTAGGGTCACCGCATAGATGGCGCCACAATGTCAGTGTGTCCCCTCATTCTAGAAACATTTAAGAAGTTGTAAGAGATCTCGTCTCTCTCAGTCGTACTCGGTCGCAAGAGTGTGAACGGGCCTTTATATACACTCCACAATCTTCACCACAGAACCTTCGCGACCTCCAAAGCCAAAAGATAACAAAGAACTCATCTCTTTCCACCACAATAATCAAACGTCCTTGACAACCCTACAAAGCCCCCTCACCAACACAACCTAGCTCCTCTCTCCCGGAAGACGATCTACCTTCGCGTACATAGCACACCCTCCTCCTCTCCTCCCCGGCCCACAATCCCGAAACAACCCGGCAACAAAAGATACCATTGTGGTGGAAAGAGATGAGTTCTTTGTTATCTTTTGGCTTTGGAGGTCGCGAAGGTTCTGTGGTGAAGATTGTGGAGTGTATATAAGAGGGTGACCGAATAAACTTGTCTTTAGCTGTGTTAGAGACGTATCCTCGACTGTTCCTTTTTCTTCTACTTTGGAACTTCCTCTTTTCCTGCCTCAGTCTCAGGCTAACATCAGAATGGTTAATTTCCACCAGCTCGCCTGCGCACTCACTACAATATCATAGTATTTTATTAACTGACGGTCGCGTGCCTTCAATACCCTTTCCAATTGTCATTGCGCATCTTGGACACACTTTGGGGAGCAATGCATATTTACATCGCCGCCCGAGGTCTCCATTGAACGTGTAGTGCTGACCCAAATAAAATGCTAACCTGATTCTCAATCGCTCACCGCAAAGGACGATTTCGAAGAGGCGGTACTGTAAGTCACTTGAGATTTAAAAAAAAACAAGCTATAGAAACGAGCGTCGTAAAAAAGGGGACCGGCATTTTTATTCCTACCTCCGAACAGAAACGAGCGCCACCCACTGCATCACACAGCGCAGAGGCCGGACTCGGCCACCGCGCGTACATACTACGCGCGCGCGAGGGAGGGAGAAACCTCCTCCGCCGGCAGAACGCGGCACATTTCGGGATCTATTTCACGCAACGGATAACGCGGGCCTTTTCACACCTCGATACTGGCGCCATCTAGAAGTTGTGCGTTGAACCACGTTTCGAGCCGCGCGCCATCTGGTGGCTGAAACGGACGAATAAATAGAGGTACCGCGCCCTCTTAAAGAAGTTTTGATTAAACAAGATACGGAATATGAAAAACACTTCACCGAACGCAACACCAGAAGGACGTAATAGGATAAATATTAAAATAGAAGAGTTCGCTGTCTCACAAATATGTTAGCTTCTAAGTGCCTATACGAAACCGGATGCATTATTATCAAACTCCACAGCCTTTTCTTTTCTCATTCCGATGGAAGCAAGCTTCAAGAACTCGCGCGTTCTAGAAACGTCTTATGAAATGAGCACACAGCAACATTTAGGATTTACGAGATTGTAGAAAAATAAAATTCTGTGACGCGATTTTTTTTTTTTTTTTTGCACAGCTTTTTAATTTTTTTTTCCGTGCACGCCGCGACCAGCGCAATACTGGTTCCTATGTCAAGATTCATGGATGCAGCGTTTGTCAAGATTCATGGATGCAGCGTTTATATTCCTAAGACTGAGTGGAGAAGAAAAATATGTAAGCGAGGTGTGTGTCAGTTGACGGCACTTAAAAAACAAATGGCACTGATAGCGCATGCATTGTCAACAGCGCGTGGCCGAACCGTTTTGACATGAGCCGGTAACCGTTATTTTTTTTCCGGTTCAGTTCCGGTTCGGGTTCATCGCCATAACAATATGACGGTTCGGGTTCGGGTTCAGTTCCGGAAAAAATACCGGTTCGGTTCCGGTTTTCGGTTCGGTTCGGTTCCGGTTCGACACCCTGAAATAAACATAGCAATAAATGCAAAAATAAAAAGCTGGAGAGAAAAAAAAACTATCAAGAACCCTGCGGAAGTGTTGTATACTTGCATATTCAGAGGCCCAGAGCTATGAAACAAGTTTCTCCTACCCAAATGTGTACAGGCCAAAAGAAACACGTCCCAAAAACGTAAAATGAGAAAAAAAAATATTTTTTTTTATGAAGCATTGAACTTGAACAACTTTAGAAATCTTCCCCCATGAGTTAATGTATTCCTCAACGTGGAAAAAAAATACATTATTTTGTATTCTGCAGATGGTAATGATATGTACTGTCTCTGGTGTTAATTTAAATGCGATACACCAAACAATCTAGGCGAAAAAATAAATACCAAGTTTAGGGCATAATTGTCCGTAAGTACATGTTTGGATGTTTATTCGAAACTTGTCTTGAACAACAATAATCTTAAGACGACACTCAGCTAGGCTATATATAGATAATTCTTTTAAAAAGTTTAACATCTCTACCATAAATAGCTTCGGCTATAGCTCGCTTCAAATATATGGCACAAACGACAATTGTCAAAAACCCGTCGTCCTTCCTCGCTCCTTCGGGAATCTATTTTTCTAAAACCAAGCATGCCAGATGACTGAAATAAACGGCATTGTCTTTCGCAAGGAATGTGGCACCCCATGTAAAATTGCGAAAAAAAAATTACGAATGTATCTTACTGCTTGAATCCAAATGAAACCGCATACCGGTCTTTCGAAGTTCGACGAACTTCGAACTTTTACCCTAAACGTTCGCAGTTCGTCGAACTTTTGACTTTTCAGGAATCGAGAGTTCGACAATTTTTGAATTCTTCAGATTAATAAGTTCGAAAGTTCGAAAATTATCGAATTTCTTAGCGTAGGAAGTTCGAAAGTTCGAAAAGCTTCGAAATATTTAGTGCAAGAAGTTCGAAAGGTCGAAAATCATCGAATGTTTTTGTCTATCAAGTTCGAAAGTTCGACAAGCATCGAAATTTGCAGCATAATAAGTTCGAAAATTCGAAAAGCGGCGAACTTCTTAGTTTAATAAGTTCGAAAATTCGACTTCCGTCGAATTCCTCGATATGGAAAGTCGAAAATACGAAATATTTCGAACCTTTCGAACCGGTTGATTCAATCATCGAAACTTCGATTCGAAAAAAGTTCGCGGCATCCCTAGTCTCAGACATGAAGAAACCGCTCATCGCCTGCGAAGCGGAAGCGACTCGGCTTCGACTGCAGTTCAATGCTTTTCTCTGCGGTGGTGTTTTTTTCTGGGCAGGGAGAGGGCCTTGAATTCCTCACCATCCAGAACACTGTGCTCTCTGTTAGTAGCCGTTACAGGTACCTTGAAGTGACCCTGACCAGTGCAGAAGATTACCTGGCAGAGCACCATGAAAATCTTAAGGCGTCAGCGCTGAGGAAGCGAAATTTGCTACGTCGAAAGAGCCTTGGTGCTGCGATCGGTACGTAATAACCCGTCAACTTTGAAAAGCCGTTGCTGCACCAGGCTTGACTTTCGCCAATGCCGTTACATGCGCCCCCCAGCGAGATCCGAGAATACCTTGTGCGGCGCCAAAGGGAAATCGGTCGTCAGGCACTATACTTCGTTTCACTTTATCTGCGAGCGAAGCCAAAGCTAGAAGCGCGAGACCAGCGCTTTTTTGCGTTTCTCCCCGGCTCGCGCGCTCGAGCAAAGCCTGAACGCACGGAGCTTTCGTGCTCGCGCCTCTAGCTTTGCCTTCGCTCGCACATAAGGTGAAACGAAGTATAGGATGCCATGGAAGAGTCGCTAACGAACTGGTTCAAGGATACCTTGGCTGGTCCTCTTTTGAGGCACGGGAGGCAAGCAGCGAGTTGCAATACTACGCCCGATTGCGACATATGAATGGAGATTGCTGGGCGCGGCGAGTTTTCGTGTACATTCACCTAAGAGGCGCGCACACAACATGGAAACGCCATATCATCCGACTGGGGACGACATACGGGACTTGCTCAATCTCCGACGAGCCTCCGACAAAGAAGGAATGGGTTGCCAAAGTGAGAGAGAAATTTAAGACCGTCGATGCGGACCGGTGGAGAGCAGGCATGCAAGAACACCCAAGCATGCACCTTTACGCGTCTTTCAAGACCAACCATTGCTCCAATCCTCTGGTGTGGTAATGCGCTGGGCAGCAGGCGCCTCGCTGAGGCCCTTGGGGGCGCCCTGCGTACCCGCCTGTATCGACGAAAGTACGACAGCAACGTGACCGACACCCCATGCAGTGCTTGTGGGGTAGTGGAAGAAACTATACACCACTTGGGTCTTGAGTGTCCGGCACTTTCACCGGCAGCAGACGTCAGCGCTCGCATCGAGCAAGCCCTCGGGTTTACCGAGGAGAACACGTATGTGCGGGGCTCGAAGCGGAGACTCGAGGCCTGGTGGGCAGTACACTGTTGAAGCTAACTAGTGGATACACTCCGCTTTTAGCTTTTCTTTTTTTGCGTCCTTTTAGTAGACGCCCGATTCAAAGGGAATCACCGCATAAATACATACATACATACATACATGCTCTTTGCTACCAGATCCTCGCGCTCCAAATCTGCGACCGGGCACTCTATGGCTCTGTCGTCGAGCTGCAAGGTTTTGTGAGTACAGAGGAGGCTACGGCTCTGCGCAGGCAAGATGGCGGCACCTACGCCAATATCGGGGAAAAGAGTGCCGATACACTAAAGCGTGTTTCACATGCAGCGATTTTGGCCCTAAAGCGGCGCGATTTCCGCCGTCGCGGCGCTCGTGCCGCTCAACCGCTGGTGCTGGCCAGAGCGCCGCGACGGCAGAAATCGCGCCGCTCTAGGGCCAAAACCGCTGCATGTGAACTAGGCTTAAGCGTAGTTCATTTAGTTTCTCTAGTATGGGCTCTCATCGCCCGATAAAAAGGGTTCAGCCGCCATAATCCAATCCAATCTAGTCCTACCCTAACAGCCACGCGCCACAATCGACCAAAGAACAAGTTTCGCTCCATCGGCTCCGGCACCGAGCAGGCTTTTTTCTTACGGCCTTTTCTTGGACGCAGAACCACGTTAGCGAGTCGGTGAGGTGCCGCTGCCAGGGGGACGACAACCCGGAACAAAGTGAGTGCGCTACGAAGTACCCAGTCCGATCGAGAAATTGAAACCCTTTTCGGCCAGCGTAAATAAACGGCGCGCTGCAGAATTTTGCAACTCCGTGCGAATAGAGTGTTAGTAAATCGTTTCGGTAACTCGAGATAACGGTACCTGATAACGATACGACGCGTCCGCAAAAGTTGGGTATCTTTATCGAAGTAATCGGAACGATCTACTGAAACTCTTCACAAACTCCCCAACGAGACGCTCCCGCCTGGGGTAAAATGCGAAGGTTTGAAACAAGACCTTACCTGTATGAAAAGATATAAAAGAAAAAAAAGAAAATTTCGCCAAGAGCCGCCGTTCACCTGAGGCAGATATTTATCTTACCAAGAAATGGCATTGTAGGCGCCTTTAGTATATTATATTTCAGAGGAAAAAAAAACACCTTGTCTGCAAGAAAGAAAGAAATATCGGTTATCTTGGTGATGTTACCCTGTTTAATAATAAATTAATAAGAGATGCGCATCAGGCATGCTACTAAAATCTTCCACAAGAGTAGAATCTCTCTTGCGTAGTTTCGATGATCAAGCCAGGCAAGACGCAGAACAATGATCTAAGCAAGCTCATATATATTCTCAACCTTTGGCACTATATATTACCGCCGCTGCTCCAATTTTCGGAGTTTCAGATATCTGCGAGTGGTAGTTCATTTATACGGGACGAAAAGTCGAGTTTCGTTAGAGAGTTTTATTAGGTCGTTCCTATGACTCCGATAATGATACCCAATGCTCCGCCTCAGCCTTTGCCCGCGCATCGTATCGTTATCGGAGGTATCGGAACGATCTACTAAACCTCCCCATTAGAGAGTTTTAGGAAACCGTTTTTTTGTACATCCCATGCGCTAGGATGGCCCCTGCAGTACGAACTGCGCATATGTGAGAATTCTGTGGTAGCGCATGCTCAGTGCGTACCGGATGGCCCATCGTACGGTATAG
This sequence comes from Ixodes scapularis, assembly GCF_016920785.2. Taxonomy (NCBI): domain Eukaryota; kingdom Metazoa; phylum Arthropoda; class Arachnida; order Ixodida; family Ixodidae; genus Ixodes; species Ixodes scapularis. Next base: position 1,081,347 of record NW_024609909.1, read on the forward strand.
GATGTGGAAAAACGGTTCCCTAAAACTACCTATTATTCCTATCGAACCGGCCCGTACGCGCATCAGGAAAAGCTTGTGAAGTAGGTCTGCAGGCCAATTTCGGCACTTTGATTGGCGTGATTTTTAACGGACGTCACATTGCCTCTTCTACTGGGGGGAGGTAGGAGAGTGTTGGGGGTAAAGTTCCTTAATATTTTGTCTTACAGCTTGGTATCAGTTGCCGAGCTCGCGTTCTGTGGCCGAGCCAAAACATTTCTGGGTCGAATCCTACAGTAGACTTAAACCTAAGCACCCCCCCCCCCCCCCGCCCCCCCCCCCCCCCCCACTTTCCTCTCATTACCCCATCAGCCAGGAGAGGTGACATCCGTGAAAACGGGCCAATCAGAGTGCCAACATTAGCCTGGAGACGTACTCCCACCGGCTTTTTCGAATACGCGCCCGGTACAATCATTCGCGTACGTCGGAGCATTAGTGCTGTGTATATACTGCGCTCGCCTCTTCCAGGTCATAGTGGCCTTCGTGCTGACTCTGTTCTGGACGCTTCTCGATGTGGTCACGTGCCAGATCGCGGTGCACGAGTGAGTTCCGTCAAGTCGGGGACCGTGTTTAGTAGCGGGCAGCTTGGGACACTGATTTGAATGCGCCCACAGCTTCGAGAAGGATTCGTTCCACGCCCCGGATGCTTGCTACCACCAAACGTCTGTTTGTTAGAAAAATAGTATAAGTAGGGCTGGGCACTTCGTCAATGAACCTACCGATTAATCAATTAATTTTTTAATTGCGACAAACTTAACCGGTTAATTGGGCGAAATGTGAGAAACAGTCGGAAGAGTAAAAATGCAACGCATTCACCACGCAGACGTAGACGAGTACACACGTATGAAGACAAATGTTAGGGTAAATTTTGACCTAAAGTAAACTATAGGGGACAGATTTGTAACTCTACTAAAGATGGTTATGTTTCCCAGCTACTTCAACGCCATGTGAGTGTCCGTTCAACGCAGCAGAGATTATCGTGGGCAATAGAGGGCGTTCGCTAATACCGGAGAATATCAACGAACCTCTTAAACCCAATCGATCCAACACCGAACCTCTGCGGCTGAAGTAATAACCTAGGATTGTAGTGTCTTTTGACCGTTCTGAACAACACATCATGGGTGATTTAAGCTCCAAAGTTGTGTATTGCACCGTTTATCATATTTGCCATACGAAAAAAAATATCTTTTTTAATCGCATTATGCACGGGAATAAACAAAACCGATTAACCGATTAGTAATCGATTAGAGGGTGGCGAAAAATCGGGTTAAAACATTGAATCGACCCTCAGCCCTAATTATAAGTTAACGCGCATGTCTGTAAGAAAAGAGAACAGCGTTCCTTGCGTCACAAATGGCGGCGGAGAGATACTCACATGAGAAAAGCTTACCGCGGAGATAAGATCACTGGAAATAAGTTCACTGGAGGCTTACCGCAAAATCTTCGAATGTGGAGAAAATCTTACCTACGAATATGTGATACGAGCGTTCACTCAACTAAAATACGCTCATTCAGCATGTTGGATTGTGTATCTATACCACAAGCAGGTACGTAGGCCCGCTCAACCTCGCGCATATGCGCACCCTACATCAAAGATACAAGCGAGGCGATGGCACCGGTGATAGCCAAAGAAGGGATCAACGTGGCCTACAAGCCAATGTCCACGCTCGAACGGCTCATTCTCCGTCCAAAAAAATCCCTCGCCGAAAGAAAAGAAAATTGCGAGGACTCCTTAGCACTTCTTATCAGTTGTGAATGCGAAAGCATGAATGTCGTTCTTCCGCTCCCTTAGTTCGTCTGCTGCTTACAGGCGTGGACGGCCACGTTTCGCTACTGTCGAGGTTGCGACCGACGGACGAGCGCGCGCTCTCGTGAAGTGGCCGCGCCGCGCTGAGCTCGGCCGTGCAACCTCTCCGGAGTTTGCCCGAGCGGGCTCTGCGGCCAAACACTCCCTCTTACCGGCGGCCGAGCTACAGCGTCGTTCGCTGAAATGTTGATCGCCTGATTGACGTGCCTGTAGCGTTTGTTCCACTACGGCTATAAAATGTTTAACCCAGTCTTAAAATATGGGAACAAGTTGTTCACTTCAACATATATAGACATCCAGTTTATAACGGCCATCTTAAATAAAAATTTAACACAAGGACAGCTTTCTCTGAGTCTGCAAAAAAAAAAACTGGTGAGTTTTTCTCCGGTCCCGCGCAAAAGTGAGTGAGCTTTTCTTCGGCGAGCCCTTCTCCGGTGAGCTTTTCCCCGGGATTCCGCCGCAAAAGTAAACTAGAAATCTCCGAATTATCAGCTATGTAGCTTTAACGGTCGGGATAAGCTAAATGCCAATGTTTGAGGACCTGTCGTTATGTCAATCAAAAGAAGATGTTTCTTGTGATAGAAATTACACCTAACAGCTCCCGAAATTGAGGTTGGATACAGACTAAGCAAGTTTAGACTCCAAGTGTGTAAAAAAGTGTATTTCAGAGTCTTAGAGCTATGGCTACACCTTTTCAGCATCTTAATTTCAAGTAACACATTCATTCATTTAACTATAAGGTAGGGAGCTGTTGCATAAAACACCCTTAACTTTAAGGGTATAAACAGGATGTAGAAAAGGCTGCTACGCTGAAGAAAGATTGCGTAGTGAAAGTTCGTCTCCTTCTTGCAGAGGAATGGCGGAGGTTCAGTTACGGACTCCTGAGGTTCGGTTGCGCAGTGTTTTGGAAGATTCCCAAACTTTTTGGTCGAAATTTTTGTCGTTTCGAAGGTTCGGCAGTTTCGCAGCTATCTGGCCGACGTGGCGTTGTTCCTTTTTGTTTTGTGGACATTGGGAGTTTTTCAAGACTCTAAATCAGGGGTGGTCAAGCTCGCGAGCGGCATGCGGCTCTTCGCGTGTCAAAGTGCGGCTGGCGTCTCCCTCCACCCCCGCCCCTCCCCCCATTCCCCCGCCTCCCTCCCAGTCATACGATCACTTCCCCAAAAAAGGATTGGAACGCGTTTTAAATCAAAGGACAGGTTGAGATTCGGTGGTCTTGTGCTACTGCTACATTACGCACAGTGCTTTTGACTCCGATATATTGAAAGTAGCTCGATTTTCGTTTATTGTTTTGATCGTTTATTGACATTTACGACCAACGGAGTTACAACCACTCCGTTAAGTCCTCAAGTGCCTAGTCTCGTCCACAGCCATCACGAATGACTACGAAAATAATAATAGATACTCTTATTTGGGACTTTATCAGTTAGAATTAATTTTAAAACAATTTATGAAGCTCTTCGCTTACTTTAGAGCGACTTTAGCAGTCTTTTATATATAGATATATATATACTTGCGGGCACAGCAATCACGTCCTGCTTTGTTCCTTTTTGTTCATACTCGTCACTGCTCATCACTGTGCTCTCCGTCCTTATCCCTTCGCTCTTGTTCTTGTTTTTGTGTTCTCCGTTATCTTTCGTTCGTGCTTTCGTTTTATAACTTAAATTTATATTTCGGTGTTTTTTGTGTTTCGCTTGGAGGGCCAACATATGGCCCTCCAAGCGATCGGCTTCACCATTTGCCGATGACACGGCAGCTCGGATGGCAGCCAAGGAGCTTTGCTGCTGCGCGTGCATACACAAAAGAGCAGCAACCTGAGTCTCTGAAAGTTCCGAAGGCTCCATTGTCGACGCTACCAGAATCGGTGTGGTAAGCAGAGCGGATCGGGCAGACGAGGAACCGTACCGAGAACAAACTCACAAGCCTAGGAACAATAGAGAGCATTCGCGCAGGAACATCATCGTTGCCTTTAGAGTGGCTCGTATCAGCCAGTACTATGCAGAGTTGCTTCGATAGCAAAATCAACACGTGTAATCGGTAAACAAATCCATATAAACACAACTCATAATGTTGTCTACAGAAATAAATGGCAATACATCAGCAATTTTGTTTTATCGAACCATTTATTTTGCTCAATGGGTGACCGTTGTCTCCAACAAATCGAAAGCTACAATTGCAATAAATATCTCCTAAATGGCATGCGAGGTGTTCTCCGACACGTCTGACACCCGTAAGCGTCAATGACCTTTAGGAATCTCGAAGGCCTTTGGCTTAAACGGCATTTGAGTTCACCGTCTGACAGGCGTATACGCTGTACTTACTCGCCTCTGTGCTTCGGGACTTTTCTTTTGTTCATCATGTTATTTAATTTCCTCCAGGCTTAGAGTAACACCGCCAAACTTGACGAGCTTACCTGCGTTATTGCTTTTATGAAATGCCTCTGTGTGTCAGGACAATATATCCTATTCAAAACCCCATCAAGCAACATTAGCGGTCGCCATTCCTTGAGCACAAAGCGTCTGATTGGATCCGAGTTCGCGCCGAACGCGGACGCTGCCTTCGTGTCCAATACACGTCCAGGGCACCTGATCAAAAAAAGGCGGTCTCAAATAATTGGCGCAGCAGCTGCTGTATGGCACGCAATTCTGAAGAGGGTCCCTATACGGAGCGCAAGTTCGTGTGCTTCTTGCAGAGGGGTTACGACAATGTCCGAACGCCGAGCTCTTATTGGCTGACTGAGAAACAAAAGTAGTGGATAGATATCAACGAATCTAGCATAGGGGGTCTACAACTGTCCTTTCCATCAAAGCCAATCAGAGCTCGGCGTCGTTCTGACGTCACCGCAGCTCTTCCCCAAGAAGCAGACGAATTGCTCTCCATCTCCAAGTATCGGACCTCGGTCGTCTTAGAATAGCAACTGTTGAAGCGTGGTCGGGGCACACACACACACACACACACACACACACACACAGACACACACACACACACGCACACGCTCACGCACACACATGCAAACATGCACACATGATGCACACACACGCATACACACAATGTTACAAATGTAGCGTACATACTGAAACGCTGCAAACGTGAGAACTACCATGAGAAGACGTATGTTCTTTGTTGCAGATCATTCCCGATGGGTGACTACATGAAGGGTAAAAGAGCTCGGCTCGATGACGTCACTATATCGGAATATGACATTCCAAATGTCCCCGATATCTCGGACAGAAGAAGCGATCCCAAAGGTTCGATCTTCTCTAGAATTCTTTCCTCTGGTCGCTGTAGATTCACTCGAAAAAAAAAAGCAAATAAAAAATAGCGCACGACTTTAATCAACGGCTGACTGACTTAATCACTGGTTTATTTTTTTGATGCAACACAGGAGCTAATGGGGCCATGAAACGTTCCTTTCGGATGCTTTGTGTATATGCACAATGTATACATGGCTTGTACTTGACGTCATCACATCGTGCTAAACGCTTCTACTTGTTCTTGCTAAAAAAAACATCGATGGCGTAAAATGCATGCTTTACTGGACATGCGCTTAACAGCAAGGTTACCAGAATGGCCGCCGATCTGACGTCAGTGCAAGACATGTATAGGCGGTATTCACTAGACGCCATATTTTAGTGCCCTGTTCAAAGCGCATGCTCAGAATGAGCTCACATTATTAGGCTGCTAAGACCGGCGATATCGATGGCGTGGAATGCACGTTGCGAATGAACTGTGGAAGCTTGTCGTCTGCACGCGCTCAGCAGTCGCGCACACAGCTATGGCCGCCAGTGAATACTTCCTATAGACCAACACAAAGCGGATGTGAGCGTGCGCTGCGCCGACAGCAGCGCCGCGCCCTGGTGATAAGGGATCTACATACGTTTCCAAGTCCGGCTTCAGGGCGCAGCCATCTTGCTCAGTTGGAATGCGCTTGGGCGCAGCCATAATCCAATAACGACGCCTTAGCAAGGCGTCATAGTCGGATTATGACGCGTCCAAACGCACCCCAACCGAGCAAGATGGCGGCGCCCAGAAACCGGACTTGCAAACGTGAATAAGAAAGAAACGTGTGACGACACTCAGAGCGTACCTGACGAGTGATTCTTCTGGGCCCGTTTGCTCGAAGCACTAACCGCGGCTAAAGTTAGCCGCAGTACCTAGGAGAGGGATTTTGAGGTCACGTGACTGGGCTCGGTAGGGATGCGGGGAAACATGGCGCTGCCCCAGTGAGTGAGCGCCGCTAGCTTTGAAACTAATATGTCGTTGTAGCTGTAATATCGGACGCGTTGGTCAGCAACAAATAATGCAGGAGGCTTTCGCTTTGCCTTACCTCACTTAAACCGCGAAGCATGGGCAATGACATCGCCGCATTTTTTAGATAATGTTTCGATTCTGGGCATTCCTAAGCCTAAATGAACGCGATAATCGTCGGCATGGCAACGTCTTTGGAAAGCGGGATTGTTGATAGCACACAAAAGCAGACAGTGTCCCGACAGACTTTTTTTTTTAATTATCCAAGCATTGCGAGGAGAACGCTGGAAGTGTAATTCTACGGTTCACGCGCGCTGGCCTTCCTCTTATAAAAGATTTGAAGTAAAAAAAAATCATAATACGGCTTTAACGAACGCGCGTGCAAGGCAAGCAAAATTTGTTTTATACTTTTTGCTTTAAAACGGGTACTACCGCAGCCGCCAGCACGTGCGACGCGTGCAACTACAGTCGTAGCATGCACCTCGGTGCTTAGATAATTTAGAAAAAGGTCTGTTGGGACGCCGTCTGCTTTTGTGTGCTATCAACAATCCGCTTTCCAAAGACGTTGCTATGCCGACAATGGACCTTTTCCACATACCGACGGCACCAGGCGGTGGCTGCACGAACTAAAAATGGAGGAAGTGACCTACCTGCGCTACCAATCGATAAGGAGCTACGCTACCAGTTTCTTCGCACTCTGAGCAGCGGCGCCTGCCCAACGCGACTTGAAAGTTTGAAAGTTTGAAAGTTTATTGGGTTTTTCACGGGCCATGCCCGGTAGGGAGGTAGTGGCAAAAGGCATTTCTGCCTGACTGGGCCTCTACCCCCCACAGTTTACAGAAGTGCAAAAGGTGGCACAATCATTGTATCATTCCCTCTGCCCAAACACACATGCCTGTGTACGCAAAATACATTTCATTCAACGGACTGAAAAAAATGTTCATTTCACACAACAAAATAAAGAAAGAAAACTCAGAAGTTCTAGTATTCACATGTCCAGTGGTGAACCCAAGGTAACAAAAAACAAAACATTTCTACAACGCGTAACAAATGTCCTTGTCTATAATAATTTGTTTTATCCCTTTCTTGTACTTATAAAATGACAGTGCAAAATCAGTGTAATCTTCCATAGTGTTTAGTAATGCAGGAATCTGATAATCGATTTTTTGTTTTCCATAGTTCGTACGCACCTTAGGAGTTCTACGTTTACTATTTCTCAATAAATAAAGTTGTGAAGCAGATTCATCCACTCCGTAGAGTTTTCTTTTGTGTATTCGCGACTCCAGCAAAACGGACGCCGCCAAGCGGGAAAACCGGGAACCAGCCGGTCCAGGTCGCTCCGCGCCCCTACGCGTCTCTGGTGGCTTTCGCGGAGACGTGTTGTCGGCGCGGTGGCGAACGATGTAATTTGACGAAGGTCCGAATATTTATTAAGTTTGTGAGTGATCATTAGTGTGGTGAAGCCTCAGTAGATTTTTTCTTCTATTACGTGTTTGAAAGCCCGTTTACTCCACAGCACACGGTCGCGTGCTTTCGATTTCTTGGATGTGGAAGAATCACGGAAAATTTTGTGATTTCTTGTCTGTCTCGAATCACATTCAAAGCGACACTTGGTAACTGATACTGGAGGGAACGTCAATGTTGCAGTCAAGTGAATGGGAAGGTTCGATAGCTGCTTTTCTTGAGTTTGGTTGTGTTCGGTTAGCTTCAAGTTTGAGCCACCCACGCCGGTCGGTGCGTTGGCTATTCATCTTGGCTGCTTTTCGCCGAAAAAGCCTCTGGACCACACTGAAGGAGTTGGTCTGATTTCGAAATTACTTGATTCAGGAAAACTTGCTCACTGCAAATGATGAATGAGGGAAATTATCTGTTTTCAAAAGGTGGGAGACATGTCTCGCAACGTTAGTTGCTGTCACGGCATTTTGACCTATCGCGCCTCCAATATTTATATTACGAGGACGTCGAAGCCAGCAGCAATATACGTCTACATTGGTCAGGTTGACCGGCCACAAAAAAAAAATACTAATTTTCTCCTTTCAATGCAGAGAGGTTCTGGGCGGATCTTCAGTGAAGACTCTCTTCAGTTTGTCCCCGTGCTGCCGGCTATAGAACCATTTGGCTAAGTTTAAGTAGTATTCTCCGTCTGTCGAATATACTTTTATTCAGCAGCTCACCTAATAGCTAGTCAACTAAGCTCATATTTCAACCCGAAGGGTATACTAATATCGCTTTAGTGGGACCCCCCCCCCCCCCCACCCCCCCATAGTACGTAATATAATACATAACCCGCTCGTCAAAATGACTTCTCGATTGCTACTAAAACCTGAATTGAAATACGAGTATCAGCTGCTTAGTGGGGCGCCGTCGGGTTAACACGGTCCTTGGCTCAAGAGGCGGTTGCTTAATTTTCGTAATTTTCCTGCAGCCTGTGTTGTTGGCCGAGCAGACGACTGGAGCTGTTTCGTAAACGCGGATACGCACAAAAGCTCGATTTCGCGGACAGATAAGTCGCATGGTCGAGGCATGCGAGTTAGCTGAAAAGTTAATCTCTGTGGAACAATTCTGTAGTCATCGCCGCTTTCCTTAGATGATCAAAACTGATTAGTATATTACCGTCCCTCCGGAGCCCATAGTTTCGGTTTTGAACGAAATCTCCGAAACGAATGTTTGACACGAAAAGAACAAAAAAACACCGGCAAAACAAAACTATGCTTTGCAAGTTTATCTGCACCGGCTACACTTAACCGTCTCAGTTCAAATACCTATAAAATTGGGCATTAAACAAAAGAAAATCTGTTAAATTGAACGCGCCACCTGTTCAGGCGGCCCGGCCGACCCGCCGCGACCTGGACTCAGCCGCCATGTTTGTCTGGTGGGGGCGCCCCCTATAGGTCGCTGGAGTCGCGAATTGTCTGCATAAGTTTGAAATAGTAGATTTGATTTGCTTTGAGCATGTTATGCTTAGTAAAATAAGGGCTGCTATGAAATTCGCGAATATTTCCACGGTAGTTTTCCAAAATTCGCAGAACCTTTTTTTGAAGTACGATTAGTTTACCATAGTTTGTGGACGTGGTTGTTCCCCATACCATAATTCCATAACAGAGCCTCGAGTAAAACAGGGAGTAGTATAAGTTTTTGGTAAGCCAATTGGGTATTAAGTTTGCTATTTTATACATGCATCCGACCACTCTTGATAATTCCCCCCTTAACTTGTTAATGTGAGTTGTCCAGGTGAGTTCTTCATTGAACCAGACTCCAAGAAACTTTTGTTCTTCTACTTGAGCTATTGGGAGGCCATTGAACTGTAGATGTATTTGGTTATTGTCACGTTTGTTTATGGGTCTAAATATTATATATTTTGTTTTTTCTGCATTAAGTTTGAGTTCGTTTTCTTCCAACCATTTTGATAGCTTCACGAGGTAATCATTAGCCTGTTGTTGTAAGGATGCTTTTGTGTTGCTACTGAAGAAGACATTTGTATCGTCAGCATACATTACGAGATGAGGAGAATTTGGAATATCGGTTATGTCGTTTATATACACGAGGAAGAGTAGCGGGCCTAATATAGAGCCTTGTGGTACGCCATGTTTGATTTCTAATTCCTGGGATCTGATTTTATCGACAAAAACAAACTGTTTACGGTTTCGAAGGTAAGATTCAATTAAGTTCGATGCTATTCCTCGTACACCATAAGACTGCAGTTTTGAGAGTAAAATATTATGAAAGAGGGACATCCGTGGTGTCCAGCCAAACGTCGTGTTTTCTTTTCCGTCGACATTCTTTTTTTGTGTAACACAATTATATATATGCTGCAGTTACGTGTTCTACTCGCTGATATACAGCCTCCTTCCGAATTTCCTCAATGTTTCGTTCCGACTTCCGCCGCTTGGCATCGGGCGCTCGCGCGTGCGCAGAACGCTTCTCGGAAAAGGTCCATTATCGCGTTCATTTAGGCTTAGGAGTGCCCAGACTCGAAACACTATCTAAAAAATGCGGCGATGTCATTGCCCATGCTTTGCGGTTTAAGTGAGGTAAGGCAAAGCGAAAGCCTCCTGCACCATTCGTTGCTGACTAACGCGCCCGATATTGCAACCACAACGACATATTAGTTTTAAAGCGAGCGGCGCTCACTCACTGGGGCACCGCCATGTTTCCCCGCATCCCTACCGAGCCAGTCACGTGATCTCAAAATTCCTCTCCTAGGTACTGCGGCTAACTTTAGCCGCGGTTAGTGCTTCGAGCAAACGGGCCCTGGAGAACATGAGGATAGAGGCGGGAAGTAACTCATTAGAGCAGGAATAACGTGAAAGTAAAAGACGTAAACTCTGTAACGTCTGTCTCCAAGCAGCCATTTCCCGGCCGTTGCCGTCAACCTCGACGTCCGCTTCCACGACGACGTTAAGCTGGGCAGACGGCAGGGAGGTGGACGAAGTTCCCGGAGGAATTCCGGGTGTCGGTCCCGGACCCCGGCTCACCTTCGGTTCGGCCTGCAGCGCGGACAGAGAGTGCGACATGGCCCTGGGACTCAGATGCCTCGGGTAACTCACTCGCAAAACCGTCGGTATGAAAAGAGTTCGTTGCCAAGACACGTGCGAGGCGAAGCTTTGCACGAGGTATTTTTGCTCTTGCTGTATGCCAAATTTGAAATGATGAGCAAAATGTTTAGGCGTAATTTTCTCCAAAACATTTATTGGTACTAGAGTAAAGAAATTGGCTGTGGGCTTTCGCGGAACGCTAACTCACGTACTGCCAAAATTTATCACGATTACGGCTGTTTCCTGATGTGCCTGACGATCGCGATTTAAAATTGGCTCGCATTTTTTCCAGTAGCGTTTGAATTCAATCGCCGGCTTTGGGAGGCCACGTTTCTTTAACTTTCGATGCAGAAAAAAAGTTTTTCTTAAAAATGTTCTTAACTCAGAAGAAAGCCAATAAGGAAATTTAGACCTACAATTTTTCTTCAGCGAAAACCTGAATAATATTAGTGAATTTAAAAAATAATAATCATAATAATAATAATAACAATAATAAATCATTTTAATTAGGTGTCAAGGAACAGCCATTCGGTCTTGGTGCTGGCACACCAGACATTCAACCATTTAAAAACAAGGACCACAGTCACATTAAAGATAGAACATGAAAATTATAACTGGGCAAAAACACAAAAACATCCGAATCAGCGACACATAAAATTAGAACGTAAATATTTACCTGAAGTTGATACGTTGGTGCGCCGTGAAGTTTAATGTCCATTGTCTGGAGAGTAAACCACGCAGACAGAAGAAAAACGAAAGTGTTAACCGACAAAGTCTCTTGCAAATATTAGTGACCATGTAGCCCTCATGCCATTTGTCATCATATTAGGGTAGTTCAAAAGTAATACTAAGATGTCGGCTGCCTGAGCTTCACAAGTAAATCAACGTGCAATAATAATAATAAATAAATCTTTATTGGTTGCCCAGGAACAAACATGTGGTCTTGATTCTGGCACACCGAAACCTCCAAACAATCGAAAAACAGGAGCATACAAGTATTGTACACGGGTTAAAACCAGGAAAACATAAAAGCATCCCAACTAGATTGGAATGAGCAATGCATTTCATTACACAAAAACTAAGCAGAAAAAATTATGCGCGTTGGCAGTTTACGGTACTTGAACTGTGACAATCGCACGTTGGCTGTGGAAGCCACAGAGAGAAAGGCGACATAAAGAAAACGCTATGAGCAGCGCAAGGCATTTTACGCTTGAGAATAGAATAACTTCTCAGGTCGGGCTTAACTCAAACAAATTTTCTAGCAAGTTACGAAAAGTCGGAGAGTTCGATTCAAAAATGTCAAGCTTCTCTGCGCACTCGTTGTAGCTTTCCAAGAACCTAGCTATTAGGCTTATTATCTAGATACAGAAAAGCGTGATTTGAGCGTTTTAGCCACTCTAGGAACCCTAACACGTAGTTCGGATAAAAGACACGAAGAATAAACGATTCTATGAAGGGTCTAAACAAAACAAAAAAAAAAATCCGGCTTTCCTCGGCAGAGCCTCGTAATTGAAAGACTGCTCATCACTTGTCAAGAAGTGGTGCTTAAAGATTGAAATGAATTGTTTTCTTGTACATTTTTAATTTTTAGCAAATTACTTTTACCGACACCATCCCGCACCACCGATGCGCATTCTAGCTGAGAACGGCTCAGTGAACAGTAAAGCGTAATAAAAGTACAAGGATTGGCGAATTCCCTTATCAAGCGACTCACAACTCCCAAAGCTCGTGACAATTCACTAACTGTTCTTCGCACATGAGCATCAAAACGCAGGCTTGAATCGAAGACAACACCGAGACCTCTTATCTCAGTTATACGAGACAATAAATCGCCGCGAATACGATAGCTGATAACGATAATAAACCCTGGAGAAGGACAACGAGGGGACAAATGACAGACACGTCCTTCGTCCCCCTTCTATGGGTATTATTATTGTTATTCTTGTCCAGCTTGCTTGCACCTTTACATTAACTGCATTATCAGCATAACCTTAAAATGCAGGCCGTTCACCCTTGTTAATGTTAGACTGGAGGCGCCTGTTAAAACCTGTTAGCTCTACTGGCGTTTAACTCCTTGTTAGCGCAGTTGGTAGAGCGCTCTACTGTAAATGGAGTGGTCCCTGGTTCGATATCAGGGGAAGGCAGTTTTTTTCAGTGGTGCACCAGTCACCTATTTGTGTTTGGAGTTTTGTGTTTGTCCTTTGCCCCCTTGTTCCCCTTCTCCGTGGATTATTATTGTTATTCTTGTCCAGCTCGCTTGCACCTTTGCATTATCACGATAAGGGAAACTTATTTTTTGCGCTTTTTGTTAAAACGTCATTACTTTTGTTTTCGAACGAATAAGACTGGAGCTTATATTTGTTTACACCAAAGGTTGAATATGTTTGCGTCGGTCTGCAGCGTCAATAGTTAGAATTTCTCGGGAGATTTTAATGTCCCCGACATACTGGAGAAATAAAGAGATGTGAGATAGCAAGAGGGATGGCATCGTTCAAAAACGTAGGACATAGGAGTGGCCTAAAAAAATATCCATGAGTCACACCAGAATTTCTTTTGTAGCTGTTGTGGAAGTCATATGATTAACTCGAACAAAACTCCTCCTATGCCGCACATAACGTTCGAGCCATTCAAGCATTTCTACTGCAACATCATAGTATGGAAAAAAAAACTTTGGAGAGCAGGATTTCGTGATCAACTAGGTCAAACTTCTTGCTCAAATCAAAATTAATTACAACGACTTGGCCCTGTTTACACACTACACCTGAAACAGTTGAAGTAAAAGTAACCAAATTAGTTGACTACCTGCCTTGAACAAATCCATGCTGGTTGGGAATTAACAAATTTTTTTTATCGAGAACAATAAACCTTTATGAACAATCATTTCTAAAAGCTTAGAGACTAAGAGGGGAAGCTAGGTATATATTTGGATGAAATTCCCCCTTTTCCCTGGCTTTTGGACAGGAACAATCACAGCGGGCTTCCACGTGTCTGAAAGTGTACGATAATTTAATGAGTTGTTAAATATATCACACAGCGCGGGGCTGCATAAATCATAAGTTTTAATGAAAGCTGAAGGTGTTTTGTCGTGACCAGCCGCCGAATTCGGTTTTATCTTTTTAATACACTTTTTGGACCACCTACTCCTTGATTGCGATTGAGTGGAAAATGTTGTCAAGCCCAGCCGAATGAGAGTCATCAGAGTATGCACCTATCTGACCTGTCTGTGTAAATTGACATGAAGTGATCGGCGAAATTTTTCGCAGTGTTTTCTGCAGTGACATCAGCTAGAACAATTGTATTTGGTCTGTCTGCCTTTGCTGTACGCGAGCCAACGTACTGCCAGACATCTTTGGAATTATGATGTAACTCTGAATCTACCGCTTCCCAGTGTGATGGCGATCCCAATTTATTAATTTTTACGATCTTTTTTGCACTGTTTAAGTTTAATTTCGCACTTAAGAGGGAGCACTCCTCCAAGCCCCATGGAGAATACAGGCGATTTTCTGCCATTTTACGAAAATTCTCATTTAATAACCGTTACACCGATTTTTCAAACTTTTTAGCTATAAAAAGATTGATTCTTCGTCCAACTATCCCACAGAGCATATTTTTCATAAAAAAAATTTATTATATTTTATATTAAATCGTGAAATCGGTCGGAATTGGCTGTTTTGACATGTTTACGTTAGAACGCGTTTCTAAAAACCTGTGAATTTTGAACTAAAAATGTGTCTTGTCGGATATCTGCGGAATTTAACACGGAATTCAATTATATTAAAATTATAGCTGTAAGTACATCCGTTCTTTAACTACATCGAAAAAACTGAACCAAGGTGTTGTGGCTTGTTTTCCTCGTTTGGACGGTCAAGACTAGTTCGACGAGCCCCGCGTGAGGGCGCCACCATTTCGCCACGCACGCTGCTCTGATTTTGTATTACTCCGCGCGCATGCGCTCTTCAGTAACGCGCTTGTGGTGGTCCAGAGACGGCAAGACCCGTCCAGACAGAGTGGTTTTGTTTCTCGGGGTGGGGTGTCAGGCGGATAGCTGTGCGTGTTTTCATAACTAGAAAGGCCGTCCTCGCAGCTATGGGTCCAAAGAGGTATAAATATGGCCAGCGAAAGGTCTCGAAGTCGCAAATAGAGTTTGCACGTAAGCGACCCTCTGCTGAAACTACGGATGGTGAGGTTTCAGGTGAGGTTGAGTCATCGTGTCGTAGCGCTGCGAGAACGAATTGACTCGGGGTGTTGAAGATGCCGCTTGGGAAGCCATGCAACAGGCCGGAGTGGAAGAAGCGAGGCGCGCGAAGGAATCTGGCGAGATCGATGCCGAAGGCTATCCGCTTGTTACCGTCGTTGCAGACTGTGCGTGGTCAAAGCGATCGTACAGGCACAGGAACGACGCTCCTTCTGGTCCGGTAAGTACTACATTTCTTCCTCTAAAAGGGGCGCGAATTTTGATCGTAGATATAATATACATTTCTTTAGAGTGCGTTCGAAAGAAATCCGAAGCATGTTTTTCTCGCCACGAAAATACATAAGTCTCTGTCGCTAGGCTACATTTGGGCGGACGCTGAGCATTTGGCAATGCGTAGTTTATTTTTATGGTGAGATGACTGTGGTTAGAATCCCTCTCTGTTGTATGTGTATTTCTGTGAATGCAAGATTTGTTTCGGCAACTGGGGTCCGACGATTTCTCACGAAGCACTGGAAACAGTTTTGCTTTTTGTGTGCCTGTTTTAGTGACCGCTGTTTTATGTACTATGCATTCCGAATATACGCGGTGCCATGCAGTCAGTTCGTCAGACGACGTTTTAGACAGCTCGTTTCTTCGAAGCTGCACTTTTTCAAGGATAAATCGTTCCATCGGAAATAGCCGGCGTTCGTTTCATCGATACACCTTGTGACGTTTCGTCTAGTTTTTCTATTATGTGCGTGCTCGCGCTTGCGTACGTAATTGCGCGTCCGTGTCTGCTTGCGTGTGCGCCTGCATGAGCGAGGATGCTTATGTGCGTGTCCCCCATGCACATGCGTGTTTTCATGCCTACGCGTGAGTATATATACCCGCGTATCTGTGTGCGTGTTATACGTGCATGTGCGTGCGTGTTTGCACGCGTTGGCGTTTGCCTGCTCATAAGTGCGCGTGCCTGTGCGAGTGCGCGCGTGCACGTGCGTGTGTAATTCGTGCGTGCGGGTGTGCTTGTGCGTGTGTACGTGAATTTGCATCCGTGCCTGCGCGTGCATCCGCGTATCTGTGTTCGCGCATGCGTATGAGTGCCTAATTCGTGCGTGTTTGGCGCATGCATACTTGGGCGTACGTATGCCCAAGTACGCACGTTGTCGGACTTTGCGGGAAAGGTTCGAGAAGCTCGAACCTGGTCGAACTCGAACGTCGGCTGGTTCGCGACACCTTTAGTACTCACGTTGCGGACGGTTGGTGATTGGCCGCTGATAACTTCACCGTAACTTTTTGCTTTATGTTTAGCGCCATTTTTTTATATTTCTATTCGTGCGATTGTAATCTTTTGCGATTAAACTCTCTGTACCCTTTCCTTGTGACCTATGAAACGATCTCGAACGCCTCGAACAACAGCGACGCTTGCGTTCGTTCTCGGGGCTAGTAGGCAAGGAGGTTACAAGTATTTATATGACGTCAGACTGCCTTTTGATGCCGAGTCACAACACAGAAGTATGGCCACCGAAGGCAAAAGCAGTTATCCCGTTGGCGAGTTTGCTTTGTCTTTCATTTTTCACAACTCTCCCGAATCAGTTTTGCTTTATGGTTTGGTGGTCATGTTTGTGGGCGATGACTCAGCACGTGACTAGACCCTATAACCGTTCATGGTGTTTTTCTCTGTTTTTATTTTTTAGATTGAACGATTCTGCTGCAGTGTGGAAGGAACTACACGAGAGTGCTCAACCTTCTACGAAGTCTTCCGAGGAGCAGAACGTGTGGGGATCAGGACTATTGGAAGATATGTTCTCAAGTCATGAAAAACTGCCCGGTCGCCAATCATTACAAATTGTCTATGAAATACTATAAGAAACAATCACTGTCGTGAAAAATTGTATGAAAATACTTTGTTGTGCAGTGCTGGTGGCTAGTTGTGATGAAGTAACGAAGGTATATGCCGGTAGTTTGTCATATATGTATTCGATTATGTATTTATTTTTCAAGTACCTAATATACAGTTGTTTTTACTTAACTGGAACGTTGTTATTCTTTTAAAAGAGGGGGAGGCATTTACCTTAGTAACGTATTCACTGTGCCTTTAGGGGGCTCGGCGAACATTACATGGGAGATCATTATAGCGATAAGCTGGGTGGGTAAATAACTAAAATCTGCTAATCAAGTTTCCCACGAGCGGGTTCATAGCTCGTGTTGCAATTATATATTTAAAGTCATTAGACGGTAAATAAATTTCGACGTATTGCTAAAACCCAAAGGGATTTTAGGTATCTAGGTTTTCAGTTTTTTTATAGCCAAAACATAATTGGCTCGTTTGGCCACGGGAATCGCAGTACCGCTATTTCTGCATAGTTCAATAAAGCAATCACTCGCTAACACATCGTACAAAATAAATAGCGTGTTAATTGCAAACACTATGTTTATAATGAGAAATAATATTCCGGAGCGCCTCTCGCGGCACAGATCATTTGATAGTGTTTTATCAATGTCATTTATGTAATACAGTATCGCGAGAAATATATTGTGTAATTAAAAAAATATTTATTATATATTGACAGTGCTACTGCCGAACTCTTCACGCCGGTCCACTTGTAAAGACGGATTTTGCAGTAATGTCTTGTGATTGTCTTTGTCACCTCGTGTCCCATGTGTTTGTAGTTGACAAGTGTTTATTTGAATCTACGGTCAGTGCATTCAAACGTACGTTCAGTGCAGTTTCGCTTATTTTGCTCGAATTATTAAATTTGCATTTGTTTTAATTTTCTTCCCTTTAGTTGTGTCTGTGCGCCGCTGTTTTTACTCACATGAACACATATACAGGGTGATCCTCGAATCAGCCGGGACCCCTTCAACCGTCGCCGCGGACCACAGTTTGAGAACCGCTGAACTAAGAAGTGCTAAATATCTTGAGTTAATTCCGTGATTCGTCATGTTGCAACTGCTGTTTTAGAGACAATTAATATGGGCGGCTTTATCTTGGCAGTGTACTTTGAAACGAGTTTAAATTTATCCTACTCGGAATTCGTTTTATCGTTTGGAAGAGCAAGGCTGATGAATTTTTACGACTCGTTATAGCATGAATGAACTGGCTTAGAAATAATTACTGAACAGTGAGAGCGTCTCGTGAATTGGACTATTGGGGAGCGGGTCGAAATATAGGTTCCGCTTTGTCTAGATTGTTGTCCACACAGTTGGGTGTTTATTTTGAGAGCATACACGTTGGTTATGCTCTGCAAGAGCCAGATGGGCTCTGCAAGAGCCAGACGAAGATTAAACATTGCGACGGCGAGGACGCAAGCCCCGCGTCGCCGTACGTGACGACGGACGACGTTCTTTCCCACGAACAACGGCAGTGCCTCTTCAAACCGAGAGTACTGCGCGTCGTTGCCCGACCGATCCTCGCTTCAAACAACGTGCCCATTCGCGGAGCGAATTTCTTGGCCGTTGCACGCACCTTACGATGGACCGGAACTGGAGCTACAAGTCGTAGCAACCAATCCAGCGCATATGAACGTGCCACGCGCCTCGTGCTTCGTTGTGTCTGTCCTAAAGGTGACGTGCCGCTCACGCGGCATTGGATTGGCTCCGATAGCTCGTAGGGTCCTCTGCGGTCCATCTTAAGGAGGAACGGAACATACCACGAACCCGGGGCAAAGGAGGGTCGAGGACAGGGGGGTAAAGGTGGGTGAGGAGGAGTGGCAAATCCTGTGCGCCGACACCCGGGGTACCGAGTGAACGATCGCAAAAGAGAGCGACAGAACACGAGAGAAAGAAAGCAACGTTGCCATGGTAAACGCGAAGAGTGAAAACTCTCAGCAATATAAACAGTCATAATTTAACGTTGTAAACTAAATTCTGAGCCATTCCAACGCTTGTAAAAAGCAATAAAGTCATTACGCTGCATTAACTTCCCTTCTGTCGAAATCTCGAAAATCTGGTGGTTGCGCAGTTTCGTATTCCTCAACCGCGCCCACCCGCGCCGCACTGGCGAAGCCGGGTATGTGGTTTAGTTTAGCGTTAACGCGAGGCCGTACATCTGCGCGTTATGCAAAAAGAAAGCTTCGAAAGGAACGCGAATATCTTTCCACCGGTAAGTTCTTGGATTGTTGAAGTTCACGAAACTGCTCTGATCATGTAACCGTGTTTGGGACCCCGAGGGTCTGCCTGCATGATCCGCCGCTTGCGGCAGCCAGAATGTATGGGAAAATGGCGGACCTTTTCCTCTAGAGTTAGTATGTATGATCTCTATGGTCGAGGAAGAGAGGTAACGAAGGGGGAAATAAATAAAAACAAAGACACGCAGAGAAAGAATGAGAGAGAGAGAGTGAGGAGACCCGTCCGCGCGCGTGGAAGACCTGCAGTTGTTTGCGCCCGCGTTTACCCGGCAGGCTTTTGCGGGTTGATTTTGCGGGGAGCAGGCGTTTTTTCTTTTTCTTTTTTGTCTCGCCACCGTGAATAGGGTGCCTTCGTACACATTCGCTTGTGCGGAGTGCCGACATCTCGGCGATTTCACTGCCCGACCTTTTTTTTTTATTTTTTTTTTTTTTTTGTTTTTTTGTTTATGCAGAGTATACGTGCTTTGGCATCTCTCGGTGCGAGCCCGCAATTTTGGCTATAGACGAGCGCGCGAAGACCGCCCTGTTTACAAACACAGTTTTTGCTTTGCCCACACCGGGTGTGGGCACTGCGGAATCGCAGCGTCTCGTTTTTGAAGAGAAGCCGCCTCTGCGTGGTGCGCCGTACTCAAGGCAGCGCCACCGCAGAGGGACGGCGTCGGAGCCGCGTGTCGGTGTATATACTTCGTTTCACGTCATGTGCGAGCGAAGTCAAAGCTAGACGCGCGAGCCCAAGGCTCCGAGCGTGCCGGCTTCGCACGTGCGGACGTGCACCACAGGCGCTGTTACAAGCAGCATGCTCGCGCTTGTAGCGTTGGCTTCGCTCGCCCATAAGGTGAAACGAACTAGCCTTTTGATACCATATTCCCTCCAGAAGTTGATTTATAAACCAGGTGTTCTTTTTTTTTTTCTTTCATTAAACTTTCAAGTTGTATGATAAAGCCTCAAAGGCAATACAATGTCTCTGTCAGTTACTTCAAAATATCTGTATTCCTTGGCAGAGTCCTGCCTTTTCCGTGCGGATACTTCGAAAGTCTGACTGATTATTGAATTCCTGTCGCCCACGAGGATGACGAAGGAATATGTGCAGAGAAAGACGCTTCTTTTGACGCTTGCGAAAATAAAAAAAGAAAAACGGTTGCAAAACCTGTCCTCGGATCCCTGGAAAAGGTCAAGACCGCTCAAGATTTTACAACTGACAGCCGTCGAATTCGGAGTTGTTCGGATAAATCCGAATTCGCGATAGTTTTACCGGCGAGTGTTTCACAGAGTTTATAGCATTTGTCCGAAAGTTAGAGTCCCTATCTACAACCTAGGTTACGGCCCACCAGGTGCAATCACAGACCAGTTATAGGCACGTGTGCATTAGCGTGCTTTTCTTATACGCGCGTCGAAGTAATGCATTACGTGACTGGCTCCCGATTGAACCTAACGGGCCGTGGCGGCTGACGACCATCGCAGGACGAGACGAAATCATAGTGCTAAATTCTTCTCGTCGATAAGACTGAAGGATGTGAATGAGATGTACTGTGCTTTTTGCTTGGTGGATGTTTTAATGATTTCGCGTACATAGAGCTGACTATCATGTCATGATTCGTGTGGCACCGAAATCCGGCTGGTGGATTGCTGAAATCATCACCTCATCAACCCTCCCGGAATCCGCTAGGAACCCACTTGCCAGTATTCGTTAGACCCACTGTGTCCGACCAAATCCGATCAACTGCCTCGCGCTTCGACACCAAGGCGGTTTTCGTTTGCAGCGTCTAGGCGATCTGAACCGATTATTTTATCTATACTTCAAATGGTGCAGGTGTCAGCGATTTGCAGTGTTGTTCAAGATACTCGACAAGTATTTAAGACAAGATACTAAATATCGAAGTGAGAAAGTATTTAGAATAGTATTCAAGTTACTTTTGCGCCAAACTATTTTCAGTAAAGTGCAAATACTTTGAAAAATAATTGAATTACTTTCGAAGATACTTTATAAGCGCGCGACGAGCTGAAGTTATAACAACTAAATAAAAAAATGGGGGCATCTTGATTATATTAACTTAGCTGAAACGCATATCGTTCGATGACCTCCTTGTGTACACCTCAATTGTCCCCCTAGACACGTGCAAAGGAGAAAGAAAGAACATTTAGTCTTAGTACTTCCCCTTTGGGGACAAACTTCTTCGTACGCCGGAAAAGGTATTTGAGATACTGAGTAGAAGATACTAAGCAATGTAATTAAGATAGAGGGCTAATTACTCTCAATCGAATGTATCTTCAAGATACCAAAATACCGACAAAAGTATCTTAATTACAGTATCTTGAGTAGAGTATTTGAGATACATAGAAGCCTTGCTATTTGCTTGTTTCAAGCGAAGCTCCTGCCGTCATATTGCTGGCGACACAGGAGAAAAGTGGTTTACCCGCCCTCTTGTTCAACATACCATAAAATACACAGTATAATTACGAAATATTTACATATATCTTTACTGACATGCGTATGTACATATACAGAAAGCTGGTACACAACTGTTCAGGAAACGCACTGGTCGACACTTTTCAATATTTTAAAAATAAAGGTAAAACAAATAAACAGTGGGCGACACCGGTCCAAAATGTATACCTCGGTAAAAAAAAGTTCCCGTGTGTCTGTGTTTCCCCAAAGCAATTCGAGAACCAGTTCTGTAAGCTACGGAGGATGCTCGGCGAATGGCGAAGCCATTGATGTGTCTAGACTGAAAAATAGTCGCCGAGGGGACACTCGGAGGCATGACACGGCTGTTGTCTGTCCGTCATAAAGACATCGTTTTTAGAGCGAAACAATAATTCGGATTCGCCATTCGCCGAGCTTCCCCCGCAGATTACAGAGATTGATCCTCTACTCTAGGAAAAGTAGACGCGCAGGAAGTTGTGCGAGGAAAGAAAAAAGGTAGCGAGTGGCGAATATTTGTGATTGCGTGTGCCGGAAAAATATAAAAAGAACCTGAACAATACTTAAAAATTAAGAATCTCGAGCAGCCAGCAGACTTCACTGAGGCCTGCATTTTCATTTTCGGAAATTTCGGCAAACTCCAGTCGTGTGGCCTTTAGCCCCATAACTTTTGCAACTGTGAATCCGTGGGCGTCAAACAACGCCAGGCCGCTTCGTCACCCATAGCCCAAAAGCGACGTTCACGGCGCCCACCAGGATACCAGCCAAGGTCGCTGTACCGGGGCCACCCGATACGTGATACTTGTCCGCCGCCAGCAGGCCTTTTTTCGTCTTTTTTCTCTCGGTCGAGGCAGGGCCGGCATTTGGAGTGGGCGACCTATGCAGTTGCACCCGGCGCCATTCATAGGGGGGCGCCGAAAGGGCCGCCAGGTCATGCAGGGCTCAAACCTCGAGGGGATAAAATCAAAAACAAAAAACGACCGCATCGCCGTTTGGCATTTCGGCCGCAAAACCAACGACTAAGTTCTTGTTATAATTGGCGTCCATCAACCCGCAGCCACCTGCGGATGTTGTTTTACTATAGAGAACCTCTCCCCCGTGAGAATCAAAGCGCCATTGAATGAGTCATGAACGACTAGGCAAGCGGTCACCTCCGCTCAGCTCTCAAATTACGAGCGCAGCAAAACCTGACTGGCAAAAAACGATGGAGCCAGCATGCCGCACTCTTAGCGCAACTTACTAAACGGTGGCGCCAAACCCATCGGTATTGGAAATGGTATTGGAACGGAGTTTTGCTCTTAGTTATCACGTGCTTCGCTCAGAGTCTCTGATTGGCTCGCAGAAAACGTAGGCTTCACCCTTTGCCAAGTTATTCTGAGCCGAAGAATGACTTCGCTCAGTAGGTCTGACCGGGGGTAAAATGAACCCGATTCCTCTCGACATTCGAGCTGCGCTTTGGGCAACGCTCGCTGTGGAGTCTCTAGCAGTAAGCTGAACGAACCAATGCCCCCTCAGCATCCGGTGAGTCTCTGTGCCCAGAGGCTTCAACCTAACTGAAAATAATATGTGTAAAGAACTTTGGATCCGCAGCTCTTTCTTTTTTTGTGTGTAAGCGACCGGCGACGACTACGGACTTCCAATGCCGATCAGTGTTGCCAACTCAAAATTAAGAAACTCGCCACAAAAATCCCGAAAACCGCGAAAAACATATAAATGTATAATGTTGCGCAAGAATGGCCGCATCACAGCAGGCAAACCTGGTGTCCGACATGAAGCTCTAACTCTTGCAGTTCAGTTTCTCGTTTACATTGTTGTGTGGTACGACACTCTTTTTACAAGTTAATGTTGTAAGCGAGAACATGCAATGCAAAACGAAGGACATCGTAGCAACCACCCAGCTGATGAAATCATGCAGCGATTGCATCGACAATTATCGCGATGTCGGGTACGAAACTGCAACTGGCAACTGCGATCGGTCTTCTTTAGAGCATGGGTATTGACAGTGCGATGAAACCGGCCCCTCGACTGCGGCGGAAAAAGCGCCAGTTCTGTTATGAGTGCCAGGACGAGGTTGATGATGTCGAGACAAAATTCAAGCGAGAGTTCTTCTACGAGATGATTGACACCGTGAGATGTCGATTGAAGAACGCTTCACGCGGATGGAGCAGCACGTGAGCTTCTGGGGGTTCCTTTACGGCCTCACCCGACTTCCCGACAAAGCGGAACTTCTTAAACTTTGCCAATGCCTTGACCATGCACTGAGAGTCTGAGACACCTAGAAAGTGCAGACATCGACGGTACAGATCTCTGCGAGGAGCTGATCTAACTATGCAGCCTGCTGCCCACTGGATGCAGTGCTCGCCAGGACGTCCTCCAGTTCATTCTGGACAACCATCTATGTGACAAATTCCCTCATACGTGGGTGTCATTGAGGATCCTCCTCCCTTTGCCAATGTCAATGGCCACCGCTGAGAGGAGTTTCTAAAATTAAAGCTTATTAAGACATACCTAAGATCAACCATGGCAGATGACGGGATATCGTCATTGGCAATTTCGTCCATTGAAAACAAGATAGCGTCTAGCCTGGATATGTCGCAAGACGTAGCCCAATTTGCGTTGTTGAAGGCTCGGAAGGTTGCCTTCTACGGCATTTGACATGGTTAACTTGTGCTTTTGTTTTCTCTGTCCATTAGACGTTAGCTTGCTATGGGAGACCCACAGCTGAAGTTTGGTTAATCTAAGAAATAAATGATTCTTGAACTTTGAACACGGTGCCGACAAAGCTCTCAATGCTCGCGAACGTCGTTCGTTTGTAGGACGCGGTTTTCGACTGACAACGACAAAATCACGACCATTCGCGCTGGGTCACTATGGCATGTTTGCTTACAACATGATGTTTGGTGCGAGAATAGTATACGTGTGTGTAAGGGGGGGGGGGGGGGGCGCCACGGCTGCAGTTTGCCCAGGGCGCTTGCTGCTCTAAGGCCGGCCCTGGGTCGAGAAATTTGTGCTGAAAACGAAGAGACACGTAGTGGATGTATTTGGACAGAGCAGGCCTATTTAACTCAGAGTACCGCAAGATTGAACGGCTTATTATGATCATGGTTAATGCTGTTTCATTAGAGGGGCCATGCAACGATTTTGCTACTTTCACCGAATACTGTTCTGAATGAATACTTGAAGTTCATTATGGGCGGAAAGCGTGTGGCAACCCTCCACAGACCTTGCGTATTCGTGCTCGTCGTGCTCTAATAAGTGATCGGTGGGCCATTGTCCGTGGGATCCTGTGCACCACGTGACCACGCTGGAAAAAACGCACCTTTGGTGGTCACATGACCACGTGACCATGTCCCGTGGGGGTCATGTGAACATGGTCAGTTGGGTCCCGCCCACCACGTGAGCAAACTGCGAATAGCGCGCCTATGGTGGCCACATGATCACGTGACCTTGTTGCGTGGGGTCACGTAATTACGCAGCGACGATTAAACTTGTAGCTCATGGCGTTGCGCATGAGATACTTGCGTGACACTTGTGTCAGTATGGTTGTGCAAAGTGCCCGAAATTCGAACTTAAAATTGCTGCAACGCAACTTTAAACCGCGTGGAAGCAAATTAGTCACGGCTTCCGGTTTTAGCGCACGCGCCAGCCTTTGTCCCTACAATAGGCGAAATAAAAGGCAGTACATTGGGGGATAAGCGAGTGAGGAGAGGACACGTTCATGGTAGCCAGCAGGTAGACCGGCATAACATACTTGTTTGTTGCTGTTAAAAAACATCTGTATTAAGTCTAATAAAGGAAAAATAGAAAGGGAGAACGATGGGTGGCTACCCCTATTCCGGGTCCCATTAAATTTCTATCGAGGTGCGCGCTGTCCGAGGCAGAACGAAAGTTCTTGTGTTCGTGGCTTTTATTTTCAGCGCTGTAATAATACGAATGTTGAGGACCCAAATAAGTCACTAAGATTATCAAAATATTTTTCCTGCTTCTCCTGGCTCGTGCAAATGTACTTTACCATTTGCGAAAATCAATGCCGCTATGCTCTAGAATGTAATGCGTCAAAAAGTGGGAGGAATTTCGTTAGACTGAACAAAACTACGCGTAAACTCCTCTCAATAGTGTTATGGTAGGTCATATGATAGAGTTAGTATGCCATATGATAGTTGTCCTCTTCTAATTAGCTTCTTAGAACATCTAAGGACCTTGCATTTGCAAGAGACGAGCGATTTTATGGGAAAGGGCAACTCAGAAAGATACAAACTTACGTCCACATTCAAGACAACCAAGTTCCGCTCCTTTGTGCACTCTATTGCACGTGGCAGTGCCATGTTGAATAACCGTACTTCGGGCTCAACTGCCTTCTTTCGGAGTTGCGGTATGAGCTTGTAACAGAACACAAAATGTACTCTTTGCCTGAGGCATAGGAGCAGGTCCCGAAAAGCAAAGTCCAGATGCTAGCTGTGCTTTGCAAAAACGCGCATACTTATTGAATCATCGGAAAATATGTGATAGCATTTCTCGGTAGAAAGAACACGAAAATATAAAATTTAGCCAAAAGATGTAGATACGTCATGTTTTTCTTTGGGATCTAGTATAAAACTAAAATAACAAGACCTTGAGATAGTTGCATGATTTTCGTGTTGCACAAAAAACTTTGATGTTTGCTTCAAACGACTATTGAAGGTGTCAAAAAAAAAAAAAGACGGGTTTATTACGGTTATCGAACGCGGTTTTATCCAGGTTCGTTTCAACGAAAGGGGTGCGGTAAATCGAAGCACGGTTTAGCGAAAATGGATACATTTTATCGAGGCCTCCGTTTGAGAAATGCTGCTTGTAGGCGGCGGCAAGCTAGGCTTCCAAACAGACCGCGCTTCGTGCAGGCACCCCTCGCTATCGCTCGGGAAAAGTTTAATATAAGTTAGAGCGTGGATCGCCAAAGGTTGGTTAGCAAGCGGGCGGTCGCCATTTTCTCTAAACGGCGATCCGATCTGCTGTTGTCGCGAAAACGGTGTTCGCTAAAACGAGGTTCCCTAAACCACACTTCTCCGAAAATCAGCACATTCTTCTCCATAGCTTACAACCATGCTGGGGTGTTGTAAGCTCTTCTTCTTTGACCAAGGCTGACCCCCTGTCGCCATTTTGCAGGTTGTTTCCGCCTACGTAGACTACCGCAAAATCGAACTTTTTGAGAGGCAACCCGTCAATGTTCTCCTTGACAGCCTGCACCGTCGCTCCCGAGGAGCTAAAGCTGCACACTTGTATGCAATCATCTAAAAAGCGCGGCAAAGTTATTTCACTGGGCTGCTCCCGAAGATTGCGCCTTTCATCTTCGTCCGTACCTCAGTGAAGTCTTCTAAATCTCACTTCTTTGTATATCAAGGTCGAACGCTAGAGCACGTCTTTTGAAAGCAATACACCACAAGCGCACACAAGGAACTGAATAAAGACCCAGGATCGTCTGAGTGAGAAACGGCTAGCTAGACTTATTTTTGCCTCAAACATGCAGTCCGTGTTTGAAGTGCAGGCCACTATAGACTACCGAAAAGTAGCTCCTAAAGTCATTTTTACGGAACGTGCAGATGGTCTTCACCGGAGAAGAAAATTGTGGCGGAGCGCTTATTTGTACGTGTTTTACTTGTTTTGATATCTAGCATTCAACGATGCTGCAGAGTGCCACCGTGAAAACTAACAGCAAACAAAAACTAACCCAAAACAAACGAAAGAGCCAGAACCCGTGCAAACTCCACGCGAGGTCTTTCCTTTTGTTTTTACTTTGTGCACGCGGCCCAACGCTGCCCGGTGCCGCCAGCTCCGTCCAGACGGACTTTGCGGGCACTGAAAGTGAAGGGAAACAAAATGAATCAGACGCGCGCGTCTCCAACCGAGAAAAAGGAGGCAGGAGGCTTTGAAGTTGAACTGGTTGAACTTGAGCGCAGACGTCTCTGTCGAAGAGCGGGCCCCGGACGGACGAGTTCACTCCAAGTTGGAGGGGAGGCAGGCGAAACCAAATTCGCGTAACCTGCCGATCGCGGCGGCGGCATTTGCACCCGCAAATGAATGGGCTTGGCAACTTACAGACTCGCAAGACTTCACACTCAATGAACCGATCAAGTTAACCAGTTGACAGAAAAAAAAAGTGAAATAAAATATTTTGCTACGCGAAAGCGGTAGGTTTTGTACTAACAGCGACAAAGCGTCTTTGCTACGTCTGATCGAACGCCGTTATATCGAGGCTCATCTTAGCGAAAGGGGTACGGTTTATCGAAGCACGGTTTAGCGAGAGGTGCACGTTTTATCGAGGCCTCCGTTTGAGAACTGCTGTTTCTTGGCGGCGGCAAGCTAGGCTTCCAATCAGACAGCGCTTGGCGCGGTCGCCCCTCACTGTCGCTGGGGGAAAATTTATTATAACCTCAAGCTTGAGCGTGCACTACCAATAGTTCACCGCCAAGGGTTCGGCAATCTAGGCTAATGAACCAGGGGGATATCGGAAACGGCACGCCGGCTGCCGTCATTTTCTCTAAACTGCGATTGGATAAACTGATATCGATAAAACGGCGTTCCCTAAAAGGAGCTTTTCTAAACCGCATGCCTCCGCGACAAAACGGGAATCCGCGGAGGTAAGAGCGGCATCGAAACGCGCACATCTGAGTCCATTTGGACTGTTGGCGTTTTGTCATCG
The DNA here is from genome assembly GCF_016920785.2 of Ixodes scapularis. Classification (NCBI taxonomy): domain Eukaryota; kingdom Metazoa; phylum Arthropoda; class Arachnida; order Ixodida; family Ixodidae; genus Ixodes; species Ixodes scapularis. Next base: position 1,109,372 of record NW_024609909.1, read on the forward strand.
CCAATGGGCGATAGAGTGCAAAACACCCCTGCCGCGTTTGTTTTTTTTTTTTTTTTTTTTTTACATTTGCCCTTTTTTTTTTTGAGGTGTGCGTGTGCTGCGTGTGTTGCTAGAAAAGTATGCCAATTATTGAGATTCCAAAAGCAAACGTCTCGCAAGATGAGGTAATCGGATAACACTAACACTGACATTATATGTCAAAGTGATAACCTGTATCTCCCTAGGTTTACCCCCGAAATTCACAAAACGTCCTAGTACTTACACAAGATAATGACTTCGGAAGGCATTTTAGATGTGTTTTGCTACTTTTTTTTTTTACTTTACGAGCTACCTTGCGGATGTTAGTTTGGAACAATACAGAGGCGTGAACTTCAAAACACCAAGTAATCAAATGACTAATGTCGAACGTATAAATGCCGGAAAATTAGATAGAAGTATGTCGTGCTAAATAAAAAAAAAAAAAAACTCGATTGTCCACAGGTAATTTAAATCGATACATGGGGATTTAATTCCCCATGTGTAATTTGTTCGGGAAATTCATAATCTCCCGAAGGGAGTTTTTGTGCAATAAGAAGAATTGTTTTTTTTTTTTTTCATTTCCGCAGTTCAATATCGTAGCTTATCATCATGTATGTCAGCACAAATGACATTCACCAACCAAAACAAAATCACACTTCCTTCGAACGCATTGCTACATATTAAAAAAAAAATAATAAAAACCAAAAGAGCAAATAATAATAGGCCTCGTGAACAATTATAGCAAACAACGAAGACATTATTTATTTTGTTTAATCTACGCGCTTCGATATACTTTGCACAATTCGGAAGGGGCATCTGGTGTTTCAGATAAGAGCGGTCGAACCATATCCGGTGACCATTTTTAATTTTGACTAGAAAAATGCATCTTGCTGCCACAATGCCCAGGAAAACGGAACCGGTCGTTGTTGTTGTTGTTTTAATTTTTTTGCTTTAGGGGGGGGGGGGGGGTTGCCTCCAAGAAAAAAAAAGTCAGAAACACCTGGTCAATCTGAAGCGTTGTTTGCGGATTTCGCAACACTGGCATTTCAAGCAACTTTCCCCCAAAATGTGTTGTGACTACTGGCCCAGAAATATTTACCGACAGAGTAAGTATGGGAATGATTGACCCAAATGATTTATCACGAAGTATCGACGTCGTTATTTTGAAATAAGAAATCGCACAGACGACTGCACAATAAGCCATACAGCTTAAGTTTTATCTTTTTTTCTCCGCATTTATTCAAGCCAGGATTTTCAAACTTTGTCAGCGTGTTGTCCTCTATTTGGCTAATCTTCGTGACAAATATTGTTGTCCTTGTTAGCGGAAAAAGTTTACGAAAAACGCTCAAATAAAGGCATTTTCGTAAATATGCATAATTTTGAAAATCAATTTAAAAAGAAAGGCCATCTTCGATTTTTTCAAACTCTTCCAAGTTAGCGCCAGTGATATGTACTAACAGGATGTGCAAAAACATGTTGCATTATTTGTGTGTCTTTAAAGTTACAAAGCAAGAAAATCTGGCCAAATGGAGGCTACCGCGGTTGCCATGAATGAGGCCTGTGCGTACGCCTAGTTGACAATTTCATTATTTTTACACAGCGTAAAACTTCTCCCGGGTAGTCAGATTGACAGCACAGAGGTGGAGGGTACTTTTGAAGTCATGATTCTTGATACGTCTTTTTTTGTCCTTATTATTAGTACAAGAGTCACAAAAATGCGCAGAAGCTGGAGCAATCGCGAGACGCTAGCCTGTCGCACGCTTCGCAGGGCCCGTTTTCTATTGGCAACGTGAGCGATCGAAAGCGTCGCTGTGGTCGCCCCACCACAATTGGCCGAAAGCTGACTATGACGTCAGCAAAGGATGTCTCATCGACGGAAATAAGAGGAATGTAAGAACTCCAATTATGATGGTGTTTGCAGTGTTGCTTTGAGAGCGCTTTGATTTCAGGCCTCCACCATGCCAATACAAACACCATCGAACTTGCTGTTCACAAGGTAATGACGTCACGAAAGGTAACCGAACGAGGGCGCCATCGAAGCATCTCGCCGCCAATAGCTGGCGTGTAGCGTCTGTGCGCACGCCACGCAGGGGAAACGATCGGTGCGGCTCCGATAACAGGCGTTCAGGTAACAGGATATAGGGCTCTAACACGATATTGAGGATAGGGCGCCGTACAACGGGGGCACCTTCGCGCGGCAATAGAGCCTCGGCCGTGGTGGGCCGCACACCGCACACCGCACACCGCACACCGCAAAAAAAAAAAAAAAAGAGGAAGAAAGATTTTTGTTTGTTTATAATGCAATTAAATGCAAAGGTGCAAGTGAGCTGGACAGTTCGTTTGTTTGAGACTTTTTATGCTCCCTTTTCATCACATTTTTGTGTTAGACTCATTGTAGCCGCTTCGCACTAGCCGGGCAGCAGGCCTGGTGGAATCGAGCCTTTATTCTCCGAGTGGCTTGTTTGTAGACGCTATCGTTCGTGCTACCAGCAATTCGTGTCGCAGTGAGTTGACGCATGTATACACTGTCAGCAGTGTCAGGATTGAATTCCAGGCACGGGATGGAGGGAATCCCAGGCTGTTGTTTTCATTTCAACTGAACTCCTAAAAGTCAGCCCTTGCTAATCAATGCCACATTGGGTAATTTGGTGCTGAGGACGTCCACCATATCTGACGCACATTTTATATCTGATATATCTGATGTAGCCGGCCCTCGAAGGTTGTAAACAGTTGCATCATGGTGCTTGACGAGGCCTCCAATCCCATCGCAGGCGTTCTTGCCTCCCAGTAGCGGATACTAGCCACTTGGCCGACAGGTACTCGGTCTTAGCGAGCTCATGAAGTTGGTGCTTATTCTTGAAGTAGCTTGCTCCGCCGTCACTGACCCATATAAAATGTGCGTAGAAAGGAGCAACGTCCTCAAGCCACTCGTGAATGTTCCCAAGGCCGTAGTATGCGCGGGCGGAATCGTGGCTGGTGTCATCACTGATCGGAGCGCAGCTACAAGTTCCTTTTTTTGGTTGTCAATATGCAAGACGTCGCATGTGAATATCTTCTCTAATAATATATGGCAACCGAAGAGGTTGTGCCCTCTAATGGTTTGGCCTCCCCTCCTTTTCCACCAATGAACGCACCCCTTTTTGTGACGTGATCCTCCGGGTGACCAATTAATCAAAAACACGAAAGATGCAGCTACACTGCCTAAAACGTGGACGGGAACGAAAATACGACGTTTCGGGCGAACGTTCTTCTTCAAGTGATAGATACGAAACACGGCGAGAAACAAAGAAAGGGTCGTATACGTCACAGGGCTATACATTTGTTACTCACCGATTTTTTGTCTCTTACACGAAGATGGGCGTCCGCCCGAAACTTCGTGTATTCCTTCCCGTCCACGTCCTATTTATTGTAGCACAATAATATTTCTTTTGTGATTACGTGCCGAACATCATTGTTCTCGGCAGCCCCATTTTCTTACACGCTGAGATAAACATCTGCTATCGGAACCACTTCTGTTGATTCCTTTGCTTGGAGTACACAGAGACGCTACACGCCGACTACCGAAAACGTACCCTGCTAAGCGTGCGACAGGCTAGCGTCTCTCGATTGCTCCGGCTCATGCGTACTTTTTTTTTTTTTTTTTTAAATCGTGTACGAAGAAAAAAATAACTTGCTAAACATTATCACTTAAAACTATCGCCCACCCCTGCGCTGCCAATCTGACCACCCCGGAGCACTCTTACGGGCTGTAAAAATTATGAACTTGTCAACTACGGGTATGTATAAGACACAGAAACAATGCAATAATATTTTTGCACATCATGCTCATAGATACTATTGGCGTTATTTTGGAAGAGTTAAAATATCGAAGATAGCATTTTTTTAAATTGATTTGCAAAAGTATGCATATTTAGTAAAATGCCTCGATTTGAGCGTTTCTCGTAAACTTTTCCTGCTAATCAGTACAACAATATTTATAGCCAAATAGAGGACAACACGCTGGCAAAGTTTGAAAACGGGCTTAAATAAATGCGGACAAAAAAAAAAAAAAAAAAGTTAAAACTTTGGCAGTATTGCTCAATGTGCCGTCGTCTGTGCGATTTTTTATTTCAAAATAAGGACGTCGATACGTAGTGTTAAATAATTTGGGTCAACCATCCCGATACGGGCCAGCAGCCACAACACATTTTGGGGGAGAGCTGCAATGCCAATTTTGCTAAATCCACAGACAACGCTTCAGATTGAGCAGGTGTTTCTGACTTGTTTTCTTGAAGGTAAGTAACTTTGGGGGGGGGGGGGGGGGGGGGGGGGTTCCCTAAAACAAAGCCCGGTTCCGTTTTCTGGGCATTGAGGCAGCAAGATGCATTTTTCTGGTCAAAATTAAAAACTGTCACCGGACACGGTCGGCCGTTGTTATCTGAAGACAGAGTCGTCCTAGAGAAAACTGCCGCGGCATAACATAACAGAACTGCATGTATATTTGACGCACAAATATCAGTAAGCTAGGTGGCCTCTTTACGTTTTATTTATGTAGAATACGCTTGCAACATCACATTTTAATGCTTTCTTTTAGTGGGTAGAGGAAAATTGGACCCTTCACGTAACATATTTTTGTAGCTTTACTTTTTCGAGTACAAAAGAGGGATTTTAGTAGTGGAGGAGAAGTAACCAAACTTAGGAACGACTATAGAGACACGACAAGAAATGTAGAAACGAAAACTGGTGGTCAGTCAAGTGCAAAACAAGCACCGAGGAGATTTTATTCACATTGCGTGGTCGCATTTTAATATTGCAATTATGAAATTCGTCTAAACTTGGAAAATAGACGCAAGTGGAAACGTTCTCAATTGAAAGACAGCATGTTGTTCCTTTCCTCACTCAGAATACTGTAGCGGGACTTCGTTCTTCCTCCACAACCCCAACACAGTGAAGACGATGACGAGTTAATGTTTCAAAGGCCTGCGCATAGAATGATAACATCATGTCCCTTGATTGCAGATTAGCGCAGTCTTCAGGCACGGGTCCGCCCAAGTTGAAGGACTGGAGGCGGTCACAAACTGGAGTCGATAAGACTGTTTGCCGAGCCGACCAAGTCTTGCGCTAGAACGTGTAAATAGCAGATTGGTTAAAAGCAGAGTCAATAATTATGTTCAATGCAGGACACCAAGTAACAGTTGTGAGCTTCCATGAAAATTTCAAACTAGGTAATGATAGCGACGTACTTCGTCCCTCGAACACATCCGAATCTGGAAGCAATCTGTTTACAAAAGAAGCTATACGTTTATTCAGTGTGTGGTTCGCACCAACCTGAAGTACACAATGTGATTCTCAATCGATCGTGGCAATCGCACCATTCTGATAAAGTGAAAATGTACATCACTTGCGACAGAAATCATAACTGAATGGGGACGTCATAAAAAAAGTTCTTACCTCTTGATTTCGGTTTTCTTCGGGAAGGCCAGCCGACTGACATAGCGCGACTGAAAAGTCTAGGCCCTCTAAACCAATAACGACCACAACAGAGCGGTCGTGCGCGAACAGCCGTCACCGCCGGATGGACAACATATCGGCGTTCAGAGTTCTGCGAATCCTCCGGAGAAGTCACTCCCCGCGAACATTCACCGACCGCACTCCGCACCCCACTTGCCCCTCGGGGCGACTGCCGGCCGCGGCCCGCCGCCGCCGCTGCCGTGGGCGACTCGGCACGAGCCTCACAAACCCGCGAATCCGCTGCGAGCATCGAATGCGACGTCATCACGTGTCATTTACGTCACCCTACCGAAGGAGACGTGAAGCGCCGTCCGCGAATTTCTCGGGGCACGGAAGCACTGTGAAGGCTGTCACTAGCGGCGTTTTGGTTGCGTTTCGACTACACTGAAGGAAATGCAACTGTAACGAACCAAAATGCGGTTTACGTTCTTTCGCGAGGAGTTTTAAGGGACACGAGCTCTCATTCCGCTGCTAGACCCAGATACGTTACGCACTCATTCGCCTCGGAGGGAGAGCGCCTCTTCACGCCTTCGACGCGCGCGCCATCTGGATTCTTCAAAAGTTCCTATCGGAGATGAAAATCGAGGAGCGCTCCCTCTTAACTGCTTCGCATTTGTACACAAATGAGTCATTTTTAGCGCAGTGACAAGCGTGAACAAGCAGGTGCACGTGAAATCCTGGAGAATCTATCTTCGTCTCTTCTGCCATCCTGGAAGTACCGCCTTGCCACGTATGGGGCGTTGGAGTTGCAAATTTGGGATATTAAGCAATGACAGAAAAATATCAATTGAATTGAAAATGTCGACCAGCCACCCCTTGATCGATCTTATTTGAAATCACCCTTAATGTTTGTGGCACAATTCAGCAACAGCCAATATGTTTTAGTTTTGTAGAAATCTTCATCATATAAATTACAAATTGGCAGAGTGTATACACCGACGTGCTTTGTTTATCAACACAACGGGAAACCCGCGCATGCGCAGAAGGTATGTGGACAGAAGCGGCCAAGCTCTGTGTTTTTGCCATTGCAGTATGTGGTCTACATTTGTTGGTGAGGCTGCACAAGGTGCCTGAACTTCATTTGTTCTTGCATTTTCTGCCAACGAACCTCGTATGTGATGCTAGACTATTTGGGCTAGCTACCGGACTTTGAACGGCAGTGGTACAGACAAACTGCATTGTTGGCATTACACAGACAAACTGCGTTGATAGCGTTGCCTTTGACAATTCTAATGGGCACTTTGACAAAAAGTTGGTGCCACTAAAGTCAAAGGCTTATGTCGTCATTTATGTGGCGCCTTCAACAAGTTAGTACACAGCTGGCATGATTCAGTCATACAAGTCTCTTGATCTGTAAAAATACAGCACAAGTATAAATGCGCATAACCCTTTGAAGGAACCGCATAAATTGCTATCTTGACCTATCGTGCTACGATTTACTACAGAAGTGATCTAGATGGTGCAGTAATTATATAAAAGTTTGAGCCCCCCAAACCTAAGGAAACAACACTTTTTATGGGTGATTGCCCACTCCTTTTGGCGCAATATCATCAAACAGCCTTTTGGGCCACCGTGGCATTTATTACGACTAAAAAAATGAGGGAATGGAAATGAAGTAAACTTGGCTTATGTATTATCTGTCTCCCTTTGCCAAAATAGACAGTGGCCTAAAATGTAATTTGGTTTTCACACGTAAACTACAGAAAAAAGATTTTTTTTTCTCTTATTTTTTACTAAGGTGAGCTCTGTTCAATAATATAGCTAAAAATTGCCAATTTTATTGAAAAAAAAGGTTTTTGTGCAGGCAAGCTGACGGTTGACACTTTGGTCAAAAAAGACTGTGGACTGTGGTAAAAAAAAACGTGAAAGCCTGTAACGCCGAATTAGAGCGCAGCTCTTGAGGAGGAGGGAAGGGTACTGGGGGGGTCAAGTGACCTTGGGGGGGGGGGTCACGTGACGATGCCGATGACGTCATCAGTAACGATGACGATGCGGATACCGATGACGTCATCAGTGACGTCACTGATGACGTCACTGTGATGATGACGAGGCCAGTGACGTCACTGATGACGTCACTGTGATGATGACGAGGTCAGTGACGTCACTGATGACGTCATCAGTGATGATGACGATGCGGATGCCGGTGACGTCATCAGTGACGTCACCGGCACTGATGACGTGACCCTTCCGCTAGGGTCACGTGACTCCCCAAGGTCACGTGACCCCCAAGGTCACGTAACACCCAAAGTCACGTGGCTCCCCAAGTCATGCGACCCCCGGGGTCACGTGACCCCCGATGACGTCACTGATGACGTCACCGGCATCCGCATCATCAGCGTCATCATCACTGATGGTGTCATCAATGACGTCACTGATGACGTCATCGGGGGTCACATGACTTGGGGAGCCACGTGACTTTGGGTGTCGCGTGACCCTGGGTGTCACGTGACCTTGGGGAGTCACGTGACCTTGGGGGTCAGGTGACCTTGGGACGACCTTGGTTACGCCGACGGCGCCGCCGCTCAAGCCGGGAACGGGCCCCTAAAAGCTGCGCTCTAAAAGGGGAAAAATGATAAGAGATAGAAAAAAAGGGACAGACAATGTCACAATTATATTCCACCTGTGTGCTAAATTACATTGGTCCGAGCTGAGCACATTATTAGTTTGTACCAATATCACCAATGACGAGTCACATTCGTCCACCCTCATGCTGTGCTGCTCTCTGCGTCAAAGACAAGTTACGTTCAAAAATTGGTTTCGGTTTCTATTTTCAACCTAAAAAGGTGCTAGAAAAAAAAAAGCGTTTTGCACTTTTGCAATGACAGCAGTTGTTGGCCTGGCACTTTGCACTTTGCAATGACAGCCTGACAGCAGTTGTTGGCCTGGCAACATGAATTTAAAAATGACGACACGCATGAGGAATGCTAATGGCGGTGATGGTCCCCAGAAAGAGAGCTCTTTCTTGCAGCAGTTCGGACGGCAGCGATGCTGAAGATCCCGAATTTGTCTTCAGAGTGAGTCTCACATTGCCTGTGAAGACAAGACGGCCTCAGACGACGACGAGAGTGACCATGAGAACGTGCTTCTGAAGACTTCAGATAAAGTAGGTCGACTCTTTTCACAAGAGGTAGAAAAAGTTTGCGGGGAAACGCATAGGAATACTGCCACTGAATGTCAATATGGTAGTGTTTATAATATTCCTTTGGCATCTGGGTTTTCATACATAGTTTAAACTGGATGTTATGTTAATGAGCAAATCATGGAGCACAAAAGGTGTGTTCTCCTGCAATCCCCAAATTCAGAAACTGTAGTACATTTACAAGTTTGCAACAGTTGTCATCCGAATTGGATGGCCACCACGGTGATAAGTCAAGCGAGATCAGTTCAAACACGTGGCAGAAGAAACTCTTAGTATTGGTTCTGCTGGTAATTGTGCAAGTGTCTCGTCGATGGTGATTCACAAGCAAGTACAAACTTTTTGACCAATGCAATTTTTTTTTGTCAGTTGCTTGACCTTGGCACGTATGGAAGCGTCGAGTGCATTTCTTTTGTTTGCTCTTGCTGACAGTCTGGGTGTGTGACTTGGTGTGAGGGTTCTTGGCGTTGACTGTGGTGTACCGTTATAAAAGGGTGTGGTTTTAGAATAAACGTTCAGCTGTGTTCGAGACGGTGTGTGTGTGTCATCCTTTTTTTCGTGTCCTTTTTCCTTCCGGTGTTTCAGTTTTTCGTCTGCAATTCACCAGCTTGCTTGTACTTTTACTCTCCTCTGAGTTATCGCTTTTTAAAATGCTGGCAATTGAATCTCACCTAGCCCGTTACGAACTATCCCGTGCACACAGGGCTGACTGACATGATTATGCTTCCTGTAGCAGACCCTCATGCTTGGGTTGCCAGTGGTCACTCCCTCTTGGCTCACAAAACAATGAAGCAGTGATTATAGGCACTTAAGCGCGAAACACATGTACGACGAAACCGTCCGATCCGACGTCCGACCGCGCAATACGACGGTCAGAGGCGAGGGTTTTCAACGCTCTCCGATGCTACGAAAACCCTCGCCTCCGACCGTAGTATTGCGCGGTCGGACGTCGGATGTGTTTCGCGCTTTATTAGCAAGAAAACCATTATATCCTAAAGCATATAAGTCGCATACTAAAATAATTTGGTATGTCGCGGGAACTGCAACTTTCACATTCCCGTGCAGCAGTATGCAAAATAAAAAATAAGCATGTAACAGGCAACTTGAGGTATTATGGTTACACATTAACTTAGAGGTAACCTGTCTGCATAAATTTGAAATTAAATTGGCAAGCTCTGGCCTTTAAAACACTTTTCCAATTAAGACCAGCTGATAACATAAGCCACCTGTTGCAGAATGGCGAGCTCGAGTACCTCTTGACATTCTCCAAAGCGGAAAAAGCTGCACATTCTCGTGCAGTAATACTATCTAAAAAAAAAGTGCCGGTTTCAGCGAGAGGCACGCTTATAAACGAGCATTTCGAGGCACTATGGTTGCCCGTTAATTTAGAGACAACCGTTCCGTATCAACTGAAATAAAATTGCCAATCCCTGGTTGTTAAAAAAGCGTTACGATTAAGGTCAGCATATAATGCCTCGCCTAACGTAACCTGTTGGAGGATGGTAAGAGATGCCCCTCTTGCCTTTAGCTCGAGCGTCTCGTGACATTCTCCAAAGTGGAAAGAAATCCAAGCTGTCCAACACGCCATTCCTTTTTGCAAGAAGAATACTGCCCCTTTTTTGTAGTCCAATTGTCACGACTAGTGATTTGCAAAGTAGTCATACTCCTTGAGGGCCAGCAAAGACATGCTCGGAACATTCACATGGAGCTGAGCGGATGCTGCTCCTTCCGTAGGAACTCGCCTGGCTACAAGGCCCTACATGATGTGCTGCTGCTCCAAGCTGGTTGGAGGTTTGCCATGCATGGGACCAGAACCAGGGCGTTTTTTTGGGGGGAAAGTACCGTGGTTGTTTTTTCATCTTTTTGTTCTGAGGGATTACCCTAGGTTTTGGAACTTGCCGAGTGCCTGAACCTACACCATCTAAACATTCTTAATGATGGCTGCCCAACGTACCTACTTGGCACTACGTATAGCAGTTGCCTCGACCTTACTTTCGTTTCTCGTGAACTGCTTCCTTACACTACCTGGTTCTCAGATATTGAAACCCGCGGAAGTGATCATATTCCAACCTACACCACCATAAAAGAATTGTCAAGACGAAATGTTCGCCACGTTATTCATCGCACAAACTGGCAGAACTATCAAGCGTCGATGGAGGACTTCTGTACGTCTTCTACCAGTTTGCATGAATTCGGCACTGCCATTGTCGCTGCAACACAAGCTGCGACAAGAAGCTACAGCGTTCCCACAACCCGAACTGCAATCGACGGGGATTATGAGCATCTGCGAGCTGTCCGTCGCCGTGCGGAAAGGCGATACAGGAGGACCAAAGACAGGAAGGATCTCCGTGAATCTTGCAGAACTCAGAAAAAGATAAGTCGACGCTTCCAAAAACTTGGAACTGCCAAATGGAGAACGAAGTGTTCAAAATTTGATCCCAGAAAACCACTTACAGGGATTTGGCGAATTGCACGAGGTCAACGAGCAGTCCAACAACGATATCCTTTCCGCGTCTTATCTCTGCACCTGAATGTATCTGAAATCGAAGCTGCCGAAACTTTCTGCCGCTACCTAACCCAAAATCAAGCAGCCTCTAACATAACTAATCCTTCTCCACAAGGGCGTGTACCATCATCATCCGACGAGAGAATGAACCTGCCCTTTACGCATGAAGAGCTCCGGGCAGCCCTGGCAACGGCAAAGCGGGCTTCGACCCCAGGACCTGATGAAATCACGTACAGTGCACTTGGAAATCTTGGCTCTCGAAGCCGAAAGCAACTCCTTGATTTTTTCAATCTTTCGTGGGAGACGGGCCAGATACCCTCAACATGGAAGACAACACGTATCGTACCCATTCTCAAGCCTGGAAAGTCACCATACGATATTGCGTCTTACAGGCCAATAGCACTATCTAGTTGCATGGGAAAAATAATGGAAAGAATGTTGAATTTTCGCCTAGAATGGTACTTAGAGAATAACAATTATTATCCAGAAATAATGTCTGGTTTCCGACGCGGTGGAAGTTCTATAGATGGTGTTATCGATCTGGTATCATTTGTAGAGCAACAGAGGACACGGCGACGTCTCACCACAGCTGTATTTCTTGACATCAAAGGCGCATATGACAACGTGACTCATGAGGCTGTCCTACATGCCTTAGAAGATCTTGGTATTGGGGGGCGCATGTACTCCTGGTTGGAGAGTTACTTGACGAGGAGAAATATTTACATATCTACCTGCGATGGAAACACTACATCACATGTCATAACAAGAGGGGTACCACAGGGCGGTGTACTAAGCCCAATTTTATTCAATACAGTCTTGATTAATCTTGCTGAAGAACTGCCATCGACAGTACACGTATCACTTTATGCTGATGATATCTGTATCTGGGCGTCTGGTGTAACACGACCTCAGATACGGCCAAGACTCCAATGTGCTCTGAAGACAATACATCAATATCTAAGAAAGCGTGGACTCGAGATCTCCGTCTCAAAGTCCGCTGCTATGACATTCTCTCGCAAGCATATGGAGAGATATCCCGTTGTCATCGGCGGAGAAACAGTCCCCAGCGTTCGGCAGCATAATTATCTCGGATTCACTCTGGACAGAGGTCTTACGTGGACGCCTCATGTTTCACGACTCAAGATGAAATTGACGTCCATAATACATCTTATGCGATTTATCAGTGGTACAACATGGGGCGCCACCGTAGGCTGCCTACAGAGACTGTTTGAGGCCTTCTTTCTTGGACTTCTGAGATACCACTTACCTATTCTGAACAACACCTGTGCGAGCAATATACGAACTATCCAGTGCATTGAAGCCCAAGCGCTACGCGCCTGCTTAGGGCTTCCACGGTGTGCTTCAACGTCCGGGACAATTGCGGAGGCTCGAAGGTATCCCATTGAAGCATATATGATACAAGAAACTATCCGATTACATTTAAGACACCTTACAAGACATCCGAACCACCATCTGGCCACGTTACCTTCAGAGAGACCAGAGTCTGCCTTCTCCAAAGCGATAACGAAACACAATATTGTTCCAAGTGACCTATTTCCTGTACAGAGGGAAGGAATACCACCATGAACCTTTCTGAAGCCGAGAATAATGTTATACGTAAAAGGTATACATAAGAAGACGTCAATTCCATCTCCAGTTCTCAAACAACTGACATTAGGAGTCATCAATGAAGCATACGGCTTGTCGACACATATATACACCGATGGGTCGTCCTCTGAAACACTGTCTGGAATTGGAGTTGTCATACCTGCCCACAACCATACCGTCAAGATGAAGATAAGGCATCGAACGACATCAACGGCTTCCGAATTAGCTGCCATACGAGAAGCGATACGGTACATTATGTCTCGATCACCGCAACCATGGACAATCTTCAGTGACTCAAAGTCAGCATTACAAATAATACAGACTTTCATGAAACGCAATGCGTACGACCAACTGGCATATCAGGTATCCGCTTTCTGCCATCAAGCCCTCGTAAAGGGCCACCAGATTTCTATTCAGTGGATACCAGGCCACTGTGGCATCCCGGGAAATAATGCAGCAGACAGAGCCGCCAAGTCAACGATCAGTGCCGATTCAATTCTGATACCTTACTCCAAAAGTGACAGCAACTCTAAAGTTCAAGCCTTGGCCAAGACAATTTCATTAGGACACTGGATGAACGTAAAAACACACGACCGGAGATTATACTCTCTAGACCCCCAACAAACCTTTCGCGTTCCATCCGGAGTTTCAAGACGACTGGAAACAACCCTGCACCGACTGCGACTAGGTGTAGCATATACACCGCAGTTCCTCTGTCGAATAGGACAGAACATCTGCGAGGATTGCACCAGCTGTGACGTGGAGGGGTCAATTGAGCATATCTTATGCCAATGTGTTGAGTACGAGGAGGAACGCCAAACGCTTCAAGAAACATTACAAAAAATAGATTCGCGTCCGTTTAGCGCTTTCAAAGTGCTTGGCAGCTGGGACACAACCGAACAGTCTATGAAGGCCACCGAGGCTCTAATACGATTTCTGAGAGACATAGGACTTTCGCACAGACTCTAAATGACTGAGAACTTTATATGAGACTGCTTACATAATTCACTAGATCATAATCATCTTCATTGACAATTTTCACCTCATATTCCTACCCCACTGCTATGTCTTTCCTTCCCCCTCTCCCTATCCCCGGTGCAGAGTAGCAAACTAGAACTGACGTTCGGGTTAAAATCTCTGCCTTTCCTTCATAAAGCACTACTACTACTTGGAGAAGTCTCATCTGGAACAGAGTCAAGTACTTCCTGGGCCTTGGTACGGTATTTCAACACCGGGGAGCTTGTCAATTTCTTCCTGGAGAGGGACTTGTTCAGTCCACTTATTGTTAAACATATGTTGACCTCTGAACTTGGTTGAGTCTTCTCCATCCCTACCTCAATACCCTGCCGAATGTCATCCAAGAGGGACTGTGGCTCATCATCTAACGTAAAGCCTGTTGCTTCACGTGTTGTTGATGGCATTTCTACACCTGGCTCAGTGTCGGCCTCCTCCACGGTCGTCCCATGAAGCCCCAGGTAAGCTACTGCGTGAATATGCTTGCACATCGATGATGAAATCAGGCTGTCATTGCAAGTGCACTTGTAACTGTTGATTAAGATGTCACAGTCCCTGCAACGAAGCACGCAACTCTGGTGGGGGTCGCCCTTCTCAACATGGTAGCTTCTCTCTGTCTGGGACTGAGACTTTACAAGCCAGCCATTGCCATTTTGCAGCTGTTCTACATCTGATGCTGGAATTTTCATCCCCTCCTGGTGCCTCCGAAAAAGGGCTGCATCATGCCGATTCGTTTTTCCTTTTACGAGCGACTTGGGACGCTTGTAGAGCCGGTCACGGCTCAGTTCGAAGAGGATCATCAACAGCTTGTCGAGCCTCTGGTTGTGAGTTCCATGCATGTAGCGTGACTTCAGGTCCTTGTACATTGCCTCCAAAAGGTTCGTAGTATTAAAAGGAATGCCCTTTCTGAAGCAGAGCACCCACTGTTAGGCTCTGCCACCGTGGTAGTGCCCGAAGTACTGAAGAAACTCGTGTACTTGTTGAATTAGTTTTGGATCAGTCTCTTCACTTAGTTTCTGACACGGGAAGCCTGTCGGAGCTCGTTGGAATTGACCCTCATCTTTGCAATTTCTCAGCGCCCACAACTCGTCGCAAAGACGGTCACGGTTTTGCTTATATCTTGGACTGACTGCAACTTCAGAGCCCAGTTGTGGCTTACATGCCACGAGCAGAGCATCCAATGTTGGGCACAGCCCATCACTTCCTCCCATGCATTACCTTTATGGCCTTAAGGAGTGTTTCATAGCCTTGGTGCCTAGTTACTTTGAGATCAAATATGTGCATGGCATGCCTGACTGATCTTCTGCAGCTGTCATGAGTGTTCAGTTGCAGAATGTGGCCATTTATATTATGAGTGTAGTCAATGCACAGAAACTTGGGGCCAAGCTTTGTGAGACGTTCTTTCTAAAGGAACAGTCATCAGGGCAAGCTCAAAGCTCTCTTTTTGTTTTCCTTCCTCCATGTCAGTACAGGACTGAAGAATCTGACTTTGTTCAGTGCCGTAGGTCTTTCGTCAGAATTTCATGCTTGACGGAGATGTTGCCAATGTCTTTTATTGAGAGTAAATGTAGCCTGCCCATCTCACTGCCAGCAGAAGAATGTGCGTCTACCAGATCTTTAAGGGCGGGGATGCCTTGCTTTAGTTTATCAGCTAAAGCCTCCTCCTCAGTCGTAAAGAGGCGCTGGTGCTTCAGTTCCTTCGGGTGGCCGTAGTGTTCTGCCTGGTACTCTACTGTCACCTTGCCATCTTTCTCTGTAGCTTGAATTGTGGCTAAGCATTGCACATTAGTCTTACAAGTGCCCTGGGTTCTCAGTTTTCATTTACCTCTTGCTCTGAAATGATCCAGAGCGGTGGCAGTAGTAATACCTTTTCAGGACACCCTCATCTCGTCCCTTGGGTCCGTCGTGGAGAATGAAGCGAATGTGCTCTCTGCCATCCTTAGCCCCCCTCCAGTCACTGAATTCTGGCAGGCAGAGAAGAAAGAAAGCTTAAAATGAAATGGCCTGAATTAAGAGTGGTATATCAGTCACATCATATACTCCACTGCTTCAAAACATCTTCATGTTTGTTTCACTAAATGTACATCCCAATCAGACTTTTAGCTGTAGCATGCAGTCCATGGTTTTTTCGTGCTCCCAATGCCCACATAGTAGGTGCACTCCAAAACACTATGGTCTGCAAGAACAGGTTCACTGCCCCCCACATATGTGGTGTTTGCAAGTGCACCTGCTATGTGAGTGACGGGAGGACAAAAAAAAAACACAAACTAAAATATGTTTTGCATATTCATAAGTTCAATGCAAGTGCGCACTACAACGGAGAGGGAGCACAAGTTTCTTTTGCTCCGTGTCGACCGCGCATCTTTCACAGAACATTTTAAATCTATGGTTAACCAAACACTAAGAATTTTATTCGCGAATTGATTTATCCGAGAGCTTACTATTTGATTTGTATTCCGATATTAAAGTATTCATACACCCCTAGAAAAGAGTCAAGTCTCATTATAGTGGCAGTCACAAGAGCAGCTGAAAAACCCCAGTGTGTTGGTACCATGTAAACTGTAGACGTGAGATATATGCTTACCGTAAAATTCTGAGAGATGCCCGAGCCTCGAAAGGTAAGCCACCCCAGTTTTTGGCTTCATTTGCTTTTTTTTCTTTTAGTTAGCTATTGGGGATATAATGTGTCTAGTTATTGTGTCGAGTTAGCTATGGCAAGATATAATGAACAATTGCTGACTGGCAAGTAGAGCCATTATTGCTTCACACTGCAAGTGAGCCCACTTTTTAATTTGAGCCATTTTTTTCTGATTTTAGGTGGGCTATCTCTCGGGATATTAGGGTAACACTGTGACCCCTCTACTTCACTCCCCAGGTAGCCATACTCCCATCATACATACCAGTGGCAACGGCCAAAGCCGCAACAATCAGGTGTGCCAGGTTTGTGCTTAAGCTTATGTGCTTAAGGTTATGTGCTTAAGCTTACACTGAGCAGCCGAGCAGATAGAGCTCTGCTGCTCGTGCGCATGAACTCGTGCCTTGCGCCCGTGGCTAGAACGTACCCGGCTCTGAGCCGATCGCCAAATTAAACCTCTTCTACCTTGCTATCGTGTCACCTTTCCTGGCGCAACTTGCAACACGACTTGCAACATGGCGTCAGAAGTGGGATGCGGAAGTTGTTGACAGCGAAGATGCTCAAGAGCCACGTACAGAATCTGAAGGCAATCTTCATTCACACACGAGAAGTGGCCGATGCGTCAAAGCTCCCCAGAGACTTTGACTCTTCTGTATGGGAGAGATGTTGGCTACACTGAGCAGCCGAGCAGATAGAGCTCCGCGGCTAGATCGTACCTGGCTCTGAGCCGATCGCCATATTAAACCTCTTGTTCTACCTTGCTATAGTGTCACCGTTCCCTGGTGCAACTTGCAACATGACTTGCAACACTATCCACAAGCTTTAGCGTCAGTGCACGAGAACAAGTGTTGGCTCGAGGAATAAAAATTGACATTCTATTTTGTCTTAAAAAGGGCTCGGACATTCATTCAACTCTTTCTCGACCTAACGTAACGAGGAAGTATGTCACCGCACAAACAATTCAGTGCTAAATGAATTGCATGTGGTAAAATACTCCTTCAGGATGTTATAAGGTATATACACTGGAAGTATGGCTATTCCCATGCACAGGTGTGCTTTAGGAGGCGATCCTGTTGATGTCCTGATGTGAAAGTCATGCTTGTAAAGTAACATGGCTTAAAGAAAGCTGAAGTGGTTCCTAAAATATAGTTGGAGGTCAATTCTTGCCTGGTTTTACCCCATGAATCCAAATAAGACAATTATTTGGTGCAAAATTGTTGGCAAACGCAAGATAGCCATGTTTCACATTCACCGTTTATGACGTCAAATATGGGTTTCCGGCTACACAGCGCATGCCACTCCATAAAGGATCCCTTTCATTTCATCGAAACTCGCTTCGTAAAATTATGTTTCGTGGACAACTTTTCATGGACACACGTTTCGTCAACACAATCGTTTAATTGATGCTTGTTATGCGAATTGCATGCTGTAGGGACATTTCGTCTTGCGTGTATCACTGGGGTATGTATTAACCCACACACAAGCCAGCCTGCCTGCCTGCCTGCCTGCCTGCCTGCCTGCCTGCGTTCACGCCGCTTCGCGGCGGCTCATTACAAAAATGTTAACCCACCTTACCGACACTGCATGGGACTGTCGCAGTGACAGTCTCATGCAGCTTATTACCGAAAAAAGGGTAATCTGAGCTGTCGATGAACCGTCATGCAATGAACTGATTGCCACTTCTCCAGGAGTACTCTGAGTTGCATAGCTTTGATCAGTGCAATTGGTGCGCAAGCTTTTTGAGGACCGTGCACCTGCAGAACAAAAGAGCTCTGTAACTACCACTTTGAAAGCACTTTTCAGAGGGGAACGAAAGAATAAACTCGTACCGCACAGCAAGTTTTAAGCATCTCGAAAACAATTTGCACGAAAGACGAGAGAGGGACAGGACAAGTGGCACTATCGAAAATAATGTGGCACTCGAGATTCAAAGAAAGGCAGTGTTGCATTTTGATGCTCTAGAAAGATTAACAACCCTCTAGAAGAGAAAAGGAAAGAAGAAAAAAAATTAACAAACCGACTTTCTTCTCGTACTTCTCTTAGCACGCATTAAACAGTCAGTCGATACTAGATGGTAACGCTTGTTGCCATTTCTGTTCTTATCCTCTTCTTTTGCATTGTTTTCAACATATGCTGGGATTTCACGTGGCACCTCGTGCTATTAGAGGAACGAGTGTATTTTATCCCTCTGTGCAATCGCAATAGTCACCATTGGTGCGGATGCAAATTTGTGGTAATGAATTGTCGTCTCTTTTCAGATTTTTTAGTCTTTAAACGAGAGCTTGAATTATATCTTTTCTGCTCTAGGCCCACACCGTATTTTGTAACTGGTAGGCATTGTTATTGATTTTTCTTCTGTAGAAAAGGTAGAAAACTAAGTGAGCGCACTTACCTTTCAACAAATTGAACTTTAACTTGTCACGCCTCGCGACGATCCCGTGTTTCGCTTCAAAGTGGCGCAGCAAGCTGTTGGACACAGATCGCATGCAAGGCGGCAGCGGACAGTGTGATCCAGCTCGTGTCAGCGTCCCCGTGAACCTCCTTTAGGTGCCTCTTTAAGTTGTAGATTTTCTTGAAGCACATGTCAGAAATCATGCACTTGTACTTATCTGGGTCGGCGTTATGCCGCTAGCATGCACAAAAGCTACGGAGCAACCAGCAACCACATCCGAAGTTCAAACTGAGAACCGTTGAAACGGTTGAAAACAGCGAGGCGCCAGTGTGCGAGTCATACATGACGCTATCATCATCATCACCACTACGCGAACGGATTCCCTACGAGCGGTTTTCCCTACGCTGGCGTTGTCCCCAGATCTAGGCACGGGCAGATCTCTGGATAGGCGCTCGCGTCAGCGGCCCTGTTTTCGGACTCGGGCGGAAGGCCGCCCACAGTTGCCTGCCTTGGCAACCGGAAGAGAGGTCGCGAGGCGGCGGGCGCGAGACGCTCACTTCCTCGTAGCCCTCCCCGTCCTCCCATGCTTGGACGGGCCCGCTTGCTCGTTCTGGCGTGACGACGGCCCGACGCGTCGCCCAGGGGCCGAGATCCTCTTGATCGGACAGGATGGCGGACGTGAGCGTATCGTTGCGATGCGACAGAAGCGCGAAAAACAAATTCGTCGTTTCGTTGTTTAGGCAGCGAGAGTTTAGTTGCCGGAGTATGGCGACGTTGATACCCACCGTGTGAGAAATTTAGCCAGTGCAGTACGACCGCTAGCCTGGGGTCCATAATGTGCACCACGCAGTAGTGATGCGCGACCGCACGCCAGTACGATGCTCAGCCAGATCAAGCTTGTGCGAGTTGGTGATTGACATTAGCAGCAACAGAGCCAAAAAAAAAAAAAAAAAAAGATGACACAGAGAAGGAGAAACAGCGGCCTGGTTTGTCCATCTGTGTGGCCTGCATTTGTGTCGTATTTTTTTTTCTGCGTTGTTTGTGTTGATATGAAAGCGTCTTGCTTTGATGCGAGGAGTACCGTGCAACGAATACGTCAAGCGGGTACGCTCAAAGTTTTTCTTTATTTTTCCTTTTTGCGCATGGGAGACAAAATGTTAATAATAAAAAATTAATTTTATTTAGCAATATGTGTGTATTTCTTTATTTTTTTCGGAGTCGCAAATAATTGGTTTTGTTCTTATCAAACCTAAGATGTAACTAACATTTACTGTGCAATACAAAGCAATTATACTTTGGAGTATAACAATTACAACAATTCGAATGATGTGTTTTTATTTTTATAACCGTGAATTGTTGTAGTCGGGGACATCTTTCACTGCGAATCCACTCACATCGTGTTTTAGAGCGCAGCTCTTAGGGGCCCGTTCCCGGCTTGAGCGGCGTCGCCGTCGGCGTAACCAAGGTCATCCCAAGGTCACGTGACCCCCAAGGTCACGTGACCCCTCCAGGTCACGTGGCCCCTCCCAAGGTCATCTCAAGGTCACGTGACCCCACGTGACTCCCAAGGTCACGTGACCCCTCCCAAGGTCATCTCAAGGTCACGTGACCCCGACCCCACGTGACCCTTTGAAGGTCACGTGACCCCCAAGTCACGTGACCCCTCTGAGGTCACGTGACCCCCGAGGTCACGTGGTCTCCTCCCCAAGGTCACGTGACCCCTCCCAAGGTCATCTCAAGGTCACGTGACCCCAAGGTGGCCCCCACGTGACCCCCAGGTCACGTGACCCCTCTGAGGTCACGTGACCCCTCTGAGGTCACGTGACCCCCCTCCCAGAAGTCACGTGACTTCCCCCCCGAGGTCACGTGACCGCCCCCCCGGAGCATATTAAAGCATGAGGGGAGGAGGAGGGGTCTACCCTCCCCTCAGTACCCTTCACTCCTCCTCCTCAAGAGCTGCGCTCCAATTCGGCGTTACAGGGATTTGTAAACGGCTTTCACTTTTTTTCTTTCTCGCCCAATTTTTTTTTTTTTTGCGGGCCATGAAGCGTTTGATTGGGTCCGAGCCTACGGCTAACGCTGACGCAGCGCTCGTTTTCGATACCGAGCTGAGCCGAGTTTGCCCTCGCGTCCAACACGTAATCAGGCCTCGTGCCCAAACAATGGCGGACCCGGCTAATTGGCTAAGCAGCTTCCAGATGGCGCCCGCGTTTGAAAAGGGTCAGAGCCGTTTATACTGAGAGAGTTTGGTTAGTGGGCGGAGCTTGTTGTCCTCTAGAACCAGCGGATTTCGCGATAACGCAAAATTGCGTTACTTCTTTGTCTCATTTATTCCCGAGAAATCTCATGGAGTTCCTACGAGTCAGAGCCACAAAAATAGCGGACGGAAGTAGTCATGCCCCCGGTTGTCAGACTACGCTGCTGTGGTTGCCAAGCTGTCAACATCTCCTTAGGAAGGCCAAGCTCTCTCAGTATAAACGACTCTGAAAAGGGTTAGGGTGCCTACGGTGTTCGTCTGCCTCAGGGTGTGAAGACATCTTTTGTTGCACTAAGTGGGCCAGCGCGTGACGCGCTGGTGCACTAAGCGCGAGGAATTTGTGCGGTAAAACGGTGCCTAAAGCACTAGCCAGGGTTATACGCGCGCTCGAGACGAGACGCACCCATTTGCGTGTACTTCGAAATAACTAAAAAAGAAGACAATGGGGCGGAAAATGGTGTAGATGTCACCACTCGAGCAAAAGCACGTGTTTGTATACGAACGCCTTCGTAGAAACGCGCGCTTTTGCTCGAGGTCATAATCGCTGACAGGTTAAGGGGGAAGCCCCTCCCAACCCTTTCCGCTTTAGATTTGGCTTTCCCAGAGCGGACGCCTCCTTTCCAACGTTCGCTTTGGTAAAATGGGAAAGGGTGGGAGGCCTGAACTCTTATCCTGTCACAATGGAGGTACGAAGCTTCTTGAGTCGACAAGGGGTGAAGCCAGAAGTGAGGAGGAACATGTGCCCAACGATGATCTAAACCGATAGACCCCCGAAAGTGACCAAATCAGATATTGGCGCCAAGTCAGATCTCCTTTTCGTCCAATAGCGTCTCTCGGTTTCGGTCATTCGATTGGGGACGTGTCCCTCGACACTTCTGGTTTCATCTCTGGTGGCCTCGTGTCGCCTCCAGAAGCTTTCCTACCTTCATGCCAGGAACAAGACAGACGGACAGGGCGGAGGGTCAAGATTTTTGCGTTGTTTGCACCTTCTTGTGTATTGCTTCGTAATTATCCGGCCTCCACCACGGGCCCACGAGGGGTTCGCCTGAAAAGTAATTCTGTTGCAAGTACGTTGAGACGGCAGGAGGTTAGTGTGAGCCCCAGAGAACGTCTGGTGTCCCTGCCGTCGATGAGAAACTTAGCCAGCGCAGTGTACGGCCACTTGCCCTGATGTCTTCAACATGCATCAATTAGTCGCGTTTATACGACAACACGCCGGTATTATGCCCGACCAGATCGAAATGGCAAAGGGTAGAGACTGCAGGCCAGGATCCCCGTGTTCCGCAGCGAAAAGCTTTTGCTCCACGTGCTCCGAGCACACTCAACAACCGATTTGGCTGGCCTGCCTTTTCGCGGTAGGGTCGTAGTGGATGGGATAATTCACCGCTATATACATCGGGGAATTCTTTCACCACGGATTGAAATACAGCGGAAACTAGAGACACGGGAGCAGACAATAGGCCAAGGACTCAGAATGTGCTCATCCCAGCCAGTTTTCGATCCGTTTATGGCACGTCAGCAGCAACACATTTGGTATTTTTTGTTTTTAGTAAGAGGGCGAGAGTATCGTGCCGGAAGGCCATAAACTAGACGATACATTCATGTAACTGCAAGCAATGTTTACGCAGTAATTGTATACAATTATATTTTTTACCCTTCGGTAAAGTTGCGAGGACAGATAGCGAAAAAAAAAATCTTCTCGTGGACACGTGGGACAAAGAGTAAGGAGTTTTCTTAGATCGTTGGAATAGCTTCAATAAACATACTCGGTACGTCGGATGCATCTGTGTGCGTGTATCTCATCGGGTGTCTTTATCAGGGCGCAAAAACGATATACTCAAACTTTCCAATCTCGGATACGGCGTCGCACAGGAACACCAGGCACTGTGGTCGTCCCCCTTTCCCAACGACAATGGTGATAATATCCGACGTGAAACTCCGTTTATTAACAAAAGAAGGTGGTGCCATCTGGTCGCCCGCTACTGAAGCTATGGCCGAAAAGCTCTGTAATAAATGAAAGCGTGAATTCATGTCGAAGCTCCAGGTTTGACTGGTTTGTTGAATCTTCAAACGTTTAGCGAAGTACGACGAAGTTTAAATTTTTGTACCGTCTTCTACAAAAAAAGAAAAAGAAAACTTAATTGTTTAAAAGTATAGGGTTTGTTTTAAAAATGGCCTTTTATAGGTTTTATGTATTAATTATCGATGTTTACATAATATAACCGCAAACAGAGGGGCTCGTCAAACTGCTGACTCACTCCCCCGCCAGGCGATGCCAGGTCGCTTTTAACTTACACGAATGCGCATGATAGTCACTACTCCGCTAGTCGAACTTCGGGTTTAAAGTTCAAAAAAGCCAATCCCGGTCGAACTCGAACCTCGGCAGTTCCACGACATCGGTAGATACCATAACGGACCTCTCTTTTTCTCTTCCTCGCCATCTTCATGCTACCAGTCAGGTAGCGACTTGCCACTATGGAGAAAGTGGCAAGTCGATACAAGTCAATCCAACGTACCATGGTGCTTCGCTGGACCCACGGAATAAGGAAAGGCGGAAGCGAAGAGACGTTGACATATCGCTGGGGGTCGGTTTTTACGCACTTCTTACGTGAAGTTCCCCCATACCAATTTATAATGGATATTTTTGCCGACGACTTGCGTACACTAAGGTGGGATCCTTTGGACGAGGGGCGATTGCAAACTGCTTACGTGCGCTCGTACAACCATTAGAATTTGAAACATTGAAGTTTTAGCAAATCGTGTTTTCAGGCCACGCTCTCTGCAGCGGGAGCTGGCGCTGCCACTTCGACGCATGCTCTGAAGCGCGCGCCCATAGCGGTAGCGGGCCTTTGAAAACGATTACTGAAACTCCCTAATAGAGATTTTTAGCCAGTCTTGGGTAGTAACGCGTTACTAGTAACGCATTACTGTAATTTCGTTACTTTTTTGGTAACTTGTAACAGTAACGAGTTACTTTTTTAAAATGTAACTTGTAACTGTAGTCCTATTACGTTTTTCTGAAGTAACGTTGAAAGTAACGACGTTACTTTTGTCGTTACTTTCCAGTGTTTTATGAATAATATATCACTGATCGAGTACAATTTAGATTTTGCTTGCACCTTTCAAATCGTCCATTCCGACATTTCGAGTGTCAAGTTGGCCCCTTGCACAAACTTGTGCATACGTTCTTTCTCACGAGTCACGACCCGAATATAGCCACGTGTAGATATCATGAAAAAAATCTAGTTATCTTTACGCACGCGCTTGTACTTTGTGACTGAACACTTACATCTTAGTGTCTTTGAAACAATTTCTATTTTTTTTGTGGTTTTTATTTTTTCTGCGAAAACGCTTTTTAATCGGGTGAATCAACCGTGAAACAACAATACACGCGGAGGGCACTGCGCATGTTTCGTATTTTGATTTGCGCCACTACTCTTGGCGTGGAAATTTTCAAACACTAATTTCGAGAAGCAACTTCTGCTAACTTACGATATGAAGTAAAAAGCGTACTGTTTAATTTTATGCAATAAAACTTGGTGAGAGGCGTTTTCTTGATTTTCTATTTTTTGTGTTATAGAAAAGTAACTGAAAAGTAACTTCGTTTACTTTTTAAAAGAAACTGTAACTGTAACAAGTTACTCTTTTGTTGCGGTAACTGTAACGGTAACTTCGCTACTTTTTTCTGAAAGTAACTAACTGTAACGAATTACTTTTTAAAAGTAACTTACCCAAGACTGCTTTTAGCAAACCGTTACCGTGTTTCGCGTATCCGCACTACTGGAGCCTTTGAAGCACGCTTTTAAGCACGCGCCCCGCGGTATCACTGCGGGTGCGCGTTTAAAAGCATGCTTCAAAGGCTCTGGTTGTGCTGTACGCGGTGTCTGTTTGCTAAAAGTTCCTATTCGCAAAATCGGCACGCGTCCGATCGATATTGGCGGCACTTACATTAAGGAGGCAATTTAGTAGTGATGGAAATAACGCTGTCTAGGAATGAGAGAGCCTGATCAAAGACGTTTTTCTCACTGTCAGAAAACAAAAGAAAAGTTCAGAGGGGCGGTCACAAAAACGGGAGTCTATAAAATACTAATTTAATCAGTGATTGCATTTCCTATTCATCACACAAACCGTAATTAAAACACAACTTATGTGATAAATGGAAACTTGTAAAACTCAAGGGGACGAATATACGCTCGGTTATTTTTACAAATATTAGAAGTGTGCTTTCCCAACGAGAACAACTGCATTCATTGATTGAATCGGCAAATGCTGACATAGTGTTTCTAACGGGGACTTGGTTACGTCCAGAAATAAAAGTTATAGAAGTGTTCCCAAAAAACATGAATTTCGCATTGTTTACGTGTCACAGAGACAAAACAAGGGGCGGTGGCGTTCTTATCGCCGCCAGAAACACAGTATCTAGTAATCGGGTAGCAGTACCGTCATCGTTGGAAATGATTTGGGTGATTGCGTGCATCATCACGATCTCATCAGGCTTTACTAGGAGTTTGCTATAGACCGCCAGATTATTCGCATGATTTTGTTACGGAACTTCATGACGCACTTTTTTTCTTTCCAAAAAGTTTCCGAGAGCTAGTATAACACTTGTTGGTGATTTCAATTATCCTCATATTGACTGGCTTTCTTTGTCGTCACAAACCTCACGTGCATTCATTGACATATGTTTAACCTTCAACTTAGTTCAAATGATAACTCAACCAACCAGGATCCTAGGTTCTTCTTGCAGCACCCTTGATCTATGCTTACCGTCTCATCCCAGCATCAAAAGCATCTCCTACCTTTCGGGGCTAAGAGATCACTTAGTAATACATTTTTCGCTGGAACTTCCTACATCCCGAAAATCTGCATACCATTCATACATCATGGATTATAACAAAGCAAACTATCAGGCAATAAACGAGGGCTTAGAATCGTTTTACTGTTTCTTTATGTCCACCTTTGATCAGAATTCAATTAACGAGAACTGGGGCCGCTTTAAAACGATGATGTCTTCACTCTGCAATTCCTACGTACTACCAGTAAGAATTCGATCAGATAACGTCAATCTATGGTTCACGAAAACAATTAGTCGTAGGAACAAGAAAAAAAACGACTATTTAAAAAAACAAAATCATCGCTTTCGAATAACAGCCTTTGGGATAAATATGCAAGTCATGCAAAGGTATATAAAAATGCCGTCGTGCAAGCAAATTTAAAGTTTTTTGAACATGACTTAAAAAAATATTCTTACAAACAACCCAAAAAATTTTGGGAAAATTATAAACCCGACACGTGCGAACGGATTGGCGTTCGTTGATGACGACGGCGTGAAATTTTAGGATGAAGAGGGCGCACAAAAGCTTAACATATGTTTTAATTCCGTATTCACACAAGAGGTTCTCGACACCACACCTAAACTAAACACGTTGGACCATGCGCCAATGAACCCAATCGATAGTTCATATCCTGGCATTGTGAAAGCAATTAAAAATTTAAAAGTTTCTTCTAGCACTGATGATGATTTCATAAACTCAAAGATTTTGAAAAATATAAAGCAAACAGTGGCTCATTACTTGTGCAAACTATTTAGCCAATCATTAAGTTCGGGGAGGCTACCGGATGTCTGGAAAGTAGGAAAAATACTGCCGATTCACAAAACGGGAGACCGGGACCAAAGAGCCAATATTTCTGCTAGGGTAGTCAATGTGTGTAAAATCAAATTCATCCGCACTTTATCCTTGTTTTTCACAAATTCCATGTTACCTCCTGCTATTGATGATTGAAATTCATTACCCAACGACATTGTACTAGAAATTAACACATCTAAGTTTTGTGAACTTGTCAGTGTATTTCAGATGAAATGAACGAGTTATTAATTTGTATAGTGATTTGTTAACTTATTGCCATTTAACATTTGAACCATGTTTTTTTTTTTTTTTTTTTTTTTTGTGAATCTTACGTTTGTGTTCAAACAAGTCTTTTAACTCACCCTCCCTTGTGTAATACCCGGACACGGGTCTTCAAGGTAAATAAATGAAATGAAATGAATAATGTGTGACGGCCATATTTAATTTGCAGGAATGCAGAGAGCATACATTTCTGTAGAGTTATGACGTGCTGGTTATACTATAGTTATTATAGCCAGCACTGTTTGGTCTAGACTATTTCTGTACAGTACCCTAGCGCTCAAGGCACTCGTTAATATAACGACACCAATCAACGACCGGGACGTTTGGCCCACTCGTAAACCGACCATCACCCTCGAGTAAGAAAAAAAAAAAGGGACGTGATGATCTGTCTGCCAAGTCAAAAGTCAAATTTGGGAGTTTCACGTGCCAAACCTTCGACGGGCATCTGGCACGCCCCAGCGGAGGACTGAGGATTACTTTCGGCCACCTGGGAATCTTTTGATGTGCGACCGAAAGCTCGGTTACACGGCTCATTCTACGCAATAAGCCTCCGTCATATTGCGGGCACCTCGGCCGGGATTCGAACCCGCCACCTGGACCTCTCTGAAACTCGCACTAGGAGTCGGCAAGCGAGAGCTTATTTTCTCAGACGTAATTCTTATCTTCATATATCTGCTATGGCCTTCCAGCATTAAAGTTTCATGATGCAAGCCTGTGCGCCCCTGATGCTTTCATGATACTGGTAACGCCTTCGCGCGGCGGATTCGTTATCACCAAGAGCGCAAAAACAAGACGGGAGACGATGCTCTCGTGCGAAGCGTGGCAGCACCATTTGGTTAATGTTCGCCGTCCACTGAATGTTCGGTAAGAAAAACTGAATATATCTGAAATGTTAAAGGATAACTGCGGTCGAAAACGAAGTCAAAATAAATGGCTCAAGTCGCATTAGTGCTCAAAATATGATCACAGCCGAAATATTACGTCGAAGTGAACCCGCACACTCCGCTAAAACCGATTTTCAAGATGCGACCAGCTGCTCTTTAGCGGGCGGCAAGCGGGTTAGTTTTTAGTCAAGCAACACTGCCGCAGCACCCTCGTGACGTCACGTCGCGGGCGCACGGCTGATGATCAGTGTGGCTAACCTTTTATCAGATAGTTTCGGTTTTGCCGTAGACGCCCGAAACCGAACTTTGAGCCGTGATATTTATAGAACTATACACAATTTCGAAAAAAAAAAAATATATATATATTATAGTTTTTAATTCAGGGACATTGCTTTAGGTGAAAACAGTTGTAATCCCAAATTCAAAAACACGGACCGGAGTTGCCCTTTAAAGCTCCTTCCGAGTTATTAAAAGCAAAGTTCCGTTCTGTACAGATTTCAGCGTGATCAGGCTCCTGGGAAGTTTGTGAAGTAATCTCGTAACATAAAAATTTAAGTAAATAAGTTGAAATTACAGTTGCAAGCGTGAAATTTTTGCTTCGGTAAAAACAAAACAAAACAAAAAAAAACAGTTATTGAGGTTTTTAGCCAACGAAGGACCTACAGGGTCCGAAACATTTCGTTCCTGATTCTACGATCTTCACCAAGGACCCGACCCGTCTAAGGGCAATACTGCTTCGGTATTATTACTCTCAAGTGCTTGTTAATTTCCTCCCAGGTTAGTTCATAGAAATCACACCTTGGCAAAAAAAGCTCCGATTGGACTCTCGCCACCTCAGCCCCAACTTTCTGTTTGGCGAGTCTAGTGCCCTTAGGGTGAAACGAAGTAGAAAGTATTTTATGGGCACTTTTAACGGAAATTCTGCTTCATACCTGGTGGGGGGAGAAAGGTTGTGAAAAAAGAAAAATTCCAAACTGTACGTTCGTGTCTTTTTTTTTATTTGTTTCTTTAAAGGGGTTATGACACGCCAAAAATAAAATATGAGATAACTATACTGCTAGAACCCATTGTATATTCTTATAATCCTCCTAAATTTGTAATGAAAATGGCGCGATAGTTTCGTGGATAAATCAATTTATATGCGGGCCCCTCGGAGGGGCGGATCCGAGCGGAGCGAGAGGCTTGCTACGTAGCCAGCCTCCAGCGCGATGTCTCGTTGCACGCACTCACAGACTTGGCTCTCTTAGTGTCTCGAGCCTCAGCTTCCTCGTTTACCTTCCACGTTTCGAGCATGCGGTCCGTGACGATTACGTCTACGGCATCGCTCGCCTTGTCAAAGTGTTCGACATTGATCGCAGCAGCGATGAGAGTGATTGCTAAGAGCTGTTGGAAGCTGTGCATTATGACTGCGAACCGCTGGCGACCAGCTCCAGTGACGACGAGTTACGGACGAACACGCCGTGGTCACTGTCGTCCGGGAATATTTCACAGGCGCATGCAGGGTGGAAGGTCAACGGGCCGGGGGTGAGAGCGAAAATAACGCTCGGGTTGCCGAGTTGCGTGAGCGGTTTTTGATCGTACCGCCAGTACCGCGGCGAGGAGAGCTTGGGCGATCATGGGGGCGCCTAGAATGAGAGAACGTTCATGGTCACGTGGTTTATGTACGCCGTGGTGTGACTAACTTGGGCAGTGTTGCCTGGTCGACAGATGAAAACGATAAAAATTCGTAAATTGAATATTGCAATCACCAGAGCTCTAAAAATCGCGTAACTTAGTGTATATCCTAAGTAGCCTATGAGCATTCCATTTCAAGAATAATCTATATGTTTAATTTTCGTGTCATAACCCCTTTAACTTTTAGCGGCAATGTTTAAGTTTGATTTTCACTTGATACCCAAATCTCAACGGAAACAACGGGATGTTTAGTGCTGGAGAAGGTCGATGCGTCGTGAAGGTTGCCATGCCAATCTTTCGGAATATTACGGTGGTCTGATGGCAAAGGGGGGGGGGTGGCCTGCCTCTCTGCGCTACGGAACCGATTCTTTTCATCTCCGACAACAGCGCTCCTCCGAGAATAGCAGGGGCAGGCCTCGGAAACCGGACTTCCTGGACTTGCGCGCATCCCGTTCCTCGACGTCTTCGGCGGCACTCCCGGCGGCAATCGCCGGATTCGCTGGCGGCCACTCTCGCGGCGGCCGGAACAGTCGTCCGCAAGGACGCGTCGCCTCCTCCGCCTTCAGGACGCCTCGCCGAGACATTGGCTAGAGAGCGAAGCCTGGTCCAATGCATCTACGAACACGCGTTGAGATTCCGGGGAGAATGCGTCGTGCAGGGAAGATGTCGCACGAGAGCAGGATATGGGTTTACTTGGACCGGATTGAAGAGCGCTACGTCATTCGTAGTCTTTCCGGTGCTAGTGAAATTCACGACGTACGTGTTCTGTTTGAAAGGAAGAAGAAATAATTATATGTGCAGTTCTGGCACATGAATGGCGAAAGCAAGGGGAAAACAGAGCTTGGCTGAGTCTCTTCTCTCTTGAAGTCTCGTAACACCTCTAACATAAAAATCAGACGTAGCAACAGCATGGGAAAACAAAATAGCGCAAAATTGTAAATAAACTGCCTTTCTACTAATTCATTCATTCATTTCTTTTCAGCTTATTATGCAAATATTTCATTATGAGTCAGATCGATGTGATTGTTTAGGAGAGCATTCACCGTAATGCGGAGCGTTTAAGTTGTGAATGAAGCATCGCTCTTCGATTCGAATCATTTAATGGGTACACCCCTGATAAAGATGCGCTTTATGATGTCGAACTTGAGGGGAAAACAGCTTCCTTCCTTAAAAACTTTGCATAAAAGAAGTAATCATCTCCATACGGTTCGCTACCCGCACCTTCCTTTTATGTATGCCAAACTTTTAGTGAAAATTTAGTATCGGCTCACGTTGATCCAATATAGAAAATTTCTAAACTCCTCTTATCCTTGCAATACTTATAAAAAAAGAAAACGAGCAAGCCACTTATTATTGATTATTCGCCTTATAAAAATCCCAAAGCTGCATTTCTTTTTCTTGTCTCTTGACTTGTAGGCTTTTAAATTCTATATATATATATATATATATATATATATATATATATATATATATATATATATATATATATATATATATATAAAATAAATAAATACAGTTAACTTTATATTTTTCTTCATTTTTACTACGTCAAATATATATATATATATATATATATATATATATATATATAATTAAATTTAAAAATAAAAAAATGAGAAGAGATAATTTTTACATTTACTGTATTTTCTTTATTCCGGCTCCACTCTGTCGTGACGCGAAACTTGTTTTTATCAGTGATGAACCCAAAAACAAAAAACAAAAAAAAACATAATAATGCAGTACCGCCCTTGAAGCACGGCCGCTGCACTGCGCGCGCCAGGAAACCCACGAGCAAGTTTCAGAGCACGTCATATTTACATCCTACCGCAGACAGGTTCAGGAGCACGTATTCCCGGACGAATGCTTGGGTCACCGCTTCGGGAGCTCGGCTGAAAAAAAAAAAAAAAAAGTATTCGCCTCCGCATCCTTTTTTCTTGCGCTGCTGCTTCTGGGAACCTCAGCCTATTCCGACTTCTTTGATTTCTCGGAGTATTTTCGAAAGCAGGGATCGAACGTCGCTTCAGCAATGCGATGACGTCAGTCCGGGCGGTTCGGGTGTGTGACCTGCGCGACGTGACGTCACATGCAAATTGACAAAACACGGCGATTTGATTGCACGCGAGCGCATGCTTTGTCATTGGATGTGGTCCGGTCGGCCCGGGCTGAAGCGGTTCATTTATAAAGGTTTTGGTGGACAACGGTTAGGTCCCTTAATTCTACCTTTAAACGGTGGTCGTGAAAAGGGGAAATGGAGGAAAGACTACGTCATGTCGGAGCCTTAACAAATAAAACAATTAATGGCGAATGACGGATATAACAGCAAGGAAAAGTAAAGTACAGGCGGAAAGGGGCACCTTCAAACAAATTTAATCTTCTGCCTCCCCCCTGCTCGCGACTCATGAAGTCAGCCTATCCATTAAAGAAAAACTTATTCTGCACCCGTGGTTTTTTTGTTTATATAAGTACACTCGTCATTAACATAGGAGCAATATTTTCTATCCTTCATATGAGGCCAGCGCAATGTCGTTGGCTGCACCTAGGTTATCGCATTTATTAAGAAAAAAAAGTGACGACGCTGCTTTTCGTTCAGCAGTGCCGAAAGCTGTTCGGGGCATGCGGACTCACCGCCACGTGGCGCGTGCGACGTATGTACACATAAAATGAATTCTGAAAGGCTTGTCACGTCTACAGTGAATGGTCATTAATATCCTAGGCTAGCAAGGCTAACAACACCTTTCACCCGCAAAATGTATTACAAGTATGTCCGTTCATATGCAAAAAATTTTACAGCACTTTGTTTTTTAGTTTGCAATTTTTGCGAAAGAATCCGAGTTAAAACGCTCTATATTACAACAAATTGGGAGCACTCCCCTAGAGCTACAAATCAAAGCAAACCAACTAAAAAAAAATCGGTCAAATATGTATTAGTCTTTGCGATTAGAATCACGGTCTCGGTAATGTGAACCCGGTTAATTCGAATACCCCGATAAATCGACAATTTTTTTATCTTTCTTTTTCTGGTGTGGAGGGGGGGCGAACTTTGTAAATACATAATTTAATTGTTCTGTCATATATTGTATATATAGTTCAACATAATGTCCTCTTGAACATCTTGTTTGGACATCTAGACTGCAAAGCCGGTGTTTCTTTCAATAAACCGTTAAGCAGGGCCTGTCGTCGATAAAAGCAAGGGCAGTTTGATACTTTAGACCCATGTTCCGGATAAAAAAAACAGGACGCGGGATGGCCAAAAAAACCTGCTTTTCGTGCAAGGCTCGTCAAATTATGAGGCGCTGGAGAAATGCAGCCTTCTGCGTTAAGTCCTTATTTCGAACTCTTTTTGTTCGCCTTCCGCCCATTGAAAAGCATGCGGCAAGGGCCTTAGAACGCGCCTGGTATCGCTGGGCCGCAGCGTTCTTCCGCATCAAAAAGTTTGTCTGCTTTCCTCGCCGTCACCATGGCAACGAACGCCGAATGAATAGAAGCACGCACGGTACCGCCGCGTGAAGCTAGCAACAGCTGACGCCATTTTTACGAATGCCGTCTGCTAGTTTGCAAAGGGCCCAGCTGTCCCATAAAAGAGATACCAAGGGCGCCCACGATTTGGGCCACCGCGCCACCGGTTGCTCAAACTTTTGCGACCCTCCTTCCCTCGAAAGGACAGTCCGCCAGAGACAACTCACTTAATCCGTCATAAAAAAAAAAAAAAAAAAAAAAAAAAAAAAAAAAAAAAAAACAGTCTGCAAACACTGGCTGAGGTTTTTGTGTTTTTTCTTGTTAAGGGCCGCCCACACTAGCGAGAAAACGCGCCCGGCGCGCCGATAAATCGGTTAAGCGGGAAAATAAAGGGCGTGTCTCTGCACGTGCTCGTGGCGCTGACTGTGCTTCGGCGACATTTTGTTACTTGCCGCGATCGGCGTGCCACGCGCGTTTTCTCGCTAGTCTGGGCGGCCCTTAAGACGGCCATGCCGCACTGGCCCCGTAAAAGCTGTCTGTAGTACACAGATGTTCGAAGCGTACAGACGTAGCCAAGCAAGCACGCTTCGAAAATACCTGAGGAGTGTCCGCAGATACGTCTGTCGTCGTCTCTTCAGTGAACATCGTGCCCTTTGTACGAAGTACGAACAGTGTCACTGAGGCTTTCGTGCGCTTAGCCCCACTAGAACGACAACCCCGTCGACAAACACCGTAACGCCGACATCCGTAACGCACCCCGTTATCAAATTCGTTTTCCTTTTGCCACGCGTGCCAGGAACGCGGCTTCAAACGACACTTTTAAGGCCGGTTCTCACATGCAGCGAAGCGCTGATGTAGCGCTCCTCACGTGCCGTCAGCTACTTATCGTCTGCCTAGAGCAACAGTTTTGACAGTGCGATACAAAGCTGATGAACGCTCCCATCAGCACGCGCTTAGCGCGACGTCATCGCTATGCTTGTAGCGCTCCGCTGCATGTGTGAACAGGCCTTTATTGTAACCGAAAAACTGATCGGGCCGTAAAATGATCAATTTTCGTATCGTCGGCGCCCCCCCCCCCCCCCCCCCCAAAAAAAAAAGAAAAAAAAAAAGTAGGTGTTTGGTTGCTCCGGTGACAGAATTATATGAAGACACGCTTCAAACATCGTCGAATCATGTTTGCTTCGTACATAAACATGTTTACAGACACTTTTTGCATGACCAACAACCTCAGACACCGCCTGTACAGACCGTTTTTCGTATGATGTATCAGCGGCGTAACCGCGGGCTTTAAACGAGAGCAGACAAAAACCAAAAAAAAAAAAAAAAACGAACAATACTAGCGAATCCCACACGCTGCTGAGAGCGGCAGCAAGCACCTCTCCAAGGGCACGAGCGGCTGGGACCGTGACTCAGCCGGTCGTAGACTCCCAACGCGGTCCCACACACACACGCACAACATCTTCGAGGACGCGAAGGAAAAAAAAAAACCGCGCGCCGAGCAAAGCAACGACAACCCGAGAGTCATCGCGCGTGGAGGAGACCTCACCTGTTGTTATATATATATAACACGCTGAGACGACGAACTTGTCGTGCAGTGGTGTGGCAAAGATCCCGAAGACGTCGCCCTCCGAAGCAGGTGGCCACTGGGTGCCGGCCGGTCTGTTCAAAGCACGCGCACCACCAGACCGCACCGAGTAGCTCGGCTCACAAGAACAACGTCCCGCGACCGGACGGTGTATCCTCGGGACCGTGCGCGGCTGCAGCGAGTGGTTAGGGCATAGAGTAATATACACAAGGTAAAGAGCGGACACTGCCATAGGCCCCAGCGGCCCAGATAGACCAGAATCGAAAAAATAAAGCGCGAGGGACAAGCACAGGACAACCACGTAAAGCCTGGTTCAAACACTTGCGTTTGACCGCGTTGCGGCTGCGAGAAACCAGGACATCCCTGCTGCTTATATCGCGTGCCAAGATGATTCTTTGAATTGGAATCCACGCTTCATACGAAGCACAGATGTGCCGGTGACTCGTTTTCGGTTCTAGACGCAACGCAGACAAACACACTCAAACGCAAGTGTCGGAACCGACCTTTACGGTACGCGTATTTCCAAAACCTGGCCATTCCAGATCTGCCGCAGAGCGGCGTGCTCTGATTGGGCAGATTACCGCCGCACAAAATAATGACGGCGACGCACATACGGCGCCGGTCGCCGGCAGGAGCGTCTGCTACACTCCGGCGGATACTTTGGTGCCGTGGTCCGTGGTGACTTAGTGGACGCGTTGTTTCATCTGCCAGTGCATATCCATTGAGTTATTCCGCATATCACGCGCATAAAAGTCGGTAGCAGAAGTTTCGAGTATGCCGATGTCCGCAATTCGACTGCTCCAACCTCGGCGATTCTCTACCCAAGCTCGAATGAAGTAGGCCTCGCTGCTCTGTTCCGCGTGGAGTGCTTGCAGTGCTAATGCGCAGTGCTTTTCAACCGTAATTCAAGAAGCGAGAACGATAGCCCTGCACAGCGTGTGTGGCAGGTGTCAACGTTTTCCGTGTGGCTCTTATCAAAGTAAGCCTTGTCGCCTTCCTACGCGCCCGCGTAGCGCCCGTAATGCTGTCAATCGTACTGCTCAATTAATTCGCTGTTTTTCTTGCTCCGAAACGCTACGCAGATTTTATATCCACTTCAATGCTTCACAGCTGAATGAACACTTGTTTGTCGCTGGACAAGATTGCCATGAACGGATTTACTTCCGCGGTTTACGCCCCGCAAGTGTTTACTTTTTCTGCCGTATTTTCACGTTTTATTGCACAGACTGCTTTGATTTGTAGCAGTTTTAGGCTATTTGGCGTATACCAAGTTTTGTGAAATTAAAAGGACGCAAATTGGTTTCAAGCTGTTTGTTTCTTACGCCTATCATGATTTCACGTCGTGTTATTTTGATCAGCACTGGAGGTGAGCTAGGACTGCTCCAATACGTCTTTTTAACCCCAAGGAGCAGAGAATAAAAACCCATACAGAACTCGGTTTCAATAGATAGGGGCCTTTTCCTGGTGCCTTTTTGTTCGCTGTTCCCTTCTCTGCACTTGATACATAGATATGTCACCTGCCCTTTCAGCCTGTGGAGGTCCATGGGATTTAGAACAGAAGCATTAAAGCCATCTTCAGAATTACTTGTGCATTAAATCCTGTTACCCACGGGACATTCTTGTGTGAATCCAAAGTCCATGCTATTGAGAGCTTCTCCATGCTAGTGATAGACTCCAGCTACAATCTAGTTTTGTCATCTTTATTTCGGTCCCATCAATTTCCAGCTGCTGATGTCATCACTGTGTAATGCTGAAGTTCTAAAGGTCCCATAAATTACAAGCAGATCCAGACAATCCAGGACACTGAGCACAACGAATGCAATGCTGTACCGTGTGCTTAAATCTTAGAAATACTGCCCGCCCCCCTTATGTAAAGCCCCATGTGGGCATTTAAGGGATAAATAAATTAAATGAAATGCTGCCGGTTCTCACGACCAGCGACTTATACGCACACACCCCTAACATACCCCAGGCCGAGTCCCTAATAACCATGTCCCACTAGAGCAACAGACTACAATGAGCGACATACAACACCGACAAACAGCCCATTTGCCGGAGTCCGCTGTCCCACCTGGCGGACACGACGCAGAAAAAGGGGACAAGGAAACTTGTTTCCTAGTGGGACTGGAGTTGTCCACAAAACACTTCAAAATACAGAGACAAACAGAGTACCGCGACGCGGTTTTCGCGTTTCTCTCTTTGGCCGTAAAACGCACCGACAAACACGGTGAAAGTGGAGACGATTACTTTATTTCTTGTTTAAAGCTTCTGCTTGTCTTCATTTGCCATTCGCGACTTTCTGAAAACAGTCGTGACAATCGACACCCAACTTTTTCCAAACTAGAATTTCTGAATCGTTTCTCTTTTGGGTCGTTCGAAGCATTCCAGATGGGCACCACGGAATTTCACGTCGATTTGAGGACGTTTTTAATTTCATATCCGAATGACCGAGGGCAGGCGTTTTATGGGGGACAATACGGGGGTAGTTTTATGGGGGACAATCACAGAACGGATGACAAGTCTCGTTTTGCCGGAATGGCTTGCCGCAGAACTGGTGGAACGACGTGTCCTACTTCGTGGTGAGCGGTCTTACTTTGGTCAGTCCTCGGACATGGGTGTATCCATCCTGATGCAGGGGCGTAGACTTCGGCATCTTGAAGCACCAACTCGCGCACCAAGTTTTCGCGAGCAAAACCAGCCACAGCAAATTCCCTTTTGCAACACGACATCTAGCAAGCAAGCCGTGCCCGCGACCACTACGAGCAATCCAGGAATCGGAACTGCGGGAGCAGGAACGATCAGTGGCCGCCAAGGACTGAGTCACGGGAGGAATGGGAGGAAGGGTAGGAGGAGGGTGGGGAAGACAGCAACAGAAGGCACAAGCGGGCGAGAAAATTAAGTTTGTCCCCGAGTGACGTTCCTCGGAGGGCCTGCTTGCTGCGCTTCAAGTTCAACGAAAGACAAGTACTTGTCTGTCGTCGATGGTTTGTCGGCGTTTGTCGCGGGTGTTGGTCATTACAGTGGAACAGCATCAGCAACACAAAACTTTGTGGTGTTGCAGGACAAAAATCGGTATTGGTCGCTGTAGTGCCGGGGTGGCAAGGCTGACCCGGCCTAAGAGCCACAAACAAAACTATGAAACTTTCAAGAGCCGCGGGGGGGGACTTTTGTCTACAGCAATTAACGAAGCTCGAACTACTTTCAATCTATCCGAGTCAAAAGCAGTACAACCGTACGTAAGGTAGCAGTAGCACAAGACTATCAAACTATAACCTGTCTTTCGACTTAAAACGTGTTCCATTTCTTTTTTTGGGGAAGTGCTCGTGTGATCGGGAGGAAGGCGGGCGAGGGGAAGGCGGGGGGGAGGGAACCGCGAGCTGCACTTTAACACGCGAAGTCGCGAGCCGCAGCTTGGCCACCCCTGCTCTAATGGGACGACGCTATAAGAATTTTCTACTCAAAGTATGCAAATCTATGCTATACATCCCTCGGGAGGCCTTTCCCAGAATTAGCAACACCTTCCCAGATTGACAATCATGGATGAACCCCTGGCCTCAATCCTGGCAGTGTTACAGCAGTGAAACGCGGGCACCGCAGATGCCTGTTCTGCTGCGGCTCACTAGCATGTCAGTCGAGGGAGACTCAAAGAACTCCAAGTTGGGACGTTGGCACAAAAGCAACATTTTCCCCCCTTTGCTTGAACTTCTAGAACGAACCACACCGGGATCGAGACAATCAGCACAAGTACATGGTGGCTCCTATGACGCATCCTGTAACGCCTTCATCTCAACCGCCATTCTCCAGCAGTTCTTTTAGGCACAGTTTTCAGAAGGTAGTCAAAAGAGCATGCACAAGCTACGTCAGAGGTCCAGGTGCAGTTCAAGGTCTTGCATCCAAGAAATATTTCTCGACAGTCACCACATATGTTGATGAACACCAGTGTTGCAGGCAATCATCTGCCAAGAAGCCACACTTGATCATGCAGACGCTTGCTTCCCAGAGGTCGATTGCATAGAACTCTATGGAGCAGCCCGATCCTGCCCATCAACCAGGCCTTTGGCACGTTCCCTCAAGTGTGTAGCATTGCAGATGCTTGAAGTACTGTAGACTGCCTGCCTGATGGGGAAAGGAAGACCAAGCAATCAATTCAAGCCACTCTTGAACCAATGTGCAGAAAAGGAAATTCAAACATGGAGATATGAAACATGCTGTAGTCAAGACAGGTTGTAGGTCGCTATGCTTGTTCTGGGTGCGTCCCAATCAATCCATTGAAATGGGAGTCGGAGACTCGCCCTTATAAAGGGCCCCTGAAAAAAAAAAGTGTATTCTTTAACAATCTATAGTCGGTGACAGGTCAAGAACGAAGTAGATGCTCCTCCCACCTCTTTCCACTTTAGCAGTGCGAACTCTGGAGAGGAGGCGACCTCCTCTCCATCGTTT
Organism: Ixodes scapularis; assembly: GCF_016920785.2. Taxonomy (NCBI): domain Eukaryota; kingdom Metazoa; phylum Arthropoda; class Arachnida; order Ixodida; family Ixodidae; genus Ixodes; species Ixodes scapularis. Next base: position 1,148,376 of record NW_024609909.1, read on the forward strand.
ACTCCGCTGAAGTGGAAAGGGGTGAGAGGAACTTCCACTTCGTTCTTGACCTGTCACCGACTATAATTGGGACACGCGTGTCAAAAAAAAGTTTACGCGAGGAAAAATATTTTTTAGAGCAATATTGACGGCGCAAGACGCGATTTAGTCGGCAGTCACGTCCCTTACGGCTTGTTTTCTCTCATGGCATTTCAGGCGCATGGAGCAGAGGTCGATCGCCTTCGCCTTCACGACCAAGATGTCATTTTGCAATGACTCGTGACGTCATGGACTTCGCGCACAATTTCAATTAAATCTCTCGCAAGCAATATTGCTCTAAAAAACATTAATTTTTTTCGTAAACTTTTTTTTTAGCACATGTGTCCCACTAGACTGTTTAAAAAAAAACCTTTTTGCTCTTCAGGGTCCTTTAAGTTAGCCACAAAGTTACTTCCAAACCAGCAAGTTATCCCTTGAAGTCCTGCTGCATGCTACCTTAGGAAGAAAGTTGAAGATGGGAAATTTGCACCAGAATGAGCAAGAATGCCTTCCAAGGGGAAAAGCATCGACGTGCATGCTCCACCAAAGCTACATTTCACCAAAATGTAATGAATTTATGCCTACATTGCACCATAAGAGAGTTTTCGTTTATAACTACCGAAACTCAGGCGTCCCAGTGCTAACAGATTGTTCCTGCAACATTGTGTGAATCGTTCAGAACTTCTGGTTATTGCTTAGAATAATGTGCGATTTGATTTGATTTACACACCGAACATGACTCAGTACTCGGATGTTTCGTGATACCTCTCATTGTATGTGGTATGTTCGGGCAGTCTAATTATCTCCGTTGAGTGCGCTTCTCACACCATGCACTGGTGCACTGCCGAGAAGCTACACCCCTGGAGTAGGCATTGCAATTCTGCATATGTCGCTTTGCCGCAGCGCAGCCTTGTCTTGAAGGGGCACTAAAGTGCTTTTTGAGATCCTCGTTTTATTGTTTTTAAATCTACAAGCACTAACCATCCTAAAAAAAAAAAATTACATTCATCTGCGGTCGATTTGCATACTAAAACAATTGATCAAAATTCTCGACACTTAGCGTCAGCGCAGAATGACAGATGGCGCTACCATACCTTGGTGAATATGGTCAAACAACGGACGGCACATGTCGGCCACTCGCGAGCGATTGAGTCCACCGTGGACGAGGTGCCGACCAGCCGTGCTCGTCCACGCGGGAACCCATCGCTCGCGAGTGGCTGACATGCGCTGCCCGTCGTTCGACCATATTCAGCAAGGTTCGGTAGCGCCATCTGTCATTCTGCGACAATGGTAAGTGTCTGGAACCATCACTTTCTTAAGATACGAATCGGCCGCGGATGAATGTAACTTCTGGTTTTTTAGGATGATCAGTGCTCGTACATTGAGGTATGACCATAGAATGAGACTCTCAAAACACGCTTTAGTGCCCCATTAAAGGGATATTGAACCGAAATTTGGATTTCGCAAAATAAGGACGCATGAGAGTTGAATAAAACGCTAGGAACTTCAAGACATGACTTGTACATCAGTATCTCTAACAGATGGCTGCACTTTTGAAAAAATGTGCGGCCATCTGTGACGGTCTTTGACGTCGTTGTCCTCCAGCAGAATTGCAGAATGAGGGGAAGCGGCATCGCTTCTCTCCTCCTTGCTTCGGTTCACTAGCTCGAAGGGACGTAGCGAGAAGGAAAGGGAATGGGAATCGTGACGTGACTTGTCTCGTCGGCCGTGTTCACTCGCACACTTCTTTTCCAAAAATACAGAGATCCGATCCGTTAGAGGCATCGCTGTATGAGTGTTGTTTCGGGGTTTTGCAGCGTCCCGCCTATTTGTCCAGCCTTGTTTCGTGAGCTCGAAATTTCTGTTCACTATCCCCTTAAGGGTAAAGCACTATTCCAGGGAGAAAAGGTGGACAACAAAGCATGAATTAGAAAAATAAATATATATGTGAAAGGAAAGGGAACTTGGTGAATGCTGATGTGATATGTACCTTGCAGTAAACTTTGCTAAATAAAAATCTGGTTAGTCTATATTGACACCTTGAAAATATTACACACAATTCCTTTATGTGGTTAGCATACTTATTTAATGAGGCTTGCTTATCCAAAGTGCTCATCAGTGAGTAAATAATAAAATCGTCCCCAGAGCCCGACCTGTATTTCTGGGGGCGTGCTGTGTAGTACGTCATTTATATATGTCAAGACTGACCCCAAAGCAGAACTGTGAGCTACAGCTGAATATGCTGGCAGAGGGTTTGCAGCATTACCGCTGCTTTCCACACTTTGGCTTCAATTTGTTAGGTGGGAATCAATCCAGTTAGTTACTGCTGGTTCCATCCCAAATGTTTTGATTCTGGCCACAGGTCTCCAATGTGGCACTCAATAAGAGGCCAGATATGAGCCTACATATCATATAAACCTGCTCTGTGTTATTTAGTGCTAATGCAATGAGCTGTTTCCTATGCTCTGTTCACCACCAAGGTGACAGTGCCTGTGGGAGCTACATATTCACTGGACCTATCGACCGCCTTCCTCTCGTCACCGGACCCTGCTCCTGGCACATGGATGTAGGCGGGGGTGTGTGATCAGATGGCAAATGATGGGCGTACAACTGGTCCAGCAAGCACGTAGCTTCCAATGCACCGTCAGCTTAGGGGTGAGCGGAGTATACCAGTTCTGCGACTCTACATAGGCCAGGTCAGGAAATGAGATACATTTAATTCTCTTATGAGCTACAAACAACGGAACTAAATAGCCATAAAACCTTTATCCATGACGACACATATGTAGCACCCGAAACGAAGGTCTGGGATGGCGATAGGTGATACCATTAAATGACAAAGCAGTACAACATCATGCTTGTGTTTAATATCTGTTAAAGTGCGTGGCGGTTCTGCAATAACCCGCACATTAAATTGAGAAAACTAATTCGCAACTAGCAACATGGTTTTGTAGAAATCAAATATTGTTTGGAATTTTTGCGTGACGCTTGATGTCCCCAGTATTTAGGTTCATCAAAATTGAGTGCTGAAAAAACATTGATTCAAGGCTTTTACAGTACCTCTTTCATCATTCCATTTCATTGAATGGCAATGACAGCACCATAGGAATTGAACAAAGAGTGAAATCTGCCACCTTGTTGACAAACCTACCTGTTGAAGGTGGCCACGAGATTCCCTTGTCACCACTTGGTCACTTGAATACAACGTTAACTATTGTATCTAGATGTACTGTGGCAGCACTGTTGTAGCTGTGATGCTCGTCGGGCCAGGTCTCTTTCAGATGTGCATATTCCCGTCGAAGAGTAGCCCATCGCCATGGAAGCTGGTATGACAAGATTATAAATACATTAGCCAAAAAATTGAACAGTCAGACAAGTTAGTCTACATGCCAAAAAATTCTACACATGGAGACTAAAAAAAAAAAAAGAAAGCAATGCAACATTGTCTTTACAGGGCTGTGCATCTCAACTCTTCCCTAGCCTTGCGTTGACCAAGACGTGATGTGTGCATAGTTCCAAGTTCAGACAAAGTGGAACAATTTACCTACGTCGATCCCTATAGTTTGCATTGCAAAAGCAAACCATGTTTTTTATGTCGGCAGTGACAAGGAGACTACAGGCATAATCTGAGGTTCTTTTTTAAAACAAAAGAATTCTGTAAAGCGAACCCATGTTACAGCCTGTACCGTGTCTAAGTGAGGCGAGTTAAATTCTGGCTTCTCTCCAGAATGTTTATAATAAAGCACTATACACCTAGCAGTACTAGAGCATAAAGTAAATAAGCCACAGAGCTTCCTTCAGTTGTCTAAGACTGGAGGATGAACCTCTCACAGGGGTGAATGTGCTCGAAACGCGCCATTTAGGAATGTATAACAATGAGTGCGTTGTGGGCCAGATGTAGATAATACGACAGATATGTACTTTATGATGACATCTGAGCGTATGTACAATGTCTAGACATGCGAATTTGCTGTCCAGCCAAACGTATTCCCCACAGCTTTATTCTCAGCGACGATTGCTACTCAATAACGTCACTGCAGCGTGGTGGTTTCAGACGGTGCTGTGTCATTAGCTATTTTCAGACGCTGGATACTTAGCAGCAGACGGAAAAACTACTGTCGCAACTTCTAAATCAATTCAGCCCAACTAGCTGACTAATAAAATCATAACTAGGGATGTCGCAAACCTGCTGAGATTGCAGGAGTTTAAGTTTGAACTTGAAATGTTTGCAAATTTCAAACCCTGCTGTGTTTCGAATTTGAAAAGTTTGATAATGTAAAGTTTCTGAAAGTTCAAGTTTGAAGATTTCAACTCTCTTTACAGATTGAGTATGAAACGTTAGAAAATTTCAAATTTCTTTGCTATTTATGTTCGAAGAATTCAAATTTAGATTTTTGAATCTCAAGGTACAAGATCAAATACCACAATTTAAAATAAAGTTTTTAAGGGCTCATCTGGAAAAAACCTGAAAGTGCTACAAAGTTGACTAAAAACGCTGCACATTTTATTTTGTGCCATAAACACTACTTTCTTTTCGGTACCGGGTTCTTAGGATACTTCTCGTTATTTCCTATGATTTATGAAACAAGCCTTGAGTTGGTTGGACGGTTCAGCGACAAGATTTGAGGCGGTCTGGTATGCATTGTAGTTGCTCTGGGCGTTTATTTCCAGTGGAATGGCCCGTGGGGCAGAGAAAACACTGCACGCAGGTACAGCACCCGACAGAGCTCAAGGTCAAGAAGCATGCAACCAGACAAGCTCGTAGGTCCCCCGGCCCCCCAAGAGACACCTGATCAGGTAATGACTGGTCGTGCATCAGGCTCACTGCACTGCCGGTTTCTTTGGCACCTCAGTGGCTCCAAGGCAAAGCACCGGCCTACAGACACCAGGTGGCGGATTCTAATCCCGGCCCAGGGGCCCGTAATTTGACAAAGGCTTATTGCGGAGAAGGTCTTGTAATCAAGCTTTCTGTTGCACGTTTGATCCCCAGGTGGTCCAAATTAATCCTCAGTCATCTGCTGAGGTGTTCCAAATGCTTCTTGTCGGTTTGGCTTGTAAAACACCCAGATCTGATTTTGCATAGCTGGTTCTTCGCGCTTTCCTTCTTAGAAAAATAAGAAAACAAGCGGAGATATTAGTTGCTTTAATATGCAAGCGGATACTGACGATAATGGATCAGGTGCCGATCCAGTGTTGCCTCTCACAAGTCGGTGTCGCTTTCAGTGCACGCCTTTCCCCAACCATCCACTAACACGAGGAGATCGGGCAACTTGCATTCGAAAACAGCCAGGGTTATGAACAATGCCCCAGAAAAGTGCCTTTGTCGGATTTTCAACCTGCAGACAAGAAACCTGCAGGTTACTTTGGGGCAACCTACACAGTTTTACACGGTAGAGGCTCTGTGCGAAAGCAGGAGAAAAAACTTTCAGGTACGACGCCGCCCGCCACCCCAATGCGAGTCATTGGTGGCACTACATCTTTGTGTTAATAATATTTAGGACCTTATACGATTTGGGAAAAGTTTCTTCACACTTCGTCAAACTTCTGTATGTTTCACATACCCAATTTTTCCCCTTCAACTGGAAACCTCAAAGATTATTTTTCGGTTTCCAGTTCAAGTTTTTTCCAGAATAAAAAAATTATAATGTTTCGGTTTGACTCCGGTTTGTACACAAATTGGAGTTTTTTTCTTATGTTTGGTTTTCTTCTCAGTTCGATGCCCTGGAGGATTAATGAAATCCACTGTCTACGATGCAGATGTCCCCTTTCGTCTTTATACCTTGAAAAATGTACAGACCGCCAACGCAGCATCAGTTTGTACCGTCACTTAATCATCACTTCAGTGTCGCGTCGTGCAAGCAACTGAAAAAGGGGTCGGCTTTCAAGGCACAGTGTTATGTAAGGAAAGTAATGCTGACCAGTTCCAGTCCCAACCCAACTATCCACCTCGTGCAGAGCTTGTGAGCTCCAGTTGGAATGGCCGGGGGGGCCATTACAAACAGCTGATTTCACTCTCCTTGAGCACATAAGTTATTCAAGGTTATTGCGTTCCGTAACTTCATTGTACTGTATACCTTGCGAGTGCATGAGGCACCGCCATGCCCGGGGCCATGTAAGCAAACTTGGACGGGTGAAATCCGGGCGGTCTTGATATCACGAAAGCTTGCCTGCACCGTCAAAAAGTAAGCAACAATATGTTAGAAACAATCTTTCTCTGAATTCAGCACATCTACGAACCTCCAATGAAGTTGGCTCTGCGGACAGGAGAGTTCTCGATTGGTTTTCAAGGCATTCCGTTACGGGGTTCTGTCAGTAACTGATATTTTCTGTTTTCTTTTTTTTCATAGTTTTAAAGTGGCAAGATGTGAATGAGTATAGCGCACACCTTAAGAATGAAAAGCTTAATCCGTCATTCTTTACTTAAGTACCGGGTATAGCTTGATTACGTTAAGCTGGGGTCATACTGGTTATACATCATACAAAAGACAGTCTGCATACAGATTTGAGGGCAAGTCACCGTGAGATCCATGCTTCGAATGCAGCCTGGCAATGGGTTCAAGGAGAAACTTAGCATGCAACATTCGAACCACAGATACTGCGGTGACTTGCGTGTGCAGGCTGTCTTTTGTATGATGTATGAGCAGCGTGACCCCGGCCAGCTGTCTTCTGGGTAAAAGCAGAATGTCCCGCCATCACATTGAGGACCCGGCCAGCTGACACGGGGGATTCGCGTCATAGGCTTCTGAAACACGAGCTCTTGAAAGCAGGGCAAAAGGGGCGGGGTGCTTCACATTGGGTGCTTTCGTGCACCACCCGCAAAAGGCTGCTGAAACCCTATAAAAATTTTCATTTGAACCATATTTGCTGCTATTTGCACAACCTACAGCTGCACAGTGATGAGGCATAACAGTTATGAAGCCAAGCCGTGAGAATAACGGAGGTAGTCTAGCCAAACCAATCCTGACTGAGTGGACGAGAGAGCCCCCAAAAATGGTGCCTTTCCCTTTCCTCCTCTCTCCGAGTTCACACATGTGCCCAGGTATACATGGCTTGCATTGAAGGCACGTCAGCCGCCATTGGTCCATACCATGCGCCTGTTTCTGTACCTTCTGCAGCATACATTTAACACCATCAAATTTGTCTTCTGGGCAAGGCTTGCCGAGAGAAACAAATTGAATGGTGCGAAATGTATGCTGCACAAGGTACGGTGCAGCAATGGCAGCTGGTACGGTGCCATATGACGCCCCGTGCTAGGCATGGTTCCCGGACATTTCATCGAACGCCGTTTCGTCAAACGCTGTTTCATCGAAAAAATGGACGTTTCATTGAACGCCGTTTCATCGAATTGCTGACGGGAGTTTCATTGAATGTCTTTTAAATAAAAAGTGTGAAATATGTTCTTTTATGCACGGATCGAGTGCATTTTCGTGTCATTCACCCATTTCATCGTCAGGTTTTTTAATGTCCAAACTTGTAGCTGTTACAATTTATTTTGATGCAAGTAACCCATAAGGATATTTGTACCGATCTTTATGTTTGTTTTGAACATTGTGCTTATCTGTTCACCCCTTCTGTATTACCCGATGGGCCTTGAGGGTATTGTAACAAATAAATAAAAAGTCGCACTCCCGGTAAGAGCGCACTCCAACTCATGGAGGCCAGAAGGCGACTTAGGTTTTGCGCAGGCGCAACAACTTTAGCAATGTGAGCCTCCTAGCCTCTCATGCCTTTGTATTGATACTTTTTTACTGCCCGAAGCTTGCAGTTGCTAAAGCTGAGGTGCTATTTATGAAACTACAATGAAACATTGTTTTTTTTTTTAGTTTTAAGACTCAGTCGAGTCAAAAGTAAGTATGTCACATCAAATTTTATTTGAAAACTTTCGGGGGTTCATGTGTTCGTGCGACAGCCATTCACAGTCTCAAATGATGAGCAATTGCTCTCAAAAAGTTCCCCACAGCCATGGTCCGTCGATTCTCATAAAAAAGGCGGACCTTCTCATCCCTTGCCGCTATGGCCATCTTCTGGCGAGGAGGCTTTTGGGAACTCGGCATCGCCTCCAGCTTGTCTTCCGTCAGTTGATTTTCTGTGGCGATGCAAGTCAAAAACTTCCAGAACCTGGGATGGGCACCTCCGACCAGCTTCAGGAAGCGAGACTGCCACCATGGCGTTCGATAAGACGGCGGTCGATAAAACGGCGGTCGATGAAACGGCTTCGATGAAACGGCGTTCAATGAAACGGTGTTCGATGAAACGGCGTTCAATGAAACGGCGTTCAATGAAACGGCATTCGATGGAACGGCATTCGATGGAACGGCGTTCGACGAAACGGCGTTCGACGAAACGGCGTTCAATGAAATGTCCAGTCCCAGCAAAGGCATGTATACAAAGTCTGCAAACACAGATATGAGACCTGCAAACGTGGGTTAGGCACTGATAACAAAACTGACACCTGGATAAGCATGTTTTCAAGTAATTTGGTCTGAGATACTAGTGTCATCGTACATGCCACCTAATTAATTATGTATATTCTTCTATCCTGGAAAATTGAATACGATCCATGTACTGGCTCGAGCGTACACGGTGGCCGGCTAGCAGTCACACATGCGTAAGGGTTGCAACCTTTCTGCCTAGCCTTGTGCGTTGTCGTGTACGCACCAATCTCTTGTGCAAAGAAATTAGAATTAAAATGTGTCACTGCCTCGAAATCTCCGATCTCTTTCTGCCCGTTAGAAACTCCGCAACAAATTCTGAAGTTTAATCATATCAAGCCTGGCAGCCTGCTATTTGGGTATTTGTTTTTTGATCGGCATGCGAAATGCGCACCACGATTGTTTCTGTACTCATTATATGGCTAAAATCAGACTTGATGCTCGTACCCAAAGGTTACATCAAAATGTTTCACATATATCGGAGAATAGCATCACTTAATAAGCAATAGGAGCAAACTTGCCAAGGGACGCAGTCCGCAGGCGACGTAGGTTCATGTAGCCCTCCTTGGTGTAGCCCACGGTGGAAGAAACGAAATGCTTCTTCAATCGTGGTGTAGCCAGACAGACGATGGGCGCAGCCATGACAGTTATTCTAATGTTTGAAGTGTATGATGTTGCAGAAAGTTTCGCACATCAACTTTGGTTATTTATTACGTTCGTTATATGTAAACCAAAACAAAACATTTTAACTACAATTGTAATTTATTATTTATTATAATTTGTTTAATGTTTTAATACGTTAACTTAACGTTAACGAACCTAACGACTACGAACGAACAGAAACGAAATCGACAACAAGCAAAATGGCTGCGACCAGTTGACGCTGCGGTGGTCAAGTTAGCAGCATTCAACGTTTCTGGATTTAGCTGTAAGCTCTTACACCACTATAATTCGACACGAGATTTCTGAAAAGTCGACATGCTATAAATAAAACTGTAGCGTGCCCTTCTATTTAATTAGAGCTGGAAATACATTTGGGAGTGAAGTGATTTGAATCTGAGCAGGTCGCCCGCTGCAGCACAACGGTATGTATTCACGATTCACGAAGATTTATTGTGCATGTATCGGAAGATATTCCTTAAAGCATGGATCACGGGGCATTTTCATCATCTTAAGCGGCCTTGAAAAAAAGGAAATATTGGAAGCTACACAAGGGAATGAAACGTTAGGATCGAATAGAATTGTTCGACGGTGCCACACGAACGACGTATTTGTCAACTCTACTAAAGATTTGTGTTGATATGGGGACCTTTTGCGCGATGTACCTCTTATTTTCTTACATTTTGCACCCAATTCGCTAAAATTAGAACGCCTGACGGGCCAGTGACGAAGAGTTTATATTCTACAATTCAAATACGATAACATTGAAGATGATCGTTTCTTTTGAGCCATTGTTTATGTTATTGTATTTCGAATCGTAAAGCACCAAGGTATTTATGTTTTTCCGGAGTTTACAGAAACACGACAAAGAAGGTCCCAACATTAAAAAGAATATTTGTGACTCGTAACCTCGAGACTGTGGCTCAGGGCTTCCCTCACTCTGTTTTCTGCAGTCACATGGAATGATAACACAACTCTTCATAAAGGAAAAAAAAAAAAGGATCAAGGTTTTGAGGAGTAATGAGCTGTTGGGTACCAGGGCATTGAACGGAAAAGAAAACCAAACATCAGAAAAAAACTTATTCGTGTGCAAACCAGAATCACACCGAAACATAATAATTTTTTTCATTCTGGAATGAAACCGAAAAATAATCTTTGAGGTTTCCACTTCAAGGGGAAAAATTGTTCAAAGTGAAACATACAGAATTTTGACGAATTTCAAACTTCTGAACAGAAATTTGACGAAGTGTGAAGAAACTTTAATCATATAAGGTCTTAAATATTATTAACACAAAGATGTGGTGGTGCTACCAACGACTCGCTTGTAGTGGCGGCTGGCCTCGTACCTGAAAGTCGTACCGTGTAAGACTGCGTAGGTTGCCCCAAAAAAACTTTAGGTCCCTTGTCTGCAGGTTTGAAATCCGATGAAGGCACATTACTGGTGCGTTGTTCATAAGCTTGCTTAGGAGAAGAGCGTGTTGGTTCATGTCATGGATGAAGAAAGAATAAAACAATTAAAACAGGGACAACGCAACCACATCTTTCAACAAGCAACAGACGAGTAAACTTTCCACAGCGAGCAGCCGACTATACCTAGGAGGGAAGTGGGGAGAAGGGGAGATAAAAAACGCGAAGTGAAAATCAGAGAGGTGGGTTTATCTCGGATTTTAGAAATTCAACCTCAGTTTTTGTCGGCAGGAGGGAAGGGTTTGACACATTGTTTTTTTGCTGTGTTCATGGCGAATGAGTCTATGATCTCCCTGCTGCTGTAAAAACGTGTCAAACCCTTCCCTCCTGCTGACGAAAACTGAGGTTGAATTTCTAAAATCTCTAAATTTCTAAATTTCTAATCTGGCCAAAATCTCTAAATTTCTAATCTGGCTAAAATCTCTAAATTTCTAAATTTCTAATCTGGCCAATCGCAGCACGCCGCTCCGCAGCAGATCTGGAATGGCCAGGTTTTGGAAATAGGCCGCCGGCGCCCTGGAAGGCGCCGCGACGCCTATTTCCAAAACCTGGCCATTCCAGATCTGCTGCGGAGCGGCGTGCTGCGATTGGCCAGATTACCGCCGGACAAAATATTGACGGCGACGCACATACGACGCCGGTCGCCGGCAGGAGCGTCTGCTACACTCCGGCGGATACTTTGGTGCCGTGGCCCGTGGTGACTTAGTGGACGCGTTGTTTCATCTGCCAGTGCATATCCATTGAGTTATTCCGCATATTACGCGCATAAAAGTCGGTAGCAGAAGTTAAAAACTGAGGTTGAATTTCTAAAATCCGAGATAAACCCACCTCTCTGATTTTCACTTCGCGTTTTTGATCTCCCCTTCTCCCCACTTCCCCTCCTGGGTATAGTCGGCTGCTCGCTGTGGAAAGTTTACTCGTCTGTTGCTTGTTGAAAGATGTGGTTGTGTTGTCCCTGTTTTAATTGTTTTATTTGTTCTTCATCCATGACATGAACCAACACGCTCTTCTCCTAAGCAAGCTTATGAACAACGCACCAGTAATGTGCCTTCATCGGATTTCAAACCTGCAGACAAGGGACCTAAAGTTTACTTTGGGGCAACCTACGCAGTTTTACACGGTACGACTTTCAGGTACGAGGCCAGCCGCCACTACAAGCGAGTCGTTGGTAGCACCACCACATCTTTGTATTAATAATATTTAAGACCTTATACGATTAAACTTTCTTCACACTTTGTCAAATTTCTGTTCAAAAGTTCGAAATCCGTCAAAATTCTGTATGTTTCACTTTGAACAATTTTTCCCCTTGAAGTGGAAACCTCAAAGATTATTTTTCGGTTTCATTCCAATATGAAGAAAATTATTATGTTTCGGTGTGATTCCGGTTTGCACACGAATAAGTTTTTTTCTGATGTTTGGTTTTCTTTTCCATTCAATGCCCTGGTGCCCAACAGCTCATTACTCCTCAAAACCTTAATCCCCCCCTTTTTTTTTCCTTTATGAAGAGTTGTGTTATCATTCCATGTGACTGCAGAAAACAGAGTGAAGGAAGCCCTGAGCGACAGTCTCGAGATTACGAGTCACAAATATTCTTTTTAATGTTGGGACCTTCTTTGTAGTGTTTCTGTGAACTCCGGAAAAACGTAAACACCCTGGTGCTTTACGATTCGAAATACGATAACTATAATCAATGGCTTAAAAGAAACAATATTTATGTCATCTTCAATGTTATCGTCTTTTGAATTGTAGAATATAAAGTCTTTGTCACTGGCCCGTCAGGTGTACTAATTTCAGGGAATTAGGTGCCAAATGTAAGAAAATAAGAAGCACAACCGTGCTTGCAACGTTACATCGCGCAAAAGGTCTCCATACCAACACAAGTCTTTAGTAGAGTTGATAAATACAACGTCGTTCGTGTGCTAAGCTTCTACACTCCGCATATTACAACTCGTTCAATTTTGTCTTTCGGCACCGTCGAACAATTCTATTCGATCCGAACGTTTCATTCCCCTGTGTAGCTTCCATTATTTCCTTTTTTTAAGGCCGCTTAAGATGATGAAAACGCCCTGTGATCCATGCTTTAAGGAATATCTTCTGATACATGCACAAGAAATCTTCATGAATCGTGAATACATACCGTTGTGTTGCAGCGGGCGACTGCTCAGATTCAAATCACTTCACTCCCAAATGTATTTTCAGCTCTAATTAAATAGAAGGGCACGCTACAGTTTTATTTATAGCATGTCGACTTTTCAGAAATCTCGTGTCGAATTATAGTGGTGTACGAGATTACAACTAAATACAGTAACGTAGAATGCCGTTAACTTGACCACTGCAGCTTCAGCAGCCTCAACTGGTCGCAGCCATTTTGCTTGTTGTCGATTTCGTTTCTGTTCGTTCGTAGTCGTTAGGTTCGTTAACATTACGTTAACGTATTAAAGCATTAAATATATTACGATAAATGATAAATAACAATTTTAGTTAAATGTTTTGTTTTGGTTTACTTATAACGAACATAATAAACAACCAAAGTTGATGTGCGAAACTTTCTGCATCATAAAATTCAAACAATAGAATAACTGTCATGGCTGCGCCCATCGTCTGTCTGGCTACACCACGACGGAAGAAGCATTTCGTTTCTTCCACCGTGGGCTACACCAAAAAGGGCTATGTGAACCTACGTCGCCTGCGGACTGCGTCCCTTGGCAAGTCTGCTCCTATTGCTTATTAAGTGACGCTATGCTCCGATATATGTGAAACATTTTTATGTAACCTTTGGGTACGAGCATCAAGTCTGATTTTAGCCATATAATGAGTACAGAAACAATCGTGGTGCGCATTTCGCATGCCGATCAAAAACAAATACCCAAATAGCAGGCTGCCAGCCTTAATATGATTAAACTTCAGAATTTGTTGCGGAGTTTCTAACGGGCAGAAAGAGATCGGTATAGCCCCGTTTGATTTCATGTTGCTGAAGGCAGATTTCGAGGCAGTGACACATTTTAATTCTAATTTCTTTGCACAAGAGATTGGTGCGTACACGACAACGCGCAAGGCTAGGCAGAAAGGTTGCAACCCTTACGCATGTGTGACTGCTAGCCGGCCACCGTGTACGCTCGAGCCAGTACATGGATCATATTAAATTTTCCAGGATAGAAGAATACACATAATTAATCAGGTGGCATGTACGATGACACTAGTATCTCAGACCAAATTACTTGAAAACATGCTTATCCAGGTGTCAGTTTTGTTATCAGTGCCTAACCCACGTTTGCAGGTCTCGTATCTGTGTCTGCAGACTTTGTATACATGCCTTGCTGGGACTGGACATTTCATTGAACTCCGTTTTGTCGAACGCCGTTTCATCGAAGCCGTTTCATCGACCGCCGTTTTATCGAACGCTGTCTTATCCAACGCCATGGTGGCGGTCTCGCTTCCTGAAGCTGGTCGGAGGTGCCCATTTCAGGTTCTGGAAGTTTTTGACTTGCATCGCCACAGAACATCAACTGACGGAAGACAAGCTGGAGGCGATGCTGAGTTCCCAAAAGCCTCCTCGCCAGAAGATGGCCATAGCGGCAAGGGATGAGAAGGTCCGCCTTTTTTATGAGAACTGACGGACCATGGCTGTGGGGAACTTTTAGAGAGCAATCGCTCATCATTTGAAACGGTGAATGGCTGTCGCACGAACACATGAACCCCCGAAAGTTTTCAAATAAAATTTGATGTGACATACTTACTTTTGACTCGACTGAGTCTTAAAACTAAAAAAAGAAAACAATGTTTCATTGTAGTTTCATAAATATAGCACCTCAGCTTTAGCAACTGCAAGCTTCGGGCAGTAAAAAAGCATCAATACAAAGACATGAGAGGCTAGGAGGCTTACATGGCTAAAGTTGTTGCGCCTCCGGAAAACCTAAGTCGCCTTCTGGCCTCCATGAGTTGGAGTGCGCTCTTACCGGGAGTGCGACTTTTTATTTATTTATTACAATACCCTCAAGGCCCATCGGGTAATACAGAAAGGGTGAACAGATAAGCACAATCTTCAAAACAAACATAAAGATCGGTACAAATATCCTCATGGGTTACTTGCCATAAAATAAATTGTAACAGCTACAAGTTTGGACATTAAAAACCCTGACGATGAAATGGGTGAATGAGACGCAAATGCACTCGATCCGTGCATAAAAGAACATCTTTCACACTTTTTATTTAAAAGACATTCAATGAAACTCCCATCAGCGATTCAATGAAACGTCCATTTTTTCGATGAAACAGCGTTTGACGAAACGGCGTTCGATGAAACAGTGTTCGATGAAGTGTCCGGGAACCATGCCTTGAACGGGGCGTCATATGGCACCATACCAGCTGCCATTGCTGCACCGTACCTTGTGCAGCATAGATTTCGCACCATTCAATTTGTTTCTTTCGGCAAGCCTTGCCCAAAAGACAAATTTGATGGTGTCAAATGTATGCTGCAGAAGGTACAGAAACAGGCGCATGGTATGGAGCAATGGCAGCTGATGTGAGGTCAATGCAAGCCATGTATACCTGGGCGCATGTGTGAACTCAGAGAGAGGAGGAAAGGGAAAGGCACCATTTTTGGGGGCTCTCTCGTCCACTCAGTCCCTCAGACAGGATTGGTTTGGCTTGACTACCTCCATTATTCTCATGGCTTGGCTTCATAATTGTTATGCCTCATCACTGTGCAGCTGTAGGTTGTGCAAATAGCAGCAAAAATGGTTCAAATGAAAATTTTTATAAGGTTTCAGTAGCCTTTTGCGGGTGGTGCACGAAAGCACCCAATGTGAAGCACCCTGCCCCTTTTGCCCTGCTTTCAAGAGCTCGTGTTTCAGAAGCCTATGACGCGAATCCCCCGTGTCAGCTGGCCGGGTCCTCAATGTGATAGCGGGACATTCTGCTTTTACCCAGAAGACAGCTGGCCGGGGTCACACTGCTCATACATCATACAAAAGACAGTCTGCACATGCAAGTCACCGCAATATGTGTGGTTCGAATGTTGCATGCTAAGTTTCTCCTTGAACCCATTGCCAGGCTGCATTCGAAGCATGGATCTCACGGTGACTTGCCCTCAAATCTGTATGCAGACTGTCTTTTGTATGATGTATAATCAGTATGACCCCAGCTCAACGTAATCAAGCTATACCCGGTACTTAAGTAAAGAATGACGGATTAAGCTTTTCGTTCTTAAGGTGTGCGCTATACTCATTCACATCTTGCCACTTTAAAACTACTATGAAAAAAAAAGAAAACAGAAAATATCAGTTACTGACAGAACCCCGTAACGGAATGCCTTGAAAACCAATCGTGAACTCTCCTGTTCGCAGGGCCAACTTCGTTGGAGGTTCGTAGATGTGCTGAATTCAGAGAAAGATTGTTTCTAACATATTGTTCCTTACTTTTTGACGGTGCAGGCGAGCTTTCGTGATATCAAGACCGCCCGGATTTCACCCGTCCAAGTTTGCTTACATGGCCCCGGTTATGGCGGTGCCTTATGCGCTCGCAACGCATACAGTACAATGAAGTTACGGAACGTAATAACCTTGAATAACTTATGTGCTCAAGGAGAGTGAAATCAGCTGTTTGTAATGCCCCCCCCCCCCCGGCCATTCCAACCGGAGCTCACAACCTCTGCACGAGGTGGATAGTTGGGTCGGGACTGGAACTGGTCACCATTACTTTCCTTACATAACACTGTGCCTTGAAAGCCGACCCCTTTTTCGGTTGCTTGCACGACATGACACTGAAGTGACGATTAAGTGACAGAGTCAACGGTACAAACTGATGCTGCGTTGGCGGTCTGTACATTTTTCAAGGTATAAAGACGAAAGAGGTCATCTGTATCGTAGACAGTGGATTTCATTAATCCTCCAGGGCATCTAACTAAAAAGAAAACCAAACATAAGAAAAAACTCCAATTTGTGTACAAACCGGAGTCAAACCGAAACATTATAATTTTTTTATTCTGGAAAAAACTTGAACTGGAAACTGAAAAATAATCTTTGAGGTTTCCAGTTGAAGGGGAAAAATTGGGTATGTGAAACATACAGAAGTTTGACGAAGTGTGAAGAAACTTTACCCAAATCGTATAAGGTCCTAAATATTATTAACACAAAGATGTGGTGCCAGCAACGACTCGCATTGGGGTGGCGGCCGGCGTCGTACCTGAAAGTTTTTTCTCCTGCTTTCGCACAGAGCCTCTACCGTGTAAAACTGTGTAGGTTGCCCCAAACTAACCTGCAGGTTTCTTGTCTGCAGGTTGAAAATCCAACAAAGGCACTTTTCTGGGGCATTGTTCATAACCCTGGCTGTTTTCGAATGCAAATTGCCCGATCTCCTCGTGTTAGTGGCTGGTTGGGGAAAGGCGCGCACTGAAAGTGACACCGACTTGTGAGAGGCAACGCTGGATCGGCACTTGATCCATTATCGTCAGTATCCGCTTGCATATTAAAGCAACTAATCTATCCGCTTGTTTTCTTATCTTTCTAAGAAGGAAAGCGCAAAGAACCAGCTATGCAAAATCAAATCTGGGTGTTTTACAAGCCAAACCGACGAGAAGCATTTGGAACACCTCAGCATACGACTGAGGATTAATTTGGACCACCTGGGGATCAGACGTGCAACAGAAAGCTTGATTACAAGACCTTCTCCGCAATAAGCCTTTGTAAAATTACGGGCCCCTGGGCCGGGATTAAAACCTGCCACCTGGGGTTTGTAGGCCGGTGCCTTGCCTTGGAGCCACTGAAATGCCAAAGAAACCGGCAGTGTAGTGAGCCTGATGCATGACCGGTCATTACCTGATCAGGTGTATCTTGGGGGGCCGGGGGACCTTATGAGCTTGTCTGGTTGCATGCTTCTTGACCTTGAGCTCTGTCGGGTGCTGTACCTGCGTGCAGTGTTTTCTCTGCCCCACGGGCCATTCCACTGGAAATAAACGCCCAGAGCAACTACAAACTTTCGTAAAGCAAGATGTCTTGCTTTGGCGACTTTGTCTGCACGCATCAACTTGTATATTTCATTGTCTCATGCCAGCATCTCATTTAGGGGTATTCAATCGCATTGCTTCCAGTTTACGAAGAGGTAGCAATACCTGATGCATACCAGACCGCCTCAAGTCTTGTCGCTGAACCGTCCAACCAACTCAAGGCTTGTTTCATAAATCATAGGAAATAACGAGAAGTATCCTAAGAACCGGGTACCGAGAAGAAAGTAGTGTTTATGGCACAAAATAAAATGTGCAGCGTTTTTAGTCAACTTTGTAGCACTTTCAAGTTTTTTCCAGATGAGCCCTTAAAGACTTTATTTTAAATTGTGGTATTTGATCTTGTACCTTGAGATTCAAAAACCTAAATTTGAATTCTTCGAACATGAATAGCAAAGAAATTCGAAATTTTCAAACTTTTCATACTCAATCTGTAAAGAGAGTTGAAATCTTCAAACTTGAACTTTCAGAAACTTTACATTATCAAACTTTTCAAATTCGAAACACAGCAGGGTTTGAAATTTGCAAACATTTCAAGTTCAAACCTTAACTCCTGCAATCTCAGCAGGTTTGCGACATCCCTATACTCCGCGACAACTATTCTTGGCAATGCAGCGGAAGGTACGTCCCGCATCCCCTCTCCCATTTTGAGTGTACGCAGGCTCTCGTCCTCCCCCATTTCCGAGGAGAGGAGGAGAGCCTGCGTACACTCAAAATGGAAAAGGGGACGCGGGACGTACCTTCCACTGCATTGCCAAGAAAAGTTGTCGCGGAGTATAGTTATGATTTTATTAGTCAGCTAGTTGGGCTGAATTGATGTAGAAGTTGCGACAATAGTTTTTCCGTCTGCTGTTAAGTTTCCAACGTCTGAAAATAGCTAATGACACAGCACCGTCTGAAACCACCACGCTGCAGTGACGTTATTGAGTAGCAATCCTCGCTCAGAATAAAGCTGTGGGGAATACGTTTGTCTGGACAGCAAATTCGCATGTCTAGACATTGTACATACGCTCAGATGTCATCATAAAGTATATATCTGTCGTATTATCTACATCTGGCCCACAACGCACTCATTGTTATACATTCCTAAATGGCGCGTTTCGAGTACATTCACCCCTGTGAGAGGTTCATCCTCCGGTCTTAGACAACTGAAGGAAGCTCTGTGCCTTATTCACTTTGTGCTCTAGCACTGCTAGGTGTATAGTGATTTATTATAAACATTCAGGAGAGAAACCAGAATTTAACTTGCCTCACTTAGACACGGTACAGGCTGTAACATGGGTTCGCTTTACAGAATTGTTTTGTTTTAAAAAAGAACCTCAGATTATGCCTGTAGTCTCCTTGTCACTGCCGACATAAAAAACATGGTTTGCTTTTGCAATGCAAACTATAGAGATCGACGTAGGTAGATTGTCCCATTTTGTCAACGCAAGGCTAGGGAAGAGAGTTGAGATGCACAGCCCTGTAAAGACAATGTTGCATTGCTTTCTTTTTTTTTAGTCTCCATGTGTAGAATTTTGCGGCATGTAGACTAGCTTGTCTGACTGTTAAATTTTTTGGCTAATGTATTTATACTCTTGTCATACCAGCTGCCATGGCGATGGGCTACTTTTCGACGGGAATATGCACATCTGAAAGGAGACCTGGCCCGACGAGCATCACAGCTACAACATTGCTGCCGCAGTACATCTAGATACAATAGTTAACGGCGTATTCAAGTGACCAAGTGGTGACAAGGGAATCTCGTGGCCACCTTCAGCAGGTAGGTTTGTCAACAAGGTGGCAGGTTTCACTCTTTGTTCAATTCCTATGGTGCTGTCACTGCCATTCAATGAAATGGAATGAGGATAGAGGTACTGTAAAAGCCTTGAATCAATGTTTTTTCAGCACTCAATTTTGATGAACCTAAATACTGGGGACATGAAGTGTCACACAAAAATTCCAAACAATATTTGATTTCTACAAAACCATATTGCTAGTTGCGAATTAGTTTTCTCAATTTAATGTGCGGGTTAGGGCAGAACCGCGATGCACTTTAACAGATATTAAACACAAGCATGATGTTGTACTGTTTTGTCATTTAATGGTATCACCTATCGCCATCCCACACCTTCGTTTCGGGTGCTACGTATGTGTCGTCATGGATAAAGGTTTTATGGCTATTTAGTTCCGTTGTTTGTAGCTCATGAGGGAATTAAATGTATTTCATTTCCTGACCTGGCCTATGTACAGTCGCAGAACTGGTATACTCCGCTCACCCCTAAGCTGACGGTGCATTGGAAGCTACGTGCTTGCTGGACCAGTTGTACGCCCATCATTTGCCATCTTTATCACATTCCCCCGCCTACATCCATGCGTCAGGAGCAGGGTCCGGTGACGAGTGGAAGGCGGTCGATAGGTCCAGTGAATGTGTTGCTCCCATCGCACTGTCAACTTGGTGGTGAACAGAGCATAGGAAACAGCTCATTGCATTAGCACTAAATGACACAGAGCAGGTTTATATGGTTTGTAGGCTTATATGAGGCCTCTTATTGAGTGCCACATTGGAGATCTGTGGCCAGAATCAAAACATTTAAGATGGAACCAGCAATAACTAACTGGATTGATTCCCACCTAACAAATTGAAGCCTAAGTGTGGAAAGCAACGGTAATGTGGCAAACCCTCTGCCAGCTCACAGTTCTGTTTTGGAGTCAGTCTTGACATATATAAACGACATACTACACAGCACACCCCCAGAAATACAGGTCGGGCTCTGGGGACGATTATTATTTACTCACTGATGAGCACTTTTGGATAAGCAAGCATCATTAAATTAGTATGCTAACCACATAAAGGAATTGTGTGTAATATTTTCAAGGTGTCGACGTCTATCATATAGGCCAGGGGTGGCCAAAGTGACATGGGGTTAGAGCCGCAGACAAAACGACAAAGGTTCAAAGAGCCACAGGAAAGTAAAAAAAAGGAGACTACTTAAAAAAAAAAAAAAACTATATGGAGGGAACAGTGCTTTTCAAGAAGGGCAAGTATAATTGTTGACTACAACAAATAACAGCAAGCAGCAGAATGTTACTTTAACCGCTCAGCAAAAATGAAAGCTTCGGCTGGTTTGCTAGCCAGCCGCTGCCCCCGACGTCTGTTATGCGTATACGGTTCGAAATTTTCTCTAGAACGATAAAGGAAACAGTGTCACCGGACGCATTAATGTGTTAAAGACCAGTCCAGCTGTATCTACGTTGTGTAATACAAGGCTGCCAAGTCTGTGAGCTTTTTTTTTTTGAATTCTAAAAGTCTGTTCGGCTTCGGAACACAGGGGGGGTAGGGCGGCATGCTTACCCAAAACCAGCGAGCCACACTTGGACCCGTGATGAGCCGCATGCGGCTCACGAGCCGCAGTTTGGCCACCCCTGATATAGACTAACCGGATTTTTATTTAGCAAAGTTTAGTGTAAGGTAAATATCACATCAGCATTCACCAAGTTCCCTTTCCTTCCACATATATATTTATTTTTCTAATTCATGCTTTGTTGTCCACCTTTCACACTGGAATAGTGCTTTCACCCATAGAGGGATAGTCAACAGAAATTTCGAGCTCACAAAACAAGGGTGGACGGATAGGCGGGACGCTGCAAAACCCCGAAACAACACTCATACAGCGATGCCTCTAACGGATCGGATCTCTGTATTTTTGGAAAAGAAGTGTGCGAGTGAACACTGCCGACGAGACAAGTCACGTCGCGATTCCCATTCCCTTTCCTTCTCCCTACGTCCCTTCGAGCTAGTGAACCGAAGCAAGGAGGAGAGAAGCGATGCCGCTTCCCCTCATTCTGAAATTCTGCCGGAGGACAATGACGTCAAAGATCTCCCTTGATTGTGCCCTTTTTTTTTTCCAAAAGTGCGGCCATCCGTTGGAGATACTGATGTACGAGCCATCTTTTGGAGTTCCCAGCGTCTTGTTCAACTCTCATGCGTCCTTATATTGCGAAATCCAAATTTCGGTTCAATATCCCTTTAATGGGGCACTAAAGCGTGTTTTGAGAGTCTCGTTCTTTGGTCATACCTCAATGTACGAGCACTGATCATCCTAAAAAACCAGAAGTTACATTCGTCCGCGGCCGATTTGTATCTTAAGAAAGTGATGGTTCCAGACACTTACCATTGTCCCAGAATGACAGCTGGCGCTAGCGAACCTTGCTGAATATGGTCGAGCGACGGGCAGCGCATGTCAGCCACTTGCGAGCGATGGGTTCCCGTGTGGACGAGCACGACTGGTCGGCACCTCGTCCACGGTGGACTGAATCGCTCGCGAGTGGCTGACACGTGCCGTCCGTTGTTTGACCATATTCACCAAGGTTTGGTAGCGCCATCTGTCATTCTGCGATGACGCGAAGTGTCGAGAATTTTGATTGATTTTTTTAGTATGGAAATCGGCCGCAGATGAATGTAATTTTTGTTTTTTAAGGATGGTTAGTGCTCGTAGATTGAGTTATAACAATAAAACGAGGATCTCAAAAAGCACTTTAGTGCCCCTTTAAGACAAGGCTGCGCTGCGGCAAAGCAACATATGCAGAATTGCAATGCCTACTCCACGGGCGTAGCTTCTCGGCAGTGCACCAGTGTGTGGTGTGAGAAGCGCACTCAACGGAGATAATTAGACTGCCCGAACATACCACGTACAATGAGAGATATCACGGAACATCCGAGTACTGATTCATGTTCGGTGTGTAAATCAAATCAAACGACACGTTATTCTAAGCGATAACCGGAAGTTCTGAACGATTTGCACAATGTTACAGGAACAATCTGGCAGTACTGCGACGCCTGAACTATTAGTTTCGGTAGTTATAAACGAAAACTCCCTTATGGTGCAATGTAGGCATAAATTCATTACATTTTGGTGAAATGTAGCTTTGGCGGAGCATGCACGTCAATGCTTTTCCCCTTGGAAGGCATTCTTGCTCATTCTGATGCAAATTTCCCATCTTCAACTTTCTTCCTAAGGTAGCATGCAGCAGGACTTCAAGCGATGACTTGCTTGTTGGGAAGTAACTTTGTGGCTAACTTAAAAGACCCTGAAGAGCAAAAAAAGTTTTTTTTTTAAACAGTCTAGTGGGACACATGTGCTAAAAAAAAAGTTTACGAAAAAAAAATTTTTTAGAGCAATATTGTTTGCGAGAGATTTAATTGAAATTGTGCGTGAAGTCCATGACGTCATGGGTCATTCCAAAATGACATCTTGGTCGTGAAGGCGAAGGCGATTGACCTCTGCTCCATGCGCCTGAAATGCCGAGAGAGAAAACAAGCCATAAGGGACGTGACTGCCGACTAAATCGCGTCTTGCGCCGTCAATATTGCTCTAAAAAATATTTTTCCTCGCGTGAAATTTTTTTTGACACGCGTGTCCCAACTATAGTCGGTGACAGGTCAAGAACGAAGTGGAAGCTCCTCCCACCCCTTTCCACTTCAGCGGAGTAAACGGTGGAGAGAAGGTCGCCTCCTCTCCAGAGTTTGCACTGCTAAAGTGGAAAGAGGTGGGAGGAGCTTCCACTTCGTTCTTGACCTGTCACCGACTACAGATTGTTAAAAAATACACTTTTTTGTTTGTTTTCAGGGGCCCTT
This sequence comes from Ixodes scapularis, assembly GCF_016920785.2. Lineage (NCBI taxonomy): Eukaryota > Metazoa > Arthropoda > Arachnida > Ixodida > Ixodidae > Ixodes > Ixodes scapularis. Next base: position 1,171,570 of record NW_024609909.1, read on the forward strand.
TAAAAGGGCAAGTCTCTGACTCCCACTTAATGGATTGATCAAGACACACCCAGAACAAGCATAGCGACCTACAATCTGTCTTGACTACAGCATGTTTCATATCTCCATGTTTGAATTTCCTTTTCTGCACATTGGTTCAAGAGTGGCTTGAATTGATTGCTTGGTCTTCCTTTCCCCATCAGGCAGGCAGTCTACAGTCTACTTCAAGCATCTGCAATGCTACACAGAGGGAACGTGCCAAAGGCCTGATTGGTGGGCAGGATCGGGCTGCTCCATAGAGTTCTATGCAATCGACCTCTGGGAAGCAAGCATCTGCATGATCAAGTATGGCTTCTTGGCAGATGATTGCCTGCAACACTGGTGTTCATCAACATATGTGGTGACTGTCGAGAAATATTTCTCGGATGCAAGACCCCGAACTGCACCTGGAACTCTGACGTAGCTTGTGCATGCTCATTTGATTACCTTCTGAAGACTGTGCCTAAAAGAACTGCTGCAGAATGGCGATTGAGATGAAGGCGTTACAAGATGGGTCATAGGAGCTGCTATGTACTGGTGCAGATAGTCTTGATCCCGGTGTGGCTCGTTCTAGAAGTTCAAGCAAAGGGACCAAGCAGAGGGGGAAAATGTTGCTTTGGTCGCAACGTCCCAACTTGGAGTTCCTTGAATCTCCCGCGACTGACTTGCTAGTGAGTCGCAGCAGAACAGGCATCTGCAGTGCTCACCTTCCCCTGCTGTAACACTGCCAGGATTGAGACCAGGGCTTCATCTATGATTGTCAATCTGGGAAGGTGTTGCTAATTCTGGGAAAGGCCTCCCGAGGGATATATTGCGTAGATTTGCATACTTTGAGTAGAAAATTCTTATAGCGTCGTCCCATTAGAGCAGGGGTGGCCAAGCTGCGGCTCGCGACTTCGCGTGTTAAAGTGCAGCTCGCGGTTCCCTCCCCCCCGCCTTCCCCTCGCCCGCCTCCCTCCTGATCACACGAGCACTTCCCCAAAACAAGAAATGGAATGCGTTTTAAGTCGAAAGACAGGTTACAGTTTGATAGTCTTGTGCTACTGCTACCTTATGTACAGTTGTACTGCTTTTGACTCAGATAGATTGAAAGTAGTTCGAGCTTCGTTAATTGCTGTAGACAAAAGTCCCCCCCCCCCCCCCCCGCAGCTCTTAAAAGTTTCGTAGTTTTGTTTGTGGCTCTTAGGCCGGGTTAGCCTGGCCACCCCGGCACTACAGCGACAAATAACGATTTTTGTCCTGCAACACCACAAAGTTTTGTGTTGCTGATGCTGTTCCACTGTAATGACCAACACCCGCGACAAACGCCGCAGCAAGCAGGCCCTCCGAGGAACATCACTCGGGGACAAACTTAATTTTCTCTCCCGCTTGTGCCTTCTGTTGCTGTCTTCCCCACCCTCCTCCTACCCTTCCTCCCATTCCTCCCGTGACTCAGTCCTTGGCGGCCACTGATCGTTCCTGCTCCCGCAGTTCCGATTCCTGGATTGCTCGTAGTGGTCGCAGGCACGGCTTGCTTGCTAGATGTCGTGTTGCAAAAGGGAATGTGCTGTGGCTGGTTTTGCTCGCGAAAACTTGGTGCGCGACTTGGTGCTTCAAGATACCGAAGTCTACGCCCCTGCATCAGGATGGATACACCCATGTGCGAGGACTGACCAAAGTAAGACCGCTCACCACGAAGTAGGACACGACGTTCCACCAGTTCTGCGGCAAGCCATTCCGGCAAAACGAGAGAGTTGTCGTCTGTTCTGTGATTGTCCCCCCATAAAACTACTCCCGTATTGTCCCCCATAAAACGCCTGCCCTCGGTCATTCGGATATGTAATTAAAAACATCCTCAAATTGACTTGAAATTCCGTGGTGCCCATCTGGAATGCTTCGAACAACCCAAAAGAGGAACGATTCAGAAATTCTAGTTTGGAAAAAGTTGGGTGTCGATTGTCATGACTGTTTTCAGAAAGTTGCCAATGGCAAATGAAGACAAGCAGAAGCTTCAAACAAAAAATAAAGTAATCGTCTCCACTTTCACCGTGTTTGTCGGTGCGTTTTACGGCCAAAGAGAAATGCGAAAACTGCGTCGCGATACTCTGTTTGTCTCTGTATTTTGAAGTGTTTTGTTAACAACTCCAGTCCCACTAGGAAACAAGTTTCCTTGTCCCCTTTTTCTGCGTCGTGTCCGCCAGGTGGGACAGCGGACTCCGACCAATGGGCTGTTTGTCGCTCATTGTCGTCTGTCGCTGTTGCTCTAGTGGGACGCGGTTATTAGGGACTCGGCCTGGGGTATGTCAGGGGTGTGTGCGTATAAGTCGCTGGTCGTGAGAACCAGCAGCATTGCATTCGTTGTGCTCAGTGTCCTGGATTGTCTGAATGTGCCTGTAATTTATGGGACCTTTAGAACTTCAGCATTACACAGTGATGACATCAGCAGCTGGAAATTGATGGGACCGAAATAAAGATGACAAAACTAGATTGTAGCTGGAGTCTATCACTACCATGGAGAAGCTCTCAATAGCATGGACTTTGGATTCACACAAGAATGTCCCGTGGGTAACAGGATTTAAGGCACAAGTAATTCTGAAGATGGCTTTAATGCTTCCGTTCTAATTCCCATAGACCTCCACAGGCTGAAAGGGCAGGTGACATACCTATGTATCAAGTGCAGAGAAGGGAACAGTGAACAAAAAGGCACCAGGAAAAGGCCCCTATCTATTGAAACCGAGTTCTGTATGGGTTTTTATTTTCTGCTCCTTGGGGTTAAGAAGACTTATTGGAGCAGTCCTAGCTCACCTCCAGTGCTGATCAAAATAACACGACGTGAAATCATGATAGGCGTAAGAAACAAACAGCTTGAAACCAATTCGCGTCCTTTTAATTTCACAAAACTTGGTATGCGCCAAATAGCCTAAAACTGGTACAAATCAAAGCAGTCTGTGCAATAAAACGTGAAAATAAGGCAGAAAAAGTAAACACTTGCGGGGCGTAAAACCGCGGAAGCAAATCCGTTCGTGGCAATCTTGTTTAGCGACAAACAAGTGTTCATTCAGCTGTGAAGCATTGAAGTGGATATAAAATCTGCGTAGCGTTTCGGAGCAAGAAAAACAGCGAATTAATTGAGCAGTACGATTGACAGCATTGCGGGCGCTACGCGGGCGCGTAGGAAGGCGACAAGGCTTACTTTGATAAGAGCCACACGGAAAACGTTGACACCTGCCACACACGCTGTGCAGGGCTATCGTTCTCGCTTCTTGAATTACGGTTGAAAAGCACTGCGCATTAGCACTGCAAGCACTCCACGCGGAACAGAGCAGCGAGGCCTACTTCATTCGAGCTTGGGTAGAGAATCGCCGAGGTTGGAGCAGTCAAACTGTGGACATCGGCATGCTCGAAACTTCTGCTACCGACTTTTATGCGCGTAATATGCGGAATAACTCAATGGATATGCACTGGCAGATGAAACAACCCGTCCGCTAAGTCACCACGGACCACGGCACCAAAGTATCCGCCGGAGTGTAGCAGACGCTCCTGCCGGCGACCGGCGCCGTATGTGCGTCGCCGTCAATATTTTGTGCGGCGGTAATCTGGCCAATCAGAGCACGCCGCTCCGCGGCACATCTGGAATGGCCAGGTTTTGGAAATACGCGCACCGGCGAGGCCAGCGGGTCGGTTTAGAGTTTTGGTTTTAGACCGAAAACACAACGAACAGCAAGAAATATATAAAATAAATTGCATTTTATTTTCATGGTGCGGTGAAGACGTTTTGTTGAAATTACTGTTAGCGGACAAAGTTTTATATTGTATTTTTGTATTAATGAGAGCCCCCCACCACCTAAGCGCTGCTGCCGGTGGCGACGCTATGCACAGCGCCTCTGATGGTGGCGACGCTAATGTCAGCGCCGCGAAACTGGGACTGTGACCGGGGGTTGCCGCAGAAGTCAACGGACAGGGTAAAGAAGGGCACAGACAGAGCGCTGACTCGCAACTAATTTTTTAGTTGCGAGTCAGCGCTCTGTCTGTGTCCTTCTTTACCCTGTCCGTACAGCAGAAGTCAACGGACAGGGTAAAGAAGGACACAGACAGAGCGCTGACTCGCAACTAAAAATTTAGTTGCGAGTCAGCGCTCTGACTGTGTCCTTCTTTACCCTGTCCGTTGTCTTTTGCGCTGTTTTAACCTTTTATTAATTATTTATTTTTTATTTTAACGTTTTTTTTAACCTTTTATTGACAACGGAGTGCCGGCGAACATGTAAGTACACCCTTCGCCTCGACGGATGTTTCTCGCGTGCTCTAGCGCGCTTTTCCTCGCGCCGAAGCGAACCCTTGCAGCGTAACGATCCGAGCGAAAGACCACGGAGCCCGCTGTGACAGGGGCTCCGGAACCGGGGGGGGGGGGGGGGGGGGGGGGCAGGGGCAGGGCAGGGATGCGTGCGTTGGCAGCGTTCGTTGGCAACGAACGCTGCCAACGAGCGAGCATACGGCACCGAGAGTCAGCGTCTTTAGCAGACAATCTTTTCGACTCAAAAGCGGCGCACGTTCCGCAGGCGGCTACAGTCGCAGAAACAAAAACAGGCGCAGTAACAACAAGGAACTGCAGTTCCTTGTCTGCTAATGGGCCAGCTCTCGGCGTCGTCTGCTCGTTCGTTGGCGGCAGTTGGCGTCGCGACCGCTTGCGACATCTCTTGTCTCCCGTGCGAAACGGCGCCGTGTTGTTTGAAGACCGGTGGCGTCGCTGCGTTTCCATAGGAGCTAAGCCTTTTTCTTTCTTTACTTTTTCCTCAGGTAAGTTCGCTCTTTGCAAATTTTACAAAAAAAATGCACCATCTGTGGGCAATGCTGCACAAAGTCGCAGCGTGATAGGTTAAGAAACCGAATTTTGCAGTCGATTTAAAGAGTCTGCCGTCACCTTGTTTCCCCCTGTAGTTCAGCAAGTCGCCAATGTCACCGGTAGACTTCTCACTGATATAGGTTAGTTCTTCGGATACAAGTTCTGATGGAAGGAGCGCCAGCCTATCTAAACTTCCGCACAGCTTTCTAAATTGGTCATCTGTCTTGTACTTGTCCAAAAGGTCCAACTCCCGTCCCATAAACATATTTTTAAAAATTTGCGATTCAATAATTTGTATATTACTGTCTTGCTCCAGTTTCCCTTTCGTACACCCTGATCAAATCCTCCATTTCAAATACATTTACGATGCACAATGATGTAAATAATTTAATTTTCCTTTCAATTCACTTGAAATATTACCCTGAACCCCAAAAAAACCTATGCATCAGTAATGAAGAGACATTGCGCCTAACCTTTATGTGCGCGTTTAGCGTGGCATAAGGCATAAGCACAATAGAAAAGCGAGGTCATGGAAGTGTGACTTCGCTTCTTTGGTCACTCCTCGGGTTCAAAAAATTTGGTTCACGAGGTTTCTCGGGTGTGGCACAAGGTGCCCCGGCGTACCTTTAATAGCAGACTGTAAAATAAATAAAAAGCATTCATTTGTTTGAGCTGTACTGCACACTATGCGGCACAAATAATGAAACGCACTTCCCATCGTTTCAAAAGTTGTGCACCAGATGGCGCCACGTTTGAGGGGCAAACTTCAGTGCTAGTTTCGGTTTGAGGTCGGTACTTTTTCTACAACATAGTTTGCGGCAGCATCAGTCTTCTGCACTCGGTGCATTTGGCGAGTTCGTTTGAGTCCAGTTCTCCGTGCAACACTCTACCTCGCTGAACACTCTGCGAGTGCGATGCATTCTGGGAAAGAACTCGAACGGTGCCAGTGCGTGTGAAACGAACTCTCTATCCCATGGCAAGGGGGTTTTATAGCCTCACTTTCTTTGCAGTGTGGAGCGAGTATAGTTTTCACATTTAAACATTCTAAGCTTGGGGGAGAAAATTTTGGCTTAAAAAGGCGGAAAGAATCAAATGTTTGTCTTTTTTAGACTTAAGCTAGGTGACGCAAGCTACCGCCCGCTACTAAGGGTATAGCCAGTAACATTGAGAGGTACATATACGGGTCTGAGTAAAATATATCCATCCATCCATCTATGCATTCAGGAATCGTATATAAACAACTTTCCGTCGTTTCGGCGGTGCATTCAAAACATGGCGCTAAAGGTGTCGCTCCTCCTGCTTTGGTTATTTCTCCTCTTGTGCGACGGAGCTGACGGAGCCAGACTCAACGTCCCGCGCGTCTTGCTGCCGTATCGTCAAGAGGTGGCCACCAACTACAGCCTGGAACTCATCGACGCCAGCCCAGGCGCTTGCTACCACTGGAGGGCTATGTTGCGCTTTTTGCACTCCCAGGAGACTTGGAAGAGGGAAGTGACGTCAACGACACAGCAAACGCAGATTGGATGTTGACAGAAGAAAACGAAATCGACACCCAATCTGCATTTGCTGTGTCGTTGACGTCACTTCCCTCTCCCTAGTCTCCTGGGAGTGCAAAAAGCGCAACATAGCCCCCCTGGTATATGGGCCACGGCTGCCCGGGCGTTCCTTCCCGTTGCGGCTTTCTCGACTCTAGCACTCGGTGCGGGGGGACGGTCGGGTCAGTTCGTGCGCGCAGGCACACTGATCGCTTATTGCGTATCGGATAAGGCAGCATCGCTCGTATTTCACCATGCAAACAAGGCTATGCCGGTACCGTCCATCCACGTGATCGGCTGTCATCGAGGGTTCCTCCCACGCGCTGGCCGAAAGGCAGTCCTGGCCGTCCTGGCCCTTCCGAAGTTTCGAGGCTCCTGGCGCGCCGACTCGAGTTCGGTTTAACCGCCATAGCCACTGACAGAATGAGAAGGGCAGGGCGCGTCTTGAACGCCCGGCCTCTAACACGCGCTCTACGCCTTCCGCCTTCCTTGATTTGGCAAACGCCAATGTTGTCGAAGGTGGGAAGCTTGCGCTGGAAAGGCGGGGCAACTGAAGCTTTTCCCTGCCGTTCTCACATTGTGAGCGAAATTTGAAAGCGCAACTGCCCCATGTTGCGGAAGGACTGGAAGTCGCGCGGCAGCGTTTGACTACCTACGTTACTGTGTGTGACACGACCGCAAGCCACAGGGCTGCCCGTGTTTCATATGTTTCGTGCAAAGCTACTCCCTCGCCATGCTTTATACGAACCGCGTATGTCCTCGTGACTCGCGGTCGTAACTCGACGAAGCCCTCGTAGCGTGGTCTGCCGTATGGATGAGCCTTTATTATTCAAAGGTTGTGGACCGAAAGCGTAGAGCGAGAGCGTGCGGGGCACGGAGCACCCGCGGAAATTCCCTACCGCGTGCAAGACCTTGCACTCCTACTCGAGGGAACATCCCCGCAGGGGGCACCTGTGTTAGGTGCTTGGTGCGTGGCGTCACCACGAACCAGGATCCATGTGGGTTGATACACCCACGCCTGCCTGTACGTGGCTTAGCCCCGCCCCGCCCCCCCCCCCCCCCCCCCCCCGGGCAAGGCAATATACAACTTTGGCCCCTGCTCCCCGTAGACGAGTGTCCTGGCTTCGCCCAACCAGGGTGGTGCAGTCAGTAGCCTCCTCTACCTTCTTCTCCCTCCTTCGACTTCTTTCGACTACGGTCTCTTCTCTCCTTTTCACATTCTTAGGTGGCAAGGGCCAACCTTAGTTGGAACCAGGTCCGGTACCTGCAACTACACTTGGGTATCGTACCTGGGCAGCACTGGTATAGTAATTGCGTCAGCTAAGCCATTCTTGCTATGGCATATTACAACCTCTTGATCGGGCTCTGAAAGGAGGTGGCACCAAAGTTCTCGCTGTAGCCACAAAGAACCTCCAATCTTTTCACATTCCCGATTTTCTTGTTCTGCACTCTGGGGGCAAAAAGCCACTTGTTAAACTTCCCTCCTTTTTAGTGTCCAAAGTGCTCGAAGGGGGTGTCGGTGCAAACTTCAGCGCCAAACCAATCGCATCGGGCAACTTTCTCATTGGGATAAAAACAAGAAAGCAAAGGGAATCACTTCTAGACCTGAACTTTGCTCAGTAATGTCATTTTGACCATCGACTCTGATTTTTCCAACTATTGTAAAGGCAGGCTACCTTCAATATTGTGCCCTATGTGCCAAACCCTCAGCGGTTCCTTAAGTTCAGAAAATTTGGCCATGTGTTCGCTAAACTGTCGGGGTAGGAACACCTGCTCCAAGTGCCCTAGTAAGGAGCATTGCACTGATATATGTATGAATGAAGCTTGATGTGCCAACAGTAAGCATCCAGCATATTCCCGATCCTGCCCTTTATGGAAACAAGAAAAAAAATCCTTGAAGGCTACTGAAAACATTTCTTGCATTCATGCAAAGAAGCGCTTCGCCTTTGTTTCCAAAGGCTCTTATGCCCAGGCCGTGCTCAGGGCATCGATTCGGCCAGTGGTTTCGACTGAAACACGGACATCTCCGGACGATCTGTCTCCCATCGCGGTCTCCTTCAGTGTCCTCCGGAGTGGTGCCAGTGGCACAGTTTCGGAATTGCAAGGTGGATGCTGCGTCGTCAGCATTCACCCCGGAGAAGGGGATGACACCTTCTGCTCCACCTACCACTTCGACCCCTCAATCCTCTGCTCCCCAGAGGAAGCCCGGGAAGTTGCCGAAGCAGTCTATCTCTAAGGGTCAGCTACCGGCGGCAACAGTAGAACCCATGACTGAAATTGGGCTCGGGTCTGTTGAGGATGCTCCCCTCTTAGCATATGAGTCCTCTCTTTCTGTTGCCAGAAACCCCAATTGGAGGCAAAAAGATCCTCCTAGAAAACGGAGCACCCTGTGTGTAAAGATAGATTTTAAACCTTAAAGGGCTACTCCACCGATTTTTTCATTGTCTCCCATTTGCTTGAAATTTTGCTAAACTAACCAACAAACATCGCGAAAATAGTATCCCAAATATTAGGTCAAAATATTGTTTTTTCGCGAAGTTATTGAATTTACAGTTTTGGTCCTCACCGTGTTTTTCAAGCTCGAAGTCTCTACTGGCAACAATGAAAAAGTGACGTCAGTGGAAGGCAGGGGTTCACTCTTTGCGTTGTAGATTTCGTTTTAAACTGATTCGAAGCAGTTTCATGGTGTCAAATGAATGCTTGGGAAGCTCGCTGCAGTACCCGCGCTCCAGCACGGAACAAATGATTGGCATATTCTATTTTTTGGCTGCTTGCTCGACTGGCAAGCCTGCCTGCCACTGACGTCACGGCCCTGAAAAGCGCGGGTATATTTGAATGTTGGTTTTTGCATCATTTTCATTTGCCGATTTCGCAATAACTATTATGAATTTCGCGATTCTAAATAGCATACCGGAGAGAGTAAAGGCGGGGAGTCAGAAAATATAGTTAGTTGAGGTAGCACAAAAAATCGGGTGAGTACCCCTTTAACAAGCATCTTTTTTATGTCGCTATCATAGCATATATATTTTTTCTTCTCTAAATTGTAAAGAACTATAGTATCATGCAATTAAATTGTTGCGGCCTTTTTTCTAAATTTTTTCTCAACGAGTTTGCCCTGTCTTCATATGCATACCTGCCAAGTCTCCTTTATTACCCGAGAAATTTCAGTTTTGACCAGTTTGTATGGCTGTACGTTGACAGAAAAATCTCTCGGAAGACTCAAATTACGCCCCCCTCACGATCGTTTTTATAGTTTTCCTTCCTGTGCATAGAAAAAAAAAATTTTTAGGCAGAATTTTTTTTTTTTTTTTTCAATTCCTTTACATTATTTTTTAGTATAGAAAATGCACCAACTAAAGACACCTTTATGAAAAGTTTAATTGTACTTGGTTCATTGGCCGCGGGTGGCGCTTGCAGCGCCATCGTTCCGGCTATGGCTCCGGCTTGGCCGCTTGGTCAGCTTGGCTCCGGCCGGTTCGCAGCTGTCGCCTGCTAGTTACACATTTTGTATTCACCTTCAAACACAAATCATGTCGTTGGAAGTTCGCTGGAAACAAATAATTGTTTTTGATGTATTTATATTAGTTATGAAGCGTGTTGGGGTGCCTCTATCTGCCGGCCGATTGAGGCACCCAACGGAGCTGCGGATCAAAGCGCCACCTACATCGTCTTCTAAGGAGTGGTTGTTCCCAATGCATGGTGGAGGCTACGCGATAACCACGCTACCCCCTTTAAGCCACTGTAGTGGGGCGGAGGCGCGAAGGAATGAAAAGAAACAAAGCAAAATGATAATAATGATGATTACATGCAGCTAAATGAGCTAAATGGAAAAAAAGGGCTAGCATAGCGTCATCTAGCGGTAGGACTCGGGAATATTCAAGTAGCGCTGCCAAACCAAGCCAATCCATTTGCAGCCAACATAGAATTCAAAATGGCCGCTGTTCAAAGGTGTTTCCCGCTGCTCGCTAGCGATGATTTTGTCCGAATGATCAAACTTTCTCACTTCAAGCTGTCCGAAACATTGGTCGTAAATATGCACTATTTCTATGGGATAAGTCACGGTTCCTCCTTTAGGTCCGAAATATCGAACATGTCTGAATTGTCGGAGTCCGAAAAAACGGTCGGCGACTGTATATGAACTTTTCACGCCCAAATATTGCTCGGAAACACCCTGTAGAGGGTGCGGTGTCAGATCTTTCACAGCAGAACTGAAGCAATTGCAGGTGTCGGCAGGATTGCAGCTCCTTACATTGGCCGAAATTGAGGCCGCCTCGATCACCATTCGCCACGCCTTCTTGGGACGCCTGCGGGCAATGCTGAATGTGTCACTTGAACTGGGCCGGATCCGACTGAGTAACAAGGAGTTGTAAGCCGGCACAATGTCGCCGCTACTCACACCATTTCACCCCACCTCCCGCCTGCTCTGTCCCCAGCCCATCCACAACTTCTCTCCTGAAGACCACCGATCACTGTTCTGCGACTGCACAACCCCAAGAAAACTGAGGACATCGGCTACGTCATTTTTGCCTGGGAACAACCAGAAGCAAGACGGAGCTGTCGGTTGAGAATCCACTTCTGTAGCGCACCACATGGAGGGCCCCTCGCAGAAGCGTGCCGCAAAGTTCAATCCTGCCTACCACCAAGAAGCTTGAAAAGAAAAAAAAGCAGTGCACAGTCTAGAGAAGCCTTAGCGGGACCAAAGCCGCTTTATGCGGCGACCTGAGCACGTTCGCATTCAGGTTTAGATGGCCGTCTGTTAACAGGGTATCAAGGTGCCACCTTTGATGAACCAGTTTCAACAACGCCTTGAAAAGCGGATCACCCGGGGCCTGTGCAAGCTGCTGGACAGGGGCAAGTCGGGGTCCGAGGCCGCCATCAAGAAACGTCTGCTCCTGCAAGCAGACCAGAATAAAGGGGCAAGAAGAATGTGACCACAAGTTGTCTATTGGTATTGTGGCCAGTGGTGTGGCACTAGTAGGGGATGGTCACTTCCCCCCCCCCCCCCCACAGGGGGAATGATGTGGGATTTCTGAGAAAATAAAGACGTTCCAAGACACGAGAGGGTTTGCATTTGGAGCATCTGGTTAGAATGTGCAAGACACCGGCAAGTGTGCCGTTGATTCATTGTCTCTACAGTACTGATTGGGACAGCACACTGTAGGCTCAGTGTGATGTGCCATTAGCTTTACTTTGTACAAGGCAGGATAACGAGCGAGTTCCTTGGAGGAGGCTCGGAGTTAAGTGCATGGTCCTGCGTGGGCATGCAAAGGTGAGTTTGCAGATGCCCTCGTGCCTCATGCGCTCCTCACACAGCACTTCAGTACACAACCACTGCATTCCTTTGTTCGAGAATGTTCGATGGAGCCCTACTCCCCGTCCGATGCACTGGACGTGTATTATTTAGTTCCGTTTTCTTTTTCTATTTTTTTCAGGTTCCCGTTTTTGTTGACTTTCGACAATGGCATCCACGGCGTGCAGAAATCTCGCTGATTTTCTCCCCACGCCCATAATATTTTTTCGCATTTTGAACTTCCGCGTCCGTTAGGCCTGTTAGGCTTCGCAGCCGGTGCTGCATTCCTTTGTTCGAGAACGTTCGATGGAGCCCTACTCCCCATCCGATGGACTGAACGTGTATTATTTAGTTCCGCAGGTTCCCGTTTTTGTTGATTTTCGACAATGGCATCCACGGCGTGCAGAAATCTCGCTGATTTTCTCCCCACGCCCATAATATTTTTTCGCATTTTGAACTTCCGCGTCCGTTAGGCCCGTTAGGCTTCGCAGCCGGTGCTGCATTCCTTTGTTCAGGAACGTTCGATGGAGCCCTACTCCCCGTCCGATGCACTGGACCTGTATTATTTAGTTCCGTTTTTTTTCTATTTTTTTCAGGTTCCCGTTTTTGTTGATTTTCGACAATGGCATCCACGGCGTGCAGAAATATCGCTGATTTTCTCCCCACGCCCATAATATTTTTCGCATTTTGAACTTCCGCGTCCGTTAGGCCTGTTAGGGTTCGCAGCCGGTGCTGCATTCCTTTGTTCGAGAATGTTCGATGGAGCCCTACTTCCCGTCCGATGCACTGGACGTGTATTATTTAGTTCCTTTTTTTTCTATTTTTTCAGGTTCCCGTTTTTGTTGATTTTCGACAATGGATTCCACGGCGTGCAGAAATCTCGCTGATTTTCTCCCCACGCCCATAATAATTTTTCGCATTTTGAACTTCCGCGTCCGTTAGGCCCGTTAGGCTTCGCAGCCGGTGCTGCATTCCTTCGTTCAGGAACGTTCGATGGAGCCCTACTCCCCGTCCGATGCACTGGACGTGTATTATTTAGTTCCGTTTTTTTTTCTATTTTTTTCAGGTTCCCATTTTTGTTGATTTTCGACAATGGCATCCACGGCGTGCAGAAATATCGCTGATTTTCTCCCCACGCCCATAATATTTTTTCGCATTTTGAACTTCCGCGTCCGTTAGGCCTGTTAGGCTTCGCAGCCGGTGCTACATTCCTTTGTTCGAGAACGTTCGATGGAGCCTACTCCCCATCCGATGGACTGGACGTGTATTATTTAGTTCCGTTCTTCTTTTTTTTTTCAGGTTAGCGTCATTGTTGATTTTCGACAATGGCATCCACGGCGTGCAGAAATCTCGCTGATTTTCTCCCCACGCCCATAATATTTTTTCGCATTTTGAACTTCCGCGTCCGTTAGGCCTGTTAGGCTTCGCAGCCGGTGCTACATTCCTTTGTTCGGAAACGTTCGATGGAGCCCTACTCCCCGTCCGGTGCACTGGACGTGTATTATTTAGTTCCGTTTTTTTTTTTTTTTTTTTTCAGGTTAGCGTCATTGTTGATTTTCGACAATGGCATCCACGGCGTGCAGAAATCTCGCTGATTTTCTACCCACGCCCATAATATTTTTTCGCATTTTGAACTTCCGCGTTCGTTAGGCCTGTTAGGCTTCGCAGCCGGTGCTGCATTCCTTTGTTCGAGAACGTTTGATGGAGCCCTACTCCCCATCCGATGGACTGGACGTGTATTATTTAGTTCCGTTTTTCTTTCTTTTTTTTTCAGATTAGCGTCATTGTTGATTTTCGACAATGGCATCCACGGCGTGCAGAAATCTCGCTGATTTTCTACCCACGCCCATAATATTTTTTCGCATTTTGAACTGCCGCGTCCGTTAGGCCTGTTAGGCTTCGCAGCCGGTGCTACATTCCTTTGTTCGGGAACGTTCGATGGAGCCCTACTCCCCGTCCGATGCACTGGACGTGTATTATTTAGTTCCGTTTTTTTTTTTTTTTTTTCAGGTTAGCGTCATTGTTGATTTTCGACAATGGCATCCACGGCGTGCAGAAATTTTGCCGATTTTCTGCCCATAATATTTTTTCGCATTTTGAACTTCCGCGTCCGTTACGCCTGTTAGGCTTCGCAGCCTGTGCTGCATTCCTTTGTTCGAGAACGTTCGATGGAGCCCTACTCCCCATCCGATGGACTGAACGTGTATTATTCAGTTCCGCAGGTTCCCGTTTTTGTTGATTTTCGACAATGGCATCCACGGCGTGCAGAAATCTCGCTGATTTTCTACCCACGCCCATAATAGTTTTTCGCATTTTGAACTTCCGCGTCCGTTAGGCCTGTTAGGCTTCGCAGCCGGTGCTACATTCCTTTGTTCGGGAACGTTCGATGGAGCCCTACTCCCCGTCCGATGCACTGGACGTGTATTATTTAGTTCCGTTTTTTTTTTTTCAGGTTAGCGTCATTCTTGATTGTCGACAATGGCATCCACGGCGTGCAAAAATTTTGCCGATTTTCTGCCCATAATATTTTTTCGCATTTTGAACTTCCGCGTCCGTTAGGCCTGTTAGGCTTCGCAGCCGGTGCTGCATTCCTTTGTTCGAGAATGTTCGATGGAGCCCCACTCCCCGTCCGATGCACTGGACGTGTATTATTTAGTTCCGTTTTCTTTTTCTATTTTTTTCAGGTTCCCGTTTTTGTTGACTTTCGACAATGGCATCCACGGCGTGCAGAAATCTCGCTGATTTTCTCCCCACGCCCATAATATTTTTTCGCATTTTGAACTTCCGCGTCCGTTAGGCCTGTTAGGCTTCGCAGCCGGTGCTGCATTCCTGTGTTCGAGAATGTTCGATGGAGCCCTACTCCCCATCAGTTGGGCTGGACGTGTATTATTTAGTTCCGTTTTTTTTCTATTTTTTCAGGTTCCCGTTTTTGTTGATTTTCGACAATGGCATCCACGGCGTGCAGAAATCTCGCTGATTTTCTCCCCACGCCCATAATATTTTTTCGCATTTTGAACTTCCGCGTCCGTTAGGCCCGTTAGGCTTCGCAGCCGGTGCTGCATTACTTTGTTCAGGAACGTTCGATGGAGCCCTACTCCCCGTCCGATGCACTGGAGCTGTATTATTTAGTTCCGTTTTTTTTCTATTTTTTTCAGGTTCCCGTTTTTGTTGATTTTCGACAATGGCATCCACGGCGTGCAGAAATATCGCTGATTTTCTCCCCACGCCCATAATATTTTTCGCATTTTGAACTTCCGCGTCCGTTAGGCCTGTTAGGCTTCGCAGCCGGTGCTGCATTCCTTTGTTCGAGAATGTTCGATGGAGCCCTACTCCCCGTCCGATGCACTGGACGTGTATTATTTAGTTCCTTTTTTTTCTATTTTTTCAGGTTCCCGTTTTTGTTGATTTTCGACAATGGCATCCACGGCGTGCAGAAATCTCGCTGATTTTCTCCCCACGCCCATAATATTTTTTTGCATTTTGAACTTCCACGTCCGTTAGGCACGTTAGGCTTCGCAGCCGGTGCTGCATTCCTTTGTTCAGGAACGTTCGATGGAGCCCTACTCCCCGTCCGATGCACTGGACGTGTATTATTTAGTTCCGTTTTTTTTTCTATTTTTTTTCAGGTTCCCATTTTTGTTGATTTTCGACAATGGCATCCACGGCGTGCAGAAATATCGCTGATTTTCTCCCCATGCCCATAATATTTTTTCGCATTTTGAACTTCCGCGTCCGTTAGGCCTGTTAGGCTTCGCAGCCGGTGCTGCATTCCTTTGTTCGAGAATGTTCGATGGAGCCCTACTCCCCATCAGATGGGCTGGACGTGTATTATTTAGTTCCGTTTTTTTTTCTATTTTTTCAGGTTCCCGTTTTTGTTGATTTTCGACAATGGCATCCACGGCGTGCAGAAATCTCGCTGATTTTCTCCCCACACCCATAATATTTTTTCGCGTTTTGAACTGCCGCGTCCGTTAGGCCTGTTAGGCTTCGCAGCCGGTGCTGCATTCCTTTGTTCAGGAACGTTGGATGGAGCCCTACTCCCCGTCCGATGCACTGGACGTGTATTATTTAGTTCCGTTTTTTTTTTCTATTTTTTCAGGTTCCCGTTTTTGTTGATTTTCGACAATGGCATCCACGGCGTGCAGAAATCTCGCTGATTTTCTCCCCACGCCCATAATATTTTTTCGCATTTTGAACTTCCGCGTCCGTTAGGCCTGTTAGGCTTCGCAGCCGGTGCTGC
Organism: Ixodes scapularis; assembly: GCF_016920785.2. NCBI lineage: Eukaryota > Metazoa > Arthropoda > Arachnida > Ixodida > Ixodidae > Ixodes > Ixodes scapularis. Next base: position 1,187,472 of record NW_024609909.1, read on the forward strand.
ATTCCTTTGTTCGAGAATGTTCGATGGAGCCCTACTCCCCATCCGGTGGACTGGACGTGTATTATTCAGTTCCGTTTTTTTCTATTTTTTTCAGGTTCCCGTTTTTTTTATTTTCGACAATGGCATCCACGGCGTGCAGAAATCTCGCTGATTTTGTCCCCACGCCCATAATATTTTTCCGCATTTTGAACTTCCGCGTCCGTTAGGCCTGTTAGGCTTCGCAGCCGGTGCTGCATTCCTGTGTTCGAGAATGTTCGATGGAGCCCTACTCCCCATCAGTTGGGCTGGACGTGTATTATTTAGTTCCGTTTTTTTTTCTATTTTTTCAGGTTCCCGTTTTTGTTGATTTTCGACAATGGCATCCACGGCGTGCAGAAATCTCGCTGATTTTCTCCCCACGCCCATAATATTTTTTCGCATTTTGAACTTCCGCGTCCGTTAGGCCCGTTAGGCTTCGCAGCCGGTGCTGCATTACTTTGTTCAGGAACGTTCGATGGAGCCCTACTCCCCGTCCGATGCACTGGAGCTGTATTATTTAGTTCCGTTTTTTTTTCTATTTTTTTCAGGTTCCCGTTTTTGTTGATTTTCGACAATGGCATCCACGGCGTGCAGAAATATCGCTGATTTTCTCCCCACGCCCATAATATTTTTCGCATTTTGAACTTCCGCGTCCGTTAGGCCTGTTAGGCTTCGCAGCCGGTGCTGCATTCCTTTGTTCGAGAATGTTCGATGGAGCCCTACTCCCCGTCCGATGCACTGGACGTGTATTATTTAGTTCCTTTTTTTTCTATTTTTTCAGGTTCCCGTTTTTGTTGATTTTCGACAATGGCATCCACGGCGTGCAGAAATCTCGCTGATTTTCTCCCCACGCCCATAATATTTTTTTGCATTTTGAACTTCCACGTCCGTTAGGCACGTTAGGCTTCGCAGCCGGTGCTGCATTCCTTTGTTCAGGAACGTTCGATGGAGCCCTACTCCCCGTCCGATGCACTGGACGTGTATTATTTAGTTCCGTTTTTTTTTTCTATTTTTTTCAGGTTCCCATTTTTGTTGATTTTCGACAATGGCATCCACGGCGTGCAGAAATATCGCTGATTTTCTCCCCATGCCCATAATATTTTTTCGCATTTTGAACTTCCGCGTCCGTTAGGCCTGTTAGGCTTCGCAGCCGGTGCTGCATTCCTTTGTTCGAGAATGTTCGATGGAGCCCTACTCCCCATCAGATGGGCTGGACGTGTATTATTTAGTTCCGTTTTTTTTTCTATTTTTTCAGGTTCCCGTTTTTGTTGATTTTCGACAATGGCATCCACGGCGTGCAGAAATCTCGCTGATTTTCTCCCCACACCCATAATATTTTTTCGCGTTTTGAACTGCCGCGTCCGTTAGGCCTGTTAGGCTTCGCAGCCGGTGCTGCATTCCTTTGTTCTGGAACGTTGGATGGAGCCCTACTCCCCGTCCGATGCACTGGACGTGTATTAATTAGTTCCGTTTTTTTTTCTATTTTTTCAGGTTCCCGTTTTTGTTGATTTTCGACAATGGCATCCACGGCGTGCAGAAATCTCGCTGATTTTCTCCCCACGCCCATAATATTTTTTCGCATTTTGAACTTCCGCGTCCGTTAGGCCTGTTAGGCTTCGCAGCCGGTGCTGCATTCCTTTGTTCGAGAATGTTCGATGGAGCCCTACTCCCCATCCGGTGGACTGGACGTGTATTATTCAGTTCCGTTTTTTTCTATTTTTTTCAGGTTCCCGTTTTTTTTATTTTCGACAATGGCATCCACGGCGTGCAGAAATCTCGCTGATTTTGTCCCCACGCCCATAATATTTTTTCGCATTTTGAACTTCCGCGTCCGTTAGGCCTGTTAGGCTTCGCAGCCGGTGCTGCATTCCTTTGTCCGAGAACGTTCGATGGAGCCCTACTCCCCATCCGATGGACTGGACGTGTATTATTTAGTTCCGTTTTTTTTTTCTATTTTTTCAGGTTCCCGTTTTTGTTGATTTTCGACAATGGCATCCAAGGCGTGCAGAAATCTCGCTGATTTTCTCCCCACGCCCATAATATTTTTTCGCATTTTGAACTTCCGCGTCCGTTAGGCCTGTTAGGCTTCGCAGCCGATGCTGCATTCCTTTGTTCGAGAATGTTCGATGGAGCCCTACTCCCCATCCGATGGACTGGACGTGTATTATTTAGTTCCGTTTTTTTTCTATTTTTTTCAGGTTCCCGTTTTTGTTGATTTTCGACAATGGCATCCACGGCGTGCAGAAATCTCGCTGATTTTCTCCCCACGCCCATAATATTTTTTCGCATTTTGAACTTCCGCGTCCGTTAGGCCTGTTAGGCTTCGCAGCCGGTGCTGCATTCCTTTGTTCGAGAACGTTCGATGGAGCCCTACTCCCCATCCGATGGACTGGACGTGTATTATTTAGTTTTCCGTTTTTCTTTTGTTTGTTCTTTTTTGTTTTTTTTTTTCAGGTTAGCGTCATTGTTGATTTTCGACAATGGCATCCACGGCGTGCAGAAATCTCGCTGATTTTCTACCCACGCCCATAATATTTTTTCGCATTTTGAACTGCCGCGTCCGTTAGGCCTGTTAGGCTTCGCAGCCGGTGCTACATTCCTTTGTTCGGGAACGTTCGATGGAGCCCTACTCCCCGTCCGATGCACTGGACGTGTATTATTTAGTTCCTTTTTTTTTTGTTTTTTTTCAGGTTAGCGTCATTGTTGATTTTCGACAATGGCATCCACGGCGTGCAGAAATTTTGCCGATTTTCTGCCCATAATATTTTTTCGCATTTTGAACTTCCGCGTCCATTACGCCTGTTAGGCTTCGCAGCCGGTGCTGCATTCCTTTGTTCGAGAACGTTCGATGGAGCCCTACTCCCCATCTGATGGACTGGACGTGTATTATTTAGTTCCGTTTTTTTTTTCTATTTTTTCAGGTTCCCGTTTTTGTTGATTTTCGACAATGGCATCCACGGCGTGCAGAAATCTCGCTGATTTTCTCCCCACGCCCATAATATTTTTTAGAATTTTGAACTTCCGCGTCCGTTAGGCCTGTTAGGCTTCGCAGCCGGTTATGCATTCCTTTGTTCGAGAACGTTCGATGGAGCCCTACTCGCCATCCGATGGACTGGACGTGTATTATTTAGTTACATTTTTTTTCCATTTTTTTTCAGGTTCCCGTTTTTGTTGATTTTCGAGAATGGCATCCACGGCGTGCAGAAATCTCGCTGAATTTCTCCCCACGCCCATAATATTTTTTCGCATTTTGAACTTCCGCGTCCGTTAGGCCTGTTAGGCTTCGCAGCCGGTGCTGCATTCCTTTGTTCGAGAACGTTCGATGGAGCCCTACTCCCCATCCGATGGACTGGACGTGTATTATTTAGTTCCGTTTTTTTTTCTATTTTTTTCAGGTTCCCGTTTTTGTTGATTTTCGACAATGGCATCCACGCGTGCAGAAATCTCGCTGATTTTCTCCCCTCGCCCATAATATTTTTTCGCATTTTGAACTTCCGCGTCCGTTAGGCCTGTTAGGCTTCGCAGCCGGTGCTGCATTCCTTTGTTCGAGAACGTTCGATGGAGCCCTACTCCCCATCCGATGGACTGGACGTGTATTATTTAGTTCCGTTTTTTTTTCTATTTTTTTCAGGTTCCCGTTTTTGTTTATTTTCGACAATGGCATCCACGGCGTGCAGAAATCTCGCTGATTTTCTCCCCACGCCCATAATATTTTTTCGCATTTTGAACTTCTGCGTCCGTTTGACCTGTTAGGCTTCGCAGCCGGTGCTGCATTCCTTTGTTCGAGAATGTTCGATGGAGCCCTACTCCCCATCCGATGGACTGGACGTGTATTATTTAGTTCCGTTTTTTTTCTATTTTTTTCAGGTTTCCTTTTTTTGATTTTCGACAATGGCATCCACGGCGTGCAGAAATCTCGCTGATTTTCTCCCCTCGCCCATAATATTTTTTCGCATTTTGAACTTCCGCGTCCGTTAGGCCTGTTAGGCTTCGCAGCCGGTGCTGCATTCCTTTGTTCGAGAACGTTCGATGGAGCCCTACTCCCCATCCGATGGACTGGACGTGTATTATTTAGTTCCGTTTTTTTTTCTATTTTTTTCAGGTTCCCGTTTTTGTTGATTTTCGACAATGGCATCCACGGCGTGCAGAAATCTCGCTGATTTTCTCCCCACGCCCATAATATTTTTTCGCATTTTGAACTTCTGCGTCCGTTTGACCTGTTAGGCTTCGCAGCCGGTGCTGCATTCCTTTGTTCGAGAATGTTCGATGGAGCCCTACTCCCCATCCGATGGACTGGACGTGTATTATTTAGTTCCGTTTTTTTTTCTATTTTTTTCAGGTTTCCTTTTTTTGATTTTCGACAATGGCATCCACGGCGTGCAGAAATCTCGCTGATTTTCTCCCCACGCCCATAATATTTTTTCGCATTTTGAACTTCCGCGTCCGTTAGGCCTGTTAGGCTTCGCAGCCGGTGCTGCATTCCTTTGTTCGAGAATATTCGATGGAGCCCTACTCCCCATCCGATGGACTGGACGTGTATTATTTAGTTCGGTTCTTTTTTCTATTTTTTTCAGGTTCCCGTTTTTGTTGATTTTCGACAATGGCATCCACGGCGTGCAGAAATCTCGCTGATTTTCTCCCCACGCCCATAATATTTTTTAGAATTTTGAACTTCCGCGTCCGTTAGGCCTGTTAGGCTTCGCAGCCGGTGCTGCATTCCTTTGTTCGAGAACGTTCGATGGAGCCCTACTCGCCATCCGATGGACTGGACGTGTATTATTTAGTTCCGTTTTTTTTTTCTATTTTTTTTCAGGTTCCCGTTTTTGTTGATTTTCGAGAATGGCATCCACGGCGTGCAGAAATCTCGCTGATTTTCTCCCCACGCCCATAATATTTTTTCGCATTTTGAACTTCCGCGTCCGTTAGGCCTGTTAGGCTTCGCAGCCGGTGCTGCATTCCTTTGTTCGAGAATGTTCGATGGAGCCCTACTCCCCATCCGATGGACTGGACGTGTAATATTTAGTTCCGTTTTTTTTTCTATTTTTTTTTTCAGGTTCCCGTTTTTGTTGATTTTCGGCAATGGCATCCACGGCGTGCAGAAAGCTCGCTGATTTTCTCCCCACGCCCATAATATTTTTTCGCATTTTGAACTTCCGCGTCCGTTAGGCCTGTTAGGCTTCGCAGCCTGTGCTGCATTCCTTTGTTCGAGAATGTTCGATGGAGCCCTACTGCCCATCCGATGCACTGGACGTGTATTATTTAGTTCCCCGTTGTTGTTTTTTTTCCGGTTAGCGTCATTGTTGATTTTCGACAATGGCATCCACGGCGTGCAGTATTCTTGCCGATTTTCTACCCACGCCCATAATATTTTTTCGCATTTTGAACTTCCGCGTCCGTTACGCCTGTTAGGCTTCGCAGCCGGTGCTGCATTCCTTTGTTCGGGAACGTTCGATGGAGCCCTACTCCCCGTCCGATGCACTGGACGTGTATTATTTAGTTCCGTTTTTCTTTCTTTTTTTTTCAGTTTAGCGTCATTGTTGATTTTCGACAATGGCATCCACGGCGTGCAGAAATCTCGCTGATTTTCTACCCACGCCCATAATATTTTTTCGCATTTTGAACTGCCGCGTCCGTTAGGCCTGTTAGGCTTCGCAGCCGGTGCTACATTCCTTTGTTCGGGAACGTTCGATGGAGCCCTACTCCCCGTCCGATGCACTGAACGTGTATTATTTAGTTCCGTTTTTTTTTTTTTTTTTTTTTCAGGTTAGCGTCATTGTTGATTTTCGACAATGGCATCCACGGCGTGCAGAAATTTTGCCGATTTTCTGCCCATAATATTTTTTCGCATTTTGAACTTCCGCGTCCGTTACGCCTGTTAGGCTTCGCAGCCGGTGCTGCATTCCTTTGTTCGAGAACGTTCGATAGAGCCCTACTCCCCATCCGATGGACTGAACGTGTATTATTTAGTTACGCAGGTTCCCGTTTTTGTTGATTTTCGACAATGGCATCCACGGCGTGCAGAAATCTCGCTGATTTTCTACCCACGCCCATAATAGTTTTTCGCAGTTCGAACTTCCGCGTCCGTTAGGCCTGTTAGGCTTCGCAGCCGGTGCTACATTCCTTTGTTCGGGAACGTTCGATGGAGCCCTACTCCCCGTCTTGTTTTTTTTTTTCAGGTTAGCGTCATTCTTGATTGTCGACAATGACATCCACGGCGTGCAGAAATTTTGCCGATTTTCTGCCCATAATATTTTTTCGCATTTTGAACTTCCGCGTCCGTTAGGCCTGTTAGGCTTCGCAGCCAGTGCTGCATTCCTTTGTTCGAGAATGTTCGATGGAGCCCTACTCCCCGTCCGATGCACTGGACGTGTATTATTTAGTTCCGTTTTCTTTTTCTATTTTTTTCAGGTTCCCGTTTTTGTTGACTTTCGACAATGGCATCCACGGCGTGCAGAAATCTCGCTGATTTTCTCCCCACGCCCATAATATTTTTTCGCATTTTGAACTTCCGCGTCCGTTAGGCCCGTTAGGCTTCGCAGCCGGTGCTGCATTCCTTTGTTCAGGAACGTTCGATGGAGCCCTACTCCCCGTCCGATGCACTGGACGTGTATTATTTAGTTCCGTTTTTTTTTGTTTTTTTTTTCAGGTTATCGTCATTGTTGATTTTCGACAATGGCATCCACGGCGTGCAGAAATCTCGCTGATTTTCTCCCCACGCCCATAATATTTTTTCGCACCGCGTCCGTTAGGCCTGTTAGGCTTCGCAGCCGGTGCTACATTCCTTTGTTCGAGAACGTTCGATGGAGCCTACTCCCCATCCGATGGACTGGACGTGTATTATTTAGTTCCGTTCTTCTTTTTTTTCAGGTAAGCGTCATTGTTGATTTTCGACAATGGCATCCACGGCGTGCAGAAATCTCGCTGATTTTCTACCCACGCCCATAGTATTTTTTCGCATTTTGAACTTCCGCGTCCGTTAGGCCTGTTAGGCTTCGCAGCCGGTGCTGCATTCCTTTGTTCGAGAACGTTCGATGGAGCCCTACTCCCCATCCGATGGACTGGACGTGTATTTAGTTCCGTTTTTCTTTTTTTTTCAGGTTAGCGTCATTGATTTTCGACAATGGCATCCACGGCGTGCAGAAATCTCGCTGATTTTCTACCCACGCCCATAATATTTTTTCGCATTTTGAACTTCCGCGTCCGTTAGGCCTGTTAGGCTTCGCAGCCGGTGCTGCATTCCTTTGTTCGAGAACGTTTGATGGAGCCCTACTCCCCATCCGATGGACTGGACGTGTATTATTTAGTTCCGTTTTTCCTTTTTCTTTTTTTTCAGGTTAGCGTCATTGTTGATTTTCGAGAATGGCATCCACGGCGTGCAGAAATCTCGCTGATTTTCTACCCACGCCCATAATATTTTTTCGCATTTTGAACTGCCGCGTCCGTTAGGCCTGTTAGGCTTCGCAGCCGGTGCTACATTCCTTTGTTCGGGAACGTTCGATGGAGCCCTACTCCCCGTCCGATGCACTAAACGTGTATTATTTAGTTCCGTTTTTTTTTTTTTTTTTTTCAGGTTAGCGTCATTGTTGATTTTCAACAATGGCATCCACGGCGTGCAGAAATTTTGCCGATTTTCTGCCCATAATATTTTTTCGCATTTTGAACTTCCGCGTCCGTTACGCCTGTTAGGCTTCGCAGCCTGTGCTGCATTCCTTTGTTCGAGAACGTTCGATGCAGCCCTACTCCCCATCCGATGGACTGAACGTGTATTATTTAGTTCCGCAGGTTCCCGTTTTTGTTGATTTTCGACAATGGCATCCACGGCGTGCAGAAATCTCGCTGATTTTCTACCCACGCCCATAATAGTTTTTCGCATTTTGAACTTCCGCGTCCGTTAGGCCTGTTAGGCTTCGCAGCCGGTGCTACATTCCTTTGTTCGGGAACGTTCGATGGAGCCCTACTCCCCGTCCGATGCACTGGACGTGTATTATTTAGTTCCGTTTTTTTTTTCAGGTTAGCGTCATTCTTGATTGTCGACAATGGCATCCACGGCGTGCAAAAATTTTGCCGATTTTCTGCCCATAATATTTTTTCGCATTTTGAACTTCCGCGTCCGTTAGGCCTGTTAGGCTTCGCAGCCGGTGCTGCAATCCTGTGTTCGAGAATGTTCGATGGAGCCCTACTCCCCATCAGTTGGGCTGGACGTGTATTATTTAGTTCCGTTTTTTTTCTATTTTTTCAGGTTCCCGTTTTTGTTGATTTTCGACAATGGCATCCACGGCGTGCAGAAATCTCGCTGATTTTCTCCCCACGCCCATAATATTTTTTCGCATTTTGAACTTCCGCGTCCGTTAGGCCCGTTAGGCTTCGCAGCCGGTGCTGCATTACTTTGTTCAGGAACGTTCGATGGAGCCCTACTCCCCGTCCGATGCACTGGACCTGTATTATTTAGTTCCGTTTTTTTTCTATTTTTTTCAGGTTCCCGTTTTTGTTGATTTTCGACAATGGCATCCACGGCGTGCAGAAATATCGCTGATTTTCTCCCCACGCCCATAATATTTTTCGCATTTTGAACTTCCGCGTCCGTTAGGCCTGTTAGGCTTCGCAGCCGGTGCTGCATTCCTTTGTTCGAGAATGTTCGATGGAGCCCTACTCCCCGTCCGATGCACTGGACGTGTATTATTTAGTTCCTTTTTTTTCTACTTTTTCAGGTTCCCGTTTTTGTTGATTTTCGACAATGGCATCCACGGCGTGCAGAAATCTCGCTGATTTTCTCCCCACGCCCATAATATTTTTTTGCATTTTGAACTTCCGCGTCCGTTAGGCCCGTTAGGCTTCGCAGCCGGTGCTGCATTCCTTTGTTCAGGAACGTTCGATGGAGCCCTACTCCCCGTCCGATGCACTGGACGTGTATTATTTAGTTCCGTTTTTTTTTCTATTTTTTCAGGTTCCCATTTTTGTTGATTTTCGACAATGGCATCGACGGCGTGCAGAAATATCGCTGATTTTCTCCCCACGCCCATAATATTTTTTCGCATTTTGAACTTCCGCGTCCGTTAGGCCTGTTAGGCTTCGCAGCCGGTGCTGCATTCCTTTGTTCGAGAATGTTCGATGGAGCCCTACTCCCCATCAGATGGGCTGGACGTGTATTATTTAGTTCCGTTTTTTTTTTCTATTTTTTCAGGTTCCCGTTTTTGTTGATTTTCGACAATGGCATCCACGGCGTGCAGAAATCTCGCTGATTTTCTCCCCACGCCCATAATATTTTTTCGCGTTTTGAACTGCCGCGTCCGTTAGGCCCGTTAGGCTTCGCAGCCGGTGCTGCATTCCTTTGTTCAGGAACGTTCGATGGAGCCCTACTCCCCGTCCGATGCACTGGACGTGTATTATTTAGTTCCGTTTTTTTTTTCTATTTTTTCAGGTTCCCGTTTTTGTTGATTTTCGACAATGGCATCCACGGCGTGCAGAAATCTCGCTGATTTTCTCCCCACGCCCATAATATTTTTTCGCATTTTGAACTTCCGCGTCCGTTAGGCCTGTTAGGCTTCGCAGCCGGTGCTGCATTCCTTTGTTCGAGAATGTTCGATGGAGCCCTACTCCCCATCCGGTGGACTGGACGTGTATTATTCAGTTCCGTTTTTTTTCTATTTTTTTCAGGTTCCCGTTTTTGTTGATTTTCGACAATGGCATCCACGGCGTGCAGAAATCTCGCTGATTTTGTCCCCACGCCCATAATATTTTTTCGCATTTTGAACTTCCGCGTCCGTTAGGCCTGTTAGGCTTCGCAGCCGGTGCTGCATTCCTTTGTCCGAGAACGTTCGATGGAGCCCTACTCCCCATCCGATGGACTGGACGTGTATTATTTAGTTCCGTTTTTTTTTCTATTTTTTTCAGGTTCCCGTTTTTGTTGATTTTCGACAATGGCATCCACGGCGTGCAGAAATCTCGCTGATTTTCTCCCCACGCCCATAATATTTTTTCGCATTTTGAACTTCCGCGTCCGTTAGGCCTGTTAGGCTTCGCAGCCGATGCTGCATTCCTTTGTTCGAGAATGTTCGATGGAGCCCTACTCCCCATCCGATGGACTGGACGTGTATTATTTAGTTCCGTTTTTTTTCTATTTTTTTCAGGTTCCCGTTTTTGTTGATTTTCGACAATGGCATCCACGGCGTGCAGAAATCTCGCTGATTTTCTCCCCACGCCCATATTTTTTCGCATTTTCAACTTCCGCGTCCGTTAGGCCTGTTAGGCTTCGCAGCCGGTGCTCCATTCCTTTGTTCGAGAACGTTCGATGGAGCCCTACTCCCCATCCGATGGACTGGACGTGTATTATTTAGTTTTCCGTTTTTCTTTTGTTTGTTCTTTTTTGTTTTTTTTTCAGGTTTGCGTCATTGTTGATTTTCGACAATGGCATCCACGGCGTGCAGAAATCTCGCTGATTTTCTACCCACGCCCATAATATTTTTTCGCATTTTGAACTGCCGCGTCCGTTAGGCCTGTTAGGCTTCGCAGCCGGTGCTACATTCCTTTGTTCGGGAACGTTCGATGGAGCCCTACTCCCCGTCCGATGCACTGGACGTGTATTATTTAGTTCCTTTTTTTTTTGTTTTTTTTCAGGTTAGCGTCATTGTTGATTTTCGACAATGGCATCCACGGCGTGCAGAAATTTTGTCGATTTTCTGCCCATAATATTTTTTCGCATTTTGAACTTCCGCGTCCGATAGGCCTGTTAGGCTTCGCAGCCGGTGCTGCATTCCTTTGTTCGAGAACGTTCGATGGAGCCCTACTCCCCATCCGATGGACTGGACGTGTATTATTTAGTTCCGTTTTTTTTCTATTTTTTTCAGGTTCCTGTTTTTGTTGATTTTCGACAATGGCATCCACGGCGTGCAGAAATCTCGCTGATTTTCTCCCCACGCCCATAATATTTTTTAGAATTTTGAACTTCCGCGTCCGTTAGGCCTGTTAGGCTTCGCAGCCGGTGCTGCATTCCTTTGTTCGAGAATATTCGATGGAGCCCTACTCCCCATCCGATGGACTGGACGTGTATTATTTAGTTCCGTTTTTTTCTATTTTTTTCAGGTTTCCTTTTTTTGATTTTCGACAATGGCATCCACGGCGTGCAGAAATCTCGCTGATTTTCTCCCCACGCCCATAATATTTTTTCGCATTTTGAACTTCCGCGTCCGTTAGGCCTGTTAGGCTTCGCAGCCGGTGCTGCATTCCTTTGTTCGAGAATATTCGATGGAGCCCTACTCCCCATCCGATGGACTGGACGTGTATTATTTAGTTCGGTTCTTTTTTCTATTTTTTTCAGGTTCCCGTTTTTGTTGATTTTCGACAATGGCATCCACGGCGTGCAGAAATCTCGCTGATTTTCTCGCCACGCCCATAATATTTTTTAGAATTTTGAACTTCCGCGTCCGTTAGGCCTGTTAGGCTTCGCAGCCGGTGCTGCATTCCTTTGTTCGAGAACGTTCGATGGAGCCCTACTCGCCATCCGATGGACTGGACGTGTATTATTTAGTTCCGTTTTTTTTTCTATTTTTTTCAGGTTCCCGTTTTTGTTGATTTTCGAGAATGGCATCCACGGCGTGCAGAAATCTCGCTGATTTTCTCCCCACGCCCATAATATTTTTTCGCATTTTGAACTTCCGCGTCCGTTAGGCCTGTTAGGCTTCGCAGCCGGTGCTGCATTCCTTTGTTCGAGAATGTTCGATGGAGCCCTAATCCCCATCCGATGGACTGGACGTGTAATATTTAGTTCCGTTTTTTTTTTTCTATTTTTTTTTTCAGGTTCCCGTTTTTGTTGATTTTCGACAATGGCATCCACGGCGTGCAGAAAGCTCGCTGATTTTCTCGCCACGCCCATTATATTTTTTCGCATTTTGAACTTCCGCCTCCGTTAGGCCTGTTAGGCTTCGCAGCCGGTGCTGCATTCCTTTGTTCAGGAACGTTCGACGGAGCCCTACTCCCCGTCCGATGGACTGGACGTGTATTATTTAGTTCCGTTTTTTTGTTTTTTTTTTCTTTTTTTTTCAGGTTTCCGTCTTTGTTGATTTTCGACAATGGCATCCACGGCGTGCAGTATTCTCGCCGATTTTCTGCCCATAATATTTTTTCGCATTTTGAACTTCCGCGTCCGTTAGGCCTGTTAGGCTTCGCAGCCTGTGCTGCATTCCTTTGTTCGAGAATGTTCGATGGAGCCCTACTGCCCATCCGATGCACTGGACGTGTATTATTTAGTTCCCCGTTGTTGTTGTTTTTTTTGTTTGTTTTTTTTTCCGGTTAGCGTCATTGTTGATTTTCGACAATGGCATCCACGGCGTGCAGTATTCTTGCCGATTTTCTACCCACGCCCATAATATTTTTTCGCATTTTGAACTTCCGCGTCCGTTACGCCTGTTAGGCTTCGCAGCCGGTGCTGCATTCCTTTGTTCGGGAACGTTCGATGGAGCCCTACTCCCCGTCCGATGCACTGGACGTGTATTATTTAGTTCCCCGTTGTTTTTTT